>NW_027271506.1:0-1241357 GCF_040938485.1 Diadema antillarum
CGATGCCCCTGGAGATGATGGCTTTATTGACTTAAATCAAGAAAATTGAAAAATACAATAGCTACGTGAAAATATCTACTGCATTATTACATACAAAGAAATGGAGATCCATCTTACCATTCTATTGATTTTATTTGGGCATTATTCAGGGCGAAGCTACGTTTTTGAAAGGGGGGGGGGATGTCAAAATCGCCTGTCAGTCAAGAAGAAATGAAATCAAAAGACAAATAGAAACAGCAACAAAATAGTCGTACTACTTTTAAGGTCTGATTTTCCGCCGAAAGTCGGCTGACAAGCAATAAAAAAGCAAACATACTGCATGAACAAAAAGTCGTCACACTTTTGCTGCCACTTAATTCCCTCCAACTTTATATATCATGCAAAAGAGTGGGGATGCAAACATTTGTTCCCTTTAAAGTGTGCGTGTGTGTGTGTGGGGGGGGGGGAATGCAGCCTCACCAAGCTTCTCCCCCCCCCCCCCCCCCCATCCCCCACAAGGCTGCGTCGGTCCGGTTATGGCCTTGTCAATTGTATTCGTGGTGATGATGACTATCGCCGACCATCCTCCCCACTCCTCAGTACGGATTTACGTCGTTGGTATAAATCCATGTGTTTCAGAAAAAACTATGCAGTTTATGCTTACCCCACAAGACAAAGAGACTAATTTCACCTTCCACGTACTCGCACACTCCTTAGTCAAAAACACTGTATTGTTTTTACCGGACCCAAATTCTGGAATGATCTTCCCGCAGACTTAATCAAATGTTCTAATATGTTTACATTTAAACAAAAATTAAAATCAATGTTACTTAATGAATATAACTTGCCTGATTAGAATTTTTTAATATGCTATCTGCAGTATCCTCATTCAATGTATGACGCATCAACCTGCAGTGTATGATCGATTTACCTCTGGTTTATTATCCCATTATATAATCCCTACATCAGTATTTACATTTTGAAGTCGTTATGGACTTGATTCTAGATATGTGCTCGTATACTTGTGTATCTATATGCTATGTTTTCACTGAGTTCTTATTCTGTGGTTTCTTGTTTTTCCTTTTTCTTTTTCTCCTCTTTTATTTCTTCTTCCCTTTGTACCTTGATATAAATATTTTAGCTTCCATATAGTTTCGTCATTATTACTGTGTGTCCTATCTCCATTGATTGCATAGCAAATTTACATTGGTAATTTTTTCCTGGAACCTGCGCTTACAAACTTTGCTTTTGCGGTTCCATCATATTTCACACGTTATAGACAATTGTCTTATGTACATGCTGACACAGTTTCTATTCATGACCCGACTTATATCATATTTTGTATCTCGCTTGTTTGTATTCTTTTTGTGATGTATCTTGATGTCAAGTGAAATATGAAAATAAACGTGCTGGAACTGTTCACTGTGTCTCGAGTGTAAGACCAGTGCCGTTTCAGTTATTCAATTCAAGTATTCAATTCAATACGAATACCGCGAACCAATGCGGGCTGTTGAGATAAGATACAATATCTTTCACAATCGGGATCGGGATTGGACCCGAATGGGAATATTATAGTTCAGCTGACAATTGATTTTATTGTTTCGTTAACTTCTGCAGAGTGATTATAGGCCTACTATCCACAACCATCGATGATAGCTAAGGGTTGGCAGGTTTATAGGATGATGACAACGTGACCTGTGCAGTATTGCGAATGACGATTACGTTATCATCAGAGAGAAAGTATCACCTAGGTCAGCCACAACTTCAGATTGGCCCTCCATTCATTCAACCTAAAGAAATTAATAGATTATTGAATCGACATGCTCGGCCTTCCCCTCCCCTTCCCCCCCCCCCCCCCCCCAAAAAAAAAAAAAAAAAAAAAAACGCATACAGAAGATCAGGGGCCCGTTTCATAAAACTTGTCATCAGTAACAACTACTACATTTCTATGACAAATTCGCTCTCAGCCAATCAGATGCAAGGATTTCAGCAGCTTGTCACATCTATGACAACTTGTCACTAATGACACGTTTTATGAACGGGCCCCAGATCATCGCCCCTCTTCCCCAGAAAAAAAAAGAAAGATTAAGACAAATGCTTTCGCCTTCCTTTGAAATACATGAAGAAAATATGATGAAATGGGAGATAAAAAAAGAGGATGGAATCTTTTTGAATGCTAACATGATATACGCTCAATATAAAAAAGTTGGCCGAACTGATAGTACTGCTTATATGTTTGAATTCATAACTGCATAGTATGTATCTTATGCCTTTTTATTTTAAAATGTCGTTATCTCATGGGGTATTGAAAGTTTGGTAGGTTTGGCTTGATTTATTGTTTTATTTAACAGTATTTAACAAAACCGATATACACACTCCCCTAAAATAATCTCACTTAACGAAAAAAATAAGTTTTAAGCAAAATCAATTCGCAGGGATATTGCTACACTTATTGACAAACTTCTATGTGGAAAATAATGACAGTGATCTTTATAGTCATGTAGGAGTGACAATGGTCACTTTTCAAAAGTCACAAAAGTTACTTTTGTGGGGTATACAACATTCTGCTTCCGGTGAATGTTTTAGTGGTGTTGTTATTTCATGATTCATTGTACCACCACTCCCTTATTCAATATCAAGAGTATAGTTTTGCAGTTTTTACTCCATCTTTAAAGTGTACATGCTTACTCAATGAAGACACAACTACTCTTTCTTATTCTAACTCGACATGGGTTGCTAGATCTTGGCTGCATTATCTGACAACAATCCTAAACTAAATGGATTTTGCAGTTTAATGAGAGTTGACACAGCTATTTTCCTCACAAAAAAAAAAACCAAAACATGAAAAGCGTCACAGTTGATGTGAAGGGGTCGAAGTGATGGATGATGAAACAGCAACAGCGATTAATCATTATATACAATACACAACAAACAGCATACGTGACACCCCCCCCCCCCCGAAAAAAATAAGACCGTAATATACTTTTAAAAAGTAACCAAATTTGCCTTTGATGTGTGCTCACTCATCCACGATTCAGGAAATCATTCTCATTTTTGTACTGACGTTAGTCAATACGTGCAGACATACCATTGCCATTTTATTTTTGCTCCTTTTTATTTTCGTAAAAAAAAAAATATCCCAAATTTTATTACGGGGAACTATTGTGAGTGTGTGTGTGTGTCTGTCTGTCTGTGTAATGGTAATATGATAATACTGATATTATCTCATGAAAATATCTAATTATTTATGATAGAACTTCATTTCATGAAATTATAAACAAATAGATGTTATACCTTACGAATAATGCTAATAAAATGCCTATACACAATTATACAATTTACCATTTGGAAATGATCATCTAAAGATGCAGGCTACCACCTCGCGGAATACAAAATATATACGATCTGGCAGTAAAATAAGGGCAAATGTCTATATATAAATATAAATGAATAAATAAATATATATATATATATATATATATATATATATATATATATATATAGGGCCATATATATATATATATATTCATTTATTCATTTATATATATATATAATGAAAACTTTGAGCAAAGAAAATGGGTTTTCATCGGGATTCGAACCCGAGACCTCCGGATTACTAGACCGGTGCTCTACAGACTGAGCTATTGAAAGCCTTAGTTCGGTGTTCGTCCCAAACCCTTAATTCTCTTTGCTCGTGTGGTCAGAAGCTTTTTTTTTTTTTTTTTTTTTTTGCTATTTGTTTCTGGTCAGTTTTCCCTTCCTTGTTTCAATAGATATGTCATAAGGTGCGAAAATTATATATATATATCTCATATATATATATATATATATATATATATATATATATATAAGGATGTACAATTGCCAATTTTCGCACCTTATGACATTCTTTCCCTTTAGAATAGAACACACCAGGATGATCTAAGAAACCAGATTCTTTCATGTCATCTCAAAGCCTGGTAAATTTCCTTTCAGGAAATGTATGGTTTGGTGCCTGTTGGGTGACTTTTGACTGATATTTTGCATTTGACAGGGACTTAAAACTTAAAAATAAGGTAAAAACGCTATTTTCACAATAATTTTTGTTTTTCAAAACAATTATGTGCCTTTTGTATGGTACGTGGCATCTAATATCTGACCGTGTTCTGGATCTGACATATCATGGGTATTTACCACAAAACTATAAGAACTTTATGAGCACGTATGAAATTACAGAGAACAATTGAAATATCAAAGCCCTAAATTGACGAACGTCCGTGATGCTTTTATTTCTATAGCTGCTGCAAATTCCACTTTGTTGTCCCAACTGTATACGAAAATTTGGTGTTTCACCTAATGTACATATCCTGCAAAAATTGTACGTCTACTGACTGTACATGGGACGTAACATTCTTTTATGCAAGATTATACTCAGTTTTCGTCACGGACGTGCGTCCGCTATTTATGCCTACTAATAGAGATCGTATCAGAACATTAAACGTTATTGGCGATATTGTTCTGAGTCGTAATCAAGTAAGATCTAGCCACACGATAATATGTATGTTTTGAGTTTCTGTCCATCCCTTGTCAAATGCGAACCGAAATGACATTTTTAGCCTAACCTCCGAGAAAAAACAGAACATCCGTGATGATTAAACCTATTAAGCCCAAGCTATTTTGACCCCTCGCAGGCCGAAGGGGGGGGGGGGGGGCACATTGTGCCCCCCCCCTATATAACTTTTTTATTATTTGATGTATCATCGTCATATTTGGGGGGTAGAGTAACTCATACTCTACATGACCGTACATTTGAATTTTCACAAGGTCACCCATATAGGGCGCTATTTACCGAAATATAAAGAAATACATAGGAAATATGCTAAAAACATGATTTTCTGAATAATTTCTTTATCCCCATTGTATATGTCTTATATAGACCAATCATTTTCATATTTGCCACAAATGATAAGCAAGTGGAATTTTGTTATTTTTATGTTTGAAATTTCTCAAGGTCACCACATGGGGGCGCTATTCATATCAACATAGTGATACATTATGAGACCTGAGATGAAATGTTTGGGATGGGTACATGTATAGTTATGGCATTTCATATTTGCATAATACTGGAATTTTGAGATTGCAAATTGATAATATGATAAACTAATGATATACTCAGTAAGAGGCATAACTTGGGTGAAGGAATCAAAATAACTCAAAATATAAGGGCAATCTTCAGAAAATATTATTGTTCAATTATCTCTATTATATCTATTGTTTTATGCCTTTGTCACATAAAAACAAAGGAAATAATAAGAAAAACGTTCCAGGACCATAATTACTTCAAATTTTGCTCCTTCAACAAATTTCAGCCAAGAAACACTCATTTCATACACTGTAATGCTGTTAAATGAAATGGGAACAGAAAAAAGATGCAAAATCTGACTGACATGGTTGTCAGCTTATGAATGCCATGGCAACTAGCAACATCAAATATAGCTAAATTATGTATCAAAATGTTTGCAATAAGATTTTAGGAAAAGTCACCAAATTTGGTTGAAATCGGATTAAGGGCGAAGGAGTGGCAAACGAAAATCTGGTAGGGGGGCACAATGTGCCCCCCTTGGGCTTTATAGGGTTAAAACGTTATCGAGTGGGGCACCATCTTGCTTTGATGGCGAAGGTATACATTTTACCTTTGGCTCTCTAGCCGAGGAGCTGCATGTCATGTTTAGAGCGGACTGGGGCTCGTCTGCAGTTTTTGGAACATAACGATTCACCGAAAACCTATTTTCTCTGAAAATTCACCCTCTAATCCCTCTCTGAGCAATATATATGCTGAAAGAGTGTCAAATTTCTTATAATTTGCATTGACAATACCTTTTCAATTTTTTGAAAGAGTTAGGAAGGCTACGTACTCTCCGTCGATTAGTTACCCGTCCTGGAACATGACCCTGTGTAGTAGTATACAGAACGAACGTCCGTGACAATAATCAGCGAACGTTCGTGACGTATGCAATCCGACCGATAGGGATAACTTGTTTCGAAAGTGTCCTTATATTCTTTAAATCTTTTAGCTCCAATAGCGACAAATAAAGTTTTACAAAGTAAGCAATGAGCTTAGAGCAGTAGTTTCAGAATTTTAAAGGCGGTATTTGATCGTGATGAACAGGCAGCTCAGAATTTACTCACAAATTTATGCTTGTTTTTCCTCTAATTACATAAAAACAGCTAAACACTGAAAACAAGGAAAATGGAATTTTGCGTAATCTGTAATTTCTGTGCATTTGAATTTCTTTCTGATGAGGTTTTGGAGACAATTTGCACTGTTATAGGTTCTGAAAATTTCGCTCACGGACGTTCGGTCGGAGAAAGGAAATTTCTGATAATTACAAATATATCACTGTATACATTAAGTTAATGTTACTTGAAAATATTACCAAATCACTGAGTTTCTCATACCCAAAAGTGAATAACGTTCAGCATTCGATTTACCTGTAATAACAAAAGGAAAACGCTTTGCTCACGGATGTTCGTTGGTAGAATAAGTCCATGGATTACATAGTAGGAGATAGAAGAACAGTGCCACTTTTTAGTGACAGATGCTCCTCGTGTATATCTTTTGAGTAAGGTAGCTGCCATCCAGTTTTGGTCTCCATCACGGACGTTCGCTGTTATTGTCATAATATTTTATGCCTTGATACATTCTCATTTTTCTCTTCACAACGATTTTCTCTCATTCCCTAAGTAGCCTGAACATGCTGCGACCAAACAGAAAAGTGCTCCGCAGTAACATTCAGAATATATTGAAACAAAAAGGATGAAATGAAGGAAGAAGTCTGTAATGGGCATGTGTCAAGAAGAAACATACAAGTTTCAAAAGGACGTGGAAGCAGTTGAATGAAAATGAGAAGAAACAGAGAAGGGATCGAGCTCCAACACACAGAGAAAAGAATTGCCAGTGCAGTCCCGTTAAACCAAATTCCTCTGGAGGAGCTTTTTTGTTTGTTTGTTTGTTTGTTTGTTTGTTTATTTTTTTATTTATCGAAATGTTGTCATAAGCGAACAAAAATAATGCATTATACGATTTATTTTCTGATGAAAACACGCAAATCTTCCGTTTGTCATGACATGGTGTTTTTTATACTCATCAATGAAAAGCGATGTTACTTTGCAGTTCTGTCCGAATTTTTTTTTTTTTACCTTTAAGAGACAGAGAGATCTTCAAGTTGTTTGTGCTTTTGTGCTTATATAAACTTTGAAAACACATTTTAAAAAAGTGATGATTTAATAACAGGATTACACTCTTAAAAGGAAAAGGGTTAATCAACATCTAAAAGGGGCGAGGAGTGACAGCGTTTTTAAAATGTTGTATTCACCCTTTTATCCAGCTGAATCCAACAGTTAGATGTGCTAGATACAGCGAGAAAAGGGGTGAATACAACATTTTTTAAACGCTGTCACTCCTCGCCCCTTTTAAAACGCTGATTTACCCTTTTCCTTTTTAAGAGTGTAAGGTCGCACTTTGATGCGTTCGCTCTTCCAAAGACTCGTTACTCCGAATGTCCAAAGGTTTGTTATTCCGAAAATGAAAAAAAAAAGAGGTTCGTAGTTATTTCAGGATTTTTCTTATCAAAAATGTTCTTATTCCGAAAGTTTGTTAATCCGAAAATGAATTATTAAGATTCACTCTCCTTTAGGTCCGCATTCTTCTAAAAGTGGAATGGACCTTATTTTAGTTTAGGTGAAAGCGATTATTATGAGGTTTTGAAATCTGGGGGATTTGGTTGTTAGTTTGATTCTCTACATTTGGATAAACGAACCAGATTTTTCATGTTCCAATTAACAATACTTTCGATTAACCTTCGGAGATTCCTATCATTTACCGAATAATATAGCTTCATAATTATACGAACCTTAACCAATTTTCGGATTGACAAACCGTATGAATAGCGATCCTCCGAAATGACGCGCTTATACAAAATGTTTGTTATAACGAACAATATTGTATAATATCGAAGTCGCAAACATCCATCCAAGTTATATGGACTTACTGTGTCTTGTTATGACGAAACTTCGGAGTATCGGACCGTATATCATTTCTGAATAAATAACACAAATTCTCCTTGGTAACAGTGTGTAACACAAGGAGCAAACGCAGAGGGATTTCTTCCTATACACATTGAAAGGTATTCGTTTGCCCTCCCGAGCTAAACATCGTATTCGATAACGGAGCACATTTATTTTGTTTTTCTATGTCAATTCTTAATTGTCATATTTTGCTGTGACCATGTTCGTTATAAGCAAATTTTGCATTGTAGACTTTAGATAACAAATTTAGGAGCTAAATCTTTACTTCATGATTACAAAATTTTGATAAATATATTCGTTCCTAAGGATGCACAGATACATCACTGAGATTATACGTACGTTTGTACGTTCATTTACGAGAGATGGAAAAAGTGTTTTCTTTCATTCCTCAGCATGGAAAGATAAACAAACTTTTATAATTGAGAATCGGTAGTAATTATTTAGGACTTTGCAGAGGAGTTTGTTCTCGACATGAAATCGCTGTTTGTTGTGAGTAGAATGCTTTTCCAACTCAAAAGAACTGCATTGTTCAATATCTTGTTTGCTCCGAACGTCCGTGAGCTATATGCGAACCTCCGTGATGAAAACTATGTTATATTTGTTGGGTTATAGAGACTGCCCAGATCAGATACATCTTTAAAAAGTATCTTATCATTTTTGAGTAAGGTTTAAAGTATGGGATAGTGAAATAAAATGCGCGTAAATTGGAGAAAGTATTTTGTGAATAGCGGAAGAGTAATATTTCAACAGAAATGACGTATTTGGTTGAATAATCAGTTGTCTACCATTACGTACAGGTTAAGAGTACAAGCTTAATATTCTGCCAACACATACACATGTCCCATAAGATATTTGGTTACGATTTTGAACTGAATCAGATTGTTGCAAGTATATGTTAAATGGTATTCAAAATGTATGTGCAGTGCTATTCCTCACGGACGTTCGCTGCTCTGGACATGGTAAACTTCCGCGGTGAATAAAAACTTGTTCCTCTGGGAAATTCCTAGTATAATTGGGTTCATATTAATGTTTGAATTATACTCTATCAGATAAGATAAATTATTTTGAGGATTTCCTACTTTTTAAATTTTGCGTTGTTTTGGCTCAATTGTACATCGTTCAAAATTCTGACCCATATATATTATGTATATATACATACATTTTGACCGGTCGTAGGATATTCAGTAGCCTAGAGTGAAGCGTATCAATATGGGAATTATTCGCTTCTCAAAAACAAGCGATGATTATTTTGATAGCCAAAGAAGGTAAAGATGTGTTGCAGAAAAAAAAAATGTTTATCGGCCCATTTCTTTGATGAAATTAATGTGGATTTGAAAATTCTTTCTGATACCCCGTCCAACCAGAGGCGGAGTGAGCCGGAATGTCGTTGGAATGAAAATTCTTCCTACATTCCTGCATATTCGAAGTGCATTCTAAAAATTTTGACGACATTCTGAGTGTGTTCGGGCCCATTCTTGAGGCCAGCTCGAATGTTTTACCCATACCTAAAACATTCGAGGAGCATTCGAAATGGAAAGTATTGATCTGCATTCGAAGAGTATTCTAATTGGACTCTGATTGCACTCTGATTGCAGCCGCTTAATAGGAAATATCATTTCCTCTCCTCTCCTCTTTCTAGATGTTCACTTTGTTTTATCGTATTTCCAGATGTTTGTACATGTGCGTTCACTTCATTTTTATATTTGACTGTATTACGTGTCCCGTTGCTGATCAGCCACAATTTGTAATATCTATTTTTAAACAAATTGTTTTCTTATTGTTGGTGCTGTTACCGTTGTTGATGTTGTTCATGTTTCATGGATTTTTACGAAAACAGAGCCCTGAGGAAGACCGGCAGTTAGTCTATTTTAAATCTGTGTGATTGTATGATATTATTTTATTTAAATACTTGATGTGTGTGATTACTTTATACTGTTTTGAAATGTAATATTTTATACTGTTTATATATTTCATGCTGATCAGGCTACTCTGGATAAAGAATTGCAATAAATAAATAAATAAATAAATAAATAAATAAAATTGCATCATAAATATTCCTACGGCATTCTAAATATTCCCACGGCAGTCTAACTGCATTTGAAACAATCTTAACTTGAAACTGCAATTCAATCTGGTGTTAAATAGATTTGCGCTTCTGCAAGAGTGAAATTTGATACAGGACTGTGATAGAATACTGTGAGACCAATTTTTTTTTTTTTTAATGTCGAGGTGTTATTTTCCGATATTTGTAATCAATTTAGGTAGTTTTCACGTAGGAAAACGTTTTGTTTTGGAGTTTGCATTACTATAGTGTTTCGATGTGTCAATTTCCGATATTCGTAGTTCGTAGCTGTAACATTTATCGAATTACGCATACTGTCGTACATGTTTTGAATTGATTGTAAGCGCTTTGGGCCTTGTGCGAAAAGCGCACTATGAATAATAGTAATAATAATAATAATAATAATAATAACAATAATATTCATGATCAATTTACATTGTTTTCACATTGGAAAACGTTATAATGTGACTTGGAGTTCGGGGTGTCATTTTCCGATATTTGTAATTGATATAGGTGGTTTTCACATAGGATAGCGTTGTGTTTTTGAGTTTGCGTTGAGTTTGCATTAATTAGTATTTCGGGGTGTCATTTTCCGATATTTGTAATCGATAATAGGTTGTTTTCGCATAGGATAGCGTTGTGTCTTGGAGTTTGCGTTGATTTTGCATTAATTAGTATTTCGGGGTGTCATTTCCCGATATTTGTAATCGATATAGGTTGTTTTCGCATAGGATAGCGTTGTGTTTTGGAGTTTGCGTCGAGTTTGCATCAATTAGTATTTCGGCATTTATGATCGATCATTAATATCCGTATTTCTGGGCATCATTCTGCTTTACATTTTCTGAATTTTGAAAGTGAAATATATTCAAAACGATATCTATTTGGTCAAGAAATATGAATTTGATGATATTTTCATAAAATGTTTTTTTTTTTTCAAGTTAGTGTTGACTGTTGAGCAGTTGCGTTAGTCATTCTTCGATAGAATGGATTTACTTGATCGATACTAGTTTTTGGACTAACGTGAGAGTGGCCTCGGAAGAGCCAGGTCCAGGTACTGTAATTCACCCTAATTTTCACCGCTAATGGTTTGTATTAGTTTGCATTAATTAGTATTTTGCATTAGTTTGCATTGATTAGTAGTTTGCATTGAGTTTGCATTGAGTTTGCATTGAGTTTGTATTAGTTTGCGTTAGTTTGCATTAGTTTGTATTAGTTTGCATTAGTTTGCATTAGTTTGCGTCAATTAGTAGGACCGCTTCTCTTGTAATGAATTTTCTTTCCCTCTACGACAAATTGTATGGTATATGCCTGTGCATGAAAACACGATTTCAACTCTTACCATCCAATGACATACATACATCCACAATCATAATTCTCATCACGATCACACCCTGAAAATTCATCGCAATGGTGTCAGGAGTGGGATTAGTGATCTTTAACACATGCCTGAATTACACTAATAAATGGATTGACTGATGAACAATGAAGTTATTATTTGAATGAACAGCTCCACCTCTAAATTGATTTCGCAAACATTTATTGGCACTGATTTTTTGTAACTTACACCATTTACAAATAAGCATATGCAGCCATAAAAATTTAAATTTTGATGTATTTCTTCTATGGAGAACTACAGTATGTTACCAAAAATTACTATCAGATTTTCGCATTGATAACACCTAATATGATTAAACTGTCTAAATGCTACTTCCGGGTCTTAAAATATAACAGTTGAGCTCTATTTTGCAGAAAACCACATTCAATTTGGTTAAGCAGTCACAAAGAAATATAGATTGTTGTAAAGCAAACCATGAGTCTGATTCTCTTCCAAGTTTAGCACTTCAATGACCTTGTGTGTGAATACAATAGACAGAACTTGGAGGGAAGAGATTCCCGACATCCTCTACAAAATTCCTCATTTCTCTTTGACCACTGAAGCAAATCGAATTGGGTTTTCTGTAAGATGTGGGCAATGAGTTAAAGTTTCATACCCTGAATTTGTATTGATAGTGATTCAATATTTCTAAAGATATCATTGCGGAGAGTCCCGTTGTAATTTTTTTGGGGGGACATATGGTATTTACTCGATAAATCTACAATGTCTACCAGACCCAAGAGGAAAGCAGAGCTCCAGCGTGAACTCAGACATTTGCAAGACGAATTGGATGCCGCAAGATGGGAGCTGCATAAACTATAAGACACCATTCGCCATGACTGCGATGACAAGGAGGTGGTGATCATACCACAGCAAGACTACGCGGGAAAGATGGATGTACAGCTGCCCCAACAAGATTCCTTTGACGGATCAAGGCCGTGGAGCAGTTTTGTTGCCTCATTTACAAATTTAGCTGCTGCCTGTGGTTGGGATGACCACGAAAAAAAATTTCGACTGTTGGCGTGTCTGCGAGACGACGCAGCGGACTATGCTTATCAACAGCTGCTGGACTAGGTTGTCAACGACTATGGGTATCCTACTGCCGACGCCGCGACATTAGAGAACATCGTAACTAGGCACTCTAGGCTCTTGGCTCTTGGCATGCAAGAACCACATACCTTACAAGAGGCATGAGACATCACCGAGAGGTATCTCCGAGAGGTATCTCCGAGATCCTCCGAGATGCCATGGACCATGACACCAGTGGTCCCGCCATGACCAGCAGCAACGTCCTCATTGCACTTTAGAACACCAGCGGCGATGTGCATGACAAACTTCTCGCGATTTCAGAAGCAGCAGATGGTGCCGCCCCGTATGATTTTTACTCGAACCCACTTCCAGACCCACCCCCACTAGTTTCAACTTTTGTCACAACCGCCCCAAATAGACATGCCCCCCAACGGCCGCAACCAAGTCCTGCAAGCCATCGCTGACATGGAAAACCGAGAAACATGGCGGATAGAGGCAGTGGTGGCCAATGTCGATGATCTCATTCAAAGCTTTGAGGTCCTGAGAGCCACCGTTCATTGTTGTTCGCTGGAGTCGAGGTGATGTGCCTGTGGTTGGGATGACCACGAAAAAAGATTTTGACTGTTGGCGTGTCTGCGAGGCGATGCAGCGGACTATGCTTATCAACATTTGCCAGATGAGGTTGTCAACGACTACAGAAAGTTGACTGATGCATTGGCGGACCAATTCGCAGCTACAAGGACCCTGCCAATGTTTATCGCCAAGCTTGAGTTGCGCCGGCTTGCACCACATAAGTCGCTTGTTGATTACACGGCTGATATTAAGAAATTGACCACGTTGGGGTATCCTACCATTTATGCCCAAAGCATGAATCAACCCGATTTTCCCCGAATTTCATTATGCTTGGATGTGAGTTTCGATCACCAATCGAGGTCGCAATGGGGATAGGACAGTCAGATGACGACAACATTGGTCATCTCTCCAATGAACAAGCAGTTGTACTAGGCTGCGTTCATGCGAAACTAGAATTGCAGCGTTTAGCTGCGTTGCGTTCTTGCGGTCTTTCCATTTAAACGCGTTTCAAGTGCCGATCTGAAACACAGAAAAAAGGGCGTTTTGAATCATGATTCTGCCAGAATCACGATTGCAGAAACTGCATGAACGCAACTGTGATTTCAATCATGATTCTATGACGTCATTGTGCACTGTGCGAATGCATGTCTCACGGGGTTTCCCCACAGCTTCCGGTGCTGTTCGCGCGCTTGGTGGATACTTGTACAGTTACTGTAGCGCAGTGCACATTGTATGAATTGTGTGTTTCAGTACGCACTGCATGCAACGTCTCGTTTACTTGAAACACCAGTGTCTAAACTCTTCTATCTAGCTAGCTGTATAATTACTCTCCAGAGTCCTACTTTCTGATCGAGATAATTTCTTTTCATACTAATGGCTGCCTGTTCCACCATGTCCACCAAAGGAACCAACTGGACGGACGACAAACTGAGGCTGCTACTCGTTCTGTGGGCAGAGCCAGAATGGCAGGGCGAATTGGACGGTGTGCATAGGAATAAAAATGTGCTCAACAAACTCGCCGATCAGTTGGCAGAAGGCGGCTTCACCAGGAGGTCAGGCGCGAGTTGTAGGGACAAAGTTAATAGAATAAAGGGAAATTACAGGGCCCTTGTTGACAAGAGGAACCTCTTTGGCCAAGGGAGAGAGGACGATGAGAGTTTCTGGTTTGGCATCCTCGATGCTGTGCTCCACAAAAAACCCAGCACAAAGCCGGTTGCCAGTTTGGGCTCCAGGGCCGTAGAAGCTGGGGAAACAGCCGAACCCCTAGACCTAGCATAGATGCAGATGGGGACTTGGAGGTTCCCACACCTGGTCCTAACACGGGAGATCAAGATGAAGGTAGGTCTACATGTAGTCTACACTTGAAATAAACACAAATTAGATTTGTGTAGAATTTAGAACTGTCCCGAAAAAAGTACACAGTCATAGTCAGATCACAGCAGACAGCTGGATGCATCCATGAAGGAAAAAAATACAAACAAAATAGAAATCACGTACTGACTTGGGTTCTTATGAATCTGCAACTGGACTAGTACTACTACGTAACTACTTTTAGTAAATTACTGAGTAGCACTAGTGCACTGTCAGTGTCACTACTTAATACTATCCCGAGAAGCCTATCTCTACCTCTACTCACCACCTCACAAGTGTACTGGCTACATACAGATAGCTATAGGATTAGGTTAGTAATCTAGGTAGCAGTACACCCTATACTCAAGCTTCTGTACTACCCGAAATGTAAATACTTTAGCTAACCTCTTAACAACTGTTAGGTCCTAGTGTAATTTGCAATGCAAAGATTAACTCTTTATGTGCCACATTATTCTGAGACAACAATGTAGTCATGCTTTGGCAAACAAATCTTTTTTTTTTTCAAATCCATGAATTCTTTTATGGATCAAAAGCTGGACATAAAAGATGGAAGCTCCGGGATGACCGATTCATCAAAATTGACTAGGGATCACTTCAGAAAAGCACAGGAATGACAGTAAAATGACTATGATGCCAGGATTTCTGTCAATAACTTATAATAAGTGGGTGACTTCGTTTATCATGTGGATTCTACACAAAGGAAAGGACTGTCGCCTAAACTCAATCCCTATATATTTGTTGGCCCATTTGTTGTTGTCCAAATCGATAACGTCAACTTTGAAATTTGGACAAGTGCTAAATGTAAGGGCAAACACTGCATCATAATAGACTTAAACCTTACATAACGATATACCACAGTGGGCCATGAATTTGTTGCAAAGAGTAATAAATTTAGACCCAAACAAGTGGCAAACTGTAACTCAGACCGATGTGAAGAAGGACATTATGACCCCAAGGAGGTCAGCTCGGACCCGCCGACCGCCTGACCATTTTCGTCACTCTTGGTACATAATGTCACAGTTAGAATAAGACAAAATTGTTTGCCCTCTTTCAATGCAAACAGTTATACTCTTTAGTCAATTTTTTTTTTAAATAATAACCGACCTGTTCATTTTGGGAACTTTAATTCCATTTCTGTATTGGACACAACTGTGTTGGAGCTTTTTGTAGATATAATGGAGGTGAGAACTTTATTTCAAAATTAGGTCTCCTCCAAGATGCCATGGACCATGACACCAGTGGTCCTGCTAAGACTGGCTGCAACGTCCTCATCGCACTTTAGAACACCAGCAGCGACGTCTACGACAAACTCTTTGCCAATTTCAGAAGAAGGAGATGATGCCACCCCGTATGATTTGAACCCAGACCAACTTCCAGACCCATCCCCAGTAGTTTCAACTTTTGTCACAACCGTCCCAAATAGACATGCCCCCCAAGGGTCGCATCCAGATCTCAACCAAGTCCTGCAAGCCATCGCTGACATGGAAAACAAAGTAACGCAGCGGATAGAGGCAGTAACTGCCAATGTCAATGATCTCCGTTGAAGCTTTGAGGACCTCGGAGCCACCGTTCATCACCGAGAGGTATCTTAGTTTCAGAGAAGAAAAAGTCAGGAGAGGAGGGCGCTCGCTATGGAGGTTTGAGGAGGTATTTTTGTTAAGTTTCGGGAGTCTACCCCAAATTCATTGAAATAACATACAAATGAAGCAGTTACATCCCATGGTTTTGCAACCTACTATGACTACGAGAAAAGGAGATGAAGTGCCATTGAGAGAATCATATTCGCTCTGGCAAAAATGGGAAAAAGGAAAAACGCCAGCTCGACCCTCCATGGCAACTTGGACATACCCACGTACGTAAGCTGAAGACGTCTCATCTTTACCTGTACAACAAACGGACACCAGGTCCATACACTCCACGGACAACAGGCCTATACATTCCATGGACGATAGCCCCGTACATACTGTGGAGGGCATAGCGAATTCAAATATGGCATCGTCCCCAGTTGACTGGGTAAGTCGAGCTGTCTTCCATGAAACAACTAACAAAATCATTGAAAAACTTGACTCTCTCTCAATACCAATATAGTTGCAATGAGAAATGAATTATCTGATATGCGTGCATCATTAACGGATCTACAGGTGGCGGCTGCCGATTCTTCTGCTAGATGAACCAAGATAGAGAATGAATCTTTGCCTGAAATGAAAAAGAAGAATGCGAAAAGTGAAAGTGAACTGAGATAAAAGATTCTTGCTCTCGAGATCCATGACAGAAAAATTAACTTTCTGATATATGGGGTAGAAAAAAAGTCTGGAGAAACAACTATTGAAGCTGTGAGGAATGTGATAAAGGAGCTGAAATTTTCATCGGAGGAGGCCAACAACATGTTTCTGGTAAATGCCCACCGTCTTCCACGTCGACCTCCCCCGGGGGGGGGAGAGGAGGGGCAGCGCGGACCCGACCCTATCATTGTACGTTTGGGATCCATAATTGATCGTGATGCAGTACTTAACGCTTTTCAACAAGCCCAGGTTCAAGAATTCAAGAATCAAGAAAGAAACTTAGTACCAGGTAGGTAGTAATTTTTTGACCAAAGAACTAGCAAATCTGAAGGCAGAAATCATAAAAATCAGGAGGGTGAAGACGAAAAGACTTACTAGGAGAGCAAAGAGTAATATTTTAATTCAGCAATACAGGAAAATCAACCAAAAGCTGAAGGAGAGAAGTAAGGAAGTATCAGAGTTCTGGAATTTGACAATGTTCTTCTAAAGGAGATGTCAGAAGAACAAAGAAATCTGATGCAGTCTAAAGTGGACAATAGGACCTACACCTGTAAGTATTCTTCTAGGGCAAGAATGATGGTTTATGACTGTATCATCAAGAAGGTACCCACAGCAAATGTCCCTGTTGTCTTGAACATCTCCCAAAGACCAGTAACCACTTCCCCAGAGACAAGACTGGCCAAACTGTGCGCCGCCGATGCATGTGGAGAGCCCCCACTTGCCAATTTCGAGGCTAAGGCCAGGATGGCCGCGATGTTGGCCAGCGCGACGCCCAGCCCTGACCCCCCACCCATCCCCCCAGACTTGGGACCTGTCAGCCCGTTTGTTAACTAACCAAGAGGAGAAGGCACAGCTTGCAGATCTCCTTCGAGAATCTGACAACATATTCTCGCGAGACGAATTTGACTATGGGTGTACATCTGGGGTAGTGCATGAAATCCCCTTGGTTGACAATGATCCTTTCCGCCTCCCTTATCGAAGGATTCCCCGTCCCAGTTCCAAGCAGTGAGGAAACACATCCAGGGGATGGAAAAGGCTGGCGTCATAACAAAAAGTAGTAGCCCCTACGCCTTTCCCATAGTTGTTGTCTTCGCCTTTCTTTGCTTCATGCCTCCTATTTTACAGACTCGACTCCCGTCACACACTCTTCATTTTGCCCCACCCTACTACAAGGGAGGGTTACAAGTGTGATCAAGTATGGAGACCTAATCAAGGTCGTCACCGGTATCTCTGTTGTAGATGATGTAGAAGGAGTTCATCCAACACAATATTGCTGAGGATGTTACGCTCAAATTCGCAAGAAAAAGGGCAAAGATGTGCACTGGCAACCACCTGCACAGTGGCCAGGAACCCCACAAAAGAAACAAAAGCTGCAAAATCTGTTGTAGTAGGGCCCACAAACTGTCCAAAGGAGGGAGACCATCAAAGAAATATCATCCAGGACATCCCCCTGTTGACCACTCTCTTGAAGGAAAGCTTAATGCAATTGCATTAATATTCAGTGGTGTGACTAAAAGCAATGAAGACAAAATAAAACAAACTTTTTTGTTGGGTGAAGGACTGGGCAATTTGTCTTGAGTGCAGTTCCATTCTTGTGTCTCCTGTGTGTACTCCATCAGACCATGTGAACATGTGTTTTGTTTGTCTTGTGCTCGTTGTTTGGTCTTTTGTATGCCCATTACACCAACGTACACCTCACTTGACCAGTGTGTTCTAGTGAGCAATTCACTAAAAACAAGCCCAGACAGGCAGCGCCTCAATATTTCCAGGATGTTCTAAATGCAACATCGTCTACATGTATCACATATACAAAACACCATTACTTATCAAGACCAGGGAGGTGTTTTCTCTCAGCTCCCTGTCAAGGCGCACAAAATCACCACCATCTAGACCCACAACCAGTTGCACATGATCACACATATGCATAAACACAACTACATGCACTGCACCAGCTCACCCCAAAACAAAAAGAAATAATGTCCCCAGCACCCTTCAGGCAGAGGCATAAGAATTGGCACTGCTCTCCTGCGAGAAAAACGGCAATGCTCTCAAGACAGTGCTATACAGCAACCTTCAGGACAGGTAAAATCTGGCTTGCACATTACTCTGGGACTGTTCCTGAAACACTTTCAGAGTTTGGAAAGAATTTGGAAAGAAACTTAGTAGTAATTTGTTGGCCAAAGAGCTAGCAGATCTGAAGGCAGAAATAATCACAATCAGGAGGGTGAAGAGGAAAAGACTTACTACTAGGAGAGCAAAGAATAACATTTCTATTCAGCAATACAAGAAAATTAACCAAAAGCTGAAGGAGAAAAATAAGGAAGTAAGAGTTCTGGAGATTGACAATATTCTTCTTGAGGAGATGTCAGAAGAACAAGGAAATCTATTGCAGTTTAAAATAGACAAGAATGATGGCTTACAACTGTATCATCAAGAAGGTACCCACAGCAAATGTCCAAGTCATCCTTACTAAGGTGCTTAAGCGAGCTGGATTGGAGGTTGATAGTATGCATCAACGCAGTGCTGTTGAATTCATGGCACATGAATTGGGAGCAATCGCAGAGCTGCAGACAGCTGAACTGCTTCTATCCTCCAAAGACGCCACTGTTGGCTTTGACGCAATGACACGGGAAGAAGTGCATATTAAAAGTGTCCACTTCACAATGAAGGAGGAGTGTCAGGCTGCAGCGGTTGATCAGCTACCAGGAGGAACTGCGGAAGATTGTGCTCAGCATATTTGTAATTCAGTGGACCAGATATGTGAAACTTATGATAACGCTAACTTCCAGGACACTAGACAACAAATTATTGGAAATATTTATTTGAAAACAATATTATATTGTATAGTTACTACATTGTATACTAATTATCAAATACATGTATCTAAACCAGTTTACTTAATCAATGTCAAGGTCATGCATATTAAGGCTGTAGAAATGTAAACTTTACCATACAACAGATTCCTTTATGCCATGGTTTGCTATATTTCCTTAAACATGCATGGAGAGATCTTCATTCTCATGAAAGTAATGCACAATTAGTTAAGTGCGATTATGTATGAATTAATTAATTAATCAATTAATTAATATTTCAAGATTATCTTTAAGAAGACTTTATAGTAAGATGTAATGTTTTCTTTTCAGCATATTCCTGTCTGTCATTGTTGAAATTTTCATGTAAAAATCTCCTTTCTAAAGGAAGTTAAGTGCATTTTTATTTTTAAATAGTGTACTTTGGTTACAGTTAAGATCACAACTTTTGTTTTAAACTAGAAATGTCACTTTGGCGACTGGTATGCCCCTGCCATAATGCATGGTTCTCCTAATAGGTCTATAGTAAAATGTCTTGACAATGTGTGAGGACAGTTTCACATAATTGGCAAAATATTAAAGTGACAGGTTTGTCACAAATGTGCTGAGAGCACATTTGCAGGTCAGAAATGACAAGAAATGGGGTCAGATATGACCCCATTCAGAGTCATGAATTGGGTCAGGGTGACCCCATTCAGGGTCTTCATGACCAAATTCCAAGTCATTTTTGACCCGGAACAGGGTGTGACCCCAACGGACCCGGATTTTTTTTTAGTGTTCCACTGTTCAATTCCCTAGAAATTTGCTTTTAAATGCTCTATAAATGCGACTTTTGCACTCCATTTTTACAAAAAGTCCCTACCGTGCGAGGGGGTATTCCCCCTCCCACATCCTCCCTCCCTCCCCCCAACTCAGTCGCTTCCCTCCCTCACCGAGGATTGCACAACGTCACATGAATGTGCCCCCCCCAAAAAAAAAAAAAAAACCACAAGTGTTCCGGTGTGCAGCCACCTCCACCCCCCCCCCCAATTATTTGGGCAAACAAAAAAGAGAAAAAATAGAGCATGTAAATAACGCTTAAAATCGCAAGCTGGCAACCCTAAAAATGAAAAATCTCCCTTATACTGTGAGAAGAGGGATACCCCCCCCCCACATCCTCCCCCCCCCCCCCCCCCTCGGGTGCTACGCTCGAGCAGCCACAGGAGAAGAGGTGTTGTCTGGCAAAAACTGCAGTAAAACTAATGAGACGCCCTGCGTATCAAACAAATACGCCAATGCCGATAGTAATATCAGGCAGCAATTGTTAGATTCATTGTGGTTTTCTGCTTATAACATTTCTTCCTTACAAAGTCAAGATAACGATATTTGTACTGTTCTTAATTGGATGAATGAATTCCAAACTAGACCATGTCGAGACAGAAATTGGGAAGGTGATGGATTTGGAGAGGGATGCCTATTTTGCTGTCTGAGATTGTGTCGTTGACGAGGTGAACGTGAAAGTGACAGTGAGTTCTACGAGTCAGGTGAGTTCACGTACTCGGATGAACAGAAGGTGCAGGACAAGAGTCCTGGGTAAGGACTTTGTGTTTGCTATAGGAACAGCTGGTTCTGATTAATGAGGTTTTGTTCAAACGGTGGAATGAAACTCCTACTTGCTCCCATTTATGTAACACTAGTTACTCCCAAATTGCTTTATTAGCACAATCATGGAAGCTAATCATGATGCTGTATGAGCAGGCCATTCAGGTTTCAGGAAGTCATTAAGTCGCACTTTGCAAGAAGCATTATTGGTACAAGACGAAAGAAGACGTAAGAAATTATATCAGAGCTTTCAATGTCTGTGATGCCCGTAAAAGACCACAAACATCCTCCCAAAGCACCAATTCAAAATTACCTACAAGAAGACCCACTTGACAGAGTGTGTTGACATTTTAGGTCCCTCTTTCATGTCTGAGGCTGGTAACAAATATGTCCTAGTAGTTGGCGATACAGCTAGTAAGTAGATAGAAGCCTACCCAATACCTGATCAGTGTTCTTCCACAGTGGCTGAAAAAGTGGTAAAAGAATTCATATCCATGTTCAGGTTCAGTACACCTATCAAGATACATGAACATATTGACCAGGGTAGAACGTTTGAGTCTTCGTCATTTCCGGGAATGTTGCGGCATAAATCAAATGGGTCTGCAATTAAAAGAACTAAGACTATGTGTCTCTGCAAATTATCCCATTGAAATGCAGAGAAGACCCAATTGATCCAAGACTCATAATTTTCCCTGGTAACAGTCCCCCCACAGTGAGATAGGCCTACAGTTGGTCGAGCCTATCCTAGCAAGGCCAAATCCACAAAGCAACAGTTTTGCTCATTGAATAACACCTTGGGCAAGCATGCAAATTAGCCCATGGCTGGTGGGAGATGCCAACTCCTCACCATAGCCACAATCACTAAGACAAAGGAGACCAATGGCTAACATCATCTTTTATGTTTGGAACCTTTATACTAAGAATTTGTGGTAACCCAGAGGCCAAACAATTGTGAACCACTCCACTCCACTCCATATGACACCAAACTTGCGTGTTATGTTCCATGTTTATACTCTGTACATGTATGATATTCAACGTTTACGTTCCCAAGTTACATGTATATGTCATTTATGCACGTTAATGTTCTGATCAATGCAATGAATTTGCAGATTAATTGAGCTCTTCAGCGGAATTTGTATACAACGCTTCTGATTATTTACGTTCAACGACGATTAGTATTGGAACTGCACTTATTGTTGTGACTGTTTATTCAAGGAGTGCAGTCGGATCCACCTCCCTGTAGCTTGTTTACGTTTGAGAAGCTACAGGAAATGTTGCACACTTTCAAAATTCATAAAACCAAAATATACGGTTAAGAACTAAAAAATTGGTTAAAATGATTTCTGCTTTAGTAAGTAGTTACTAAAAGGATTGGGATGAAAATGTCAGTCAGTAAACTGACGCATATCGCAGCAAAGTTCACAGATCAACTGGGTTTTCTCCCAATTATCTAAAGTTGGGAAGGGAGGTACACTCCCCACTAAGGGTTATATTGATGCAATGTGCATCCCAGGAACTAACTTATCAGCCAGTACAAGAGTACTTAATATTCCCCAGTACCCTATGTATTTGGTGACTAGAGGAAAATATGATAGTAGCTGATTCCATCAAAAGACTTCTCGACAGACAACTATTCATGAATGAGGCATGTTAAAGACTAGACAGGAAGATGAGAGTGTGTTTAGTCGGCATTTCTTCCAATATTTCATCCCAGACAACAGAAATGATGAATGCGTTGCGAATATTATTGCATAAATCTGCCTGATTATACTCAGAGCAAGTCCTGCACACACAAAGATGAAACACCATAAGTAACATCACTTAGCGCAATACACCTACAGTCAAACCTGTCTTAGCGGCCACCTGTCTATAGCGGCCACTGAAAAATCCCCCCCGAGAGAAAAGCCCTGTTAAAGACCCTGTGTATAGCAGCCACCTGTCTAACGCGGCCAGCGGCCACAAATTTTGTTTCCCGCGGTAGCTTTTAACCTGTCTATAGCGGCCAAAGAGATGATAATTCAGCGCGTTTTTCTGCTTTTAGTAGCCGTACCAGTCATTCATGGGCAACTTTCAGTGATCGCCATCACTGCTTTCATCGCTCATTTAGAATCAAGCTTTCTTCACGACTGTACACATGCTACTGTACAACAATAATTATTTCAAGAACACCGGCATTGTTCGATGCATGAAGCACACGTGTGCATATGTACACACATATACATGAACATGTACCCGGTACTCATAGATGTATACAACGATGATACATGTACATTTGTAGGCAATGCACACAAAGTTGGATAACCTGTCTATAGCGGCCACCTGTCTATAACGGCCACTTTTTTCGTTTCCCTTGGGTGGCCGCTATAGACAGGTTTGACTGTACATGTACATCATTTGGCCCTTCGAAAGCTCTTCCCTTCCAGTTTCCATCCACACACCAGTTACCTGAAGCAGGCACTATATCACCATGGCAACCAGCATCGCCTGGTCCTGTGATGTAGGGATGCATTTAATCACCATCCAACGAGGAGTGCGATCCAGGCATCATCAGCGGAACTCTTTCCCATTGCCGTGACAACCAGCAATGTGCACGATTTTAGGAGAGTCTGTGAGGAAAGCTCACGTGAGGGATCACCATCCGCAGAGTCTTGACCATGTGGACACACCGCCAGTCCAGCGCCAGATGGTCCAGCGAATGTGGTCTGCAGTTGCTGTGGTGACCAGCACCATCTTTCTGGAGTGCAGCGGCGAAGTCTGCCAGGGCCTTCCGTGAGAAACGGGACAGACTGCAGAAGAGATATATAACAGATGGCGCATGAACTCTTTGTACTGCATATAAAGGTTGAATTTGTAAAACATGGAGATATATACATGTAGAAAAAGAAACACTTGATGTGAATGCCAACAGCAAGAGGTGGCAAGATCCAACCTTTGGCACATTCAGAGATGCCAGCACCTGTAGATGAAAAAACATACTGATGTACAGTAACAATGACACTCAAAACATGTACTCTCAAGGCAAAAAACATAATTTGGTTTTAAAATGGAAAATACACTCACTAAATTTGCTAAATCAAATTTCAGAAACTAAATTTTTCATTTTTAAAACACATATTAATAATTCCAATTAAAAACAGCACCATACTAAGAATCTAAAAAACCCCCCAAAACAGTCCAGTTGGCAAGTTTAAATATCTATGCTGAAGACATCACAATAACTATCTTCACATTTAAAGACAACAAAAATTGAGGAAAACTACAAGGGGTTGTATGATGGGCTCAACTTGACAACTACAGGTACTTACCAGATGTTAAGGCAATAACCAGGCTGGCTAACTGTCCGCTTGGTGTCCCGGAAACCACGGGCCAGGATGGCTAAATCACTGTCATCTATGTCAACCAAAATGTAATGAGACAAACAGGAGCAGATTTGGAGATGTTGTCTTCTTGTACATTTGAACTTGATTGAGTAAAACATGTACATACTTTACATTTGGGTTTGGTTTTCCTTTAGGCTGCAGGGAAGGGGGGGGGGGGGGGGGGAAATAATCAAGCAATCCTAAGTGAATCCCCAAGGACTAAGCTATAAGGACAAAGTGCCTCGTCTAGACGCACTACTACTGCTGCTGCCAATGAGATAGAAACAGGGCCATCGGGATTACAAGAATGAATGGCCTTATCCACTTATGGGCCAGTTAATTGAAACTACTTGGACCTTACTTTCAATTAAACCCAATCGACCAGATAAAGTTGTTAGTGTCATGCATTCTCATATGTAATGATAAGAATTCACAAAGGAAAAATTATATGAATGCTCCTGGCTGCTTTTGAATTAAGCTCCATGAACAGAAATCATTGAATGATTATCATCAAATATACAAATGCACTATGAAATAGGGAAGAGGTGAGTAAAAGAATAATGCAAGAAGTAGTTGACTGTTTATTCGGTACAATGTAGATAAATATATGAATGGATAGACAAATAGATGAATATACACACCATCAAATAGATACATGTACATGTATATAGATAGATAGATAAATAGATAGATAGATAGATAGATAGATAGATAGATAGATAGATAGATAGATAGATAGATAGATAGATAAATAGACAGAAAGGCAGGCAGGCAGGCAGCCACAAAGCCAGCCAGCAAGCCAGCCAGACAGACAGACATACAAACAGACAGACAGATGGATGGAGAGATAAATAAATAAATAGATTAGAAAGAGAGAAGAGATTCTCTATTCCAATGCAATTACCAAGTATTCCATCCGACAGATTGAGATATCGAAGACTGTGATTGTCAATGAGAGATGCCACTATCTCTTCTTGGAATGTTTTCTCACAAGCTGAAAGAGAGCAAATCAATAGTGGTGTCTACATGATTGACATATCATTCATTGAAATTATTGATATGTGGAAAATTCATGAATAATCAACAGGTTGTACATACTCGTCCTATTAAAGGCCAAGAGCTTCCAAATTGAAAACATTTGGGAGAAAAGATCTTGAACACATCACAATTCGAAGGTGGATATAATGATGATTATTTCAACAATGAACATTATTTCATGAAAACTATGAGGCAGCAAGATCTGAAATTCATCACTGAACCTAACTTCCCTACTGTATTGAGCGCTGGTTCTTCTCTATACTTGTGAGAACATCAGCCTAAGTAAGTACCCGCTACAGGTATTCATTACTGGAAAAAGCACTATACTTGAAATAACTGTTATGGAAATTATGATTATGGTTATGGTTATGACTATTATGATTATGATCGTTACCATCCTCAAGTCTAATCCTCCTTGCTACTACTACAATTGTATATTCATTTCGTTAACAAAGTCTAGAAAAGACAAACAAATAAGAGATACTTGTTCTACTATCATTTACAATTCTAATACTGTGAAAACAACCTTGATTTGAGAAGGTGCACAGCCCACAATCAGAACAATGATGAAAACGGTAAATGTAATGAGACTGCAGATAACGCATCAGTAACGTGAGACTGTACCTTTGAGGGAAAACTTGCACTTGCAAATGTTGAGGGAATGTAGGGTGGGATGCCGGAGGAGTGCCAGAAATCCCCTGGGCTGGGGGGATGTGTACACGTTGTTCTTCATGCTAATTCGCTTCAGGTGAACAGCACCTGCAGTCAAACAGAGAGAGAGAAACCTTCAACATTTACACTGAACAGATACTGGTTTTACTGGATTACACAACTTACGTCACCTGATTCGAAAAAACCTTGGTGGATTGCACATGCGCACAAGAATTTAACGGCAATAAAATATTTCAGCTGAAAAATAAAAACCTTAGCATACTGTAAGGGAGCGAAGGATTGCAGCTTTGCCTGAATTTTTATTTTGCTCTCTACTCATCACTAATACATTAAGCTTGTATGATATAATATATATTGTAGTGCAGTAAAGATTGCTTGTGAAATGTTGGCTGAGTCAAACGATCACAAGAGCAGTGGGGTATATATACATGTAGACTTGGGTGATATACAGGATTGTACTGTACTTATTACGTTTTTAGAACATTTGCATCAGACAGGTATCACACTTAATTGGCATTCATGCTATTTTCTGGTACCTTTTATCCTGTATTCAAGCATGTGTCTTTTGTTATGTTATGTAAACATGTGAATATTGATAGATAATAAATTTCAACTTCAACCACTTAAGGCAATACAAATAGATGCAGATGTTTGCTTTGGTAAGCTCTTTAATAGCTGCTAAAACTTAATATCAAGCTTTTCATTGCAGTATCAGATTGCATGCAGCAAATTTCATCTCACTGTAACATCAAGTCTAAAAGTAAGATCAAGAAAGTGCTCCTTTGAATTATCTTTGAAATTAAAAACATGCCAAAATATTGACTCTTACGCCGATATGAACGTAACATACGTGTATACATTTCTCCGTTCTGTACAGCACTCCACGATTGCAAATTTAACCACTTGCAAAATTGTCGGAAGTCCCGATTCGTGAAAATTTAGACATGCAAAATATATGGCGTATACAGTATTGTACATTCATTGTACCTACCAGATGCTGCAGCCAAGATAGTGTCCATCTCCCCTGTCTCCAGGGCCAAGTTATCCAGGAGCAGGTCTGTGAGGCACGAGTCTCTCCCAGGCAATGCCGAGGCCAGGTCTCTGGGTTGGACCAGCTGGTGGAGTGGATGGGGGTTGGAGCCCCCCTGGGGGAGGGGCATTCCCCAGCAGTTTAAGGTGAGGCGACGTATGTATGGTAAATATTGTGGCAAGAAACCTATTGAGGGTTGTTGTTGTTGTTGTTGTTGTTGTTGTTTTTTTTGGGGGGGGGGTGTTTTTTTTTTTGCATTTTTAAATGGTGATTAAGGGGGGGGGGAGGGAAAAAATGGAGATGTAAAATTTAGCAAAATGTATTTTTATATTGTATATTTACACATTCACATATCACATACCATACTATATCAGGGGCGGATCCAGGAATTCTGTAAGGGGGGGGGGGGGGGGGGGGGCGTGACTAATATTTCTGGTGCCACTTCCGGGTTTCATTTCCATTTTTTTCTTTCTATTTCTTTTGTTTTTAACGAAAAATAAAGGGGGGGGGGGGCGTGCGCCGGTTGCGCCCCCCTCTGGATCCGCCACTGCTATATATTTGACTCTTTTTCAAATATTACATATATACATATCACATCAATTACTAAACTTCAAATGGGTCACATTCAGACGATTAATGTCGTGAAGAAAAGGAACAAAAAAAGCAAATGTTCACAAAATATTTGAAGACTTACTGGTTTCTGCTGCTTGGCAATTATAACTGAGAAGTAGTTCCAACTTAAGGCTGGTCATTTTATGACCTCTCCTGTGGAATAATGGTAAAGAGATTCATGGATGACTTCACAAGAAATACAAATGCGCGATTATTTCAGCATTAGGTAGACCCACTGACTTATGAAGCACATTGTGAACATAGTATACATGTATGTATTCTGAAGGTCATCATGTGCCTTTTTTTTCAAGTTTTTCATATTTATTCTTCTGGAAAACAAGATTAAATGACTCAGTGAAATTTGCAAAGAATTTGGCATTGACTTCTTTTTATACGGTAATCAAATGAGGGTGATTATTAAAGATGGGAAAAGCAGCTGACAACTTCTGCATTTATTTCAAACACAAGATTTCATCAAAGTTTTACTTTGCTCTGAATCTCATGACTTCATCAACCAACGTCATTTTATGCGTAGAGAGGAAGAGGTGTCACTCTGTGATGACAGCCCATACTCATTATGTAATTTCAAATTGGTACTTACTCAATGGATGACATTTGCAAACTTACTGTACGACCTCAAAATATTTCTATCACATGACTTCAAAACTATTGACATCATGTGACTTCAAAATATTGACATCACATGACTTAAAAATACTGACATCACATGATTTCAAAATGTTGATATCACATGACTTCAAAACATTGATATCACATGACCTCATCATATTGACATCACACAACCTCAATAGATTTCCACCAAGACTTTGCAGCTGACCTGTGATATGTGGCCAGAGTTTCGTCCAGCTTCTGAGCGCAGTACTGACCAAAAGTGGATTTCGGTGGGACACCATGCATCCCTCGACAGGTCAGTGCCAGGTCATCCAGCAGTAGGCCATTTTGCGACCCGCAGGCAAGACCGGACAACACCTCACACCAGCCACATGGTGGCATCGCTGCAGGGATATCAGGATGAAAAAGACAGCTTGAGTACTTCCACACGGGTTGTCAATCCTTATCAAAGTGACTCGCATTTAGGAAAAATATCTATTGATATGCATACTTTCCTCTTTTTTTGTACAGTTCATATAAAAATCAACTAAATACAATTAATTTTCAAATCAGGATCTCTTTCTCCACTGAATGTAAATATCAGCTATATGAATCATTTATTAACTTATAAGCAACGTTGATGTATAAACCACCTTGCTTCTGGCAAGTCCTGGGGCAAATCAAGCACATGTTTATGTTCATACTACATTGTAGCTGTATGGGATTAAGTTGCAAATCTACTTGCTACTACTTCAAACGCATACCAGCAGGTACATTTATGCATCTTTGAGAAAATATTATCCCATGAGTTCTGAAGATGAAGTTACTGTACAGTATTCTCTAGAGTAATGAAGGTATGACTGACTGAATTTACTATTAAACTAATTTCTTGACAAAAAATAAGTAGTAACTTAAAATGCATTTTTGTAAAGATATAAGACAGAAATACATAAGGAATGAAGATTACAGGAAGGGGAGGAGGAGGAGGGAGAGGAAGGAGGAGGGGGAGGGGGAAGAGGAGGGGGAAAGGAGGGGGAAAGGAGGGGGAGGAGAAGAAGGAGGGGGACCAATAGAAATACACAACTTTGTATCATGACTGCAACACTTACTGCACTGTATCAGTGCCAGTGATTTCAGTGATGTTGTGTGGGCCAAGCACGTTGATAGGGTACTGCAACTTTCCGAACTTAGCCTCACATAGACCAGGACCAGATTGGAGATTGAATGCTGTGGACTTGGCCCTGATGCTGGAATGTGTAGTGCATGATGGAAGTATATGCAGTCTGCAGAACATAAGATAATAATGATGATGATGATGATACTACTACTACTACTACAACTACTACTACTACTACTACTACTACTACTACTACTACTACTACTACTAATAATAATAATAATAATAATAATGATCAATAATCATTCTGGTAGTAGTGGAAGTTCCACACTTGGCATCACACTCAATACAGCTGTTGAAATCTACAATCACGCATGTATCTGGCAGAAACATATTAAGATATTTATACTATCTTCACAGGCAGATATGCAATTTCTGCTGCAGTATGAGTGAAGATTTTTAGCCAAGATTTTATGATATTACAGTCGAAATCAGATTTCATTCTATTTTATCAGCACATCTGTTAACGCAAGAAAGTAATTCTCATTTCTACACATAATAATAAAATAAGACTGAGTATTTAACAGTATATTGTATACAAATCATATGAAGTGTGGAATACAGTGTGTATGACACTATTTCTCGTCTTTAAAAAAAAAAAAAGGTTTAATCACTGTAGTCACATCATGCCTAAAGAACACATGTAAAAGAATTCTGTATAAAAGAATTGAAGTATTCACTACAACTGAGTATTTCCCACAAATGATAATTTAAAGAGAAATTTGATGCCATTTTCAAGTTTACTTTCATAAATATGGTTTGCCTTTGATGACATGTCCACCATTCTGTTTTTTTATTGTACTAAATCTATCACAGCCTCTTGAATTTAGTGTGGAATAGCACATTAAAGGGTGTGTACAGTTCTGGTCGAGGTGAGGATTTAGCATTTAACGTTTTGCGAGATATTCAGATACCACTCTATGAGATGTCAAAGAGCATGCAATTCTAAGAGGTATCAAAAGTTTATTTGATGAAAATCGGTTTTGAAATGGCTGAGATATCCAAAAACAATGTGAAACAAAGAGATCCTAATAAACGACGTGGCCTGTCGCCTTTTATCATTATCACTTTTTTGAATATCTCAGCCATTTGAAAACCAATTTTCATCAAACAATTGTTGAATCCTTCTTGAAATTACATGCTCTTTCATATTTCATAAGAGGTTTCTCATTATCTCACTTCAGAATGTTCAAAACAGGAATCCCCACCTCAACCAGTACTGTACAGTCCCTTTAACAATGAATGGGTCAATTTGGGACATTTTGTTGGGATTTTTCTTCACTGACCGGGGTCAGCATAGTGGCAACAAGTGTCCCGGGGAGCATCCTCCTCCACGGCATCTGCTGCTCCCGAACCGTTCTCTCCACTGACGTCGAGCTGCCCCTCCTCGCAGAACAGCTCAACATCCTGTGAGCTCTGTGCCAGCTCTTCCCCAAGACTCCACAGTCCGGGTCTGATGGGCACGCGGAAGCAGAAGTCGAAGAGGTCCTCCCCAAGTTCCCGTCCATCGTCTCCCTCGTCGGCCGTCAACGTGCTTGCTTCCCGATCAACGGCCGATTCCTTTGCCTTCTGCCATGGGTCTTCATCACAAGTTCTAAATTCTCTCACTGAGTGTACCACCTCCCGTTCTCTGTCCCGCCCATGCCAGCTACCGGTGGAAGCATCCAGGGAAGAAATCCAGCCCTCCAGAAGAAGAGCTGTGAAAAGGTTAGAGTAGTCCAGGGCATCTTCTCTCATAATCTGCTGCTCTTTCAGGAGCACTGTCTCCAGGCATCTGCCAGCCAGCAGGGTTGCGACAAACTTTTCCAGGATGAGCGCGACCGCGTCCCGGTGGGGGTTCATGACCTGCACCCTGCACATTAGTGTCCGCAGGCTTTGCGCCAGGATGTGGAGAGCCGCGGGGGACTGGGTCAGGGCTACGACTGTTCTGAGGTTGAGCAGGAGCTGTCTGGGGTGGTACTGAAACGACGCTGTCTTGCTTCCGTGGAAGGGATTCTTCAGGATTTTTATCATGTCTGATTGGAAATGAAGAAGAAACCAAAATGTCTCTTTGAAACCTATTTAGACAGGACTGCCGAAATGTCTCCTTGAGAGATTGCAAAGAACTGCACATCTGAAGGCACCACCACATATTCATATCACATCATAGTTGAAAATTCATAGGAAAAAGTCAAGTCAAAATGGCAGATGTAGACATTTTAATTTTATGAAATGTATTCTTTCCTTCAACTTGTTTCTGGCACTATTACATGCAGCATATGTACTATTATGTACAAACGTCAGTATGAAGCGCAATATAAATGCAATTACAGTTAAACTCGCATAAGTCGATCTTCTCGGGACTGAGCAAAACACATCGACTTAGGCGAGTTTTGACTTGTGCGTAAGTCGAAAAAATCGACTTAAAGTTACACCACACATACATATGTATACTGTACATGTATGTTGTCTACTCTGGAGCCGAGAGCTGGAGCGGTGTACCCGATATTTGCCCTCCAGCAAGACACCTCTATCCACATTGATGCAGGCCAGGGCTCCACACTAACTTTTATTTAAGTGGCCCCAAAATGTTTGATTTTTATCTTTTGGTGGCCCGAAAAAAAAAAAAATTAACAAGCAACACTAAATCGGTCCTACGTTCGGTCCGAAAGTTACCGTTATTTATTTCTGATTGTAAAAGCAATCATCCATCATTTACAAGTATTTTAACACCTTCCGGAGCCGAATGTTACCGTTAATCATTTTCAAATGTAAAAACAAGCAACCGACATTCATTCTAGGATCTTACATAGCTGAATATCATCCTTATTCATTTCCGAACATGAAAGCAAACATCCGCTTTTTATTTCATCATCTAACCGAGCCGATTGATACCGTTAATCATTTCCAAATGAAAAAGAAACAATCTGTTACTTATTCTAGCATAGTATGGAGCAGAATATTACCGTTATTCGATCTCCAAATTCAAAAGCAAACACCCGACATTTATTTTATGATCGTAAGGAGCCGAATGTTACTGCTGTCCACTTCCGAAATTGAAATGAATCATCTGACAATTATTTCAGCATCGTAAGGAGCCGAATGTTATTCTGTTTTTCATAGTCGAACGTCAAGGCAGACATCCGACATCCGAAAAAGGGATCATTCGACATATATTTTAGCATCTCCCGGAGCTGAATGCTATTGCTATTTACTTTCAAACGTGAAAGCGAACATCCGGCATTTATTTCATCATCGTATTGAGTTGAATACTATTGTTATTCATTTCCGAACGCCAAAGCAAACATTCAACATTTATTTTAGCATCTTCCGGAGCTGAATGTTATTGCTATTTACTTTCGAACATAAAAGCAAACATCAGACATTTATTCTATCATTGGACAGAGTTGAATGCATGTACTATTGTTATCCATTTCCGAACGTCAAAGCAAATATCAAACATTAACTTTACCATCAAACGCAGCTAAATGTTACTGTTATTCATTTCGAAGTTTAAAAGCAAACATCCGGTAGTTATTTAGCATCGTATGGAGAAGAATATTACTGCTATTCACTTCCGAACGTAAACACAATCATCTGACATTTATTTTAGCATCTTCTGGAGCCGAATGTTATTGCTATTTACTTTCGAAAGTAAAAAGCAAACATCCGATATTTATCTCATCATTGTAAGAAGTTGATTATTATTGTTATTCATTTCCGAACGTCACAGGGATAATTCGAATTACTTTAGCATTTTCCGGAGCTGAATGTTATTGTTATTTACTTTCGAACGTAAAAGTAAGCACCCGGCATTTATTTCATCATTGTACGAAGTTGATTATTATTGTTATTCATTTCCGAACATCAAAGGGATAATTCGACATTTACTTTAGCATCTTCCGGAGCTGAATGTTATTGTTATTTACTTTCGAACGTAAAAGTAAACATCCAGCATTTATTTTATCATCGTATGGAGTTGAATATCATTAATATTCATATCCGAACGTCAAAGCAAACATTCAACATTTATTTCAGCATCTTCCGGAGCCGTATTTTATCCTTATTCATTTCCGAACGCAAAATCAAATATCTGACATTAATTTCAGCACCGTACGGAACTGAATCTTACCATTATTCATTTCCAAAAGTATAAGCAAACATCCGACATTTATTTTAGTACTATACGGAGTCGAATATTACCGCTATTCATTTCCAAAATTAAGAGCAAACATCTGACATTAAACTAGCATCTTATGGAACCGATTGTTACGGCTGTTCATTTCCAAAACTGAAGGCAAACATCCGGCTTTTTTGGTGGTCCGGCGTGCGTTTGTGGTGACCCCGGTCGCAAATTAACCATTCGCGAAATCGTGATTCGATTCGCGAAAAGACTCCGCTAAATATGAGGCATAGATCGCTACACTCGGCAGGGGCTACGTCGTCCTTTCACCAGGTCTCGTTACAAAACCAAAATCTCGCGTGAGTTCTTGCGTTACCTATAGTTATGTTAACGAAACATCGTTAATTTGCGCTTGGGATCGTTATTCATCGTTACCACAAACGTTAATTTTCCCGATCGCTAGTTTGCGTTACTAACCTTATTCATGTGAAACCGCTTGCGTTTTGAAATGTTAATGCTTATTAACGCAAAGTTTCCTTTGGTATATACTGTATGTAAACAAAAACTAGAGTCTCGTGATTTTGACAGTGATTTATTACACAATAAAATCTTATTCGACTTAGGCACAGTGAATTCAATGATTTTTCCGTGAAAGTGTACTTGGAATTTCATCGACTTAGGCGAGTATTCGACTTACAAAATTCGACTTGTGAGTGAATTAATACACGTAAGTCAATGGGGAAAAATCAGGACTTTTTAAAATCATCGACTTGCGCGATTATTCGACATATGCGGTGTCGACTTAGGCGAGTTTAACTGTATTACTATTATTACTACTACTTTTGCATACACTGTGGAAAGTGGCATGCTATCACTTTAACTTCTCAATGAGGGCATGAAATCCATAATTAGGATATGATTTTTCTTGCACATTCTTTTTTTTTTTAGGGGCAATAGAGCCTATGTATAGAGACCACTTGAGGGGAAAAAATATACTACCCTTTATCAGAGACTCCAACCCCAATCACCTTCTGATCGGGAGATTCTCCCGCCTGAAACCCCAAGCAAACGGGAGACTCCAATTTGATGTGCGCGAAGTTCCTTGCTCTAGGGTTCTAGATGCTCTCTCGTGCTATCTATCCAGAAGGTTTATTTTTTCAACATACAATGATATTAAGTAAGAAATCACTTCAAGAGGGAGACACAGAGCCACAGCGGGAGAAATTGAATCTCAAGCGGGAGAACGGGAGATTTTGCAAAAAAAGGGATTTCGGCGGGAGATCTCCCGTCGAAAACCGGAGGGTTGGGGTCTCTGCTTTATAGACAGGTAGCCACTATAGGCAGGTTGGAGGCCACTGTTTATATTCTGACATATTGTCAGTAACAAACATCAACATTTCTGGCTACAATTTTACACACCACTGCAGCAAAAGGTCATAAATGTAACAACAGAAATGGACACATCTCCAAAGAAACACATGAAAATTAAACTACTGGTATTTCTCCATTACAGGAAAAGTAGCTAAAGAAAAGGCTCAACCCTGAAGCCTAAGGCCATAGAAGCAGTAAAATAAGAGAGCCATATGTTATGACACCACTGAAGGCATTACACAAGTGGCTGCTATATATACACAGGGTTATCAATGCTCAAACTTTCTCTGGGGAGTGTTTCATAGCTCCACAAGTCAATGTCACCGACAAACCAAGTTTGACTGCAATCATGAAAACTGTAGGCATTTGTGTACCTTCTTTCATGTTTTTCTTGGATGCACACCCGCCCTCTTTGGTGTACTTTGTGTGCAGATCTTCCAGCCGCCCCTCACACATCTTGTCCAGGTACGTCTGATGCCAGTCGATGACCTCCGCCTGGGGGTCACAGCAGGTCGTCATGTGACACTCGTAGCACTGCCAGATGGGGTCGTGGAGGTTGCGCTGGAACTTGTGCCGGTAGAACCAGGAGAACTTGTCCCGACACAGGTCTCTCCATACGGCCTGAACATCTAGACCTGTACATGTATGAAGTAAAATGAGCATCCCTATGAATCACTACAAGCACAAATTATTCAACGCAAATAGCACTTGAATGATATACCACAAAGCAGGTTGTTGTATCCTTATTGCTGATGCAATGTATTTTTGATAGCATCAACTATAAACTACTGGGTTAACAAAACCTCATCTTAGAGCATAGTTGTCAGTGTCTTTAATTGAATTTTTTTATTTGAATTGAATTTCCATTTGTTATATTTCACAACAACAAAATACAATATACATGTACCTTACTAGACAAAACTATATCAAAATCATCAAAATACAATTTGAAACACAGAAACTAGCTACAAAAGTAAATAACAGAAGGCTATCTTTCAATAAGTGACAGAACCAATACTTAGGTCCATGACGTACAGGAGTGTGAAATATGACACACTTTCTCATTTAGCAAATATGAGAGACACTTTGAATTGGAATTCATCTTATGAGAAGACTGAAAGAACTGTCATAATTATCATTACATAAACAATCTGGAAAATCACTGTGCATACTATGCATCCAGCATTTGAATGTAAAAGCATACCCTTTGAGACAGCGATATCATGAATGACTGCAATGCTGAAATCTTCACATCTGGACACAAGCCCTCTCAACAGTGTGACAGGCAGACCTGATGTGTGGAGTAAAGAGAGTGAATGATTGAATACGAAATTTAGAACACCAAGGTACGATTACTAGACATCTGTAATAGCATACAGCGAAAAGCATGTTAAAAACATTAGTGCAAAAGGAATGGAAGATGAAGAGATATGTGACACACACAGACAGAGTAGTCCTCACATAAATCAAACACAAATTCATCATTTAAGCATGCAGCTATGCTATCTGCTACTTGGAGATCAATCCACATTTATTTGCATAAAATAAAACAACAACAACACATATTTGATTAGTTGGCAAATGTCTTGGGAGATATTTCAAACATCTCTAGCGGAACTGCAATAACTCTTTTCTGTCCCTTTTCTTCTTTTTGTCCCATTCAAATTGGCTTATAAAAACATTTAAGTAATATAGAATATCCAGTAATTCCAAATGATAAGTTACATAATCATCACCTGCCAGTTCATTCCTGACAGAAGGGATCAACTCCACAACTCGATCCAGACACAGGTTTTCCAGGCTGTCCATTGTTGAACTGTGTATGCTACCATCATCTGAAGTATGATATAACAGATTGAAATCAAAACAAGCTAAAAAAGGTTGCATTCACACAATTTGTGATTACATTCTCTGTTGAGACCATAACACTGATTAGACCTCCAGAGGCAAAGGAAACATCCTGTGCTCACATACAGATAATCCTACCCCCCCCCCCCAAAAAAAAAAAGAAAGAAAAAAAAAATACGGGCGACCCTGCTATAACGAAGTCCTCATGATAGGCAGCTATTGTCAAAAGGCTACACTGCGAATGGCTTGCGCATGTAAAGAACAGTTATCGATGTCACAGATTCCACTTTACCAAATCAACAGAAAGCATAATTTTGGACAAAAAGGGACTATAATTTGAGGAACCAAATGTTCCACGATGCACTACGCCAGTTGTCAACAATTGAACTACAATGCAACATCTGTGCGTATTCAAATTGAAGCAAATTCAAGTGTTAGGTTGGATTTAGGCACGACACCCTTAGACAAGCACAAGCAAGCCACACTCACTGCCAGCCTGATACTCATCGGAACAAGTGACCCCAATATTTCCCTTGAAGAATCTGCGTTTCTCCACATCAACTCCCTTCGCTTCCTTGCTGATATGCATGTGATTCGTTCATCTATCTAGATGACATTGTAACCTCTTCATACCTGCTGCAAGATCAAACCTGTGTTTTCCTTATCTCTCCTGCTCTTTGCTTTTGTTTCCTCTGTTGCATGTTGGTTCTTGTCTGTTGTCTCTGGCTCGACTCCTCACCATTATCAGTACATGACGATTAGATCTAGTGTATTGCTAAAATTTCTCTCTGCGAATCAAACACAGTTCTCCAGGCAGGACTGGGATAAAGGAAGTCAACAACAAAAGAAGAACAAGAAGACCAATAATCCTTCTATCTGTAGCCTGAACGTGAACGTTCATGCTGGTCGCAGTTATATGATCCCCTGCCCTGGGATTGCCTGGCCTGGTCTGCTGGGCCCTAGCTATTCGTTAGCTAGTCTCTGTACTCTTGACTCTTAACGTTACGTGTACACAGCTCTATCCCACAGTGAAGCACATCTAAATTTATCCATGTCATGTGTTCGTGTGGTTTCTAAGTTTCTTGTAAGTTTAGTCTTCCTTCTTTCTCTCTCTCTTCATAACTTTACGAATGACATTTCATAACATTTCACTTTTTGACGTTATCACTACGAGTACGACTCTGGATCTTGCTCAGACTACACACAGGCCTATCCCTATTTTGAGCTGATTCAGCAACGAGTGAGAATACTGTACCGGTATTCCATTTCTACACTTACGCAATAATATAGGAATGGGACTAACCTTTAACCATGTTGTTGGTCTGCTGCAGGCTACAGTAACTTGAGCGCAGCAAAATAACCTACATGGACATAAATAGCATTTACACGGTACATATTTCCCTACTACAGGAGAATACTCACATAGCCTGGACTGTGAGAAAGTTTTTACAGACACTAATTGTGACTGCAGTGGGTCTCCAAAGTCCGTTAGCTCTACAAAGTACGGTCTCTACAACTCAACTGTGTGGCCATTACTACGTACAGTACAGTAGTATTTATGATGATCGTAAAAATGTTTACGAAGATCGCGGCCCTAGCTAGCTAGTGAGCTGCGTATGTAGGGAACACACCTTCCTATTATATACAATAGGTCACAAGATGACGCTGTTCAGCCTGTTCATACGGCTTGTTCTCGATCCGGAGAATGTCAAAATGCAATGTTTTAGATCCATGGGCCTATTATAAACATTGACTGCACATGCTCATGAGGATGATGGATATACAATTCTTTTTTTCAAAGTTCTTTTTTTTTTTTACTTTTCTTCAAATACGAAACCGCCTTAACCTCATTTTCGAAGTTTCTTCTGTCCTCGTCAGTGGCGTTCTTGGCGTCGAAGAGCGTTTTTCCTTGGCCCTAGCTTCGATAAGGGTCTTGTTGGGTTCGTATGCGATGTATTAAAGTTTCGGAGTTCCTTTTCTCGACGAAATCCGGATAGCTGCATTCGATAGAATAGTACTAAAAAACGGTGTCACTGAATAGGTTTGTTACTTCTGTGTATGACTCGCTGGTTCAGGTCATGCTGAATCGGGAAAATGCGCTCTTTTAGCTCTATTGACGTGTTGCCATTCGTCCGAAGAGAAATAAGGGATAGTAAAACGTGTACACGCTTCTGCTCCTATGGTGCACAGAATTAGCGTTAGGATGTGAAATGGGCCATAAAATGACACTGTTCTCTCCGTTAACCGTCTCAACAATGCCTTCGTGAAGTATAATCTAGGCCTATCTTAACTAAAACGGGTTCAGCAGATTCAAAATGTATCCAGGTCACTATGAACTTTCTCTCAGACGTCTTGCCTAAAAGCACAGACAGCTGTTACAAAAGACGGCCGGGCGCGGCTAAACTCGGTAATATTTTACAAAATTTGCAGCGGTTTATGTGATACCCTATACTTGTGCAATTGCGCTTGCCGTTGCGCCCTGAAAGTGTCGATGTAATCTTAGAATCCATGGTCTCCCCAGCATGGAGCAGGTATTGATGACATCACACGTTGTTTTAAGTTTCTTTAACTTCAATATTGGCTCAGAGTTCATGTAGCCTATGCAGAACTTCAAATGAAGGAAATAGAATAAACATTATTCAATTTCAAACAGTAATGATTAAAAACGATTGTACTAGATACATGGTATTTTATTGAAGTATTCATGTCTCGCAGTCATACGACTGAATTGCTCATAGTTTACATCGTAAAAGAGACAAGTATTACAAAACAAGCATTCATACAAAAGAAACATGTAAAATACCGCGTGACATTTATTTCACGAGGTCTTATACGATACGACAGGACTTGTACTCTCTCTAAAAAAAAACAGAGTGAAAATATTCACTCTCAAAGGAGCGAATACACACACAAAAAAGTGAATTTTGAGTGAAAATGTTAATTTTCACTCGTTTTAGAGTGACCTCAGGGGTCACTCCAAAATCTTCGGGTGATTCTTGAGGTCACTCCAAAATGAGTGAAAATGAACATTTTCACTCAAAATTCACTCCAATTTCACTCTAAATTCACTCTTTTTTTGTATTCACTCCTTTAAGAGTGAATATTTTCACTCGATTTTTTCACTTTTTTTTAGAGAGTATAGACCTACATACTGGGCAGGCCGTAAACGTGACATCATAACAAAAACATAGATGATGCGAACGTCTTTTTGTGGAAGGTTTTCAACGGATTTGAAATGTTTCAAATGGACGTTATAAAAACGTTTTTAAACAAACAATAAATAAGACCTTTCGGAATTTTTAAGGACCTGCAGAGAACCTTTTGGACGTTATAGATGTCAGTAAAACCTTTTAAAGGACAAGTCCATGAAGGATTTAGAGAATGCAGCAATATTAGTAGAACACATCAGTGAAAGTTTGAGGAAAATTGGACTATCCGTTCATAAGTTACGAACATTTTAAGTATCTGTGCAGTCACTGCTGGATGAGTATATGATGTTACATGCGTACAACTATACGAGGAAAATAAAAAGAGAATTCACAAAACTTTACTTTTTGAACAAAGTGCATCTTTCTTCGACTTGCTACTGACGTATGTCAAGAATAACATTATTCCCCCTGTCTTCTGAAAGAGAGAAGTCGAGTGTTCTTTTGTTATGCGAGAAAAATGGAAGTATGTTGAATTTTCTTTATTCTTTCTTTATATCGTTGTACTCGATTGTGACATCACAAGCTATAGTAGTCTTTTCATCCAACCGTGACTGAGCAGAAACTTCAAAAATTCATAACTTTTAAACGGATTGTCCAATGTTGCTCAAACTCTCACTGATGTGCTCTACTAATATTGCTGCATTCACTCAACCCACATGTCTATGAGGGTGAACTTGTCCTTTAAGAATATTCAAAACGTTCTGTGGACGTTCTGCGGACGTCCAGAAAACCTTTGAAAACCGTCTAAAGAACGTTCAAAAAACGCTTTAAGAACGTCTAAAAAGTCTTATGACCCGTTCAGAACGTTTAGAGAACCTTTCATATTCGTCCAGAACGTCCAGAAAACCTACGTCTAATGTTTATCTTTTTTTTGGGTATTTAAAAAAAAAATGGATAGTTATGAGATTATACAGGCACAATCTGGGATTAATGTACCCTAATCCTAATCCTACATAATTCTATCCTAACCTGTTCCTAATGTCCTACCACCTATACCTATCCATCCTATTCCCAATTGATGAATCTGTATTACATTCTTTTATACCAGCAAAATGTTGTAATGCATGAAGACATGGCTGCTAAAATTAGATCACACACACCTTGATTAGGCCTATAACATATGAAAATACCTCTTCGTAACACAATTTCAAATTGTGAATAACTGAACAATAACGTAGGTAAGTTTATTCTTAACACAGAAAGTTTGAACCCAGCATAAATCTTTAGATTTCAATGTCTTTTATCTATTTCCACTAGTTTTCAAATCTTATATTTTTTATTTGAATATTCATGAATATGCATGAATATTCATGATAAAGAATTCAATGACGAACACGTAGCGGACCAAATAAAAACGTTTTTTAAACGTTCATTAAAGATGAAGTCGACGTAGCAGACCTAATAAAAACGTTTTGTGGACGTTTATAAAGGACGAAGACGTAGCAGACATAATAAAAACTTTTTGTAACGTCCATTGACGTTTTAAAACGTTTTTCAAAAAACTGTGCTTTGCGGGAAATGCTAAGTCCCGACATGGAGCTACAAACAGTTTAGTAGCTCCATGCATGGTCCCAACTTTGACGTTGTATGTTTGCGTTTTAAAAACGTCAATTTTTATCGAAGACGTACGGAACCTCAAAAACACGTTTAGGAAACGTTCTGAAAAGTTATGTGTTTGCTGGGTGGGCAGGATTCGGTATTCACACTCTCTCTTTCAACACCTCCCTCACAAGCCCTTTCGCTCTTTGTCACTTTCACTCGCTCTTTCTCTCATGTTCTTGCATAATATGCACCACTACGCTCACACAACATGATTGGTACATTATCAGTCCTGCTGATTTCCTACTCTCGTTATACACCAGTGATCACACACGTACACCTAATCATCAAAGCCACATACTGTCCAATGAGATTCTTACATTGAGATTCTTACTATAGTACTTCTTATAAGAAATAAACAGCTATCAAATACGACAAGGATCAAGATGACAGCAGTAGAGATCATACTAACAGAAAGGTAAAAGTTTCATTAAAATAGGATAATCTATGACTAATGAAACTTTAAGAATTTAAAAGTTTCACGTCATGTTAACAAGAGAGTGACGATATCAACTGCCATAGCAACTCTCTAACCGGTTTGTATACAAACAAACGAACAAACAAACAATAAACATCGAATGTTTGATTCACATCTAATGAACTAAAATACATGAGACCTGTTTTAACGGTTATACAGCTCGTTATTCCGAAGGTTCGTTATTCCGAAGGCTCTTTAGTCCGAAGACTCGTTCCGAATTTCATTTTCGAATTAACGAATCTTCGGAATAACGAACCTTCGGAATAACGCCACAATTAATGTTCGGATTAACGAACCCTTTTTCATTTTCGGATTAACGAACCTCTAGGTATATAGGGAATTTGTTTGTTTCGGATTAACGACCCTTCGGAAAAACGAAACTTCGGAATAGCGAACCTTTGGAATAACGAACAGCACCCGTTTTAACTATAGGATTATATGATTTGTGTAGTATTAGTGTCATGGATATTATTATACAACCAAAATGATGCACAGGACAGAGTGGATCGGTGAGAATATTGGATGCACGAGTTTAACTTTGGAACTATTTAAATCCACGAGCGCAGCGAGTGGGTTTTAGAGTGTTCCAAAGTTAAAGGGACTGTACAGTATAACTGGTTGAGGTGGGGGATTCATGTTTTGAACATTCGAGTGAGATAATGAAAAGCCTCTTATAAAATATGAAAGAGCATGTAATTCTAAGAAGGATTCAGCTTTTATTTGATGCAAATTGGTTTTCAAATGGCTGAGATATCCAAAAAAGTGCTAGTAATAAAAGGCGACATGCCACAACTTTATTAGGATCTCTTTGTTTCACCTTGTTTTTGGATATCTCAGCCATTTCAAAACCGATTTTTATCGAATAAACTTTTGATACCCCTTAGAACTGCATGCTCTTTGACAACATCTCATAGAGTGGTTTCTGAATATCTCGCAAAACGTTAAAAGCTAAATCCTCACCTCGACCAGAACTGTACACACACCCTTTAAACCTTTTTTTTTTTTTTTTTTTTTTTTTTTTGCTGTAGAGCATCCAATTCTCACTGATCCACGAACAGGCCTGTGTATCATTTGTGTTATAAAACGTGCCTGTAAATTCATGAAATGCAACCATTTTCCCCATCATGCGTCCGGGACACCTTTGTATGATAAGACTTGAGCCATGCATTCGGATTTTATATCACCGGACGCCGCCCGGCTCAGTGTGGATCGGTAAAAATCAATGCATGACAATAACATTGCAGAGATTCCAAAGCCCATTTTATATCGTATTTATTTTATTTTATTTTATTTCATAGTTTGTTTTCATTTCTGACAAAAATGAAAATGCAGTAGAACCAAATTAAACATACAATATCGATTGTAATAGCGGGAATTTATACGTAATTTACGCGAAATTCTTGAGTTATGAAAACATGCCAATGAAAATCCGTGTGATATACAGTGTTCTCTTTCACGTCTGATTTCGGTGAGACCTCCAGTTTCTGTTTGCTATCTAGGTTTTACTCAAGTTTCCATTAAAGTTAATTTATATGATGATCTGAGCTGGCTTAACACTTTTAAAGCCCAAAATTCAGGTTGGCACAAACACGTGTTAATAGGCCTAATCAAAGAAACGATTGCACTTTTCTGACTGATATAAAATTCTCTCAATTATCTCACATTCTAAATCGAACTATTCCTCTTCACATGAAATCAAAAGCGATTCGAGAGTTAAAATTGCTATAGTGAACACAGGATTTTCTCACTGTGCCAAAGGTGATGGTTGCACTACTCAAAAGATGACATTTCTGCTTGTTCGTTTAAACAATACGAAAAATTAGCTTTACATGTAATCATCTTGCCTATCACAAATGAACGAGGGGTTACGTGTGATATTCCATTCTCCTGTGTATATGCCACTTTTATAGGCTTACATAAAGAGCACAGAGGGCAAAATCAGGCGATAATATTTATAATACTCATTCCCCTTGTCGATCGGTTTTTAAAAATATGTCGTGTGCAGTGTATCGTGTGATGCTATATTGCGAGTCATATTTTCCACATAAATCGTTGAACTAACGGTGAAATCACAAAGTTTTGCGCTTGTCGTTTTTGACACTATCTCGATTTTACCACTGAGGAATCACTCAGATCTAAAACTGGGGCCCGGTGCATCCCCCTCGATCCCTGGATCCGCCACTGTCATTCGTCTACTTCACTCTTTTTGAGGGCCTGTACAGGGATGCACGTGAGAGTAGAAACATTTTACGCAACGTGGTCCTTGTGAATGATGTAACATTGCCAGCATAAGTTTATCATCTCCCGTGCTTTCTCTCTCTAGTACCACCTGTACCCTGCTCTAGGATTTCACGCACGTTTTGCAAGACAACGGTGTTTTACACCGTGTAAAGTAACACCATGGAGTTAGTACCTCCATGGTAACACCGCACCAACCAGGTGATGTTGACTGCTCCCTCATTACTTTGTCCTCCGTGTACTACTGTACGTGGGGAGCTTGTTTGCCCAAGGAGGTGCTCTACCTCCTTGGTTTGCCATGCACCAGCTGCTGCGATGATGTTGCACATTTCGCCCGGCTGGATGGAACAGACACTGCGGAGATTGGCACTCAGTGGATGGCGTACTACTCCATACTGATACACCTCCAAGCGATTGCGTAATCTTCGTCATCCCTACTACTGGCCGTGGCGCATGCACAGACCTTGCATCACCCATTGCAGAAAAACCGAACGCTGATGAGCAGATAATTACGCAAAATAATTACTGTAGGTCTGGAGGTGAAAACGATGCAGTGGTGCTAGCTACGGTTTTGATTCTTGCTGAAGCGATTGGAACATTCTGCCAACTTAGCGTGTTAACTCTTACGATCACGGCTATTCATCAGCTCATCGAATCTAACATTAGTACAGAGTGGCGTTGCACTGCACTGCCTGTACTTACCGCACCGGCGCGACCCCGACACGTTTAGCGCCCCAACCTGCTTGCCGCCCGGGCTCCGGCGATGCCCCAGATACGTAGGTACCGGTAAGTAGTGTAGGGCTAGCCGTGGCCCTTGCTTCTCTCCTTGATGGTTTGGGACTGCACTTGCAGTGGCACTACTCAAGTAAATACTGCGTCTGTGCTGTAATCTGTACTGGACTAGATTAGTGCACAATGGCCAACAACTCTGCTTTTCCCATGTTTGATGTATTAAAAAAAGAAAGAAAGAAAAAAAGGACTAGATCTAGGGGGTCTAACGTTTACTCCTTATAATTTACTGCACCTGTTTGTACGCCGGCACATATCACATGTCATACTCATAGTGTAGAGACACTACAGTATCATATCACAAAGGTCTTTGACTTTGTCTACAGTCAAGTAATTCCTGGGGGTCACTTTACAAAGAATTTAAGTGTATCAGAGATTTGAGATTCACTTATTGAAATTAAAGTTATGGCAGGCTGTGTGTGGTTTATGATAGGAGGAGATTACGTGAAGCCAGACATATAGGGCCGGATGCATAAACGCTAGCAATTGCTTCACCTTGTGCTAGCCTTTTACTCGAATCCGTATGCATAAAAACAAGCAATTGCTTGCAAGCAGAAGCTTTTGCTAGCAAGCACAAGCAATTTTATTGCTTGCTACCTGCAACGAGTGCAAGCAATTGCTTGGAGACCAAGCATTTACTTAAAAACATATATGCATAAAACATACCTTTTGCTTGTTCTTGCTAGCAATTGCTTATGATTTTCCAAGCTCTGTACAATGAGCTAGAGCTTTTGCTTAACTCACGTTAACTGGGAGTTCCCTTTTAAGTATTCATATTCATAAAATAAAATATTCATATCCATAAAAGAAAGACTGCACTTGTGCAGGAGTGGTGTAAATCTACAAGAAATTACTCCTAAGTAGTGTAAGAAACTTTTTCGTTTCACCAACGTTAATGTCCAGTCACAGTGGTTAGCACGCAAAATGTGATGAAAAACAGGTAGGATGTCTGACTTCGGTGGAGAGCAAGGAGACCTCTCTCCATGTGAGATCTGGCAGATCCGGGCTATCATAAGCAGTGATGAGAATCAGCCAGTACGTGTGTATAGATGTGTCTGTGTGTCTGTGTGTACATTTACGAGTGTCATTTCATAGCTCCTTTGCTATGTCAGGAAATGTTTCCGCACACACGTGCCCTTTCAAATACATGCTGTCACACTGGCCTTTGTTCTTCAAGTGTTCGCACAGGCGTGACGTCCCTTTTGTTGAAAACGCAAGCAATTGCTTGCACGGGTCAAGCAAAAGGTATTAAGCACAAGCAAAAGGTTATGAATATGGATTAAAGCAATTGCTTTAGCTAGACCTTTTGCTAGACGAGCTTGTGCTTTTGCTTAGAAGCAATTGCTTGTTTTATGCATTCGGCCCAATGTCTTGGCGGAACATATCCCCAATGACCAGATACAGACGGTTCTTTCGATCAAGGGACAAAAGATTTTATTTTCCTGAAAATTTTAATAACAATTTAAAGCTTGGATTCTGAAAACAAAATTGAAAAGAGAAACTGATATGGCATACCATTTACCGGTAATTCGATCTTAACCTTGTGAGTTCAACTTAAATTCTTCATGAAACATCCCCTCCTGTAATTTACTCTATCTTGTCATAACAGTTACATCGATGTTCAGTGAGTTGCAGGCGAAACATGAAAGTTACTTCTGTGTAACTATATTAGTGTTAGAATTAAGTAGAGTTTATGTTCAACAGTTTAAGTACATAATTTGTATTCATGATCACTTGGGCACATTTCAACAGGCCATTTTCATTTTGAACATCAACTGTCAATGCATGGAAGGCCCATTGATTTTAACATGAGTACCATTTGTGTAAAATGTATCAGTAATATAATGGCCTAAACTATAGTCTATAAAATACAAATTTTTTCTAGATGTGCCACTGAGAATTTAGCCTCTCTTTGGCCAAATCTTTATGTAAAATTGTCGCCCCTGATCTGTGGGTGTGTGTCCACAGTCTAGCTAACTTTGTTCAATGCTGTCAACATCTCGTACCTTTCTCTACTTTTCAAGCTTGCTCACACTTATATACCACTTTGTTAATCAAGAAAACTACTTGGTGGTAAGTTCTTTTTCCATGGATCTCAAGCTTTATCCAAATGTCTTGATTGTCACAAAGTCAATGGGCTATCAACATTTCATAAAATGCAGCACGGCAACGTTGACCTCAAGTTGGAGGACTATAATAGATATGTCAGCAAAAGCACCGAAGAGGCGTATCAACCCGAATCTACTATCCTTATTAATTAATCTGTTTTATAGGGCACTTAAACTGCACTCACCAATTCTTTCTGCCATAGAACACTGAACAGCAAAAGGTTGGAACACACTCATTGTTTTAAAGAATAAACCTGAATTACCCATGATGATGCCCAGGAAGTCAAGTTGTTATCAAAGACTTGCAGAGGACCTTTTGACTATAATGTCCAATCCTGTTGAGTCTGGAGAGTTCATTTAGATGCGTTGATATGTAATGTATCCACAGGGTAGTCAGTTTATTGAATCTGGATTTAATTTATTATGCTTAGATGTTTCCAGTGATCATTGAGTTACGTAGCAAACCAAAAAGTTTCAATCCCATGTGGCTCTTATAAGAAGGTTTACGTGCAATGTAGCCCAACCACACAGCATTTTTGCAGCTACTGGGCGGTGTAGGCTATAGTAACAGTTATGTAATGTTGCTAATGTACATTGTCATGTGCATATTAACTTAAATACCGTACCATATATCATAATTCCTGCTGTGACAAATGTATAATCTGCAGTAACTCTCAACTGCTTGCTTGTTTCTTTTGTGCTGCCATTTTGAATACTGTGCAGATGCTGCAATTTTTTTGAAGAGTGTATTTGCAAGCTTATTTTAAATGTAAGAAATTAAACTGGCCTCAGAACTTTAGCTCACAGGGAATCATTCCTTCCAGAAACCATCAGGCTATGGAATTTGTGACCCTCACTATACTTACATGTAGGCCGTGTTTAAGCACTCAAAATTGAACAGAACCAAACTGACCGCACCATGCCAGATTGGGCCTTAAAGGGAAGGTAAACCCAAAGAGGAATGTGGATTGAGCGAAAGCAACAACATAAGCAGAACACATCAGTGAAAGTTTGAGGAAAATCGGACAATTGGTGCAAAAGTTATGAATTTTTAAAGTTTTGGTATTGGAACCGCTGGATGAGGAGACTAGTAAAGGTTATGATGTATGAGTGGACAGCAATATAAAGAAAATATAAAGGAAAATCAACAAAAATTCATTTTTGAGGAAAATCGGACAATTGGTGCAAAAGTTATGAATTTTTAAAGTTTTGGTATTGGAACCGCTGGATGAGGAGACTAGTAAAGGTTATGATGTATGAGTGGACAGCAATATAAAGAAAATATAAAGGAAAATCAACAAAAATTCACTTTTCTAGCATTATGAAAGGGCACTTGCCTAACTGCTTTCAGAAAGCAGGGGGAATAATTGCTACCCTTTATACATAAGTCAGTATCAAGTTGATGGAATTTGTGGTTTTCATGAAAAATGAATTTTTGTGAAAAATTTCTTTATATTTACTTTATACTGTTGTCCTCTCATACGTCATAACCTCTAGTAGTCTCCTCATCCAGCGGTTCCAACACCAAAACTTTAAAAATTCATAACTTTTGCATCGATTGTCCGATTTTCTTCAAACTTTCACTGATGTGTTCTACTAATGTTGCTGCTTTCACTCAATCCACATTGCTCTTTGGGTTTACCTTCCCTTTAAGAGTGTTCAAGGACTCTGTGGAAATTAACAATAATGATGATAATTCACAGCATTTGTATAGCGCATTATCACATGAAATGTCTCTAAGCGCTACAGGAAAAAAAAAATAGAAAAGGAAGAAGAAAAGAGAAAGAAAGAAATAAAGAAGATAGTTACCTCATTTAAAAGTTATTTTTGGACTCGAGTCTGGGTCACACATTTTACTGCAACATGGTCATTCCTCTTGTGCACTTATGCTACATAAAGCTTTCCTGATCTTAAAGAGAGTCAGATCTTCCTGTTATGATGTAGTATGCATTGTAAAAATGCACTCTCTTCTCATATCAACTTCTGGTGTGGTACACTTTTGGACCACTTTGCGTTTGAGCTGGGAGGTCACTTCCCACCTCCCTGGTTTGAGTGCCTTTTGCACGGTACATGTGTGCAGTACAGTATGCTTTTGGACCACATCGGGAAGTGGTCCACTTTAGCACAGTATGTTACATTCTGGTGTGCTTTAGGAGCATTCAAAGGGTCCTCTTGCATGGGTACGGTACGTTTTCACCCTTTCGCAACTGAAAATTCTGTACATAATGGCCTAATGGTTCCCGGAAGGTACAGCAATATTGCTCTCACTTCGACAACTTTCTAAATGATTGATATGAAATAGTTCACTGCATCTTTATTTTTGTCTATTACAATACTTTATGTCTCTTTGAAAATATATTTAGACTTCACCAAGCGAATGGTGTGTCACAGAAGTAATTCTGACATACCCTTACTTTTCTTGACTTTTGACCTCTTTCATAATTATACACATTCTATATAACGTATGGTATATATGAAAGAAAAAAAAGGTAAAATATTAAACTAAAAAGAAAGGATGGGAGGTTTCAGGCATTTTAGGGAATACTTTAAATGGGTTATAATGCTCAAACACACCCCTAGACACTGGTGCCTTCTTGAAAAAACTGCATTCAGATGTAGAAAGTAGTGACTGGGAAGGCTCTGTAATACAGCCATCATCTCTTTTTTTTTTTGGTTAGTTTTTTTTTTATAGTTAGTTTTTTTATAGTTATTTTTTTTTGTTTTTTTGAGCCTGCACTTTGCATACTGTACTTGATCGCCTGATCCACAATTAGACATGTGAGATACTTTCATGGTGTTCTGAACAGCTCTTCATGACATGCTCTACCACACTTGAGTGCAACATTATAAGGAGCATCTTGGTCTGCTCTTTAAGTTGTTACACAAAATACAAAGACCTAAAGTCTGCCATTGCTGTGTGTACATCCATGGAATACTGCAAGTCTATGCTGCCTGGTTCTGAGTGATTCATAGCATTTCTTTCTGTCACTGGTATTGCAAGTTATGAAATTTCAAAGTGACATGATCTGTTTCAATGAGATAGTGGTGTTGGTATCAACCACATTTACATAATGTGAAATGGAAGAGGTCCTTAAGTTGTCAGGAACTCACAAGTCTAGCACAAACATACAAACATTCAACCGAAATATTGATTGAAGTTCCTCTTCAGTTTCTCTGAAATGTGTGCGTATGTGTGTTTTTTTTTAATGTGATATAAAACAAAGGTAGGGTGACCTCATTGAAAAAAAAAGAAGACTATTGATTACACATACTTGAATTAGGCGAGTATATCATTTCTTCCTAGTAAATATTTTTTTTTTTCATCACTCTGTGGTTAAGATGTATTGTGACACTTCCGAGGTGTACTGGTTGTCTGGCACGTATGCACAGTCATGCCATGCCACCGTGCGTGTAATCTGCACTCAAGGTTGCCTCATCCTTTTTTTGAGAGTGAAACCACTTGAAGTGCTTGCATCAGATGAGTGACTGTGAGTTTCCACCCTGCTCTCTCCCAAATGCAGAGGAAGCGGTACACCCAGTCTGGCTCAGGGCTTTCGAAGAGGAAAGACGAGATGTGCTCTGGGACTTCTACAATATCATTGATATTAATGGTAAGTTTTTCTTTGAATTTTTTTCTTTTCTTTTTCTTTCTTGTGTTTGTTATGTATTGATCATTTGACTGCAATGATTTTTAAAAGTTGAGTGATTGGGAATTTTGATATGTAATTGGAATTTTGATTTAGTTTCCTTCTTTTGTTGTATTACTGGTATGATGATTAATGCGGTGCCCCCTCCTGTATTCCTAATGGATTAGAGTAGTACAGAGTCTTTGTACTCTATATTACTAAATGTGTACACTGTAATAATAGGTCATGTGGTACTGTATCACTGAATGAAAGCTCATGTGGTAGTATAACTCATGCGTTATGGCTCATGTGATATATAGCGTCACTGAATTCAAAGCACGGACATCATGATTGTTTAATTCAAGGTTTTTTGAATTATTGTTTGTTTGTGCACATGTCATTTACTGTTCATTTGATTGAGCACTTGTATTTTTTGTTTGTTTGAAGGTATTTCTTGTTTGTTTGAAGATATTTCTTGTTTGTTTGAAGATATTTCTTGTTTGTTTGTTTGTTTGAAGGTAATGAGGAGATTTTGTTGTGGAAATTTATACATTTTTGTATAGAGCCTGCACATGAACATTGTGACTTAATACAACTTCACCACTTGTCATGTGACTGAATCGATCAGTGATTAGTTGTTTGAAATTAACGATCAGCAGATCATAAGATTATCTAGATAGGAAGTGAAAGAAAATGATAGAAGCACTTTTCATCCTTGCTGCATATTCTTTTAGGAAGTTTTGTTCTCAGTGCAAAATGCCTCTATCCTGATGTAATGGCATTCGTACTATTGACTGGGTGGATAAATGCCCGCAATTTGTTGCTCTGTACTGGACTCAAACTAACATACATGCATTACTGCACAATGATTCTGTAGGGGGGTTTGGGCTTGGCCCCCCCCCCCCCCCCACTTTTTTTTTTTTTACAATGTAGGAGTACATAGGTGTAGGATGTAACCACTTTGGACCCCTTCCCCCCCCCCCCCCACTTTTTTCACCCCGAAAATTCAGATAGAATGTGGGTATAAGCTTCTGACGTTTATTACCAACTGATGAAGCTGCTTGTCAGCTGAAGAAACCTGGAAGTGAGATCAGAAAGTTGCGCTGAGGACTTTTTTTTTCTTTGCTTGTCAGCTAATGAAACCTGGAAATGGCACACCCCCCCCCCACTTTTCAAAATGTGGCGCCAGCCATGTTGAATGCATACAAATTATGCCAAATGCATTCTGAACACGCTTTAAGTCATAACATGACCTTCCAATACTATAAATGATAATGTACACTGTATTTTACTGTTGTATTGAGCTTGGCAAGTCTTTACATATGAAGGTCCTATATGTGTGTTGTTTCTTTTTTTCACTTTTGTGCCTGAGGATATTGATTTCACCCAGATGTGCAAAACATGAAAATGACTTCATGATAATCATCCTCGGATCACTCCCATCCCTCGTGCTTGGTAGTCTGACACATTACGTGACCTGTTACCGTGGTGATGTTTAGCCAGCCCACACAATGATGTCATTTTGTGCAAATCCTTGTTGTTTCTCTCATATTCCCCTTGATTGACTGCTGTTTCATCTTGTATCCTGTTGTGGTTTAGTAGTACCACTATCAGCTTTCCTCTCCTTACCAAAGATGCGTTTCAAAGGTCTCCCACTTCTCTGCATCTTATATTCTTCTGTCCTGGTCGTTGACTTAAATTGCTTCCAATACTTGGACTTTGCCCTTGCTCTTTGCCAATCCTTCTTTTCTTAGAACTGTGTACATATTTCTTCAGAGCTGGCTCCTCCTTCACTGCTGGGTTTGCATGATTTCCTGCTGTCCCACAGATATTTACAACATTTGTTGCAGTTTCTGTGGGTGTGACTTTTGGCAGACGTGCTAGACAATAAGTATAAATAATGTAAATCTTGCATCTTAATCAGGAGCTGAGAAGATTATGGGCCATTCTCAGATTAAGTGTTCAATTCCATGTGAGTAAAACCGAAAAATCAACCACAAAGTAATACATTCAAAGATGTGTTTTCGGAAACTTCAAAACCGGTCAACTACGAAACAAAAAGTGGAACATTCTAAATGATGGTCATTCATTGAGTAAAAATGAATTGAAATAGAGCATCATATATGATTTTTGATCACCAATCAGATACGTTACCGCAAATTTACGTGTTGTAATGGACTCCTAACTCTGAATTAAATTTATTGTTTTGATCCAATTTCTGTTCAGGAAAAGACATCTGTCCCCCCTAAAGATATTGGGGTTTTTCAAGAGGTAAAGATGTTGTCATCCCTTGCTAATTGGTAGAAATTATTTCTGTGTGGTAGGTTGCATATGCTTTTTGCTGAAATGAAATATAACCTTAAGATTCACTTTGTATTTTTTGCAAATTTCGCTTACAAATAAAGTTTCGAATCCCACAAATCATGCAAAGGGAACGATCCGATCTGGAAATTCCACAGGAAACGAATATGAATTGCTTTCCTGGGGAAATAACTATTGAAAAACATCGAATCACCTTTGGTAACGTATCTGGTAAAATATAAGTAATAATTTTAGTTGTGTATGAATTAATAAATATCACCTGCTTAATTATTCACCTCATGAATTGATGTAAAAATGAATGATGTAAGCCCAAATTAACCATTTTAAACATTGTACGTAATATTCAAACTATGAAAATGTAGTGGAAAAGAGCCCTAAATGTGAAAGCTGAGTTCTTCATTCGCAGAATATTCTCATCTTAGGTCTGAATGTATTTACCCATCTGACTATAAATATTCATTAAGTTTTGATGGATAATGCAAACAAGGTTTAAAAAATATATTTTTGCAGGCACTTAGAAGGAAGTAGGTACAGTCTCTATGAACTCGATATGCTAAACAGTTGTTTGACCTATGGTAACGTATTTGGCTCATCCCTTTTAATGAAAATGAATAAATAATTGTTCAACTTATCAATGAATCTTGAGTAGTTCTTCATATGTTGAAAAACACTAGAATAAATATGCAACAGAACACTGAAACTTTTCTCGGAAGCGTTTCATAAACTACTTTTTACTCTTTCAAAATTTGGTAACGTATCTGGCGTACCGTAAATGAATCTGTCGGTGAAGTTACAGAGAAATTTCTACTGAATATTCTTCATTTGAACATAACTTTAATTTTTTATGGAAGCGTCATTCTATGCAGAATTGTTTTATGAACACTTTGTTTTACATAACATTATTTGTCACCGTGGGTGCCCTGAATTATACGTAACGTATCTGCTAAATCTGAGAAGCAAAAAACTGATATGCTGAATCTTAGCTTCGTCTTGTAAAATAAACGTTCAAAGTTGTTGCATAGAATGTGAAAGTGGCTGGGTTTTATAGAATAGAACTTTGGAGTTTGTGAGCACACAACGATTTGTTTGTAAAAACATTTACAATTTCTTTTCAGCATTTTGATTATGTGGTAACGTATCTGTCGGAAAACTTGGCATATTTCAAACATTGTACTGTATTCTCAATAAAGAGCTGTTGCACAAAAAATCTAAGTACTTGCAGTGTATGAAGTATATCCTCAGGGTTTCATATACACAGGGTCATTGCATAGTCTTGTTATTTTCGCAATGCTGTAACACTAAAGAAACTGGTAACGTATCTGGCGGTGAATTTGGCGACAGGTTTCAAAAGGCTATAAAAAAAAAAGTCAATAAAAATTTTGGAACTTTTTGAGTATTGTGATTAGCACATATGATATGCTCATCGTCCATGAAAATGATATATGGAAAGTATGTTTGTGGACGGAGAGGAGCAATAAAACATAATTCTGAAATAGCCGGTGACACTGCGTTTTGGGGGTCTTAACGAAGTTTAACAGGAAAATTTTATACAAAAAGGCAGACAACTGCATTTGATCGTGTTTATTTTTAACAAATAAAGTCCTCGTGATATATTATACACATTTAAATAGTATCTAATAGGTTTCAGGAAACCGCAAATTGTCATGGAATGTCGGCGACACCAAAATTCCGTATTTGAACGCTTTTACTGAGAATGGGCCTTAAAGGTCCTGTTTACCTTTGGGAGCAGTGATTTAAAAATGTTTAAGATATCACATTTGATGCATATAGGTCTGTTGAATCACAAGACATCCTACCATTCAAAATTTGTGCAACAAAGCCTTAAATGTATGGAGATATCATTATTTTTCTCATTAAACCATAACTGTAGACGGCTAAGTCTGGATCGACATTTTTGTTGATACAGGTTTACATTTTGTGTATTTAACAATACATACTTAACATCGATTATACAGATTCAAATTTTTACAGTGGTTGTTTCTAGCCCTAAGAACTATTTTAAAGCACTACTGCTGGCTTTTTGTTTCTTCTGCAAATAGTAAATTATGCCTTTCAATATACTGAGGGAGTGCAAGTATACAAAAGTCCATTTTGCAAGAGGGAGCTACGGTAGATCGCAAGATATTGTCATGAGTCAGACAATACTGAATTAGGGAGGGTTGAGAGTTAAGGACATGTATTTTGAGAGCATGAAATGTTCACACAAATTTTTGTATTGAAGGTTGGCAAGCGAAGTACAGTGTATCATAATAAATGCAGTTCCCTAGTGTGTAAAGGGCATGACAAAAAATTCTTCAAGCATGCCATTTGGTTGAGGTGTTCTAAAATCCTTTACAGTGCATGTGTGAAAAGTTCATGCCATTCTCTGTTTACATTGTAGTATGTTGTGCAGCATATGGTTGTACTTGATTGTTAGTAAATATGCTGTGCTATAAAAGTGTGTAAACTCAACATCCATTTATGATTGTATAATTTCTATATGAAGAGCTGATTGTTAGAACCATCCCACTTAGTTTGTATCCCGCTCTCTGTTGATAGGTAGGAATTGTGTGCACAGAATGATAAAAGTGTGTTTGAAGTGATAAGCTGTGTTTACAAGGACAGTGATTCAAATTTAAAGGGAACCCAAACCCAAAGGGCAATATGGAAAGCAGCAACATTAGTAGAACACATCAGTGGAAGTTTGAGGAAAGTTGGACAATCGATGCAAAAAGTATGATTTTTTTTAAAGTTGTGGTGTTGGAACCGCTGCATGAGGAGACTACGAGAGGTTATGACGAATGTGTGGACAACAATGTAAAGAAAATATAAAGGGAATTCCACAAAAATTGATTTTTCATGAAAATTACACATTCCATCAACTTGATACTGACATACATGTACGTTAAGGGTAGCAATTATTGCCCCTGCTTTCTGAAAGTGGTTAGCAAGTACTCTTTCATTATGCTAGAAAAGGGAATTTTGTGGAATTTTCTTATTTTCTTTATATCACTAGACTCTTCATGAAAATATGCATCATGTAGTTTTGAACTTTTCTTTATTTACTTTTTTTTTTGCATCTGGTTAAGCGCCACCGCTAAATATTCCAGATCATCGTTATTCGTATTCCAGTATTTAGTGACATCATCCTCCTGTAATACCTATCGGAGCTAAACAATAGACACAGGCATGTGCCTTACCATGGCATTCATTCATCAATATGTCAAAAATTTGTCAGAAACATTTGCATGTAAGATAACATATGATGCTGTAGTGAGAAAGTGCAGGAAGTCAGAGCAATTTTAGGCACATAATGTGTAACTGTTTCTATCGAGAACAAGAAAATTGCATGGAATTAATTTATTCTTTCACTTCATTTTATTTTGTCATGGTACTGGGCTCAGCCAGATGACTATTTTTCAGCCAGTCTGTTAATAATGAGAAAATCACATGCATAGAACACAATTACATTACAACCGAAATACACATTATATAATACATACACAATTCCTATCATATTTCGTACAATATTAAGTTGTTGCAAAAAGAAGAAGAAGAAAGAAGAAGTAGAAAAATAACACAAACAAAACAAACCAAACTAGACAAAATTTAGTAGAGGATGTAGACTCATATCAGCTACAGTGTATGTGGAACCTGGTCACCCCTTTCCCCTCATCCACTTACATGTACATGCAATCAATAAATGCATTTCTAAATCAAACTTACCAATGTGTACTTAGCTGTCTCCTGAAATGACATTGCAAAAACTGCAGTGAATGCAACCTTGGGCTTTGAAGGTCCTTATCTATGTAGCTAAATTAAAAAACATGTTTTTCCCATTGTTCAAGTAAAGTTCAGCACTTGCGGTAGACCAAAGTGGGAGCCAATTTTTCACACTCAATTCAATTCAATTCAATCAGGTTTATTCATAATACTGCCATGGCAGCCAAATGGCTGAATTGCGGAGTAGTACAACTGTATACACAATGAAATATAAAAAGTCATTATTGCATGGAAACAATATATAATGATCATATACACTTGTACATATTATATTCATAGATAAATCTGTGAGGAAAACTCAATACTTCACGCTGTAAGAATACATACTTAAACGGCAACAATCAACATGAATAAAAATATCAATCACTTATTTATCATTGACCATATCAAAAATATAAAAATCATTGCATCACTTAGTATCGGGTACATGGGTTGCTATTACATGGTGTACTAAAATATAACCTGAACCAAATGATAATATCAACACTCCTGTTATTCTGTATACCGTGTGCTTTGAATTGTGGCATAAACCAATCAAGTGACAAGTGAAACACTAGGATGCACACACATACCCTCACAACACACACACACACACACACACACACACACACGCATTCACGCCCACACACATATACACTCGTACATATTATATTCACAGATAAAACTGTGAGAAAATAATAAGTTTGCTTCACGCTGTAAGAATACCTCCTTAAACGGCAACAATCAACATGAATAAAAATATCAATCACTTATTTATCATTGACCATATCAAAAGTATAAAAATTATTGCCTCACTTATGAGTATCGGTTACATTTGTTGCTATTACATGGTGTACTAAAATATAACCTGAACCAAGTGATAAATATTAGCGCTCCAGTTATTCCGCGTGCTTTGAAATACATTTTGTATGGCATAAACCAATCATGTGACAAGTGAAACACTAAGATGCACACACATACCCTCACAACACACACACGCACACGCACCCACGCCAACACACATATCATACACACGTACACAAACGCAAACACACACAGACACACACATTCACACATACACACACAAACGCACACAAATAAAGGGTAAATGATTTCGGATGTGAATATATAATACAGAAGTACATGAGAGCGGCAAAAAAAAAAAACAACAACAGTGTGTTGAGTCTATAAACAAAGCTGTAAAAACTTCACAGTATCTTCAAAAAATATATCAGATTCATCTTCAATATGTTAACTTCAAATTGCACATGTTACATTGCATCAGAAGCTTGAAATCACTTGCAATCACTCCTAAGGAGAAAAAAAAAATTACAAACACATAAATGGACATAGTAAATTCTGTGATTAAATCCATTCAGTTTGCGTTGCGGTAATAATAATACAACCAAACAGAGCCACACCTACCGTGAGTATTTCAATTTATATGAACTTGTACTCGCACCCACTCATTTATAATAATGCAAGTATAAATGTGTTCGATCTGGTACATACATACGTACAAACAGGCAAATAGTAGTTCATGCACACAGGCACACATACCCATTATACACGCTCAAACACATTCACACCCACACATACAGGACATAATGTGCTGTACACAAGGCATATACATACGCATATTATACTTTTCCGAACATACAGGTATATACGCATAATTATACCCAAGCAGTATACAACACAGACACACACGTACACCCACAAGTACGACATAATAGTTTGCTTGTGCCCTGAGCATGCGAACAGCGGTGTAACACATGCATAATAATGATCAGTGCATTTAAATACACATGCTATGGGGTGACAGAAAATAAAGCAATATACTGCAAAATCTTTGATACAATTATTTCAGAGTCGGTTAACGATTGGTTAAAGACATAATTACGGCTGGTTGATGAGAGTAACAAAATATGGTATTGCGGAATCTCGGAGTCTATTTGTTCGGAATCTAAGTTGGGGGATAGGCTGGGTGTGTCTCGTTGTCCGTATGCCGGGATTTCGAGTTGGGAGTAGATGGCGAAGACCTGAGGTAGGAGCAGAAAGTTTCAAGGCAAATTTGCGGGACAATGTAGTACGGCGGTGAGCTAGGGTAGGTAGGTTTACGAGGAGGAGAGCCTCGTCATAGGACGTATACTGCGAACCAAGTAGGATTCGGAGGGCTCGCTTCTGCACGGACTCTAGCTTGGTAGCTTGATCCTTTGTGATGCTGGCGTTCCAAACGGGAGTAGCGTACTCCATCACTGGCCTGACATAACACGTGTATATAGTTAATAGGTCACACAGTGGGAGCGCAAACTTTTTGAGTAGCCGTAGCATGTAGAGTTTGCGATGGGCGTTTTTCAACATTTCCAAAATGTGGGTATGCCACTTGAGATCTTTTTGGATATGAACACCGAGTAGTTTCACACAATCCAGTTGGCGAAGGACTTCGTTGTTGACACAACTTGCAATAGTCAGGTGCGCACTTGACCCCCTGGATCTATGATTTTTTTTTCTGTTCCTTGGATTAAAGTCTGACACCGGAACATTCATGTTATGGGCTTCCCTGGACCCAAATCGTGCTCAGGAAGTTGTGGTAATTCTACTCAGAAGTCTGGTGTCAGCACAAAAACAAAATTGCAAAGTTTTGAACTTCATACTATCAGAGAACATTTTTTTTTTTTTTTCAAAGAGAAGTTCCAGGAATTATGTTAGATTTAACAATTATGCCACCAGATGTTCAGTGTTCCAGAGTCTGGATCCCATAGGCAGCTCATTGATAATTTCTATCTTGGACTATAAAGGAACATGTTTGTATGATGTTAGTAGGATTTTAGGTTGGTGGTACTGAATGGGTGAAGGGTCCGGAGTCTGCTATGCTTTAGTATACTGATTTTCAAGGGCCATAATTCTCATTGGCAAATGGGGGTGAAAGTTGTGTAGCTGCTGTACCAAGACCCATCCAAAACCCAAACCAGTTGTGATTTTTCTCATTTTTTGGCTGGGACTTTGCGAGTGTTTCAATTGTATCTGCATGTGCGCTGCACCAGTAGAATTGAATGAGTGTTCAGTACTCTCTGATCTTTAATCACAATTCTATACTTTGATGTAGTGATGTGATCAGGATGAATATAGAAATGGCTGCTGCGCTTCATATAGGCCTACTCCTTCTAATCTAATGGGCCATTTTAATTGGATTAGAAAACATGAAAAATAAGGATGAAGTAGCCTAGCAACTGTACCACATTCCACTGAAAACTTCCTGCAAAAAAATCACAAGTCAGAGTGTGTTTTTTTTTTCTAACTTCTAACTTTCTGAGTGTTTCTTGTCCGCATCTGTGTTCCACCAGTAGAATTGAATACATATGTACAGTACTTGCTGATCTTTAATCACAATTTAATACCCATACTTTGATGTGCAGTGATGTGAGTACGATTAATCCGGAGATGGAGGATGAGAAGAGCAAGCGGCGATGGTTCGTCCTTTTCGGCGCCCACGTCTCGATGCTGGTCTGTGCGGGGACGTACCGCTCCTGTGGCATCCTGCTGGTAGCGTGGAGAGAGTACTTTGACACGACGTCGGCAGAAGTCAGCGGTATCATGAGCACCATGGCGTGTTCCCTCCTCGTGTCAGGTATGGTTTTATAAGACCCACGTGCCCCATTCAGTGTAATACTGTATACGTCATATATCTCGCGAGTCTAATATTAACGCGAATCGGGAATTCCCAAAGATTTCTTAAGTGCTTAAATTCGCGATTGTGGAGTCCTGTACTGAATGGATAAGTGTAAACGCATACATCACATTCACATCGGGATCAGAGTCAATATTTTTGCATGTCTTTAATTTCGCGAATAGCACGTGACTCGCAAAATTTGTGAAAATAAAAACCTCACGAAATATTCGCCGTATACAGTACCAGAATACTGATTGGCTCGATTGGGGGGAGGGGGGATATGGGAATATGACGATGTATTGTCAGAGTGCCATACATGTAATGTTGCCCCTGCCTTGGCAATAATATTCCCTGCTATTCCCCAGATGTAAGGGCCAGGCAATATCAAGCAATGCCTACAGTGTATGTCCTTATTGATGTTGGAAAGAGAAAGAGCTGAGATTACCTGTGCAGATGAAGTTATGACTATTTTACAAGAAAGGAAGATACACTGCATAATATTCCAATAATTTATTACTTTCTTTAACTCAGTGGTACAGTACAAAGGTATGTTAATTTCAGTAGAGTATGTTGGAATAATGTTGGCAAGAAATTGGCTTTCTGAATGTCTTTTAACAATGTAGTAAATTTTATGCAAATAAACTAATAATTTTCTGACAGAAATAAAGAGGAGAGTTGTAGGGTTATAGTGGACTTTCCCTTTCACAATCAAAATCAGGTTTCAGGCACTCTTATTTAAGCTTAAACACTCTGGCACTGGTACAATATTAATGGCACTGGTACAATATTAATGTCCGGGATATTATTTTTATTTTACTGATTTCTGTAAAAGTGAAGAACACTGAACTCCATTCATCAGTAGTGTACTGTATCCTATGCAGCCATTGTAGCCCCTTCATTGTGAGGGAGCTGCACTTCCCAGCATTGTTAAGGTACACATTCTCACATCCAGGTAAAGGAGAACAGAGTGGGTAAAATATCTGATCCAAGTATGTACAGTGCACTCCCGTTATAACGAACACGGTTATGACGAAATTACGGTTACAACAAAGTAAAAATTCAGGCTACAACATTATCCGCTCTATGTTTCTTATTGTTTATTTGTTCGGTTATAACGAAATTTCGATATAATGAAAGAAAACTGCCGGTCCCGAGGACTTTGTCAGAACGGGAGTCCACTGTATGTGCCAGGCAGAATTTGAATCTAGCATCTCCTTTTGAAAATATAGCTGTACTCTCATAACCACTGGACAGTGGAACCTTGTTATAAAAAGGTTGGATGTAACAATACCCTTTTAAATAGCAAGGTGATTATGCAGGTCCCAGCTCTTTATAATTTGATTGCTTTTGTACACCAATATAGTAAGTAACCTGATATAACGAGGAAATTACCATGGTTGGTAGGTTCTCGTTCCACTGTACTTGGAAATTGAACCCCCGAATAAGACCGTACTGTTGTTGCGCTCTGTAAGTGGACGTGTGAAATCAATTTAACCAAACCAGGTGTATCGTGTATGAAATCAGGGTGTTTTTTTTTCTTCCTATGTTGCATTCAGGTATATTTACGGGTGTTTTGACCAAGCTCATCGGTTGCCACAATGTGACGGCTCTCGGCAGTGTAATCGGTATATTGGGATGCTTTGGAGGAATGTTTGCCACCAGCCATGTTCATCTCTACTTCACCATTGGAATATTTTGGGGTGAGTCAAAGCAGCATTTTACTGCGTTGTGAAGGGCATGTGCTTTGTAGAGCTTTTGTGCATATGTTGTAGCTCTCAGCACTACTACCATTATTAATGTTCTTATATTGTATTTCTGTCATTCTCATTAGTGATATATCAATTTTCTTTCTTTTTTTAATATCATTGTCGTTGATCTTATTATCAGAAGTATTCATATCAAGGCTTGACTCTTAAAGGGACTGTACAGTACTGGTTGAGGTGGGGATTCATGTTTTGAACATTCCTAAGTGAGATAATGAAAAGCCTATTATGAAATATGAAAGAGCATGTAATTTTAAGACGGATTCAACATTTATTTGATGAAAATTGGTTTTCAAATGGCCGAGATATCCAAAAAAGTGCTAATAATAAAAGGTGACATGCCACAACTTTATTAGGATCTCTTTGTTTCACCTTGTTTTTGGATATCTCAGCCATTTCAAAACCGATTTTCATCAAATAAACTTTTGATACCCCTTAGAACTGCATGCTCTTTGACATCTCATAGAGAGGTTTCTGAATATCTCACAAAATGTTAAAGGGACAGTACAGTATTGGTGGAGATGAGAATTGGGCTTTTAACTGTTTGCGAGATACCAAGAAAACACTTATGAGATAGTACAGAACATACCATTTTAAGAGGAATTCAAAGTTTATTTGATGAAAATTGGGTTTGGAATGACTGAAACATCCAAAAACAAAGTAAAACAAAGCGATTGTAATAAAGTGTGGGTCCCACACTTTCTAAAATCGCTCTTTTTTTGGATATCTCAGCCATTTCAAAACCAATTTTCACCAAATAAACGTTGAATTCCTCACAGAATTACATGCTCTTTCATATTTCAGAAGAGGTTTCTCATTATCTCACAAAAAAATGCTAGAAACCTGAAATTAGGTCTGAACCAAAACTATATGATCCCTTTAAAAGCTAAATCCTCACCTCAACCAGAACTGTACATACCCTTTAACTTTTTTTTCCTGGTGGCCCTAACAGGCCACCAAAATCGTCTAATTGAATTTTTGGTGAAATTTGGTGTCCTGAAAAAAATTAAGGAAAACATTAAGAGTAGAATAATTACAGATAATAAAAACAATTACAAATCATAATAATTAAGTAAAAATTGGGAGGTATGATTAAGGTAGTAGAAGTGATAGTTACTATCTCCTCTTTCTTCTCCATATCATGTATTAGGAGATGCTGTGCGGGTTCCATGACATTTGCTCTGGCGACAATTGCTCCCTTGAAATATCTGCACGCTAAGCCAAGCGTGAAACCTATCCACAAACATAACCCTAATCTTAATCTTCACATCAAACTAAACGTAAAATCCTTTATCACAACCCTAACCCTAACCCAACATCCTTGGAGAAAATAAGACCAGAGCAATTGTCGCAGGAGCAAATGTCATATCACTCTGCATAGTATACCTGGTAGTGGCATCTCAGTTTCTAATTGGGGAAATGACTGGAATATCTTTTTTTTTCCCCTCTCTGTGTAGGTGTCTCTGTTGCACTTATCTACAACTCCTCTCAGGTGGTGGTGGCTTACAACTTCAAGAGGAGCCACTCGAGGGCCAACAGTGTCGCCAGTGCGGGGGTGGGTATCGGCATCATGGTCCTACCGCCTCTCCTCCAGCTGTGCATCAATGAGTATGGGTGGCGGGGGACCCTGCTCTTGATGAGCGGGGTACAGGCCCAGCTGCTTGTGGCTGCGCTCATCTTCCGACCACCAGCGAAGAAGAAGAGACAATTAAAGTCTGGAAGCATCTCGCAGGCGAGTAAGGAAGACGAAGGCACTGCTGAACCTCTTGTTGAGGTGCACAAACCCAGTGCTGACTCTGAACAGGCTGATATCGGTGAAGATTGCTTGACTGAGGCCTTTACGCAGCCTGAAAAAGATTTCAACTCAGATTTACATCTCTGTGACCACTCCAGGGAGAATACACCCTTGGCAGTGACTGAGTCTGCCAGTGTTTCTGACACGACACAAACCATTGCGAATAATGAAACTAGTTGTTCTACTGCAGGGACCACAGATGTTCACAATTCTCAGGACAAGTCCTGTGATGTTACCGTCCATCAAGACTTTGAAGGCGAGTCTCCAGAGTCAAAACCTGGGGCCAATTCCGAAAACTCTGTGAAGGAAAAGGGTTCGTATCAAGTACTGGTACATGTATGTAACGGAAAGAATATGACCACAAGTACTCTTGTAAGTCACAATCAAAATGCGGGCAACTCGAATGGTGACCTCTCACACCAGGACAGTGCATGTAGGGAGGACTCACCGCTCTCTCACGCAAAGGAAGACGGCCAACTTCAGCGGGAACTGACTGACCCTCGTGGTGACGGTCAGTCAGATTCATCATCGTTGCAGGCATCTGCGGAGCAGACTTCCTTCTGTTGTCGGTATCTCCAAACTGCCGGCTGGACGCTCTGCCGGGATAGCGTTGGCTTCACACTCTTCTCCATCTGCCAGGTGATGATTGGAATCTGCTACACAGCCATTACCGCCCACCTGGTGGCCAGTGCAGTCGACGACGGAATGGAGGAGCAGCGGGCTTCGTTTCTCCTCTCCGTGTTTGGCATCGCCAGCCTGCTCGGCCGTCTCGCCAACGGCTGGCTTGTCGACCTGAAGGTCATCTCTTCGGTGCATCTCTACATCGTGTCCATGGCCGTCCTGGGTGGAAGTGCAATACTCAGCAGGGCTACTAGTGCCTATGGTTGGTAAGCTCCCTCCCCTCTTTGGCTTCTATACTAAGTTTGTGTCTTTTATCTCATCTTACTGTTTTCTTACTGGCTCATGTTGGTAGGATGGAGATGGTGAATAGATATATAAGGCAGTAATTGCTGTTACAAAGGTTAAGAAACAACACTGGCTGTCGGGTGAAAACTGAGTAGCCTAGTGGATACAACACCTGTCTAGTGATGTGGGAGATCATTGGTTCAAACCCAAACTGAGTATGTGTGCCCATGACTTTTTTTCCCTTGCTTAATACTAAAACATGCTTTAATATTCATGTTGATGAAGGGCAGTTAGTCGATCAGTGGCATTAAAAACAACTTGATACAAGAATTCATTGAAGGAAACCAAAACCCAAAGAGAAATGTGGATTGAGTGAAAGCAGCAACATTAGTAGATCACATCAGTGAAAGTTTGAGGAAAATCGGACAATCGATGCAAAAGTTATGAATTTTTAAAGTTTTGGTATTGGAACCGCTGGATGAGGAGACTACTAGAGATTGTGACATATGTTTGGACAAAAATATAAAGAAAATATAAAGGGAATTCCACAAAAATTCAATTTTCTAGCATAATGAAAGAGGACTTGACTTACCACTTTCAGAAAGCAGGGGGAATAATTGCTACCCTTAACATTATGTCAGTATCAAATTGATGGAATGTGTAATTTTCATGAAAAATGACTTTTTGTGGAATTCCCTTTATATTTTCTTTATATCGTTGTCCACACATACATCATAATCTCTAGTAGTCTCCTCATCCAGCAGTTGTAACACCAAAACTTTAAAAATTCATATCTTTCACATCGATTGTCCGATTTTCCTCAAACTGTCACTGATGTGTTCTACTATTGTTGCTGCTTTCACTCAATCCACATTCCTCTTTGGGTTTTGGTTTCCTTTAAATTGAATAGATATGCTGTACCCTTTGCAATAAAGAACCAGCACTGCCTGTCAGGTGAAAACTGGGTAGTCTGGTGGAGACGATGCCTGTCTACTAATAAAGAATTGAAGAGTTTGTTTGCAAAAACCGATAAGTCCATATTTGCCAAATGGAGATATTTGCGATTAAAGGTCAAGAAAAGTAAAGAGAATAAAAAGAAAATTTTTGCTTCTTTTGACCATAACTTCAAAAATGTACCTTTATATGTAGTGACCAATATATCATTTAAAAGGTATTATTTTGTACTTTATGACAGAGACCGTACTTGAAAATCACCAAAAATGGACTTATTGGTTTTTGCGAACAAACTCTGCAATTGTTAATAGTTCAAATTCAACCCCAGTATGTATGCCCATGATTTTTTTTTATCATGGTACTACTAGAGCACTGATTAGTCAGTGCTTATTTATGTTGATGAAGGATACAGTAATTTGTCAATTAGTTGCAACGAAAACAATTTGAGGCAAGAATTCATTAAGATGGATATCAAAAGCTCTCATAATTTGAACAAATGTTGTAGTTCTTCTTTTGTTTTTGCAACTTTTTTTAACGTAAAAAATGATATTATTATATTCTCTTCTTTGAAGTGAAGAGGACTCCCCTCTCACAAATGTTTTGTTTTTATCTGTTTCCTTTGTGAAAAACCCAGGTATATGTTTGTGTCCATTCTCCTTGGGTCATCGTCTGGAATTGTGAAGTGCCTGGCTCCTGTGGTGGTGAAGGAGTTTGTGGGCCTTGAGAACCTGTCCGCAGGCTTGGGCATTATACTCATCTTCACCGGCATTGGGGATCTCATAGGACCAGTGTTGGCAGGTGAGATGACCCTTACACCTTCCTCCTCTAGTTTTAGGACAGCCTTTGTCACTGTGTTTGCACAGTGTAGCTATTTAAGCGGGGTTCCCACTATCGTGCGATCCATTGCGAACGCCACGATTGGACATTCATAACTGATCGTGGAAAATTTGTTGAACCCGTCTGAAATTTCACGTTTGGATACGAGGTTATGCGAGTCAATACGTGTTGGTACGCTTGGATGCGATATGGTCACGATTGGTCTATTTCAAGCGATACGATCTGTCACGATCTGGTCTGCTGTTCAAATACGATCCGACAGGATTGTCCTGATTGAGTTCGCGATTGGTACCGATCTAACATGACCATTACGATCAGGATCCCCGACCTGGTACGTGCAGCAACGTACTGATACGTTCCAATACGAACACCGCGAACCAATACGGGCTGCTGAGATAAGATACGATATCTTTTACAATCGGGATCAGAAGCGACCCCCATTTAAGGCGCGATTGGACCCGAATGGGAATATTATAGTCCGGCTGACGATGGATTTCACTGTTTCCCTTAAATTATGCAGAGTGATTAGGCCTATTAATTTTATCCACAACCATTGATGATGGCAAGGCTTGACAGGTTGACGATGATGACAACGTAACCTTTGCAGTATTGCTAATGACGATTATGTTATCAGAGAGACAGCAGCACCCAGGCCAGCCATAACCTCAGATATTCCCTCGTCTAGCATTAAACGTAAAGAAATTTATAGATTATTAAATCGATATGCTCACCCTCCCCCCTCACAAAAAAGAATGAAATAACGAACACAAATACATAAGATCAGATGATTACCCCTCTTCCCCAGAAAAAAAAAACCAGCAAGACAAAATGACCTTTCTCTCCAATACATGAAGAAAATAATTATTTGATGAAATGGAAGCTAAGAAAGAGGATGGGATCATTTTAAATATTATGTAACATAGTATTATGTATTATATACGCTCGATATAAGAAAGTTGGCCGAATGGATAGTATTGCTTAAGTGTTCGATTACATATTCGCAAAGTGTATATATCATATGCCTTTTTATTTCAAAATGTCGCGATCTCATGGGTTATTAAAAGTTTGGTTTATTCGGTTTGATTTAGTGTTTTACTTAACAATGTTTAACATAACTGATACACACACATAACAGAAAAGTGACTCCCTAATCAAAATGATGTCACTTTCCAACAAAAAAGGAGGTTTTACGCAAAATTATTTCGCAGGGGTATATTGCTACACTTATTGAATAACTAACTGTGAAAAATAATAAGAGTGATCTTCATTGTCATAATCATACGGGTAATCTCACATCCACGACAATGGTCACTTTTACATTTGCAGTAATAATGAGAGTTGAAAATAACCATTTTCCTCTAAAATTATGCTCTACCAAACATACAAAAAAAGACATTGAAAAGTGTCAAATATATGCAATGGGGTCAAACGATGCCTGATAAAACAACAACTCTTAATTACTATGTACAATACACAAACAGCAGGATACTGCACCCCCCAAAAAATAGTCTGTAATATACTTTTAAAAATTAACCATTTGCCTTTGATATGTACCCATTCAAGCACGATTCATTAAATTATTCTCATCTTTGTACTGACGTTAGTCAATATGTGCAGACAAACAATTGCCATTTTATTTTTGCTCATTTTTTTGTTTTCGTTACAAAAGTCATCCCATATCCTGTTTTGTGTGTCTGTATAATGGTAATAACAACTCATTAATGAAAACATCATTAACATAATGTGTGAAAACATCTAAAAATCTGTAATACAACTTTCATCTTATGAAATCATTAAAAAAATGATTTTGATAATGTACCTTAAAAATTACGACAATTAAACCCCACACCGTCATACAATTTACCGTTTGGAAATAATAATCTAAAGATGCAGGCTACCACCTATCAGAATACAAAATAAATCAATTTATGAGTAAAATAAGGGTAAATGGGCCAAAAATGATAATAATAATAAGCGGAAGTGAAGTGAAAAAGTCGATCCCGATCAACACGATTAAGAAGCACGATTAGAAGAGATTTGCTGCGTTTGGATACGATCCTAGACGATCTGATGCGATGATCACGATCAAAAACTAATCGTGTTAATCGTAGAAAATTTTTGAACCGTCCAAAATTTTCTTACGATTAACGCGATTGCCACGATTGACCTTAAGATCTGATACAATCTGATAGGACCATCACGCTTGCTGCACGATTAAGACCACGATTGCAATCGTGGCGCCAATCGTGATAGTGGGAACCCCGCTTTAACAAAAACTCTCAAACCTATCTTTGAAGCCGTGACCCTGCATCACAAAACCAACAAAAAGTCGCCAGACATGGATTTTTAATTAAGAGGATTTTCTGAAAGAGCAGACTTTAAGCTTTAAAATGTCGTATTTAAATAACTCAAATCAAATGGACTCTCCTAACCTATCTAAATATCGGAAAGAAAGCACACACTCAGAAAAAGTGTGAACTGAGAAAAGAGGCTCTGAAGCACAGGGTCTATTCAAGCACTTTATGATCTTTACCAAGTCATGCTAGCTGTGCAATGAATGGGACAGAAAACAGGATGTAAACCACTGGAGTAACAACAATGAAGGGATTATTAGATTAAGCTGAAATTGAGCATGCTTTATAGACACATTCTGTTCATAATAAATGCCAACTTTCAAAGCAGTAGCATCATCCTTTCTAAAGTTATTAGAGTTGAAAGTGAAGAGTGAGTACAGGGTTTTTAAGAATTGAAATAGGGACTCTAAAGACACAAGTAATCACACTATTCTAAAAAAAGTGTTAGAGATAAACTGCTAAGAAAAGACTCTCTCCCGTGTGTTTTATAATCCACAATTTTAGCATAATGTAGAAGAAGACTTGCTCTTTCAGAAAATATGAAAAAGTCAAGATGGGCAAGGTTGACCCATTTCACCTATTTTTGGTCCTCACACAAAATCAATGTGTGTGACTTTTTTATCGTTTTGTGATGCTCGGTCACATATCCGTAGCCACCTGCTTTTTTATTTGGGATCACAGCAAACCTTCCAGGAAAGAAGTAATGGTTTAAAGACCCTTTATTACTACTGCCACCTGGCTTAAATAGGCAGGGGCCATCTAATGTCTCATCCATGGCAAACATTTCACTTTGCATTGTTCCCAGTTTGCAGGGTTAGCCCTATTGCCAACATACTGAGTCAACTGATTTCTTTTTGCAAGTATTTTTCTAAATCTCCCTTAGGGGCACTTTATTGTTTTAAAACATACATTTGTGTGTACACGTGTATGTGTGTTTTATATAATCTTGTAAGTGGTCACTACTATGGATCTATTCAGTTTTAAACACTGAAACTTTTGTCGGCCATAAATGTTGCTCTTCCAAACTAAGAAGAAGAGATGATTTAACAGGCTATGCTATGAGTCAGATTCATTCATTTCATTCAAGTGTATGGCACAATGTGCCTGCTGGTTGATACTGTTGTGACTATTGCTAGTCACCTGGAGCAGACCACAAGGGTCGACATCATCACCCTCTTCCTTGCATGGGTGGGTAGGTGGACCACTTCATCTACATGTAGTTAGCACCTTGCTCTTTACAATAAATGAATGAAGTGGGATCTTTTGCATGCACGAGTTGTGGCTAACTCACACATTGGACCACCATTTAATGTCCTTTCCGAGGGACAGAGTGTTTTGCTTCTTACTAGAGGGGAGAGAATGCTTGCAGACAACATTGTTCAGTGAGACTCGGAAATTGAACCCTGGTCCTTTGGCGGGTCCTGGAGGCAGACATGTGTCAGATGCATTGCTATGTCAGTGCATAAATCAAGTATTGTTAGGCATACTAAAGCCCCTCAGTTTTGACTGAAATAGACATTGATACAAAGAACCAAACCATAAACAGTTTTTTTTTTTTGCTTGAAGGAGTAAGCATGTCAACTTGATATTTGAATGTCTCATGATGAGTTATGTGTAAAGATATCATTCTTGCTCTGTCTGTTTTTCAGCATCTCTTGAAATTGTATACCATTCTGTCAGTGAGTTGATGAGGTATTAGAAATCATTTTTCAAATGTGTCTGACCCAAACAGGGGCCCTCTACGATGCCACAGGCAACTACGACGTGCCGTTCTCCGTGACCGGTGCCATCCTCCTGCTCTCAGCATCGCTGCTCCTGTTCGAGCCGCCCCTGAGGCGTTGGAGGCAGAGGTGCGCGCCAACAGGTAACCTGGAACTGGGAAATGTGGAGCGAGGAAACCCCACTAGGGAAGAAGGGGAAGATTCTTCTCACCGTGGCAAGGGGAATCTGACAGCGATGTCTTACGCGGCTGTGAGCACAACCGAACTTTGACCCTAACCGACGGTGCCTCTTACACTTCCTACCAAAGAGGTGGTCATGAATTTGACTTTCAAGAAATATATCATCGTTCTCCTAAGCAAAAAAAGTACTGATAGAATACTTTCATTGCTGATAAATGATTGTATTCATTTACTTGCACAGACAAGAGAATAATTGTGCAGGATGAAATGATTTAGAAATTGCAACTGCTTGAGTTCAGATAAGAGTAGGCATTCTCACGTGGAGGTATATCTTTTGAAGAGATAAGATTGGATGATGATACTGATATTGATTATCACTTTCATTATTTCATATTTTAGGGTGCCAACTGTTATGATTTCTTTGTTGTGTTTCCAGAATGCATTAGACAGTTGTCACAGACCAAAGAAATGTCCGATTGAGCATGCTGTATATCTTAAGGTTCATGAGAAGCATTGTGTGGTTTCATGATGCCTTTAGCGAACATAGATAGATAATTCCTTTGACAGTTCAACCATTGTTTGCAAGAACTCAATCATTGGTGTGATCAAGGTCTAATTTGTCAAAATACCTGTCATTAGTTCAGTATTACAAAGTGTGAAATTCTTGCTTGTCACTTATTATTTTCAGAATGAATTAATTACGTGCTAGAATTCAGATAAGTACTTGCTTATGAAAATACCTTGGTGAAAATACATGGCACCTAGTTAATAATTTCCAGCTGTTTTATGAAAGTTTGTTTGCCCACAGGGTATCATGATGTGTCTGTGTTTGTGTTTGATGCTGTTGAGCCCTTTTTATTTCTGTTGTGTGCCTTTAATAGACATGGTATTACAAAAGTATGGACACCTATTGCATCTTGTTATTTTGTATCTTGTTAAGTTTCTCCCCATATGTGCTTTGTGCAAGTAAGGACCACTATTTTGAGATAAGCTTGATGAACGCAATTAAATTGTTAATGAAAGAGTTGGCTTCTGCCTTCCCGCTGAAATTTCAGAAGGTGAAATGTCAAACATCTTCCTGCTGAGGCGTTAAGATGAGATAATCAGCTGGCCAGTGTAAGCAGACACATATTCGAGATTGCACAAAATTTAAGCCGTTGAAGAAAAGTCTTGAGTATACTCGGGTGGGTGTCTGTTGGAAATGCGTGTTGTAGCAAAATCAATCCATCCTCAATGGGTTAACAGTCTGCATCTCATTCATTGTCTTGGTTTGCAAGAAGTTATCTACAATTACAGATTGACAGAGATTCACTGTGTGTCAATTATACATTTCGCTGGATGGTGACACAACATTTAAGCTTTGAATCGAACAGAATCTAACAAGTATTATTCAAAGTTAATGGAATCAATCAAAAGAGCTGAAAGATAGTAAACATGCTACCTCACAACTTAGGCTGCACAATGATGGACAGGCATCACACTACCAAAGAAGTTTACCAGTCCAGCGGTATGGAGTACCCAGCTGTAGTATAACATGCATGCAGGCTTTCTGTGACAGCAGTATTTATTCTACTCATTGTATTAACTCCCAGCACCAACATAGACTTGCCAGTCATCGATTTTTTTTTTTTTTTTTGTGGTAAAAATGGTCCAGGGTGTAAGTGTTCAGTGTAACAATACTCATTAGCAACAACTTCTTGTGTGTATGGCTGTGCACATTTTATCATGCATCTCATATTTATGTGCTACAATGCAAATCATCATTCATTTGTTAGATGTTTGTAGATAGATGGTATGCAGGGTTTTTGGTTTTTTTTCGTAAATCTACACGTCCATCATGAAATAAGTAGCTTCTTTTCACGGCCTGTATCTTTCCACATACCGAAAGCTGCAAACTGCAACTCCATGTTCTTTTTAGTTTTTGAGATGTCATGTACCTTCCCAATCCTTTTTCCTTTTATTTTAGTCAAAGAATGAAAGAAAGGAAAGCCAAAACATGTACTTTTTAAATGTATGAAACCATCTTGACATAGTTATGTATTGGTGTCCCATTTCTTGATTGCAGTTTTGTTTAGTCTGGTTCAGCTTTTTAATGTTCAATACCCCATGAATGAAATTTACTTTTAGTATTTTAGGGGAATATGACAAGGATACAGTAGTAGCTTGGTCTTCCAGTGAATGTGTTAGCTAGGTATTTGCCTACAATATAGAGATTTGCTCTATCTGGACTGCAAACTGAGTTTTATTATTATACCTTTTTTTTTTTCATGCCGACATGACCTGATGGTTGAGCTTTGGTCTTTGAAAAAGTAATTTGTATTAAAGTTACGTCTGCAAAAAGTTTGTGGGGCACATTTAATGTGTGTTGAATAACAAAATGCTGAAAATCTATTTTTTGATCGGCAATCTACAATTGAATTATTTCAGGCTTTCAAGTGGCCCTACTTTTCCTACTTTTTCCTACTTTTTTACTGCTGTCCCTACTTTTCCTACTTTTTTGCTCAAAATCCTACTTTTTCCTACTTTTTCCTACTTTTTTGGTGAAAAACCCCGCAAAAAAAAATGTGCAAGGCTACTTGAATAATTTATATTCAGAAATGATGAGTAGACTCTAGTTGCAGATTCTCACTGTTGGGGAGAGCCTCTTCAGCATGAAAGAGGGATAACACACACCAATCAACCACAAGACTGCTGCCAGCCTCAGCTTTTGCTCCTGTGCAGATGTGATTGATCCCACTGATATTGCAGCCTAGGACTTGGAGCAGTGCTCAACCAGCTCTCACCATCAAAATTACCAGGCTCTCCCAGGAGCAAAAGTGAGGCTGAGGCAGCAGGGTTGTGAGTACAAATTAAGATTTACATGTACCATCAAGAGTTCTGGTGAGTGTCGACGAAAACTACTCCAAAAAGCCTGCACATGTCCTGACTTATTCCTACTTTTTTTTCTTTAATGCCCTACTTTTTCCCTCTTTAAGTCCTACTTTTTCCTACTTTTTTAGAGATTTCGTTCCTACTTTATTCCTACTTTTTTACGTTATCCCACTTGAAAGCCTGTTATTTGTAATGGTCTCCCATGCTATAGTCCACATTCCACATGCAACAAGTGATAGAGGGACCTTTCTCTCAGTTGAAAAACAGAGAAACAGACTAATGTAGACAACTCACACCAACCTTGTTTGTGGACCGTGCTGTGACTACACAGGGAGACACAATTTTGAAGAGCATAAGGGTATTCATGCTAGATATGAATCTATGCAATGGAGACTCTCCAGGCTATTCAGATAATAGAACTTTCAAGCAGCTGGAGTTTTTAGCATTTGTTATTCTGAGAAACATTAGCATTAGTGATAGGGCAACATTTTAAATTTGTTTAATCAATTAAATGCATGAATTTGAACAAAGTAATCTAGTGCTGCGTAAAAATGAACAGTGATTCCACCCTAATGTTTCTTAAGAATGCTGCCAATGATATGATTTATTTTTAGAAGAGAGATGAACATAATATGAAGGATATTCTATATTAAAAATGTGTCTAACACATGAAATTGAATATGATGAATGACATGAAATGTCAGAGTGTATAATACATCAATTAAACTGCTTGTTGTGCTTGTTTTGTGATTGTAGATTTATTTGGTTTTACTTGAAGCAGCTGCCATTTTCCAGCCATTAAACAGGTTAAACTATAGGCAAATATAGTGATGCATTGACTGAAATTGGTCACTGTGTACACATTGTATGCACAATGCGGACCAAGACAGGCAGCTTGAATGATTTGAGTACCATGAAGATGTGTATTTTTATGATTGAATGTTTCATTTTTTTTTTTAATGGTGGTGATAAAATCTTAAGAATATAGCAGTTAAATCTGTAAAGTCTCTATGATTATTTTGATATGTATATGATTGGTGGCTGTCCAGGTAGATGCAAGTAATTTATGTGCACTTTTGGGGATACATAACTTATACTATACTGTGGAGCAGCTAAAGGGCCAATTCCATGCTGGAATTTCAGTCTGATTACATGTATATATATGATCCTGTGCCATGAAAAGCAAGTGGTAGAAATGGTGTGCTCAGTGCAGTAACAGATTTTGTAAGTAACAGATTTTGTTAACTCGTCAAAGCATGTGCTAAGTAGATTTCTGTTTGTTTGTTTGTTTGTTGTTTTGTTTGTGTGTTTTCTCAATACTAGACAAGGTATTGCTCATAGAAAATGGTCCATTTTGTCTTTTTCGTTTTCAGAAAGGATGCCTAAAAAGATGTCTGTCTGAATTGTGTACAAAAAATGATTGTAGTCCCATGTATGCATATCTATGTGCAGATATGTTGTTCAGAAGTGCATAGAAATGGGCAAGGGCAGGATGTTTAGAGTTTGTGAAAGTAAAGCATGAATATTATTAATTATCTCACAGAGTCTGTAAATGTATAGCCCTACATTGTCCAGACCAAAAACTATCATCAAAAGCATGTGCTTGGAAGATTTATGGTTACTGCTGTGTCAGTTGTAGTGATAACGTTTTTGAATCATTTTTATTTCACTCCTCCCCCCCCCCCCCCCCCCCCCCCCAATGGACAGAGTGATTCTAATTGTTTGTTACAGCTTCCTACTGATGCTGTGTGTTGGCTGAAATTTAGCACAGAACATGATTATGTGCTTTCGTAGTAGATGCTACCTCCCTGGTCTATTTGTCGTACAAAGTAAACACCGAGTACATTAGTAGCTTTTATGTATCATAGATACTTTTTTTACTAGACCTCATGCCATAGACAATTGTGTTCTGTAGTTGTTTTGATGAAGAGTTTTGTTTTATTTTGTACAAGAGGTAATGCTTTTCTGTAATTTTTATGATTGTCCTTAAAGGTAATGGGAATCATATTGAGGGCCAATATTCTTGGCAGTATTAATTGTAAATTTTTTTGGGGTCCTTGTGAAACAAAGCAATATCATCATGATCTCGTTGAAGCATTTACAACTATACTCATTGTCATCTCATCACTAATAACGACTCAAGAAATTTACAGTCATTAAAATGTAAAGATAACCCTTGCGATGTTGACAATGTAGAAAAGGAATTGCCTTCTGTCAGAGTTGCAATTTATTTATGTTGTTCTTCTTTAATAGTATTTTAATTTTCATACCGAAATGAATTTATGAAATAATTTAGACAAAATGCTACATGTTGATTTGATTGTTAATCTGTGTACTGACTAGAACATCTCCGTTTTCAAGGCATGTTTGACATTTTTATCAAACCACTGTAATCCAAGTTTTGATTGCACCTCTTAATGCATTTGCAGGCTTATGGTGTATGATTTGCTGAAAAAAAGGTGATTAAAAATTGCCTACAATAGTGCAAAAATGCATATGTGTGACAGATATATTTTAAGAATGTGAACATTGATATTGAAGACAATTACTTCATGAATAAAAGTACCTCTATTTTGAGATGAAGAATCGGCAACAAGTGATTGGTGTGTTGTATTGTGAACTGGACTGAGTTAATAACATATCACTGGGAGTAAAGTGCCATTTAATGTGGTCGTGTGTGTCATGCGGTACAATTTGCATCTGGCTAATAAGACGTGAGTTTATATGGAGGATATACATTTGATGGTCGTCGTCATTGTGAGTGTGCTGTTACTATACTACTGATACTTCTACCGATGATGATGGTGATGCACCATGATGATGATAACGATTTTCAGTACGAATATTGTTACATTTTAGTAGTACTGTAGCATCTGTAGAATGATAGACCAGTCTTGACTGCGGTACATACATGTAAGATACAACTGAACAAACGGAATCGGCGAAAATGTCTAAAATCGTAAAATTGAGAATTTAAGTTACGGAATTTAAAAGTTTTACACACGCTTATTTCGACAACTGTCTCATCTTCAAATCAGACGAGATTGATAATGACATCACGGCCACTGATGTCTGCCATTCACTGAGTGGCTGTACTCAACGGTGTATGATTTAGCAATGACTCCTCGGCCAAGGGGAAGGGAGCGTTTCTGCTATAAAAAAGGTAATTGACGTAAGGAACGATTTACAGTGTGCATAGACATTTTTATCGTGAAATACTGTAGATTAATTGCAACAATTTTGACTTAGTCTTACGTTTCAACGAAAGTTCTGTTAAAACTTTTTCTTATCCAATCTTGGTAACGCTATATCATTAAGTTTGTCTGACTTTATGCTTGCAATGATAGCTAATATGAAGTACGTTTATATTCGTATCATTTAGTAAAAAAAAAAAAACAAACACGCAGAGACAAGTCGTTACACGCAAACATAAACATACATGCTGTTGCAGCTGTGTAGTGATTATTCATTGTCAATATTCTTCTTTAATGCTCACTGTCAAAAGTCATGAATAATGCTTAAGTTATGTCTTGAGCAAGCATCATTTTAAAGGAGACATTCGTACTAGAATTTTTGTTTTGCAGGTTGCCCACTGTGAATTATCATGCTATCTTGTGTTATTTTCGAAGCTTCGAAATAATGTAGACCGTACAGATTAATGTAAGGGAATAAACTCCCACAGTCATAAAATGTTGCGCGTCATGCGAAATACGATACAAATATGATGTCGTCATACACATTATATCACTTCATGAAAGGCTCCAGTCCTCTGTTTGTGATTGGGGCGATACATTTCACTTACGCCCATGACGTCATCTTTTTCCTTCTTTTATCCCTGATAACCAATACCCCAGACCAATACATTGTCTTTCACACCGTTCTCTTCAGAATGGTTTCAGTTTGGTCATGTCTCCTCTGCCGAGATCGCGGTCGGAACCCCACAGGGACCACGTCAAGTAGGCGAGCATCTGTTCCCTGGGCCAGAATGGCGTTAAGATGGCCTTACTAGGCGGTTTTCGGCATCCTCGGTACCATGTGGAATTGCCCAAGGTGCGTAGCCTTTGGGTGGTTCCCTTGAACATGTGAGGTATAGTCCTACACAAATCCTGAACATGAATCGGATAAGTGTTTACCACTTCAAAGTCGCGACCCCACTCGAAATACTTCTTGTACGACTCGTGGTCGACGTTTAGTTTCCTCAGAAATGTAGCCATCTCTTTCAATGATGAGAAATCGGAGAGATGAATGAAAGAGTTTGGGGGCCCCAGTTTTTCGAAGTCTTTCTTCGGTGCGCCATAAATGACAGGGACAACGCCCTGTCCAAGTGTCTGCTCCCAGAACTTTTCTGTGATGTACTCGTGGCATTCCGAGTTGGCGAGCGCCATATAAAATTTGTACTGTTGTAGCATGCGATTGCATCTTTCTGACCGTTGAGGAAGACATTGCATTTTCCCGCACTTACCATATTGATCTAGAGGTAGCAGACGACTCAATTGTTCGACAAGTGGGACGCGCGGCCAGAAAATTTGCGCGCAGTTGCTGGCCATCCATGCAACCAGTTTGGTTTTGTTTTGACTATAGGCCTGGTCGAACTCCTCTTGCGTCAACGACACTACTCTTCGTCGATAGTGACCGAAAGGGATCGGAATATCGGAATCGGATCGATACGTCATGATTTTGTGATATTTCAGATCGGCTACTCTCAGGTCGCGATTCCAGTTGACCACGCGGAGCGGCGTCTCGGTGCTGTAGTAGAACCAAGTCTGGCCTTCCTCGGGCTCCATGGCAACCAGACTAGATAGTCTGCCTTCGAACGCTTTCGGGAGCGCGCCAAAGATGACGGCATCCTTGTCGCGGAAGTGTAACACGTTCGTGCCTATCGTAAAACGGATGGCGCAGTCTTCAACTGGACAGAAAATGTCTGCCGCGTGTTTGTGCACGCGGCTCCGCATGAAAAGATGATACCACGACGAGAGTTCCGGCCACAGTCTCATGTCCGTCAGGTTGCCGTATATGTGCACCCTCTTCACGCATTCATTTGGCGGTTCGGTGAAGGGTTCAAAGACGACTGGTTCCGCGACATCACGTCTGTCGCCGTGCACTTCGTCCTGGTAATGTGAAAAGCGCAAAAGTTTCTTTGTCTGGAAGACAGAGTTGCAGAAGAAGACGAAAATAACAAGAAGAATCAGGAGCATGGACCGCTGCTTCAGCGAAATCTGGAAAGAAAAGAACAAACATACAAACATCAGACGAGAAAACATGCAAATAGAATTAATCTTCGACTAATATACACGCCCTCTGGTCAATAACGTAACGTGTCTTACTTCCTGCTCTAGAAGATAAGTCTTTAGTTTAATGTCATAATAGATATGAGAGCCTATCAAAAACAACAACAGCAACAACAGCAGCAGCAGCAGCAGCAGCAACAACAATAACAACTTAAGACTATCATTTCACAGACAAAATTCCAATGATATCACTGATTGCCGTACATAAAGCTGATTTATCGGAGTCATCCATCGAGACCGACAACCACGAGTCATACAGCCCACGAGTTCGACATAGGAAAAAAAGGTTCATAAGTCATGCAGTCCACGAGTTCGACATAGGACAAATTAGGCCCATGAGTTCAACACTATAGCTGGTAAAACAGCCCGCAGGTACGAGTTTGACATTACAACACGGGACTTAATGTGTCGGTCTCGTGGTTCCGTGTTTGCTTAGTGTCGAATTCATTGGCTGTATTACTCGTAGGCTGTATGTGTGACTCGTGGGCTGTATATGACTCGTGGGTGTCGGTTCTCGTGATGGGTACCAGCTTTATTATTTATACTGGTTCCTCTGAAAGGAATGTACAATGTATCTGTATTTGATTTAGTCTATGTGTGTTTGTGTGTGTATGCGTGTGTGTGTGTGTGTGTGTGTGTGGTTTGCAGGTGATTTTAAGGGATTCATTTCTCGTATCATTGTGTAGCAGTCTACATCGCATATATCACAAAAATGTGTCTGTAAAGGAATGTATCATGTGGGGTTAATATCCTCGTTATTAGCCATTATTCTACCCGTCAGCTATATGTTTCTATCATAGTCTCGACATGACAGTAACGCGCTTAAAGGGATCGTACAGTTTTGATTGAGACCTAATTTCAGGTTTCTAACATTTTATGGTGAGATAATCAGAAACATCTTATGAAATATGAAAGAGCATATAATTCTATGAGGAATTCAACGTTTATTTGATGAAAATTGGTTTTGAAATGGCTGAGATATCAAAAAAGAGCAATTCCACTAAAGTGTGGGTCCCACACTTTGTCACGATTCCTTTGTTTTACTTTGTTCTTGGATGTTTCAGTCATTCCAAACCCGATTTTCATCAAATAAACTTTGAATTCCTCTTAAAATGGTATGCTCTGTACTATATAATAAGTGTTTTCTTGGTATCTCGCAAAAAGTTAAAAGCCCAATGCTCATCTCCACCAATACTGTACTATCCCTTTACGTACTGCGGAGGAAAACTCGCTGTTGCCTGTGTAATATCAACGCGAATCTTGGATGAAGACATAATAACTATGTTGCTGAAACAATTCTGGGCACCGAAATAAACACAACATAATTGTCATTGCCACACAGGCATACTTTAAATTTACAAAATTCAACATGAGACCTCACAATACTAATCGTTTTATTCCATTTTCTGCACATTAATTTCGTCAGCGCTTCCAACTTGTGAGTAGTGATTCTGCAATATCATTTTAAGTCGAAATGCCAATTCAAACAATGTATTGCACACAGCGATGACTTTTTCATTCAATGACATTGAAATAAAGTGACATAGATCCAGTCAATATTCGTAAGCGCCCACCCTAATGTACAGCTCTAATTGGTGTAGGGGAGAGCGGGGAGAAGTGGGACATTATTTCAAGTTCGCCGATTTTCTTCTTATATCTTTTTATAGAAGAGATGATTACATTTCCTTTCGGGCTTGCACGAAGGTTCATATGGTAGGTTACATAAAGAGCTATAAGCTGGGGTGGCACCGTTCTCAATTTTCTGCAGTTAATGAAAAGAAAAAACCTTATTTTGGGGTAGAAGTTGACCCACCCGTGGGTAAAGTGGGACAACGGCAAGGAAGAAATGGGACTGTGGGGGTAAAGTGTGACATCCTAGATGGTCTATAGAAATGTCAAAGTTGGAAGGCGTAATGAAACATTGGTAATGAAAACAGTCAAACATGTTTTTAAATGATCTTTATTTCAACAAAACAAGTTTGAACAACATGTTTGAAAATCTGAACTGCTTTACATGTGATGCTATTATGAGGGACAAATGGGACACGTTGTCCCAACTGTCCCTCACATGACATATACATAAATATGTAGGACTGCTCAGTAACCATGCAGGCATTTTGTCAAAAACAAGCTATATTAGTTGCATATTAATAAGGCTCACCACCAGCTTCAATTGTGCCCTTGAAATCATGAATACAAAGACAACAGGTTAATTAACTTGATTTCAAAAAAAATATTATATTTTGGGGAAAATTTTCAATAGCAATTTATACATACTTAGAATTTGCTGAACTGCATGGCTTTCTTAGTGTGATGTACGGTTGCTAGGGGCTTATTGTAGATATAAGCCAATCGCTGATCTGTTGAACAGTTTTTGATTTAGAGAACGTGTCCCACTTGACCCGCGTCCCAACTCACCCCGCTCTCCCCTACTATAAAGATGTCTGACAAGTGTCTGATACAACTGCCCGTAACTTACCCTTCTCTTGCGGCAAAGCAGACGTCTGAAAGTCGATCTGAGAAATCCCATATTTGCCAAATTAATAACGACTGTTCACATGAAATTCTTGAGATCTTATAGAAACGTCGCTAAGAGACACTCGTCTTCACCCTTTCCAGTGTGGTGCACGATGCACGATAAAGCAGACTTGATAGGTACATAGTGTCTACTACCGTATACTACACACTACAATCACCTTACTTCAATAAGTCTCAAGAAGTAAAGCGATACATGCCGTTATTGAATCTAGGCTCGATATTACAGACCAAGTCCATCGTCAAACGTTATGTGCCTTGTCTCGGATTCAACATTTTCTGAGCTGCAAAATAATGACTAAGGCACTGACTGCGCGACACACACGAAGTGATATAAAAGGTCATGAACCCCGTCAATGAATTTTCGATATATTGATTTTCGATTCAAAATTTGCCCGGTTTAGTTGTAACGTATACATTCTAACATTAGCGTATCATAAGAAATAGGAAGAATAAAAGTCTGTATGAGCAGTCTACGTAGGTTATCGATCGTTTTCCTCGTCAATACACTTTCTGCCCGGCAGGAGCATGAAGAATAAAATCGCAAGGTATAAAGGAAAAAAATACAGCAACAACAACAAAAACCAACCTCGTGAGCGAGAAGCATTAGCTGCCGCAGGTGCGCACACTCTCACATACCTTAACACACAGGTGCATTGACCTACCACGTACATGCCGTCGGCCGATATACTCATGTCGTTTGTGACTTGGCGTGCAAATCAGCGTGTCTCAAGACAGCAGAGTCATTTTCATTGAGGCATTGCATCATGAACATGAAGTTGGGAAAATCCCTGATCAAACATCACGTTTTTCTTTTCTCTGTAAATTATGATAAGCCAAATCTGTACATGTGTACTGGCTTACTGTGTTGTTCTAACGTGATATTCTTTTAGATATCAAAGTACGTGGATAAGTTCCGATATTATGTCAGAGTCTTTATGATGAATTTCGCGCTTTTTTTTTTACATACCTTTACCATGGATAGCTCTGTTGACCAACTTGATTTGCAATGTCAACGTATTATTTTTTTTCTCTTGAATGTACTTAGAAGTTATACAGTTGACAATGATAGGCCTAACTAGACTATTATATCTATCATTTCTTGCGGCCAATTTGCCCTTATCAAGCAAGACAACTGCAAGAGATCAAATTCTGGGTTTTTTATATTCATTTTTTAAGTATTTATCTGTTTATTTTATTTTCTTGCTTGTTTGTCTCTCTGTTTGTTTGTTTTGGCTTGAGAGTTGCACTTGACGCTGTTGAGTCTCTATCGATGCAAAACATTACTTTCTCATAATGCTCAGCGTATAGTATATAATATAAGTGATTAAGCTTTTACTTTCCTTTTGTTGAGGTTTTTTTTCCCTTTTGACCTTTGTTCTTTTGTCTTCTTCCCTTAATTCTGGACTCATTTTAATCACAAAATACTCCAAGAAATCCCAATTGTGTTCTCAAGAGTCTCCTTGAATGTCATCCGCAACTTTTTCAGCAAACATCGGTAGACTTTCCCCAATGGTGCCAACTCGACATGTTATATTCTATTGTTTCAAAATGTGATGTTTAATGTAACTCTTGTACATGGAAGGCTGTTTTCTAACAGCCCTTTGTAACAAGTTGATGGACGTAGACGTTGTATAGCCGTCAGTGGCATGTCCCTGTTCAGAACCACATTGTCTCATAAAAATAGCTTTACTTTCAAGATAGGAATGCTTCTAAACAGGGCGAACAGGATACAAAGAAAAACAAAACAAAGGTACTTCATATACGCCAAACCGGACAAATGGTTTTTTGACTTATTTGGTAATCTACATCATTTTGACTCAGACAGTTTCACTCAGTGATTCATGAATGAAAAAAAAAATCTTCTTTTAGTGTCAGCAAGACCTATAACACTGTCGTGTAAGAGGTGATTCCAATGGTGACATCATTTTCCTTCTCTCTGACATAATATGTTTATGACATTATGTAAGCCGAACTTTGTAATCTGCAAAATAAGGTATTATTTCAGGCTCCGTGGAATGTATTTACTATACTGGAGGCTCCTTCAATGCTCTGCAATGCACTTAATGTTCCAACTCTTGACAAGCTGTTTAGAATTAGAAAATTGAGTATCTGAATATAAGAACGACCCAAGTCCATGGAAGACCATTTCGAGTAAACTTAAAAAAACTTCATATCTTTTTTATTTGTCCTATACTGATGGGAAGGCAACATTGTATATACAAATTAGAACATGAATTACATTATCATGAAAATTAACATTTATATTAATTGTGGAGACGCCATTTTGTATGATGGACTTGGGTCGTTCTTTGAATCATATGGACTTGGGTCATTCTTTGAATCATGATATTCTGCTATATGAGATGAGAGAGGGATGAGGGAGGGCGCTATGATATGAATGTAAAAATGACCCAAGTCCTTCATACTTACATTCATATAAGATTTCATTCATTCAATCATTTTATGCACTTCCGGGGGTAATTAGGATTTATCTTTACTGTAAGTATACAAGTACTGTTTTCCTCTGTTAAACTCACTTTGTTTTCTTGATACGATTTCTATCACTGAAGAAAGAGTGATGTATGTTATGTTATTTTGTTTTATTGTCGAAAAACGGAATAAACTTGAGTTTGAATTGAAATTTATCATTTATACACAAGATAAGTCCATGCATAAGCTACAATTTCCCATGTCAAACTGAATTTGGCCAAAAATTGGACTTGGGTGGTTCTTATATTCAGGTCTTCAGTTAAAAAATAATTGTTGAAACTAGTTGTCAGTGAGTTTGATAAAGGCACCGGGTAAAAGTGGTTAAAGGGGATGGCGATAGTAACTGACCAGTGGGAATCAGTGGGAATGCTGGGGGATGATTGTTCCAATTCTTGTGGGATTCATTTAATAGTACATTATATATCTATTGTTGTGTAAAAAGTGTTTGCTTCAGAACGGTCTCATATTCAAGTAATGTGCAGTTTAATGCCCCGTCACTGTACAGGCATGCTAGCCTGGAACCATTAAACTGCACATTACTTGAATATGAGACCATTCTGAAGCAAATCATTTTCACACAACAATAGATATATAATGTACTCTTAAATGAACCCCTCAAGAATTGGAACAATCATCCCCCAGTATTCCCACTGATTCCCACTGGTCAGTTACTAGCCATCCTCTTTAAACATACACGTTTAAATAGGAAGAAGAGCAGCTTTATGTGCATTGCTTACCGAATACTAGTATGTGCAGAGCCCCTATCATGTAAAATGCACACTGCCCTCTACCGGTGGTGTGAAGGACAACAACTCGTTCAGAACACTCGATCTGATGATGCCATGCACTTATTGCCTGTCTTTCAGTAGCCTATAAACTCCTTTCTATGAAGACTAGTGACCTCAACTTTGCTCGCAGCTTACAGGAAAAACCATCTCAACGGATCTATGCAACAGTATATTCATTGGGCAACACAGGAGGAAAAAATCATCGTGCTTTAAAACATTGTTTAATAAAAGGTTGGTGAAATGCCGAAGGTGAACGAACAACAATCTATTTTTACCGAGTCCTGTGTGTGTCCACCTCAAATAGGATGCTGAACAAGAATGGAGCCAAGTTATGGTAATAATTTTGGAATGGACGCATAATGAAATGTATTATGTTCATATATATATATTTCATGTAGGCCCTACGTTTGTAATTTGTGTTGCGCTGTGGTACTTTTATGAAACGGGGGAATTTATAATGTCATTCCTTGTAAAGTAATATTAAATCATGGTTTAGCGATAATACACTACACTCATAAAACAGAATCCCTTGTAGTTAAATTATCAAAACAAAATGTACTGTGGAAAGATTCGATAAATTGGGCAGATAGACATAACAGAAATATAATATTATTATAATAACATAGATAATAATTATCCTCATACATACTGCACACACGAGCACACGAACACGCACGAGCCCGCACAAAATATATAGCAGTCTTCATGACCACAGTCAGTAGCATAGACCTACACACTGGCCCGCAAATAATAACGATGCTATATTCAACACGAGCACCACAGTCATTCAATGCTAATTTACGTAACATAACTGATTTGGCACTCTGTAACAGAAAACCACTCACACCTATGAACAAAATCACAATCTTACACAAGGTGCGTAAACGATTACACACATTCCCATAAGATATACCGCACACAAAACTCATACCTTTTTACATATTCCCCACCTCTCTCTTAAAAAAGGGAATGCGAAGGCCAAAATAAACATATACAGGAGACACGGTATTAGCATGCATTAATGCTTACGTATGCCATAAAATATGAATGTTCTGCACCCGGCATTGTCATGTGCATAATGTATCATATTAAAGGACAAGTTGACCTTCATAGACATGTGGATTGAGTGAATGCAGCAATATTAGTAGAACAGACTGATGTAAATTCTTCTCATTCATCTATTAGTAGAACACATCAGTGAGAGTTTGAGGGAAATCCGACAATCCGTTCAAAAGTTATGAATTTTTAAAGTTTCTGCTCAGTCACGGGTGGATGAAAAGACTACTATAGCTTGTGATGTCACATGAGTACAACGGTATAAAGAAAGCATAAAGAAAATTCACCTTATTTTCACTTTTCTCGCATAACAAAAGAACACTCGACTTCTCTCTTTCAGAAGGCAAGGGGAATAATATTATCCTTAACATACATCAGTAACAACTCCAAGAAATATGCACTTTATTCAAAACGTAAAATTTTGTGAAATTCTCTTTTTATTTTCATTATATCGTTGTACGCATGTGACATCACACGCTGTAGTAGTCTTCTCATCCTGCAGTAATTGCCCAAATACTTTAAAAATTCATAACTTTTGAACGGATTGTCGGATTTTCCTCACACTTCCACTAATGTGTTCTACTTATATTGTTGCATTCACTCAATCCGCATGTACATGAAGGTGAACTTGTCCTTTAAATGGGTTCGTCAAATACCGGTTAGTGATTGGCTAAACACAGTCAAGTGATGGAGGCACATTGGTTATGTTCATCCATGTGCAGAACATTTTTGTAATATTCTCCCATGGGAAAACATTTTCACGTAACAAATGACGAACTATAGCAAACGATTGAACGATCATATTTTTCACGCGATCGATAGGATAAATTTGCCTATTCCATACAATGTGAAAAAGTAGATGACCGATTATTGTATTGCGTACGAAAGTGTGATAATTTGACTAACCCATATGACATAACAGGTGATGACTTTTGTTGTGGGGAACATGTACCAAACGTTCCACCCTCAGGATTTGAAATGCTATTTCGGGAGGCTATAAGTCCCTCGACTTCGTCTCGGGACTTCTAACCTGCCTCAATAGCATTTCAAACCCTTCGGGCGGAACATTCGGTATGTTCCCTCCCCCGCCAGTCATCGAATGTGTTAGTATTGTGTGTGTGTGTGTGTGTGTGTGTGTCACATTGTGCATATAGCATATAGGCCTATAATAATGTCTATATATTGATGTTTCATAGAAATGCTTGAAAGCAGAGTTTTACTATTACATTGTGTATTATCGGACTAAGGACTAAGTGAAATTGAAAGGAATGCTGTGAGGTGTCTTTAAAAAATATTAGTAATTATACTGGAAGGGAAATTATTGAAAAAGAAGATAAAAACAATGTACAGTTCCGCAGTTATCTCTCTATCTATCTAACTTCTCTCATTAGGTTTCCCATTTTTTTTACCATCATAAATCTCATTATGCATGAACTTTCAGAGTAATATAACGAGTGTGTTTATTTAGAGATTAACGAGGGCCGAGGTTAAGATGGACTGTTGAACACATCGATTACTTACCAACAACTAAAACAAGAACAAGCAGAACAAAAAAGATGGCATTTAGGGGTCACTGATGAATCATGCTTTACTATATATAGCAGATAGGTCTATAAATAGCAAGAAGGCTGATGCCGGTTGAACCCTGCACAAAAGAATCGTCCACATTTTATGTTCCTTCTGTAGGTCTATTAATAAAGCATGGTTACCACGCAAAACTGTAGGCTAGTCCAGCGGCCATCGAAGTATTAAAGATGGGATATAACATGCGAGAGTCCGACATATTTCGCTGCTTCATAACACTACAGATGACCTCCGAAGGGACATTTTTCAAAATCTTGTAAACAAAAAATCGGACAGCTGTCCGGGAGGTGCCAACGCAGCGTGGGTCACCTTTGTGTCGTCATCGATCTGAGAGATGAGCAAACAGAAAGGAGAGATTATCTCTATCTATTAGCCCGCCCATTCACCTTGTTAAGCTCTGCTGACCCTGGGCATTATTCTTCTGTCCACTCATCAACGGAATCGAGATAGACTGATCATTTATGGTTTTGAATTTTCATACGACTTTCTTTAAGGAAACTCCTGGAAAGAGAAGGAAATCTCGATGATTTGAGTGAATGCAAGCTTCCCTATCATGGTTTTTTCTTCCTGTTTACGGAAAAGAAGAATATTTCGTCATAGGTACGGAAATATCTGAAATCAAATTGTCGATCTCCATGTCTGGAACATGAAGAACCTCAATGACTCAAATTGTACTTGGATTACCTAAAGGGTATCCCCTTTTGACCTCTTGACATTATTACTGCGCACTTTCCAAGGATTCTACTGACAATAATTATGACTTGTGAATTGTGAAAAAGTGTTGCAAATGTGTTGCAGCATGCAACATGGTAATTAACTTCCTCTGAAATTAGTAGAAAATTTTACATGCATTCGATGGAGAAAAATATGAGATAAAAATGAGAACATAATACTCCCGACAGATATGTAGAACCTTGAAATATGTGCAGCCTAACATTATATAGATGTACATAGTCTGAGTACTTTTCGTGTCTTCATTGCGTTAATACTATTAAAGGGTCAGTCTTGGCACATGACGACGAATCATCACTGCCCCCTCGAAATCGCTTAAGCGTTATGTCGGAAGATCTGATTGTTACCCAACAAAGAGCTGGCTGAATAAGGTCGATAGGTGCTCCTCTTTGAAGGTGGAGGAGAGGGATTAAGAGAGCATGGTTGGTGTCGAGGGATAAGAAAACATCAATCCGTTGGTCTTCTCCACTTTGCGTTTGAACGTTTCTGAGTTCTCATCTTCATCACCATCTCTCTGGAGAAGTACTTTCATCGTTGTCTTCATACTGCTGATAACATGGGTTAAGAACTCCATGGACCCCGTGGACTCGTGGAAGATTATAAACTATTTGCAGAAGGTCGAAGTTGCTACCGATCATCATTACAGTGCGATGAATTAGATTTTAGTCTTCGGAATTCCCTTCTTAAGGAAGAACGTTTCCGATATTATTCTGCTAATATATTTTGCCACAGAGAGAATGCCAAGGACAGCATTTATCAGACTTATCTTTATTTCTTTCTTGTCACGTCAATGAGAACATGCAGCGATGGGACATCACAATCGGACTATATCACAATTGCTAGAGGATGCTTAATCGGAGAGCAGGGAAGTGTCTGTTACAACGGAAACGCATATCTAAACGTTTTTATTTAATTATTATTTTTCCATATCTTTTTCCGATTGAATAGAAGTTGTATGGTCAGGCGCATAAACCATCTACACCGACCACACTGCTCGATTCTTTCCCATAAGTATAATGTCTGGTGGACGAACTGTGATGTGTTGGCTTGCAAGGGGAGAACCAGTCCGCCAATTCTTTTCAAAAGCATTGGTAAGTACCGACTTCCGCTAACTTCAGATTGAGACTAAACCATCAATGATCATGACAATCAAAGAATGTGATGTCATTATATAATAAACATATCGCTGGCACTTACATGCTTCCACTACATTTTGGTAACTAATAACTCAACTTTTCAGCACGGAATGCAACTATCGACAAAAATACCAAGTTGTGCCTTTATTATACGCATAAAAAGTTCTTTCATAGCTCCTTTTACAAACAACGGCTGGATTTAAATGGCAATATATGCCATGGGAAATATAACTTTGTATCTTCTTGATGGAGTATTACACTTGAAAGAGAATAAAAAACGTAACTGAGAAAAAATAGAGCAGAGACGCATTTACACGAAAGCAAAGAGGAATGCGTTAATGCCAGGTTCTGAGGGGAGTATAATCAGCTTTTATTATAGTGGCAACAGTTGTGTGAAAGCAAAAAGGCATGAAAATAAGTAATCTTACCAAGATTGATATTTGCCGTTGGCGTGATCTTTTTTTTTTTGATTACAAATGTTTGGTTCATGATTTTAGTGTCAAATCTTACAGGGTAATGATAACCGAATGTAAGTATGTGGATTGAGCTAATGCAGCAAAAGTAGAGCACATTAGTGAAATTTGAGGAAAATCAAACAATCCGTTCAAAAAACTATGAATATCTAAGGTGTTGGTGACGCTATCGCTGGAGAGAAGACTACAACAGTTAAATTTTGCCGAACTCTCTTTATAGTACCATCTTTATACCTCATTGTCCTGCAGTGACATCACAAACTGTTGTCTTCTCATCAAGCGGTAGCGGCACCGAAACTTTAACAGTTCATAACTTTTGAACGGATTGCCCGAATATCCTTAATCTTCACAATACTTCTGATAATATTGGTGCATTCACTCAATTAACGTACATATTTGGGTGTCATTCCTCTTTTAACTTCCGATGTTTTTAAATGTGTCACCCACCTCCTCCTCCATGTACTCCTATATACAGCTGAAGACGCGGGATAAGAATAGCTCAATCGATGGGGAATGCGCTAATTCGCTCAGACGCAGAGTAAATGCCCTTGGCACCCTCCCAAATGTTAGCCATGCCACATCGTTATCTCGCCTCTTTCTTATTGTACACCAACCACTTACCAGAAGTGGAGCATTCATTATATCATCAGGGAAACACCGGCATAGTATCTCGTTTATCGATATTATTTTGATTCGGGAGGCAGTGGAAGCTATATAGAAGCGGCGAACTGGGGGGGGGGGGGGGGTGGGGGGAGGGCTGGGTATTTTTAATGACTGCTTTTGCACAGGAGTGGATAGCAATATGAAATCCATGAAAAGAAGAACAACGGCTCTTGGCAGTTTTCTAAAACTGAAAACAAATTTCGGGTGATTGTAATATTAAAGTCAAACGCAAAAAAAAAATCATTTTGTCATTCAGTTACTGTACTTAGAGAACAAAGTATTCATCAAAATTGGGAAATAACAATAATTTGTACATTCATTAATCAGTCTGTGACTCATGAAAATGTTAATGTTAATTCATCAACTGCAATATTCGTGGTTATGATAATTGCCAAAAGCAATAATAACATTTAATTTGATTACTGTCATCCCAACAAACGCTGCTTTATTGAAAACAAGAGATATTTTTAAGCAGAGGGGTAAAGATATGAGGTGTAAGTTTTTTTTTTTTCGATTTGTCGGTCCTGTGCACAAATGAAATTTGCTGATCTATATTCTTAACAAACATGTCGGGATAAAAGGGAATCGGAGCTGTCATCTATACTGCTTTCCGGGCAGCGACACTCCCACACTTAGATTATTCCCGCTGATTCCTTTTTTCCGACATATTTGTTAAAAATGTAGACCAGCAGTTGCGATGATATGAATTTCATTTGTACAGATGGCAGACAAATTGAAAAAAAAAACCTTATACTTTCAACGCAGCTTTATTTATTGTGCACCCTGTCCATGTATACAAACTTGTATTCTTGATATAACAATAATCGCTTTGATTTACAAGGAATGAATTTTACTCACTCAATTGAACATGATATGCTAATCTGACTGTTCAATAAAATAATATTGAATGGGAGATGACAAAATCTTGCATGTCTGTAGATAGAAAAGGGCCTACACTGCAAAAAGTCCGGTGTTGAATATGAAACACCGAGCTGGTGTTAAATTTCCGGTGCTTATTCATGGTGTTAGATTAACACCTCCGGGTGTCATTTCAAAATTAAAAATTGTTTTTTGAATAGTTTCTTAGTTACTGCACTTCTCGTTAATTTTGAACTTCAACAAGACGATAAAGAATTTTCCGATAAAGTACTTGATTTTTGAAAAAATGTGTAAACACATTTACACCACAGTAACACCAGTTGGTGTGGTCCCCTTTTGAAGCTGGACGGGTGTTATACCATTGAAATTAACACCACCAATATCAAATCAACACCATGCGGTGTCATTATTGAATTAACTCTAGCGCAGTATCAAAAATATCAAAAATATGTCAAATTAACACCACGAAGTGCCAGGCGAACACTTTTTAACACCGTCACAATACATTTTCAACACCTGTAGGTGTGGTCCTCTATTGAAGTTTGATCGGTGTTAGATTTAACACCCATGGTGTTAAATCTAACACCGATGTTTTTACAGTGTAATACTGATGTACATTGTACATTATGAGAATAGCTCCGTAGGAATAACGGGCAGGGATAGTCTACAAAAAGTGCAATGTTTAGGCTAGCTAACATTGATTCATGTCCCTTTAAGAAAGTACCAGTAAGTTAAGATATTGTCAAATCGTTAAGATTTTCTGTCCTGAAGAATTGTATTTAACCCTTTCAGTGCCAATGAGATAAATGTGCATTAATTCCACACACAAACCTATGAGCAGGTGATATAGTGTCACACGCAGAGCGTTAAGAAAAGAAAAGATGACCCTTAGAAATGACCAAGAAGTCATTATTTGTCCTTGTCTCTTATTATTTGTCCTTGTATCTTGAAGAAATTCTCCCAAACAGTTTAGCTACTTCCCCGTCCGTCATGTCCATAGAGCAAGATTAAGGGCCTAGAAGCGTTAAAATCTCGTTCTTCCCCCCAACGTTACAGTTGACGTGATTTTCATAAATGTCAAGACATTTTTATCTGTTTTCTGTTTGCAGGGGTATCAAGTACGAGTTGTGCTCCTGCTTGTAATTCTGGTATGGATTGCGATACTGATAGTCAACAATCATCTCGGGGAGGAAACCGTTGCGGAGATACATGACTTCCGAAAAGACCGGCAGGATTTAACTGTGGAGCATCACTTAGGTAACGTCACCGCAACTTCAACGACCTTCTGCCTTAAAAGAATTCACATATTCGGTGACCTGAAGGACTTCAAGCTGCCAGGCCAACTTGAGAGCTTGTACGAACTCTTCACACAGAGTCTAGAAAGTAAGCAAGCCGCGAGCATTCGGTGCGAAGAATTAACCGGTAACTGTTCGGTTGAGCTGTCTCTTGGTACCGATGCCGCCGAGTTTCGTGGGAAAGACGCGGTTATTTTCGGCATGTTACCGACGGCGTTCCGAGGACGCATGGAAACGTTGATAAATACAACACCGGAACCGGGACAGACCTGGCTTTTCTACAGCACCCACTCACCCCATCGGCTAGTGCAGAGGAATCAAGAGCTCCAGTTATCTCAGCTGAAATACCACAAGTTAATGACGTACAGATGGGATTCGGACATAACTGTGCGATATGCGAAGTATCGCGTCTTTCGTAACGGTTCGGATCCGGCGAAGAAGCTGTCTGATGAAGACATCTTGAACAAGAAAAACCTCATTGCATGGATGTCCAGTAATTGCCACGAAGTGTTCTGGCCGCGCAAGCCCTTTCTGAGCAGATTGCGGGCGCGCTTACCGCTTCACGAGTACGGCGACTGTGGTAATAGGCGCTGCTTGCCGAAGCGGTCCGACAAATGCGTCGGCGTCATGCAGCAGTACAAATTTCAACTCATTCTCGGCAACACGGAATGCAACGACCTCATCCCGGACGACTTTTGGACGCTGGCTCTGGCCAATGGTGTCGTTCCGGTCATATACGGCGTTCCCAAATCGGACCTTGAGAGGATGGCCCCGCCAAACTCATACATTCACATAGCTGATTATAAGTCCCTCGACGATTTGGCCAACCTAATCAAAGACTTGGGTAAGGATCAAGCAGAATACAGCAGGTTTTTCGACTGGAGAGAAGTGGGACGCCTACAATTCTCTTCTTCGATTCAGCCAGAGGAAGTCTGCAGGACGCTTCCTCATCTATCCAACGGTAAGCCTCAAGCTTTGAAGACTCTGGGCACGTCCAGCTGGTTTACCGGTTGTCGGAAGAACCCGGATGCAAGCACGCTCCAATTGTTCACTCCTGATCGGCAGTACAAGGCGTTTAACCACTGGGCACTTTGGAAAGTATACTGAGACACTGATTCTATGTGATATATGGAGTGGGATAAGGAAATAGCATTCACTGAAATTACACTGTGAATGGAGCACAGTATATTAGGTCATAGTGGACTGGTTCTGAAATGTTAAATAAAAGCATCATGGATTCGAATCCGGCCCAGCTACTACACTTATGGACAAGACGTCTTTACTCAAGGTGTACCTAATGACAACCTGTTGCATGAAAGGGTATTTGACAATGTTGGTGTAATAACGACAGCGGGTACTCCTGAAGAAGTGCACTTAGACTGGAATATCCTTGTATGAATCAAAACATGAAAGAACTTATAGTTCTACCTCTTAAGTTTTTACTTCTTCATCTTGCCCCATGCTAATTTAGTGTTCATGGACACAATATAGTTAATTTATGCTGAAATGCTGACAATCGCAGGCAAAGCTTATGGTGTAATTCAACTCGATTGCAGTGCTTTCTATACCAATCAATGATAAATATGCCATTGCATTAATCTTTCTGGTACTGAGATAATTTTACTTCAGAAAGTATCATCTTGTCGTTAAAAGTTTTCAAATCTGGATTTGCATTTGTCGTCTTGAAAAAAGAATCTAACTTTTCTTAATTCCGAATATCAGCACAAAATCAAGTTGAAGCAATGCAAAAATGTGCCGAGTTGTGACAGAAGTATTACAATATGTATCTGTAATTATTCTTAACTGTAGTGTCAATTTAATGATTAGATATCAATCAAATGGTATAGAGGTTTTGACAATTCTGCTTCCAATACTGAAATAAACAATGAACAAAGTAGGGCTCGAACAAAAAAAGTGCTTCTTTTCTTGTAATTCTACTTCTGAAATAATAGCAATTAATGATAAATGTCTGGGAATAAGAATTGAAAAAAAAACCAACAGCATCATAGTGCAGAAACGTGGTTTCTTGGACTTGATAGGTTAATGATTCCATTAAACATGATTACATAATAACCTCACAGCCTGATGGTCAGGAGCCCTCTTCTTGATGGATTCATAATAGTGAGTTTTATCTCTGCGACGCTAATTCTACGACGCGGCTATTTAGGCAAAATATGTTATTCCGCACATGCGCGAGACAGTTGTTTCCATTGTCCATCCTAGGGCAAGTAGGAGGAGGCGCGTCGCAAAATTTTAATACCGTCGCAGATCTAGAACTCGTTATTAAAGGAAAATGAAACCCAAAAATATGTGAATTGAGGAAATGTAGCAGTAGTACTAAAGCACATCATCGATGGATGAGAAGACTATAATTCTTTATGACGTCATGTATATGGAAAACGATATGAAATATGAAAAATAAAGATAATTCCACTTTTTTAGCATACTGAAAGAGTGCTTGACCTACCTCTTTTAGAAAGCAGATCATGCAGGTTGAATTGCCCTTTTGAGTAAAAAACAAGCCGAGGAAATGTGTGCTTTGCAGTAAAAAAAAAATGTGGTCTTTAAGGTTGCTTTATTATCTTTCATAGAAGTTGTCTACTCATAATCTCTTTGTTATCGTTATACATACGTGACGTCAAGAAGTGAAGTAGAATTCTCATCCAGCAATGGCTGCACCGAAACTTTTAAAGATTCATAACTTATAATCGGATTGCTCGATTTCCCTAAAACTTCGCTGATAAGTTCTACTGACTGATAGTGCCGCATCCCCTCAACCCACATAATTTGGGTTTAATTCCCAGTTGAATGCAACCGGAAAGGATGTTTAACAGCTATGGTATCATTTAGTAAGACATCTGATAATTGTTCCGATGGAGACAGCACTCTAGCAACAATTTATTGTTTTGCTTCATCTTTCGTCGCAGTAGAAAATTAGAGTTATCATATTCATAAACCCACTGAAGCAACCTCTTTCTTTCTGAGCAATGCTGACAAGCAAGAGATACAGACACACACAAAAACTGTTGCACACATTCCTAAGCATATTCATATATATATATATATATATATATATACATATATATATATATATCTATATATACATATATATATATATATATACATATATATATATATATATATATATATATATATATATATATACATATATATATATATATATATATATATATATATCCGTCGGGATCCACCGTGCCACATAAGCACAGCAACGCACGACTTTGTCAGTCTGCCTGAAGATCGCCACAGCCAGAAACCGCCGGTAGCAGACAAGGCACCAAAAAACAGGTACGTCTATCATATATATATATATATATATATATATATATATATATATATATAAACATATTTGTTTATTTCTTTATCTAATTATTTATTCATTTATTTATTTATACATGCATAGTGTTATCCATATTTTGGATTATTACATCGCAAGCCTTGAAGGTGAAGAATGATAATACTGCCTGTTGCTAAGTTACTTCGTTTGATCTTGAATTGAGATATTTCACCCATGTTTAAGCCATTTCCCGCAAGTAAGAGATAGATAACAAACCATTACTGCTTTTACTATAGTCTACATTGACTTTTATTTTTCCTTAAATGTCAAATTTTGTCCACAATGATCTTTACAACAAATTGTATTCTTTTCCCTTTGCCGTTTATTACCGTTGTATGTAACATCCAACATTGTCCTAACGTCCCAATTTTTTCTTCGCATAATTCAACTATCTTTACAAGCGGAGAACAAGCAAAAACAAAAACAAACAAACCACTATTTAAATCAAAGAACGTGGAACATGAGGAGGGATTTAATGAAATATGGTTTGTGTGAGGAAAAAAAAAAGCAAAGAGATCTTTAGTTATAGTTATCGTATTGTAGTATACATTATGTAACTCAACAATATCAGCAGGGGTGTCTGTCATGCAGTAGGTAGTAGAGGGCAGTAGACATCTTCAGTGCAGGGGGGGGGGGGGCATTTTGTGACGCGTTTTGTCGGATAGTTTTCTGACAAATTTTCTCCCAGCAGATGCTTTGCTAGGATTTCTCTAACAGTTCTGTAACAGTTTGTCAGACAAAATATCTGACAAAACGCTTTATGGAATGCCCCTAGTTCCAATCGTTGTTTGCATTCGCCATGAGAGGGAATAAAGCATTCTTAACGTGCGTGGGAAAAATGTAGGGAGTTTTTCACCACACTGTATACAATGTGTTGTTTTTATTTTACTCACAATATTTCTATCAACCTGTTGACAATGCATGGTTGCCTGCTATTGGCCATGTGCTTTGAGGGATTACAACTGAAGTTTTGAATGACTGTGAAAATACGAAATAACAAGTTATGCAAAATGCGGTTTCTTAACATTGTTAAACAAACATGACTCTCTTGTGCTTATCAATACTCGGTGAAAATTTCAAGTAACCAAAGTATAAATAAGGCTGTTAGCACTGGGAAATAATCTTCACATCAACATACCATCTTAGTGATAAATGGGAACTGAAATCTATAATATTACAGCAAGATTACATGCTTTTTGGGGCTTAGTAGGTCAGAACTGAGAATAAACCTCATCTTAGGGCCCATACATTCCGTCACTGCACATGTTCAAGGAGCAGGAGGATCACTCATCGACTACCTTCCTTTTCTTCGTCTTCTTTCCGCAATTCAAACAGAGGGTGTAAGGTGCCCTCACCGGCACATAGACTCGCAAACACAGAGATTCTAACGCTCCGTTCTGAAGATCCTTTTCCATTAAAGTGTCAGCGTCAATGATGTTAAAAAAGTGATACTTTCCACTTTATAGCGGCCATCAATTCTGTCACTTATCTGACTTTACTTCGCAGGTCAGTGACATTTCTGTGTATATAGACGTACCCATGGACAATGAGATTACGCGGAATTGGCATGAGATTTGTGTAGAATCTATCTATAGTCGCTGGTTAGAACTGATGATACTGCGTGGCATTCCAGCAATTATTGTTAATACCCTTGATGCATGATTCATGAGTTACCTATTCCTGTGTTGATCATAAAGCATAAAAATATCATGTAATAAATGAATAAAAAAAGAATTTGATACCTGTCACCACACTCTATAATGGCAAAGGGAAGGAAGTAAAAAAGAAATTCTACTGATGCAACTGCATAGAATGCGTAACTGCCCCGAAATGAAAAAAAAAGTCTCGAGATGGATTTCTCTCAATAAGACGACTGTTTCTGTTCATGCCTTGAAGAGAATATGTTTCGCCTGATGTAAAAACATTCAAAGGTAAGATTTCGATTTGAATTATGCTCCACTTGACTCTGTTAGTTAGTAGCAGTAGGGCCAGAGATATGGCATATTTGGGGGTTTTGCTTTTTTCACCGTTTCTGTCATGCAAAATTAAGAAGCATTAATATCATGACCAAGGACACGTCATCTTTCAGAAATGGATGTGAAGGAAACGAAGTGGAGAAGGTCAAAGATCACAAAATGCAAGGACTACGTATGTATTAGATATTTATGGCATGGTATTTCGTGGATTAAGAACGGTTTGCGGCAGCAGCTAGCGCCAGTAGATCCAGGATGCATTTGCCCGAGGGGAAGGATTTTGGGTATCGCGTGCCCTTTCAAATCCGCTTAAATTTAGAGAAAGAGATGTGTTTAGCAGTATATATTTCTCTCTCTCTCTTCAATTCAATTCAATTCAATTCAATTCAATTCACATTTTATTTCATTTTTCGAAAAGAACACAGACATTTCACTTTCCCTTGGTAACAGAGAATAATGGTGCATAAGCAAAACAAAGTAAACTGAGAAGAATAAAATTCGAAACGTTATATCCAAGAAATATAACAGGACTATCATGCTCTCATATGACTGGTTGTGATTTCCTTACACATGTGCTAGTAGTACGGGAGTCAGATGTAATGCGCCTTGCCAGTCCCGCTATTCAGCCACGAGAATATCCTTTGCTGCTATTGTTGTTGCTGTTGTTATGATGTTTCTTACGACCCAGTGGCACTTGACCACCTACCACTTTCGTTACGTCACAATAGCAGCCTGCACCATTGATGGCGTAATCTCTCGTCACGTGGACACAGAACGAGAAAAAGGACAAAATAGATAAAATAGAAGGGGAAAGGAATTTAGATGGAAATAAATAGATGAAAAAAAAAAAGCTGGATACATCTAAATAGATGTAGATGGCCAGATAGAAGAGAGATAGGTGGATAGATACAATTAGATGAATAGATGGATATAGAGCTAAATAGATGTGAAGACGGGATGGAGAGATACATAAAAAGATAGTTGGAGGTACAGCATATATAAAGAATATTGATGAAGGTATAGAGAGATATACGAGGGAGACAGAGACAGAAAAATATTTGAATTCTTATCACGTTTGAATCATCTTCCGATGACAAGCATGGTAAATGTTTGAAGACGTTTGAAGTTCAACAAAGAGCACTAAGAGGTTATGTGTCGGCGTGTGTGTATGTTTGAATTGTATGCGGTTTTTTGTTTTGTTTGTTGTTATTGCAGGTGACCAATTATTAGAACAAAAGTCGTTGAGTAAAGAGAGAAATATCACTAGCTCGGTCAGGAGGGACGCGCTGGCAGAGTGCATTGGTGTCGCGTTATCCGTATCGTGTGTACACGTCTTTCCATTTGTGTGTGTGTGTGTGTGTGTGTCTCTGTGTGTGTGTGTGTGTGTGTACTATACGTCGTATTTTACTTTATATAGGCTTTTTGTGCTGCGATTTGTGTATCGAGTCAGTCGAAGCGTCCTCTCGCTGACTCTGGTAATCGGATCGGCAAGAACTGTTATAACAAGGCTTCTTCTTTCTATGAATGTACCACACCCCTGTGATTAAATAATGTTCACTCGGTGTGATCATGTGGCTTCATATTGTGATTGCTGTGCGCCGACTCCAATGTCCGCAACCATAACCCCAAAAAGATCCTAAACAGTTACTGAAAAAGTATCCATTTGCATTAAAATTACTCAGTAAAAGAGTTCTACCGATGTACATTTTCATTACAGACCTAGTATTAGATATGCGATGACATATTGTTATTTATTTTTCTATACCAGAGTATACTTATATAGGATGGCGAGGGATCGTTGCTATTTTTGCTTAAACACGTAAAATACACAGACTTTCACCACGGGGTAGCTATTCGCAAACGTCGCAAGTTGAGGTGACATCAACACTTTTCTTATGACGTCAAGATTCTGCTTAGCCATATCGCCCGACTTAAGAAAAAATCCCTAAAGTTTATAAAATACCGTTAGGGTAGCTTTCTTAGACAAGCAAACAGCTAAGAAAAATTGCTGATATTTAGGGAAAATGTCGTGGAAGTTTATTGAATACCGGCCCCGAAGCCCTATCTCAACCAAAAACTATAGGCCCTACCATCCCTTAAGAAATATGGGGGGTATTGAATACGTTTCTTTGAATATAAAAGTGATCATGCTATAAAAGAAGGAGAGGCGGCAATAAATTCTTGCATGTGATTGTGATTATTGATCATTGAAACAGTAATAGAGTATATGAATATAAGAACGACCCAAGTCCATGGAAGACCATTTCGAGTAAACTAAAAAAAACTTCATATCTTTTTTGTTTGTCCAATAATATTCTATTTAACTGTGATGGGATGGCAACATTGTATATACAAATTAGAACATATATTATTATGACAATTAACATAAACATTAATTGTGGAGAGGCCATTTTGTGTGATGGACTTAGGTCGTTCTTTGATTCATATGGACTTGGGTCGTTCTTTGATTCATATACATGATGTTCTGCTATAGAGATGAGAGAAGGACGAGAGAGGGCGCTATAATATGAATGTAAGAATGACCCAAGTCCTTCATTCTTACATTCATATAAGATTTAACTCATTTATTTCAGGCACTTCCGGGGGTAATTAGGATTTATCATTTATACACAAGATGAGTCCATGCATAAGCTACAATTTCCCATGTCAAACTGAATTTGGCCAAAAATTGGACTTGGGTCGTTCTTATATTCATATACTCAATTACTTGTACAAGTTAGATGTAACTGTAGTATAACGAAACCTTGAACAGTAAGTAGAAAAAAAGGACAGCAGAAAGACGTTTTCGATTTGCAATTGCACGCGATTTTAATCACACGTCAGAGTATAACAAATTCAGTATATATACAATTAAATAATGAACGGCTGCAAGATCTGTTTCGTAATGTTTGATGACTTCAGCACGAAAACGACATCGATATATCATAACGATATCATAATTATCACGATGTAAGATGCTGTTACAGCCTCAGTCTTCACTTGCATTTATACTACTAATAATAATGATAATATGGTCTTATTTACCCAGGGTAGCCTCTTCAGTGTTGCCACTGCTCTATCAGAGGGCCCTGCCATTATTATTACCCTAGCGTTGCCAGGTTCCCATTTATACACCTGGGTCGAGAGGGACATGGTGGGTAAAACATCTTGTCCAAGGACGTATGCGCTGGGCGGGACTCGAACTCGGGTCCTACGATCGGGAGTCGAGAGTCTTATCCTTTGTGCCACAGCGCACAGCTAATTTTAGCTACTGTGCTGTTCTGTTCAACACTTAAGTTTACAAAAATATCCAGTGGTCCTTAGAAGCTGATATTTTGAAAGGGAAGAAGGAAAACAAGTTTTCCATGGGGCACAAGAAAAACTATTAAATTTGGTTAATGAACAGCTTAGGGTGCTCATAAGACCTGCAGACAGATTTCGAGTACAGTGTTCCAGACAATACACGAAGACTTCTCGTTATTTCAGACATACCCGGTGGGAGTCAGTATGAGGCCGAATTTGATTCGTCCAAATCCTGGAAATACTATGAAACATATACAAGCATGAAAAATAGACATTTAGCATCGTCATGTCATTGTTTGTCAAAAATCCCATCGAATGCAGATAAAATAAACAAATTAAAATGTTCAAAAACCACTCTTCGTAAGGAGAATGCAAAGGTTTTTCCTTTCACCTGCACAAAGCAAAGACGTCACTCTATCGACGTCGTAGCTTGTACTGTCAATCATGATGATGGAAAGAAAACGAAATTTAAAATCATTGTAAATTGTTTAATCCAATGATTTAAACTCACCAATTATCTACATTTCACCATATACACTACTACCAAGTTTGAACTCAATGGGGCTAGGTGATTCCTGAAGGATTTCATATTTCAAGACAGGAGGCAAAATAGATTTATTTGGATGTAAAGCGATGCTAAATGATACCTTCCACAGCTGCCACTTGCATTAAGTTCGTTTACATCGCGTGTATAATAATCCGTATATTGATTAAACTAGATCTCTTATATCTTTGTACACATTCAACATATGTTCAAGATACAATCAAGAGCCTTAAAGTAATTTCTCTTCAATTAATCACGCAACACAACGGATGTTTCTCTCACATAGAACAAGCTCAAAGTTACTTGAGAATTCCGTGAGAAATTGTTACGTCGCGAGACGAAGATCGTTTGTCGCTGTCTCAAAAAACAACAACAAAACAACAACAACAACAGCAACAAAAAACAGCTTTGGTTACAAAGATAACGACCATTCTCAGGTTTCATCTTCGCTATGAAAAGCGACATATTTTAAAACCCATTATATAGTGTGCATAGGTAGATGATGAAAGCACTAGTAGGTAATCGTTCATAAAGTTTTCCTCCTCTGCATAAAGCTGCATCCGCGCTTCATTATAAAGTTGTTTCTTTAGTTTGAAATAACATTATTCCAGGAGGAAGAAAATACGCATAACAATGATAATGGACAGCGGCACATAAATTTCATGACATCCGTACCCCTTTTACTCCAAACGCGGTAGCACGCATCAATCAATCACTGAAAAACTGAAGGAAACACAAGATATACTTGGATATCGTGGTGTAAGTTGCCATGACAACTTCAGGGTCAAATCCTTAGCTAAATACAGCCTCAACATCATATTCTTGTCGGAGGAGAGATTTCACAAAAAAATAACAAAAGCAATTCATCTTCGAGAGACAACTTTCATTTACCCTTCAGGGTCATTTTGTCAAATTACAACTAAAATCGTATGAACATAGCACTTCGCAAGGGATTTCCCCCATTACGTAATAGTTGAAACATAATCGAAAGAAGTAGGCGTGTAAATATTCCTTTTTCACAGGAAAAAAAAATGAATATACAGCAAAAGAAACCTTTGGTTTCTTAAATAAGGAAAAAACACACAAAAACCCCATGGTGTTTTGTTTTGGTATGTATCTGCGCAGAGAAGAGGTGGTTTGTCGTTCTTGAAGTTGCGATTATACATCTGACTGCGGTCCAACTTGAAATGCTAGCTAGGCAGACACCCGAAAGATCACCCCATGCTGCGTGCGACTCATCAGGAACGTACCCTGGGATGGCTCTGGATAAACGACCGCTGTCTTCAACACAACATATCAAAGCCGTAACGTGCAGCTCATCAAAAAGCAATATCTTTAGCCGTCGGTTGAAGTTATCGTCAAGAAGGCTTTCTGTAGGTTCCCGTATCTACGCTGATGGAGATGCTGATAGCTTTGCGGAACATGCTGTTTAATGTGTAATGTAATTCTCATGGCAACAACTGTGATACAACTCCAGGGGCCTGTTTCTTAAAGGCAAGTTAAAGCACTGTATTTTTCTTGACACGGAGTCCATCAAAATACTTACCAGTAGATCGGTTTTTAACTAGCTGCTATAACGGATGATGCAGTTCCTGCAAGCTGCAATAAACACAGAGATCTTTGATGTTCATGGCTGCCAAACGATATTGATGTCTGATTACTGCGTGCAAACGCTGGTTATTCCTCTGGGTATATCACTCGTCGGTTTATGGAGAGAGCTTCACAATGATTGTTACTCGCTGTTTTTATAGGTTTCGCTTCTTCTGGAGATTCCTGATATCTGCCGATGTCCAAAATGTCTGATCATAAGGTGTTGATTTCTGTCGGATTGTGCAGACAATGAGGAAAACACAAGGCATCGAACAACAAACTGCGTAGTGTTACGGATTCAACAGAACGGCAAATTTTCGTCACGCAAAAGTTAATCTAGATGCACTTTTAGCATCCTGTAAAATCTTAAAGATAATCAATCTACACATTTCGTTATATTTTTCGACTTCCGGGCGCCGTTTCATGAAAGTTATCAGCCTTGACAAGTTGTCAGTCTCTGACAATTTTAGTAAAATCCTTGGCCGAGAAGCTGAGGTCAGTGACTGTTGCTATGGTAATTGTCACAGACTGACAACTTGTCTGGGCTGATAACTTTCATGACACGGTGTCCCAGTCTTTCAATTACATAATCAAGGTGCCCAGGAAATCTGTAGATTCATCATTCTTGCATCTGTGGTACGGTCGTTTTCAATACCAAGCGACCTACGGTCATATTTGAATGAAAATTCATTATTACGAAACCATTATCATATCATAGATTCCTTGCGTCCCGCCTGCGCAAAAGTGCTTGGCTTATTCGTTGGACTTTCGAAAGCAACGTCATCTACGCGTACGTAAGCCCCCCTTGTTGCTTTGTAACCAGCTCGTGGCGTACCGCCACTCATACTTCTAACAGCGTTCACGTGGTTTTGTATAACGGGGCCGTTTGCCGTCGGGTGACTGGTGGTGACAGTTAGTTTCGCCTTTGGCGCTGAGACCACCACGCTCGACCGTTTCGTCTTGTTCGGCGAGTTAGGGGAGATGATAATAGGTTTTCCATCAGCGGAAGTCATTGGACGCTGCTGCGGTGTCACCCGGTTAGCGGTGAGACAGCCTTCTGGCGTCTCTGAGGAAGGTGATGAAGGCAAAGGCGTTTGGTGTTCCTGGGATGACGAAGGACAGGAGAGGTCGGGACCATCAGCTGTCGGCAAACCCGGTGGCTGATGGTGTGACGGGTTCGTTGAGGGGATCGTTAAGTGTTCAGGGGTCGAAGTCGTTGATGAAGACGTGGACGTGTCGTCGTCGAGTGACCTGTGTATGGTGGTAATTTTCTTTGGTGAATCAGAACCCGGAGGTGTCTCTATGGCAGGTGGTGAACTGTGTAAAAAAGAGCAAAATTCGTACAATATTGTAATTGGCCTAAAAGTTTGATTTGCTAATTTCATTCTAAACAGAATTTGATAGCCAGTGTAACCGTTTACATTTGGTGGTTAACAGAAAATATGCCTATCATTCATTTATCCATATTTATCTATTCATTTAGTTATGTCTTTTTTTTTTTGAAAGCAAGGAAGTCCCATTCACAGCCATACAGGACTGCTTTACAAGGGAGTCCTGTGTCATACTTAGCCTGCTTCTAAATTTCTGCTGGCCCATCATAGACTATCAATCATAAAGTTCATGGTTTTAAGCTCCCTGGCTGCAGCAGTAAGTGCTGCTAAGCAAGACACGTTATCCTTATTGTTTACAGTCCTACGTAGTCATCAACCTAAAGCTATCAGCCCCGTGGTTACTTGCCTTAAAACATTCGTTGCTTCCTTAAAACCACGTAAAACTCTTGCTGTAATATACATAACTAATCATGAAACATAATGCAGATTAAAGTGCGTATAAATAGTATATTGGGTTAAGGACAATGCTGTAATAAACTCGCGGTTCGCTCCTTACGAGGAAAAGGGCGTGCAAATATGAGTGAGAAAGGAAATGATGCAATGTCTTTCCAAAGGTGGACGTGGAGGATAAGGCCAGGAAACTCTTCTTGAGCCTTTAGGGCCTCGCCCATTATGCTCGTGCTCTTAGATATATTTCTCTGTGATCGTATGTCGAGCCTCATTTCACTAATTACAGTTATCGTTTAAAATGAAAAAAAAAGAGACTTTACCTATCACTTGAATTCTCTTCTCTAGAATCGTCCTCTTTGATGAATTCCAGCCTCTTCCTTGCCGATCGTATCAATGCAGACTCGACCTCATCGTCATCTTCCTGCAGACCACCGACCACGTACCCGTCGACGTGATCATGCATGACGACGTTAATGTGGTTGCTAGTGGACGACACGTCGACAGGTTCGCGCCTGCCGCCGGACTCGGCCTCTCGCACGTAGTCGTTGTCGGCAGGAGAGGCCCTATTCCCACTACTCCGCCGCCGGCTGCTGGCTCGTGTGTACGGTACGTCGCGATAGGGCGGTTCCCTGCAGGTCAGTCTCATCCAAATCTGCTCGTGAAGGAGGATGTACAACCACGGGCAGAAGGCCGGGTAAAACTCCGCCCAGTGCATGGCCGCCATATTTTTGAAGTTGTTGATCTGCTGACCGGATACGTTGGAGATGATTCTCATCTGTATTTGTATGGAGATAGAGACAGTCAAGACAGGGTCAGTTATCTACATTCACGATTCTATGCCATCTCAAATAGAATAGTAAAGCTGGAACAAGACATAATGAACAAAACTACACAACTACAAAAACTACAAAATCTTAAATGGCATCTGCGTGGTATGCACAGGCTAACTTAAGTCATACAAAGCTACTGATCTACTATCACAACACAATTTTTTCAGTTAAAGAGTTGGTTTCAAACTCTGACGAGAACATTACTACTTTCTATAAGGGTAACAGTTTTTTTTTTTAAAGAACAGGAGGATCTATAAACTCTGTAAATTTTAGAGTATATGTGCAGATGCTCTGTTTATAGAATGGTCCAAGTACTGTATCTACTGCAACGAGTTTCGTCTAGCCGTCATGTATCATACATGGGTTTAGGAAAAAAAAATATTTTGATCAGTGTAATCGGCATTCCATTAAGGGAGATTATAAACAGACATAGACATTACTTATGAACTCCGCATGGAGGTAGAACTTCTGCGTTCGATACTTACTACGACGGGAATGTAACAAACTAAAAATCCGGAAGCCAGAATGTCGTAATGAATAGTGGCCCACATGAGCGCGCGGTCAGCTGCAAAATATCTCCTGGGGATCCTATGCGGGTTATCGTCTGTGGTCATGGCCAGGCTGTAGCTACCGGAGTCGGCATCCTTGCCAGCGATAGTTCCGTGGCATTTCTTGGAAGTCCTGTACGACGCACCGATAGTGGCGGCGAAGATAGACACTACGACGAGAAGGATGACAGAGACAACGATAGTCGCTAGAACGCTACTAAATAGACGGCCCACGGTTTCCTCGTTTCGCCAATCGATGAAGCACCAGGTGGCCGGGTACTGCAAGGAGATTCGCCCAAATCCCACCAGGGGCAGAATCCCCGTGAAGATGGAGACTAGCCACAGTAAAACCAAGACGAATGGGATCTTGCGGGGCTCTACTTTGCGATTGTACGTGTAAGGGCGACACGCGGCTAGGAAGCGCTCAAAGCCAAGGACGCCGGTGATGTACGCCAGAGACATCCCGAAGGTTAGGACGACAAACCCGTGGAAATCGCACATGCGCGACCCGCCGATCCAACGCAAGCCGCGCACGTGTACGGATATGATGACGGGGTACACCGTGAGGTACCCAACGATGCTGGTGAGGAAGAACCCGCGGAGTAAACCATAGAATGCCGTCCCGCGGTGCCACGACGACGAACAGTGGTACATCCCTAAGGCAATGATATTACCCGTCGCCCCGATCGAAAACATGACGATAGGTACCAGAATGCTGGTGCTTGGTTGCAGGACCACCATCGGCATAGTTGAGGTGAAATTCTGCCCAAGGGACACATTCCCGTGGCCTGTCATTGTTCCTGTTGTTATGCTTTCCACGTAAAAGAAAAAAAAAGTTTATATCAATGATAAAAATGCGGCTGCAACAAAATACACCAAATATATTTGCTCAAAAAACCAGAGATTCTCAAAATGATCAAAGGGTAAAGATAGAATATCCCATTTTCGGGGGGGGGGGGGGAGCTACAAACCAGTGTCTGCAGCTGACCTATAATCTGAGCAAATGTCACCTTTGATCCTGAATAAATGTACCGTGCCGTGATCAGTTTTCGGAGCTTATAAGCTTTCCTGTTTGGATTATATCCACGTATGAAGCAGGGCTCTGTGAATCCGCCATTTTTCTTGTCGTCCGCACCGTGCACAGAGGGTAAGTCGCGAACATCACTTGCGAAATCACGACAGCTTAGCGTCTGGTGCGCCGGTGCGCATAGTAATTTCCGTCGGGCTGCTGGAAAGACTCGGGTTAACTCCCTCGCGGTGTCCTATAATAGACGCACGCTCGATGGCGAAAGTACACAAAAGGTGTGTGTGGGTCTTTTTTCTTTTCAGTGAATACCTTCTATTTTCTATGCTTGAGGAGGGGAAGCTTGCAAATTTCACGGATGTCCTGTGAAATTACGACATGCTTCGAATTAGAAAATGAAGCAATGCAACTAAATTTCTTTCACGTCTGCACTGGCTGCTTCCGAGAAAGGGAGGGTATATTGGTGTTGATTCCAAGGAGAGTAATTCGTGTGGTGATGCTTCATGTCGCATGACGCAAAATACCAATCCGGTTTTTTTTTTTCACAAATAGGACTTGTTTATGGCTTAGGTGTTCGGCCGTGCTTTGAAATTTCCCCAAGAGGATTAGCAGAGTAACGGAACGAGAATATTCACGATGAAAACAGGTCCATTATATTCCTTGTGCTTGAATATATGAGCACTTAATCGAAAAGTCGCTCATTTCTCAGAGTTCTTTCAAACTTCCGACACCTGTGATTGATTTCCCGCGGTGTGATTCGCGACTCCACTCCAAATTTCCTGGAGTTAAAAAAGAAGAGATCAACAAGAAATTAATGATTATTCTCGCGATCGGACATAGAATGATTGCTTGTGACTGTATCAACAACTTTTTTTTTTCAAACACACTGCTAGAATTTAGGAATTATATTTGATGAATGGTAACGTAAATTATCCTTTATCATTATGATAAAGTGAATAATATTTCCCCTCCCCTTTAATTGACGTGAAATAAGACACATATCCATTTCTTTGACTAGTAACTTCGCTTTTGCTTACTTGAATATATATATATATATATATGTATATATATATATATATATATATATATATATATATATATATATATTCTTTCATATGAAGAGGTTACTTGCAAAAATCCATTTGTATCATTTGGTACTTCTTCACAAACCTACGTAGACATTCACCATGTGCATCAAACTGACTGTAGTCCAGCACCCAGAAATGTCATCAGGAAGTGTGTTAAAGAATGATATAAAATCCATTTTTTCTTTCCAAAGGGCCTACATCCACATCATGATCGGCTAGAGCAAAAGTTTCTTGAACAAGAAAAACAAATCAACGCACAATCAGTGGAGCAGAATTACTATGTATGAGGATGTATTATGATGATGATGATGGTGATAATGATAATGATGGTGATGATGGTGAAGATGGTGGTGGTGGTGATGATGATGGTGATGGTGATGATGTTGATGATGATAGTGATGATGATGGTGGTGTTGATGATGATGGTGATGATGATGGTGGTGATGATGATGGTGGTGATGATGGTGGTGATGATGATGGTGGTGATGATGATGGTGATGATGATGATGGTGATGATGATGGTGGTGATGACGATTGTGACGATAATGAAGAATAATGATGTTGATTGTGGAAAAGGTACGGTAAACCGCATCAAGAAGCATAAAATTGTTCATACATGATAGAGATTGCTATTATGTTGGGCAAGCCTGCTTCCTTGTATTACGGACAGGGTGATGAATTCTGATAAGGTATTGACAACAAACGACCTCACTATTAAAAAGGCATAAATGGCTACTTAAGCTCAAGTTTTTAATCAATTCGAAGTTGTTGCTATATCAGGCAAAGTTTCCAGCAGACAAGATGACAGTTTCAGCAGATCGACTGACGAAGGAATGGCAGGGAATAAGAGAGGCGGTTTCGTGTTCATGATAAACATTTTAAAAATGTTAAAAATGCGTGTAGCTATATCACGCTTCAAGACTTTTCTTGCAAAAGGGCTGAAATGAAAAAATGAATATAAAAATTCAGTCAGAATTCAAAACATCTGCAATACTTTTTAATTGTCATTTTTGTTACTTATGGTGATGACGCTTAACTATAAGAAAAGAATTCCTTGGATGGAAACATAGAATTGCGTGAAATGAAAAAAAAAGATTTACTAGGAATTAGCTGTGTGAATTTAGGTCCTTTTGAAATCACACGCACACACACACACGCATATATATATATATATATATATATATATATATATATATATGTAATTATCATTATTTCAACATTTTCATCATTTCTTTTAAAGCAAACCTACCACGATAATATGTGATAATGTCTATAACAAGACACATAAGTGTTTGCTCGGTCTTTTTTTTTCTCTCAGTTAACTTCAATGCAACTTTGTCTCAAATAAGTCAGTGATGGGTAACAAATTCTTACATATCTTTTCCCAAGTTCAATCTGAAGTTTGCAGTTCATTTTTACCATTTTCCAAATTACACCTGAAGCAGATCAAAAGAAGAATCAATCGATCAAATTACCATATACAACACCCAATTATGTCTGATCAAGGATCCAGCATTTGCGTATACTTGCCATGACAACGCATGCTCTCATAACTGGACTGCATAAAGGCATTATATACCATTTGCAGATGAAACAAAAACCCATCTTTAGTGCGTCAAAATAGTTCTAAAATGTGAGTTAGGGATCTATGGAAACAACCAAGGCAAAAATTTTAATAAGTATAATCAACTTTAAGTATTGTTAAATATACAAAATGTGAAAAATAGTTATAATGAAATTGCTTCTGATAGAATAAACCGTCTACAGTTATGGTTTATTGAAAAAATAGTGATATCTCCTTATATTTAAGATTTATTGCGAAATTTTTATATGGTAGGATGTTTTGCGATACAACTGACCTACACATATGCATCAATGTGATAACGCGGACATTTTTTTTTATCACTGCTCCCTATGGTAAACAATACCTTTTAAAAAATCTCATGACGACGCCCCGTTGCTGAGAGCTACTCTTTAATTGTGTTCTGCTTCTGACCATTCTAAGTAATGACGCATCTTCACGCGATAAAAACCGCTTTATTAGCCGTCTCAACCCGCTTGGTCCCTCTTCATGTACCATTATCTAGTTGAACATAAGGGGGGTGGGGGACGTGGCTTGAAGAGAACAAGGTTGTTTTATTGATTTATCTGGCCAGAACTTCGTTAAGATTTCTCGTGTCACAGTCTCTCACACGGAATGTTGTCCAACGGATCATTCGACAATACACGGGGGAGGGGGGTAAGGAAGAGGGGTCCACCCACCCCACACCACCTCCTGTAGGACCAGTTGTTTCTCTAATTAGAACGTGCTGATAAACGTGCGCCGACGTGCATTCTCACCACGTCAGGATCTACCCAACTGAAAAAACAGTAGTGAAGTGCCATACATTTATAGTATTATGTGAAAACATGAAACGAGTATCATTACATACATCAATATAAATAGCGTTCCCCATTTCCTTAAGCCCATGTTGTGGTAATAAGATCAAAACTTCATTTAATCTCAAGTTTAATCTAAAGCTGTTATCTTTATATCATGTTCGTCTCCATGATGACATTTGCAAGAAAAACCCTCTTTCAAAACAACATTCAATGAAAGGCAGCACCACCCGTGTGCTGTAATGGAATATAATGTATGTCGGAGTATGTGACTCCAATGATTTTTACTATATAAAGCACCTAACTTTTAATGTGGTCTCATGAAAAAAGAATGAATATATTGACAAACATGGTAGACCATTGTGGTCAAAATGTAGAGGATCCAATTACAGCTTTTTAACAGGCCTAGACTCTGAAATGTGCAATATAATATCTTTGGAAGAATTGAGGGATAACGAAGTTGGTTAACCATTCACCTATTCCTTATTACCCAGAAGCACGGCAAATCTAGTCAGAGAATTTTTAATTTATATCAATTCTTGACATCAAAGTTTAATTTCCAAAATATACCCGTGAGATACAGGCACAATATCCAATTTTGTTCATAATCTACTAAATAATCGCTTTCCTTTAGCATCTAAAACAAGTTTTTCTTTTTGTACAGGTGTATTGCTTTGCTTACCATTAAAAATCCAGGGTCTGATAATGACATTCTTAATCACCTGCAGTCGGTTCTTATTTTTTGTTTAGCTATGTAATGCAAGACTGCTTTATATTAATTTTGCTCAGTGTTAATTTACTTGTTTTGCTGCCTTTGACGGATATGATTCATACCCTCAAGGAGAATTTTCTCACCCCTTTTCTAGATATCACGCGGTTACTCATTCATACATACCATACATACATGATTCTCCAGCAACTTCCCCACAGCGTTTACAAAATGACTAAGCATTCAACAGTTTTTCAAGTGTATCCTTATTTTCTTGTATCCTATTATATCCATACGTTTTTCTTGTTGTTTGTTTTCGATTTATAGCTTTGTGCTTTGCAGTGAGATATGATTTGTAGTTGACGAGTGTGTTTAAGAATTGTTAAAATCTATACTGCAATTCAGTCGAAATGTGTATCATGGCAGTTGTCTCCGTCAATATCAACACACATGAGATATCGTGCAGATAACCTGAAAACCTACTGTGCCCCCATAGTAAACTGATTTAATGTTTCCATTGTACAGGACTTATAGGTGTGAAGTTTGAATCATCATTAGGTATTCCCGTCTACCATTTTAGACGGGCAGAAGATACATTTTTACTGTAATTGGCTGTAAGCAGCTTTGCAGTCGTAAATTTTCCTCATATCTCTTCAAATATACATTAAGTATAGACAATTTTGTCGCTTCGTGTGGCTCACAGTGCTCGACTTGCCCTTTTCACTTTTCCAGTTAGGTGGTAATGATACTCATCATGTATTTGCATTCAGCACCTAAATCAACTTTTCTGAGAATTTGTCGTTGTCACATCTAAGACAAATGTCTTAAGACATTCGATTAGAAAGATTTGCAATTCCACCGTAGGAAAAAAAAATCATTCCTACTGCTCTGGGCAAAATCAAGAGTGGAGTCTGTGGCGGAATTCCCTTACTGAAAAATGTAAAATATTCCACTCAAAAATGATTTCTGTCATTTACGATATCCCAAAGCTGAAGGACATGCACTCGCTATTCTATTTCTATCCAAGTTTCTATCATTTCACGATATTTCACGATTCATGCAAATTTGGAAAGTGAAAGTGCTTCGAAAAAAGAAACCGTTGATTTAAGAGGATGGGAACACGCAGACTTCATTGACTGAACGAAGAGCGCTGAAGGCGAGATGCGGAGAGCGACTGTTCTTCACTGAACATACTGAATGTATCAGCAAATAAAGTTTGAAACGCACTGTCTTTTGAGTTTGGCTGAACACACACATTATCTTAAAGGGATCGTATAGTTTTGGTTGAGACCTAATTTCAGGTTTCTAACAATTTTTGATGAGATAATGAGAAGCCTCGTATGAAATATGAAAGAGCATGTTATTCCATGAGGATATATTTGATGAAAATTGGTTCTGAAATGGCTGAGATATCCAACACAGAATAAAGTGTGGGACCCACATTTTATTACGATCGCTTTGTTTTCCTTAGCTTTTGGATGTTTCAGTCATTCCAAACCCGATTTCCATCAAATAAACTTGGTGAATTCCTCTTAAAATGGTATGCTCTGTACTATTTCACAAGTGTTTTCTTGGTATCTTGCAAAAACTTAAAAGCCCAATTCTCATCTCCACCAATACTGTACCATCCCTTTAAGCATCTTTTGGAAACGTTCATCTCTTTCACTGTTGTTTCTTGTCTCGACAGGCAAAAACGAAGTAGATGGAATTCTGTCGACATAAACAGAGAAAATTAAGTATATTGTGCAATCTGAGAACACCTTCATTTAAAAGTATGACGCTACGTGTCCTTAAAACTTCTATCACAGGCGGGTTATTCAACACGCTGTGGTAATTTGGACAATGAAAATTATAGAATCAAATGCGGTAAGAATCAAAGAACTGCGGTGATATATATAACACCTGAGGCGACAAACTAATGTAAGTCGATATCAAATAAAAAATACATTCGCCATCAAACCTTACCCTTGCGTATGCTCACTTCAATGATAAGGTGATGTGAAAATGATAATGAATTAATGTGCTATTAAAACAGTTCTTCTGTCTTTGTCTGTCTGCCTCTCTCTCTATCAGTAGTATTACCTATCTATCTATCTATCTACCTATCTATCTATCTATCTATCTATCTATCTATCTATCTATCTTTCTATCTATCTTTCTATCTATCTATCTATCTATCTATCTATCTTTCTTTCTTTCTATATATATCTATCTTTCTATCTATCTATCTTTCTATCTACCTATCTATCTATCTATCTATCTATCTATCTATCTATCTATGTTTCTACCTATCTATCTATCCATCTATACATATCTATCTGTCTGTCTATCTATCTATCTATCTATCTAGCCATCTATCTATCTATCTACCTCTCTCTGTCTGGCTCTCTATCTATCTCTATCTATCTTATATCTATATATCTCTCTGTCTAGCTGTCTCTCTCTATTTCACTCACTCTCTCTAGCTATCCATCTCTCTCTTCCCCTCTCCTACAGTGGGTCAACGCTCTCGGAGAGTCCTCTTGCTCGCATGTCCACGCCATGCAACCCTGTGTGGTTGGTAAAGGCACAGTTACCCCTATAGAGAGTATTGAATTAAACATGTCGCGGCCAGCCGAATCCCAACGGGCATGTAGAAAATAGGGCAGCTAGAGTGAGTTTAGTGAGTGACGGACGAACAGTAAAGCTGACAAATACTATCATGATGTTTTATCAGTATTAGATCCACTGTAAGTAGGCCCTATGTACTTTTGTTGTTAAGAGAACACTAAACACTGTAAATGACTAGACGTCATTGCTGTCGACAACATACAAGAAAAGGATATTGCCTGCGGACTATGCAAGCAAAGCTTAATTTAGCGAGTTCCAGTCTCATTACGAATATACGTAAGTTGTTGATCGATATCAAGCACACACTGAAACACAAATATCTTTAAAAACCGTCTCAGGTATATGAGGATTTGTTGACCTAATTTCCTCACACTGTAAAATACCTTTTTTTTTGAGGGGGGAAGGGGAGAAGAATTCATGAAAAAAAATCTGTGAGTAGGCAAAATAAATGTTTTCGATTCAATTCAATTCGATCAAATTCAATTCAATTCAAATTTATTATCATTTTCTAAAAAAAAAATCACTTTCTTTTGTAACAGAGAATAAGGTAAACGAGACATGTGAAATGATGAGAGTATTAAAAAAAAGTGAACATTTATAGTACTAATGATGCACTGCAATCATGGCAATGAATACTGAAGAGAACAATAAAAATGAAATAAACAATACGCAATGTGCGAAAAATGGAGGGATCTACTGAAAAGACAATGCTTGCAGAATGTGGGCCCCTCTGGGGAAGAAGATCAATAGAAAATAGGTTTCCTTGCATGCTCGCGGTTGCCAGTCTAATCGTATGTCAACAAGTGAAAGTCTATTTTACATTGAAAATCGAGATTAATCACAAGCTTGTATATCATTCGAATCTCTTCATATGACATCGTTCGGACCTATCCATTGCAGAATTTAAAACAATCGATAGCAATATGACAACACGTGCACATGACATGCCTTTGGACGGTACAGACAGCCTTTGCGAAAGACAGAATAGTGAGGGAGCCTCCAAGATAAATTAGCCGACGGTTGTGCCTACATTGCCAATTCATGAGTGAAATATACCCAGGAAAAATACCCCTTTTTGACCTTGGGGCACCAGGGCGATGCTGCAGGCAATTACACGCAAGAAAAAATGTAGGAAATTCACCAGAAAAAAAAGTATTTTCTTTTCAGGGTGCGCAGCAGCACAGCAACACTTCTTCTTTATTGGTAATCATTTTATGTTGCTTTCTATTGATACATCTCTTAACGCCTTGGATGTGAGCCAAGATAATAAGTAGACAGGCTGACGAGGTATATGCCAGAGCTGGTATGATGTTTGCCGCAGCGTATCGTATGAACAGTATAAGCAGAAGATAGAAACGCATACTTAACGTAACAAGCATGAAGTACGCGTCGATCAACGGAGATTTTGAGTAATGTGTTATCAGTCGGGTAGTTTTCTCCCACGTTGTGTACTAATGGGTGGAATGTCTCTGTTTCTGTACGCGTGCAAGGGCGTTGGACATACAGAGATGACCGACGTGTCAATGTACACTTGGCTTTCAGACAATGTGTCAGATGTGTTCGTCCGCCATTGTAATGTTATATTACGTCATAATGCATGTATGTCTATATTCATATTCATAAAGGTACATAGATAGATAGATGGCAGGCTTGCTGGCTGGATGGATAGATAGCGAAAAAAAATGCTGCACTAGCATATGTCGTGTGGTTTCTCTAAATCCTTTTCACGTTCCTTGAGAAAACAAAATCTCGTAAAGCTGAATGAGTACTCAGAGTATGCTTCAGGTCTCGTAATAAATCTTTTAAATCAAACAGAGTGCCTCCCCAAAAGCACGCCTTCCTCGGAAGATCACCCTAATCATACATACGGCGGCTCTGGCCCCGGTCGCTGAGAGCATGACCCGACTGAGGGCGTAGATTCCGTTTGGAAACTGCAAATAAACAGCCAGCACGGAGCGCTCAGCGCTAATGAATTGTCGCGATCGGACGATTGCTTACGTAAAGTGCTTACGCCTGGTTGACGGCCACCGCTCAGATGAAGAACGACGGACGGAGCGCAGTGTCAATCAGCGATAGCTGCCGTCGCGGAGTGACACGACAACGATGCGATTTCGACGAGAAACGCCGTGGTACCGCAGCGTATGTTTCAAACAAAAGTGGAAATAAGAAAATGGGTAACACTGTTGCCAGTAAGATACCAGTTGTTAATCTTATAAGAATGATCGCATGCCCTGTTTGCATTCGTGGTCAACAGTGCTGTCATAGTATTATTGTCACCGAGTGTTATCTAATCAAGATATCAACTTGTTACGACAAATGCGACCAAACATTCACGCGAAGAGAACTTTGTTTTTTTTTGGTGGCCTTGGAGCAGTTACGTTATTCTTGACCAACAGTTGTTTTCTATGCCAAATTTTTGAGGTGTTTATACATACGATTTGAACCAAACATTATATGTTAATTAAAACAAAAGAAAAAAGAAAACAAAACAAAGACGAGTGATATAGACGATTTTCTCTGATCACAAACAGTGTTTTCACTACATTTCGTTGGTGTTGTTGTTTATACTTGTTGGTTTGTTTAACATGAGCACATCTGTGGGCGCGTCTGAAACGAGACAAGGTAGAATGATGATCAATGTTTTTTATTGTTATTTATAATTATATTGTTATTTCTGATCCGATTATCTTGATACGATGTAGCGAAACTCCGCATGGGACATTCCGGACTCGAAAAAGTATATGGAGAAGTTATAAGCTGTTCCCTCGAGCTAGCCGACCATAGAAATGTGTGATTGGTTTGTATTCCTCAGATTACATATCCGTGATATCGCAACAGACACGAGAGAGTGTGTTGGCGCAATGCAATCTCTCAACCCCATCCCTCACGAATTGGGTTGTTGCCGATAATCTAATTTAGGACCTCGGCGAAGTTCGCTGCGCCTATTGAGCGATGACTGTGGGAACCCACGCCGGGTCCCATGATAAAGAAGAGTTCTGCGATGAAGTGGAGAACGAACGAGAACCGACACTTTGTTTCCATGGGAACCGCATTTCAAAGCTATTCACTGATACATATCTATATTTTGCAAAACCACGAAATAAAAGAATATGATCACAGTGTGTTCGATGGTATACAGTCAAGAAATTTAAGCAAATGTCAACTCCTGCACAATAATATACATATAGATAATGATACAATATTACAAATACACATACGTATGCATAGATGGAGTTAACGAACCCAACTCTTGATATTGCGTCTTATTGTCATTTTTCCGACTTCCGAAAAGGATGATGGAATGATTGGCTATAGATACGTATCTGTCTTTGCAGCTTCCTGCTCTTAATGAGGAATCGCAGCTGGTTGGGGAATAAAAGGATGAATAATTTAACCTACAATCTATCACCTAAAGAACCGTGCGCATACACCGCGCATGCCGCTCTGCGAACACGGGCAAAGCGTTCTCTACCAACAAGAAATGGGTACCACTTTTAAAAAAAGGAATATACTACTTAAGTACTACTATACCTGTATCTATTTAGAAATTTGATAAGAATCTATACTGTATACTAATAAGTGCGGAAATATAAACTACAGCATGCTTTTGTAATAAGATGCAGATTCGAGGAGGATATTTGAATAGATATACGTTTATCGTATCCTTGCTACATTTCGTTCTATCAAACAGTATATTTTCGCTTTGTCATGTACATTGTTACTACATGTATAATACCATTATCCTACCTGCCTACTATTCTTTAATATTACAATAATTCTGTTCATCTATTTCAACAATAACCTTTCCTGCTGAATCATAGTTACACTCTGAGGTCTTTACAGATGGGCAAGTTTCTGTAACTTTGCTTAATGCTTCTTTCTCCCCTCCCCCTCCCTGTGTATAGGCCTACAATATATAGGCAAATATATTAGTTCATTATGTAATACGTGTTTAAAAGGACCAACACCTACTAGCACCTGTGCTACCTCTTGGTTCTTTTAGCAACCTCATTGTGTACAACATTGCCATATTGTAGCTCTTTTTTTTTGATAAATAGTTTTAGAATACATAATCATTTATCCATTATATATTATAGATTATATTCAATATGTTTTTAGATCGTTTAGAGAGTTACATGTGCTATGTATTAATATTGATGTATTAACATGTATTCAAACTTTCCTGTACATATGTTGTTGTTATAAATAAACTCAAACTCAAACTCATATATACATTTCTACTTTCTTATAATTCTCTCTCTTTTCTAATCTTCTCAATCTGCCTCGTCCCCTCAATCCTCATCTCTCCCTTCCTATATTTCTCCATCACGCATACGAAAGCATACACACATATACTCACACACGTGTACGGATATACTTTGCATACAGTATCTCTTTATCTCACGAGTGAATCCTTCTCTTCCCTTTCTGTTCTTTGTTGTGCGCTAGCTGACAATGACGGATTTACATCTTTCATGCCTTTCGATTCTCATGTCGGGATGATGGATCTAGCGAATCGCTCGCAGCATGAAAGCAACAATCGCTACAGCTGTGATCTCTTTCCTGATTAATAGTTGGAGGGAAACACATCGTAACCTTGGCAACGAGAGAGATAGTACCATTTGGCAGAGGAGATGTGCCTGGTTCAGCCAAAAGATGCCATTCAGCGACACGGACATGATAATCATAATGCGTTGCCGAACTCGGCATCTGCTGCAACATCACTATCAGCATTAATGTATTTATTGCCATGATTACTCTTCGCTGATATTTCTTTTTTAAGGTAATCGTCAAATTCTCAGAGAAAGTACTATTGTCTCCTAAAAGTTCTGTCTTAATTCTTTCAAAAATGCCAAAAAAGAAAATTGTTAAATATCTTGCAACGTCGTCACCATCATGCTCATATTTGATGTGTGTGCGTGTATGTGCAGAATTCGAATCCAGTAGCAAATCTGATTAGATTGTAAAAAATTCTATCCCTGAATAGATGTTATTTCTAAAGGTGGTTCGAGAAAGATTGCTTTCTTCTCCTTTTTTCTCCTGCTGTTGATGATTGGCCACTTCCGATGTAATCGTTTGCTATCAGACTATGCAATTGTAGTTTTTTTGTGTTTTTTTTTAACAAGCATCGCGTCCGTACAGCACTACACACAATTATGATCCTCACAAACAGCAGTAACCTTTAAAGAACATCAGGATAATTACATCACCTATCTACGGCGAACACTAGCGATTTCTGTATGGCTATTTTTTTTTTATAATCGCAGTCGTTTACTCTAATATATCGAGTGGTAATAGATAGATTAGGCACATTTGAGTTTTGCCAGGACAACGGATGGGAGCAAGCGAGCTGTGTTTCAAGAGATAACAAAATGTCAGTGTGATTCAACGCAAATGACCCACCAATTAACAAAAATAAAGCTAAATATCATTCCTCAAAAGCATTACAAATGATATAGACAACACCTAGTCAAGAGTGCATTAAAGAATAATCAAAAGCACGACACACGAGGAGTGTGGTACATGTAGTAGTCACAAATGTGTCCACATCGTCTCAACAACCTGGATTAACAAACAAGGTGAATTAAGCTTTTTTTTTCATGAAATACTTCTAGTATGAAGTTAACGTGCCATGTAAAACAACGCCCTTGTTTTCCCCAATCACCTTATTTTAGTGGAACGAGTTTATTGCTTTATTAGATTTTTAAAATTTCACCTTCCTATTTTGGGCGCTTCCCACTCAAAGTTTCAATTTCGATTGGTTGCCACGGCGACGGCACATCCGCGACACAGAGTGACAAAAAACGGCAATAATATTCCGGTGTATTCTCAAACATCTAAAGGGCAACTTACGCTCCCGATGCGTTTTGTACACTCTAGCTAAATTTTGTCGAGCTTCGGGTCCCATGGCTTATTACTTCTCGCACTAAAATGTGAAAGTTGAATTAAGCACATGATAGCTCGTTCCGAAAATTTGAATTCACTGATAAAGTAAGTTCATGTCTCTCTCTTTCTTCCTATGTATGTATGTATGTATGTATGTATGTATGTATGTATGTATAGATGTATGTATGTATATATGTATGTATGTATGTATGTATCCATCCATCTATCTATCTATCTATCTATCTATCTATCTATCTATCTATCTATCTATCTGTCTGTCTATCCATCCATCTATCCATCTGTCTCTTTCTTCCTCTTTTGTCCGTCACCTTTTATCAATCAATAGGAGTATTTCCATGGAACTCTCGGTGCAAACATCTGTTTTCCAATTCTTATCGAATCAGGCATTTTACAAATCGCCGTGATTTTGTCGCCCGGTCTCAGAAATCTCTCTCCGGATCCGTTTTCATTTCAAATTCTTCCGAGTAGCCGTTGCCATATGATTTGTTAAGAGCCGCGCTTGAAAGCTGGTATCATGGTAGCAATATCAATAGACCGTTTCCGTCATGAATTACAATTCATGGATATTTCTTTTCCTACAATCTGGCAGGTAATGCAGCATTTCATTCACCTGCTCCCCATCATTAGGTTCCACAGGCAAGAATTCATTTAGTCGTTGCTTGGTAGGGCAAGCCTCCGGCAAGCTTTGTGGTTGTTAAGGGCACATTCTGTGAACAACGCATGCATAAAATCTGAATACGTTACAGAACCGGTCTATTCTTCGAGCGGGTTGACATTGCTGACTCTACAAGCTGACTAGTTTACTGCTGATAATCACGGAAGGGTACGGATCCCATCATGCATTGATATTACGAGTAGGTATATACATAATCCAGAGTAAAGATCTTGTTTTCTACTTGACATTTTCTTTCAGATCATGTGACCTATTATGTCCCATCAAAACTGAAGTAAAATACGAAACATTTTTTTTTTCATAATTAATATAGGGGGTATAATAGTGCATGACTTCAGCTAATATCTGTCATGTATGCAACCATCATATATCCAACAAGTACAATAAGGAGAAATAAATTCTTTGATTGAATATTGATGGAAATATTTGGCTATCTAAAAACAACAGCAACCAAAAAAGAGAACAATCTGTTCATTTCATTGGTTCTTGATGCCGCCGAAGCTAAAGAAACCCGACAACATTGAACGATGTTTATCAGGGCTCAGGTTCTTTAGCAACTCTGCTTATTGGTCTGATTGTCTTTCATGTCGATTCTAGCATCGCTTTTTAGTAATACAGTTACACGCTTTTACAATTCATATCATCTCCTACATGTTCTATTACATCTAAGAAACTGACCATCATAGTGAAATAAGAGTATGAACAGCAACGTATTTTCCCCATTATGTGTATACCATATCTTTGTCAGTATATCTTGGGTTACTTAACAAACGCACCCAGCATTAGGGATAGGTTGTAGAGCGATCTAGTTCTTTCAGAAACAATGATTGACAATTTATGTCTTGCACGTCTTCACGTCTTTGGAAGGGACTAAGTATAGCTAAATATCGGATTGTGGCTATGAATCCAAATTTCGCTTTATGCTAACTTCGGCGTGTGATGGAGGCTCTATACAGAACCCTCGTTTTGTAAAAGATGGTGCTGTATATCCCCCTCTTCCCCTTCCCACCTTGGTGTGAAAAAGAGAAGCAACCACTCTTAAAGAGCGATGGTGGTGGTGATGCTGCTTAAAGGAAATTTTATTATTACACGGGCTGGGTTAAAGGCAGAGATTGTATGTTCGGGGAAGCTGCATGTTCAACCTAATCAGATTTACAAGCAAACAATGACTTCCTATTGATAGCGCATTAAGGACAGTGACCAGTGTAATGCTGCAAGCTAACTGCCTTATTGGAGTTACGTAACATATACCAATCAAACGTCCGTAAAACATTATGTCATGCGTCACTATGGCAACAATACAAGGGAACGCAGCATACCTGCCTTGTCTTAGTAGTCATTCAATATTCTATTACTTCAACGGAGTAAATCAGGAACAATCAATCTCCTGTAAGGAACTGGAGGCATGTAAATCATGAAAAATATTCTCTCAGTGGCGAAGCTTCAGAGAAACGTAAGACTGGAAAACCCCGAGTGGAGAACACTTGTGAACATGATTTTTAAGAATTTTCGGTGCAATATCTGGAATGAATCATATCACGTCATTACTAATATATAATTTCTTCATGCCTACGTTGTTCTATCGAACACTCACACCCAAAAACATTGAATGAAGTGAGCGTTGGATGTAATGATATCGATTCAGATATGAACTTCCAGGTTTTGGAAATGAAAGAGATTCAGGAGACGGAATATACCACTTCTCCATCCCCGTTTTAAAAGCTGAAAGATCAGTGGAATATTTTTCGGACGATTGATGTACTGTTAAAAACACGACAAAATGATATGGCAATAGGGCAGGAATTACTTGAAGAGCAGTGGACAGGTGTGGAATCTTTTTGAATGTATTCCATTTTATCATTGGGAAGAAGGATAAGGTGTCTTATTTCTGTGTGGATGTGAGTTCATGTGTGCAAATATTTTCCTGCATAACGATTGTGTGTGTGTTTGTGTTGGTGTGTGTGTGTGTGTGTGCATGTTTGTGTGTGTGTTTGTGTGCATGTCCGTTTGTGCGTGTTGACGGTGAAGCCGTGGGGTAATGGAACAGATCGATCAAAGAAGTGCACATCGGCAAATATGTTGCCAAGTATACACATTTCCTCGTGCGAGATTTCAACGACCAGCAGTGTGGTCCCATGAGCAACATAACAGAGTGAGCATTATGCAAATCGGTCTAGTGTTGGGTTTGTTTCGGGTCTCATCTACAGAGAAGAACATTTCGAACATTTCTACCGTAATTACAACTTGACTGTGAACACGGCCTCTGGATTGCACACGTAGTGTTCAACGTAGTGTAATGATTATTTCGAATTTCGATTATGAATTCGTCTTTGAATCATTTTACGAGTTTCATTTATAGGCCTACGTATTACCTTGCAACCTCACTTCCGCATGGCTGACAGAAAGTTGTCGGATGATGTATGTTAATGTTCATACGTTTTTTTCTGCTTGCTGTGTCGTATTGTGTACGTTGATATTAGTTTCTAACATTCTAGGATGTTGTGTTTGCGTGAATTCACAAAAGGCTGTCTTCACATTGCTCTAGTTTCCGGAGCATTCACAAGGTGTAATGTGTACTTGCCCGTTACTGTATATCAGCAGGCATCACAAAGCATACTTGCAGCCGAGAAGGGGCTTGAGTAGTATGTTGTATTAGAAATGTTACTCGTAAAGGCATGCTTTCAATGCATGGACATAATATCAAGAAAAAGCTGAGAATGAGGCAGTAGACTGTGTTTTGATTTGCTTCAATTGTTGTTGCTGTTTCTTAATACCGGGAGTGTGACATAATGATTACAATGACCTCATCTTGTCGAGCGAAGGATCTTCTCACATATTATGAAATAAGACATGTTATATGAGGCAATGATCGAGTGATCTAGGGTCACTCTGTGGGATTCCCTGCGCCAACCTTACCCCGACACTATACGGAGAAGGTGACGCATTAAAATGGTTTTATAAGAGTTCAGAGGTTCGCAACGTCATCAACTCGTTAGAGCTGTCGATGCTTGATTCGCTGAGTCCGTGAGTAAGATTGATGGCTTCCTCACTACTCCTAACAAACGAGCGTGGTCGGATGATAGTGACACTTTCACCATATCTCTTAGCATAATGCCTTGATCTCCAGAATTACAAGGATTTCCGTGTTAACCTACGATTTTTTTTAGTCATCTTCTCTCTTCTCTCCATCTCTCTCTCTTTCTTCACTCTATAAGAAGTATATTATAGGTTCAACTCTGCTCCTTTCCAATGTCACACTGGGGGCACCTTTACGGGTGTAACTTTGCTCCTTTCAGACCAGTTAGCACCTTTAAAGGTGCAACTTTGCACCCGTAAAAGCGATCCAGTGTGACAAAAGGTGCAAAGTTGAACCTATATTTCTACAAGAGTTATACCGTATACAATTTCGCTATCCATTCACGTATTAAATGTTCCCTATAATGTTCCTCTATAAATTCACAGGGCTTGACTGGATGCATTTCGGCTTACTTTGCATCTATATGTATAGCGAGCATGATTCCCTGATTAAATTGTCAGAGGTAATAAAACATACATAGAGGTCATTATATCGCAGTTGGTAATTTTGAATATGCAAATCAAATGTGTTGTATGAATGTCCCTAACTCGCCGTATATGATTTTACAGGAATTTGCATCAATCACACACATACAGAACGAATGTGATGGAGCAGGTTCTCCCCCCACACACACATTCACACTCCCCTTCCTCTCTTTATCTGGCAACTGCTGGCTGCATGTTTTCTTCCGAACTGAAAGAGAACCGCGGAACCCGCCAATCTCTCTGCAACAGGTCCTTGTTTGATACACACAATTTTGTTTGTACACCTGGGAACACGTGTCACATAATTCATGCAGGAGATGTAGAGGATTCGGCTTGTGTCAAGAGTACAAACCCAAACATCGTGACATCCCCTCCCGAAAGATAAAGACACAATCTAGACAATTATCATACACTATTGCTGAAAGAATCTTTTCCCATTATGGGCCTCGAAACTCTTGCGCAATGTATTGTAGTGTAACATCACCCTGCGTTGGAGTTGACTTGATATAAAAGGAGTCAAACCGATCGCTTGTTTTGTTCAGACTGAAAAAAAAAAACAGTGACAAATTTGCTTTCTATATGATTTGTAAAACAAAGTCGACATTCGTCAACACCACGGGTGTGAATCAGGCGAGATTATGGAATCATCGTCATCATGAGTCGACTCTTGACTTGCAGAGAGGTCATTGCTTAATTTCTTAATTCAAACAGAAGAAATTGGATGCATCGCGCCAGATTATTCAACGGTTACACTGATGACTGATAACAATACTAGTACTTGATAGTTGCGTAATCTAATGCAAGAAGTTATCAACATTCTTATGTGCAGTAGGATATCCCTCATCCAATTACCATAAATATCTGAAGCTCGATATCAGTGATGGCCATCATGGCCATGGTGGGTAAGGATCATCAGAAATGTATGCCGCGGCACAATTCTCTTAGAAATGGTGTATGCTTTGGTGCATGGCCGTTCCCAAGATTTCTCTTTGTGTGTGTGTGTGTGTGTGTGTGTGTGTGTGTGTGTGTGTACATTGTTTTTATGCTTCCTTTTCATCCAGAAAAAGGGGAGAATAACTTGCGGCACAGTGATTGATAACTGCATGCATTTCTATTAGCTGCCCTGATTAGGATTGCAAAATGGCCACTAGTCTTCACGGCCGAATTCAGTCTAAATTCGGTCAAATCATGTCCCCCCCTCCCCAGCCCAAATTGTACAGCCAAGTTTAATGTACCTAACAGTAGAAGTAGGCATATGACATTGTATAACATCTACGATCATTTTCATGAATATGTAAGTGTCACGGAAAGATGTTTAGGCTATGTCTCAGGTCAAAATTGAACATGTTAGACAATACCTAGACTTAGTGAAGCTATAGTCACAGTATCACTACGTGGAGTTTAAATTACGTTCTCGTACTTGCTAATTTTCACTGGATCATCATAGTTTATGATTCATAGTCATTATAATGTTTTATCAAATTTGTCTGATTTTTCGTGTGTTTCTTAATTTTTTTTTTCGGGCCACCAAATTTGATGATTGTAGAGGCCACAACGGGCCACAAAAGCGATCTGTGTTGAAGCTTGCCCTATGTCTAGGTAACTCGATATTACTGATTTTCCACGATTTCCTCACATCAAGTTCATTGTAATGAATCTCTCTTGTTTGCTTTATTTCACTGTCTTTGCCAATAGCAATAATCAAAGTCAACTAGATAAGATGGTGTGGAGTTTCCCTTTAATGGCATAGCTCGTGACAGTTTGGTGATGATGTTAATCCGAGGGTTCACTCTAATGTGACATATAAGATTGCGTTACTAACATCAAGAATATGCAGGCGACTGAGCGCCTCGCGACTGTGTCCATTTGTGTCTCTCATAATTTAATCAAGATGAACCCCAAAACGACTCCCGACGTGTTATGAATGCGATATGAATTATGAATGTTTCTCGACACTGTTGCAAACACCAGAAATAAGTTAGTTGCGTGTCTGTCTGCCTGTCTGTCTGCCTGTTTGTCTATGTCTGTGTCTATGTCGAAATACACATTTGGGATATCTTCATTCGGAGAGTGTTATGTGAGTTAGGGGCCTCAGTGTTTTGGGTCTTTGCTGTTATGTTTTTTTTTTGTTTCTTCCGTTTATGCAAAGTCTATTACAAAGATGGATTATAATAGCCATGGCAGAGGCGAATTTGCCGTTAGCAAATTGATACGTGAATACTACAAGTCTGCTCGAAGAGCTGCCAGGTCTTAGTGTCTGCTGCAGTACCCTCCTTGTAAATTCTTGTTCGCCTCCTCGAAGCATAATCATCTCTATCTCTGGATTCATTGTAAATGATTACGATATTGATTATTATGCTAACAGCAATTACAACAATGACATTGAAAATAGTAGTACTTCTCATACTATTAATATTCATAAAGCTACGGTGATAATGGATGTTTATCTTAACAGCAATATCAACAAAGGTATATAACGACAGACAATCAATTTCGTTTCCTCATTGGAAAAAATACAATTATTTAATTCGCATTGTTAGAGATTACTACTTTGAAAAGTTGATTACATTTTTGAAAGAATCTCCATTGAAAGTTACTCCATTTTTAGAAATATATATGTTTTTTTTTGAGGGGGGGGGAATTTGATTTAATTTAAATTCTCAGGGAGCGTGTGAATCTGAAGAAATTAATATCGATAGAGTTGATGGTACTATTGATCCTTTGATGGCAGACAAAATTTAATGAGTCTGCAAAGCCGTACTTTGTATGACAAGAGGGGGACAAACAACAATACCGTGAAATTTTCTAGATGCAAAAGGCAGTCTAGGCTCTTGGAGAAGGAGGGAGTCTCAGAATCCCCAAATTATCGACCACCATGTTCTGCCATATTCCCGTCGTAATTAAACGTCAATCTTTCGCTGGTCCATACAATGAACCGACCTCGAAGAGAACGTCCTAATAATAAAGCATCTATCGGAGAGTTAGTCCAACCCGACTCCATCTATCCTTTCTTTTCAAAATGCTTTCTGAGTTTGCTTGTTTGTTTCATTTTCCATCCGAGAAGATGGCTGCAAAGCCCATGTTCAGCTGCACGAGCTGGTCTTCCATGGGGTCCAGTTGGATGTGAGATGGGACCACTTCACCGGGTTAAACACCCTGCTCTTTGCGATGAATGAATGAAGCGGGATCTTTTACGTGCATGAGTTGTGACTCTCCCACACACACGACCTCCATTTTATGTCCTATCTCAGGGACAGAGAATTTTGCCTCTTACTAGAGGGGACGAGATGATTACACACAACATTGCTCAGTTAGACTTGGGAATCGAACCAGGGTCATTTATTTCTGGAAGCAGACGCGCTACCGACTGAGCTAACTCACCGCCCTTCTCAAATCCTACTCAAACTCAAACTCTGGACTTCAAGGCCCGTATTCTGCTAAAAACTTAAACCGACTTTAAACCAATGTTCTGTCTAAATTGGGTCTAAATGGGTTTAAAATGGGTTTAGACCTTGGCCTACAGTAGAATACGGGCCAAAGTGTATAGTGTCATTTTCTTGGCTCGCCTTATCGAGATTCGTGTAATTGATAAATGCCGGATGACATCTGACACAGTCTAAAGTTACGAATGAAGAGTTGGCACAGCGCCTCTGCGATAGACAGTGATCGTAGTTTGGCGCTTGCAACTATTAAGAGAATTAAACATTATCTTTCCTTACACCATGCAAATGCTGATACCGAGGATCATTTATTTAAATAAATTATGTGCTATGTGATTCCTGTGCCATATTATGTATTGTCTGCATTTATCTTGGAGACTTCTGCTCACGATTTGCCCGTGACTCTGGCTAGAGTAACATACATTTCTTTCAGAGCGCGTCAGACCGTACAACAAAAGTATCAGATAAGTATCTTTCTCAACGGATAAGAGGAAAGATACAACAAAAGTGGGTGAGCCAAGTTGAGACCGCGTAATATAAGATGGGAATAGAGAATAATACGAAGATACAATTCCACCGTGTACACACAAGCCGGTATGCTAACAGCACTCTACAACAAATCACATGCGAATCATACAAACGTAAAACAGTTCAAGACATATTTCTAACCTACAAAAGGATATTATTACAAATGCAAGTATGAATAACAAAATGATAAACTTTCAGGGAAATATAACCTCTTCGCAGCCATTCTTGACGAAAGGCTAAGACGTTACAAAAGGATAAGTGGCTGTGTACTTCACAGTCAGAATCAGTTGGCCTTTTTAAGGCCAACACCTCTCTCTTGAAAACAGAGAGCAAAATCAATATGTCAGAAGGGAAAGAAGTCCCACAGTATAACTTAGGTGCAGATCACCCGAGCGTTCATTTCTACCCAGGTCTAGAACAAAGGTGACACTGAAGATCGATAACTCCGAAGCAACACGGATCTAGCCTTTTCGAAGGCGTGCCACATTCCTTTTTTTTTAAAACCTTTGTCTTTATCACAACTCCCCCTTACCTTTGTATGTGTTTCTGTGTCTCTTACTTTAAATATGTATACTATAACGTTAGCGGTGGCCTGGTAGCTCGGGGGCACTAAAAGTAATGTCGGGCCACCAAATTTCCAAAAAAAAAAAAATCTTTTGGTGGATCGATTAGGATACCAGAGGAAAAAGTTAATGTCAAGCCGGGATATATATACATATGTATGATACACTTTCAAATACTAACAGTAACACGTTACAATAATTATAGCTATTTTATTTACAACAGATTTTTGAGGTAGACAACAATCACACAAAATCTAATTAATCACCGTACATTTCCATATGCAGTACACATACACTGTACAACATTTCTGATTGCTGATTAGTGTTTATCCAATATCCTGTAATACATATATACATCCATGCAATATATCTATGCAAATTATTGACATATTACTGCACAGAATGATCTCGATGTAAGCATCTTTATAGTATCTCGTTATGTGCCATAACTAGCATCACACACACTGCTCGCCATTGTGAGATCTGGAATTCTCTTCAGTACCACTGATATTTCACGACGCGCACATTTCTGGCAAACACTAACATACTTTTTTTAGCAACCCGAGTGTAAGGTAATGATGATGAAAACATTAAACATGATGAGTTCTTACACCTGACATGCGAATTCCTTGATAATGAATGACACGCGCACATATGCAGATGCAATTAAATCTGCGGCAGAGCAGCTCTCTGTTAACGGCAAGGCCTAGAGTCATTCAATAATTTTAACTGCGGGTGAAGTTGGCGACATTAAAGCCGCTTATACGTATATACGCACTTCTTTTCTTCTACATAGTGAAAATAACAAACGGTATGCTCGAGCTTTTAACTGTAAATCCGTGGCACTCAGAAGCCACGAAATTGTCGCTCTATTCACCCCCCCCCCCCATGAGAAAACGACGGAACATTAATCACGACAAACGAAAAAGTTCCTTGAGAGCTTGTGGAGAGGGAATCGGGAGAGATAGAAATGCGAGAAACTAGAAACGAGGCATGAAAAGAAGAGTTGGCTATGTTTTGCAACAAAAACACCTACAATACTCCCATTAAAAAGATGCTGAAAGAGAAGCAGCAAAAATCAATGCATTTTAGCGCAATACATTGTTCTCAATTCCCAGGAGAGAGATTGTTCCACCGTCGCAATTTGACACCTTCGCCTAATGGAAGGGGTCCGCTTAAACTAAGGTATACAAAAGGATATTTCAAAAAAGCAACGATCAATCACCCTCGATGTTTGTGGTGTACCTGTTCGAGGACCCACTCAGGTACCTCTGCAGCGCCCATTGATTTCAATTTACGATCTTAAGTGTGTTTAAAATGGTTCTGACACGTCAGCTTCAAGTTCGCGATTGTACTGGGCGAGAGCCGCAGACTTTGAAACAGATAGACAACGAGTAAAGAGGACTATTAGATCCCAAACGCGGGAAGGGGTTCCGTCCGTTAACTAAAATCCATCTGATGAGGTCGTCTCAATCTGTGTGGTTTGTCCGTTGGCGAATTCGTTTGAGTGTTTGTTTTCACAAAAACATATCAACATAACTATGCCACAGGGACATTTGTACTCTGTTGACAATGTATATCTACAGGCAGGAGATTCATTAAAAAAATAATGATATAAATCACACAATTGATTAGGATATGACCTCTTGAATATCGGTAAGTCATCTTTAAATTGACCTTAACTGATCACATAATCACAACCAGTAATGCATGTCTCGTTTACTAGACAAGGTAAAGCAGGTTAATCATGCAAACTTAAGTAGATTTGAGGGTTGTCATCATAATAGAGAGAGAGAGAGAGAGAGAGAGAGAGAGAGAGAGAGGGAGAGAGAGAGAGAGGGAAAGAGAGGACAAACGGCTATTATTTCCCAGAAAGTGTGGTAAGAGTTGATATGTGACCAGCGTGCTCAAATGAATTCCCTTGAAACTACAATGAAGAGAACAGAAGAGACGAGAAGGTAAAACTGACCGACATACAAATTTTCCTTACTTTTGTCCCTTGCGATAATTGCTCTTCTGTTATTTGAGCTTCATCGACATTGCTTTTTGCGGTGAATCTCACGGACTGCAAGTAATACACACGTCCAATTAAAGATTCAAGTTGAAAAAGTCATGTAAGCCAAGACAAAAGGAAGGAAAAAGTAATCTCCAATTCATGTTTGTAATACATAATTTAAAAACTGGGAAGTTTACTAAAGAAATGTAGATCATCGTGTAATGGTTTCTATTCGTTGAGATGCACTATATTTCAATATACTTTCTTATGTGTTTATTCATATTCATTTCATTCATTTCATTTTTTCTTTTCATTTCATATTAATTCAAGGACAATATTTATCTAATATCACTTTAACTTTATTTCTTTTAAAGGTCTTTTAAAAGATGTGAATTTCTTCAAATGATTAGGGAGAGCATTCCATACATCAGATCCCTGGTGTCTTAAACATTTATGAGTCACCAAGATTGACTGGTTATTTAGATGAATGTCATTGTACGAACGGGTTATTTAGAAGAATGTTATTGCCAGCACGGGTTGGATATGAATGAATATTTTTGTTGTATAATAAATAATCTTGAAAATCTTGAGGTAACATAAATTGTTTTTGGTATACTTGAACATGAATGTTTCTGTTTGAAAAGCATTGATATCGTTTAATTTGAGAAGTTTTAATTGATGAAATAAAGGGTCAGTGTATGTGTTACAAGGGTAGAATTTGTCGAAATTATCACAGCCTTCTTGAGCAATACAACAAAAATCTTTTCAACTTAGATTTACCACAATATCTTCTGATGAGATTGCAGTATGCTGAGTAAGGTACCATGAAAGTGCTATAAAGTATTAACTTATATATATATATATATATATATATATATATATATATATACATATATATATATATATATATATATATATACACATATATTTACATTCTTTGTTTAAGGCAAAGAAGTTTTACTCTGCACAGTATTCCTATTCCTTTTTTTTTTGGAAGCAGTTCTTAGATATAGGGCAAAATGTCTTTAGCGTAGGTGTGCTCTCTACAATATTAGAGACCTGCCTTTATCAGCATGATCAGTGTTAAAGGTACCAATTTATACACTACAGACAAGAGGGACGAAGTGGGTAAAACGTCTAATCCACGTATATTTAGGAATTGTTGATGCTGCGTTTGGTGCGCAGAGAACCCAGTAATTCCAGTTAAGAGTCTAAAATCTTAGCCACTATATCACACTCCACCCGAGAAAGGTGCGAACACGTTTCTTGATGTAATATGTTTTAATATAACAGGAAAAGAAAGAAAAAAAATAGAAAAATTTAGGCAGGCTTTTAGATGCCCCTGCCAGCTAGAGTATTATAAAATGTACATATCGTATTGTGCTACATCTCCCAGGCATGTCCACTTGATATCGAATCTACACCCACTAACTGTTTCTTAAAAATATGTCCTGTCCAGAAAAGAAATTTCCCATTCCACTCAGCCCCTCGCCAATGTCAGAAATTTCCCTCGTATTCTAATCAGAATAGATAACATTATAGGAGGGCCTACCCTGCGTGTTCATTAGGTATAAACTGCACGTGCGTCCCTTCCCGCAGTATGCATTCGGCAACAGAAGACGTTTTGGGCTATTTTGTTTTCCGAGTAAAACCTGAGTTATGTATAGAATTAAGAGGCACTTGAGGTTGCCAGGATTTTTTTTTAAACTTTCTCTTCATAATAATCTTCAGTTGGAGATCAACATTACGGCACGCTGTAGGCCTTCGATAGTGGAACACTTTTCCTGTGTATGTCATGATATCGCTAAAATTGTTACCCTTAATCCTCTACACGATTTGAATTTATTTCTTTCGTCATCAGTAAAATTACGATAGTTATGGTGTGTCCGTATAGAGCCATTCCTTTGTGCTTATGATATGCAAGAATTTAATTAGACTCTCCCTGCAAAGAGAAGTAGGTCATGATTTTGACGAATATCGCATCTTATTAAGAAGGATAAAGCCACAACCTCCACAGTATAATACAGGGCTTACATGTAATGCACAAACGTGTATATATATATATATATATATATATATATATATGTGATTGTATATTCTGTGAGAGAGAGAGAAAAAAAAATTGTTCCCTGTGTGAGCATTGTCTTCTTTCTCTTGTTCCAAAATTTCGGGGCATATTTCTCTCATATTCACAAATAATATTTCAGCAGGAAACACTCGACCCGGCTATTCCTGCGTAAATAGGGTGAAATTGCAAAAGATGCGGGCTATCGCTTCCACTACACACCACATCCCTCACAAGTCAAAATTATTGCCTCTTTGTTTATACGCCCGTGTAAACTGGCGAACGCGCGATCCAAGGGGTAAGTGTAACCGAGATGGGGACACCGGAATGTTGCCAATACATCGCACCTTTCATCGCGTCCCTGTTTTGCCGGATGACTGGTGTTTATTAAGGTCCCGCTTTACAATGCGGAGGGCAGTGGCTCAGCCGTTTTCTCGACACACATCGCTTCACAGGAGTGTGAAAGTGCATAAAACGCGCGTTCGTCTACGGTAGATAACTCTCACACTATACTATATGGCAGAGCTGCCTTTAATATATTGATTATGCCTATACAAATATAGTTTACAAAGTTTCATCCGTTTCCCCGCTATTCTCCAATTCTCAAATACCTTTGATATAGATTATGCTCTCTATTGATTGTTTGATTTTGGCGAATGCTTATTCTTTTTTTCTTCACCTCAGATTTCGACAGTAGATCTTTTCCTTTGCTGCATGATTTTGAAAAAGTTTTTTTTTTTCTATCTCAATCGTCTGGGAGCGTACCCGTTCGGTTCTTAGTACTGGGAATAGCAAAGTTTTACATGAGTGATATCTTTGTCCCTGTTGTCGAGATTGATTCACCATTTTTGATGTTGTTAATAACAAAATAACAGAAATTACCCAAAAAGGGTGTAAAACTGGAAGACAAGCAACATGCTGTGTCAACCGTCTTGAGATATGTTGAGAGGATTGAGAGAAGATCGTTGCATCTTGACAAGATTAGATCAAAATTCTCTGCCGGGTGAAACATGCTGGCCTAATTACAGGGAGAAATCGTGTCTGGGTTTGAAGAAGACGCTCCGCCATTGTGTCCTGGCATGCAAGTACACGCCCGTCCCGACCGTGGGGAGAGGGGAAGGGGAGGATGTATAAGGGGGTGGGGGAGAAGGTTGCATCATTTACCCCATTTTTGATTTATGAAGGGGAGCGTGTAAAATATCACCGTCGTCTTAAATATAGCTTGGAAGTTACACAACACACGCCACCTCCGGAGATTTCAAGAGAGTTGTCCCCGAAATGCTGCTCGTGACGTCACTACCTTGAGTCCGAGCCCGTGGCCATGCCAGCATTACGCGTTTTCATCTTGTCCGGCCACGTCAATAACGTGTTTGGTTCCTATCGCGTCTATTTTCGTTCATACTTGCTATTAAATCAAGTTCTCGTGGGGCATTACACATTAGCCCACCTATATTTCCCTCCGGACCGTGGCTGGTTTCTGGTCATTATCAGCCAGAGTGGTTTCATCCTGTGTTTACTTTCTTGTTCAAATTTCAAAGCTGCTATTTTGGAGCTGCTTTTACATTAAACTTTAAGTGGCTATCGCCACTCTGGTAAACTCAAAGACAGACATGAGTCTTTATGTCGACGTGATGTATTCAAACTTAACCCATTCCTTTCGAAATGAAATCCCCCATGGACTTTTGTACATGACGCACGAGTTTGGGTACTCAAAGACTTGATACACATCATCTATGTTGTATACAACTTCATCCAATTTAACTGGTTTCTCTCTTGAGATTTGTCTATATATATTTTTTTCACTAGGAATGTTGTCGCTCTGTTTTCAGGTATGTTGACATAAATATGTGCGATCCGCAATAAATACAATCTATTCAAGACAATATGAATTGCGAAAACAAGGTAGACCCACGTCTGGAATACGGGGAAGGCTTTATTAAAAACTACGTAAAAAGCATGTTTGTTTGTTTTTTTCTCATTGTATGGACAGGTAAAGAATCGCTTTTATGTGACTTCTTTTTTTTTCGAGTGAGGGCGGATAAAGTCACACTAAACACGCTTTTTTTTTTTAGTGCAGAGACATACTACTCCTGATAACCACGTTCTACAATAGGCACAGCTGCCATCTTGATGTTATGAATGTCATGTCAATTAAAATGTATTTCACTTTATATCTGTGATCTGCAGCATTTTATTTAGTAGAATCGGTTGTACTTTCAAAACGGAAAGTTGCACTTAAAAACTGCTTTTGATATGAATTATAAAAGAAAATGAATTGACTAAAGTGGTGATCACAAGGGGCATTTCAGATGTGACCATAAGAACTTCTGAAAAGTGAAAGTAAATGATTATTCCCAACTTAAGTGATATACCAAAATTACCTTGCAATTATACACGCAGCTACACATTAGCACCATTTCGCATACTTACATCATTCAGGATTATAATCATGATAATTCACCTTTTAGGCTCACGATAAAGATGTATTACTCGTATCTTAAGTCACATTCTATCAACGTGTCCTGGTATGAGGAATCAAAATCAAGGCCAAGCATGTCAATTATACATCTGGTCTACCTGATGAAAAGTTCTAGCTGCTTTTGGTTCAGTAAATCTTGATTTAAAATGAATGAAATTAAATAGAATAAGACAGGAGAGACCTATCCCTGTACTCCACATCTGCGTCACCTATATACGTTATGAAAGGTGATGCAAGAACTGCACCGAATGAAACGCTTTCCTATACAGGCTTCAGCGGAAAGCGCTTGATCTGATTAAAATCCAATGATCTTTGCCGACTATTAAAACACAATTACACAAGCCAGCATTAATAAGTGCATCAGCGTTTGATCCCTGTGAGTAAACAGTCCGTACGGGGAGAGGGTGATGGGTACACGGGGTTTGCTCGTATTACCTGGAGCAGAATCATCCATGAATATTTTGCTAAGTAGGCCTACATAGTACCTTAGCTTTGCTGCGTGTTGGAAAATTTGAACAACCTTGACCTGCGACTGTAAGTGGAATAAGGATGATGATGATGATGGTAATGATAATGATAATAACAATAATGCTATTCATGATAATGATAACAAAAATGATAATAACAAATGCATTCGTATAGCACATGATAACCTTAAATACGCTTTTACCATATTTTCCTAGAAATCAGAAAAAGGATAAGTTTCTAAAGATTTTGCAAATTGCATGGTGTCTGTGTTTTAGCCCTCAGTTTATCTTGCAACCTATTTAACAAAATCGGCGCTGCAATAGAAAACAAGAGGATAAAGAAGGTTCAATAAGTAAACGCTTTTCAGAAGAGCGGAGAAACGTTACAGGTATATGTATGTATGGGGTAATAATGTTATGTAAGTAGGAAGGGGTTTATGACTCCTTGACAAATAAGACAAAATTATACCCCCACAATCTTCTCAGCCACAGGTAACCAGTCCAAACGACTCAACGTGGGAGCATTTGGATCCCTAACTTGTGCACCTTCCATCAGTCGAGTAGTACTATTTTGGACTATCTCTGATGTTGCTCTCTCTATCTCTCTCTTCTAGGGATGCCAAAATGAAAAACGTCGTGTGAGTCTATCATTTATGAAACAAAGGCAAGTATCAATTTCTCTGTAGTCTTGATACTTAAGAAATAACAAATCTTGGCCACTTTTTAAGAGCAGAGGTAGATGAACTACAGACCTACTTTACATGATCTTTGTGGGTGCTGATTCGTGTGAACAGTACCATAATGAATAACATCGGACCAATAGGTGATTCTTGGGGACAGTACCCCACGTGTGTTAATGATTGGACTGGACAATGAACCTTCACAACATCAACACGATTTGACAAGTGAGATGTCAGCCACTGGAAAAAAGTGCCCCAATAGGGCATAGAAGGTGTCTTTAGTTGTTCATGCATCGTGGAATGCCCACTAGTGTCGAAAGCCGAGGTCAAGCCTATTATGAAGAACTTTTCCTCGCTGAGCTAAAGATATCTTTCTAACCTCAATGATTAAGCTTTTCAACGCCATGATTTGGTAGATAATTGGATTGAAAAGGGTTGTGCAGATTGATGTCCGTGTTGTCTTTTGGGGTTTGTCTTATTGACGCTTTTTCAATTATAGTTTCTCAAGGAAAAAGAGACTTGAGATGGGTCGATAATTTGACAACTCTTCTGGAGACACATTTATACTTTTTTTGATCTTGATGTGACAACAGCGTTCTTTAGATTTTCTGGCATGGTAAGCGACTGAAGACTCGTATAAATTATCATCATTATCATCATTTTTTTTTTTGGCTATCAACGGAAGTAATACAGAGCAACATCTCTTCGTGAGTGAATTTGGCAAAGGATCCAAAGATGATGAAGCCGAGGAAGACGATGAGTTTCAATGAGTTTTGATACTTCACATCCTCGCCAATGCTCGCGAGAGAATTTGAAACTGATTCATAGAGGAATGACAGTCTTTGTCGAGTTTGAGTGAAAGATGCATGAGATCCGCTAGTTCATGATTATCTCCAACTTTCTTAATCTGTTGATGGAAAAAACTGTAAATCTGACGGCCAGAGTTCCAGCACATTTTAATCGGAGGCAAAAAACATTCAGTAGAGGGGGATGTTAGCTCCAATACATTATTCAAGATCTCGTGATGCTCGTAGCTCTGATGGGGTACACCCCGTCTTGGAAGTGTCGATAAAAGAAATATTCAGGAGGCAACCAGGAAATCACTCAGACAGCTGTGATAGCAGCACATACAGACATTGCTCGTTTCTCAGCCTCAATCCGCAGTGTAGAATCACTTCGATGGAGGGGAATGCCAGGTCTTGCATGCACTGTAATCACACGACTACATAGGCCCTCCACAGGCTAGATTCATTTTGGACTTTGGGTACATTGTACATTTTTTCCAAGTAGGCCTCTACTCTCTTTTATCAAGTGTGCTTCACTTTCCTTTCTTTGTCTTCTAAGCAATCTTGAAATCCTTGAAATGACATATGACATAAGAACAGGCCGACAAGTAAATTTCATTTTGCATAGTTCTGTCTTATATAGCACACACACCTAAATGGATTTTGATTTCCTTCAATAAAGATTTATCATGATACCATCTGATGAAGGGAGATAATCGATATCGATCTCAGGCATTGCTTCTTCTTATTAAGTAGATAAATGCAAAGGGTATTTTCACTCTTGGACGAAAATGCGAGGCATTCAATAAGGTAATTTACATACGAACGTCGCCTTACATTTAACCTGCGCGTTCCCTCAACTCTATTAACTTTAATTTCTCTCTTTCAACCCAGCTTTCCCATTTGATACATTTGTATATAGTCGTTACGCTAACCTCACATGTTCATTGATTTCACTGCATCCATTGAAAGCACAAACATCCTAATCTACCTGAATTGTAACTGGTACATATTTGACAGGTAGGAGCATCTATCGATATTATTCTCTTATCACATCTCTATGACAGCTCAAACCTCGATTAAACTGATACTCAGATTATGACAACTTCAAGCGGTTAACACACACATACATGCGAAATGAATCAAAACTCACTTAAAATTCTGCATGCAACACGATCAATTTGCGCTTTCGCTTCGTTCCTCCGTTGCATCCTCGTTCGCTTCAACATTAACCTGAAAAGTGCATTCCCAGTTTGAGCAGTTGCGATTATTATGTTCCGAGCTTCTCCATTTCAATTTACATGCCGCACTCATAGTGGCTGTGCAAATAGATAAATCGCCGGCAAGGAAGATGTAGGGAGAAAAAGAGAGGGAGATGGGGGTGGGGGGGGGGGGGGGGCAGGGATGGAGAGTGAGGGAGAGATTGGGAATGGACGGAGGGTTTCAGCTCAGCAAACAGTCATACAAATCGTGTCCATATTCTGACCGCCAAGGTATTATCACATTGCTCATCAAACTTGCACACGTTCACCTGTGCTAAGGTATGTTTTTTTCTTTTCGAGGGCATTTTACGGGGTGAACGTGCTTTTGGATATTAGGAACGGCATATGCTTTAATGTGAGTTTCATTTCAACGACATAGATTTCGGGTGCAGGTAAGCTGTAAGAGTTCATAGATTGTATGCCAGATGAATAATTCGGAAGAGGCATTCTATTTCATTTCAGTTTCAAAATTAGAAATATATGTTTTCATGTATTTGTATAAAACATATTACACATACTGTAGTCTTCGTTGTAAAGTCCTTTTGCCATGCTTATAGCCTTTGAATGAGATTTGTCGAACTTCCTTTTCTCTGTGCATGTGTGGTTCTACTACTTTGTAAGTGACCAACATACCAAGCGTTTTAGCCCTAAACTTGGAAAAACAGTTATGTTTTTCAAGTCTATTATCCACCTCAGACGTGTGACAGACGGAACTTGTTTTACCCAACATACACGTGACATACAGAAGGTCGTTTTGACATTCCAGACCACGACAGTTTTCATGATGAAAAAGAAATAGCCGAAATGTCGTTAATCTATTTCAACTGAAAACGATCTCTCTGATATCCACATTTCGCTGACTGCCATTTTGCGTATACTCGTTAAAGGGGAAATCCAGTCCAAATATAAGTTAGTCTGATACGAAAGAGTAAAATATTACGAGTTCAAAGGTATAATTTTGATCGGAATCGGATGAAAAATAAGGAAGTTATGACATTTTGAAGTTCCACTATTTTTTCGGGAAACAGTTCTTGAACGGTCAATATGAATATGCAAATGGCAAAGTGAGCATGCCATCCCCTCACAACTTACCATAAATATACTTTTTTTAACATAAAAATGTTGAAATTTCCAGTTTTTCATTCAAACGCAATTATGCCCGAGGCTCAAATTCTTGTGTATCTAACTGATCACTATTCTGAAGTTATTCAACCAGGAATAACATCACGTTTCAGACTTCAATGACAGAAACACTGAATTTTCGTCATATTTCTGAACACGATCAATGGAAAATTGTGACATGGTTAGCTCACTCATTTGCATATTCGTATCCACTGTAAAAGAACTATTTTGCAGAAATTAGCAAAGCTTCAAAATGTCGTAACTTCCTTATATTTCATCCGATCTCAGTCACTTTTTTACAGTTGAACTTGTAAGATTTTACTCTTTTTATTAAATTAACTCATATTTGGACTGGATTTCCCCTTTAAAGTTGTGATTGAAAGATTACCGTGGTCTTGTGTTGTTATCATCTCATTAATGTTCAAAATGTTTATTTACTAATGAAACAAGATAGTCATTACAGAACTTAATCTAAAGTATAGACGTTATGTTAATGTCACAAAAAAGGGAAAAAGTGAAAAGGGAGGGGGTGTTCTCGCCGGCTTGACGATCTGGTAAACAATTTCCTCTCTTGTGATATGTGCCAGCAAGACGCCGGGCTAATAAGGCAAATTAATGACGTGTGCGTTTAGAATCTGGCCCGAAGAGACGGATTTCGCCTTGAGTCGTACTTTGCATGAATTGTATTAGAAGACAATGCTGTACATGTACCAATAGAAAAAGAGCTGACATCATTACAATGGAGCCAAGAAAGGGCAGTAGTAATACGCGTAAAAATCATATCATTTGCATAAATACACATCAGAGGGAGCCTTCATTACATTCGTTCTAGACTAGACGATGTAAAATGATGATTGTTATCTTATTTGGAGCTGCGATATTCATCGTTATTGTAGTACATTGTGGATCACAACATGAATGTGAAACAACGAATACAGTGTTGTTTGAACTAATACGCACTGGGGTCTGATGACAGATAAGGATGATAAATATGGTATTTCATAATTGGACGAGGTGTTCGAAAGAGCCTTATGCCACTGGATTGTGTGATATCAGGGTATAGTAGATATGAATGCGTATACATACGCTAACGTAAATATAGTTACTACAGGATCTAAATCTGAGATGGAGTGTGTATTAGTTTCAGCAGTGTGTGTTTGTGAGTTTGTGTGTATAAGTGAGCCTTTCGTCCAAGGTTTAACATGTATTATGATGCACTGGGTTTTAGTTCCCCAACTCTGTTGGTAAGTAAAATTTAGCTACTTTTACCTCATACAAATTACAGCCTCTACAAGAATCTGAGACCATGGAAACTGGAGTTACTGTGAGTTTTTGCTCCTGCTCTAGCTCGTACTTTAACAACCGCTGAATAAAATCAAATAGATCAATAATGTATGTCATTCCTAACACAGCTGAACTCCACTGCACACGTCATCTTATTCGATATACACTAAAAATCATGCACTGGCTTATATAGCTTCGAAAGATTTTGATCGCATATATGGCGCCCAGTTGTGTTCTATCAGCGTTTACTGTACTGCTTATAGTGTGATATTAGATCGTGTTCTGTGATAATGAAATAAGATAAAATGGAATATGACCGGGATATTAGCAGAGTACAAACTCACCTTCACCAACGAGTGTCCAACAAACCCTGACAGATCTTCGCTCGAGAGTCCGACGTGCCAGAGTATAATCCTTTAGTAATGTGGCCGTCTATTTCCAAGCTCCGTTTTACCCAAGTTCCGAGATATCAAGGCAATCGGGTTATGTCCCTTGCCTGGAGGATCTTCAACTCTCTCTTTGCTCACTTCGAGAGCAAATCATCTCTTCTAAGTTTTGCGAAGGCCAATTCAGCAGAGCCGAGCCAGCGATAAACAATAGATGTCGGTTAGCGGGGCGCCGTGTGTCGACCAAACAAAACCAGCGCGCACTGAGCAGCAGGCTATGTTCAGAAAGTAGAAAAGAACCTCCCGGCGGGTATGCTCAATCGCCATTGTGGCTCACGGAAAGATAGGTATTGGATCCTAAAGGGATGAGCAGACAAAAAAATCGATGAGTTTATTTCAAGAGGGGACATAATCGGTCGAAGATTACGGACCGAGCGCACGAGAGCGCTGTGTTGTGTAACTCCCGCAAGTGAAGAGTTTCGCTTCAAACACAGTTTTCCCGGGTCCGTTCGTTGTGTGCACGAAAGTGTCGCTCTCTCGTTTCGCTAGTTTTGGTATTCGCAGCATGCGCGTGTCTGGAGTGGGCACAGCTCTCTTCGGAAGTACACGCACAAAACGTGCAAGCGCCAGTTGAGAGTGTCTTTGACCGAAATACGTACGCTCTTAATAAGTTGACCGTTACATACCTTCGTTCTTCTTTAACTCACTTTGAGACATTGTCCTCGCGCTAACCTTTGGGGCTGAGGTAACATGTGATTGTCGAAGGGCTTTTTTTCTTTTTCCAGAAATCCAGGAGCTTAACCGTCGCGATTGTTCCCCCTTTTTTGTGGGACTGGGGGGGGGGGGGGGGGTGGGGGGGGGGGGGGGGGGATCACTACTCTACTACACATTACAACGAGGCAATACTGCAATGTCACCAAGTCCAAAACCTAAACGCATTTCACAGTTACACGAAAAAAGAAGAAGAAGAAGAAATCATGTGTATTGTGTCTGCACAAGCTGACTGAAGGAATATAATACAACACAGACACACAGACACAGACACACAGACACACACACAGTCGTGTCTGGGAGCACGGTCAGGTGTAGCCATTGGATTTGCGCGTTTGCGTGTTTGTGTTTGTGTGAAAATCATTGAAATAACCAAAGCATCTGATAATTTCTCATATTCTCTTTTAAAGCGGCTGTACAGTACTGGTTGAGGAGGGGATTCATGTTTTGAACATTCCTAAGTGAGATAATGAGAAACATCTTATGAAATATGAAAGAACATGTATTTCTAAGAAGGATTCAACGATTCAACGTTTATTTGATGAAAATTGGTTTTCAAATGGCTGAGATATCAAAAAAAGTGAAAATAATAAAAGGCGACAGGCGACGCCTTTTATAAGGATCTCTTTGTTTCACCTTGTTTTTGGATATCTCAGCCATTTCAAAACCGATTTGCGTTAAATAAACTTTTGATACCCCTAAGAATTGCATGCTCTTTGATATTTCATAGAGTGGTTTCTGAATATCTCGCAAAATGTTAAAAGCTAAATCCTCACGTCAACCAGAACTGTACACACCCTTTAAACTGTTATAGATTTTCTTCCTGCCCCTCCTATTTGCTAAATGAAACCCTCTAATGGGGACCTTAATAACCCAAATATAATGGAGCGACCATTCATTCACGCAAACCTCCATTGGAGGCTTTTAAAAACAAGAGTGTCTACAAGTGGACATAATCAGCCTTTTATCATGACTTAACTTTTCACATTTGGAACATAAGTCTCACTTTATCATAATAAGTTGAAGTATTACCCTGAGTTAATTTCTAAAAGGCTGTTAAGAGAAAGCAGAACATTTGAAAGAAGTGAAATGTGAAAAAGACAGAACACAACTCTGAATGTAGAATCAGACTTTATTACCACACATCAGTCTAAAGATTCAACTCTGACTATGCCTCAAAGGACAAGTTAACCAAGTTAACCAAGAGAACGCTGCAATGTCAATACAGCACACAAGTGAAAGTTTGGGGAAGATCGGACAATCCGTTCAAACTTTATGAATTTTTGAAGTTTCAGTGCTGTCATCACTGGATGCGAAAAGATTACCACAGTTTATGATGTCACATTGTGTAGAACGTCATAAGGAAAACATAAAGAGATTTCCATACAATTCCATTTTTGGGGGGTAAAAAAAGCACATATTCCATCAACTTGCTACTGACATATGTTAAGGGTAATATTACCCCCCGCCTTCTGAAAGAGGTAGCTCACAAGTGCTCTTCTATTAGGAGAGAAAATGTAAAATATGTTGAATTGTACTGATATTGCTGCATTCTTTCAATTCACATGCCCTTTAAAAGTGTCGATTCCATGGGATTATGTGATTTCTTCCTTTACAATGACGAGGAAAAAAAAAGCGACTATGAAAGCTTGAAAGCACTTCTTGTATAGAACCATCTCGCTCCACCCCATCCTTCCGATATTTCCACAAAGATCAATGGCAATTTGCCAAAAAAATATAATACGTCTGCATAACTCTACGAAACATAGTGCGTTCAAAGGAGTGCAATGTAGGCAGTGTGGCTTATAAATTTGATATGCCGATTATGGAGTTCGCAGACCCGGGTCTGCCTCGGACTGCATTAAAGTGTTACCCGATATCAAACTTTCCGATGGCGCAGTTCGAAATAAAAGTTCTCATCAGAATCTTTCATTTTCATTTTCAAAGTATCTCAAAGATAATTTACAAGTCATGGGAGACTATTTTGCTTTGCAAAGGAAACGGAATGTTCTTTTCTTTTTTCTGCTTTATCGAAACAATATTGAAATGGAGATCAGAGGAAACGGTAGGATACAATTTCACGCGACGACCATTGACTTGTTAAATTCGAAGAAAAAAAAAAGACAACTTGTTACTGGTCACCTCGTGGGATCAAATACTTGGGAAAGAAACCCGAGAAAAATCATCCATAAATTCTGTATGGATGCAACACCACAAGGACTTGATATGGCGCAGAGGTCATATGTACACCCCTAGCCCAAAGCGGAGTTAAGAGACGGAAAGGGAGGGAAGGAAATAGATAGATAGATAGATAGATAGATAGATAGATAGATAAATAGATAGATAGAGAAAGAGAGACGGAGGGAGATAGAGGAAGAAAGGGGATGGTAGAGAGAGAGAGAGGGAGAGAGAGAGGGAGAAAGCTACGAGGAGGAGGGAGCTCAAATAGCACCCGCGATATTCCCCAAAAGGCTTCCATTATCATCGACAGGATGAACGCAGACATCAAATTAGCACTTTCTGCCTGTTGTGATTCCCCCTCCAGGCTTTAGTTGTGTTTTTGTCCGCGAAGCCTATTTTTAACCAACCCACCCACACGTACATGCAAGCAACCCACCACACACCCCTCCCCCAACAAGCAAGCAGATATCATTATAATTTATATACTCTTTTCTCAAATTTCTACCCTCCCTTCTGATACGAATGTTGATTAAAAAAAAATCGGCAGTGCTGTATATTATATCATCAAACACAGGGGAATCTCACAACTGCTAATTCACTTGAACTGCTAATTAAATGGTATATATATATATATATATATATGTACGTACGTAAAAGTATAATAAGTATAGGCACATAAATTAATACCCAGTTATAATCATACTACATTTCACAAATTTATTAATCATTACCGAAAAATTATTCCTTTTTTGATAATGTTTCAAAGAAGGAATGCTTCCATTTTTCATCATTTAAAAGAGCAGAAGTAAAATCAAAATCAAAATTGTTCGTTTGACATGTTAAAGGAATTAATTCATATAATCATCTAAGATATTTTTTTAAACCCATCTGCATACTTTGATTGATTAACCACATACATACTCAGTCAAGATTTTCATTCATACATACATGCATCTTTTCTATTGTTGTTTTTACTGCTGATTGTAAATAATGTATATAGTTTATCAAACGCATTTCGTTCAAGAATTTCGCCAATTATATCAAATGTATATTATCTACTGTGCTTTGCTGTTGATTTGTAAATAATGTAAATAGTAGTTATAAATTGTATTTTTCTTCGTTTTCGTGTTATCACTCTGCCATGATTTGATTTTCCCCAATACTCTATATTTGAGTGACATGGGAAAATAAAAAACATTGTCATTGTCATTGTCATTGTCATTGTCATGATTATAATTATAATTACTAATTTCATTATTATTATCATCATCATTATTATCAATATCATTATTATTATCAGTTTTATTATCAGTATTATTATTATTATTATTATCAGTATTATTATTATGTTTATTCAATGAATGAGTCGCCAAGGCTGTAGTATGATTAGATACGCAGATCAACAATGTCAAAAATAAACCAAGTCGGGATGACAGTGTATCAAGTCATGTCATAATCATCTAAAAGGCCAATGTCCTTAATTTACAACAGCAGTTTAGATTTAGACATTATTTATGCAAATTTTGTCTGCGTAAATGTGCGTGAAAGATCGCTTATTAAAGTCAACAGACATCCAATAAAACGAGTGATGGCATGTGGATAATGTGCAAGGCACACCTATTTGGCGCTTGTTTTTAACCTTATTTCTACTCAAATCTAAGTTACAAATTTCAGTTAAACAACCTTTGTGAATTCTAGCAAATGTAAAAAAAAAACCTGACTGTCATGCATTCATACAGTGTTAAGCTTGCTGCGTTTTGTGAAAGATGTTGACTTGTGCGATAAGACATAGAATGAATTTCCATTGAGTTTCCGTAGTACGTTACAGGACAAAAGTGAAAAATAAATATTGAATGCCACAAAAAAAAAAAAAAAAAAAATCGTTTAAGTTACACACCCAACAACCCTAGCCTTTTCACAATTCTGAGCAAAGAAGCTACTTAGTGGGAGAAGACAGCGAATCAGAGGGGAAAAAAGTGTGTACACAAAAAGAGTGCATATGGAAAAAAAAAACCAAACCCAACACCAAACATACCATACAAAACGGCTGACATTCATTTGACTTTTTTTCTTTCGAATGTGGAGATTTATTTAAGTTTCCTGCTCGGCGAGAGAGAGAGAGAGAAGTAGGGAAAATGACATTATTTAGACTAAATGGAGAGAAAAGTGGAATAAGAACCGTTGGTAAAAAAAAAAAATGCACAGAGAAGAAAAATGGCCTTGAGGTTGGAAATAATAGCAAAGTGATGTTGACCATTAGGGACACAGGCAAAAGCTCGAAGCTTACGACTGGCTGTCAGACACCGCTGTGGAGACGGCGTGAATCTTGACTTTCACGATCCCCAGCCATAGTATTAGCATTGAGCAAGGCGACTCTAACGATGGACTATTACCATACTTCAGACCTTGTATTACAATGATATATAAATTGTATATAAATTATCTATAAATCATACGCATTATATTTCAATGTACATCGAAGATTATGATTGCATGATTAATAGTGGCGACTTGTAATGATTGTGTTTGACAAAATATTGAATGACTAATAACTGGATACGACCATGCCTCTTTTTGGCAATAAAAAAACAACAACAACCAAACAACCACCAGACAACAACAACAACAACAACAAACAAACAAACAAACAAAAAAAAAACCCAAAAAAAAAATCACGATAAATGTGCCATCAGAAGCTATCTTTGTTCGTTTCTACAACCTCTGAGGCTAAAGTGCCGCTGTCCAGGGCAATACATCAACACGTCGCGGAATCACAAATCATGTGTGTCTCTATGAGCCCGAAGTTTTCCAAGATTCTGTGCACCATCCTTTCCTTCCAGATCGCCAATATCAACACAGCCGCGCGGCTGCATGTGTTACAATGCTGACGGGTCTTTGTTTTCTTCTCTTTCGTCCTCCTCATCTTCCTCTTCTGCATCATCCTCCTCATCTTCGTCTTTATTCTCATTTTCCCGCATCTAGCCACACCACCCACCTCACCTCGATACTTCGGCACCTTACCCTTTGACCTTTCTCAGACCTCATTAGCGCACGATCTCCGCTTGATATTATCACAGGAGGCACGCTAACTTTACGCAGTAATCAGGACTCCTTTACCACAAACACACACACGCACTCTCACACACATTCCATCAAATACAAGACACGAACTAAAATACCCTATCACACACGCAGATACACACACCCACACCCACGCACACCCCCACACATGCACACAAGCACACACACGAATTTATCCAAAATTTTCGGTGCCATTCTCCGAGCAATCATTTACCTTTTCGAGTAGACTTTTCTTTTTAAATCTTCCGTTCTGTTCTTTTTCTTTGGTTCAGGAAGGATTCGAATCAGTTGGAAATCTTAGCTCTTAAATGATATATCAAAGAGGATTTAATCATTAATCACGGTAGTCCACATTGGTTTACATGATAACATTACATGTTTTCTTCTTTTTTTTTGACTAGCTTTCAAAGTCTAGTGATGATCGAGTGATGTTAGTTTCCCCTTTGATAGAGACAAATCAGATGAAGACCTCAGTAGCAGGGCAAAGACAAGAGATCGAAACTGACAACAAGGAACCTCCATAATGTAACGACGTGTATTGTGCAGGTCATGGGTGTGTATACAGGCTTAAAGATTATGTACATGTATATGTCATGTGTTAAAAACACTGAAATTCACAGAAAATGAGAGAGTGCTTATTGTAAAAGGAATACAGGAGAAAGATTATAGATATGTACTTTCAGAAGAGTGATTGTAGTTGAGAAGTATTTTGACAAGTCATCGTTTGATGTGATTTTCATGACAATTTGCCAGGGAAGGACTCATAGTTACCCCGTCGCAAACGACATTGTTCTTGTATTTTTCTTTAAAAAAAAACAACAACAAACGATTCCACTCAGATGCGTCGATCCTTTTCAGGATTGGGGAGGAGACAATACTTAAAGGGTATACTGAGTATGCGAGGGAGACAACTGCCAAACGGCGGAGGGTGTGTGTGTGTGTGTGTGTGTGTGTGTGTGTGTGTGTGTGTGTGTGTGGGTGTGTGTGTGTGTGTGTATGTGAGTGTCTGGCGGGTAGGGGGACGATATGTTTGCCCCTCCCCTGATATTTTCATTTGGGTCCAAATACATCCTCCCCTCTTCCCCTCGGATTTTTATTCCATTCAATGATCAAGTTGACCATAGCAAATAGTCAACGCAAAGATTGAGAGCTGTTTCTCTTCAACTTCACCTTGACCCGATATCATTTTTGCACATGGAAAGGCCCGGAGATGAACAGATTGACAACTTCAAAGTCCACGTCATAACCAGCTTCTGGGCCACCAAGCCCCTTAACCTGGATTGAGAGCCGCTCACCTTCATCACAGGGACCATTTGTTGTCTCCTTTTCCCGTTTCCATCAATTCAAAAGTCTTACTGGTAAAAAAGCGTAAAATGACATCGTGCCGCAAAAATAGTGCTATAATTCGCCCGTTTCGTCATTTTCTCATATACAGCTGACACATCTTGAAAATTCAAAATTGAATAGAAACAACAAGGACCGAAGGAAGGCTATTGGCACCGCGTTGTCCAGGCTCGTCTTCATTTCTCTTGTCAAAGTGAAATGGCTTGAAATGAGAAACATGAATCTGTCCCCAGGTCTTACACTCTTGCACTTACCTAATAAGAGGCCCGTGGAAACGTGATAAATGTATTTTCCCCCTTTAACAAGATTGCCCACACCACTTTGATACATGAAATGAAGATTACGCCAACTGCCCACAGGCCGTGTAAGTCGCTCTAGAGTATTAATGTGTTTCGGTGTAATGATTGTTCAAAACCTCAGCTTGTGGAAGAAATCCCCAAATGCTCTTTTCTCCGATTATATTTTACCGAGAACCTCACTGGGGAAATACTGTCATAAAATGGAGGCGGACTTATGTCAGCAGGATTTATCAGCAACATTTGGGCCATCAAATTAAAACGTGTCTGTGATGTTGCGAGGATATTTAAACCGCAAATCATACTAGCCGTGATCGTCTACAGATCAAAGAATTGTTGTGAGAAACAGGTATAGGTAGGTAGTGATGACTTTTTGAATAAAGATGCAATTCATTTTTCAGGAAATACAAACTTGAAAGCTAATCTTCTTCTAGGTCGACCACACTAAGAACGAGATAATTCTTGTCTATAGTCGACTTTACGATGCTCTACAAGTGAGATAATCTACCTCATAAAAGTGCAGTTTATGCTACGCTGTCACACCGTCGATTTTTCCATGCTTAACCAGGTAGAGCATATACAGATATAACGATGATGTCACGTAATACAATCTCGACAACACCTTACATGAATGACTTGCATGATTTAGCCATTAATCAGCCAGATTTTGTCTGGAAGCAATAATAACATTCAATTCCTGGAGACCTTAGTTTGCCTCCACGTTTTCGCAAGGTAAAACATTTGAAAGAAATCCCAACATACAGTTGTACTAAGATAAACGTGTTTTCGGATCATCGTCAAGACACTGATGACTTGTTTTTATCAGATGCCAGTCACAGGTGATGTGAGGTCCTGAAGAAGGAGAATGCACTATTTTGTTAACCTCTCCAAGCATTTCCGAGGGATGAAAATGTGATTCCGGCTGCTCCAATCCTTGCCATAAATGCGATTACTTGAGCAGAAGTTCGCCCACACCGTCTGAAGAGATCATCTCATCCTATCACATCGGAAATGACATGCACTGGCTTCCGCCTGGCTCCTCTCTAGTGCAGCAAAGTCAGTGGGTCGAGTTTACCTGATATGGTTTTTCTGTGTAGGATGCGGACCTGTGTGGAGTCGATAAGTTGTCATATCGCTTCTGTCATTTAAACCTAAAGTTCAACATTGTCCAGTTAGTTCCCATTCCATTATGTACGCATCCACTCCTTACCCGCAAAAGTGCGCACGCGTTTGTGTGTGTTTGTGTGTGTATCGGTGTGTGTGTGTGTTGGTGTGTGTGGACTATCACTTCGGTAATTTGCAATATCATATTCTTTCCATGTGATTTTACCCTAATAAGGTTTCCTGGCTGCATTTGCCAACCTCCCGAATTGTCCTAAGAAAACTTATAATTAAGGTCTACTGGCAAGGTGCTAAAGTGCCAAAATAAACGTCTCCAAACTCTGTGAAAACACTAACAGTCGAAGAGACCAGCGCTTCTCGAAAAGATGGCTCTTTCATCACGTGTGTAATAAGATCAAGACGCGCTCGTATTTACCGACCAACAACCGGCTCGGTTTCTGGATTAGATAGGAGCTTGTGCCCCTGGAGGTATTATATGCGAGAGCCTATTGGAGCAGGATGGTTGGATACGAGGAGAGCTGTATTCATGGTATTTGGGCCAACTTCCGAATGAAATGGGGATGGAGACTATCGAGCCACACGCACCTTACCTTCAACAAACCTTCCAGAATGAGGGACTCATGATTTCCAGTTTATATCCAAACACCTACTCGGTATATATATTAAAAAAAAACACACAAAAAAAAACCACAGCAAACAAAAACGAGCATTACTTGTTGTTACTGCATCGTGGACTTCTGAACATTTCATGAATTAATTGTGTGAGATGAAATGAAATGAAATGAATTGAAGTGGATCATTAATAATCCATCAGCTGTTAGGTGGTTTAATTAAGATTATGACTTTCTATAATCCCTCTGATACCTTTATCGTCTTCTCTCCTCTATCCCTTCACTACAAACACACACACACACACACACACACACACACACACGCACACACATATTCGCATACTACACTCTTATTTCTGCGGCGTCAAAAATAACTCGGAAAGTGTGAAATGTGACCCGGAAATGGCGCCAGCTGGGAGTCAACTCCTTCCGAGTGAAAGCTTCGCGGACTTCCGAGTCAAATGTTCCGAGTCACTTTCCGAGTCATTTCTGTGGCGTCAAATTAACTCGGAAAGTGTCAAATTTGACTCGGAAATGGGGTCAGTTAGGTGCAATCTATTCCAGCAAAATGACACGGATTTCCGAATCAAAAGATCACAATTTCACTCTGATACGGTGTCGTTTCCCGCATTGTAAGTAACTCATTTTGGTGTAGTAATGACTCGGATTTGGTGTACACTTTTCTAGAGGAATGCGGAATGGAGGAATACATAAGCGTTTTCATCGGTTAGTACTAGCTCGCAACTCAGTCACAACACTCATATAAATAATTGCCTGAAACAGGGTCTAAACAGTCAGTTTTATTTAGGGCGAAATGAACTTTCGACACGGACACATTGACTGGTAATGGCGTAGCCGTAGGCGGCCGTACGGTAGCTCGAATTGGCAATCAAGATTGTATGTGTATTCTATGCACGTACAGTGGAGGTGTAGCTAGGTAGGTTCACATCTATTGTATATTGGTTCTAACGTATAGCATATAGCCAAGGGTTACGTACAAAAGGTACGAGCTACCGTAGTACGGCCTCCTACGGCTACGCCATTACCAGTCAATGTGTCCATGTCGAAAGTTCATTTTGCCCTAAATAAAACTGACTGTTTAGACCATGTTTCAGGCAATTATTTATATGAGTGTTGTGAATAAGGTGGGTACTCACCGATGAAAACTCCTATGTATTCCTCCATTCCGCAGTCCTCTAGAAAAGTGCACACGAAATTGTCCATCTTGAAGACAAAAAGTTGCAAGACATCTCGCGGCCACGGCGGATCGTCGAGAAGTGACGCTTTTTTTATTCGCGGGGGTACTACGTCACATAGGACACATGACATGTTTTGTCCAATTGTAGCGCGCGTATGTCATGTACACCGCGCTGGGTATTTCTGATGTGACTCTGCGCAGGTGTAAAAAGTCCGATAACCAAAATTTTAACTCGGATGTGAGTCAGAAGTACACGGTTGGTGTTAAATTTACACGGATCGGAGTTAAAAAATTTTTGACTCGGATTCAGAGTTGAAATTTTGACTCGGCAGAAATAAGAGTGTAGTAGTTAGTATATCATTGATATATATTGACTATAGTCTTACTGTGCATTCAATTACATTTATCGCTCTTGTATACTCAGAAAGCCCATTTATCAAGAGTAACAAAATTTTCAAAAGTTGTCAGTATCATTAAAATTGTTGTCGATATAATTACAATCTGCGATTGATGAGAATCAATACGTTCGATCAAATCAATTGAGATCACTCTTAGTCTTTCTCATTGACAAAAGATAGTTAATATAAGCTTGAATGCATTTCTCAAGATCATCTTTACTTGCGGTTTGTACGCTGTAATGACTCTTTTATGTACATGTATATAAATCTGTATATGTATTATAAGCTATCTATCTATCTATCTATCTATCTATCCATCCATCTATTTATCCATCTATCTGCCTACCTGTGAAAACATTATACATATATTCATATCATGTATCACGCATTACAAGTAGCAACAGCGTGCTCGTCAAGTACGTAATTGGTGCGTGTTCTTTGCTGAGTCAATATGTATAAGCAGTAAAGGTTGATAACCTAAGACCAAGCACATGAAATAAGTACATGATTTTGGGGCCTTGTCCTTGAAGGTGAATTGGATCTGACATTTCCACATTCCCAAAAATCTTGCTGTATAGCAAGCAGGACTCATAAGCATGGTGTGACATGAGTAGGAATATGTTTCCTCGAATTTCTCTTCTGAAATTGATCTACAGCTATACCCGATGCACCGAAAGATAAAAAAGGTGAATAGCTCTAGGACAAATGCAATGTCAAACATAGCTCTGATTTATGAGGCATCACTGAATGGGACATTTCCATTTTATGGCAAATTTCGCTTCTATCCGAGAGGTCTTCGTCTCGAACACTTTTGCCGGCATTGCCTCTTGGTGCCCCCGTCTCCGCGATTTACCGCAAGGTAGGTGATGGTAGGAACCACTCACGTTCGCAGTCAGGCTGGGATTACCTAGCTTCCGCTATAGGTAGGAAACAAAATGTGGCGACACGTTTCATTAATACATCAGGGATAAAATCGCCCCTCATTGCAAAACGGCAGCAAAAATCCACCAAGTGAGGCGTGTGCATGTAACATACATATGATACGCGAGGAGAAAAGTCTGTCTTGCAGGCTGTGAACAACCCGAGGGCTGGTTGCCAATGTGACTCTCTCAAAGCTATATGGCTGTATCTGACGGCATCCATCGCTTCGGGAAATGGGTGGAAGGACTCGCATTCCGTTATGTTCAGAGAAAAAGTAAATAAGAAATGGGTCTGCATCTTCAGACCTTTGAGTATCGATTACCATGTAAATAGCACTGGGACGAGATGGGGACTGCGTCTCTTAGACTTTTACCAGGACGAAGTAGGGCATTATGTACCAGGTTTCTTAAAACAAAGGAAAAGAGATCATCGTTTTTAATACTCGTGCTGTCATTATTCTTATTGTTTTATAATCGTTACCATAATAAGGTCTTTGTTGTTGACTGTAAGTCTGTGTTGCATTTTTCCATATTATTCTGCTGAATTTAAGAGGAAATCATAATACAATAATCAGGATGGATGAGAGCCGTGCTTAATAAACATGCATTATTTTATAAATGACATTTGTATTATCATACATCATCTCAATGGCTGGTTTCCACAGGGCTGATATTTTTTATATGAAATATTGTAGATTTCATTGAAGAGATACCAGAAGAACATTCCCATTGATGATGATTAGATGATTATATCAGTTTCCTATAGTCGTCATTGCAATGAAGGCAGTGAAACCATTGTTTGGAATTAAGAACATTTTTATTTCGAGATAACCTGTTTGACAACAATCCTAAACCAGAATTTCATGCACAAGTTGACGAAAAGGAGGGGAGGGGGAAGGGGAGGGTGGAATTCAAAATTCAATACGCTTAGACATACTTGAAACACGACTTTTTAAAGAATGGAAATGGCACATACAGCCATGTGATGTAAACAGTCTTTGATTTGATTAGATGCAGACGCCAAACTGCTGAAAAATATTAAATAAAACAACAACAATAAAAACTCTGTGTATGCAATTTTACAATTTCCATTAAAAATTTAGAGGTCGTATTATGGAGCCATTTCACTAATCTTATATAGAGTCAGTGTGATACTGATATTAAACTCTGATTTTTTTCTGCCTCATAAAACTCGGTGCATTACCAAAATATTGATGAAATCTGAATTTTCGCTTCAGGCATAAAGTTGGAATTTGAAATTCAATCAAGTCGAGATGGCCAACATAATCCCAAGTAGCCCGAGGTGAAATATTTTGACGTCACTGGACAATTTGTCCCGAATTCTTTTTTTGCTCTGAATTAGTACAATTAATATGTTCACAAGCTAAGGATACACGCTTGATTATGTATGTCAAAACCAAGCACTACATCTGAAATCCTAGCGCCGTCAGTTTGTGTTTGGTATTTTTTTTTTCGCCTCTGGTTGTCGTCGGTTCACTTAAAGTTGGCCCTGCTTTCAGTTTGCCGCCCTTCTATCGTGCGGCTGGTACGAAGTGAATGCAAGTATCGCAAATGTAAGTGTCGTATCCGATTTATGTCAAGACACAGTTTCTGAAGGCAGTGTTCTCTATTAAATCGCGCAAGCCCAGGTAATCCACGTATTACCTACCTACCGTCACGCTTGGGAATAATTTTATCAACATTTTTCTGTGTTATACTCATTCTCGATTTTTTTTCCATGCAGCCGTCATCTGGTGGATCCATTTGATTTGGCTCTTCCTCTTTTTTCTTCTTTCTTTTTTCTTTTGCTGTAAGGAAAGGAAGGAAAAAAGAAGAAGATATGTTATGCGATTCTGGCGGATCTTAAGCTGATGGAATGCACAGATATGGGTATTGGTAGTCGGTTTATAGGTTTAGTGTTGGTAAGCAGAGGTTTTGATTTATTGTCTTTTACATTTTTTATATTATTTCCCCACACGTTTATCTGTACTGAGACAATAATCTGTTAACTTCTTTGATTATGTTAATTGGAGAAAGTATGTTGTATACAGGGCTCGATATTAGTGGTCACCCAGTGGCATGAGGCCACTAAGAAATTGATGTCGGGCCACCAAATTTCCAAAAGGCTAGCTGTTGGTAGCCCGATCGGGCACTTAAAATTAAAAATGGATTGTCATGTTTCCTTTAATTTCGGGCCACTTCACTTCTTTTTCGGGCCATAAAAAATTCAAATGTAAAAGGACATTCCAAATGATTTAAATGGTTTGACGTTATGTAGTACATAAATTGATAGTGCCATGTATGGATTTGTGGAATTCATTGTGGTCCTTGAGCAGATAAACAAATGCTCTAAAAAAAACCCCCCAAAACATAGTACACTGAACATGGAAGATGACATAGGAGGCTCACATATCCCAGTAATATATAATTTCATTGCATCCACGTTGCTAAAAATTAACCGGTGTAGAATTAATGCCTGTCTTCTTCTTTTGTTTTGATTCTTTGTGCACCCATTATGCATTCCTATGGCAAGCTCCTATATGTCATTTTCCTTGTTCACTGTGAATAATTTTTTTATTATTAAAAAAAAAAATCTTATATCTTATCCCAATCACTATAGATTCTGTAAGTCTGTACCCCGTAAAACAAATTATAAATGTTCTAATCAATTAATGTGCTACTTATCATTACCCTTGAATGAAACAAAATGGCAGTCAGTCTGAAGTACAAGCAAAAATTTGCTTCAACTTGCAGCTTAAGTTCACTGCGACCATACATGGCGGCATAATTCGACGACAGCTGGTGTAACAACACTCTCGCGTATCTATGGCAACGCGAGAACGGATATATATATTTGGCTGCTCCGTTCGTGCTCTGTGTGTGTGTGTGTGGGGGGGGGGGATAAAGGGGGGATGGGAGGTTGGAGTCATCTGTGGATCAGTCCCGACAAAGGTCATCCACGAGCTACGCAAATAGATCCAAGAGATTTTTCAGCGAATATGTCACGGAGAATTGGGTACACGCCACCGGCTTATGAGGGGAAGGGGAGGAGGCAGGAAAAAGAAGAAGAGCTGTTTGGAGTTGGTAAAAGAAAAAAAAGGAGGGAAAGCAGGGGAGGAAGAGCAAAAGAGAAGGAGATAAAGAAGCAGATGATTGAGGGAAGGGTATTGAGAACGTCTTCTCATTCTAACGATGGAATTGGATTGTTTTGTTTTTATTCGGAGGCTACGGGAGTAATGGATGTTTGTGAGCAAGCAACCGAGGGACCAACGGCTTAAAATCCCTTCCGACTCGATGATAATAAGGAACAACAGCACAGTGCTGTTTAGAGACGTTCTTAAAGAGGTAAAAGGGGAGAAGAAATTCCATACAGAACGTTGAAAAAATGACAAAGATTCGGAAAAGAAATAATGAAGTTTTGACATTCACATTCACATTTCTTAGGAAAATATTTCTTGACCAGTCATTATGAATATTCAAATGAGCGAGTTGATGATGTCATGCCCTTACAATTTTTCATTTATGTGATATGTGAAATTCAGAAAAAAATTGTGATTTTTAGCAAATACAGGTAAAAGCATATTCCCATACCAGAATATACCAGAGCTGATATTTATTCGTTTTCGTTTTTTAGATTTTTTCTAGGTTTTAGGTTTTAAGGCAAGTTTTATATTTCCAAAGCTAAATTGTGAGATTTTTGTCATTTCTTTATATGGAATGAATAAGAAATTGCAAGCGCATGACATCATCAACTTGCTGATTTGAATATTCATAATGACTGGTCAAGAAGTGTTTTTTCGAAAAATGTTGACATAAACATCCTTATTTCTTATCCGATTATGATAATATTTACACTGCTCTGCAGGGACTCTGTTTCCTTCTAATGAAAATGAAAACATTTTGGAGTGGCTTTCTTCTTTAAGAGAAGCATTATGGTGATTGTGGTTGACGGCTTTCATCCTGGTACTTTAGATATTATCTAACATCTTGATCCGTGGTCCATAAGGAAGCTCATCTAATCATTTTAAGCATATTTGAGTGGATACATGATTGTATCTTTTGCATAATAAACAAATGATATCATATTATACTTTTTATATACATTTACGGAAGCATGTCAATCTATATTGATCATATATATATATATATATATATATATATATATATATATGTTAGTTGTTTTTCTTTCTTCTTTTTTTTTTGGGGGGGGGGGCCAAAATAGTTAACAAGGCAGGTTGCGAAAGATTGTAAAGAAGGAAAACATTTAAATTCACACAATATTGATGGGGAGCTGTTATGTCTCAGTGATGGATAAGATAACGGAATGTCAATCCCAACCGTGTGGTTGATAAATTAAAACACATACAAATTCGAGCGCAGTGTCAAGTCGGGCTGGTCATGTCGGTCCATCCATAAAGTATTTATCTTGTGCATGGAATTGGAAACAGAAAATCATCCACACGCGTCCACAAAAAAAAAGTGTCACGGATTGCAAGTCGTATGGAAATTTTAAATGATACAGGCCCTTTATTGCATAGCCTCTTAGACTTACGTACAAAGAACATTGCAGATCTGCAAGGGGAATTTTTATTTTAGGCGTGGAAAGCTTGCAGTTTTTCCATGCACAAGGTCATTTTACGTGCAAGGCCTGTAAAGGGCAACAGAGAGAGACTATGTATATTAATGGTATGTTAAAGTATTGCAGCGACCCCGTTGTTGCAGATTTGGTGTTTCCGGAGGAAATATGTACTATCTATAAATATATATATATATATATATATATATATATATATGCGTGTATGTGCGTGTGTGTGTGTGTGTGTGTGTGTGTGTGTGTGTGTGTGCGTTTGCGTGTGTGACAGAAAGTACCAGCACATTCGTTTAGAATTACGGTCGAAAGCCTGAAACACATATTATGCATTCAAGTCATTGATATGTGACAGTTTAGCTAGAGCGCATCACCCCGTCTTGGTTATCTCATGAAGATCTTAACGTCTTGGATATAAAAGAATGTTGTTTTTAGCCCCAGCTCGCGGCCAAATACAGTAGCTGGTCATATTTCATGTAGGCCCATATAGTGTTATAGTGTCGTTCGTTCTATGTTTTCGTCTGTCAGATTTCATATCAAAACATTTTGTGATGTAGGCGTTCGTGTGTGTGTGTGTGTGTGTGTGTGTGCGTGTGTGTCTGTTTGTGCAAACGTAACTAAGCGTGTATACATGAACATTATAGATAAGAATTAGAAACAATGTGTTTATACGTAACGAATTTCATTGCATCTTCGAAATTGTGGAGCTGTAAAGCTGGATCTGATTTTATGTTAGACATATCTAAGATAATTCGCACCTTCCTTATGTTTTATTCTTTTTTTCTGGTATATCATAGATCATTTCGGTCACTTCAATGCGTTTGTGCAAGCGCATTATAACAAAGTATATGTGGGGTACCACGCGACAGCAATTTCGATGGATCGAGAAGGCCTCCAGAAATTACCCGCGAAACTCAAGACAACCGTCCGTGATCCAGAATTAAAGTGAGGATAATCATATCCTAGCGCATTTGTTCGCGTGTCCTGTAGAACATCAACAAATATATAGCGTTCCTTTAAAACGAAACGGAACACTCTCTATAGATGTTAACTCGTGGGCCACTTCGGCAATCGCTCCGGGCTCAAGAAGTGGGTGACCGCCAGACCCGGTCTCTCGTTCTCTCCTCCCCTTGTTTGTTGATGTCATCGTAATACCAGTCTCATTACTGCCGTTCATCGTTAACTTGACATGACTCGTAGTCTTCCATTTCAAACTCATCACTTATCATCTATAAGCTTCTGGGGGCGAGAAGCAAATGAATTGCCGTAGAAGCGATTGCATACATCACGGGCACTGGTTTTGACGAGCGTACATGTTGACAAAACTGCAGGTGAAACTTTGCTTGATGTCAGCAGCAATTCCATGTTGGACTCTCTGCGTTTGGAAAGCATGCTATCAAAATGCATAAAAGAGAACCTGTCCGTGCACAAGGTTTTCAGTGAGGAACGCATTTCGACTTTAGCATCCCCTAGAAAAAAGGTCCCTATTAGCAAACATGCAATTGAGGACTCTTAGCAGATACAGAATCAAAATGTCCATAGGCGCCGGCGGTCAGATTGGCAAAATATCGAGAAATTAAAGACCGCGATTTTTAAATCTCGAAGTTTCGCCAGTGTGCATCAGCGCCCTATGAATGCTGGTTTGTTTGTATGTTTGTATTTGCGTATGTGTTCGCGCGTGTTTTTTCATTGTTAATGAATCCAAATGCATTTTCACAACCTATCAGGTGTTCTTAATTCGACAGATATAACAGCACGTCTGCGAAACGGGAAAATGACTCATGCAGCTTGACTGAATGTCTACATGTAGGCTCACCCTGATTAGATAACAGTGTCCAATGTTCAGGATCGTGGCGTTGAATGACCTCTTCTCCTTGTTTTGTTTGTTTGTTGTTGTTTTTCTTGGAAGGAGAAGCCGAAGGTGGTGGAAATAGATCATACTTCCGAAAGCAACGGCAAAATCTGAATTCTACTCAGTACTACTTCTCCAATCCAGTCGCTAGCACCAAATGAGGATGGTTGTGTATGTACACTCACCTTTGTGGAGGAGTATATCCCTAACTGTTTGAGCCCTGTACGACTTTTATTGGTAACTGCAATCTCTTTCGAATTTACTTTATACTGCAGAAATTTAGAGGATAGTATCAGATTCTACCATAGCAGTTGCTTGCATAGCCAAGAATGTCTTTTTTTTCAAAACACATATGGAGAATTGGAGACCACGACACCGTTGCCCAGCAACCGCACTGGGGTGTAAATAGCATCGGAGTGCGGGTGACACCATTGGTGGCGGTAAGTGACGAGATGTCCAGCTGAACATCCGAGTCAGCATTCTTCAGCGGATCACAGAATGGCTAGGAGGAGAGAGCGACGAAGGTGTTCAAAAATAATATCTGCCCGAAAGGCACCAATAATTATGTGTTTTTTTTCTCTCTCACATGGTACATGGTATGGTGAAGACAGTTAATGGCTTTAGGCGTATGCTCTCCTCCTTCACAACAAAACCGATTTATTTTTTTTTCCTGCAGCTGACGTAAATGTGCTTAATGAGATCATTTTGGGGATTAAATACCTGCATTTATCGCGAAAGACAATGATGGACTGTTTGACGAGATTGCTTCCTGTCCTGATAGCATGTGTATATATCTTGGCCGTTAGTCAACAAATGCAACATGATCGAGGATATATTATATGAAAGCAAAAGCACTCTAATAGGGCGTTTCTTTTGTCTGTCCTCAGCGTTGTATAATGACGTGGTACTTGAGCTATTCTACATATATCTTTCTCTTCAAACCATAGTTCTGTCAGTCTCTATTATCTATATCCATATCTATATCTATATCTATGATGTACATTATATATATATATATATATATATATATATATATATATATATACATACAATGTACATATATGTATACGTATCCCATGTATACGTATATATATATATATATATATATATATATATATATATGTATGTATATATATTATGTTTACTGCATTCTACCTCATTATCAATCTCTTTCTTTAGTTATCTTAAATCCCTTAGATCTTTCCCAATCTCTGCTATACGTTTTGATGTGAATATCTATCTATTATTTGGTTTTTGTTACTGTTTATTTCTGTTATATTCATATTGCTTTTCTTCCTTGGTATCTATCCGAACCAATCATCAATATCTCGAAATAAAGTACTATTGCTCCATTTCCCCTTCTTACACTATGGACAATAAACACAAGTTTTGGACCGATTGTTTTAATTGTTACTTCAGCATATCATACACATTCTCGGCACTGACCAGCTTTTTTTCCCTCTTTGTTTTGGGTTGGGTTGGAGGGGACACGTTTGATTGCTATAATGGTATTGCCAGCATTCAGGTTGTTATGTGTTTTTAAGTCCAACAAAACTTATGTGTCTATTTTAGCAAGACTAACACCTTGTCAATCGGAATCGAGAGTAGTAGCCCAGCGTTCTGTAATAAGGTATCCCAGCCGAGGCAATACGTCAAGCACTGCATGAGAATGGAAACAAATTGGATAACAGTTGGAAACGATCCGAAGTGTGGTGTCCACCATGCCGAGGATAGATGGCCTGTCAACCGTCTTCCATCGTATGACGCCACTGATATGAATGAGAAACTGATATAGACTTATGGGACCCTATGTTTGCCATTGAATCGACACCCAGTATGACAAAAAAAAAATCGGTCAAAGTCATGTTTGAAAGTTGATCTCTTTTTTATTGACGAGACCGACTCCATTCGTCAACTTCTAAATGTGGAAATCTAATCAGCTTGTCTCAATCTTTAGTTATCTTATGAAGATATAAACGTCGTGGATATGCGTTTGGTTGCTCTTACCCCAGCAAGCGGTCAAATAGTTAAAGGTATTGTTTACCATTGGGAGCAGTGAGTTTAAAATCTTTCAGTTATCACATCTGATGCATATGTGTACGTCATTAATTGTATCACAAAACATCCTACCATATAAACGATTCGCAATAAAACCTAACATGCAAGGGAGATATCATTATTTTTTCTTGCTCAGTAAGCCATAACTGTAAACGGTTTATTGTAGAAACAATTTCATTATAACTATTGTCGCCGTTTTGTATATTCAGCAATACTTAACATTCATTATACTGATTAACATCGTTACATTGGTTGTTTCTATCCCTAACTCACATTTTATAATGATTTTGAAGTCCTAAAGCTGGGTTTTTGTTTCAAATGCATATGGTAAATTAAAGACTGCGGGACATACAGTTCGTTTAGCGTTAGAACTTTTTTCTCTTTTGTCGTGTGCCAGGTTTCATATCAAAATATATAAAAAGAAAAGGTGATTTGTGCTTGTGTGTGTGTGTGCTTTTGTGTGTGTGCGCGCACGTGAGTGCGTGTGTATGAGATGAACGAGGAACTTCTAGATTTATGGGACTTTTTTTCACCTTTTTTTGTATATAAAAAAGGGCTTGACATAAGTTGATGTGAATAAATCGTATTCGCAAAGAAGCTACTCTTGCTTTTAGACGATGTAGCAACATTACTATTGGACGAACTCGCACGCAATGATCGGCGTGTGGACAAAATATAACCACGTGCCCTGTTTATGTCCGCCTTCGTTGTCCGAAATGTATTCTAACCTTCCATGGTTCGTTGACCCTATTACACAAACCATCAACCCTCTCCACTTTTTCCACATGCATGACATACCTGACACCACGCACAAAATGAATTTCGCTTCTGACATCCCCAGCTATATCCGTGCAGCATTAGAGAGCACAGAAGAAGATAGTGTGTATTGTAATATCTTTCTTTTTGTAAATATAGTATTTGCTTTCTTTTGTTCTCGTAAACTCGATCATTCTGTACTTACCTTTATTTCTAACTTCTCACAAAGTTATCCCAAGTGTAAAAACGAAAACGAGTTTGATCACAACTGACAGTTTATGCATGTACTTATAACGATGCTAACCATGTCTGTTACTTAAACATTACCGTAATTGCGTAACTAATGCCCTATACAAGTTGATGTGCACATACATGTATGTATGGGTAGAAAGCATAAATCACCGAGTGTCTTGTACATGCAGTATTGTTGTTTTATATCACAGGTCTCGTGTATCAAATTTCGATTTTTATTTTTTGATACAGTGGATCACGGTCTCTTTGAAAAGCAACTGTTGCGTTAAAAAGACACATATAGATTCAAACAATAACTGGATGAATGAGTGAATGAATAAACATCAATAATATTAACAATGAGAATGATAATAGTGGCTTCTTTATACATATATATATTTATATATATATATAACGCAAGTGCCGTCAAAATAGATGCACAGGATGCTGACAGCAAAGAAAACAGTAGACCCCTTGAGCACAACAGCGATAAAATCATAAACGAAATCACAGGAATAAATACTATATATCACAAGAGAAAACTAAGCCGCTTAGATATTAGCAAGGAAAGAGCATTACGTAGAGTGAGAGGAAGACTATTCCATACTGATTGGACTGGTTTGAGGGAAAAGTCTGTCCCCCATGAATATGCGTTTCTTGGAACATCTACACTCCCCTAGCTGGTTGAGTGATTGCATTTGTGTTTGACCTTCAGCAAAACGTCGCATATATCTTGATATCTTAAAGTGACAATTCAATCGACGTTCAAATTAACTCTAATAAATATACGAAATCAGAAATACAGATTTTTTTTTTTGGATCAGATATGGAGGTGGAAAAAAGAAAAGAAACTAACACAATTTACGGTTGCATAATGTTCTCCAAAAATAATTATTTTTGTAGCAGTTACATACAAAAAGAAATATTACAATGAAGTGGTAATATTAAGTCCTCCTCTTTGCCTGAACTTAAATCTTCGCAAGATATCTTACTTTTAAGATGCATTCAATAGTAGGCAATTGTGTCCTTCATATACAATTGCACTATAGAGTTGCTCCTACAAAGTCATGATGACGTTGTAAATAAGATGGGAGTGTAGTTTGTGGGTAACTGATATTATAAGACTGATATCTAATACTATCTATACTAACTTGGTATGTGATCGTGATTGTGATCATGATCTCTGTCCTGCCTCGAGACGCCAAAATTCAAAATGTCATGTCTTTCTTCGTTGCATATCCCTATGTTTCAGTGAAACTTCTACTCTTAACTCATTCCCAACGTGAACCTGGTGGCTTGTATATTTAGTGTATGTTAATTTAAGAATGCAGTATGGGACGGGTTAATTTTGTTTGCTTGTCTAACCTCATGATATTGCAGTTAGCTTGAACACTGAATGCATGTTTACTCAGAGATGAGTATTTGGGTATGTACCCTCAGCAATGACGAGATAGAGAGAGAAAGGACATCGAAGCCCAAACTGTGAGCATTATGTTTGACAACAACCAGAGAATATTCCATTATGCCTCTCTCGCTGAAGTCATCACTTTCCTCGAGATAATTATCGACGACTTACGGCGGAGAAAAATTTGCATAATCCCCGACGGAATCCCCCTATGGTCAGCCACCGAAAGTGGATTAGGGTTAAAAGCCGCTCTCTCCCCGGAGAGTGAGAACGACTGCGCCGAAATTTTCCCGTTCTCTAGTTTAAGACTTATGAAGGTGCTGAGCAGTAGCAAGAAAAGCACTGTACACACTCCGAGTGATTTATAGAGCTGTGAAAAACACGACGAACACCAATTGAATGATGGTACCTTAAAATGTACGTCAGCAAAAGATATCTATATACTAATATTAACCACCAAACTTAGCGTGCCTAGAGTTAGAACAATGTAGAATTTGGAAATTGCCCATATATTCTAAATCCGACGTATTTTTAAACGAAAAAAAAAAGAGAGCAAGTTTAAAGATACATAATATCTCATTTGAAGAACCTATAGTTTACGAGTATAACTTTTTACATGTTCCCAAGACTTAGAAGAGCATGATTGCTCGAAATAGAAGAAATGCAGACGATGGCAGAAGTCTTTGCAAATTGATCTACTTTCATCACATTGCACTGGACACAAAATTTGTTTCAGGTGCGTATTGTTAGTGATCGAACCCCAAAACAAAATAAAAATTGAATTGAACAAGCACGTTATAACACGCTTCTAGATAGAAATGTTTTTTTTTTTACTGCATTTTACATCACGTTTCCTTATCTGATCATTTAATTTTGTTATCTTTGGTTGGTGACTTCAGCTAACCTTTACAGTATATTACAGTTTTTGTTCCATAAAAATTGTGAATGAGCCAGTGTGTCCTCTGCAATCGCAAACATTTTTTTACTTCATCTCCTGCAGTTTCTAGGTTTTCATGTCACTGTACATGATTGCCATGTTATTATTTTTTTTTCTCTAATATTGATATGCCTAGATAACAGGTAGTAAAGGAGTCAAGGTACTTTGAGGAAAACACGCTCTATTAATAACCCTGCCGACAAGAGCTGGATGATGTGTGCCTCATTAAAATTCTTATCATGTTTATCAAAGTGCCGTATGCGTCACAGACCGGCAATTATTGCGAGGAAAATTGGGGATGATGTCGTTTAATCCATAAATTTTGAGACTTTAATCAATTTTGGAAGTCGGTTTGAACATGATCACTTAGATGATGCCTCACACAAAAACACACACACACACACACACACACGCACACACACACACACATACACACACACCATGTGCACAAGCACATTACATATCAAACGTATAACTAAGGGATAAGGGAATACTTTGTTTTATATCTTCGATTTGGTTAATTGTGCTAAAACAGAAACGTTGTTTCTCTGCTTTGAAATTCATTGACTTCCGAGGAATAACTGCTAGCATGAACATTGGCAGATATTATCACATAATCTATTGTATATTTTGTATTTGTACTGTATTTTATTATCATTTTGATCACAGGCATCTTAAAGGGGAATTCCGGGCCAGTTCAATATTGTCTGATAAGAAAAAGTATAAGGTTTTAGTGTAACAGTTAAAATTTGATCAAAATCTGATACAATGTAGGGACGTTATGAAGTAGTGGAGTTTTGCTAATTTTTTCAGGACAGTTCCAGTACACCATGTGAATGCACAAATGAATGAGCGATGGTGTCATCACCTCACAATTTTCCATTAATTATTCCAAAAAAAACCCCGAAAATTCAAGTTTTCTGTTATTGAAGTGGAAACCATAATGTTATTCCTGCTTGAATGACTTCAAAATAACGATCAGTCAGATCATGGACGTACTACACATGGACGCTCATCGCTTGTTGGATAATAATAAATAAATAAATAAATGTAGGGACGTTATGAAGTTGTGGAGTTTTGCTGATATTTGCAGGACAGTTCCAGTACACCATATGAATGCGCAAATGAATGAGCGATGATGCTATCATCTCACAATTTTCCATTGATTATGCCCCCCAAAATGACGAAAATTCAAGTTTTCTGTTATTGAAGCGGAAAACGTAATGTTATTCCCGGTTGAATAACTTCAAAATAACGATCAGTCAGATCATGGACGTACTACACATGGACGTTCATCGCTCGTTAGATTATTCATGCGCATGTTTCTGTCAAAAACATTACAATAACATTTTAAACATGCTTTCCTGTTTTGAGCTCATTATTTCCACCAACAGCCAGAAAGCCAGCCTGGATGAAAACAAGACGGCACTTTTAGAAATCTAAAAAACTACATGCACAGAAGAGGATAATCACTCTCTTAAATCAAGAAAATGCATATGAAGAGTTTGTTCGCAAAAACCGATAAGTCCATTTTTGAAGATTTTCAAGTACGGTCTCTGTCATAAAGTACAAGAAAATACCTTTTAGATGATATATTGGTCACTACATATAAAGGTACAATTTGAAGTTATGGTCAAAAGAAGCAAAAATTTTCGTATTATTCTCTTTATTTTTCTTGACCTTTAATCGCAAATATCTCCATGTGGCAAATATGGACTTATCGGCTTTTGCGAACAAACTCTTCATATGCAGTTGTTAGTGCTTGTAGTGTACATTGGGAAATCATCGCTCAAGTAATTTCATTAGTAAAATGCATGTACTGTACAAGAGAAAACAAATATTTTGGCACGTTGATTGTGATTTTCATTCTAATTTTCCCCATTTTTTTTTCACATTGTTTAAGAGTAAACTTGGACAGTGGACGGTGGACGACATTATAGTATGTCTTACCATTAAGTAATGTTACTTGCGTGGCTTTATACAAGTGTTCACTTCAGTAATTACCAATTTTGTGACGAAAAATTTGTCATTGCGTGTTTGCTGCTCCCAGTCATTGGAACTAGTTCAAAGGCAGTTGAGTCTAAAAATGCACTTCAGCCAATATATAGGATCGAAATGAGGAAAACATGGGAAATGACTTGTTTGTCAGGTGGCGTTGGTGATGATGGGATAAAAAAGGACCTCCTCTCATATAGTCTATGTGTAGTAGGTCTATGGACAGATATATCAGGAATTCAGAGCGGGCATGATTGCGTTTGAATGAAAAACTGGAAATGTTACAATCTTATGTATAAGATATATTTCATATATATCATATGTATATTCATATTAAGCGTTCAAGAACTGTTTCAGGAAAAATTAGCAAAACTTTGAAATGTCACAACTTCCTTATTTTTCATCCTATTTTTATCAAATTTCAATAGTTGTTCAACGACCATTATACTGCTTTCAACTACACTGGAATTCCCCTTTAAAGCCAAAGTACTACAGAGAATTATGACCAGAAAAAACAAACAAACAGCAATCTAACAACACCTTTCTTGGCCCCTGCTGAAGATTTGTTCTTCTAAAATATATATATATTTTTTGCTTTTCTGACATCACTTTGCCTCTCATATCTTATTTCTGTGATTGCTTTTCTGCTTAGAGCTGCAAAAAATATGAACTTACCCTTACTCTGTCAGTGTACGATCCATTAAGGAGGAAAGTATAATTATGTGCAGCGAAGATTGCGACTTATCAAACTCGCTGAATAACGTCGTACCTTAACTTGGGTTTACCCTGCAATGAAGTCGATGAATAGTCTGATCGATGTCTATCTCAATGATTTTAAATATTTGAAACGGATGCCATCACTTTTTTTTTCATGTACAAGGAAGAGATCAAAGGGGCTTGACTAAACTATATCCTTCCTCTGTTGAGGGGTATACGAAGAGACCTTTGCCAATCCACATCGAGGTAAAAATCTTGAATCAACTTTGGGTTGAAAATGAAGATGCGAAGTGCCTCTACATGACCTTTGCCTATGACGGGCCAGAGGCAAAAGAGCGGAAGACTGAAACAACACATAGAAGGCGCATTATGCTCAGAGACCATCTCCTCGCGTGCTGTCCCCTAAATGATAATCGATCCAGCTACTCTAAGCAGAGATTATTTTCTGGTCGTCCATTGAGCAAAATTTTCCCCTGCCGTTATTTGAGTCACTCTTGCATTTCAGTTAAAACTGAGGACCCTTCACTCTATGCGTACTATCAAGTCGCCATATCGTCCGTGGGATCTCGACCCCCCGAAGCAATTTGAAATATCTTGCAAATTTTCTGCGTCGTGGATATCTCCCGAGCCCTTCATGAGCAATACTCCTCTTCCACCTCGTAACGTATGGGTTGCCATGGTTACCGAGTAGGATTGTGCGAATCTCGTCAAGGGGGGTTCGTTCCATACTAATGCAACGATACATTATCGAATCAAAAATACATTCCATCTGAGATCTTGCTTGCATTATAAAGCAGTAAAACAAGTCCCAAGTATCTCGATTCCAGATGCCTTTTACATTCATAAATGATAATATCGTAACGCGGTTCCCATTATTCTTGTTTGTTGTTTTTTCACTGGGTATGAAGAAGGAAAAACGCGGCATTACGAGATGTTCTAACTGGCATGCCAATAGGGCCAAAGATTTTTTTTTCCCTTTGAAGCGGACAAACCAGGGTTTATCGAGGGAATATTCAAGAAGGCAATAACCAGATGGTAACTACATGTTTGTCGAAGGCAATTTCGTTTTGACTCAATTTTGACTCTTCGTCTGTATAATGACCCGAACTATACGTATACACGAGATACTAAAATGTGCATTTAATCATATATTTGCAGAGTGCATTTCCAAGTATTGTTCCCACATAAGTTTATGCCGGCTGCCATCTATCTATCTATCTATGCAACACAGCATTCATGTGTTGGTATATGTATAAGATATCATAACTGGGGCTCCTCTGAAGGGACATTACAAAATACGTTCAAATGTTTTTGAATTGTTTCATGAGACTATATGTATTCGATTTGATTTGATTTGGTTTCTGCACTATCATTGTACATGTAAACACATTGCTGATAGGTTATATACATACATTGTTTACAAAGTAATTTTGTCTCTGCTGAATTTACATTGTTCCATTACAAGAGTGTATATGCGGTACAGAGACCGGGGTAATATATGCGCTTTAAACATTCTTACAGAGTGGATTTGGCGCAATATAAATTCATATCATCATTAATATCACAATAAATAATCATCATTATCAATGCTACCATTGTTATTATCATCATACATGTCATATATCAAATGAGTACTTTGGTGTTCCACCTGTAATTCATTACTGGTGTTTGCTATCAACATTGTGCGAATGGATCCCAGTATTATCATCTCTGTGGAAGGAGTTAACTTCTACATTTATATAAGTACTATAGTACATAAACAGTTTGATCGCAAAAACGACTTAAGCGCCATTTGGGAACATTTTGAATGTAAGTCTATCATCAGAGAAAAATAAAACCTTCGATTGATACGCACTTGTTACATAAAAAGGACAATTCTTTGAGATATATGATTAAAGTCATTGAGTATTTTCCTATTGTATTTCTTTTTTCCTAGCACCTTTTATAGCATATGTCTCAAACTGACGTTTCGCGATAAAACCCGTCGTTTTATTAGAAACAAGGACAATAATGATGATTACGGATGCTGATGAGGGGTATGAAACTCCAGACCTTAACTTAAATAAGTGCTCCTGAATCTCAATTTAGAATTCAAATGAACGTTTTCAGCCGTATAGAGGATTCGCCGTCCACAATATATGACCCCACACTACAAGACAAAATGTAATCTAAATAGATAATAGATTTGTAAGTCATGTTTACACTTTATATCCTGTTGTGCGTAATATCAAAAAAATATCATTAATGATGTTATTTTGTATTAAAATGTTAAGAACATTATTAATGATGTTATTTTGTATTAAAATGTTAAGAATATTATTAATGATGTTATTTTGAATTGAAATGATTAAAAATGCAGAAATAAAACCAACCAACCAAACAACAATGACACACTTGATTGCCTATATAATGCTCGACGTATGTTCTAGATTGGCAAAATATCCTGACAGGTCACCGTATCAACAGGAAAGTAATTCAAAAGAGAAGGTTTCCATTATTCATCTCAACTACAAAAAAAAAAAAAAAAATGCCAACACGACATCCAACATGAACAATCATAATTGTCATCCATATTGCAGTCAAAATCACAGTCTCCGCGAGATGTTGATATTTGAAATTATCATAGTTTTAAGAAAACGTCGAAAATAAGTGCAATATTATTATCATACAACATTTTGAGAGTTAGATTTTGAGTGACAACATTTCAAATGTTGAATTTACCATTTCATTCTTGGAGTTCGCATGGCGGCTACTTCCAATATTTAATTGCTCATTATGTCTGGTGGATTACGTTTGCTTTTTTTTTGAGAATCTCACTATTACATGTTATTACACACGATTGTTTCTGTTTCAATGCTTTTCATTTTAACCAGAGTCCCTTGAGGGGAAAGATCTCCTTTAAGTTTTATGTGATGAGCGGCGGTTTTCCTCAAACTCCTCGGTTCATGAATTTTCATGGAGATTTGATAAAGACCCATTGAGTATTCTGAGTGAGCATTACGGTACTGCATTGGATTCGTCAGCAATTTATATCCCTCAGGACATCCATCCTCTTATCGTGTATCGAAGGCATCACACTCATACACGCACACACACATACACACACATACATAAACACACATACGAATATACTAACTTGCGAACACGAAACTTAGACGCAAACACATACAGTCAGGTTCTAGTTTCGCTTAACATCAACAACAATTTAAAGAATACAAGCAAGTTAAAGCCGTCGAGTGACAGCTCCCTATTACAGCCAATTAACACATCTAACATGTATATTCTTGTAAACGATTAACACATACAATCTCTTGTATATTCTTTATGTTACGATTCAGTACAATGATAAGAGATCATGTTCCTAGATCAAAGGAGCCTTCGTTGCTCAAAATCTACTGATAGAATTATCAGTTGCTATTCTATTGTTCTTGCTGATAATCACATTCTTTCCAAACACATGAAAGATGATATTATTCCCTGTGGTCAGAAATTGTTGCTGCGCCATCTGTGGGAGCATTCCGTAACCGACTAACGGTTGATCACAGTGGCTAGCCGTGTTCTTCACATTTGTTATGTGCTTGTAAATATCTGTAAACATACTGTATTATAACGTAAATAACACAGTCTGCAAGAATATTCAGATTATGGAAGGAGGCAGACTTAACCAGAAGAAGAAGAAGAAGAAGAAGAAGAAGAAGACAGATAATGACCAAAATATGGTAGCCAACATGAACATGCAAGAGGGAAGCACGAATGAAAAAAAAAACACGCAGAGAATAATAATACAGCAAGTCTTGTGCTTTTAGAGTAAGACAAGAAAGGAGAGGGAGAAATGACTTTGGAAAAAAAAGGCTAGAACTGAGAATCAGACTAATACCAGGCAATAAGAAACCAATTTATAGCATAATATCATCCCCCCCCCAAAAAAAAAAAAACCGAAACAAAACAAACTCGTCGATATACTTTGGTTTCAAGTTTGCCACTGTGGGTAGACTTTCTTAACAACGAGAAATAGAAGAAACAAAGCTACAAACCGTGTACAACTCAAAGTCAAAGTTTAGCCTCCAACGACAGTTTCGGAAGAAAGTCGTCTGTGTTTGCCATGCCATATCATATGTACATCAAACATCTACTGTTTGATTAGAACAGATCGATAATATAAAAGAAACGAGGGAAAGTACTTTCAGTGCTTAAAAAAAGGCAATATGCTACTTGAGAACATTTGTTGTGAAGCGGAATGTCTGCGAGACAGTTGTTACACAACGCTATTTGACGTCATAACCAATTGGTAAGAGGGATGTGGGGATTTCGTTGATTTTTTTTTAATATTGCAATAACAACCATGAAATAAAAGACATTGAAAATATGCAGGGCATTAATACAGACTTTATGCCAAAGTTTTATCTTTTCGTTCTTCTTCCTCATCTTCTCTATCTCCTGCTTCTTCTTCTTCTCCTCCTCCTCCTCCTTCTTTTTTCTTCTTCATGAGAACATTCAATGTTTCAATATCTCTTGTGCAAATTTTGTCCAATGTATACTTCAACCTCTCCAAGCATCATACCATACGGCTGCTAAATGATTTTCCTCTTATTTGCTGCCTTCTCTCTTTTCTTGTGTCTTTTCTTTCTTATTGTTGTTGACCTTGTCCATGCCGTCATCATAATCGTCATCATCATCATCGTCGTCGTCGTCATCGTCATCATCACCACCACATCTTCTTCTCCCAGCAGCCCGAGTAAATAGTGTAACCCTGGGTCCGTGTCAGTGCACTTTCTGCCGAGAGCGTATACAGAGACGAGAAGGTCGGGCTAAGGCTGATGTAGGGAGTTTTGAAGGCAGACGATTTTAAATGACAACACTTTTGGGAGATCAGAATGCTCCAAACCAATCCATTCCATTAGGCTGAGTGTGGGATTTAAGTATCTAAACAAAAATGTTCGCTTATTTCTGTCGAGGGCTTACAAGGTTTGGCTGTTGGCACACAACGAGCAGCCTCGGGGCGCCTGGAGATAATGACAGACAACGAGACCCGTCTGCTTCGTAAAAGGAAATGCTCCGTGGTGTGTAAGAAAGTATTGGACTGGAGTTACCTATGTTATTCAATTCAAGTAAGTTCCTCAGAGCAAAATCTTATTCCACTATGGTTTGTCTTGAAACTCAGGATGCAGTTATACAATTACAAATCAAGCAGGTGATGTTACAACAGAATTTGGGCAACATCGAAAATCATATCTGCACCAAGGTTCGACTACTGAGTACCTATATCTTGCAATTTCTCATGCTAGATGAAAGTAAAAGGAGACATATTTTTCTGTTGTACAATAACACACACACACACACACACACACACGCACACGCACACGCACACACACACACACACACACACACACCCCCACACACACACACATACTAAAGTATTAATTTTCAGTGACTCACTGAACTATTTGGCAGCTTTTGTATGCGAATGCCAGGGCTGCGATCTGGACTCTTCAACGGTTTTAAAACACAGTTGTCTTTGCATTTGAGTGTTGGTATACTGCAAGATGTCAATGACCTCATCCTGGCAGTACTTGACGTCATTCATTCTTGACACCAACAGCGTAGATCTCACCCTTTCTGACCTATAAACCAGCATGTGGAGCTTCCACGGCTCACACTGCAAAATTGCATTTCTACTGAAGGGCAAACGAAATTACTGATGAACACGTCATAAACCGTAGCCATCTTATCCTCCAGCAAGCGAAAGTCATTCGTTTATTTTCCAAGCTAAACATCTATTGAAGCTACTACAAAGTTGAGAACAGGAAATCAGAAGACACCAGCTATTTCTTGTACATGCTCGAAATATCCTCAGCCATCATATGGCACTGGCGAGACCCTGACTCTATACTAAACGCGACCACCAATGGTAAATATAAACAATTATGAACTTGGTCATCACACATCGTTAAGTTCTCTTCCTTTCACCTTTTTATTATATACATGCCAACGCTTGGACATGGTTAACAGAACATGCAAATACTTGTAGTTTCGAACGAGCCAAGGGAACATCCGTCACTATACCAGTGCTAGCCTGTCGTGCCTGTTAACTCGTTGAAATCATTCAGGTAAACTATTGCTGCGTTGTATTTACTCCATGCTTTAATGTGCATAGCCTGAGATGTTGTAGCACTCACAACACTTACACATCCCGACTATACCGAAGATAATATGTTGTGGAATTGTAAATTTCAGTATTGCGTGGTGTTCTCTGTAAGTCCTTATTGTAGAGGTCTTGTTTTATATATGGTGAGTACAATGCATGATAATAATGACTTTGTTAATGATAATAACAATAAGAGCAAAGTTAGCAATAGTGCTGATAAAAATAACGATGATAATGGGAAGCATAACAGCAATGAAAATAAAATTGATACTGATAACATTAATGATGGAAAAAAGATGAAGACGAAGAAGACTTTGCTTGTCATGAATAAGCAGAATTATTCTCATCGAACAAAAACAAAACTGTAATATGAGCCAACAGTATTCAGATCACACTGTCTGCCAAAAGCAATAAGTCAGTTCGGCGTTAGCTCATGTGACATGGGTAAGCCTATACAAATAATCTTACTTTTTTCTGTCAGTTGGTTAGGCATTTCTCTTATATTCAAAGCTGCATAATCCATAAGCTTGGCCGTAGTAACTATTTGTGGAATTCATCGATCATGTTCAAACAAAGGATGAACTTGCGTAGACCAGTTGACCAGAATGGTCCGTCAATAACACCTGAGAAAGCATCCGTTTCATTATTTTACATTGAATGTATCATAGCAATCTCTTTCTTTTGATATTGGCAAATACCACCTTTGCTATAAATAGTTGGTTGTGCTGGCAAGCACCATTAGCAAAGATCATCTGAAATAATTACTTCCCAGATGGTTATCTCAGTAATTCTAAAAAACCAACATGCCCTGATGGTGCGAATGACATTTTTTTTTCTGCTCATATAAAAGTGGGACCCCGAATTGGTGATAGCAGATGGTCGAGTGCTACACTCTTTCATACACGCACACGCACACGCACACGCACACGCACACACGCCCACGCATGTACACACACTCGCACATATTATTTTTCTGTGTTTAGTGGGAAATGAAAACGGAATACATCACAAATTTAGCAATTACATGTCCAAACTCTCAGTAGCCTTTAAGCATGTGTTGTGTGTATGTTGTTTTTTTTTTCAGATTGTTTCGAGGCCAAGATCCCTTACACAAGCTTTGTTTATGATGGCAGTCTCCTGTATCCCTTAAAAAAGTTCTTTGTTTTTAAGAATTTGCTTTGATATTGTGCAAATTATGAATAAATTTATTTGATAAAGCTCTGTAAGGTTAGATAGATATTGGTTAATAGCTACTTTTATCGACAACGTCAATACGTTTTCATAAAAGCGCCTGTCATTTGTATTCATTTTCTAAAGAAAAAAAGGACGAAAATGGTGTGTGATATTTTCTTTTAGTGGAGATATGTGGTAATTACGATTCATGGCGTGATCACAAATGTTCATCATCGACATGATAGTGACTATCCCATGTCGCTATCTAAAACTATTGCTGTAGTAACAATCATAACTTATTTTACTGGTTTGTGAAATAATGGTCGTCTAAAACACACCCACATCAGTGCCGATGTGATGATCCGTCCTTGATGATTTGACGGATGATAATCCGTCTTCAACGCTGTCATCATTTACTGGTTCTGTTTTCCTCGATCGCCTACCAGCTCCAGTGCCCTGTACGCCCTCGGCCTCGCTGCCTCTTACCACGCTGTCCCCAAAGGGAGCCCGTCGATTTTCCCTTGCCATTCTAGCGTGGCGTCACCAATATTTACCTACTATCGCATTGCACTATTGATTTTTTGTTTCTAAAAAAAGGAAAGATAGATGGACGGAGAGCGACAGACAAAAAGAAAGAAACAGTGAAAAAGGGTGAGCTGGAGAGGGAACGAACTTTTTTTCTGCTTGTGTGTATATGTAGCATTTGTGCTTTACTTTATTACATTCCTAATCTGTTATTATGTTGAGGGATTTTGTTGTTGTTGTTTTTAATCTTCGTAGACACCATTTGTGTCACGATGAGTCCTTTTTAAGAAAAAAAAAGATTAACTTGACACTCAGGGTGACAACCGTTAGGAAAAGTCGAGAATATGATAATGGAAGAGCTTGCTTCCAAAAGGCGCTAAATCCATTGACAAATGATGGATTTAGCGCCTTTTGGAAGCAAGCTCTTCAATTTTTGATTTGAATCTCCCTTTAAAGACTGTGGAGGGTAGAGGAAAGTGACAATATCATATTTTCAGTTTTCTTGATGTCAGTCATGAAGCTATACACTCCAGGTCACTATCATTACCACTCTCAAAACAGTCTCTGGTCAGTATATTTACAGTCGTGAAGAAGTATACACTAATTTTGTTTTAGATCTATCTATATATGTACCGAAAATCATACTATAGTAACATTTTGCTTCTGTATTATATCCCATTTAAACGTTTGAATTTCACATCTTCGTAGCTGCAAGAAAAAGTTAAAAAGAAAACGTATTCACAATTTCCAATGCAAGAAGGGTACGGATGAATACTCGTCAACATATACACAGCGGGATCTTTGATTCCTATTAGCAGTTCAATAGGAAAGGTAGTTTCAACATTCTCACTTATGTGCAACTGCAGACAACTAAGCGACAGACCATTACAGGCGTCATGGCACCAGTCTAGGGAAATCATGATTGTATAGTGAGCCAACCAGTAGGGCCTATGGGCCATTTTCAGTATCACATCAATTACTGACGTAGTCTCAATGCTGTAAACAGGGTGGACATATCGAGCACCCTCATCCTGTCATGCCTACCATAATTGCCTACGACACTAAACAAATTGAGAGGAATTGCGTTAAAAAAAGTTTGGTAAATCTAATTAAGGGTGTAGTCTCTTACAAGGTACACCTCATTTTGATAATGGACACGTTGTAGCTATAATTCAGAGAGTTTTTTGTTTGTGAGAGTAAGAGAAACATGTAAATTTTAAACCTGGGGTGAAACAAGTTGATTTACTCTTAGATGTAAGACACAGGCCTTATTAGATCTTCCGAATATTTAAAAGGTTTTATCACTTGTATTTGCAGCCCGAACGCCCAATTATGGAGGATCATCGCACGTGTGGACTCCACGCGCTGTACGATTTCTTATGCTTAGTGTCAAGAGAATGGTAGGAAATGTTACTGAATATCTGTCTTTAAACTCAGACTTTAATACATTTTATTCATGTCGCGTATCGTTTTGTCTTGTTTCGATTTGATTTTCAAGCTTTCAATAAAGACGCCATCCTATTAGGAGGAGAAAAGGCATTACAAATAATTTACAAAGTGAGGATAGCTTTCTGTAAGTTGTAATTCATGCACACATTCTCCTTGGGGTCGGTGTCACAACGGTCTTTACCAATGGTTGCAATGTCCAATTAACGGTCTCACTTTCTAGGGCCGTAGCCAGATGGCTACTTGCAGCATTTTAGTCGTTGCTATCGTAACTAGTCTAACTCTAATCTTGTCTCATGAAATAAGTGCAGCCCCTTATTTGACGAAAAGGGCCCCAGGTGTGCATTGCGAAGCATTAACTGATGTGCAATGACGCTCGCTTGCTTCCGGTCATGTGAGGTTAATGGAGGTAAAGTAACGAGCAGAGAGGGGAAAATCCATAGTTGTGCTAAACTACATTTAAGAGCATCGTCTATTACCAGTTTCATGAGTTCTATACGGCTTTGCCAAGCAGGAGAGCACCTAAATGTCCTGTTAGATAATGGACTTGAATCATTGATTTCAATAATCAAATCGTGTCGTTCCATGCTAGTAGGTTTGCAACTTTTGTTTTAGCTTTCTATGCACTGTATGCTTATTACCTTTCCATCAAATTTTTAATCATCGAGTCTATATCTGCGCAACACACAATTCTACCATTGATGTCTAGTTATATAGGTAGATATTTGTAAATCCGAAATAAAGGTTTGTTGGCCCGGAGGTTCGTTATTCCGAAACATGTAAATACCGTATACTGCGATGTTCGTTAATCCCAAAATGAAAAAGGGTTTGTTAATCCGAACATGTCATAGTGATGTTATTTCGAAGGTGTTTTTTTGAAAATGAGAAGGAAAGATCCGAGGGTTCGTTATTCCGAAAACACAAAAATTTCCTATGCCTAGATGCTTGTTAATTTAAAAACAAAAAAAAATAAAAGATTCGCTAATCCGAACAGTTGTGGCGTCATTCACATTTCGAAGGCGTTTTACCGAATATGAAGAGAAGGATGCTTACTGACTAACATAATACAAACCTGATTTCGTTTAAGAAACGTTCGGAATGACGAATTGTATTTCATTTTCCCATTAATGAAACTTATGGGAATAACGAATCTTCCGAATAACCCACTGTGAGCGTCTAGTTATTCGTAATCAAACCATTAAATGGTTCAGCTTTCCAGTGCAATGCCGTTTCATTGTTGAGATATACTACACGGCGGCATCAAGGTAGTCTCTCTTCACTGGATTCTTGTCAATCTTACAATCTTCTTGTCTGTGAGTTACGTACTACGTTAAAATACAGACCCTTCGAATCAAGCTATTCTCTTATTTGATGAAGATATTCATGTAATAATTGTGTTGTATTTCCGTTTGAACTTTGCCGTTGACTATGACAATACCACACTTTAGAGTGTCACACAGCGTCCAGTACTTCTGTCACATTATTATGTTTACACGATTTATTTTCAGAGCGGTTGTATAGTTCTTTATGTCAGAGAGCCCACAATGCCCAACAGTTGTATTTCCTCTATTGATTTTTCCTTAAACATTATGAGTATCTATGTTTAACATAAAATGATGTGAAGTGGTTTAGCTGCCATGTTATGTTTGTCAGGCCTGTCTCATGACCTTAAACAGATATTGTATTGTTACCAATGACACATAATAAAGTTAATAGTAACTAAAGTAATAATAATGATACTACTACTACTACTACTACTACTACTACTTCTACTGCTACTACTACTACTACTACTACTACTACTACTAATAATAATAATGATATTAATATCCTCGTAAAAGACACTCGTGGCGGTCATCATGCAAAATCAGTGATTTGGGTTTGGGAATGCACAGAGTAAAAAACAACAATTTGTAATGGCAGCCCGTCGTAGATATGGTAAAATTTATAAAGATCCCAATATGAGTGCACAAAGTGCATTGCGGTAACGTCTGCAAATCATTGCCCATGGAAAGAACAGACAAAATGACACCTTATTATTAAACTGAAAAATCTAACATATCTCTTCCCTTCTTCCTCTCCCTCTCTCTTTACAGTCTTACCTCTTTTTCTCTGTGTGTAACCCCCACACATACTATCTATCGACCTATCTATCTATCTATCCATCTATCTATCTATCTATCTATCGACCTATCTATCTATCTATCTACCTATCTATCTATCTATCTATCTATTTATCTATCTATCTATCTATCTATCTATCTATCTATCTATCTATCAGTCTATCTATCTATCTATCTATCTATCGACCTATCTATCTATCTATCTATCTATCTATCTATCTATCTATCTATCTATCTATCTATCTATCTGTCTATCTATCTATCTACTCATCTACCTATCTATATACCTACTTACCAGCCCAACGTTTTTGCTTTCTATCTGTTTTTGTTTCTGCCCTTGCCATACTGCGCATATCTCGATATACTTCGAATATGCTGAAGGGTTTTCGTCTCTAATAGGAAGATGTGCCATTAACGATGAGGTACAATTCGTTTTTTACGCCTGGAGGTTATTTTCGTAATAGGCGCACTGTGCTTGAGACTGCCCTTCTACTGCTGACCCCCATTTCTTTCATGCAGTCCATGCACACAATGGTTACGCAGATAGGTCTACTGCATTATTGCATGTGTAGAAATTACCATACAAAAAGATATAGAAACAGAACAAATGGTACAAATAGATAGACCTACGTAAAAAGTTTGTTCTGTTTTACTTCACTTTAACTCTGTTAGTTATAGAACTTTCCTTGCTTTACTTTGAATGAACATTTTATTATCAAATCCGATGGAAATCTACTGCTGGAGATGCTTTACTGCTTATGTTTTTTTTTTTTGTTATCTGACGTTGTCCTGCTGTTTTTGTTTGACTATAATTTTGTCCCATCTGTTGCTCTGTCAAGCTCTGTTGGAAAACCCGAAAAAAAAAAATCGAAAGCTTGGCAGTTTAAGGCTGAGCGTGAAGAAATCCACAGCATGCTGCTTCCTCTCCCTTTAGTAAAAAATTTTATATATTTTATATGCTTACGTACATAATTGGATTCGTGTCTGTTAGAGTAGAAGTAGTAGTTGTTGCATTTGCCATAATAGCGACACAGTATATCATGCGCACATCTTTAAGTATGATATAGGATGAGATGAACATTACACAATGAATTAGTTCGTATGCCGATTTCGTTCACAGAAGACGACTAAGATTAGATAGAATAACATCAGTTTTAACTGAATTTGATTGAGCATTGCGAGTGTAATGGTGCCAACGTGGGATAGATTAGCGTGTAACAATTGCAGTAAATCGAGCTCCAACACCGAGACACCGATCCCATCAACACTTGGTATTGACATCAAACCATCGCGAAGTCCGCGGGAATTGCACGACGAAAAAAGTGAAAAAAGGTTCATGTTCTTATTAATTCTTATTAATAGTTGTAGTAATGAGAAGACGAGTCAAAATGACTAAAATTTCACTCCTTCTCCAAAACACTATAGGATTTTAATATTTTGCTCCCAGGCTCAGATTTAAAATACAGCGATGTCTAGAGTGTTCGTGTAAGTTACGTGGGCAATCATTGCATTTGCATAGACTTCGCACGTACAACGTGCATCTATTGAGGACATGAATGTGGGTCTTGCTCGGCAACACTAACACAAACACCGAACGTGAAATGACAAAGATGGTAATCCCTAGGGGCTAGTGTTAGTCAACGGGGAAAACACGCAAAAACACGCAAACACGGTGAAGCTCGGTTCAGCAGACGACATTCAACAGCGGGCCTAACACCAGCTACCTAAAGGCCGTGTCACACCAGCCTTGCGTGTGACTTGCAAAGAACAATTTTGACTACCCGGAGGTCCCCGTAGATGATCCGCACATGGCAGTACCTAGCATGTATCTCAAAAGTAGTCGCCCGGAGGTGCGCACGTATATATATTTTTTTTTTACCCGCAACCGTGTTTAGGCCCTGTCACACCTTTACTCGGGCTTGTTACGTGTAGGGATTTTCTAGCATACCGGACATTCCTGAGGGCGGAAAAGGATTTGTGCCAGTCAGCGCATGTGTCTTACTTGCTGGACGCGTTATACTTGCGAGTATACTGTGGGACCTTTGTACCAGTCGCGTGGAGGCTGACAACTCAGTGAAGGAATTCCTCTAATGGAATGGCTGAAATCTCACAGAATTTCATTATCTTGGCTGCATACGGGACTGCGAAGTACCTGCGTGGGAATTGCCTGGGAAGTACTGCCGCTAAGGGTCTCCTACTGGCGTTCTGCGTGGACCTCTACGGGTATTCCCGCGACTCACCCGGAAAAAGTTTTGGTCATGCTCAAAACTTGGCTGCGGTTAAATCGGACTTGCGTGAGCACCAGACCTCCGGGCAACTACGCGCTAGATACTGTCAGGTGCGGACCAACTGCGGAGAGCTCCTGGGAGTAAATTTGTTTCCCCGCAAGTCAAGCCGCAGAAGTTCCCCCGTACGGTATGACAAGGCATGAATGAAAATTGCAAACATTCTTGTTCGCCCGCTGAAAATCTTCTACGTGCTGGAAACTACCTCCTCGCCACAAGCCCGCGTAGCTTGCCCGGAATGGTGTGACACGGCCTTAAAATACGTCATAAATTTTGAAGTAAACATCCCGACACCAACTTATTTCCAGTTCCGTTTTATCGGCGGCGCTGGTGTTGAAATAGATCTAGTACTAATACCGACATGAAATTACCCAATGTATCAATTACATTGATTCCCCGTACAAGAACTCAAACATTTTCACGTCACTGATTTCTGTTGATAACAACGGAGATCATGTGATGACAATTAACACAACACGAACCAGGTTGCCAATGCACAAGACTTACTTTGCTTCTCTATCACTTTAGTCATTCTTCATTTAATTGCTACCATGCTTCATTTAATTGCTCCAAACAATCCACCGTCAGTTTTCTACCAGTTCCTTGTCGACACTAGAGAACTGTGTCGACACAGTTTTTTTTTAAGCTAAGATGAGTCAAGAGAGGGCGGTTTTTAATATATTGAATCCGCTCCTTTGAGGCTGAGCTGAATTGTTGAACATAATTGAACGTAGTGTGGAAAATAGCATGTTATGAAATTATTTTTATCTGTAATGTATTCATCAAGATCTACGTTTGAAAAGCATTGCGTTTTTCTTTCTATGCAGCTTTGAAGACAAAACATTGGTATGCGGAATGCTACGTTGATAAAATGTGGGTGTGAAAGTAATATCATGCTTATGTAAGATGTATATAATGGTGCTTAATTCTCAATTTCAGAAGCTCTGGAAGCCATTACTGCCCAATGCGACGATTGCACGATAAGCACAAATATATCGGAGAGATACGAAGAATATCATCCCCCCAGACATGCTCATTAAGCATGATTCAGTTATAGGTCTTTCCTATACAGGAGGCATATTGTTGTCTCACCAACAATTAGCTGCTTTAAAATGAGGCATTTTCCGACAAGACTTTGAAGACAATTAATTTGATGCTAGTGGAACCAGGAGGTAGTCTTCCTTTCACATACATGTCAGCGATCTCCAAACATACAGTGTGCATTATTTTGCCAGGAGTGGTTGTACTTTGATTTGCGATTATTTGCTTGACACTTCACCTCCGAATGACAGTGATTTACCACATATAAAACATATGGAATAACCATTTTCGCAAGTAATTGGTTTAAATATCCGCTTGGAGTACTTATCATTCTGCTAATTCGTTTAATGTCTTTTCTTATGTCCCTTGTTTATTGGTTTGCTGTTCCTCAAGTAGAAATACGTGTTTCATCGTTCTCGTGTTTGTTCACGTACGGAAAAACGACTTGGGCATGAACTATAGCAATCAGATATCATGCACACAAAGTGCTGCTTACTAAATTATTATGGGGCCGATAAGAAACAATAATAATAGCAAGAAAATTGTTGGCAACAACACCAACATTTAAACGCAATCAAAAATATCCCGACATAAAGGTAAATGATATTCATAAGAGTTTGTTTGTTGTTATTTATAGACTCTCACTGCAAGTCTCTTAAATTGCCTTGTGTTAGTTCTTTAGTAAGAACAGTTTGCTGTTCGCTTTGAACAAAGAAAGAGAAAGTGAGAGAAATAGGAAGAGTCACAACGCTTTATCAATGACATAACGATGTATCACCACGTATCTCAAATTTTGGCAGATTTCATTTTTCCTTTACATTTATGCGTGGTCTCTCCTCTGTCAAAATTTGTGACTTTCACTATCTTTGGTTTTCTGATCGTTTAAAGTGACATTTTAACAATATTCTACTTTGGCTCAAAGTAATTTGGCAAAACAACGTAACTACGTTCTTCGAGATACGTGACAATGGTTTATTGCAATATAATACAGAATAAATCATCGTCATATGATTCAAAGTGCTGAGCCAACTATTCTTCAAAATATCCTTACACATAAAGGTGATTGCAAATGAGGTTGCACTTTAATATGATGCGGTGCTTTAAAATCACTATAAAGCTATGGGGCCTTTTCAAGTGGCTGTAAATATGGTAGATCTACAAAAACTGTCCCCATGAAATCTCGTGAATTTATTGATTTCACCTCTACTTATCAACCAGACCATCACGAACAAACAAGATATGGGATTTACTCCCGCGTTGATATCGAAGCATTAAAAGTATATTGACTTATAAACCATGAGTTGAGTGTCTGATTTGGAGGTCGATGGTTTTATTTTCTTACCCCCACCACTCTATCAGCATTAATTCATACATTTGCCTGTGCACGTTAGGGTCTTTTTAATCATGTTTCAATGTTCACACCCAAATAAAAAAAGAAAAAAAAAAGAAATTGTTTCGTTTATGAAACCATAGTGTGGAATTGATAAACGTTAATAACAATCACACACACATACACACACACACACACACACACACACACACACACACACACACACACAAACACACACACACACAAAGGCACAAACACATTCGATGTTCATTCGTAAAAAAATACTCAAAGATGATATAATCTAGTCACGCAAAATATAAACTCTCACGCTTGTGAATAAGATGGATACTAGGCCTAGTACCTGATGTCAGAACAGAGACTGGCTGTAACTGCAGATGAAAACAATCCCTGAGCCAGGATTTAAACAGATAAGCCCAGTTTTCACATCCTTCATAAAACTCTCAAAACAGACACAAATTTCTACATAACCAATTGCCCATCACTTTTTACTACTACTACAATTGTATTAACTCTTTATGTGCCACGTTTGCACGTCCGACTCAGTCGACGGCGTGCCAACATTACATATTCTGCTCAAACCCACAAACCTGCCCAAACCGATCGATAAATCGCCAAATGCAGCAGTACAATGAAAGTTTTTCTCGAGCTTCCGTTCCTCTAACATATAGCTTACATATCATAATGGTGATTAACTATCAAGTATTGTTCCCTTATAGATTTGCTTGTAAATTCTAAGTTTCTGTCACTATTTTGTGTGCAAATTCATGCATTTACAGTAATAAAGCTACTGGTCAATTCAAAGAAAAACAATCATCAATTTGTCATACAATTTTCATCAAAGCAAAGCTTGACATTTTCTCTACAACTTTGCTCACTATAATAATTATGTCCAGCTTAACAAAAATCTACAGAAGTTACAGAGATTTGAAAAACATGTTTTCTCAAAGCATGACTACGTTGGTGTCTCAGAATAATGTGGCACACAGGGAGTTTCCACCATGGCACATGAAAAGTTAAACTGGCAAGGTACATGGTAAACTCGTATGAACAACAAAAGTAACATGAATATCAATTACTAAGGGTTTGCAGTAGTGTATATTTTCGTCTTGTATTCCGCAGTAGAGTATATCCATGATTATATTAGTTTAGCAGCATCACTGACACTTTTACATGACTTGACGACTTCATTGAGTCCTGTAATACACTGCACATACACATTATATAGCCTTTCCATAGTAAATATCGTGTATTTATATGCAAAATAGTATATTAATATGCGAAATAGTATTTTACTTCATTTTCAATTTAAAATCACAATATTTAGAAAACAAAACGTTAGAAGTGACCGAAACATCTTTCTCATTAAAATCATCATTTTCAATATTGCATGAAATCTTTACGTAAACTTTCCCACGATATACCCAATTCGTCTTGAGAAAGAGTTTGGTAATCGCTCTTTGGTGACTGACCTCAAAACCATAACCTTATAAAGTCTCAAAATCGTAAGGTGCACAAAAATTTATTGAAGACAGATTGCGCGGAACCTTTGAAAGAGATCGACACATTGCAAATTTTACTTTGTTTTCAGCGGATGCTTTTTTCATATGATTTTTACAAGTGTGGGTCTTTCTTTATAGTAAGCAGGGATTGGACATGTAAAACATACGTTAATGGATTTTGATCGATAGTTCCTTTAATAATTCCTTCATAAGCATCTTTAAGAAAAATATTGATAATATTTAGTATTGTTTTTCCCATTGATTTATCAGCAACGACTGATAACATTTTCAATGAATAATGTCTGATTTTACTCTAGTTACGAGTTCCTATCAACAGACTTATTATGTACATAAAAGATAATATTGGTGTCAGATAATACATGTACAAACAATGGCTACAGCGATCATGACCTAATGCTTAAGTGGGAAGATAAGCCAAAATCAATCATTTTCAAACTAAGAGCCATATATCTGATTAAACAAACACTCTCCGATATAGGCCTACATGAAACTATAAACTGGCTATTTATTTTATCTTGAAATTGTTCTACATACAAAATTTCCAATATGAGTATGTAATATATACACATAATACTGAATTCTATCACAGTGATATGCACTGCTAACTGTCTACACTTAAAGAAATGAAATTAAGATTGTAGAAATATGAATACAATTACTGTAGGACGGCTCATACAAAGGAGATCTTAATTGACAAGAGTATCTTCATATAATGAAGTCTCTAAACAGCGTTTCATATCAAGCTGAAAATGTATTATTTGACGGTCAAATTGCCCCTTATCGGCTTATATGAACGCAGATCATTCAGTGTTTTAGTAGTAGCCATGACAGATATATATATATATATATTTTTTTTTTTTTTTTGCAGGTAATTAAGATAAAAACATATTACCACGCAAAACAAAGGAAGGAAGGAAGAAAAAAAAAAGGATTCGCACATGACCAAAAGACACATTAAAGCAAAAAAGACAGAGCACGATGAAATTACAGCACAGGTCAAAGAGAAAGGATGAGGGCCGAGATGCAAGGAAGAGAGGTTTGTGAGCAAGCAACTCCATCGCCAGGACAGTTGAAAGTACAAAGGTTGTTACATGAACAATTCAATTATTTAGTGCCGCATGTAGAAAGCAAATATTTTTTGATTCAATTTAAATCAATTCAAATCTATTTGTAAAATGTTTGACAAAAACATACATTTCATTTTCTATTGTAACAAAGAATAAGTTTAACAAGGCAATGAGAAATAAACAGAGTATATAACGATATAGTGAAATATTCTGTTAATTCTTTGAAATGAATACTGAAGTGATAAATGAAGTATACTAATGCAATGCGCGAAAAACGGAGGGACCCGCAGAGGAAACATTTTGTTGTAGAATGTGGACCTCTCAATAGAAAAATAGGTTGAAACAGGTGAAAGGGAGACATAGAGAGAGCTATATTATTGATAGAAAAAAAAGAGTTCTAAACAAAACTATTGTAGGAGCGCCGAATATCGATAAACCAAAAATAAATACAGTGTACACGTATCACAGAGCGCGACTAACCCCCTCAAACCCCAAATACCGAAAGTACTGTGATGAAACGCCGCGATATTTCTGCAGTTAGCATTTACGTCGCTCGAAATTTCGTGAAGTTTTAAACTTTTTTTAAAACTCTTAACAGCAAGTTAGATTTGAAACATCTTAATGGCGCCTTGATTAATGAAGTGAAAAGAAATTGCGTTATTCTGTTGTCATCTTCCCCAACATATTTCCATTGCACCTCTTCATGATTTCTTGCAATTCGCTGCAAACAAGGATTTACAGCCAAAAGTTGTATGTTTGGTAGGGGCTACGGTATCTAGGCCTATTCTTTTTGAGCAATACATATCGCAACTTATAATTCCGTGAACTTAGAATACCGCCCGCTCACAGACTGTCAAAGAATTCATAACTTGCGTTATAACAACCTCAATCAGAAAAAGGTAAAGGGTGAATTCATATTGTCTTTATTCTTAAGTGTCTGGCAGAATATTGCAACACACAGTCTAAATTACTATCTACAGCCAGATCAAGAGTTCATCTTGTTCGTAGCAAAAAGTGAAAGAAATAAAATGAGATTTTGTATGCCAGGTGACCAGTGAATCGATTCAAACAGTTATTATAAAGTTATGTACATTTTTTTTTTCTCACCAGCAGATCTAATCAAACATTATGTATTGCATTCAAGTACTGCCGAACTTGTAAATTACGATTTGATCTAACGGAGTTCATTCGGTAACGACTCCTCAACCTGATCTTTGGAAGTGCTTGGATTTATGTCTACTTCCTGGAGTGACATGCCGTCATTTTCGATTCCAGTTTTCGCAATGTCTTGCGCGTTGTTGTTTTCTAATATATCTTTATCTTTATCTTTGCTACCTTCTTCTTTCCAAACAGTGCGTCGAAGAAGTTTTGACATGAAGCCTAAAGAAACGCCTAAAAGAACTGTGCAGATGAAGGTTAGAAGAGGCACAGATCTTGCCAAATCAGCCTCCGGAGGTCGATACACAGCCCTAAGTACCACCGTTGCGAACGAGGAATTCTGGACTCCTGTTTCAAGCGCCACCACTATAGCCTGCTTATTCTCCAAGCGAAACAATTTAGCGATTATGCCACCAAGGAGTCCTCCGCAAAGCGGTAACAGGAATACAGATAGATATACAGATGGTGGAGAGAGAAAAATGTACCACGTGAATGGCAATGTAATCGCAAGTACAATGACAATGGTCATGATAACAGCAGGCTTAAGGATTTTTAGCACTTTCTCTTTGGTCTTTGGGGCCTTGTTGCCAAAGAGCATTCCCAAGCAAACAGGCGACACCAAGATTGCAGCTTGTATAGCCACTTGTTTAAATGGTGTCTGTATATCATTCGATTCGAGGAATCTTGAGTATATGAAAATATTCAAGGGCATCATACAAAATGCCAGAAGCGTGGAGCATGCTGTCATGGTCATACTGAGAACAAAGTCTGCATCCAACAAAATAGCAAAATCGTTGCTGATCTTTCCACCCGGGGAACATCCCACCATCAACAATCCCAGCGCGAAAATGTTATCAAGTTGTAATACTCTAGCGATACCTAGCGATAACGCTGGCATCACCACGAACTGGCAGATAAATCCGATAAAGAGGGGACACGGTGCTCTTAACCTCTGAATGACAAGTTTGAACTCGATTGCTGCTCCCATCAGGAAAAAAGTACCCATTAATGGTACGTAGAAAGCATATTGGAGGATCCCCTGGATGAACTTATTACCTATGTTGACCTTGACGGTCAGTGTGGCTACCTTCTCTTTCGCGTCCGATCCAACCGACGATGCCCAAACCAATAGACTCGAAATTCCGATGTGCTGTCCTCGTACGGTAAGTTCATGAGTAACAGGGAACTGATGATCAGGAGACACGGACAGACACTCGGTTGAGTTGATGACTTTGAACGTGTAGACTTTCTCGCTTTCGAAGGACATGCAGAGACGGTCCGATCCTTCGTAACTGAGCACAGTGACGTTGACAGTCTGTTCCTGGCGCTCGAACACGACAACCTGGTGGGTGTTCAAGAAGCTTACATTTGGCATTGACTGGCCGTAGCAATGACGAACGAACAGGAGCAGTAAGAGGAAGAGGAGAGGAGAATGGCTGTTGCTCCCATCCATGTTTCCGGGATATTTCTGTCTGTCTGGACGCGTAAGGGCAACTGTATGAAATATACAAAGTAATTAACAGTAATTAATATGACATGAATTTTCAAATCAAGATGAATTGAAACTTACAGCATGAAGGTATTCTTTGCTGCGTGCGAACTGTTTTCACCAAGCTGTCAGTACAGTAAAGTATTCGTCTGCATATCTATTCTGTTCTTAAAGTCTGAAGTTATTCATTGCTCATCTATTTGTTGCTCAAATATTCTTCTTTGAAGCGACTCTCTGACAATATTTCAAAAAGAACAGACGATAGATTCCCTGTTTTTTTTTTTCCAGCTGCGCTACACATTTGGCCTTTGGTATTCACTCGTAGAATATCAAGACAGACCTAGGATTGCTATGGTGGAAGAGAGTGGCTGAGCCGAAACTGCGAGTCTCAAACGATTTCCTCATTATTTATTACATTTTCATCAGAATACACGCACGCGCGCGCCTACACACACATGTTTGTTTCTTTTTTTTAGGGGATTTTCCAGATTGCATGAGTCAAAACATGTAGTGATCCCAACCCCTTTCTTCCAAGGCCCCTGTATTTACAAAGAAATGAAACCAACGTATATAAGAAGGTTTGAAGAGGCTACATCGCCGCAATAAATGAATGGATAGCAAATGACCCCTACCCTTTGTAGCCTTCGAATTTTTCACCTGTTAAAACTGGCACTAGCTCGATATCCCAACTCCGGGAAGAGAACGCGATGGAGGATCAGTGAACTCGTTTTGCATGGATCGGTGTACAATGTTGATCGACCATCGTGTCAATATCGTAAATGCACAATCATTAAAATCCGGTCAACGATTGATATTGACATCAGCTATATAGGGCCTACATCAAAGATGTTTGTAGGTATAACGTGCATGACATAAACCATAAAATGAAAATCAATATTGACACATATCAACACATTGATTAATCAGCATTAAGGTCAAACATATGTAAAAATTATATATATATATATATATATATATATATATATATATATATATATATACATATATAATGTCCCGGGCATTTTACAGCACAGGGTGATAACAAGGTCAATTTGAACAGAGTTTCAAGGAGGTAGTAAAGTGCACAGTTTGTGCTACGAAGAATATTTTATAACTTACGTTCCGCTAGCAGTAAACTCGGACAGGGTGTTAGTGTTTATTGTGTCTTGTGTAAAAATTGATACAGAAATGAAAAAAGTGCTCAGGGCAGGGTTACAATAAGGTCAAATTTAACAGATTTTCGATAACAAGTTAGTAAATGCACACTTACTGCTATATCATTCATCTTGAAATAGTTCAGTCACAAAAGCTGTCACTCATTTGTTGTATCCTCTGTAAACTTGAAGAAAAGACATTAAACCTGAATTTCTTACATTCTCTTTGCATGTATAAAGAAACTAACCTGTCAGTGAATTTGAATTCCGTTTAAATGTGATACGTGTAGTTACACGTACACACACACACACACACACACACACACACATAATATACAGTGAGTGTGTGTGTGTGCCTTAGTGTGTATTGTGCTATCACAGTCATACGCTGTCAAAACATTTTGTCAAAAATAATAAGAAAAAATAGAAACAAGTGTCATGTCGCTTAGAGCTTAAGAATCAAATTTGATGGATAAAATGTTTCTTTCTTTGCATATTTTCAAATTAAAAGAACTGTTGTCAGTTCTGTTTCCTCAGGGAAGGAAAGTTGTGACCTGCCAGTGGGTTAACCCATGTCCAGAGAGACTCCTCTTGTTCTGCTCTTACGTATTCAAATATGAGATGTTTAATCTTATTTCATATGAGGTGTTCATTCTTCAGTCTTGGGGAAGGATTGCCCTTTCGGCCACTTCTTAAAGGCTGATTTTCAAAGGGGTCCTGGCAGTTCTCTTAAAAGTTAATTATTCAACCTTATATCGGTAGACAAACAAAGTAAATATGGTGCATGCTGTAAATTGACAGTGAAAATGAGGTAGTGCCAATGTTGATAAACATAAAGATCAAAACAAAAAATTTATTAGTATGGGAGTATCATCATAAATTATATAAAAAAACGGATACTACACTTTAAAAAAAAGGGGGGGGGGGCGGGGAGGGACAACTCATACTGGTAAATGAGATTTAAGTGGTGAGAAAAGAAGTGAATTATATTACGAGATCGGGTCAAGACTAATCTGCTCATTCAGCAGGACTGCCATTCAAATGGCGATTAAACTGTTTTATTGACACAGTAGCGGGTAATCGGGTTCATTTAAAGGTTTAGGTTTTCATCAAAGTGATGGAGCTTTTAAGGTATTTTTTTATGTGTACAATATACAATTTCAGAAGTCTAGACAGTGTGCAAAAAGGCTTAGTCTTGAAAACGGAATATCTGTGTGAATTCTTAGATAAGAGTAGTTGAGCTTGTTGACTGCTCGATACGTTGGGTCTGCCACAAGTTTAGACCAACGAACTTGAAGTCTGTCTAGTAATTTCCAAGTGTCATATAGATTGTTCGTTGAAATTTTCTAGCTTACATTAATTATGATGCAAAATTGTTCATTTTAAAATACTTCTAGCAAACTGAGCTGTTTGAAGAAACGGAATCAAGAAATTACAAATGGCATTATATAATTGACAAAGTAGTAAGATAGTGCCCGACCTGATTAAGTGACGTAAGGGAGATGTAGACAGTTGAGCTACTTTTTCTATTTTTAGAATTTTTTTCTCAATTAATCCCTGCTCATAAAAAGCGTTTGTTACCAAATTGAAGTACAACTATAAAGCTCTCTTGTCCCTTCGCAATTGCATTCTAGATCATTTCTTAATTCAAAAAAGATAAAAAAAAATCTTTGAAAAGAAAAGTCAAGTGGCTCACCACTCCTGCAGTGTGAGGAGAGTTGAGCAATGTCTTCAGGAGAGTTGTGCCAGCTTTGGACAACACGTGCTATTTGTTGGAGAGTTGAGCCATGATCCAAACAGATAAATATGAATTTCAAAAACGGGCTTACAAGAAGCCAAAAATAAACTGCTTTTATCTTACTCTCAATTATAGGAGCATCTGGAAATTTAAGAAGTTCAAACACTCATCATGTACTCTATCAAAACCCTCATAAGAATCATTCGTATCAAAATAGTGTTTTGCTTGATGAAATTTTGCAGTTGTGTTTCATTATGTTTACTCATCACCTTTCTATGTCTTTCTTGCATAGGTCCTAATGAAGCAAAGTAAACACAAGCTACTGAACTGCAACTGTTAAGGAACTGCAGCCTAAACTTAGAAAGGAGCAAGGCACCATTATCTTAAAAAGATACTAAAGCATTTGATGTTAAGATAAAATCATATTTTCGTAATACACTTGTACATCAAAAACATATTTTCCTTTCCAGAGTGTGTGTGCTTTCTATCAACCTCTGTCTAATTAATATGCATGACACGTGAATAAAAGATATAGGAAAGTAACGTAAGATAATTACCAGATTTCGTAACCCTCCTGAGAACAAAATCTACTCTCTCTTGTTAGTAAAGTAAAAAAAAAATTCTGGTGCCAGCGAAACAGAAGAGTAGTTATTCATGTCTAAGAATGTCTGTACACTGTTTACATCCATATACGAAAAGCAAAGATCATTTAAGGGAAATACACAATGATTCATGTCATCAGAGATTTGCTGATATTTTCTGTTGGAGACGTCGTAATTTACAACCTCTTAATTGACATTTCCACCGTCGATAGGATTAAAATCATGTATCTTAGATCCTTAGGCAGCATGTGTTTGTGGATGAAAATTAGTTTCTATATAGTTAGTCACTGTGCTTTTTTCATATGTATTGCATCCAAATTTCAAGCAAAGCATAATTAGATATTTTTATAGTCACAGGTGCCACTACTCTGACTAGGCAAGCAATTAACGTTTAATGTGAGTTTCAGTGAAATTGTTTTTTCGTATTCAATTTTCATTTTCCCATCAAAACAAACGGATAGAGTACATTTATAAAACTTCCTCGTTGTCTTTTCCATTCATATAGCTTTGCGGCATGGTGCTCTGAAATGAAATATGAAATCATAAACCAACAGAGAGCACAAGTGCCTGCACCTGTGAACTCTAACAAGTTTGAAGAGGAAGTTCAACTCTCATATGACTTAACTCTCCTGCATCTCTCGTAATCATTCAAACTTATGTAAATTTGTTGTAACCTTCTTCTTTCTAACATGAAAGACTATTGCTCCAAAAAAGCGTCTAGTCCATGACTTGTGGTAAACGTTTGCAGGAATTAACATTTTGATCTCATTTTCATCGACAGTAATGGGATCAGTTTGAATCTTGTCATGTTGAGTTTATTAGAGTTGACGCGTTCCGATAAACATTACCAAAATGATGTTTTTGTTAAAATTCACCATAATCTAATATTATGGTTTCTTCTTTTAACTAGGCTAATAAATTTGTTTCAACTTTCAACTTTATTTTCATTTCCATGAAATAAACAGGGAAAATTATATACAATGCATTAATAGAACATATTTGTAATAATTTCAAAAACCTAAAGTAACAAAATACGTGTGATCATGACAAACAACATAATTGCATTTTTTAAGGTATATGCATAGTACAAGGATGGGAATGGAAATGGAGGGTCCCACTAAAAAGCCAAGCTCGTACGATATGGGACCCTTAGAAATACATAAGAAAACGAATGATGACTAAATGAAACTACAAACAAATACATGAAACAAAATCAAAGAAACCAATGTCAACTGACATGAAATCAAATGGGGAAGGGAAAAAAAAGAAGGAGAAAAAAGGGGGAACAAGAAAAAAAAATGAAATTGTGGACACAAGCAAACTGGATTCCTCATGTAGGAGTAATAAGAAGCACCCTGGATTGATATTGCGAAGAACTGGGTACATATACCGGTAAGAATGCAAAGAGCGGATATATAAAAAGGAGAGAATAGACACAATGATATACGGTTCAATAACAGTAACATTTGACAAGGACTTATATTAGACGGATTATTTTACTCTAATAATAGAAAATAATTTATATGTAATTAATTAATGCATATAAAAGATGATGACTTAATTGAGATAATGAAACAAACCTAATTCGGTTGTATATTATAAGATTTCAATAAAAACAATTTCAATTTATTCTTGAAAGAATTCAAAGTTCTTGCTGTTACTGTATAGTTGGGAAGTGAGTTCCAGTACTTTGGCCCATCGTAAATGTTTAATCTTGGCTAAACGTTATTTCAATTTCTCTAGGATCTTTTGATTAAATGAAATAACAAGCATCATCTATGTATACAATGTTAATCCACGTGCTTCCTTCTTCTTGACATATCAACGAACAAAGTAAATAGCACGAGGCCTAATAATGACCCATGCGGTATACTTCGCATGTTACGGTTTATTCGTCAGACATGCAGCCCTGTACACAAGTAAACTGTCGTATCTTTTTTATATCCAAGTGATATTTTATTTGATACTCATCATATAACATTCTTGAAGCAATGAGAGCTGAGAGATACATGACAAAGAATACATTTTGTTCAGTTTCTTAATCATACATGCACATCTTTCTCTTGAGGTATGTTGTCTGTGTGGGTTTATAACGGAAAGGAATGTTAAAAGCTGACATAGCCGGAAGGTTGCCAACGACATGCAGAGTGGTAAGCGAATATACACAATCTAATTATTTGAAATCTATGCCATTTCGACAACATAAAAGTGCCATGGCGTAAACATTCAGTGAAAAAATATCTACAGCTCGATTATACCGCTGAGTGGTTCCCATTTCCGGTTATGCACATTGAACTTTCCTTGTTTCTTTGCAATATAACACTCTTCACGATATGATTATGATAGCATAGCCTTAAAAGAGGACAAAAACTGTCGTATATCTTGTAAATGACTCCTGAATATTTCATTGTGTGAGGAGCTGATTTAGATACCCGATTTTAATACTTTCTCCAGTAGGAGGGCGATTTGATTTGAATAGCAATTATGTGGTTAAAGGAGACCTCCGGATGATTTTCAGATCTTAACTTTTGAACAACTATGAAGTATTTATACTGAGGACAAAGTTTCAGAATTTATGATAATTGGGATGAAGAATAATATTTTCTAAATTTATAACAAAGTGCAATAAACAAGGATGATGACATAGCAGGGTCACCATTAAAATGCATGAGTTGGGGCTCAAGGAAGCAGAAAAAAAAGAAGAAAGTATGCATAGATTATACACAGGTGAACTCGCAAGCAAGCGGTATTGTAATGGAATTACATTGCTACATTTCTGAAATATGCGAGCTTCCTATGTCATTTTCTTTGTTCAGTGTAATTTGTTTAAGTTTTTTTTTTAAAGTATTGTGTCTCTGCTCAAGAACCACAATAAATTCCACAAATCTATACACAAGCTGTTGATTTATGAGCTACATGATATGAAATTATTAAAATCGTCTGGAATGTCCTCTAAAGTGTGTGGAATCTTACAGGTGTTTGACAGCTATTGTCCTCAGCACACATGATAGCTGGGATGCACAGTAAAGTTCGCAGGAGTCAGTGTAGGCAGAGCAGACGCTACCTCGCCAAGCAGTCAAGATGGCTGGGCTGGGTGTGTCCAAGGCCGAACTGTAGGTCCAGGTTTTTCATTTTAATGTTGTAATGTTAATTTTAATTGAAGTTGCTCATAAAGTTGTTGATAATATTGCATAGTTCTCCTTGCCGCCAAGCCAAGCCATATCCAATTTATACTGGTATCAGACAGTTTACTGCTAATGGTAATTGCAGTTATAATGAAGATCCAGCTTGATTGAGTTTCGGAAGAGCTGATATAGAGTTATTGGAGTTTGAAAGGACGTAAGTTTGAAGACAACTGTGCTGTAAAGGAGTAAATTTGACATTGAATTGTATGGATTGTAATGTGGAAGTATGTTCTTTGTGTAGTAAACTGCAATAATGAGGATGCTTTAAAATTCCGTTGTTTATTGTACAACTTGAGACAAGGATAATTTTTGGGGGAAGCTTCTTCGTGAGATGATGGATATTTTGTTATGTAAGTGGTTTAGGCAGAATGTTTGAGTTCGTTTGCAATTCAATCATAACGTCAGTGATTTGGGGGTTGTACTAGGTGTTTCAAAAAACATTTCCCACTTTTGATTCTTGATAATTCATAAATTATATATCAGATAACACTGACATTGATATGAGTGATAGCTGAATACTGTACAATTTGGTTGAAAGTGGTTTAAATATGAAAGCATAAATCAGTTTCATGAAATCCATGATTAATTTCACAGTTAGGTTCCAGATTTTGCTCAATTTTCAACCCTCTGTACAAAATCTCACTTTGCACAGGGGTCAATGGGTGTGTATGGGAGTGTGTGGTTAACACCCTGACAATGGTCCTGAACAATGGCCAGGGTTTGAATGCTTCATTATTTATTCATGAGAAATTCCACTGTCACAACTAGTCTTTATTCAGCCTCTGGCAGTATCTGTGTAAAGTCAAACACCTGCCGATACTGTCTTTGAGTCGCGACAGTGCTCTTCCTACTTCTGAAAAACGAAATTACAATGAATACCTTCTGTTCTATCGTAAACATGGTGACAGGAAGCAAAGAAAATCAATTAGAGTATACACTTGTGTGTATGGAGCCTTAAACAAATCTACTGGTAAACAAATCGTCCCAATGATAAATGCTGCTGACCTCTTTACCAAGAATGATCTCTTTTTATCGAAAAAGCGAAAATTTGTCAGACTATTTAATTAGTAGACAGTTGTATAAGAATGAGGAACTTTAGATCATTTATGCTTAATTATATGCCAAATTTAGTGATATGTGAAGCAAAATTTGAAAATGATTGCCAGCTGGAGTGAAATGTGGTGTTTGCAAGCACATGGAAACATGTGCTTACTTTTTCCATGTGCATGCATTTTACCCTTTACCGTGCATGAATTCAGACTAGCAGTGCCCAGGGCAATCAACATGAATTATTGATTAAGCATTCATGTGCCAGGGAGCGCGAGACTGACGCCTAGTGAACAGGTGGTTCAGGCATGTCCATTGTTCAGGGCCATTGTCAGCACACACTCACATACACATCATTGGTTTGTGTGTAAAGTTCATTTTTGTACAGAGGGTTAAAATTTGACCAAAATCTGAAACCTTACTTCAAAATCAATCTTAGATTTAATGAAACTGATTTATGCTTTCACATTTAAATTACCTTCAACAAAATTGTACACTATTCAGCTATTACTCATATCAATGACAGTTTTATCGAATGAACAGTTTCAGAATTATTAATGATCAAAAGTGGGAAATGTTTTTTGAAACACCTAGTATGATAAATGTGATATTATTAAGATTGATATTGCAGGACAGTCTGGACGGCAGGCAATTTCATCCTATAACATATCCTCCTGGACGGCTGTTAAGTATGGCAAAGCTTCGTCCATGTGAGCAGAATTTGGGAAGCTCGTCCATTCCACTGGTGCCTCTCGTCAAGCCCTGATAATGTGCCAAGACTTCTCTCCTCGGTAGGTCTCGAGACCCGTCCCGTCCTCAACGCCGGTTATACTGGGGCTCGCCTTCATTAAACCACGGGACCTCGCGTCGCCGCGTCGAAGGACGTCGTTGTGGCCCTGGCATCGAATCCTCTGAGTAACCGCCTTCCAAGTTGCCTTCGCACGCAATGAGCAATCCGGGAGTCGCGATTCAAAGACAGTGTTTAATTCCTACCACCATTTGATAAGCTGGAACCACACCTTTGACGTGTTTGAAGTGAACTGAACTCCGAATAAACATCATTGAGTTCAAGGATATGATTTGAAGCGACAAGCCACATATATATTAACGCCGTCCCATAGAGTAATGCTGTGAGAAGTGAATGTAATAATCTATTATATTTTGAATTGAATGAGGTTTTTTATGTGACTATAATGTATGCACAAATGCATATTTTGCGAGATCTTGAAATCAAGTTATCATGAAACCAAAGGGATGCCAAAAAACGCATGAAATCTTGTAATCACTTACTACAAGTGCTTCCAGATAGAGAACTCTTGATGATATGCCGTGGTTATCATTATTTTCTTACAGTCATTAATTTGATTAGTATGATATTACTTTCAATGAGATCACCGCCACTGTTAATCTACAAATTGAAAGAGAAGGATTAGGACATGCAATGCATCTTCATCATGACTAACAGGGAATTCGTGAGTTACCTTAAGTAGATGATGGTAATATATATCAATGTCATATTTCAATTACAGGATTTCGATGCAAGGCCAGTATACCGTCGGGTCTTTATGTGATATCGTCACGCTAGCACTTAGATTTAATGCGAAGAACACGGCGTCACACATATGATTTCTTATGGCACACAATGCCTTAGTACACACAATTTGAATTGTCCACAAAATCAAAATGGGAACGTCGATAGGTACGGGTATTAGTCGTTTGCAAGAAATACGGTCATTTCGTGTGTAGAATTTTGAAGATATTTCAGACCACCCAAGTCAATGAATAAAAGTGAATAAGTGCACACTCTTTGTAATGTATAAATGTAGTGTGTTGTATATCATAGGATTATTAAATTCCCTTCTTCTTTATACAAAATGCTTCAAAGTCTCTATCAAATCTATCCGCGACACTAGTTGAAAATCACGAGGGCAACAGTATCTAAAATTGCAATTTCTCCATATCGTCTGATATGACTAAATGCATTTTCTGTAGAGCAGCAAACCAAGGAAATTCACGTTTGAAGGGAACTTATAGCCTTAATCATAGGTGCAGTAAATGCCCCCCAAACAACAACAACAACAACAAAAACAACAAAAACCAAAACCACACACGCTCTCTCTCTCTCGCTTTCTCTCTCTCTCTCTCACACACACACATATACAAGTTCAAGGTCAAGTCCAAGTCCAAGTAGATTTATTTCATTTCCAACAAAATAATTAGGAATACAATAAAAAATGTTCGCATATGGAGATAATGTCAGGAAATCAGCACAACAATCTGATGAACATACTAACATGTAATAAAGACATAGGAAAATTATTAACAGAGATACAAATAAATGTTAAATCATTTTGGTAAAGTCAGAAACATAATTGCTGGAAATTGACGGGACTGCTAAAAGGCAGAGCCTGTAGTATGCAGTCCCCTCATAGAAAAGGGGAAAAATTGCCTAAGAGATAGAGAAAAAAAGACAGAGTAGGATACACATACCTACACACGCTAAGACGCACATTAACAATCACGAAGCAGCTTTCTTATAAAAGAAGAAAAGATAAGTAGATAGAAAGATTAGTGAGGAAGGTACAAAATGAAGATCACATCAGTAAAGTTTCAGGAAAACTAAACAGTGCTTTCACAGGATATGACTTTGAAGATAGTCCATTGCAATCCGTGTCCCGAAATCCCTGGAAAAGACGGTGTAAACAATTTCTGATGGCCCAGTGTAGGAAAAGAATGTACAAATCATACAGAAAATTCCATGAAGTTTCCTGTTCTATTTTTCGAAATAATGAAAATCTTAACTCCTCGACTTATTTACGGTATAACTACGCCAGGGTAATGTCCTCCCCCTACTTTGGGAAGGCGGAAGGTTACATCACTTTCATTATGGTAGCAAAAATAACAAATGAGGTAAAATTCTCTAAAATTTCTTCTGCTAATATCAATCATGAATTATACAATTCCTATCCTAGTTTAAATAAAAAATTTGCAAATTCATAACGATGGTAACAATTCTCAATATTCACTGACGTGATCTTCTTTTTAAATTCAAGAGCCAGAACTTGCCGAAGATGAGGCTAAAGAAAACTGATACTTCCAGAGGAAAGTAATCCCCGGAAGACTCGTTATAACGCTATAATGAGGACAATGAAAGCTGTAAAATTTTAATATATATCCCATACACTATATATATATATATATATATATATATATATATATATATATGCATGTATATTATACATATATATATGCATGTATATTATACATACATATATGTGTGTTTATGTATACATTTATACATAATTATATATATTGTATATATGATTATTAATATTTTCAAATGGGTTAGCATTTTAGGTCATGAATCATTTATTATTTGCTTTCAAAATTTCATCCGTAAATGATATAAAGAAATACATGAATGTAAGAAAAAAAATCTTCAATCATTCACGAGTGACACCCTCATCTCTGATCAAAACCACGAATATATAATATTATGAATATTGGTCCTCATTGATTCAAGATATCTCCATTTTTGTGTGAAAAGGGAAAACGGCTGCATAAAAAAAGAAAATTATGTGGGGATACAGATATGCAAGAATGATCGATGGGTTGATCTAGAATAAGTTTAAAAACCATAATAAGTAAATAAATCAATCAAGTTAATAAATCATTTCACACTGAAACTAACTACTTCATCTTCACCTTGGCCGTGGACAATACGTGTTATATGTTCCACATGTTCAACATATAATCAAAGGGTGAATGGGGTTGGAGTCTTGATGTTAAAGAAAAAAAAATCAATTGGGCAAAAGTTTAGTTGGTACGGAAACAAAGGCGGGACTAGTTTTGGTTTGGAGGTAGTACTTCCTTGGGTTTAGGATTATTAGATTCAACATCAATTCCAACTAACGAATGGAGTAGGATGTTTGGGGTTGACTCAACCTGATCGTAAATCATGGTTTGGCTGTACTTGGTCTTACAATGAGATGGAGAGATGAGGCTAGATGTTGCATCATACAGTGAGAGAACACTGGAATCCTTCTTACATTCAGGTGGTATACTAAAGAATGTTGGAGATCAGTGACTATACTCGAGGTGGAGAGTATAGGTTGAACACAAAAACACAAATACATTACACAAATCTAGAATGAAATCAGTCATTAAAAAAACCCGACCACCCCCTCCCCTCCTCAACCAAAACAAATCTAGGGCCTACATACTGGCCGGAGGTGAAGAGGCATATCCGATCATCAAAGTGGAATATGAAGGGGGTAGTAATAATTAACTTTGTGTATGATCACACAACACTCTACAAAAGTTATCGGTGAAAATGAGGGGGATTTCCTTACGAGTAGGTCTAAGCAATCTATCTACTGCATAAACACATATATTACAATTTATTATCATCGTATTCATTAGTTGCCGGCTTGTCTGTTATGCTTTCCTCGTTGGGTGACATAGATTTATTTTCGACTCCAACTTTAACATCATTTATTACGTCGTTTGTTTCTAGAATTTCTAGGTCTTTGTTACTGTCTTCTTTCCAAATGGTGCGTCGAAGTAGTTTACGAATGAAAACTAGAGAAAAGCACGCAAGAATAGTAAAGAAGAAGGAGAGAAGGGGCACAGATATTGCTAGATTTGACTCCGGAGGTGGATATACTCTAGTAAGTACCACCACTGCGAACGAAGCGTTCTGGACTCCTGTCTCCAGCACCACAACAATGGCCTGGTTATTGTCCAGGCGAAACAATCTGGCGATCATTCCGCCAAGGAGTCCTCCGCAACAAGGTAACAGGATCGCAGAGACATAAACAGATGGAGGAGAAAGAAAGACGTACCATATGAAGGGAATCAAGATAGCTTGTGAAATGACAACGGTAACGATAACGACAGGCTTCAAAATCTTTAGCACCTTGTCTTTAATCTTTGGAGCTCTGTTGTTAAAAAGCATCCCCAATATAACGGGAGTGATCAAGATCGCCGCTTGTATAGCCACTTGTTCAAAGGGTGTTTGTATATCATTCGTTTCGACGAACCTTGAGTATATAAAAATATTCAAGGGCATCATACCAAATGCCAGAAGCGTGGAACAAGTTGTCATGGTCATACTTAGGACAAAGTCTGCATCCAGCAATAGAGCAAAATCGTTGCTAACCTTTCCACCCGGGGAACATCCCATCATCAACAATCCTAGGGCGTAAAAGGCATCAAGTTTGAGTACTTTAGCGATACCTAACGATAGCGCCGGCATCACCACGAACTGGCAGATAAATCCGATGATAAGCGGACACGGTCCTTTAAACGTCTGAATGACAAGTCTGAACTCAACTGCTGCTCCCATCATGAAGAAAGTACCCATTAATGGCATGTAGAACGCGTATTGGAGGATAACCTGGATGATGCTTATTGCCAACGTTCACCTTAACGGTCAGTGTGGCCACCTGCTCTTTTACGTCCGATCCAACCGGCGATGCCTAAACCAACAGACTCGAAATTCCGATGTGCTGTCCTCGTATGGTAAGTTCATGAGTAACAGGGAACTGATGATCAGGAGATGCGGACAGACACTCGATTGAGTTGATGACTTTGAACGTGTAGACATTCTCGCTTTCGAAGGACATGCAGAGGTTTTCTGATCCTTCGTAACTGAGTACAGTAACGTTGACAATCTGTTCCTGGCGCTCGAGCACGACAACCTGGTGGGTGTTCAAGAAGCTTACATTTGGCATTGACTGGCCGCAGCAATGACGAACGAACATGAGCAGTAAGAGGATAAGGAGAGAAAAATGGCTGTTGTTTCCATCCATGGTTACGCGGTATTTCTGTCTGTCTGGATGTTTAGCGCAAGAAAACAAGGTAAAGAAGTAATTAACGATACAATACAAGATCATCTGGAATTTATAAACAGCGATAGAGGTTCTTATACTTTTTGACGTATACTGAATGTTTTTACTAACGTCTCTGTATAACAAATAAGTTTATTCGTCTGCTTAATATAATAGTCTATATCTAGGTATGAAAGTCATGGCCGGCGCAGCCGTGGGGGCCGTGGGGGCTCGGGCCCCCACACTTTTTCTGCACCATACAAAGGAATACATAAGGTGTCATCACTTAGGCCCCCACACTATTTTTTAACCCGGAAGTACGTAATTGACACTAAAATAGAAATAGATAGGGATCTTAAAGTATGGCGGCGGCGGTAAGGTTATGTTTTTTCTCTGAAGACCTTTTTTTTTTTTTTTTTTTTTTTTTGCTCGTCAGCTGAAGAAACCCGGAAGTGGACGGGGAGAAGAGATGAGCCTTTTTTTTTGGCTTGTTAGCTCATGAAACCCGGAAGTGGGCCCCTACACTTTTGAAAACACTGCGCCGGCCATGAAAGTACCCTTTGTACTCACCTTTTACTTCAAGATGACTCTTCCTCAATTAAATTTAATTTCTTTATTTCCATGTAACAAAAGGCGATACATAGTAAAAAGTATAATGTATAATACAAGCAAAAAACAAAATAGTATGCCCTCTATAATGAAAAGTATTTGCAAATGAATGTGTAGTAGTATACAACAAAGAATGCGTAAATGCACAGAAAAATAGAGAAAAAATACAGAAAAATAAAGCTTTAAAAAACAAATCACTAGATTAACAGGTCGTTAGACGTGGCTCCCCCGTTTAACAATGCACATAATAAATCTATCTAAAATGGTACGTTGATTAAATGCATTTGTCAACTGCGATGATAAAAGCATGTTGGCAACAACACTTTGATGTGATAAAACAATAACATAAAAATTGAGAATAAGATGCCAATATATTTTGTGGCAATATTCAGACAATATCACCCAAAGAGACTTTGTTATTACAGAACAACAAGCAAAAAAGTTCCTTACTATTCCATGAAGTTTGAACTTGGCTATGCGCTTGGCCTTTGGTATTCACTCGTAGAATATCAAGTAAGACCCACGAATGTTTTTGATGCAAAAGAGTGAGCCGAAACTGAAATTCATCCGCCGCTTGAATAGTCAGGTCCCCAGGTTCCGCAGCCCCTGCAGAAACAGCTGACACCACGGGATAAAACGATGGAGTAACTTCATGATGAAACCAACCAAACCTATGAGAAGGCTTGAACAGGCTATAAAAGGGATGATAAGCAAATTGCCCTTGCCGTTTTATCCTTTGAACTTTCCCGTAGTGTATACAAAAGCAGTTCAACTGGCTCTAGGTCAATAACCTTACTCAAGGGCAGTTCAGTTTGCATAGCTTCATGTAAGATATTGATGGATTTCCTAGTCAACATCGTAAATGCATAATCTATAGTACCTGCTCAACAATTGGTATTGATGTCAGCTACATCAACACGTTATAAATCCTGAAAGAAAAAAACTGTATACGTTCGCTAATCAGCCCCAAGATCGAATCATAAACTTTATAAGCCTACTGTGGAAGAAGACGAAAAAACATTCCCCAGGGCAGTAGGGTAGTAATAGGGTGAAATATAAGAGATTTCAAAAGTCAGAACAGATTATCTCAATATTGAAAAGAACGTACAAACTCTGGAAAAAGTGAACATCGAAATGTTATAAATCCTGGAAGGAAATAGGGTATACGTGAGCTAATCAACCCTAAGATCGAATCATTATTGAAAACTTTATAGGCCAACTGTGGAAGAAGACGAAAAAAAAAAGTCTCCAGGGCATTAGGGTAGTAATAGGGTCAAATATAAGATATTTTTTAAAAGTCGGAACAGATAATAAAAGAACAGACTTTAAGCTTTAGAATGTTGTATGACTCAGTAGAAATGGACTCTCTGAACCTACTGTATCTAAATATTGAAAAGAAAGTCCACACTCTGGAAAAAGTGAACATCGAAATGTTATACATCCTGGAAGGTAATAGGGTATACGTTCGCTAATCAGCCCCCAAATCGAATCATAAACTTTATAAGCCTACTGTGGAAGAAGAAGAAGAAGAAGAAGAAGAAGAAAAAAAACCTCTCCAGCGCAGTAGGGTAGTAATAGGGTCAAATATAACAGATTTTTAAAAAGTTTGTTTATAAATGCATTGTTAGCTGTGGTACAATAAAGACATGATAACTTACTCTCCGTTGACAATTATATATAGGGTTAGCTGTATGTCAATCATTGTGTCCTGTATGCTTTTAAGAATTATCATTCATCTTGTATTTCTTTCTTTCTCTTATAATCATACAGAGTATGGACATAGTCCATATCAATCATGGTAGATATTCTTTTCGGATCATTCGGAAAGACTGCCCTTTCGGTATAGCCATAGAGCTGATTTTCAAATGGATCCGTACCTAACATGTAAAAGATATTCAACCTTGTAACTGCAGAGAGACAAGGAGATGTGGTAAATACTGAATTATATGCAATATCATTGCACAGCTGACACTGCAAATAAAGCAATACAAGTATTGATAAACAACAAGATCAAAATTAAGATCTCATTAGTCATAATATGGAAGATTTCATTGTACAAACAATCTCGGATCCTACGCAAAACAAAAATACAGAAAGAAATGAAAATAAAACAAAGATAATAAAGATAAATAGATAAAATATATATGAAATGGAAGTGCCATTACACATTGCAAACAAACCTACATCCTAAACTTCACAAAAAATTGAAGGGCAAGTAAAGAACCATGTGGTGAGAAAAGAAATGAATTATATCACCAGGGCCCCGTTTTATAAAAAAGATATAATAGATTTTAAATTTCCTTACCACACGGGCTTTCATAGACTTACTATAGAAATCAACATTATTAATTATAAATCTAGACAAAACAGGACCCAGATCGGTTTATTCGGCGTATGCACTGTGCAGAATATCTACACGAGAGTTACAAGACTAATATGAATTTGGTCATTCCAGCATTTATTCCTGCGTTATTTTTAAAAGTATTATTTCCCAAGGCTAGCTAGTGTACAAGAATATGATTCTTGAAAACAAATCTTATGGGACATCACTTTTTGTTATATATTCTAAATATTTGCATGAATAAGCATTATTCTTCATTTCATTGTCACAGACAAAAATGGGACAGTTCTTAATTTGGTGATGCTCAGTTATTTTCAATGGTACGCTCCCTGCTCCCATTGACATGGTGATTTTTTTTTTTTTTTTTAGAATTCACCATGCTAAAAGTTGTGTTTATCAAACTAAGTTTATAAGGTTGTTAAATATTAACAAGAATAAAACAACATCTGCAAATAATGCCAATCCAGATGATTCCTGCATCTATTGGACATTTTAACGTACAAAGTAAATAGCAGGAAGCCTATTAGGAACCCTTGCGGTATACTCCACATGTTATGCTCTATTTATCAAATAATAGTAGCCATGTACAGAAATGACCGTCGTCTATCTTCAAAATGACTCCTTAACCATTTAGAGTGGTTATATTCTTAGTATTCAAAATTTCTAATTTCTTGTTTTTCCAATGGATTAGCATGATCAACTAAATCAGTTGGCCATGGGAGATCGATCATTTTATACCAATGACTTTCCCATTTCTTCAGCAATTTCCACTATCGATGGAATAAAGAGCCCTGATGCCTGACTGTCTATCAGTTTAAGATTTTTTTTTTTTTTTTTTGGGGGGGGGGGTCAGATATTTGACTTCTTGATATTTTCATTATTTTTGGCGAGGGTATATGTGTACGAATGCCGGGGCACTACGGTTTTATGCATGTTTTGTCATTCGCATTGTTCTTTTTTATTTTCTGATTGTTTCGCCTGACATCAGGATATCAAAATTTTCATACATGGAGTCCTTGAGGGATCTTGAGATGCCCTCACCTTCTAGAGTAATTCACAAATTTTACAAGCTACTCTTTTCTTGTGAATTCCTCTTTTCCATGTACAGTTATGAATTAAGATTGTATTGCTTACTTGATTATTTGTCCAAACCAGAGTTGATATCATTATAAGAATTGCATTCATGTTTTGTAGAAAATTACGTGATTCAAAGTTCCTTTAAATAACATCTACTTATGTACGCGTTATGTATTTTACTTTGTATTACTTTATATGGAAATAAAATCATTTTGAATTAAATTGAACTGAATTGAACCGCTTGGGTAACTCGTGTACATTTCCAATCTTTTGGTTCACTGGTTAAGAACATGCGCGATTGGGGAGGCAATCATAGAAGCTACCGGTTTAAGAATATTTGCTCATAAACTGCCAGGGCAGTGGCTTTATTGTGGCTTCATATACTTCTCATCACTTGCTATTACATCCCTGAAGACAAAGAGTATAGTAAACACGCATATTAAAGAGCTTTCTAAGTGCTCATGAATGTACTATGAAGAGATTTGCTCATACGGCTTTAAGAAAAGTACTTCTTGAAATTGACATTTCCTAGCAATTAACGTCGTTGTCATTCACCTTGATAAAAGTGGCTTCTCTATTGGTTTTCCAATCTGGTGCTAAAGCCCTGGATAATCCGACTGGATTAACTTAAAAAACACCCAGCTCGGAATAATGTACGCTTGAGATGCGACAAAGGAAGCGTCTTTCCTTCTGCGCACATTCCTTTTTGTTTTACATTTGTGACCGTGCATCACAAAACCGACAAAAATACGTACCCACTGATTTTGTATGAGGACTGAAAATAGGTGAAATGAGTCAACCTAGCCAATCTTGCGTTTGTCATATTTTCTGAAAGAGCAAGTCTTCTTCTACATTGTACAAAAACTTTGATCATAAAACAAACAGGAAGGTGTTATCTACCAGTTTTTCCTGGTAGAATAGTGTGGTTATATGTGTTTTCTGGAGCCCCCTTTTCATTTCTTAAAAACCCTGTCCATACTCTTCACTTTCAACTCCATTAACGTCAGAAAGGATGATGCTACTGCTTTGGAATTTAGCAATAATCATGGACAGAATAGGTTAATAGAGCATGCTTAATTTCAACTTAATCTAATAATCTCTTCATTGTTGTTGCTCCGGTGGTTTACATCGTGTTTTTTTTTTTTTTTTTTTTTTTTTGGTTTCATTCACTGCACAGCTAGCACGGCCTGGTAAAGATTAAACACTTGAATCGACCCATAGTACTTCAGAGTCTCTTTGCTTAGTTCACACTTTCAAGATTGTGTGCATTCTTTCTGATATCAAGATAGAGTAGGAGAATCCATTTGAGTTGAGTTATACATCATTTTAAAGCTAAAAATCTGCACTTTCAGAATCTAGTCTTAACTACAAATCCATGTTCGGCAACTTTTGGTTGATTTTGTGATGCAGGGTCACATTTATTCTAGTCGGATTATGCTTTCTGATTTACTTTCTTTTCGCTGTAATCGATCTCTGATTCAAATGAGCTTTGAAATATTATACGTCATCAAAGTAGACTTATTATGTCTTATTACGTGTTCTTCGCAGTGAAATATCATTGACTGACTTCCCCAGGTGAGCAAGACAGCACTTATTGGTCCTTTATCTAAAAGAGGTCAAAATCAATATCACACAATTTTCATTCCCCCACGCCTCTTCATATCAATTATTTGTATTTCATGATGTTTTACACTTGCAACATTACTGATGATAAGAAATTTGAATTTCCCTAAAAAATAATATATCACAATAATGATCACTTCTTGAGCGTTCAAATACTCTTGTTTGATTTTCTTTTGTTTTGAATCACCAAAATAGTTTACACAATTTATCGTGTATATTTACAAATAAACTCCTTGAAATATGATCTAATTCCATGATATACAGCAAAGTTGCTTTGTGTGCTATGAAACAGATTTGGTCAATTCGTCGCAGTTCATATTCCCGAATATCTGAACAATGCTAAAAGCATAGCATAAGGGTATATGAAGTTATCAATCCGTTGCATAACACTGTCCATAGTGTTTAACACATACAAGCTCTGAGTGTATCTGTCTATTCCAGGAAAGGTATTGTTCCTCTTGTTACTATCCGCTCCAAGTCATTGTTACTATAACATAAAAAGAGCAATCCTTGAACGCGATACCCTCACAGTGACCATTTTTTTTGAAGATGTCACAATGCATTTGGCAAGAGACTCTCAGTAAAAGGTATTAGCGGTAGTGCAATAATGGAGCCGAGAATAGAGAACAGTACTCTATCAAAGTGCGCAACACGCCATTCAGTGAAAAGACGTCATTAGGAAATGGTAATGGTAATGGCTCTTTTCTCCTAGCCCCGAGGAACAAAGCGAAGATCGTGTCGTTTGTATCAAAGGCATAGTGATACGTGTCATAGAAAAAAACCAAATCATTAGAAAAGCAACAAAAATGATAATCTACATTGTACCTGTGGAGTCTTCGCTTCGCCACACGTTCCCTCAACTCATCTGCTTAGACATGCAAGTGTCACACCACGAAGGGACGATTGTGACAATGACTTGACGTGTGAACTGGTACTTCTAAAAAACACCTAGTACCAGTCAGCTCGGAGTGGTGACTCCTGAATGGGCTAGTATAATCTTGGACATTGTTATGTCTTGTGACGAAAATCCCGTGTGCTGATAGATTGATTCCTTGCAAATGTACTTTTCAGCTTATGTCGATTAGTGACGAACAAACACGTGTCTTCAGAATTCATTAGGATTTCATCAATTCAAGACGGCTATGTGTGAATCTATTGGAAGTCATTCATCATCATTATTTTCTGCAGGTAAGAGACAATTGTTGTATAAACGCGCATGGTTTGTGGTTACATATTTTGACTATCAATGTTGAAAATGAAAGTAACGACAGAATGAATTTTTGCCACCTTAGGGATACTAAGTGTAACACCTTAAAAGCAACAAAAAAAGTAAATTCCATATGCTAAGGAAAAAAAAAAGCTGTGATAAGTTGCATGTACGGTAGCCTTACACGTAATCCTGTACAAGTATAATAGATCCCTATTATATAATATATATATATATATATATGTATATTATATAAACACTGTATATGCATTCATACAGGTATCCTACGTGTGTGTGGGTGTGTATGTGCATGTGTGTGTTTATATTCATATATATATATATATATATATATATATATATATAGGGCGGTGAGTTGGCTCAGTCCGCAGCACGTCTGCCTCACGATCCTAAGGACCCGGGTTCGAACCCGAGTCTGGACTGACCAATGTTGTGTGTACTCATACCGTCCCCTCTAGCAAGAGGCAAAACACTCTGTCCCTCGGATAGGACATGAAATGGAGGTCCCGTGTATGAGAGAGTCACAGCTCATGCACGTAAAAGATCCCGCTTCATTCATTCAAAGAGCAGGGTGTTTAACCCGGTGAAGTGGTCCCACCCTCACATTCAACTGGACCCCATGGAAAACCACCTTAGTGTAGCTGAATATGGGTTATCCAGACATCTTCTCAGATGGAAATGAACAAACAAATGTAAGCGTATTTGTGTAGCTATGTAGAAGATGTACGCATGACTAAAAGTAAAAAGTTAAGAGCTGGGTTTTTAAGTTGACTGACATGCGTGTGAATTAAAATAAAAACAAACACAAAAACACACAGGCACACAAACAAACAAACAAAAACAACAACAATAAAAACAAACACATGCTGTACCATGTCCTCCCATATGATACCCTAACCAGAACGTGATCATCATTCGGAGATTTTTTACTTTAATTTTCTGGAAGCATGTTGCCGATTAATGGAAGTGAAAGGGTTAAACATTGAAAGCACAATTTTCTTAAACGGAAATTCTTGACCAGTTTCATTTCGGTTTGTTAAAAAAAGTGGAACATTTCATAAGAATAACAGCGAAAACTTTGTGACTGTTTTTTTAAACAGTCAATATGAATATGGAAATAAGCGAGTTGATATCACCCCACAACACAACAACGTGGAATATAGTAGTTTTTGTACAAGATTGATCGAACTGTTCGAAAAGGGCTTCGCAAAAACTGGCATATTTTCCATGTTTTTTTTTCAAATTTTGATCAAATTCTCACTGTTCAGATCATGTTTTATCTGGTTTGAAATTCCTATTTACTGCTGTAAAGTCGAATAATATCGATGTCGTTCATACTTTGCTAAAACTGATGAATTGAAAGCACGAACAAGTCGTTTTTGAAAATATATGTTTATCAGTGTTATTGTTTGCGTTCTAATGTTACGAAAATGTTTTACGAGCGTGTCAAAGGCTATGAATCGCTGAAATTAATTTACCAAGTTGAAGTGAGTATGCATTTCATGAACCTGATCTTTTTCCATACGCTGTATAATACACTTTCTATTTACCTGAAATCTTTGGTCCCTTTGTAACAGGTCGGATGATAAAAACTGAAATCAAAATGATTCTGGCTCACTTTGATTTCAGTTCAGTTGCTTTGATTTTCATATCGTGAATCTGTAGTTCCTTTTGATCGGAACCACGAACCAATTCTTAGCTTAAGATTCTTAGCATTAAGATATGATTGATGTACACTGTGTATATACTTCTGAAAACGTGCGAAGTTTGATGTGCAGACGGTATAGGATATTAACTATTTTTATATGACATAAATTTCAAACAGGTACTTCGGAAATTAAAATATTTTGTGGATTTTTCACCTCTGCATAAGAATATTCTTCTTGGACAGGGAATCGCACAATTAATTCTCTTTGCCTTTTAATTCATGAAAGTGATAAAAGGCAGCAAGTATACATTGCAGAATATCGCAGAAAATTAATAAGTGTTATGCCCCGTTCCTTCTCTTCTCTTTTTTTTAAAGAGGAAATCGGTCAAATAATAAGATTGAATGCAGTTTCTTGTGAATGTATGTATCATGGAATTTAAACTATCATGTTTCTCTTGAGATATTTTAAATCAAGTTATCATGATACCCTGCGGGACCTAGAAAATGCATGAAAGATTGATACCAGCTCATTCTGTAATTGATTTTATATATAGAGGTCTTGACATACCTAGGATATTTTTAATATACATTCATTAAATTGATTAGTAGTATGCGCCATACCTGTGGTCAATGCAATCACTCCCACTATTAATCTGCAAATTGAAGGAGAGAGAAGCAAAAATACAGTGGGTCCTCATCACAACTTACAAGGTAAGTGTTGGGTCGAACGTGGCTAATCTATTCATCTCAAAGAGTTGATACTCATTTCATAATCAATGCCATATCTCAAAAACAAGATTTCGATGCAAGGCCAATAGAAGATCATGGCTTTATGTGATTTTGTCACGCTACCACTTATAATTAACGCGAAGAATAAGGTGTCACGCTCCTGGTTTTCCTATTAGACGCAGTGCCCTTGTACAAACAATTTGAATTATCACCAAAGGCAAAATGGGAACGTCGATAGCTACTGGCACTAGTAGTCTGCAAGAAATATGGCCATTTCGTGCATGGAAAGTAAAAGAGATATATGGCCACATAAGTCAATGACTAAACGTGAACAAGTGCACACTCTTTGTAAATCATGACACAGATGCAATGTGTTTTGTATCATAAGGATAATTCAATTTTCTTCTTCTGCACCCAAATGCCTTCAAAGTCTCTTTCAAAGTTATCCGCAGTGCGAGTTGAGAATTATATAACCAACAGCGACTAAAAGTGTAATTGTTATATTATACTTTAACCCTCGACGTAGGGGCCTATATTTGGTATAACCAGTCCTAGGTAATATCTTTCCCCCTTTTTTTTTCGGGAAGGCGGAAAGTCAAATATATTTCATTCTCCTTATAGCAAAAACAACATATATGTGTAGGATTTTCTTTTATTTATGATTTACATAATGATGGGGATTAATTACAACGATGATAACAGTAGTAGTAGCAGTAGTAGTAGTAGTAGTAATGATAATAATAATAATAACAATAACAATAATACTAATATTTAAAATGATAATACCAACAATAACAATACGGTCATCTTCATTCACGGTGACCTCTTCAGTTATGCCACTGCTTTACCAGGAGGCCGTGCCATTATCATTACCCAGCGTTGCCAGGTACTCAGACACCTGGGTCTTGAGAGACATGGTGGGTAAAAAAAAAAAATCTTGTGTATACAAAGGACGTAAGCACTGGGCAGGGAAAGAACTCGGGTCCTCGGAATTGGAGTCGGGAGTCTTATCCACTATGCCAAAGCGCTCCACATTATTCATTATACATTATTCCAATTGCGAGGAATAATTGTGGCATTCTCACCCTAGCCTTAAACAAAATTCTGCAGATTGTTGACGATTTAAATAATTCTCCTGAATGTTCATTTCTTACTTTTGCAATTCAAAAGAGAGAACTCGCAGAACACGAGGCCTATAAAGAAAACCAACACCTCCCTGGGGGGAAATAATCTCCGAAAGAATCGCTACAGCGCTGTAATGGGGGCAATAAAGTTCTGAAATCTTTAATAGAAATGTACCATATAAAAATGTATTCCATACATTAGCATATTTGATCCGACAGGAAAAGTTGATGTCCTCAAGGGAATATAAACATATAGGCCCTATATATATATATATATATATATATATATATATATATACATGTATATATATATATATATATATATATATATAGGTTATAAGGTCATAAAGAAATGAATAAGATTTCATGTCGAGAAACCTTTAATCATTCACGAGTGACAGGCCTATCTGTGATAAAAAACGACGGTTAACGATTACAACGTTTATAGGATTCCTTCGTGATTTCAGATATATAAGAAAAGATGTAAAGGGATAAGGGGACATGTAAAGGTAAAGACGTTGCATAAATAGAATAAGACAATATGAGGGATACAAAATAGGATATGTGGGAAGGATTGATGGGTTGATCTCGTTTTAATTGTTTGCTGTTTGGCTGCAACAGGATATGTAATGCTATGAATATAAACAATTTGTGATATAAATAATTGTGAATTCATTGCAGTATTCATTTCTCTTTTCATCCACGTTTAGGCAGTGTTCATGTCTTCGGATTCCACGGTTCCGTTGAGTTCTTATCATGAACAGCAGTACTGTAATTGCGCCCGTCACTGCTTTCCAAACATGGATTGACTACGTCTACGAAGACATGGGTGACTATGGGACGAACTACACTACCAATACCTTCCAGTTCGACATTGGGGATTGGAAAACGCTAGCCACTCTTATCTCCGTCTACACTATGACAGCCATGACGATCGGAGCTATTGGTGTTGTTTTGAATCTGTCTGTACTTGTAGTGATTATGAAAGAGCGGTCATTTCACACTGAAACCAACTACTTCATCTTCAACTTGGCCCTGGCCGATACGTGTTACATGTTCCGTTGCATCATACACGCAGCTCTTTTGGCAACAAACTCATTGCCGATGACATGCTCTGGTTGGACGAGCTACATTCAATACGTAAGTATATTATGTTTCTCTGTCTTTGATTTATCTGAAAGGTTGTATGAAACATTGTTTCAGAGTTCAACAAAAGATTGGTAAATACAGTTTGAACTTTCAAACAGTATGTATTGGGACCCAAACTCGTAAAATCTTAGACTTGAGGTTTAGCCCGCAATTTTGCTCTGGGAGACAAAATATTACCGGCGCTGAAGAGGGTGTAATCTGAGTACTACGAATAAACGATAAGCAGTCTTTATTGCCAGTTTTATTATCATAATCAACCTAGTTGTTGCATTCCTTACTCATAATCATTGAAACCATCATTACTTTCAATAGCGTAAGGGCGTTCAAATTTGTTCATTACACGGTAATACCATTACGCATACAGTGTCAAAAAGAAAAAAAAAATCGCAGAATTTGTAAATCTTAATCGTGTGGTAGTGTTATGCTGACTCCTTGAGACGAATCAAGTCATGTAACCATATGCTTATTGTTCGTCACCTCATAAAAGCGGACATACCTATAGCTCTATGCAATATTGTAACCTCGTTTAGGTTCTGTAGAATCCCAGTCGTTCATGCGTATGAGAATTTGCTCTCTCTATCATACCCAATATGCATATTTTCATATGCCCCAAGGGGTGGGCGATTCGTAGGAGATGGTCATTTAGTTTGGATGCCAAAGTCATTTTTTGGCGCCAACATTGTGTTACCTTCCCCATTTTTGGTGCTAATTTTATCATCCAATCTTTAGGCAAATCTTGCGGCCTTAAAGGTTTTGATGCCAGTACCCTAGATTCCCATGAATTCCGCTATAAATGTGGAGGACATGAAAGAAACAACAACGCGGTTTTACCCTATTTGATGTATAAATTTGTACACAACCATAGAATTGAAATGTATGTGACTATCGAATGCTCCTGGTAAAAATTATTTGCAATCAAACTTTTTTTTGGGGGAAAAAGGAGCAAATAATGTATTGCAAATAATACAAAGTGATGTCTTAACGCCGTCCTATCTGATATTAGGGAGCTTTAGATTTTAGACGCGCGGACGTTCAAAGGAAAAAAAAACATGGTCTGAGCTTGCGCAGTAGCGCGCGTAAAGTCAGTCTATTTTTAGCTTGCGTCGCCTGAGTTATTTACTACGCGTACTGGGCTATTTTCACGTCCGCACAGTTTGCGACGTAGAGAGCTTCTTCATGCACTGATCATATGGGGGCGCGATTGTATTTTTTATACATTGCGTCCCAGCGTAATCTAAAGCTACTTTTCCGCACGACGCAGGGAGAGGAGAACGTCCAGCGCAAGCGTCGGCTCAAACGTCCGCGCGTCAAAATCTAAAGCTCCCTATTAATGATCTTGAAGACAATGTTTAAAGGCTCTGCCACACGTTTCCGTGCAAGCTACTCGGGCTTGTTGCGTGTACGGATTTTCCAGCTCGCAGGATAATTTTCTGCGGGCAGACAAGGAATTGGGCTAGTATCTCGTTCGTCTTATGTTGCTAGACGTGTGTGACTTACGCTCTAGTTACGGACGACATGTGGGCACTGCAAAGCACCTGCGTTACAACTGCGTGTTATCTGCGTGAGAGTTGTCTGCGAGGTGCGGCCGATACGAGCCTCCTACTGGTGTTCAGATGTCAAAAATTGTCCCCCGCAAGTCACAAGGAAGGCTTGCTCAGAAAGGTGTGACAGGCCCTTGGGCATGGTCAAAACTTGTTCCGGGTGAGTCGCGGGGATCGCCAGCAGAGGTCCACGCAGAACACCAGTACGAAGCCCGTAGATGCCGCAAGTAACAGGCAGTTAACCCGCTTGAAGTAGGCCCTAACGTAGGTTGCATGTGGATCTGTGCCTATGCGCTGGACACACAAGCCATCTTCGGGCATTCTACAAGCCCGAGACGCTTGATTTACTGGCAAGGAATGATGTCGATATTTAAAACATCCGTATAGCTAGTCAGTTCTGCCGGCGTGGAGCGAGCTATAGGAGCAAATTGTGTGTATGCTGAGGGTCACTTTACTGCTGGTTAGTTGAGAGTCGGCTGCGGCCATATTAATATGTTTCAGAAGCATTCCTTCACCAAATTGTTACCCCTCACGCGCCAACCATGCGCCTGATTCGCAGGTCACAATGCTATAGTAGCATGGGTGCAGCACTTAAAGTCGGACGATCGTCACCCCTAATGGTGCGTTATTTCGTAATCTCCCGAACGACCGAAGTTTGTGCATGCAATTGCGCAATGCCAGACTCGGTGCTATTAGGGAGCTTTAGATTTTAGACGCGCGGACGTTCAAAGGAAAAAAACATGTTCTGAGCTTGCGCAGTAGCGCGCGTAAAGTCAATCTATTTTTAGCTTGCGTCGCCTGAGTTGTTTACTACGCGTACTGGGCTATTTTCACGTCCGCACAGTTTGCGACGTAGAGAGCTTCTTCATGCACTGATCATATGGGGGCGCGATTTTATTTTTTATACGTTGCGTCCCAGCGTGATCTAAAGCTACTTTTCCACACGACGCAGGGAGAGGAGAACGTCCAGCGCAATCGTCGGCTCAAACGTCCGCGCGTCAAAATCTAAAGCTCCCTATTGACCGATTATGTGACGCGCTATGTGTATTTTTAGCATAGGCGCAGCCATACTGGGTGTATCATCCGACCCCCCCTCCGCACTCCCCCACCCCTCTCCCTACATTAGCACGCGCGCAGAATGAAAAACTGCTTTAGCCAATGGGCGTCTCGTACTGAGTGCGCGAATGCTTGCTAGTGCGCGAACCTTTGTTACAAGTGCGTGATAAACATGTTGCCCGGGGGTGGGGGAGAGCAGGGGGGGTCGGCTGATACACACCGATACACCCGCTATGGCTGCGCCCTGTGCCGTAAAATGTCTGCTGCCCTCAACGAACCCGAATCGGTCAATATCCATAAACGTGTGGGACTATGCTGCCACTGAGACACGTGTGTGTGCGTGTGCGCGTATGTTTACGAATCATACACAAACATTGTGACCGCGAGCTGCGGTTATTGGAGGAGAGAGGCCAGAAGACGCGTGGCTCTTTTGACCTCTCTTCATGCGCATGCGCACTGTGAGTGTGCGTCCATTCGGAAGCTCTCGTGGCTCGTGCAGCCATATTGGGTCAGGAGATTTGTAGTCTAAGGGCTCACACGGGTAAATAATTGCCCATAGAGACGTGTGTTAAAATTCAAATGTCAAAAAATTCTGTAAAATAGCTGGGAGAAATGATTTGTTTCAGCTTCACTAACCTGGATAAGTGAGATATACCCTTTCATCCATCAAATTTCCAGGGTAGGTTCTTCTGCTCAAACTCTATCCAAGGGTCCGCAATGCCAGACTACGTGTTCTTGTCACTCAAAAAATCACCTATTTTCCGTACACGTACCCAGTGAAATATAGTCCCCTCAAATTCCACCAGAAAAGCTTTCATCTTCCAACCAAAATGCAGTTTGTAGAGGAATTCATACTCAATATCTACAGCTATGGGGTTTTTTGCAAAACCCCATCATTGATTTTTAATCAATTTTTTTCTTCATTTATTTTGGTATCTTTGGTACGAATTTGTGAAGGGGTCTGGGACAGTCCATTTTATTTACAGTTGTGAGCCCTAAAGTGTTGTTCGCTTACCCATTGAGCCAGCGCTATTCTCATTCGGTGTCACTACATTTGGTACAGAATGAGGGAGGCAGCGTGTTGCGTTCGTCTCCGTGCCGCACAAACCACTCGCCACGATTGTAAGGCTTTAAAACGCATGCGAAACTCGCCCAAATTCTTGTCCGCCAGCAAAAAAATTGTCCTGCATGCTGGAAAGTACCCACACGCAACAAGCCCGCATAGCTTGCCCGGAATTGAAAGTTGTGACACGACCTAAACTTGGCTGCGGGTCAATATGACTTGCGTGCGCAACTCTGGGCAACTACGGCAGAGACTCCAACTCTCCCGTTTTCGACGGGAGATCTCCCGCCGAAAGCCCATTTTTGCAAAATCTCCCGTTCTCCCGCTTGAGATTTGATTTCTCCCGCCCTGGCCTGTGTCTCCCGGTGGAAAGGATTTCTTACTTATTGCTATCGTATGTTGAAAAAATAAGCCTTAGATAGCACCAGAGAACATCTAGAACCCTATAGGAACTTAGCGCTTCGCATACATCAACTTGGAGTCTCCCGTTTGCTAGGGGTTTCGGGCGGGAGAATCTCCAGATCAGAAGGGTTGGAGTCTCTGCTACGGGCGAGATAGATGCATGCTAGGTACTGTCGTGCGCGGGCCATCTGCGGGGACCTCCGGGTAGCCTCAAAAATTGTTCTTCGCAAGTAATACGCAAAGCTTGCCCGGAAGGGTGTGACAGGGCCTTATGACACCAATTGCTGACATCTTTAAATGCAGCATGCTTTGTGAATTTTAGACAAATATCTACAAGACTGGTCGAAGAAAATACGGTAACAACAACAACAACAATGACAAGAGTAGATAAAAGTCGATAGTTAATAGTTCAGCGATTTCTAATCAGAACACACGATAAGCATCACAGAAATACGAGGCAAGTATGAATATAACATTCACACCTACAGGTCATACAACTTACATCAGCTGAAATAGAGTAGGCCTTACTTCACATCTTAGGAGATATCTTGGTAATCACTTTGTAAACATCTTTTTTTAACGTTTTTTTTTTGGGGGGGGGGCATAATAGATTATTACTTATGTCTTTTTGTCACACTCGAAAAAAAAGGAAGAACCATCTTTAAGAAATATTACCATTTTTAAGGATATAGGAATTTAGGTTTTTGTGGCCATTTTGGTGGCCTCTTGAATTCTCGAAATCTTCAATGATGCAAGAGTTTCGGATCCAGATTCAGATTCAGTACCATCAGAAAAGACGTTAAACCGTCAAAAGAGAGAGAAAAAAAAGGCTAGTTCTAAGAGGTATTTGCGCAGAAACGTACAACCGAACGGACAGTGACCTTCAGGCTTTTCCTTGCTTCATAATGACTTTTTCCGTTCTGGTACACCTTTTTGAATCACTGTCTTCTTCCCATGCTTTTCCTATTAAGGTTTGTTGTCAGGCCTCATCCAACACTCTTCTGGCGCTGTCGTTGAGCCGATACGATGCGATTGTGCACCCACTTCAGTCGCTCAGAAGATGGAACAAGGAACGCGTCAAAATTGCAGTCGTAGTGAGTTGGGCAGGTGCGTATAAATGATCGTACAGCCATTGCCCCTCTTTGAGCTGAAAGGAACGTTCACACGTGGAAACATGGTTCCATAACATTTGCTCCTGCGGGAATTGCTCCAATGAGTTATCTACTCAGTAAGCCAAACATAAATTCAGCCCACAAAACATAGCCCTAACTCCATTCTTAATCGTCACATCAGAATAAACCTTAAATCTTCTCATCATTCTATGTGGTAATTCATAACACATCTACTGTAGTATATGTCACAGATGTACAGTATGTGTAACGAAATTTGTTTAAATTGTTGGAACTAGCTATAGTGGGTACCATATATATATATATATATATATATATATATATATATATATGTATATATTATATTTGATTATATTGCTAAAAATTGTGAATGATATCATACAGAGAATAAATAAATGAATAGATGAAATCAAATCAAATCGAATCAAGAAGACGAATTCTAGATAAACGTAAACAAGCACACAAACTGTGCAAAAAGTAGAGACGATCATAATTTTGAGCTCATGTGTCCTTTTTTTTTCTCTTCATCAGTCGCGTTCATTCTCCAGCTCCCATCGTATTTCCTGCAGTGTACGCCTACAAGCTTGTTATCCAAGCTGCAGCATATCTACGTGTATGCCGTCATGTTCCCTCTTCCCGCTCTGCTCCTCGTCGGATGCTACGCCCGCATAACGTCTGTAGCGCTAAGGAATGGGCAGAGCCTATCTCGAAATAACAACACCAAAATCCCGCGTGCCAAACAGAAGCTCATGCGAATGGTCACAATGATTCTACTTACGTTCTTCATATGCTGGGGCCCTTGGTTTACCTTCCTCCTATACAAATTTCTCGATGGATGGAGTTCCCCTAATTGGATCAGCGACCGAATCTGGCTGTTTTCGCTCACCTTACTTTCTCAGTTGGCTGGAGTCATCAATCCTTGCATTTATGCTTTCTGTGGGAAACAATTCCTGGGGTATTTCCCTGAAATTTGCGGTCGTGGATAAAATAATTGAACCATACTATACCCCGCGTAATCAAAGAAACTATATTATTCTCTCAGTAGGTTGTATGATCATTTATGGTTTCATTCAGTGTGAGTGTTGTCATTGCTGTTGTCATATTTTTTTTTTCATATTTGAGCTATTTACTTAATCAATGTCAACGAATTTTGTAGCAGTTGTAGTTAGTTGCATAAAATAACATTGCAATGACTATAAACAAAGGAGCATATGTTGAAAAGGAAATACTCTGAAGGCCTTAGGTTTGAATAAACACGCGAAAACAATCATTTGACTAATAATGGGAAAAAAGTATAGCTTTCAATGCTAAAGGTCAACATTTGCAAGTGATCGTTGTATAAAGGCATAATTTACCATTTGCAGAAGAAACAAAAACCTAGCATTAGTGCTTTAAAATAGTTCTAAAGTTTGAGTTAGGGATAGAAACAACCACTGTAGAAATTTGAATCCATATAATCGATGTTCAGTATTGTTAAATACGCAAAATGCAAACAATAGTCATAATCAAAATGTTTCCAGACTAAACCGTCTACAGTTATGTATCAATGAGAAAAATACTGATATCTCCCTAAATCATAGGCTTTATTGCAAAAAAAAATTATATGATAGGATGTTTTGTGATACTGCAGACCTACGCATATGCATCAAATGTGATATCGTGAGCGTTTTTTAAATCACTGCTCCCAAAGCTAAACAGGACCTTTAAGAGTTGCATAAGTAAATTGAAAAAAAAAGTAGGAGTGGATATAGTAAAACTGGTAAACAACATTTTATTATTCGGTAGCTCCTGTCATACAAAGGGTACTCTAGCTAACATAGTCACATTTTCTTGTGAAATTTGTGGTTTCTGTATTAGCTTGATAGCTACATGTTTTGACTTTCCGCCATAAAAATTGACACGCACACATACACAATATACATATATATTTATGATATATATATATATATATATATATATATATATATAACAGCAATAAATAGTTTCTGCTCTGAGTCCTAAGAAAGTATAGATTCACAACAGTAGGTCAATATAAACTCCATTGGAGACGTAAATTGGACGAATTTTCGCCCATAGGGCTTTGTCAAGTCAATACATTTGACACTTTATTTTGAAGCAGATCAAAATAAAAGATGCGTCGTCACTGTGATGGTAGTGCGTCCATAACAAGATGCGCACATACACAAATAGCGCACAAGGGCGCACATAGACAAATAGCGCACAAGGTAGGACGTCACAAAGAAAACTAGGAAGGTAAGGAAAATACAAGAAGCGTACAAAATAGGACGTCACAAAGAACAAAGAAAAAGCACGTCACAAAGCAAGGAGGTAGAAAATTGCAGATGAGAGAGAGAGAGAGAGAGAGGGAGGGAGAAGGAAACGAAGATAAAAAAGAAGGATTATTCCCTAACGGAGAAAGAACGGAAAGAAACATTCAGTCCATTGGGGTGAAGGCAGCCGAGGCGATAGATTAGTTGCTCTTCTCGTAGTTTGCGGACTTCGTCTGGGCCATTATGACAGGTCGTCATTACACCGATGTTGAAGTGCTGGGCCACTGGAAGTCCCGTTGTATTGAGCCTTACTGATCGGAGGTGTTCGGTTGCGCGGTCTGCTAGTCTCCGTTTCGTCTCACCTATGTAGATCTTGTGGCAGGCTGTACAAGTGATCGCGTAGACCACATTCTCAACGGTACAGGTGAACCGATCGCGAACAACCCAGGTGTATTTAGGACCTTTGATGTGTGCTGCCCTATCCACATGGCTACATGCGTTGCACCTTCTCCTTCCACAGGGTTGGGTACCGCATTCCAAATCTGCTTCTGACTGTGCCTGGACATTCAACCCCGTGTGGACCAACAGATCCCGTAGACTCCGGTCCTTCTTGTATGCTACGAGAGGAGGCTCTTTGAAGATTTCCTTGGTGGATGCATCTCCCTGTAAGATGTGTGTGTTGTCCATAATGGTAGAAACGAGCTTTTGCGTTGATGGGTGATATGTCAACACTAGTGGTACTCTGTCGCTGTTACGTTGTCTCCTCGGTTCCAGGGCTTCTTGCCGGCTCAAGCTAGACACTTTTCTTGTCGCCTTCTTGACAACCTGTCGGGGTAGCCACGCCGTTCAAAGAAACCGGCCATTTCATGCGATTTCTGTTGGAAGTCTTCATCATCACTGCAGAGACGGCGGAGTCTAGTGAGTTGGGAGAACGGTATTGAGCGTTTGCAGCTGGGTGGGTGAGATGATGAGTAGTTCAGATAGCAATGCGCATCAGTAGGCTTGTAGTGTACGCTTGTCTTTATTCGATCTCCTTCTAGGCTGAGTTCAATGTCCAGGAATGCGATGGAGTCAGCGGAAATTTCATGTGTGAATTTCAGTGAGTTATGGAAGTTGTTGAAGTGGTTGATCAGCTCATTCAGGTGTTCGAGGGAGCAGGATGCAACTCCGACGTAGTCGTCGATGTACCTCTTTAGAAGCAGCGGTTTGGGGCCTTGGAAACTCCTTATAATTTGCTCCTCGATGAAGCCTATGAAAAGGCAGGCGTACGAAGGGCCCATTTTAGTTCCCATGGCAACTCCCTTCTTCTGATGGTAGAAATTTCCATTGAACTGGAAGGTGGAAAGTCCCAGCACTAGCTCCGCAAGCTTCTAAAGAGGTACATCGACGACTACGGCGTCGGAGTTGCATCCTGCTCCCTCGAACACCTGAATGAGCTGATCAACCACTTCAACAACTTCCATAACTCACTGAAATTCACACATGAAATTTCCGCTGACTCCATCGCATTCCTGGACATTGAACTCAGCCTAGAAGGAGATCGAATAAAGACAAGCGTACACTACAAGCCTACTGATGCGCATTGCTATCTGAACTACTCATCATCTCACCCACCCAACTGCAAACGCTCAATACCGTTCTCCCAACTCACTAGACTCCGCCGTCTCTGCGGTGATGATGAAGACTTCCAACAGAAATCGCATGAAATGGCCGGTTTCTTTGAACGGCGTGGCTACCCTGAACAGGTTGTCAAGAAGGCGATAAGAAAAGTGTCTAGCTTGAGCCGGCAAGAAGCCCTGGAACCGAGGAGACAACGTAACAGCGACAAAGTACCACTAGTGTTGACATATCACCCATCAACGCAAAAGCTCGTTTCTACCATTATGGACAACACACACATCTTACAGGGAGATGCATCCACCAAGGAAATCTTCAAAGAGCCTCCTCTCGTAGCATACAAGAAGGACCGGAGTCTACGGGATCTGTTGGTCCACACGGGGTTGAATGTCCAGGCACAGTCAGAAGCAGATTTGGAATGCGGTACCCAACCCTGTGGAAGGAGAAGGTGCAACGCATGTAGCCATGTGGATAGGGCAGCACACATCAAAGGTCCTAAATACACCTGGGTTGTTCGCGATCGGTTCACCTGTACCGTTGAGAATGTGGTCTACGCGATCACTTGTACAGCCTGCCACAAGATCTACATAGGTGAGACGAAACGGAGTTCTCTTTGTTCTTTGTGACGTCCTATTTGTACGCTTCTTGTATTTTCCTTACCTTCCTAGTTTTCTTTGTGACGTCCTACCTTGTGCGCTATTTGTCTATGTGCGCCCTTGTGCGCTATTTGTGTATGTGCGCATCTTGTTATGGACGCACTACCATCACAGTGACGACGCATCTTTTATTTTGATCTGCTTCAAAATAAAGTGTCAAATGTATTGACTTGACAAAGCCCTATGGGCGAAAATTCGTCCAATTTACGTCTCCAACGGAGTTTATATTGACCTATTGTTGTGAATCTATATCTATCTATCTATATATATATATATATATATATATATATATATATATACATGTATAGTGCGAGAGATAGTTCCCTGGGTCCCAAACGTGCGCGGTGCCTCATCGTTGGTTACATATTATACTGAAAGAAATTAGACTGAGGCGGACGTTGCTCTCGATCTTGAGTCTCCCTTTTATTTGTCAAGCTTTCGGCCAGTCCTAGGCCAGATTTAATAGGTAAAACCAGTGCCGTATATTAAGAGAGTCTGGCCAACTCATAAATTGGACGCCATGTCGTTACCCAGCGTACAGTGCGCTTATGGTTTTAGCGTGTGCGCTTGGTGGGTTAAGTGTGTACGCGCAGGAGTCCCAAAGGGCACGGTGTTGCTTGAGAGAGAGAGAGAGAGAGAGAGAGAGAGGGGGGGGGGGGGGGAGAGAAAGGGGGTAGGTTGAGGGGGGGGGACACTCTTTCATTCCATCCATGTTGGACAAAGCCAACAATCAATCATTTTACACATTCAAATAGACACAATAAGCACACAGGTATACCGTATAAATAAGAGGGAAGCTGTCTAAAGGACATAACTCCTGAATATATGATGAATTATTGCTGTGAAAATAAAAGAAGAATTCACAGTAAGTCGTTGTCCAGGGAACAAGAATATTGTATAACAACATGATATATAAATTTACAATTCTAGCTGTGCAGAGGATAGACGAATTCCACAGTTATTACTGTTTCGCACGTAAATACATTGTAATCATCAATTACCATCCTATTTAGTCCCATTATGTATGAAACTGACATGAAGGCCGATTAGTATGTACCTATGTACAATCTACAACATGAAAACGTCACCGATATAAAGGTATGTAAAAATGATCTAAAATTGTTTAAAAATAATATTTAAAAAAGACATGTTGAACGAAAGCACAAGTACTGTACTTTATGAGGGATATCCTCAGTGACATCTGTACCAAATAATAATTAAAAAAAACCCACACAAATAAAGATGTCCTAATGGCGACCGGTATTCCTCCGCCATATTACATTGTTCTCTCAGCAGGTGTAGAGTACGTCTTGACAATGTTACACGACAGTTTCACATAATTGGCAGAAAAAATGGCAAATTTGTCACTAAATTTGATGCGTCGAATGTTTACTTTCCTTGAATTAGGTATGAATGGATGTCTTTTATTGTTTAAGAGAGGAAGTATTAAGGAATTTGAGCATTTTTACTTTTGCTTACTTCTCACTACTTTTTACTTACTACTATTTTCATGGCAACACTTTCAACGGTTATTTTAAAAAAATATAAAATTCTGCCATTTCAGTATTTTCACCTACCTTTGACCATCATGGCCAAAATCTTTCCCTATCACGCGTCATTGTGTAGTAATGAGGGTATGCAAATACGTGTACCATATTTTGTTTTAAGTTTGTGAATTGGGTAATTTCCAAGGTATTAAGGAACTGCATGGGTAATAGTATTTCAACAATAGATAGTAGAATTTTAATATTACATTTTACCTGACATTGATCCTTGACCCTTACCCCCCTCCCATACCCCCCCCCCCCTAAAAGAAAATAAAAATAAATACAATCACGAGAAAATCACGGTCAGGCAGTAAGTTTCGTTTGGAAATACCTGTACTTATACCTCCAGATATTGCATATAGATATGGGGGAAATAGTGATATTTTAAGAATTTAACCATTATATACATGATTTTGACCTTTCACTTTGAGCGTGTTTACACAAAAGTTTAGGCCCTATAAGCTAAAAACAAAACTTCGTCCACTCACACAAGCATACATGTCAAGTTTCATTACCTCAAACGGTGTCCACAATATTGATTGCGATATGAAGGACAGACGGAAGGACGGACGGACGACCAAAACAAATGCCTCAGGCAACACTTTCTTATGTTATAGATGGCGGAGACATACAAATGTGAATCAAAACTTGGATAGTCTGAAAGACACCGCGAGGAATCCAAAGAAAACAAATCAGATACATATTTTCCCGTCGCACTCTGATTTCCCGCTTTTTCCTTTGTTTTGGATCTGTCGGAAAGCGGTGCATCATTACACTAAGAGCCAGGTCGGTTCGCGCAACGCCATGCTGCGCAGGTAGGCATGACGAATCTTCAGTTTATGGCAATAAGATATCAAGATATCTTTCGTGTTGTACCTTCTACTTCAATAAAGTTGACAACCTTACGGCAATGACATAGCCCCACTGCACCATGACTGACATTCAGGGGAAGTCCCCAAGGCAAGCAATATTAGCGCGTAGCTGCGCGTAATGAACAATGGGCACTGCGTATGAGCTCTGCTCGCGCCCGCGTGATTGACTTTGGTAACGACAAAAAAAACTTTCGGTGATGATTTCGGTATTGGTCGTTTAACGTGTGGCAGTGCCAGTACTGTTGATTATGCTTTGGCATCTCCCGAAGTGTTCACAAAAATTGAAAATTTCTCCATCGGTACTTTTGATAAATTTCTATCAGACAAACACTGTCCGATTTCACTCGAAATTGTCAATAAATTTGCTCATGCTGTAGAAAGATCTACTGAAAATTATAATGTTTTTAGAACAGACGTAGGTAATTGTAATGATGAAAAGTCAATCAAGATCAAATGGGAGGATAAGAAAAGAAATATATTCGTTCAAAATTTTGATGATGCAGAAATACTTGCATCAATAGATTACTTAGAGACACTTGCTAAAGGAAACATCTCTCAAAGTGAAATTGATAAGATCACTGGTAATCTACGTAATATCTATTTAGATGCTGCAGATGCGTGTAATATGGTTATTGAGTCTAAAGCAAAGAATTTCAAGGCACGCCGAAACAAATTTCACGCAAATTCTTGGTTTGATAAGGAATGTTCTGATGCAAGAAAAGATTTTATACGAGCAAGAAATGTCTTCCGTCGAACTAAAACTGATCACAGTGAGAGTGAAATGAAACGTAAAAGTAAGCTGTACAAAAATGTTATCCGTTTAAAGAAGCAAAATCATACCTGGCAATTAAATTCAGCGTTAAGGAATTTAAAAAGTTCAAATCCGAAAGATTATTGGAAACTGATTAATAGGAAGAATAGATACTGTGAAACATCTCAAGAACTATCATCGCATGATTTTTATGATCATTTTAAAAGTTTGGGTAGTGGTAACGTACGATCTTATGATGCTGGTATTGAAGCACTGCTTCATGATATGTCAAATGAAGAATTAGACAGAGAGATTGAAATATCGGAAGTTGTCAATCAAATGAAACGACTTAAGAATAACAAGGCACCAGGCCTTGATTTGATTCTGAATGAACTTCTGAAGAATAGTTCAAAAAATCTGGTCAAGTTGATAACCAAATTGTTTAATCTTATATTCGACAGTGGCATTGTCCCAACAGATTGGGTAAACGGTTTGATAAAACCATTGTATAAAGGGAAGGGCTCACGAGATTGTGTTGACAACTACAGAGGTATTACATTATTGAGCTGTGTTGGGAAGCTATTCACGGCAGTATTAAATGATAGAGTAACTTTGTTTGTAGAATCACAATGCCTGTTAGGAGAGGAACAAGCTGGTTTTAGATGCGGATATTCAACTATGGACCATGTATTTTCATTACATGCTATTCTTGATTTTTATTTACAGAGAAGGAAAAGGGTGTATACAGCTTTTGTTGATTACAAAAAAGCATTCGATGTGGTTGATAGATCTTCACTGTGGTTGAAATTGTTTGACCATGGAATTAATGGTAAATTACTCCGGGTCGTTAAGGATATCTATAGAAAGTCAAAATCCTGCGTTTTTTATAACAATTCTAAATCAGACTTTTTAAAGAGTAACATATAGGTGTAAAACAAGGTGAGAATTTATCACCAATATTATTTTCGTTGTATTTAAACGATTTTTCGTCATTTTTGTCTCAGAGATACCCTGGCCTGGATTTTCTTTCGTCAGGTATCAATGAAACGTGTTCTACCGAAGAAGTGAATATGTTTGTTGATTTATTCACATTACTATATGCAGATGATACGATTGTGTTGGCTGAAAATGCTGAGGAACTCCAGTTAGCTCTTGATGCTTTATTTGATTATTGCCAATTGTGGCATCTGACCGTTAATACTGCTAAGACTAAGATAGTTATTTTTTATATATATAAGTAATTTCTTATAAAGCGCTATGTCCAGTTACAAACTACTCAAAGCGCTTTCTGCTCTCTCTTAAGAAAATAGAAAAGGTACAAATAAATAGTACATTACAATACAGTGCAATACCATACAAAATAATACAATACAATGACAACGCCTAACAGAAGAAGAAAACACACACACACAAAAAAAAAAGAACCCTAATCATATGATTGAGCAAAAAGATATGCCTTGACATGTCGTTGAAAAGTATCTAGGCTGTGCATGTTACGAATATTATCCGGAAGTTTATTCCAAAGTGAAGGAGCCAAATGGAGGAAGGCGCGATCCCCGTAGGTTGTCCGAGTTTTGGGAACATGTAGCACCGTCGAAGACGAAGAGCGTAGGCTGTAAGCTGACTGCTTTACTGTGACCAAGTCCTGAAGATACTTCGGAGCCATGCAATGTAATGCCTTGAAAACAAGGGTAAGAATCTTGTACTCAATCCTCTTCTTGACTGGAAGCCAGTGGTATTGTCTTAGTATTGGGGTGATGTGAACATTCTTCCTCACACGAGCTAGAACACGGGCGGCACTGTTCTGTACTCTTTGAAGGCGACAGATAGAAGAGTTAGGCAGACCAGCTAATACTGCATTACAATAGTCAATGCGTGACGATACTAGGGCGTGAATAACCTTGACTGCATCAGATTCAGACAAGAATCTGCGAATTCTTGCAATGTTCCTCAGATGGTAGTTGGCACTCTTACAGGCACTTGTGATGTGGTCATTCATATTCATATTTTTTCCCGTGGAAAAGTTAGAACAGCTCCTACCTTTCTTTTCGGTGATGACAAAATTTGTGTCTGCGATGATTATGTTTACTTAGGAACGACGTTCAATTATAATAATAATTTTAAGAAAGCTATAAACAAACAAGTAACCCAAGCCAAAAGAGCGTTGTATTCTATGAAAAGTAACATTTTACCTCTCCTCCTTCCAATCGACGTAAAACTAGAGCTATTTGAACGTTTGATCATGCCTATTTTGCTTTACGGCAGTGAAATTTGGGGTTTTGAAGACCTCGCCCAAATTGAAACTTTCTTTTGTAGATATTGTAAGGAACTTCTTGGATTACATAAGCGAACTCCGAATTGTATGGTTTACGGAGAAATAGGTAAAGATAGATTACAAAAAACAGTGACCCTTCGGATGTTAATGTTTTGGTTTAAACTTGTTAACAGTAATATGTCAAAGATAGCGCATATTTTGTATAATTTTCAATATGTTTTATCGGCGAGGCAAGAAAATTCGATGACATGGGTAATTAGGATAAAAGAAATATTTAACAACTTAGGTCTAACTGCAATTTGGAACAGCCAAGCAGCACATCTCACTTTAGCTGGCTTCAAAAGTTTAGTTAGTACCAGATTAAATGATATTTATAAACAAGAGTGGCATAGTAATGTAGACAAAAATTCTCAATGTTTAAATTATCGAATTTTTAAGCAGGATCTTCATTTTGAGAAGTATTTTCGACACCTTAATGATTCACAGGCAAAAATTTTATGTAAATTCCGTTGCGCTAATCATACACTGCAAAAAATGCGGTGTTAAAAGTGTAACACCAACCGGGTGTCAAACTGTGGGTGTTAAATTTGGTGTTAAATTGACACAATTTGACACCCTTCGGTGTTAATTTAACACCAACATTCTCTCATTCATTGGGTGTTAGATTCTCGGTGTTAAAATGACACCCAAGTGGTGTTATAGTTTTGTCATGAAAATGGGGTTTTCACTAATAACACCGTATCGGTGTTAGTTGTCCACCAGAGAAGATCACGTGTTCGCAGTCCGATGATCTCATTGGTTACACATGCCAATGCCTGAAATTTGTTGCTGTGGCGCGGAGTCGTCAACGTCTGTCATCGCGATAGTCAGGTTTTCGATGTCGTCTGGGGCTAAAAATGACATTGACTCTATGATGGTGACTTTGCTAAGTCTGTCAGCAGGGATAAGTATCTTTTAAGGTAATTATTTTCTGTACCAGTTATTTTCTATCATGAACGATGTGCATGATTTTCACGGATTTCATCGCATATTATAGACAACTTTGTCTTTGCACGCACATAATACTATAGTATACTATGTAGCGCAGCATACTAAGTAGCCTATAGTGTTTGCCATACATAATAGGCCATAATGCCAACGCGCTGCAGCGGAGCATTGAGTCCGAATTTCGCTGAGGGTTCCTTTGTCCAGTAATTGCATTTTAAAAATATCATCAAATTTTAAATATAAAAGGTTCCGTGGCATTTTGTATTGTTCTTGATGTAGTTTTCTTACCTCTGAGGCTCTGGTGCGGATCTTTGTTAGCGCGCAAATCATTTGTAACCAATGAACCCGACCCGCGCTACTGACGTGCACGAAGGCGAAGTTCGAACAATGTTTGTGTGTACATGTTCGTAGGTTTGTACATGTTCGTAGGTATACTGGTAGGCCCCTAGGCCTACTATATTTTTTGTAGGGCCTACTGTAACTGTTCTAGGTCCAAACTGTTAGGTTTAAATTAGTACTAGGTACTAGTAACAAATATCGCTCTAAAAAGAGCGTAAATACCCGATTAAAGGGGCTGGGTGGGGGGTTCTCCCGACCCGATTTTTGTTTATCAACAGTAGCTACACGTAGGAACGTAGGGGCCTATATAACTGCGACCAGCCCCAACACGCAGTGTTGGGGCTGCGCATTGTAGCAGACATGATCATGACAGGCGAAGTATAGCGCCTAAAAATCAATATGAAATCGCAAAAATTCCGCAATATGAAGACTTACAGGTGAAGATGTAATGTTGAAGACTGACTGCGTTCAACTTTTGGTTCTGGTAATAGTCCCTTTCTGCTCGGTTTGATGAGTTAAATGCGACTCGGTCGAGAGGAACTCGGGAGAACTACATCTTATACAGTAAATGGATTTGAGATTTGTGCGCATGCGCTGGCCATCAAGTCGTGTAGCTTTGTGGCAAGGCCTTATCATACTGTTGGCAAACCCTCTCGCTGTATATTGCGTTGCTTTCTGGGTGGGTGCGCGCGCGCACGCCTTGTCAGAAGGCTAAACGCATTGCGACTCCGCCAGCACATGAATATTTACGTGCGCAGTGTACTGCATACTGATTTCGAAAATGGTGAATGGGATGGGGAGCTAGGACTACGGACCCGTATATGGCCGTGAAAAAAACGTTTTTTCAAGATCATTGGACCAATGTGAACAAGAACAAGGTGAACGAAGGGTATTAATTAGATAAGAATCTTATGTATACTATAAAAGTACGTTTTTTCCTCGTGATATTCGAAACCTACGGAGGTGCGAAAATCTGTGACAGACTGTGTATGTTTTTCAAGCTTACCGATATAGCACTCTATTGACTCAGGACGCTCCCACAGTGTGTAACTGTGTATACGGAGCGTCCCGGGGTTAGGGCCTATATAGGACGCTAGTGTTTGCGCGTGGATCTTACATTAGAATCTACTAACTAGTTTCTAATATGAGTACTACTATTTATGAGTTTGCTAACCGCTAACAAATTTACATTATATAAGAATATGCTCTTATAAAGTTGATGACGTCACATGCATGTAAAACCGGTATTTCCACCGAGTCCATGTTAAGACAGTGCACTAGATCTAATTGTAAGGTGCAAGTTCAAGGGTAGCGAGAAACAGAATCACAGCCCCTATTAATAACTGGCAGTTGTTCTCTGTCTGAGAACTGATCCTAAATTTCACAAATGAGTCAAAATGGAATACATGTATCGCTTTTTTCATGATTCAGGTGAGGGAATATACGTCTACTTTGATGGTAGTATAAATTTGTTGAAATAATCTCTTGAAAAAAAAAATCCCTTCTGGAATATGCCTCTTCCCCATACTTATGTTATTGCCACACTTAATGATATTGGCAATAGTGCACTTGAGAATCTTGAAAATGACAGAATTGCAAAAAGACCTTATATTATCTATCTAAAAAACCTTGAAGATGAGAGTAGATCAATTGCAAAATGGCTTTGGATTTTTCCATTTCTCCTCAAATAATATTTGCATAAATGTACACTGCATAAAGATGATGAATACCTGGAAGCAGGATATTATTGCCCCCCCCCCCCCCTTTGGCGGCTAATTAAAACGAACTTGAAATTATGAGCATATCTCAAGTAGGTAAATCACCGACTGAATTAATCTGAAGCCACCTGAACAAAACCCTTTGTTTTCTGCAGTTCTGATCAAATCTTTCATGCACACAAGATAAATCTGTTTCATGCACTTGTATATATACAGTAAATACACTAGTGCAGTTATGTGGATGTTCAGTACTTTGAATCCTAAGCCAGTGCATCACACCTTGCGCACCAGTTTGACAGTTTGCGGACTTGTAGCCACTTGATAATTATGTATGTTCATGGTCCTTACACTTGCAGGTTGAACAGTACTTCTCACTCCTTCTCCCAGGCAACGATGCCAAGCTTTTTTGAGCAGTGGCCAGTTTTTGGTGGAAGGTCTTGTCAAGCTAGCAAGAGGAAAGCCTTCAGAAACCACAGTCAAGCTGTTGAGTTTGCTGGAAGAACACATGCGGAAAACTGATGTGGATTCATGAGACTTGGAGCAATCATCAAATAGTGTACCACCAGATCTGGTAGCAGTCAGGGTATGCACAATACTATAGGTTGTGAAAGCCCCTTTTTTATGTTCTAGATGTCTATCCATCCAATATCGTTTCTTGTGTATCATGCCGCAAGTTGAAAACAATCATCTGTGAATGGAACTTGGTAAGGCTATGTAAATCCAGGGGGCGTTCCACAAAACTTGTCATTGGTGACAACTGTTATAAGTAGCTGAAATCTTTGCATCTGACAATACATTTTATCAAACGTTTCCCTGGAGTCGATGAGGGTCATGAGGTCAATAATCAAGGGTCAGGAGCCCTTCATTATGAAAAAAAAAATGCAGGAAATATCTTGTGACTTTGATTTTTAAAGGCAGTTGAATGGATTTCACCAAACTCGATTGTAATATAAAAGTTCACAGTCACAAATCAATATGTAATGTAATTTTGTTATTTTGGAGATGCTGATGAAATAAAGAAGAGTTTTTTTTTCTTGTTTTTTTTTATAGAAGCCACACAACAACCCATGGGTTCATCCTACATGAAGGATCATTATGTTTTACTTAATGCTCCCTGATTATGCAGTGCAATTCACTGATAATTTCTGTTGATACCTGGATACTTTGTTAATGAGTCGTAGAATATATTGTATATAACATGCATTTCTTACAACACAGCATAGAATGTAAGTAACCTGCAAATCCTTCTTGTACTCTATCTGCTTCCACCTCTGAACCAGGGTGCAAGGATTGTGCAAGATTTCTGTGGCTTTGACTATAGACTACCTTATCCGATTTCAAAAGGTAAGTCTACATGACAATAAGGTTTGTTCAAATATGATGCGACAAACCCCCTGACATTTTTAGTGTTCAGATATGGTGCGCCGAAGCACGCCACTTTCATTATGTTAATGAATGCACATGACTAAAAAAAAAAAAATAAGATAAAGATAAACTCATGACATTGTATCTTCACTTACTTTTGAGCTTGATTGCACCATAACTTCTTGCCACTGTGTGGCAAAATACATTCCTCTTGCCTCAGTGTTTTTGTTTTGTTTTGTTGCATTTTGATCTGTTTATTTGTTTGTTTTTTACCATCTCATATCGCATTGATTTGTGCACTAAAATGTTGCCGGAGTTTGTCTCATCATATCTGAACAAGCCTTTATGAGTCATTTTGGACAGGCAATTAGAACTCACAGTACTTTGGTATTCTGAAAATGAAATTGATTTTTACGAGTTTAATTGATTTTGCATTTTATACTTTCTATGATCTGTTTTTGTATTAGAAAAGAAATTAGAGGTCAAGGGAAATTTTCTGGGGTTTTTTTTGTGTTGTTGGACTATGTAATTTATTAAGATCACTTGCTTTTCAATTTTTCACAGGTTAACTTTTTTTTTTTGGATGTTGTGAATATTTTTGCGCACTTGCCTTTGTCAGGGTTATGTCCTGATGTCGACGAGAACTTTACTCATGAATGCTTCAAAGTCGATCCTTGAACTTTAAAGATTGTCTTCCCCATATTATGTAGGCTAAAATTTTGAAGTTGCTTTTTGATCAGTCTCGAATAAGAGAAAAGTGATAAATTTCAAAGCTTCTTTAAGAAAAAATAGGTATAAGTGAGTTTTAATTGTGAAATTATAGTGATCTTTAAGTAAAATGGAATAAGATCCATTTATTATCCTCTGCCAAGAAGTGGTGCCTGAATTGTTATGGTTTTGAGTAGTCCATCCCTCCGTGTGTGTGATAGCTTGAAATCTGTTCAAATAATCATAAATGTGAATAAAATGTGTTAATCCTATGTATGACTGAGTCTACCAAATTGCATTATGGAATCGAAATAAAGGTCACAGTCAAATTTGTCTAGTTTTTATTTGTAATAGATTCATACAATGTCTGTTTGTTTTTCATTGTTTCCTTACATTTTCAGCCTGATGCTAGTTTTGATCGCCACTTGAAGAGGGAAAGCAGAAGAGGATGCAGCTCTTGATGCAGCTTGCTTGCTTGAAGATCAGAAGATGCAGCTTGCTTGACAGAGGACGTCAGAAGGATAACATACATGTGTACCAATATTACTTCATTGTTGACCACTTGGCACTACCCTGCCCTGGTGATATCATTCAGAGTGCCTTCGACACATTGTTCAAAGCACATTAAATATGTGTTTTGTCTACGGTATGCAAAACCTCTCATCAACCTTTGGACTTTTGGAATTACCCCGAGTTCGTGAACCGAGATCTAAACTTTCAAATAGATAATGAAGTGATGCATTCTTTAGGAGTTCCCACTGAAACTGCTTTTTTTTCACTGTTTGCCATACGAACATGGACTGAGTGATGGACAAACAATAAATTGCGCCCAGGGGGCCTGTGTACGGACATAATTTGATTCGTTCAATGGTTTTAGAAGACACTTGAAGAATCATCATTGTGACAATGAAACTGTGAAGATACTCCAAGTCCAGTTCTATGGAGGAACCGAGATAGAGACTGATGATATACAGTTGATGAAGCAGTACTCTTCATTAGTCGATGACAGTTTTTGATGAGGAGGTGATTACCTTTAGTCCAGGGGACATTGAACAACGACCTTGTAATTTTTACATGTCCTAGTTTACATGTGTCAGTATGGAGTAATGCATTACCATGGTAACATCAAATTTTCATAAAGATTACAAATACAGAATGTGGATCAAGCTACTCAGTTTTAAATCAATTCTGTTGAAATTTGATTGTCTAGAAATCTGTTGCCATGGCAATTGCAGTTTTTAAACAAATCATACAAAATTGTGTGGATCATGCTGCTCTCTTAGTTTCTTTTTTTTTTAGCATTTAAATTTGAATTTGATACATATGGTCACTATGATAATATGTTATCTTGCAAGACACTTTTTGTGGGGGTCATAAATCCGTTTCCATGGCAACAGCATCTTCATACAAATCATCCACAAGTACGATGTGGATTCAGCTAACTTCCTCAGATTTTGAGCATTTGACTTTAAATTTGGCACCTGTGACCACTGTATTATGTACCTGTGCAAATTTTATTTTTCGTCATTGTCAAATAGTATGTTGTCAAGTTAATGGTATTTTGTAATGAGAATCGTATAAACTACAAGTGGATTGAGCTTACTCAATCAATTTTTAGCAGTAACCTTGAGATATGACACCTATATATTGTGACAAGATAAATTCCAGATGTGCACAACACTTTTCTCGTCAATGTTAAACAATGCGTTGCCATGCTAACTTATTTTTTTTTTAATACAAAGCAATCGAAGATATTGTGATTGACTCATAACTCCCTCATGTTTTAGGCATTTGACTTGAAATTTGGCACGTGACCACTGTAGTGCGCTAATGTGCAAATGTCATCTTTTGTATCGGTCAAAGAAAGTGTTATCATGGCAGTGACATTTTCAAATTAAAAACTTACACAACAGTTGATTATGCAATCTCCCTCAGTTTCTGAGCATCTGGCCTGAAATATTGCACAGAGTGCTAATGTAATGGCAACCATCTTTTAAAATGAAAATCAAACAAAAAATACTGTGAATTGGGTGAGCTCCCTCAGTTTTCTAGCATTTGACTTGAGGTTTCGCTCATGTAACCAGTGTAATCTTAAAATGAGTCGCACACTGATCTCACTGTTGAGTAATCTTGCTATGGTAACAACTTTTGTTATATTGTACTTTTTTTTTTCAACAAAAGGCATACAAGAATATCGTGAATTGAGCTAACTCTCTAAGTTTTAGGTGGGGGTATCAATTACATCCAGTCCGAGTTGAAAATATTGGCCCAAGAAGGCCTTATGTGTGTCATTTGAATATTTAAATGATCCGAATTTCACATGCTTGTATCGTCACTTGCAATAGCATTGATCAAAAGAAAGAGTATAATTTTTTTTATGTTAACATTTTACAACCAGACTGGATGATCTATGTTGAATATTTGAATTATACAGCTGAGTAGGCAATTCAATTTGAATATTTGAATGATAGAGCCAAGAAGATATAATACTAGTATCAATTTCATTTGAAAATTCAACTTGATAGTGCCAAGAAGGCCAAAGGTATTCAGAGTGAGTATTTAAATTTGATATTTTAGCCTACAATAGCCATAATGTATCTCATTTGCATAGATAATCAAAGAACCAACTGAAAGGGTCAAAGGTATTCCATTTTGATACTTATATTGTAGAGATGAGGCTTTCATTACATGTAATAGAATTATTGTGTTTTGTTGTGACAGACAGAATTTATTAAATATTTTGATCAACCTAGTAGCACGTGACTGTCTTTCACCTACTTACATTACTGTGTTATTTTGTGCGATTGAATGTGGAGAGTGTGAAATGATGTCGAGGTATCGACACTTCAAATTGTTAATAAGTTGGCATCACTTGGAATTTATTTCTCACTCTGAAGCGTTGAATCAACACTTCTGTGGTGTCAAATAAACACCAAATAATGCAAACTTATAACACTTTGAAGTGTTAGAATAACACCATGACAGGTGTTGGGGTATAGATTCTAACAACAAATAGTGTTGAAGTTACACCGTCATTGGTGTTAAAGGGCGTCAAAAGAACACCAAAGTGGTGTCAACTTATCAATAATCTAAGCAACACCAAAGCTGGTGTTGGTATATTTTAACACCACGGGTGTTGAACTTACACCATAACTGGTGTTGGGATGTCAAATGAACACCATTATGGTGTCAACTTCTTAACACTCTCTTAAGTGTTGAAAAAACACCGAGGCTGGTGTTGGTATATTTTTACACCCTTTAACACCCATGGGTGTTGGATATTTTAACACCAGAGACGGTGTTACTTCAACACCAGATGGTGTGGTCCTTTATTGAAGTTCGGCCGGTGTTAGATTCAACACCAGTGGTGTTAAATCTAACACCACTGTTTTTGCAGTGTAAACTGCCAATTGTTTCTGGAAGATACAATCAGATTCCAAGAAACGAAAGATTTTGTACCCATTGTAATGAAGAGAAAATTGGTGATGAATTTCACTACCTTTTTCAGTGTAGACTCTTTAATGAACAACGAAAGAAATACTTAAAAAAATATTACTGGAAATACCCCAACACTATGAAGATGGATCAATTATTTAATTGTCAAAAGAAAACAGTCCTTTCCAATTTATCCAAGTTTTGTAATTATATAATGACACATGTTTAGATTATTAGTATTTTTTATCCTTTTTGCAAATAATACATGCCTTTTTTACAGGCTGTGCCTTCTTTACAATTGATTTGTAACTTATTTGTCTTTTCATTCTCTCCTCCTTTTTTCTTCCCCTCTCTACTTCTTCTTCTTCTCGTCCATATTTCCTTGCTTCTTGTTCACTTAGCGTATGAATTCATTTCCATATGTCTTTGTGTGTTTTCTTTTTTTTCTGTTTCTTTTTTTTTCCTTTTTTTTCCTGAACCAAAAGTCACTCGTATATCTTTTGTTAATTCACCAGTCTTGTGTCCTTCTCACTCTCCCTCTTCACCTCCATATATCCCTTCTTTCTCTCTCCTCTCTCTCTCTCTCTCGTCATATTTCCCTTTCTTTGTTTTTTTTTTTCACTATACATCGTGTATATATTGTATATTTCTGTACATTTTTTTTTTCTTTTCATCAATCGCATTTCATTCTTATTTTGTTTGTTATAGTTGTTTTGTACACTTTTCAGAGTTATTTGCAATTATTATTTATTGATATTATAATGTGCTATATGTTTTTCATTGGACTCCGATACCTAGAGTTTGGGTTGTGAGTAATAAACTTTCAACTTTCAACTTTCAACTTTCAACATGGCGCCTGTAGGTCACGGGACCAGCTTTTGACCAATCACAGGCTTCAAAACACCTAAGCCGAAAACCGAGTTGGCCAGACTCTCTTAATATACGGCACTGGGTAAAACACCCTAATAATTTTCAGGTTATATGATCGCGATTATTGCGATTTCATTTGTATGTACCGATATATAGTATGATCACAAAATGTATGTATAATGTTGAACGTAATGAGTTTATGTGATTTGATATGAATGAAATGTATAATGGTGTATAATGATGAATTTGGGAAAATGTATGAATTTGTGCGATTTTTGACACAATTATTTCTGACTGTAAATTTATGTGTAACATAATAGATATTATGATTTAATATTAGTTACTGTGAAATTTTGTTGATATTTATTGTATGGTCACACGATACATGATTACTGTTGAGCGTCCCGAGTTGATCTGATTGGATATGAATGATAATATGTAAAATAGAGTATGATGGATTTGTGAATATGATCTTGTGATGTTCTGATATAATTATGTTTGATTATATATGCAAAATAAGAGATATTATGATTGAATGTTAATCACTGTATTTTTTGAACAGAAGACGAGCACATGGTGCTGTGATGCAGAACATCACGTCAATAATGATACACGTCCCATGCAGGTATTAGTAATTAACTCCGCCAAGGGAGGAGGTTATGTTTTCGTTACCGTTGGTTTGTGTGTTCCTTCGTTCGTTAGTTAGTTTGTCCGTGTGCAAAATAACTCAAAAAGTAGATAACGGATTGGAATGAAACTTGCAGGAAAGGTTGAGAATGACGCAAGTAACAAAAGATTAACTTTTGGTAATGATCCGAGAATTTTGGGGAATTTATGAAGGATTTTTGATGTTTTGGCAGGTAGGGTCAATGAACTTGGGAGTTCACGCTGCGCGTATTTCAGGTTTGCCTGCGCGCACTAAAGTGCGTGCTCTAGTTTCTGCTGGGGCGAGGCGCGCCGTGCAGCTGAAGGCTTATGACGTAACAAAGGTTTCTATATTTGGAAATCTGGCGACTTTTAGCACCGATGTTGTGTGTACGTATGATATCTCTATGGAAGAACAAGATCAGTGTTGTGGTGGAAATAAGCTTCATGCTTGGCGGAGGTCTGCGCTCTCAGAGTGCTTTTCTAGTTTATAGAATGTTGTTGTTGTTTGTACATCTGGGCCCCATTTCATAAAAATGTTGATATGATAGCAACTCTTTCTGGAATGGCAATTGTCATAATAACGACAAGAATCCAGCTTCCTGATTGGCTGTTGCTATTGGAAGTTGCCATTCCAGCAAGAGTTGCCATCCTAACATCTTTTATGAAATGGGGCCCTGATTTAAGAATTGATATGATTTTTGGCAGTGGTTAAGGTTAATACATTTCGGTAATATAAGAAATATATATGATATGTTGATATAGATAGTATCATATCAACCGGAGTTGTGTGTGTGTGTGTGTGTGTGTAAATATGTACATGTATATATGTGCGTATGCATGTGAGTGTGTGTGTGTTTGTGTGTGTATATGTGTATGTATACATATACGCAATGCAAATAGACATATGAACATTATATATGTATATGATTCTGTTTGTGATTATTATGCTAAGAATTATGAGAAAATATGATTATTATATGGCAGCATTATGATATAAGAATCTATTTATATATTTTTCTGGATATATGATGTTATTTTGAGGATGAGATGAGGTTAGATTGAATACTTGTATCAAATTGAATTATTGATTTGTGTATATAAAGCAAATGATTTAGAAGATTGTTAATATATGAAATTGCATTACTTATGACACATCAGGTTATTCATATTCTGTTGGTAGATCCTGAGGAAGGCCTGATGACTGGCCGAAAGCTTGACAAATAAAAGGGAGACTCAAGATCGAGAGCAACGTCCGCCTCAGACTAATTTCTTTCAGTATATATATATATATATATACAAATAGGATTATAATAACTGGTCTTGCTTGTTTAATACTTTACAGCGCATTACTCTTTGTAAGTGAATTAAAGCGTAGCAAATCACGGTTATTATTGTGCTGGCGTCACGGACATGTGAAATTTGTGAGATGGCGAGTGATGATGGTCACTCGTAAGTTATTTCCAAGATTTAACCAAGTATTTAATGACTGGTAATGTTCGTGACTGGCAGAAATCCTGAATACATGTAATATCATTAATTATGGCCTAGGCTATCTATTATATAACAGGTGGGTTAGCTATGAATGAGAATTTTATTCAAGTAGTGATGGCCTAAATGTTTGCCCTGTTGTTCTTTAAACATGCCTTCACACACAACAAACTTGTAGCCAATGTTATCAGTGAGGAGAGTAGGGAAAACAACACACTGTGCCGTGGTTCAACAGAGATTTCAGGAGAGTAACTGTTTTCGACTCTGCTCAACCTTAAAAAATAACCTTATGATATTTTTTATCATTTGTACTCCAATCGTTAACAGGGGTTAACGCTTTTCTTGGAAAATACGCTTTCCTTCAAGTATGGTTTGATTTCCTGATGACATGCGAACTTGTCTTTGTTGAAGTTACCTGATTTCTATTAGGGAAAAGTAGCACTGTAAAAATTATTTCGTTCTCCTTTCCCCAGGGAAGTCATGTAGACACACAACCTCTTCATGATGACCGTGAAAGAAAATAAAAGCACGGGCTTTAGAAATGCGACCTTTCTTCTACTTGGCGGATAAGAGAAGCCAAGCCCAGATCGCCGGTATAAAAGCGCTTTAATAGAACGATGTATACAGAAAGGAAATATTTTTCCTCATAGCAAAGTGAAAAAAAAAGAACAAGACACTTAGCAGTCTTAAAGTCTGCCTACAGTCAAGTTTTAAGCCCTGGATACTTATCGGTTAGTCGATCTGGCAGGCAAAGGCACCTATTCAGCTGATGCAAGCAGAAAAGAATCATTAAAGAGCAAATGATCATATCAAGTGCTGAGAGTTATAGGAAGGCGTAATGGTCGATCGATATTTTGATGTTATACATATTTTCCGCTCCCATTTGTGCCGATTCGTTGAAATTATGAAGGGAATTATCAAATGGAAATAGACAGTCGTACGTATGTTGGTCGATATCTAGACACGAGCATGAGATAACAATCTCTAGAAGAGAGTATTGCAAGATGAAAGCATGCATTTTTTTATTTCTCATCATTATGATCTTTGCAAATACTGTCGTAATGATTTCAAGAAAATAAAATTGACTCCTCACTCAATATTTTCTTTGTCCAGTATATTGAAAAGAGAAAGCATTTTCAAAGGTACAAGTACATCTCTCTCTGTCTATATGTAATACATATACATATTATATAGTTAACAACAAAATTATTCATACCCATGAGAAATTATTAGTTTTGAGCAGGTTTCTTACCAGTGAAGGAAGGAGTGATGGTGATTGGTTGTTAACTTTTTACTCTTATTTGTCCTCTGTAAATTGACATTAATTCCAGTTTCACCTCATTTGCGTAACAATAGAAATGTTAAGATTTAACAACCAATCACAATGACTCCATCCTTTACTTGTAAGAAATCTGCTCAAAACTAAAAATTTCCCAGGGGTATGAATAATTTTGTTAACTGTATATATATATATATATAAGAGGATTTATGATGTCAAAAGTACGCACCGATATCTCCTTCCTTTCTCATAACTCATATACACACATTAATCACAGATATGATCACATGGATACAATATTAATACAAACATAAAAATGTATGCATTATATGTGTGTGCTCGTGGATCTCGTGTTGACAATATCATGTTAATATCTGAGAGGCGCATTCACGTTACTTAGGAAACTCTCACTTCATTCATAGCAAGGATGGAATATGATTGACTCGTAGATAATTTGGTTACTGTGAACCTTGCTGCTATATTCATAAACAAAAAAAACCCAAAACAAAACAAAAAACTTACTCTGAAGTTTACATTGGAACCATGCAATATGCCGATGACAAGTCCAGCTGCATATTATATTGCATAATATGGATAAATGAAACCTGCTCTGGAGGCGGAAACAAAATATCATGCCGAGAGCACAAATTCTTCCGATCACGCCGTTATTTCGACCGAGCAAATATCATGCCCTATATTGGTATGGGTTCAAAGCTACCACTACCAACAGATGCACTTCCTTAGCGTTTGTTACCGCTAGTAAGCCTTTCTAATTCGTTTAAACCAATGTGCGTATTACGTTAAAAGAAATAATTCAATTTAGTTTCCAATAAAAGAGGAAGAGAAAAGAACCTGGCAATCAAAGTATAGTGGCAGAAAGAACTGATCAATTTTTCTGATGAAGCATTAAAGCAATTTACATGCAAGTCGAAAACATAACTCAGCAATGAAATAAAAGATAAAGAAAAGAACGTGTCTTTGGAAATGTAACTTCACTTACGCTTCCAAATTCATTTTCAGCCGTTATTTTCACACAGTCTGACCACTCGAACTTTCGTCAATGTTTGTTTGAGAACCGTGATGCGGCACCTTCCGGTTTAGGCCAATTTCATGCTTTTGTTGTAATTTGAATAAGATAATTGAATTGTTGTTATCACGTAGGTTAAGCTATGATTTGGTAACTGCACCTCAGCAAAGGTAAACATTGCATCCTGCGCAATCACTCATGAGAAGTAAAAGTGATATCGGCGCACACCCTTCGAAAAAAGTTACAATCCTTAAAAAAAAAATCATTGTAGAAGTTACGTATACATGTGTTTGAAGTGTGTCCCTTAACATTTTGTGCCTCTACATCTGTCATTATTTAATGTACCCTTTTCCTAATGCAATGTTTAATTTGTGTCAACGGTAATTCCGACTTCACAGCACCTCGTGATAATGGAACATTTCGTTCCGTGCAGTCTGTTTTCTTCGTTTAACTGTATAACAAAGGTTCGTGATTTTTTTTTTCTGAAAGTAAATTTTTTTTTTCTATGCAGACAAAACATGGTTCCCGTTTTGAAATATGTGTTGTTCGTAGTTGCTGACAACGCAAAAATAGTAAAGAGAATTGGTTCTCTGAACCCCCCCCCTAAATTACTACGATCATGTACTGCCAACTCAAGCAAAAAAAAAAAAAATGTACTTACCAAGTTCAGATATGGTGACTTTTGTTTATTTCCTTGTCACCATCTTAACCAACACATGATCAACACAAGCAGCCATCGCACTCTGTGAGATGTAAGATGGTAGAAGCGCTAATTGTCTAAAAAGAAAATTTTATGTCTATTTGATCGGATAAGGAAATATGTTTATTTGATGGTATGCGATAGGACGCAAAAGAATCATTTATTTCTTTTTATTACAATTTACTGATGGGGGATTCAATCAATACAGAGTAACTAATTTTTTTTTTCATCCGTATGGATTCATGTACCTTGATATTTTAGCTTTCATATAGTTTCGTCATTATTACTTTATGTCCTATCTCCATTGATTGTATAGCAAATTTACACCGGTATTTTTTCATGGAACCTGCTTTTACAAGCTTTACTTTTGCGGTTCCATCATATTTCACAAGTTATAGAGAATTGTCATATGTACATTATGTATGCCGACGCATTTTCTGTTCATGACCCGACTTATAACATATTTTGTATCTTGCTTGGTTTGTTGATTCTTTTTTTTGATGTATTTTGATGTCAAGTGAAATATGAAAATAAACGTGCTGGAACTGTTCACTGTGTCTCGAGTGCAAGACCAGTGCAGTTTCAGTTATTCAATTAAATTAAATTCAATTCAGTGTATAGGGAAAATGATCACTCGGCCATTTTCAGAATTCATGCTCAAATAACTCACCATTATACGAAAATTATGTAAGCTTTACGTGTTTATAACACTTGTGCCAAGGTAACAGTCTAGTTTTGCTTACACACTATCCACATTACACCGAAAAATAATGAAAAAATTAAAAAATATATTCTATATAATATGTATATTTTTTCTCTAAACATCAACTGAGCGGAAGGGTTTCATGCAAAAGACCCGTTTGATGGAGTGTACAGTGCCCATTAAAAGCAGTCGCCGTACAAGCATTGTCTTTGATATTGCTGTTATCCAATTCTGTATACTTATTTTTTCCATTCAGACGTCTTAAACTGGATGGAATTATCGCCTTTTATTCCAACCAGCTATAATAACGAGAAAAAAATTCTGTGAGTAGGACGAATTACAAGCTGTTGCTAGAAGACGAGGAGTGAAGCCTCAATAAAACTGGCAACGGATGATACCAACTCGTCGGATAGGCTGAAAAATCGATGGACGCAGGGAACTCTGCAATTATAAGTGCTAGCTTGACTTCTTGAAGTGTCGTATTTTTCGTTTAGTTTTGGCTTTTTTTTTCTTAATCATTTTCTTTATCTGTCAGGGCAACTGCAATCTTAACATTTCAATTTTCTTTGTTGACCCTACAATGAAATTTAATGGCTCGAAAATAAAAAGATATCAAGAAGAGAAAAGAAGAGGGAAAAGAAAAATAGGAGAAAAATAAGCTTAAAATAACTCTGTGACTATGACTAAAGAGAAAAAAAAATAGATAGAAGAAAGAACTAAAAAAAACGAATTAAGATTACACAAACCCAAACGATTGCGTGGATTGGCAGGCCTGATATAGCGATTCTAATCGCATGTACTGTGACGTATAAAACATATTCAATATTGAATTGAGCCGAAAAATCTACCATTTACCATGACACCATAATATATTCATGATATGATACAACATTTAACATAAGGACATACCTACATAAACTTCTATTATCAATTTCTATAGATAAACTATGAGCGTTACTTAGTATTCACATAGGCAGCGCACCGTACAATGATAGTGGATATTACTTTGTGCTATTTCACTTTGAACAGAACTTTATGTTTTTATATTTTGTGTATAGGCTTATGTGTGGGCAATCGTGACACGTGAAATCTAACGCTGTCTTTTGACATTTCGTTTCTTTCAGTCTTATTTTTCGATAACAAGAAACACTACTTTTCCTGTTTTTATAGCTATCCTTTACTTAAAACCTGATTCAAGCCACACATTTGTATCATTTCGTAACACGCATCGGTCTACGGCCGCCTCAGGCAGAAAACCGCCGTGATCGTACGGCGTATGGCTGGCTGGGCCATGGCATAAGCCACGGGGTTTATCAAGCTGTTCCAACAGGACGTCCAGCGAGCTAGACCAGAGTAGTTGAAGTGCTTGTTGAATGCCTTGTAGGCATCCGGTGCGATGGCATGGAATATGATGGTCATGGTGTTCGGGAGCCAAGTGATGGTAAAAACGATTACGACAAAAGCTAGGGTTCTCAAAGTCTTACTGTTTTCGGATGAAGAGTCAACATAAGGGTGTTGCTGACAGCTGCGAATTGTACGGCTTTGCGATAGACCACGGGGCCCTTGGTTTTCTGTGCCAATGTCACTAATAACTTTTCTCATGCTCTGGACATCAGATTGGTACACATGTTTGATTTTGATCCTGACATTACCAGCGTCTTTTTTCAAGTCGCTTCCGATGGTTCTAATTAGCTTTGAGGAACTTTTGGAAAGACTAGATATCTCAGGGCAATCACCAATCTCAACCGCTGCTCCGTCATCACCTAGTGCACTATCACCGCTAACGTTTGAATCTCTACGAATCTGTTTCACTCTTGCCACTTTGGCAATGTTCAGGAGGCGCTTTCTACCACTATTTCTTACCTGCAAATAAATGCGAACGCACAGTATCAGAATGAGTGGAAACGGTCCCACGAATCTTAGGAAACAAATCAGCAGATTAGATGCCTGTGAAAGGGTGTAGTTTGGTCTTGGCAGTTTTGTTGGCGTCAGTAAGCCAGTTGGTTCAAGGAGATCCCAAAGAACAGTGATGGTCATCCAAACACAGAACGGTATGACCCAGGTTAGAATGTTGACATACACTGCTTTCTTCTTACTTTTAGATTGGAAATGTCGTATCGGATAGAATGTGGCGATGTAGCGATCGATGCTAATGACGACAATGCCGAACACCGACACACCGAGAAGTGAATTCTGAACTCCCAGGAACAAAATGCCTGTCATTGTTCCAAAGATCCACTTGTTAAACAGTTCTAGTGTAGATCGGATAGGCATTACTATGAGGCCAACCATCAGATCTGCGATAGTCATATTCATTATAAAGTAATTGTTGTAGGTTCTCAATTTTTTCTCAACAGCAAACGCCATCAAAATCAGCAAATTCAGGAAAATCGTCAGAATGGACGTTGTAGCGTATGCGAAGAAGGACACAGTCAGTTTTAGCCCCGTTTCGAAATCCTCTGCAATATCGATACCTGTTAAATTTGTCATATTCATGATTAAATGACCAGTTGCCAAGCACTCTGGAAAAAAGAAACAGTAAACGCCAAACAGGATGAATTGAAAACCCGAGGCAAAGGTGCGATATCTCGGTGAAACGGTGCAAGAGATATTTTCGCATTAGAAGTCACAAATCTTTGTGTGTGTGTGTCTGTGTGAAAGAATTAGGTGACAGCTCCATTTTATCTCGTTTGAATTGCCCATGAGAAGCTTGGGGAATGCGCATCTTCCTTGAATGAAGCACTTAACGCATGCGTATAATTGGGTGGCGCATATACGTTTAATACGTTAGTATTTGACTTTTGGGAGAGCTAACAAGGGATACCTAAGAATATAAATGAGCTCGATGCTACAGCAGCACATATCCGTGCAGTTAGAGCGATTACTATTCAGCGATGATAAAAGCCCTTTGAGTGCAAGGAAAGCTTTGAACGGAAGCTTTTCGCTATTTTACGAACCAAATTTGTATGGATTTATTCACTCAACAGATCTTTAATGACAGGGGTCGCCCGTCAATCAAAAGCTGTCTATCAATATACATCTACATTCCAAATAGATTTTATTCACAGAGAAACTCTTTCTTTGCTTTTCTGTTCAATTTTGAGGGTTCATGTCCCTTGGAAAAGAATTTTTTTTTTTTTTGCAGTTAAGCATCTGGATTGTTATTTATTTGTTTCAATTCATCACATCGCCTTTTAAAGACTTTAGGAAATTTCATAAACTTTCGTTTTGTAACAAGAATAATAAATGTGAATTTTTCTTTGATTTCATAAATCGTTTTATGCTGAGAACTTCGGTTTCTTGCGATCAATAGACTCGGTTATACCCTTTGTATAAAAGCCAAGGTCAGAACCTGTATGAAAAATGGTACGTGTGCGTCATCTTCCTTACACACTTTTGTGACTTAAATGAGCCGGTATTGCTCGAGCCTTTCGGTTCGACATACATCAAAACAGGCATTGTATATCATGAGAGTTGGTTTGTTCATGCGAGTGTAAGTGCCACGATAAAGAAAAATGTAGACAAAAAAATTTCTAAGCAATGAGAGAAGATGTTCATCCAGTTGCCTCTTCTAAAAAGGTATTTTCGATAACACCGGATAAAAATCAAAGTTTGCTATAAATGATCCTTGTAGGCAGGCGTGGTCAACACAATCAACCGGAGTTAAACCTTTACAGTATTATTTAACATATATATATATTTTTTTCATATTCATGGGATTTATTGAAGAGACAATTTGCCAATTTCCTTATAACATAATTATACATTTATAAATAAATAAATAAATGAATAAATAAATAAATAAATAAATAAATAAATAAATATATATATATATATATATATATATATATATATATATATATTTATATATTTCACCATTCTACGATTTTTCACCTTCTTGTTAAACTACTGAAGGAAAAATTGACGCCATAATGCTCTATCCTGTGCAGTACTTCTACGCTAGGGATACTGGGGAAATCGTTGCATCTTTTTCAGTCCCCGCTGAGTAGATTATAATATGATCTATGTGATCTAATATATCATAACGCAGTCAAGTGTATTCAATTTTGAACGCAATGAAGTAAAAAACGTTCTCTTCATGCATAATAGATTTGTGTTTCCTCCTTATCATTCACCACATTATTCTTAACAAGAAGCTCGTCAATGCTACAAAAAAGCTGACTGTGATCCGACAATCCAAATTAACAGTTTACTTCTCTCTTTCTACCGTTTTCCACCATTCTGTGAAAGCGTATCATGGATATGCTAGTCGACGCCGGGTAAAATCATAGAATTTAAGGAAAACAAATCTGCGTCACAACAGGGTAGAAAGAGGCGGAGGAGAAAAACTGTAGAAATCTATAAACAAGTTGTTTGATATGGCAAAGATTACCTCACTCTCTGCCAAGTAATAACTGAATTTCCATTTCCATGAAGTTCTTTTAAGAACCAATATGTATTATTATGTCCCAATATATGTAATCATGTCAAAGTGTATTACCTGTGTTTGATTGGAAATGAAAATAAAAAAACATGCATGTGAACATGCATGTGTGAAGTGAAATGAAATGAAATACGTTCAACATTTACATATTAAAAAATTTATCCCTACGTTTAACTGGCTCATATGATACTTAAAAAACAACTCATCCGAAGGCAAAAAGTCATAATTATCTACCTACTTCCACTGCACGTAAATTAGGAACACATTTTCCTCCTTTGGACTTGCAATATGCTATGCGGTAATTTACGCAAAGTGTACTACACATACAAAGACCTGAAAATCAAAATCAGTCTCGCGTGTCGATTTACGACAGTATACTTTAGATGGAAATTTGTAGAACAGAATGTGCTTTTGACATAAACACTGATACAAGTCCGCAAGTTGTTGAAAAGTTTAATTAAAAGCAAATTAGTTGTTCGATCAACAGACTATAATATTATACAAAAAAATATAATTGACCAGGTAGATTGAATACTCCTCACCCTTGTGACGTTACAAATGAATTTATTAGTATTATCTTTGATGGTTAAAGACATCTTCTACTCGAGTTACGTAAACATGTTTTATAGTTACGTCGACATGGTTCTATATATTTCAATCGACGTGATATTTGTCTCAAACGTTTACACAACATATTCCTATCAAACCGCAGTGCAATGAATTTTGTTTTTACTGTGCTATCTCACCTACGTTTCAGGATGTAATGCCGATAACATCCTGGAAACAGCAATACAATCGTGTTTGAGTTCAGGTATTGGCACTTGTTCGTATATTTCTTAACATTGACCGTTGGTACAACACAGCAAGGCAAACATACTGACATGTATTAATTTACTACTATCCTACATAATCTATTCTCGGTTTTGTTTAAGACACGCAGATCTGTAAAAATTCTAAAACTATCAAGAAATTTGTATTCTTACTTGCAATAATTTACGGCTATGTTCGCTTGAAAGTCATTAAGATGAATACTTTTGGCGAGTATTCATTTATAATAAGAGTATAATTATCCAAATGTCTTTAATGATAAACATAACTATAGTATAGTAATGCGATATATCATCCGTGCAATTTTCCTTTAGTATACATAGCCATTAGATATGGAATCATTTACAGCTTCATCTGTTTCAAATGAATACTAAAAGCAGTATCGTAATCAAAGGGAAACCATGTATGTATGAGCCACTGTTTTCACTTCTTAACATATTCAATACAAAATACAAGACAAATGTATACATAAGCTATCTCACTTTAGTATCCTTGCAATAATTTATGTGTGACGTTGGATCTTGTAGGCGTCGGATCTCAAGAGCAGGGCGTCGAAAGTCCAACTCTATGATGTGTGGGATGCCTAATGAAATGCCATGAAGAGAAAAAGTAATATTACATTTCGGAATGAAAAACAGATTAATGTTGCTGATCGCGCCGTCACATTATGTTTTCAATTAATCTTAAAACGGGTGCTAATCTTGAACCGTGTTGCATCATTTAAGAGCGATGCCCCAATTACAGCCGTCTCATGCAGAGGGTAGATGTGATCGTTTGGCGTATGGCTGGCTGGGCAATGGCGTAAGCCACGGGATTTATCAAACTGTTCCAACAGGACGCCCAGCGAGCTAGGCCAGAGTAGTTGAAGTGCTTGTTGAATGCCTTGTAGGCATCCGGCGCGACGGCATGAAATATGATGGTCATGGTGTTCGGGAGCCAAGTGATGGTAAAGACGATCACAACGAAAGCTAGGGTTCTCAGAGTTTTACTGTTTTCGGATGAAGAGTCAACACGAGCTTGCCTCCGGTTAGCATCAGGTTGTTTGCGAGAAGTCCCGACGTGGTTAGATGAATTGTCACTTCGTGGGACCAGGTTTATCTGCCTTTCACTTCTCTTCTTTCCTGTACCTTGATCATCACATTGGTGCTCAATTTTGGCATTCATGTTTATAATGCCGAAATCTTTCTTCCAGTGGTTTTCATTGGCCGTTATCGGCTTTGAGATGCTTTGAGAAATACTCGGTACTGGGATTGAGTTATTAGATACCTGTAATATTTCATCATCGCTGCAACAAGGATCTTCGAGTGACTGAGCATTTCTTTGCCTCCTTTTCACACGGGCATGTTTGACAAAATTTACAAGACGCTTCCTACCACTCTTTCTTACCTGCAAATAAATGCGAATGCAAAGTATCAGAATGACAGGAAACGGCCCTGCGAATCTTAGGAAGCAAATCAGTAGATTAGATGCCTGTGAAAGGGTGTAGTTTGGTCTTGGCAGTTTTGCCGGCGTCAGTAAGTCAGTTGGTTCAAGGAGATCCCAAAGAACAGTGATGGCCATCCAAACACAGAACGGTATGACCCAGGTGAGAATGTTGACATACACTGCCTTCTTCTTACTCTTTGATTGAAAGTGCCGTATTGGATAGAATGTGGCGATGTAGCGGTCGATGCTGATAACAACAATGCCGAACACCGACACACCAAGGAGTGAGTTCATCACGCCCTGGAATAAGATACCTGCCAATGCTCCAAAAATCCACGTGTTAAACAGTTCAAGCGTACAGCGGATAGGCATTACCACGAAGCCCACCACCAGATCTGCGATAGCCATGTTGATTATAAAATAATTGTTGTAGGTTCTCAACCTTTTCTCAATCCCAAACGCCATCAAAATCAGCAAATTCATGAAGATCGTCAAAAAAGACGTAGTGGCGTATGCAAAGAAGGGCAGGCTAAGGTTTAGTTCTGTTCCAACAACTTCTCCTCCTGTAGAATTCATGGTATTTATGAAAAGAACTTGATGGAAAATGTTCAGGAAAGATCAGAAGAGATCAGAGAATTTGGTCATGAAATCAGCACCTTTGCTTAAGAATGCGAAATGGCAACTTCATCTGACTTCGATGTCACTAAAAAGGCAGAGTTTTTCCTCCTTCATTTTTATGTATCAGTGTCCTTTTGCGCACGGCACTCAACGCATGCGCATTCTTAGATGCTGTACAAGGCGATCAATATACACTCTGAACTTATTGTCGAATGATTTTCTTCCTCATTTTATCGGGCGGAGGTACAAACAAAATACAACTATGACGATGTAAGCTCTCTAAAATATAAGCTCATGTACTCGTCCATATATCGATCCACACACCAGTATTCACAGTTATCCCCTGGTGGTAAAACATGTGGAGAGTTTTACCGCAATCTAACTGCATTCTCGTTAAGTTGAGATATTTGTGATTAAAGCAAAGAAAAGAAAACAAAGAAAATAATAAGAAAATACAGGATTATTTTATCCTACTTTCTAGAATATTCCTTGTTATGTCACAAGTGAGATATTACTGTAAAGGTTTAATATCGCTCTGATGATGGACTTACTTTAAAATGCTTAAAAATGGCGCTCAGCTCATTTTGCAATAGAACTCTTCATGTGTATATAAAACAAAATAATGCAGTATAGTAACATTTTCCATTTTGCAAGTAAGACATATATGAGTATACCTACCTGTATTCTAACCTTTTTGATTTTTTTTCACCTGTCATCATTGCGAAATGATAGTTTTTATCATTGTACGGTCATGCTGAAGTTTTACTTTTTTTCTCCATCTCAAAATACTATAAAGGGTGCCTATAGACCTAATCAATAATGAAGGGGGAGGTTAATTAGACTTTTGATGAGGATTGCAGAAATGTTCATTTTGGTGATAAATATTGGATCATGGAGATGGGAGAGCCCACTAGAAAGATATGATTATAGAGTTTGTGATAATTTTAAACTAAAAGCGGATCCTGCAGTCTATGTATATACCATGTGTATGCATGTGTACCAGTGTTTGTATTATATATATTGTTAAGTTTCAAACGAGAGTCAATGAATCGATCACACCAACATAAATCATTGCATTTCAAGAGAGCACATTTATTGGTGTCTTGACTTCAGGCGGACCAAATCCAGACTGACTCCCAAACAGGAGTTTTAGCTTGGCATCATTCACAGCCAAGTATGCAAACAATTAACCAGTTGGCTACTTCCATCATAGAAGCTTGGGATTAAGTGAGAAACTAATACGGGTGCAATCGGGCAATAGGGTGGTATTGGAGGGAGGCATGGCTACAACAATAGGACAAAGAGACATAGAGTTGAGACTTATACAAAGGGGTGACATCAAATGTTTTAGCTACTAGGGGAGGACAAAGGATAGGAAGTTGCATAGTCGGTATAATACTAGTAGATGAGAAAAGGGCTATACAATTACTGCTTTATTCTAGGCACCAACACTAAGCTTATACTTGTGTGTCTTGGTTCAATTAACACATAGGGGCTAACTAAGCTCTCCAGTTTATGACTTTAGGACAAAGGATATTCAATCTGTACAAGATATATGTGTGGGTGGATACTGATAGGAATTAGGACATTGACCCTGACTATGAAGTAACCAGTATACAGGACAAGTTACTGACCTTAACACTTCTCCCCCCTTTGAAAGAAAAGGTATTGTCCTCAATACAAGATACACAAATTATAGAGAAAAAAAAAACACTGACACAAAGTAAATTGCTCCATCATGACTTCAGGTCATAATGATCAAGTCATATGTCCTCGTGCTCAGGAGAACTGATTACATGAAATGAAGAAAGAAAACAGAGGAAAGAGAAAAGGAAGAGAGACAATGAGAGACGAGTTATAAAAAGCTAACATCATGAATGACTTGGATTATCAAATGCAAAGCAATGCGTCATTGCTATTAGCAAAACTAGCCTACACAAAGGACTCATCATAAAAATGTAACGCATACCATTGATAAGAGTGGCATGTGGAGCATAATGAGAGAGGAAAAAAAATACACTTCCATACATGTATCTATCATTTACTCACTAATACATTTTAATTAAATTACCTTAATAGCGAATCATAAAGATATTGCAATAAGGATTTGTTTTTTTAATACTTGTTGTCGAGTTAGAGTAACGTGGAAGAAAGGTAAAAGAAGTGATACCATAGTGAACAAAGAAGGGTAAAGAAGTAAGAATGACAGTTACTGGATAAAGAATCAGTCAGGAAGGGAGCTATTAGAAGCAGAAGGCATAGAAAATGAAGAAGGCAAAGACAACAAGAAAAAAAAGGATTATCGGTGAAAAAATAGTGCGCACTATATACATTGAATGTGGAACTTAACATCACATGATATCAAAAGATTGAGAACAAACCACCAAATAATGATTTCATAAGCGGTACTGACTGAGCAGTAACATGTCTAAACAAAATGTTTTGTCACTGAACTTGACCTGTACAAATATGCAAGAAAAAAAATCAATAATTAACAAAGATATTAGTAGGCAACTACATAAATCAAGTTTTAAGCAGAAGAAGGGTAGGAACACGAGGGCGAAGTGTGCCATCAATTAGGGAAGACAGAAAAGAAAGTTAATGTACATGTGCAGATATATATATACCTCTAAGTCTGAGCATATACCGTAATCAAAGGAGGTCACTTGTGTATACAGCTAAATAAAAACACAAAATATATCAATCATAAAGTGAAAGGCTACGTCGGAAATCACAGTTACAAACAAAAAGTACCATAATCACTCAAGAGTATCATTGAAATTTAAAAAAAAAAGAATCCTTAAAGTTTTAACCTTGCTCACATGTTGCAATATGTGAAAAACAAATTGTTTCCAAACACATACAAAAAAAATGCACCCAATCCCATGTTAGAACAAACATGAAATAAGAATTGTAATGAAAGTGAGATGTAAAAGGAAAGTTCAGAGCAAAATAATTCCCAGCTTAAATAGATTATACATTATGCAAAAAAATGCTTATAAAATATTATAAAATGTATATTATATATGGACAAGTTTGGATTTAAAGTCAAGAGCTACAGTGCATACACCTCCACAGTGAACTTCATGAGTAACACAATCTACACTAAATTCCAGGGGAAATCACTGCTGCCCGGAAATATCCGGCTGAGGCATCTTTGTATAGATGCAGGGCAGATTATCCCAACTTCATCACATGGTTACACACTCATCACGCCTTAGAGTTTCACTTCCCAAGTAACAATATGCATATCTTGTCCATAACACCGATTAAACTTTCTATAACTGCAACAACCACATTTTCAACACCTGTTTGTGGACATGGCCCATTTTGTCCCAGCTGCCTAATATTATTTTATACATTTCATAAATCTCTACTGGAAACTCTTAATTAAAAAAAAAACAAAGTAAGGGAAATTATAAATGGACAATTTACTGCATGTAAAACGAAAAAAAAAAAGTAATCGCATTGACATTCATATCGTAATCGTAAATCCAATCTCCATGCACTCTACACACAGGATTCCCGACTTCCCCATTGTTGGATTTTACCGTCAATCCCTCACCAATTAAAATCACTGACGGATTTATCAAAAAAAAATCAATAAACTCATCACTTCAATTAATTGATAATGCTAAATTTTAAGTAGTTTCAACATCACTAATTGAACTTCCTTTTCTCCCCTCCCATGTAACATCTTTAAAAAAATCAAACAAAGGCCATAATCTAACGAATGTTCGAGATATCAGAATGAGCAATGTGCAACAGTAAATACAGCACATAAGATAAAGCATAACCAAAACAATGTGCATGTGAAATCTAAATGATAAGATGCGAATTGGTGCACTAAATTACACATATATACAAACTATTTACACACAACGAAGCACTGGGATCTAATGGTCAGTTTGTACAGCACGTGACCGAGAAGCACTATGTAGGCCCAATAAAATCTGTTCCCTCAATTTCGGGACCCACTGGGGCAAATCGTTACTCAAGTACGGCTTCAATCTATCATGATGTACTATCTTCATTCGGGATTTATTCTGGCGAATTTCAAACAGAAGGTCATTCAATTTTCTGGTTATGACAAAGGGTCCCTGCCATTTTTCAGAATTTAGTTTAGGACTGAGGCCCTTCCTTCTGGTCGTGTCAAGGCAGTACACTAAATCGCCACATTCGAAAGAATTATAAGCAATTCTGACATCATGATCCCTTTTCTGCCTTTCAGCGGATTTCCCAATATGCTCTCTAGCGAGTTGATAGGCCTCACTTAGCTGCTCCTGTAGGTTGACAGCATACTCTTCATAACTACGAGGCAGGGGGTTGGCTCTAAGGCCTAAGGTGACTTCAAGAGGAGTTTTCACTTCTCGCCCTAGCATCAAATAATTAGGGGAAAACCCTGTGCTCTCGTGGACTGAACTACGGTATGCAGCAGTTAGCAGATTGAGGTTTGCATCCCAGTTATGTTGGTGTTTGCTGACGTAAGCAGAAATCATGTTAACAAGAGTCTGATTGAAACGCTCAATGAATCCGTTTGATTGGGGATGATAGCTCGAAGTTCTGGTTTTGTGGGTTTCTAAAATTTTGCAAACATCCTGAAATAATGATGATTCAAATGACCTGCCCTGGTCAGTATGAACTTCGAAGGGGACCCCATATCGCGAAATGAATTCATGGACAAATTTGTTGGCAATCGTAGGTGAGCACTGGTCAGGAATGGGGTAGGCCTCAATCCATTTAGTGAAAGTGTCACCGACAACAAGAATGTACTTGTTGCCTTTCTCAGATCTGGGGAAAGGCCCAAGAATATCCATCGCAATTCTGTCTAATGGGGAACCTTGGTGATAGTTTTTGAGAGGGGCACGTGGAAGTTTTGAGGGTCTTTTACGAGCGCCACACACACTACAAGCCCGTACATAGTTTCTGACTGAGTCTCTCATTCTGTGCCAATAATAGTTTTGACGAATTCGACTGAGCGATTTCTTAAAGCCTAAATGGCCTGACAGTACGGCATCATGGTTTGCTTCGAGAATAGTGTTAATTAAGGTTTTGGGTGTGACAAGAGTAAAATGTGATCGTGTGGGGCCATCATCCCACTTCTTATACAAGATACCGTCAATCAAAACGAGCTGTTCCCATAGCAACCAAAGATGCCGTACAGTTGGGCTCTTATCTTGTACCCTTTGTCTATCTGGTCTAGTGTTTGATTCAGAAAGCCAAGTAATGATGGTACCAACATCTTTGTCTTGCTTTTGGAGAGATGACAGACTGATGTTAGTAAAGCCCATAGCATTGAGTATACGATTTGCATCGCTATTCTGTGACTGTACTTTCTGTTTTGCATTCTGTTGACTACCAGCCCCATATTTGGTGTCACGAGGTCTTTTGTTTTGTGCGGACTGCCATCTTGTGGTCACTGCTCTTACATACTTTGCCTGAAGAGGGCGTAGACAGAAATTTCTTATAACCTTGCATATGTGCAGAGGGGAACCCACAAAAATTGTAAGAAGAACATTCAAAACAAAGGAGACATACCATATTGCAGAACATAAATACGAGCCATACACACTGTTTGCTGACTTGTCTTCATCTTTGGTGTCATGTGTTTGTGTTGATGCATTGGTCACACATTCGCTATTGTTCTTCTGCAATCCATCTTCCTTGGTATGTCTCACTCTTCTCGCTGTGAGTGGAATTACGTCCTCATGATTGACGAATGAAGACCACGCAGCGTGTTGTTTCTCACAGTGTGTGCATCCTCCGCACGGCAGAACATCAATAACATCATGGCCATTGTAGCAGGAGCAAGAGTCTGGACTGCATGGGGCTCGTGAGAGGGCATCTGCGTTGGAATGGCTCTTCCCCGCTCGATACTCCATGTCGAAGTTGAATTGGGATAACATCTCGAGCCACCTTGCCATCTGGTCTGCAGGCTCGCGAAACGACATTAGCCATCTCAAAGAGCTGTGGTCAGTCCGAACAGTGAACTTCTGGCCCAGCAAATAGTGCTTGAAGTGGTGAACGAAGGTCACTACAGCTAGCAGCTCTCGGCGTGTTACACAATAGCGACGTTGGGTTTTTGTTAGTGTCCGGCTAGCGAATGCTATCGGCCTTTCTTCAGTCCTCCCTGTCATTGGATTTGTCTGCACCTGCGACAGAGTGGCGCCGATACCAAATGCCGATGCATCAGTGTCCAGAATGAATTTTCCGGTGTTGCAAGGGTAAGCCATGACCGTGTCACATGTGAGAGTGTTTTTAAGCTGGGAGAAAGCACTTTCACACTCCTCGTTCCATTCAAACTTCACACCAGATTCAAGAAGGCGGTTCAGCGGACGAGATATTGTGGCAAATCCAGGGATGAATTTTCGATAGTAGGAACACAGTCCCAAAAAGGAGCGCACATCTCCGACATCAGTAGGGATGGGCCAATCGGCGACTGCCTTCACTTTGTCTGGGTTAGGCTTAACTCCACTTGCTGTCACAATATGTCCTAGGTAGAGAACTTCTGACTGAAAGAGTGCACATTTACTGGGTTTGAGTTTGAGACCGGCCCCGCTCAAACGATTCAAAACCTCATCCAAATGTGTCAAATGTTCATCAAATGTCCTGCTGAAAATGATGATATCGTCCAGGTAAACTAACAGTGTCTTCCACTGGAGACCTTTCAGTACAAGTTCCATACATCGCTCAAACGTACTTGGAGCATTAGAAAGGCCGAAGGGCATGACGACATATTCGTAGAGACCAGATCGTGTACGGAATGCTGTTTCCGGTCTGTCTTCTTCTTTCACCTCGATCTGCCAGTATCCTGATTGCAAGTCCAAAGTAGAAAAATACTTGCTGCCGCCAAGACTGTCTAGGCACTCATCAATTTTTGGCAGAGGGAAGCAGTCAAACTGAGTTACAGCATTCAATTTCCTATAGTCAACACATGGTCGAGTAGTGCCGTCTTTCTTTTTCACAAAAACCAGTGGTGATGCCCATGGCGATGAAGAAGGTTGAATGATCCCAGCATCCAATTGTTCTTGGATTATTTTGTCTTCCTCATTTTCAAACGCACGGGGTGGTCTGCGAGCTGGCTGGCGGATCGGTTGAGCGTCTCCTGTTCTAATTTCATGTTGTAGAAGTCCTGTCCTACCCATGTCACTCGGTGACTTAGCAAATGTATCTGAATGCGTATGTAATAACGCATGCAGCTTATCTTTGCCTGTCTCATCAAGTCCTCGAGAGCTATTTTGCCAGAGTTCATTTAAGGCTGGGTGAAGAATTTCGACGGGAGGGGAAGGGATAGATTCTGGAAGACAAGCTGCATGCGTAGTGTTAGGCTTCACTCGACGGATACGATTAATGATAACACTAGCGTCATTTTCTTGATTGTCAAACTCTTGCACATCCTCCACCGCACTAGCAAAACCAACAGTTTTTCCTTTGGGTAAGGTAACATCCTCGGTTGATGTGTTCATAATTCGAACAGGGACACCATTTTCAATTTGTTCATAGTTGCATAATGTCGCAGCCACTATAACAGTGTTTTAGTGAAAATCGAGTCCAGATGGTAACGGTTCAATAAGTATTTCCTGACATGGGTCTATGACGTCCTTTTCAACATTTCCAATTGTGAATATTTCACTTTGTGCTGGAATGACTGCAGGTGAATGTAAAGTCACACGCCCAACTAGGAAATTATTTCCACTCAAGTCACAGTTGATCCACACACCACCAATCTTGAGTCCTCTCCTCATTTCAAGAACACAATCAAAATGATACAAGAAATCAAATCCAATGAGAGCATCATCTTGGATTGGTGCCACGTATGCATCCCAAGTGAATATTCTGCCAGCGATTTCAATTTGAAGTGTAACCTGTCCAGTGACATCCATTGTATTGTCATCGGCAGTTTTTAACACGGTTGATTTGTCAAATGAATTTATGAGAGGTGGCTTACATTCGCTTGGAATTTTATCATACAGTTTTTTTGAGATGATGGTGACTGCCGCTCCCGTGTCGATGAGTAAATTTGCTTCGACTTGATTGACTTTAGCTCTCACCGATGCTGAAGCTCCTGCGTTTGTCTCACTCCTTCTCACTTGCACTGTGTGTAAGACCGGTGTCGGGCCGGATGACCCGGTCTCCACTAGTTTCCCGAAGGATGAGTGGCTGAGCTGGCACCGTACTGTGCACCCTCCTGCTGGTTTACATTGCAGTCACGGGCATAATGACCCATTCCGCCACAGTTGAAACAGCGAATGTGTTCAGTATTTCGTGGTCGATATCCTCGACCTCGTCCACGATAGCTCCCCCGAGTGAATTGTGCCATGTTGCCCAAATGCGCGATGACATTTCCAGTTACTGAGGCAGAGAGCTGCTCCCCGAATTCTTTGAGTCTTTCCTCTGTTATTGCACTGTCAGACACGTTGATCTGCCTGACTCGTGTTCCAGCTGGGGTAACCTCATCCTCCCTCAAGCTCCTATACATCTCAACGATTTCTCTGGCATCCTCCAGCGATGCAGGCTCTCGCATGCCCACGGTGATAGACAATTGCTGGTCGCCAAGCCCTCGGATGAAATGACGAATGCATATTGATTCAATAGTCTCTCGATCCGCTGTAGGGTATCCCTTGGTGGCTAGCGTTCTGATGTCAGCGACATACTCTGCTATGCTCTCTGTCCTTCCCAGTCGGCGTGTTTCCAATCGTGAGAGAAAGTAGCTTGTCTTTCGATGATCTCCAAACCTTCTTTCGAGGCTGTCAATCAGCTCATCAAAGGATAGTTCTGAGAAGTCTGGGAGCTGGAATACATAATCAGCTGCATCGCCTTTCAACGATGATAGGAGTCTTAGTCGTTTTTCCTCCTCACTCCACCGACTACATTTCGATAAACCCAGGAACTGGTGTTTGAAGGCGTCAAAGGAAGTGGTGCCCTCATACGGTGTCTGACGGGGGAGGGGTACATTCCCCAACTCAGGCTTTGACAGCTTTAACTGCGCAATTTCCTTCTTTAGAGCTTCAATTTCGTCCTCAGCATGGTCGTTGTTTCCTCTCTCCAGCTTCACATCTGCTTGGCGCTTTTGTCTTCGAGTTTGCGGCATCTTGGTTACTTAAACTAATGTATTTCTTTGGCGTGTATAAGTTTGGATCCCACCGCTGCTCACCAGTGTTAAGTTTCAAACGAGAGTCAATGAATCGATCACACCAACATAAATCATTGCATTTCAAGAGAGCACATTTATTGGTGTCTTGACTTCAGGCGGACCAAATCCAGACTGACTCCCAAACAGGAGTTTTAGCTTGGCATCATTCACAGCCAAGTATGCAAACAATTAACCAGTTGGCTACTTCCATCATAGAAGCTTGGGATTAAGTGAGAAACTAATACGGGTGCAATCGGGCAATAGGGTGGTAATTGGAGGGAGGCATGGCTACAACAATAGGACAAAGAGACATAGAGTTGAGACTTATACAAAGGGGTGACATCAAATGTTTTAGCTACTAGGGGAGGACAAAGGATAGGAAGTTGCATAGTCGGTATAATAGATGAGAAAAGGGCTATACAATTACTGCTTTATTCTAGGCACCAACACTAAGCTTATACTTGTGTGTCTTGGTTCAATTAACACATAGGGGCTAACTAAGCTCTCCAGTTTATGACTTTAGGACAAAGGATATTCAATCTGTACAAGATATATGTGTGGGTGGATACTGATAGGAATTAGGACATTGACCCTGACTATGAAGTAACCAGTATACAGGACAAGTTACTGACCTTAACAATATATACATATGTATATATATATATATATATATAATAATTTATATATATATATATATATATATATATATATATATATATATATAAATACATATATATGTGTGTGTGTGTGTGAATTATATATGTCGATATGATTTATACATATCATATTCTATATAATATGCCATTTCTATGAATATCACTATAACACGTTAAAATCACACTTGTGAAACGCATCAGTTTATTCTTTTTCAATTTCATTACAATAATGCTTACCTACGAATTAGAGCATACGTGACCTGACGTCACAATGCAAATTAGAAGTATATTCGGTCAAGATCTGCTATCTATAGGAAAAACTGAACGAAGCAGTGCCAAAATAATAGTAATTACGCAACCTTCAAGCAACAAATACTAATTCACTTTGACACTTTTAAGAAAAAAAAAGAGCTTGGAGGTAGGATGTCTATTGGACAATTATAGTCCTTCTTTAATTACTCCTTTTTATTTCTCCTGCATACAGCGAGGGTTGAAATTCTACAGCAACTGGACAACCAGCCTTTCTTGAACGTTGAAATTGGCATTGGTAATTTAAGTCCAGCCTGCTGTGCACATTTTTATCCAATACAAGGGAGAACGAGATAGATGTACAGACAGATAGAGAAAAAGAGAAAGAAAGGGGAGGGTGATTTTGAAAATGAGGCCTCCATCCATTTCAAGCTTAATCGCTTATGATGGTGGTCTCCTGCATTCAATGATCTCTGTTGTTTACTGAAAAATACTGTATATCCTATTTTATGTTTCTGTGTATCTACATTGCTCAATGCAATCACCTATGTGTATCTATTTATGTACTGTTATCGATTTATTTCACTGCACTTGTTATTCTTTGTCTTTGTACTTTTTGAAGTTTGCATTCAAATTGCATCTGATTGAATGCGGAAATAAAAGCAAACAAACAAACAAACAAAATCATTGCTCTAAAAGTGTCGGACACACTACTTGCATTTAAGTCTCCAGTCACATACTTCATTATAAGATGGACGATATCTTCTCTGTCAGAATTTGAAAAGACAGAAATAGAACTTTTTGAACAACACAACATTTTCAAGCTTTAATACTCGAAAACCGCCAGTGCGACTTTTGCGGGCTGTTTGATGTATGGATATACTGATTATGATTATGAGCTTTACTGACACCGGAGTATTTCCAATTTTTTGTGAATTATTTGTAGTTAACTGACTTCTACCTGACGGGGCCAACGGGAGAAGTCTGACTAATCAGCTGTACATACCGTCTTAGATTTCTCCTATTTATCGTTTACCTATTGTTTCATTATTGATCCTGAAGAACATGTTTCCCATATGTACATGGAAATCTGTCTGCTTCTCTTTTCCCGTTGAAGCATACCTTCATCCATCAGTTTATTGATTCTGAACGACTGCGTTTGTGCTCTCGCCTCTTTACCAGGTATCTCTCGCAGTGAAGAGCCTCTTAACCGGCAAATAAGGCATTAGGAAGGAGAGGATCGGGAGCTCCACAAGTTTTTGTGCAATACTTAAGGATAATTACCAAGCACAGCGCACGTAAGTCTGGCCATTTTTATGGCCATTTTTAAAGTCAGTAAAATAAATTCAACGATTGCCACTTTTGACTGATGAATAACTCACTTTCTTCCCTTCAGCCTATACTGGATACAAATATTGAACACCACTCATGATTATGAGGCGAGGAAACTGCCCAGCATCTCCTTTTAGATATCTGACAAACAGTGAAGTCAAGTTAGATTAACCTTTGTGTGTTTTCAGTGTAGGAACCCCTGTGTCGCGCTCATTGTCCACAGTTCCTGACACAGAAAGGGTTAAAACTATTTATCATGCTGAACATTATCTAATCCAGAAAGTCAGTGGTAAACACTTGTACAGGGAGAAAGCAAAAAATTGGGGAGAACTAGCTAGCCCGTAACTAGGAGTAGGTGGAAGATTCGGTGCTTGGAACAAACCCATGTGATGATAAAGGACAAAAGTATCCTTCATACGATTTCATGCGTCGTGTTTGTGAGTGTACGTCAATGTCTTTGTCAGTGTTTATGTTTGTTTGTTTTGTTTGTCTCGCTCGCGATTTCTTTTATCTCCTGGACTTTCTTTGTGCATACTTTGTATTTCTATCATTGTACACTGTACATGCTGTATCTGACTTGTACCTCGCTCGGGTGATCACGTAACACTCTAGAAGTTTTGTGCCGTGGACAATGTTTTCTTTTTCTTCTCTTTTCCTTTTTCATATTCTTCGATTCTTTTGTGTTTCCCGAAGTATGTCATTTATCTTAAATATTAAATAGGAATTTATCTCACATAAGCATCTAGGAATCTACACCATACAAACAATGCTTTTATGAAGATTCCTCATATCTCACTCGTTTAATTGTCTCAAACGCTGTGTTTGACAATTCACCCATGCATTTTTTTATGTTTATGGTTTATTTGCTGAAACGTAGAATACATGTATAGAGCAATAAAACAAACAAAACAAACCAACCCACCGCTAACGATCCGAGTCCGATTGAACAAACCTGACTTTAACGTTCAAGGTATACTCCTTCACAAGACAGTATGCAGTTGTGGGTAGGAAATGGGGCAGATGCCCCTTGATAGGAATATTAAATTTCAAGTACTTCAGTCTTTGAATAAGAAACAAAAAACATTTAGTTTTCTTTGGTCTTTATGAAGCAGCCATGAACTTCTTACTTTCTTTCTTTATTCTCGAAAATTTTCTATTATTCCACTTGACGTGTGTACAAGATCGCTGAATGTCAATTCTAAAATTCTGCACTATCTACCTCGAGTGGGATGAGATACCCCTCCCGCATCCCCCCTCCGACAATTTAACCCCACCATCCCCTGCGCGATTACTGAGTTTGCTAGATATGATTTTCACATGGTTTGATCAACAAATAAGATAATATATCATGAATGAACTTATGAATTTAGCGGGTATTTTTTTTTGTTTAGATAAATTTGGCTTGCTTTTCTCAAATATAATAACTAATGTATCGTCTAACACCTCCTTCATATCGTCCCCCGTTTGATAGCTGCCTTTAGATATTAGATTTTCAACCGATTTGATTTGCCAATAAATGATCTACTCCTTTTTTCAATTTGAATAAGTAACAAAGGAATAGTCTTATTTTCTGATTGTCAATTTATTCAAACACTCCAAATGATGTGCACCAGATCGCTGAATTTCAGTTCTAAAGATGTAAAAGCTCACTGGTGAAGGAGGGGAAACGCTCCTTCCATACACTCGCTTGCGTGTTTCTCGCCAAGATTGAACATGATATTACAGTGGATTCCCGTTATAACGAACACGGTTATAACGAAATTTCGTTATAACGAAGTAAAACTTCTGGTCCCAAAATTATCGGCATTGATGTCTATCGTACAAAATTCGCTTGTAACGAACACGGTTATAACGAAGTCTTTCTGAGCACCACTGACAAAGAAAAACAAAAGAAATGTGCTCCGTTATAACGAAATGCGAATCGCTTCCGAAAATACGTAGAGGAACAAGCATTCATAGCGTCTCTGCATGGGCGAACGCTTCACATCACTGTGTAAGTGTTCGCTTGTGTCCTGCATAGTTTCCAAGGGGGACTTGCATTATTGTAATAAAATAATCTGAAATTAAACAAGTTTCGTTTTATTGTTTCGAAGGTACTTTATTACAAAAAACACAGATTCTTACACGTAAATGTCCGTTGGTTCGGAAATGAAATAGGGTTTGTTATTACGAACATTTTGGCGTTATTCATATAGTTCGTTATTACTAAAGTTCGTTAAACCGTCAATGAGATATGGTCCTTATTACGACGGTTCGTTTGTCAGAAAATGATAGGAATTCTAAACTTTCGTTAATCGAAACATTAAAGAAAAAGTTTCGTTAATCCAAAGGTGAAAAAGATGTGTCCACTAACAAAACTTTGGAATGGCAAACTTCATAATCGTCTTAAGATAACCAAACCTACGAAATAACTAATCTTTCTCATTTTTTTATTTTATTTAAAAGCCTTCTTCGGAATAACAAATATTATGTCATTGTCGGCTTAAAAAACCTTCAGAACAGTGAACCACTCTCATTATTTTCATTTACAAACCTTCGGAATGACGAAATTCATATCATTTTCCGATCAACGAGCCTTCGGAAAACGAAAACTTTCGGAATAATGAATCGTCGGAAACCTTCGGATTCCCGGAAATGGCGAAACTTCGGAACAAAGAGTCTTTCGGAGTAACGAACTTTAGTAAGAAACGAATCTTTGGAATAGCGAACTGTAAAGGAATCCTAAACTATTATTTTCTATACGACTTATTGTGTGACAAAAACAACTTTATGCTCTCTTTTAAATGTAATATCCAAACGAAATTAAAAAGGTACCATCCCATTTCACATAGCTTTCCAGTGTATGATGAGTATTCAACAGACATATGATATATGCGTGGTGGTTACCTTGTTTTTGCTATATGTTGTATTTGTTCGGTTATAACGAAATTTCGTTATAACGAAAGAAAACGGCCGGTCTCGAGCATTTCGTTATAACGGGAGTGCACTGTATTGCCTTCGCCCCCCCCCCCCCAAAAAAAGTACTCCTGCGTATGGCTCTATGCGTATGACCCTGCCCCCTCTCTCCCAAATAAAAGAGCCTAGTAACGGGCCAAAGAGGTACTGTACCGGTAGTTTCTCACAGTATCTTTCTTACACTGATTTTATGAAGTGCGTGTCTATAATGTTCTGATAGATAAAATCCATATTCTCATTCGTACTTATTGAAGCAGGGAAAGTCGATGTAGATTTTCAAGCGTTTTGATTGGTTAAACCATGCAGCCGCTTGCAATTCACCTGCACAGAAGAATGGATGTCGAGATTTTGATTGTGAGGAACCGTCAGCCATTCACACACACATGGATGAGCAATTGTTCATAAAAGGCTTTCCGCCTCGCACAAGTGACAACTGCACATCCACCCAAGAGCCTACAGTGGCATAGAATGCATGTACAGATCATTATATTGTGCGTTCTGCGATCGATCAAGGCTGTATGTTTTTTTCCCCCGTGTTACGATAGGTATAAAGATGCCTAGTTGTACACACTTGCTCGTTCCCTCGCATAACAGTAAACCAGATTCTATGTCAGAGGGGCGGCGTTTAACAGCACCCGCAAAGCACTAATGAAGTACGCGCCTGTTTACGTTTTGATTTTTTGTTTGTGATCTAATTAGCTATCATTATGTCATCTTTCTCGGAACAGTTGTGGGACAGACTCTTTCGTTATTGTTCAGGGGGGCGTTTCATCAACGAGTTCGTCGGAGGTTTTCACCGACAAATTTGCTATCAGCCAATCAGACGCAAGGATTTCAGTAGCTTTTAACAGTTGTCAGTGTAAATCACTGACAAAAAGTTTCATGAAACGGTCCCCAGATCTTCTTGTCTGTCAATTTTTCTGTGTTCTTGTTCTGTGAACTGCTGTATGGAGAGGTACGCGTTTTCCCTCATACTTCACATGTTTAATTGTCTCAAACGCAGTGTTTGACAACTCACCCATGCAACTTCTTTTTATGTTTATTGTTTATTGGTTGAAACGTAGAATATGGAACAATAAAAACAAACAAAACAAACAAACCCACCGCTAGCGAGCAGAGTCCAATTGAACAAAATTGACTATAACGTTTAAGGTATACTCCTCCCCAAGGCAGTATGCAGTTGGGAGGGGGGGGGGGGGGGAGGAAATGGGGCAGATGCCCCTAGACTGGAATATCAAATTTCAAGTACTTCAGTCAGCGAATAAGGGACAAAAACATTTAGTTTGTTTTTGTCTTTAATGAATCAGCAATGAACGTCTTACTTTCTTTTCAGTCTTCGAAAATTTCCTATTATTCCACTGTACAAGATTGCTGAAAAGCACTATCTCTCTCGTGTGGGATGTGTCGGATGAGATACCCCTAGCTCAACATACCCCCTCACACAATTTAACCCCACCACCCCCTGCGCGATCACTGAGTTTACTAGATATGATTTTCACATGGTTTGATCAATAGATAAGAGAAATCATGAAAGAAATTTAGCAGGTATTCTTTTTTTAGACTAAATAAATTTGCCTTCAATTTTTCTGTGTTTTTGTTCGTGAACTGCTGTATGGAGAGTTACGCTTTTGAGAGCATTTTTTTTTCCAAACCAAAACGGTCTTTCTCAGAGAGGCATTTCTCTAGTGACCATTTTTGTGTGGTCTGGTTTTACAACGTTAGCCAATATTGATACAAGAAAACTTTACCGTAGTCAATTTTGTTCTGTGATATTTGTTTCCGCGCCTAAAGATATCGCCTGCTCAAAATGACTTCCACAGACGACCTGATTCTGCGATATCAACACTTTTTTTTAAAAATGACGTTCTTATTGGCGTCAATATTGACGAAATATCTTGCACACCTTTCTTGAAAATTTACTTTTGGGCTAAAGTATATAAAGTACAACAGCAGTATATAGCGGAGTGTTCGGTAAACAATGTGTCTACTGGGGAAGGCACGCCATTTAACAAAAGGTAAAAGCAACATCAAAAACGCATGATAAGACAAAATTCGAAGCTCGTTGCCCTCTTACGTGAGAACATTTGAGAAGACTTGAAATCTCCTTTGTATAGGAAGACTGGGGACTCCTTTTACATGAAAAACAACAACACAACACTGTTTTCATGTGCACATCTATTTATTTTGTCATATATTTCTACTTAGGTATATTCTAAGTTATAAAAAAAAAAGAATTGCACCTTCTTTTTCCATTTAATTTGGTTTATTTTCTCAGCGGAAAGGTAGATAATAACTCACCTGGAATACGCTGCAGGGAGACAAAATAAAGAACAGGGTCTGCTACAAATTTTATTATTTTGTAGGTCTTTTAAAATTCGAAGAAAGGAATGACTATTTGATGAGGACTGCATGTAAATGAAAGGATCGATATGGACTCCCTTAACGATACTACAGAATATCTAATTTTGAATTTATGTTCAATGTGAACAACCCGTCTTCTTGTTAAAGGCAACAGAAATTACACAGGTATGCTAAAAATATGATTTCTTAATAAAACGATCTACGCGATGGCCACGTAATGGCGTGTGATTATTAGATACCATGATTTTCAAAATCAGATAAACTTGAATGATTGGTTTTCATCGACCTGTTGACAGACAGTTGATTTGAAAGCGGTTGAAGCAATGAATTAAGATTAAGATTATCATTATCATTTTTTTTTAAAGTTGAAACCAAAAAAGTAAAGCAAATTTTTCCATGTCAGTTTCAAAGAAAGGTTAATATCGTGAAAATTTCCATGCGAATTATTGTAAAAGCTGGATTACACATACATTTTATATGATGATGTTTGCAAAAAATGTTTTCCTCTATCTTGGCTAAAACTATTCTCTCTGACCTTCTCATGCAATTGTTGCAATCAAATATATTTCAGTACTTGTATTCAGTCAGCCACACTACCTGTAGCCATGTCGTACAAACACTAAGAATGCTAAGTTATTGTTCGTAGGAAGCATTTTTAAAAAGAAATTATCAGAAATTTGGTTACAAATAAAATAGGGTTATCAAAGACGTAGTCCGTTGTGGTAAACACAAATCTACATTATACTTCCTTCATGACTGCTTATTATGGATAAACATAAACTTTATTTTTGTTTATAAGCGATTGTCAGAATAAATAAAGGGTAAATAAGGGCGTCCGTAAAAGTAAGGCAAACCTACCATGAAATAATACAGGTATCTAAGCTGTTATCATTTCCTTAATTTAACATTCATCGTCATAACAAATTACGCGGATTTCTATAAATGTCATTTCTATCAGTAGTAATACGAGAGTTGATCGTCGTGCATAGGATTCCGTTCCACGTGAGTCTGCAAAAAAGAAGAAAAATAAAACATGGGAGAAATAATAGCATCTCTAAGCAAACAACGCACGTAATTTTCTGCTCTATAGACATTCTTGTTCGTCAATTGTTTCCTGTAACTTGTTAGCTGACATCTGTCTGAATTTCAGTCACTGAAACTCCCATTAAAGGTTTAAGGCATCTTTGTGAAATATGAAATGGAAGAAAATTATTAGAAAATTACATGGTATAATCTAATGGGATACTCCATCGCATTTTGTCCGTTGGTTAAATGTTAGGTGCACACGTTATGACTGTTTGCACTTATGGTCCTGAAATAAAACCTTTGTGGCACTTATACTCCACAATTAAATCGAAAATCAAAGGAGACATCGGAATTCCATAAAAACTTGCCATGATTTGTTGTTGTGTTGAAATATGCTGCATACTGTATCCCTTTCATATGCAAATCATTTCGCATTAGTGATTTTTATCATATTTATAGTGGTTTTTTTTCAAGATGGAAAGTTTGACTTATAGATATAAAAAATGTACCTGACTAGAAACTTGAGAGGCCGGGCTGTCGTCCATGTATGGCACGGGCCTCACTCCCATACTTCTCGTCTAAGAACAGAAATAGAGAACTTCATTTAATGTAGCCCATCATCGCGTTGCCTTAATAACGTAGCAGACAATGTAGCACAGCAAATGTAAACTTTCGTGACTGGGCTGAACATTTCTACCTCAATTATGGTTTTCGCAGTCAAATAGTGAGCTCGGGCCTATGCAGGAAATAGTATAGCAGGTGTAGCGGAATAAACCTACAGAAGTGGTAATTACGCAGAAATGAAGTACCCTGGCACCAAATGTACAGAGCTTTCAGATTCAGAAATTATCATAGCAGAAACATCTTAACAAAAGCAGAGGGATTCTAAATAGCAATTCCATTTTTCAACTCCAAGCCTGACTTTCCCATCCATGACGACTTGGACAACCGTCCAGACATGCGACTTAAATTTCGCAAACCTTTCTGACAGTCACCGAAGTCATTTAAAAAAAGTAATTGTAATTTAAACAAAGAATGGCAGAAATTATTGGAAGGACTTGAATTTCCCAACCAAGAACTCATTGAGGATTCCACATCGAAACCACCTGGATTTGACCGTCCATGATATGGAAGCAGTGGGTGTCCCTTGATAGGATCTGCACCACCCACGTCACGACAGCCCACCACCTCCATCGGTGGAAGTTAATAGACAGCTCATGCAGCCTGTGACTATGGTTTTTTTCTTGACCAGACTGTGGTGCAAAGTGCAAGACTACCGGTACCCCTTCAGATGCTGATATAAAGAAGATTCGGTGACAGCTTTTTTGGTATCGTCTCATTAGTTAAAAATCTGCACAAATAGGCACATATTACGAAAAGTACTATTATGACTAATTTTCCTTTTGAATTTTACCATGATCGCAATTATTCCTGTTAACCTTTAGTGATAGAGAAGAAATGTAACATTGACATACCCGATTCGTAACGTAGGACGCTTCGCTACCGTCTACCACGTACGGAGTCATGAAGTCCGCGGACAGTCCTCCGATGCCTCTTGCCTGTAGACATTGTTGAGGTAACAGATAAGAGGGAGGGATAAAAACGGTAACTTATCACGCATTTATGTTAAGTCAGTACTTATGACATCGAACTGCTTGCTGTTCCTAAAAAGCACAGGATTGGGTAGATACGCATAGCTTCCCACTACGTAGTGCCAATTATTAGCTCCATATCTTGTCGTGGACTACAACCTCGGCATTAACGAGAAGTAAATATTCCCAGGAGCCAACTCACAAATACGAATTCAATCCAACACTGCAATTACAGCCACTGTCCGATGATTGCACTTCATGATTATGTTATAAACACAGTAATTTCATGAGGGAAAATGATGACAGTTAATCCTACTCAGTGCCTATTTTGCAATACTATGTGCAAAATACTTTATTGCCCTGCATGGAGTTATACATAAAAGGGATTCACTAAGAGTAACCAAATTATTAGGCTTCACTACTAATTAATTAAAAATTGGGAGTGATTTTTCTCTTAGTCATTCAAAAAGTGCTTTGTGTTAATCCCACGCACTTCTAGCTGGCCTGTATTCCAGAGCACTGATGAAGGCCCACGTCCTCCGAGCACGCCGCTGTCGCGGTTGATCTGGTTGATGGCCCGTCGAACAGCCTCCCGTCGCTGGTACAGGGACAGGTCGGAGGAGAGCTCGTCATCGTCACTCATTGCCGGATTGGTTGTCCCGTATCCCTCGCTACAAGTCAAACAACGAAAGTAATAGACTTCTTATCAAACTGCAGTATAGGAAACTTTCTTGATCTTGGATATACGTCAATTGCTTCCATTTTTAGAAAAATTCTTTAAATCACGAATATATGAATTCTGTCGCTCTAGGCAATTGGTGTAACCGCAACAATTTTCGTTTATGTATTCATTCATTCATTCAGTTTTATTTCAACAGGGTAGCCGCATCAGTAGGCAGGTACCGTTCTCACTGAGGGCCCTGAATACGGACAATCATTACAGCTAACAAAACAATGACATTCACAAACTTCACCATACTTTAGTGTGCGTCTTGTATCATTGCATATGGCTGATTTTATACACTGTATCAAGGAATATCAGACTGGATGTAATTTCTCATCTTAAAAATGCATTTATTGTCGAAGATGACACTACGTGGTCTGCACATTACGGACGTTTGTGAAGCATTTCCTTCTAAAATGGAGAACAGGAGGGAAGTTTCTGAAATGGAAATCGAGGGTTGCCATAGGGGTGGAGAAATCCCCTGCGTCACAGAACCCCCCCCCCCCCCCCCACAACACCACATTCAAAACAGTACGATTTGACTCCTGCATTCTTACCTCATCAGGACCTTGGTCACGTGCCTTCGTCTGGCATAGCCGACGTACAGACAGCATACCGCCATCAAGAAGAAGAGGAGAACGAAGGACAGACAGCCGAGCACGATACCGACGATGACACCGGAAGAGAGACCCTCTCCGCCAGGGGTTGGAGTTAGGGTGGCAGTCAGACTTGTACTTGTGCTCAGGGTTCCTGTAAATGCAGCAGAAATTATACCGTGTTTTGTGTTTGCTTTCCTCTCCCTTGCGGAATTAACTATAGCAAAGCATTAAAATGATAAAAAAACCCAAGTTTTTTTTTCCCTTTACCTCTGCCCATCCACAATATTTGATGTAACACAATTCATGATATTATATTTTTATATCTGTATGATTTTTTTTACCTGTAATTTTAATCAGCTTTTGTTGTAGTTTTTGTTTTGTCAGTATGCTCTTTGTCGTGTTGTGAATGCAATCTTTTGGTTTGCATTCTATTGTGTTGTTTTACACGATGTAAATTGAAATACGGACTCACTGAAAATAACCATGAGGCTGATAGTGAGCTTTTTCAACGGTATTGAAATAAAACAATTAAAAAACAAACAAACAAAATGGTGAGCGTAATATCTCTATACACATAAATATTTTTGGCACACCTTGTTATAGCAAACTTGTTTTTAGCAAAATTAACAGTCAAAACTAAGTACCGGAAACAGCAAAGTCTCTCAGCAGGAAGGTGGAAGCATCGCTTCGAACCAATGCATCTTCGAAGTCTTCAAAGGCAGCGATCCTGTCGTTGACTTCGTCCTGAGTTTCGCCAAACACCTCTATGAGAACGGTGACGGAGATTGGTTCACCGGTGATATCAGTGATGGTCAGATCCGCAGCGTCATCAGTGAGGTTTGCATTTGCAATAATCTATAAAATCCATCAAAAAGAAAAGATACCTATGGAACGTAACATGCTATCCTAACTTAAACATGTTAAAGGAAAGGTGTAGTATTAGTTCAGGTGAGGACTCAGCTTCAGAAGTCAAAGTTTATGAGATTAAGAATCGGCTTTGAAATGACTGAGATATCCAAAAACAAAGTAAAACAGATCGATCCTAATAAAAGGTGGGCCACACCTTTTATTAGGATCTCCTTGTTTTGGATATATCGGCCATTTCAAAACCTATTTTCACCAAATTAACCATTACTTCCTGATAGATTCATACACTCTTTCATATTTCATAAGATGCTTCTCATCATCTCAATTATTAGGATCTCCTTGTTTTGGATATCTCGGCCATTTCAAAACCTATTTTCACCAAATTAACCTTGACTTCCTGATAGATTCATATGCTCTTTCATATTTCATAACATGTTTCTCATTATCTAAAAAGAAATTAATGAAAAAACGTTTGAAACCTGAAGTCCCATATCAACTGAAACTGTACCATCCCTTTAAAATATGAAATTAATTTTCTTTTTATCATGTTTATGGGAGAACTTCAATGGGGCATGGTGGATACATATCATTATCATATATGATTTTGTATCATATTTGAAATGTCATAATCTCCATTAATTAAAGCGATTTCAGACAGGGTAACCTTCCTTTGACGTCACTATAAAGGATTGCCCTGAAGACAAGGCCTCCTATTTTTACCTATTCTTTATGTGCTTATCTTTATTCAACATCAAGCGATCATTCGTTGATACGACTTATCACGGGATTGAAAAATAATGAAAGAAACTCACGGCTGATCCAAAGGCTTCCTCTAGCTGCCTGAACGCTGTACTGTTTGGATTTTGCAAAGCTTCATTCAGGCTGGTTGCAGTCCCGTTGATTTCCAAAATGGTGACAATGGCCATTGTTTGACCAGAATCTGTAAAATAATCACGATGACTGGCTTGTTTGTTCTGTTCATACTTCCAACATGATTAACATACATTACATCAAATTTCCTTCCAAATTGCTTACCTTCAGACATTTTAACACGTCTTTGTCCCTTGAAACTTCAGGTTTTGGATGGTATTCTTGATGTGATCTAAACGTGGTTTTAAGTATTGTCAAACCTTCACAATTGACTGTAGCTCGCTGAACGCTCATTATCATTAATTGCTTTAATTGGGAATTTAAAATGAATGACGTTGTTTTGTTGGTTAGAAAGGTGGTCGCAGGTCTCCCCCAAATACCAATGCCCATGTCTTCATGAGCAACCTCGCATGAATTAAACATTTTTTTTTTTAAATTCAAGCGATGTTTTGTTTTCACCTCTATCATGAAAAGGCAGGTAATCAAATAAAGCTCAATTGAATCAGCAATCACGTTGGTATCATGAGTGTGAAAGTGGTCAGCCTTACACAGACATTGGCTGCCTCTGAGCACGGTTCCTCCGGCACAGATCGTGGTCGGCGCAGGTGTGGTGGCGGCGCTGGACGTTTTCGAAGTTGACGCGGGATTCTCCGTTGATGACGTTGACATCCTGACTGACGGGGTGGACCCCACGGAAGTCTTCGTAGTTGATGTGGGTGTAACAGAGGGTGTTACGGTTGTCTGTCGAGATGTTATGGTCACCGTGAGCGGTGTCGAGCTGGAACTTTGAGCTGAGTGATAATAGAGAGTGTTCTCGTTTATCAAATTTTTCTCTTTCTTCCTTATCAAATCGCGAGGTAGAAATTTGTCCTTACAATGAATTGTATGGATTGTATGGATCATTAGATTGTATCGAACATTAACATCTGGATGATTAGGCTACAGCATAATAATTGCACCGGGTTAGAAGACCATGTATCTCCTTCTCAAAGTTTGGTGATATTTTTTTTTTCATCTTTTGATTAATGGTCAAATAATAAGTTAAGTTATGTAATGTCCAAATCCTAGATATTTTACCCCCCCCCCCCCAAATGAAGCCACTATGGCATGTCAAAGGAAAGGCTATTATAGTGCTTTAGCTGCCATGTTTCCTGAACATTTGACAAACCTGGGTCTTGTTGCCCATAATCGTACATTGTATGTACATCGTGAAAAGATACAAAGATCTGGATGTCCTACTGTGGGATTAAAATTGTTCGTGTTACAAATGTTGACGCAAATACAGATGCTAAAAGGAGACAGACACAAACGTCGTTGCAAAAGACCGTAATGACATCGCACTAACGGAGACATTGACTACTATACATGGACTTTTCCCAGCGTCGTATTACTTTAATGGTTTGAAATTTCCTTCAACATTGCGTATTACCTCAGAAAGAGAGATACAATTACTTTCAAACTGCATTGTAAAGAAATGTACTGTACCCTAGATCTCCTTAAGATGTGGAATAACTAGGGGCCTTTCGTATATATCAAACACCATTTACAATGTCATCATTTTGTCGAATTGCACCCATTCAAAGGAGAAGCAATAACGATACCTGTACAGCTTCTTAGGTCTGCCCCCAGTTCGTATCCCTCGTTGCACTCACAGACGTAACTGCCGTTGGTATTTTGGCAGATGTGTTCGCAACCATGATCAGCCTCGTTGCATTCATTAATATCTGTAGGTGACGGATATCAAGTGACAGCGTGGAAGATCAGTCATCAATACTTTATAGGAATAAATGTCTTTTATTTTTGGTAGGTTCCCTTTTCCCTACGTCCGTTAAGAGTGTTTGAAACGTCATACGATGTCTTTAATAACTTTCATTCCGTCAACCAAAGAATTCACGAGCTCTTGATGAGCTACGCTGAAAATCCAAAAGTCTTTTTTGTTGTTGTTGTTCGTTTTCACACATCGACACATCGAGAATGGGTTTATATTGGTTGCACCACGTTTGCTAATCAGAGATACATAATGATAAAACGGCCATTGTTCATATCATTGCTCAAATAACATTATTATTAAATCGACGGATTCGAATACAATATACTCCAATTGTTATTATCAATTATCGTATGATTAGATATCAAAGTGTTATCCGTTGAAGTAATGACGGCCTATTATTTTTAACCCTAATCAGGCCGGGCTTTTTTTTGGCTATGATAAAACCGGAGAGGGCGGATTCCTCCCCGCCCCCCCCCCCCCCCCCCCAAGATCTCGGCCATCAGTGATGCGATCACAACAAAAATTTGCATGCGTGACACCTACGTCATAATCTACAAATCTGTGCCATCAGATTTTTTGAAACAATACATTTCTAATTTTAATTAATTAATAATGCTAACTAAGCCCAAGATCATTCTAGCCTAATTAAAGGTAGGGAATCCCATTTGCATGCCTTAAATGAAGAGTTGTATAAATACAGTGGTATGTTGAAGAGAGTATCATTTTAGAAACTCCCATAAAGTATTGAAAGTGGAAGGTAACATTTAGTACACTTTTAATGACCGTTAGATTTTGAATTGAATTTTTTTTCGGGGCTCACCGTAAATTCCAGTACATTACTAGGCTATCTTTGCAGACCCATGCACTGCATATGTGTCCATCATGTATATTTTGTGAAGAAAGTTCATCAAAACTTACAAACATTTCTATATACATTCTTGCCACACACTCTATATGTTATTACATCAGCTCTTATACTATTAGATTTGTGTTTATAGATAAAAAATACAGAAGACTGCAACAAAAAGGCTTAAGTGTGGCTGACACACAGAACTACTGAGTAGTTGAGTTTTGTGCATTATTCAAATTGTAGATAACTGTTGACTTCCAATTTCTCAGCAGTGGCCTAAACAAGTCCCCTGAGGTTCATATTTAATGTTTTGCTGCATTTTGGGAGGTCTGTAAAAGGGAACCTCTACCTTTAAAAGCATTGAGAGTCTACTTTTTGGTTTGTATATCTCTTTTAGCATATTCAATAATTGTCTTATAAACACTTCAAAAGTAATTCGTATGTATTTTATTGTTTTTGGAAATTCTTATGTATTTCTCTGTTTTTCGACTTTTGTTTTTTCTTTGTTTTTCATTGGAAATTGTCAATGACAACTTTTCTACCATAATTAGCCTAAAATAAATCAATGAAAGTGATTAATTGTAAAAATAACCAGATTTTTATGACTTTCATGACAGAGCACTGTTTTTCATAGGACATGTACACAAAATCACCAAACTGTACCCGTTTTGGGGTGACATGCCGCTTCAAAAATGGGCGTGGCTTCGAAAAAGTTACGCGCGGATATTGCACATTAGGTCTCAAAAGTTGAGCGAGACATGAGCAAAGAAAGTCAAGAAGCCTCGCGACGAGGCCTTCCCGCGTTACAGAATTATAGCGCGAAACGTGTGTGGGGGGGGGGGGGCGGATTCTGCCTTCTAGGGTTAAAGTGTAACTTTGTTCTCTGTAAGAAACATTGCCCAATGCTCTCAAGAGAGCATCCAATCATGGCCGTTTGCAGGATTGCTTCATTTCTGTCTGTGTATGTCTGTATGTGGGGGGGGGGGGGGGCGGCAAAAATATGCTCAATATTCAGGTTAACACAAGGATTTTAGAGTTGAAATTCAACGCTTTGGTGCGATTTTCTCATAATCTGACTAAATTATTTGAAAATTTAATATCTGAGTTTAAAGAAGAAAAGGGGGGGGGGGGTCAAATCGGGCGGGGAAAATCCTCCCTTTGCCCGCTGGTTCCATGACATTTGCTCCTACGACAGTTGCTCCCATGAAATATCTGCACGCTAAGCCAAACATAAATTCTACCCACTAAACATAAAACTTTATCACGACCCTAACCCTAACCCTACGTTCTTGGAGAAAATAACACCGGAGCGACTGTCGCAGGTCGCAGGAGCAAGAGCAAAATGTGCTGTCACTCTCCCCTCCCCCCTCTCCCCCTCCCCCCCCCCCCCCCCCCCCCTCCTCAGTACGGCCACAAGTGTTACCTATGCAAGCCTCTCCGTCTCGGGCATATCCTCCGAAGCACTCGCATGAAAAGGATCCCTCATTGTTGACGCACACTTGAGAGCAATTATTCAATCCCGTCTGACATTCGTTGATATCTGCACATTGTGATGATAATGTAAAAACAACTTAAGAAGAACGACTGGAGCATTCTAAAATGTTCGAAACACCTAAATGATTGTTATGTAAACCAAGAGTTTTAATGAAAATATCTTATGCTTGAATGCCATAACTGAAAAATGGGTGACATCAACTATTAACATACCTTCAGACATTTTCACGATGACATCCCTTTTGAAGGAAGTGTTTGTATTCATTTACTCGTTAATGATAAATACAGTGCACTCCCGTTATAACGAAATGCTCGGGACCGGCAGTTTTCTTTCGTTATAACGAAATTTCGTTATAACCGAACAAATACAATATATAACGAAATCAAGGAACCACGTATATTATATCATATCATGCTTGCTGAATACTCATCATACACTGGAAAGCTATGTGAAATGTGATGGGATAACTGCAAGTATTACAATATTAAACGAAAGTTCCCCTCAGAAACTGTGCGTGACACAAGGAGCAAACACACAGTGGTGTGAAGCGTTCACCCATGCAGAGACGCTATAAATGCCTGTTCCGCTACGTATTTGCGAAAGCAATTCGCATTTCGTTATAACGGAGCACATTTCTTTTGTTTTTCTTTGTCTGTGGCGCTCGGAAAAGACTTCGTTATAACGGAAATTTCGCTGTAACCGTGTTCGTTATAAGCGAATTTTGTACCATAGTTTTCAATGGTGATAATTTTGGGACCAGAAAAATTACTTCGTTATAACCGTGTTCGTTGTAACGGGAGTGCACTGTACTTAAATGATAATTAATGAAGAACAGAAAATTACTTATCAAAAAACAAACAAATAAAGGAATAAACAGACTTACCCGAACATATATCTCCATTCCCTCCATAGCCATCGTTGCAGGTACAATTGTAACCGTCGATGGTGTTTGAGCAGTTGCCATTTCTGCATATGTCCTCGAACAGTTCACATTCATTCACATCTGGACATTGTGCAAGAATTTTTGTTTTCGCTTTATGGGTTATGTATAAGTAAGTCTTATAGGGAAACAAAAATGTTCTCAAGATTATCTGTAATAAGTAACTAGAGCCATTAAAAATCTCACATAGTGGCATTAGGTTGGATAATCATAGCAATAATAGATAATAGTTTTTTATATTGCGAATTTCAGACTCTAAAAATCAAGTAGGAACGTAGATTTTCTCGAGCATTTGTGCTTTAGAAGATACGATCTAAAAAATGGCCCTAATAATGGTTTCTTTTCAAACTCTGTCTGTGTTTAGTGTATTTATGTTTATAAACAAGTCGAGTATCTGATATTTCACCAGTCATTAAACATCTATGCTCCACAAATAAGAACCAGCATCTGAAATATGTCGCACAGGCCAGCTGACAACGAGCGGTACACGGACGTGGAATATAAGCTATATGCACTTAAAATCAATGAAAGAACAACTTTAGAAATATGAAAAATTCATTCGTTAAACCCTAGGACAAGGAGAGAGAGAGAGAGAGAGTTATTAACAGAAAAGATGTCGGGATGCCTTCAGTGCTCAAGTTATTGTGTGTATTTAAACTTTATAAGATATCAGCAATTAGGTGGGTCTAAAATGAACGTTAGTATTATTTGCGTTCGCGAGTCTCTTTGTGCGCATAGCGGGTGGGCGTGCGTGAATGAGTATTTACCTTCGACTTGAACGATGTGATTTGGTTCCACGCGATTGAACACAGGAGTCACCCCTGAGTAGAAAACATTCTCCAGACTCTCCTCTGTGACGTTACTCGATGACGGGAATGCGACTCGGAAGGTGAACTCCATGAGTGAAGTTCCTACCAGTGTGAAGTTGAAGACCGACACTTCCAAAACATCGCTCGTCAATGCAGAATTTTGCAGCTGTACAAGAGTCTATCAATGAAAAGAGACAAGGGAACGGGGGTTGAAAGCGTAACTGTTACTTTGTTCAATTAGGCTCTCACTTTAATCTAATTTCGATCGGAATTAACACAGCGTGCACTTCTGAACGGGCCTTGGATTGTGTTTATGAGCAAACGTCTATCATACCTTGACTAATACTCCGAACTGAAAGCTTCTATAGAGCCAATTTGAATCAAAAGTTACAACTTTTACAACATACAGCTTAATACTGGAGGAACAGTCACCATGCCATTAATGAAATCGCATTTTATATGCTAAAAAAGGCTCAAGTGGAAGAGCAATGGTCAATGAATAGAAATAGAACAGAAACAATACCGAGAAAACCGGTTCAAGTGGGACCAGGAGTATATAGTATTTCAATCTGCAAATAATGACAATACAGTATGAATAAAAGGTGCTTACATCATTACTCAGCGTCTCGTGTGTTTCAGGACCCTGTAGAATGTCCGAATAGACTATGACTTCAAGTCCAGTAACCATTGAAAATCTTGCCACCAAAGGAAACGTATTTGCGGCTGCAAGACGGAAAGAAAGAAACATAATCTAAGTTAGTCGTGATACCAATTAGATGCAGGGCATTTGGGAGTGCATATCTAATAAATTCTTTCTTTGCACATACAAATTCAATCCCTTTATAATAGGCCTGAGGAGATCCTGCAAATTCAACAACGGTCATAATGATTGCATTGCCCCAAGACTGTCCTAGTGCGTCCGTCCCCGGACGCCTTAGAATCAGAGAAAGCTTCCAGTAGGACCGATGATCTTCATTTGTTTCAAAGCCATACAGTCCAACAAACAAGTGCTCATTGACGCTTGACACAATTTCTAGTGCAAATGATGCAGCGAAGCCCCATTGTAGCTTATTACCAAGCAAAATGAACAGAGAACACAATTTTTTGATCTTACCAATGCATGCACCATCGGTTGCCTCGTAAGACATGTCCGGGCACTCACACCTGTACGACCCCAGCGTATTGATACATATCCGATCGTCCGAGCAGTTGTGCGAACCATCCACACATTCGTTCGCATCTAAGAAAAATGGAGAAAACGATCATTCAACCATGAAATAAATCAATGTTTCCATCCACTAGGTGACTTATAAGGCGTTCTCATGCTCTCTTGTACCATCATTGTATTCAATATATTTTCCATTTCTTTTCTTTTCTTTCTTTCCCATTATGTTATGATATTGGGAAAAGGTGTGAATTAATGTGACAGATCTGACAATCCACGCATTCACTTCTATTCTACTTTCCTCGCATTCTTTCATGCTATTTGTTACCGTTCCTGGAAATACGATGTATGCAGGGAAAAGAACAAAACAAGAAAACGCCAATAACATACCTATAACACTGGCAAAGCTCTGTCCGTAATTGATAAAGGTTCCCGTGGTACGGATCAACTTTCCAAGACTACATTGTACATACATGCCTGCTTGTGTACATATCACACTGTTTTTCGCATGCCCGGAGGAGACGCAAACGGATTTCAAGTATCCATTTCTCGTAACTACGTTTACTAGGAAGAATACGATGAATATGAGGAGTATGACAGAGATGTAATTGTACTTTTTGACTCAATGTTTAGCCAACAACAAGGAAACAGTTTTCTCTCATCGATAACGATTTCTGTTCGCTGCTGATATCAGACAAAACCGATTGGACATCATTATTGTCTCATTGTGAGTTTCAATTTTGTGAAACATGGCAATCACGGCTTTTTTTTTTAGATGGGTTTTCTACGAACATGTTGGTATAAAAAAAAGGATGTGCGAAGTGTGTGAAGTTTATGTGTGTTTGAGGGGGATACCACCTCTTTATATACCTTCGCATGTCTTGGGACCCGAGTTCTGGTAACCCGTGCTGCAGATACACTCGTAATCCCCTGGCGTGTTGTTGCATACGGAGATCCCTGCAGGGCACGAACTCGTTTCGAAGGCACACTCGTCAAAATCTACGTTCGTGACCAGAAAAAAAAAAAAAAAACAGGCATATATAAAAGCTCTATCAATAGTTCTCAACATCTCGACAGTGCAATAGTTTACATCTGTAAACAAACATATTGACCATTGGACTCTCTTAAGAAGCTCTTTTTACGCTCTTTCGAAAATCCATTTGTCTTAGTTTATTTCATTTCCGGCTTTTTTTTTTCCATACTGTTTTAGGACGCTGGAGGAGGATCCGAGTCCTGACCTAATATGCATACTTAGAATACAATTTGCGGGGAAAATAACGTGATCACATTCTTCTTCTTTGACTGAAGAGTTGTGTTTGTGTTATAAAATGTTCACGACCTGTCCTCTGCCGGCAAGATTTGAAAACGTGCTGTAAATATTGAACTCCGACCTGTACAGTTCTTTCTGTTGCTCGATTCGTAGCCATCATCGCAAACACAGAAGGCAGATCCGATGGTGTTGGTGCAAGTCGAAAAGAAGCCGCAGAAATCTCCCTGACACTCGTTTGTATCTGAAAAAAAAAAACCCAACAGGTAGAAGAAGACGATTCAAAACATTTTCATCAGGACATAGACGGGATGCGCAGAACGCATACCGTTGAAGATCGGTTATACCTTCTGTAAACGTCACACGACATTTTGCATGGCTGAAGTATTATTCCCTCAAGGAAATGAGCTACAGCAACGTTCGACATACGCGATTCCAGGAACTTACCAGTGCAATTCACACCGTCCGATTCGTAGCCCTCATCGCAGATACACTCATAGCTCCCAATCATATTAGAACACGTTGCCTCTGAAGGACAAATGGTGGGATCATCCCTACATTCGTCGATATCAACACACAGTGAGTACGGATCGCCACGATACCCTTCTGAGCAGTAACACGCATACGAGCCGTTGGTGTTTGTACAGGTCGCCGCGTCAGCGCACAGCGTCGCATTGTTGCACTCATTGATATCTTGATGAAAAAATAAGGCAATTAAGACAACAAAAAGTTTCATTACATTCTTAATCTATACATACATTTGATAACATTGATGCAAATACTGTTATTGTCAATACTAAATGAAGCAGTGTAACCCAAACCAGCATCGTGACCAAAGTGCTAATTGAATCAATTCCCGCAATGAAATTGCAGTGAGTCACGACGGATCAGACAGTTGGAACTGAAGCTCAAAATTCACAAGTCCCGGATGTTATAGTATACCAATAGTGTACCAAGTCATGTTCAACATTGCATGCTCAAACGATTTATGCTATGGTTAGAACTGATGCATAGGAGTTAAATGATGTGAAAAAAAATAAACTCAGGACGTTTGTCTCCTTGATCAGGAATGTTTTCAATAATCATGCATTGAATAATAATGGAATAAAACGAGTGAATACTGATTATTTCAGTGTCTCTTTTCGCTTTCGCGAAGATCATGTCACATCAATCTTGTTAAATTCTATAAAGATACAGTTTCGTCTCAGGCTTTGAACAATCTAAGACAACATAGTAATATACATGATAGATAAATATGATACACATCATAAATATTACATTACATAATCAATGATAGTGGAGAAGGCTTACAATCAAGCAAGATGATTAACGTGATAGGATCATAATTATGCACATGTTTTTTCGTATGCAGAACATGTGCATGGTTGAGATGTGTGATTCTTATCTCTTGTAATTGATCTTTACTTACCTGTGCATGTATCTCCGGTTCCATTATATCCATCGTGACAGGTGCATGTATATGAACCAATGGAGTTCACGCAGTCTGCGTTGACGTCACACATCCCCACAAAGCATTCGTCGATATCTGAAGGTCCAAAGAAACAATTTGTAATTGAAAAAAAAAAAACGTTTACACGTTAGTAGAGCACTGATCAAAGAACGCAACAACCCGTTATGAGTGCATGGTCTGCTTTCGGGGGAACGCTTCACATTGTGGCGATTACAGTTTTGTAAAAGTAATATCTATGTGCATTGTCATACGATAAATGTTTATGACACTGTGAGTAAACATTAATGTATGTTTCGCATACATTTTTGCATTATATTTTGATTTGCATGACATCTATGAATGTTTTATTCTCTATTGCAATCAGTGCATGTATACAGGTGGGCAGAAAAAAAAAACAGAAAGAAAAATAATACAAAAAGAAAAACGAGAGAAGAAAGGGTAACACATTCATTCGGAGTTGATGATGGCAGAAAGTGAATCATCCGAAGCCGGATTCTGTGCAGGTTCGCTGCATTTGCCACGTATCATGCTGAAAGCCTCTCATTTCTTGAAATGAATGTGTTGTAATCCATGTTGACGTGATTATTATTATATTTTTAAGAGTGCCGAAAAGTAACGAAGGATTACACAGGGAATAAAATTGTTCCAATCACACTTACCTACACACTGGTCACCGTTTCCAGCGTATCCATCCATACACGTACAGGAATAGGAGCCATCAGTATCGATGCAGCGAGCATTCGACCCACACGGTGAATGCGTGGCACATTCGTTGATATCTAAGTATAAATTGCAGACATGGGTGGATTATGTGCATGTGTGTGTATTAAAATTTGTTTGTCTGTGTATTTATGTTTGTCAACACTTATTCAGGCGCGTTTACATGGCAAGATATCGGTCAAATTGGGGCAGTGGCATTGGGGAAAAAATTGTTTTATAATATTCAGAAAGCATCGATTTTCGTTTGAAAAAAAGATACTACATACTACTAGGCCTATCTATATTTGGAAGGAATGGAAACAAAAGAATGAAAAAAACAAGTTAACGTCATATAGCCCACATATTACATGTATGTACCATTTTAGGTTACAATCGATGAAGGTGGATTCCTGTTCAAAAATATGAATTTAAACGATTTGGCGACAAAATGGGCGTCTCTTTAATTTCAGAGGGACTGTTAGATTTACTATAACTATTCGAACGCGCTCATGCTTCTAAGGCTTACTTGTACATGGATCGCTGGGATAGCCAGTTCCGTTGTAACCGTCTGGGCAGCTGCAGGCGAAACCTCCGCGAGTGTTGTTGCACTCGGCATCAGTCGAACATGATCCTGGATCAAGGCACTCGTTAATATCTGCGTACAAGCGTAAATCGCAATACTGTAGTATCATAGTATAATTATTCTGCTTACTATGGTCAATCATATAATTACAACAACATTTTGATAATGAGAACACTATTGTTTCCGACTGTCGCCCTGTGCCTGCAAAATCATCTCTATTATTTGATGGCTATGCATACTACTAAATACCTACAATGGAGTAGTCCTTGAATATGCTACTGTAGTATTTTGAATTGATGAAATCAAACAAACAATCTCCTGCACTCGAATCTGTGTTTACTGGGTGGCCAACTGTTTCATCATAGGAGATACAGGGAAGCTATAATGGAACAAACCAAATATTAATGAGAAGATTCAAGCTTGGAGGATATCATGACAAGACAGAATGGCCTCTTCGCGAGGATTTCGAGCTAAAATGGGTCACCTTCATCTTCCCAATGATTGAATGTAGTGACAGTTCGCTCTCAATGCTCATTGAAACAGTTATTGATCATGATAATGTTGTCAATATTGTAATTAAAGATAATAAAAAGTTTTGGTACCTCAAAAGCTTCCCTGAATTTCCTTGTCTTGGTTTGTGTTTCAGGTTAAAGTACGTTGTCTGTGAGAATTACTCGCCCCAAAGTGCTCTCATGTCTTAGTAATCATGCAATAATGGTTTCGTACCAGAGCCAACGCTGTACAGCGTCGATAAATATTGTACGAAACCACTGACTGCGACCAGCAGCGTGCAGCCCATTGTACGCATAGCTAACTGCGACCAGCAGCCCCATACGCATAGCGTAATGGGGCTTCGCATTGTAGCATTCAGGATCATGACAGAATTAGTATCGCGGATAAATGTCAACTTAAAATCCAAAAATTTCTTCGATTTGAAGACTTACCAATTAAGTTAAAGTATTGAAAACAGGCTTCGAACAACGTTTGGTTCTGTCAATAGTCCCTTTCTGTTCGAATTGATGACTGAATGTGACTCGGTCGAGAGGGCCTTGGGAGAGCTACATACACTGGATACCATGGCCAGCGCATGCGCACACAAACATCTTATCCGTTCATGGATTTGAAATTTGTGTGCGGGCTGCATGTGATGTGTTCGCATGCACTGGCTGTAGTATTCAGTGTACTGTATGTAGCTCTCCTAAGGTCCTGTCGACCGAGTCACATTCAGTCATCAATTCGAACAGAAAGCACGTTGCCCGAAGCCTGTTTTCAATACTTCAACTTAATTGGTAAGTCTTCAAATTGAAGAATTTATGTGATTTTAAGTTGACATTTACCCTGCGATACTAAATCTGTCATGATCCTGAATGCTACAATGCGAAGCCCGATTACGCTATGCGTATGGGACTGCTGGTCGCTATGCGTATGGGGCTGCTGGTCGCAGTTAATTGCATGATTACTAAGACATGAGAGCACTTTGGGGCGAGTAAGTCTCACAGTGTTAGTTATATGAAAGGTACTTTAACCTGAAACACAAACTAAGACAAGGAAATTCAAGGACACTTTTGAGGTACCAAAACTTTTTATTATCTTTAATACTTATATAATCTACTATACTAGTTTATATATGTATTACTGAGTACTGTTTTTAAGAAATAGTATTTCAGATATCAGTCCCTTTTGAAGTAACACCAGAAAATTAGCAAGGTCAACTTAAACAACTTAATAACCCTCGTAAGTAATCGTTATGAATATTTGTAATCACTCTTTATATCGTTAGTATCATTCCTGTTATCACTAAGAATAGTTTTACTTGAAAACGCTGTAGTACGACTTCATACAATTATCATTCGTGTCTTAATTTAACACAAGGTCGCCTCATTCAGTTTTAAGAGAAACTGCTTTTCGAGAGAATTCTTCCAATTTATAACTGAGGATGTTGTTACAGTATCCAGGAATACGATCATGAACAAGAAATTCAATCTTAAACACCTAATTAATATGTGAACATGTTCTAATCAATATTCGAACATGCATTCACTTTGTTAAGTGATATATCATGCAGTTTTTCTCGGTTTTAATGTGTGGTACTGTTGGGACCCCGAGTCGGCTACCCAAGACAATTAGAGCTAAACTCTAAAGACGCGTGAAGAAATCAGGCGAAGCAAGTGACGGCTCATTTCTCAATCCCGTATTTTATTTCAGCTTGAGTCAAGACTGCATAACTGTCACATACCAGTGTTGATACCTAAGTAACTGTCAGTTAGGTATCAGCACTGGTATGTGACAGTTATGTAGTCTTGACTCAAGCTGGAATAAAATACGGGATTGAGACATGAGCTATCGCTTGCTTCGCCTGATTTCTCCATGCGTCTTTAGAGTTTAGCTCTAATTGTCTTGGGTACCGACTCGGGGTCCCAACGATACTCTAATTAGGTTAAGCCGGTAACTGGTGACGCACAAAGCGAGGCGTACCTGAACAGCTCCTCTCGTCGGAGTCGAGCGCGAAGCCCTCTTGGCACCCACACTGGAATGATCCTATTGTGTTGTTGCACAGTTCTTCACAGGCATTCATGGTGGCACATTCGTCGATGTCTGTATTGGTGGCAGCAAACACAAGTAAATTAAGCAATGCGTGGAAGAGTAATGTGTTGTAACGGGCGGAGTCCAGATGAATTATGCATAGTCACAATAGCTCACTTAAGCCTTTGGCTCTGGTGAGCTAATGATGGAAATAATTATAATCTTGAAGTAGCTGAAGAACAAATGCTCTTCTCGATAATCAAAACTGGGCAGAACAGAATGTTCGCCGTGATTTTGAAAATATTCTTGTGATTTTATTAGCATAGAATGATGTAGTATACTTGAATTGATCACTTACCTGTTCCAACAATTAAATCTAAACAATATTGTACTCAATTACTTTGTTCAATTGATCTTGTGTTACAGTTATGTGTGAAAAAGAAAAAAAAAAAACAGAAATAAAATCAATCAGTCAATCTGTCAATTTGAGTTTGCCATTATCGCGTTCTCAATAAGAAACGGAATGCATAAGAAGTCTCGGCAGCAGAATTTAGATCGCAGGAAATGAAAGAGAACGATATGCCACCATTGATGCACCAGCATTTGAAATGTTCTAGTGGATTTGAGTGTGACTTCTCGAGAGAGAATAGATCAACAAAGTGTATTTACAAAAGCTCGAAAAAATATAAAACATTGCGGGGTTGCTAAGCGTAAAGTGCATGCGTGCACTGCACTACTATTTTTACAAATTTTCACTTTTCTTTATTCACTTTCAAGACAAGCACAACACTAATCATGCATTGATAGATTATGCCTTTAAGGTATGGAAAAAAAGAGAAATGAAAATGCATCTATTCTTTTTCTTTTTACATAGTTATGTAGGTAAGCTTTTGAACTCCTCAGTGAATGCCGACGTACCTTCACAGCTTGTGTTCGATGTCTTATTGAATCCAGGGCGGTCACAGAAACACGTATCTTCGCCATTTACAAACGCACAGACGGTGTTCGCTCCGCACACCGAATTATTCAAGCACGTCGCGTTTGGTAGAACTGAAAACAACGAAATTTGACGAATTCAATTTACAATTCTTGTTTCTTCTCGCTACTGATTCTTCTCATATAAATTTTCACCAATCTACCTGCAATATTTTAGTCTGACTTCGTACTAATATATTTTTTTCCTAAACATCTATTTACACTAACACTGCTTTACCATTTCCTTAATCTTTGACCTTCATATTACGTGCGTAACCGACTAACTCAGAAGTGTTCAATTTCGATAGTGTATAGAACAGTGAAATTTCATTCACTGCAGAATGTCATTATGATGATACAATGAGCGTTTGTAAACGATTAAAAAAAGCAACATAAATCGACATAGAGCGAGTGCACATTTCACGTGTCCTACAAGGCACTGCATTCATTCATTCATTCATTCATTCATTCATTCGTGCTCAACAGTACTTTTCCATTAAAAATCCGCAGGTGGTATTTTCTATGGGAATCTATGTCCTAATGTGCCCCGTCACTTTTAGGGAGTATACTGACAACCGGTCAATTAAGACACTAACATTTCAATTTAAGAAGATTGGACATTACCAGTGCAGGTTGTTCCGTCTGTATCAAGGGTAAAACCTTCTTGGCAGCTACACGTGAAGCCCATCTCAATGTTTTCACAGCGCTGATGGCAGTCATCTATCTCCAGAGTACACTCGTCAATATCTAGGGTAGTAAGTGCAGAAATAAGATATTAATAGAGGTAGAGTCAGTTTGAAAAAAAATTAATTATGTGTCGTGTAATACAGGGATGTGCAAAGGGAATTCTTTATGCATTGGTCTATGAGAAAAATTTCCATACTATTGGTTTTATTGCCGCCATTATCGTTGGCAGTAATTATTATGTTTGTGTATGTATTACAATTTGCACAGAGACATATGTATATAACAATATACATGAATATACATTTGCCCATTGATAATCACAATCATGACAGTGATATATATTAGAAATGATTTTTGATGAAATAATCTAATAAGCATCTTTAACATATGTGTCCTACACTTTCTTCCCTGTTAGTAATTCTCTTATCTTCGCTTTTATATATTTTTGATAAAACAATCTATAAAAAGGATGGTACAATATTGGTGGAGATGAGAATTGGGCTTTTAACTTTTTGCGAGATACCAAGAAAACACATGATATTGTACAGAGCATACCACTTTAAGAGGAATTCAAAGTTTATTTGATGAAAATCGGGCTTGGAATGACTGAAACATCCAAAAACAAAGTAAAACAAAGCGATCTTAATAAAGTGTGGGTCCTACACTTTATTAGAATCGCTTTTTTTGTTGATATCTCAGCCATTTCAAAACCAATTTTCATCAAAAATAAACATTGAATTCGTCATAGAATTACATGCTCTTTCATATTTCATAGAGGTTTCTCATTATCTCACCAAAAAATGTTAGAAACCTGAATTAGGTCTCAACCAAAACTAGATGCGTCCTACACTTTCCTCCCTGTTAGCAATTTCTTATCCTTGATTTTATCTATTTTTCTTAGAAGTTTTCTTAGCAACAGTAGGTTGTCTGAACTTCAGCTTCAAAAGCCGCTTTCATTTCACCATATTATACATTCCTTTTCACCTTAGTTTTCTTGATATTCTCATACATGAATATAAAAGTATTTTTAGCTAAACACAGCATGTCATGTGCTTGTGATTAAGATTGATAGCTCACTTGTATACCCAATCTTAAGCCCCCATATATTTGGTTACCTTCGCACGTGACACCGTCTCCCTGGTAAAACGTGCGACATTCACACGTATAGGATCCATTAAGGTTGGTGCAGTTTGCGTCCGGAGAGCATGGGTCAGAAGTGCACTCATTTATGTCTATCGTAAAGAATAAACAAATAACAAGCAAGATGGTTAGTTTCGAATGGCCAAATCTGCATATTGATTTTCTTTTTGCTTAATTCATTGCAATCAACATCAAATCTTCCGCAAAGCAAATACAAGTATACTCTACACACACATAATGCACTCCTACGTGCATACATGTATACATGCATTATGCAAATGTATTTACAACATTGCTTTGTTTAATCCTGTGAATATGACAAGTTTTGATTGTGAGTGATTGTGTGCTTTATATTCGAATAATAGTTTACACAACTAAGAAATATATTCACACACAGCCTAATACACGTTCGTTAGGTGTTTACGAACTACCTAAACATAAGTAAAAACGGTTCTGACATTATTTTCATTAACTCAGTTGGTGACAAGATAATAATCAATTAATTGTTCTACCTTCACAGAGGCCGTTTGAGGTGACATTGTATCCATCCAGACACGGGCATTCAAAACTTCCCTCTGTATTCACACAGTATGATCCAGCCGTGCAGTTGTTAAGTGTCTCATCAGCACACTCGTCCATATCTAGAAATAAATAATAAATAAAAATAAGGGAAAAAAGTTCTACCGTGTACTCTATTTCATACACGGATATAGCTACAAGAAAGTATGATCTTCCATCAGTGAAAGAAAGGTGGTGAACGCGAGCACGCATATTAAAATCAAATTTACATGGGAATGCGTTATGATGGTAGATGAATTGATGATGAACCTGCAAAAAGCGCAAATACCTATGAATATTGGACAATTTGTCATTCTAATCTGGATTGCAGGTCATAACAAAAAGGAAAACAAAAACATAAGCTAACAAATAGGCGGCAAAGAATGCCATTTAATTTCCTCACCAAAGCAAGAAGTACCAGTGCCGGCAAAGCCTTCCCTGCATTCGCACGTGTAGCTTCCGGGGTTGTCGGCACACACTGCGAAGGGACTGCAGTTTGCAGTTCCGTTCTCGCACTCGTTGATGTTACTGCAGGTGAGTCCGTCTCCTGTCCAGCCGTCGTTGCAAAAGCAGGAGAAGTAGCCGAGTCCGTTCTGACAAGTCGCCTGCTCGTCGCATCTGTTCAGAGTTGGGTCTCGACACTCATCCTCATCTGCTCAAATTAGTTAATCCGTCATGGTGAGAAAGCGAAAAATAAAGAAAGCGAGTGTTGATACGTTTGTAAATAAAAATAACAGAAAAAAAACATAGGAAAAAGAACATATGGCTATATATAAGAAAAATTGAGTGTTTATGGACATAGCTATCATCTTAAAAGTCTAAATGCAAAAACTGACGTTTAATCCGTGATCATCATCTTGAAATATCTGAGATTGAATCTGCATGAAAATATCAAAATCATATGTGATAATTTAAATAATATCTTCGGAAAATTCTTATAATGCAGTGGGTGCTGTATCGTAGACAAGATCATTATTTCTCTCTATTTGATGATGAACTTACTTTTCATTTTTGTATACTCATTTGTGTATACTGAACAAATTAGGAAACACATTAATCGTCTCACATACCTGAACACGTAAATCCATCGCCGACAAATCCCTCTAGGCAGGTACATGTGAATGAACCAACATGGTTCTCGCAAAGCGCGTACGTATCACATTGAGTCGGGTCGGCACATTCATCAATATCTGTGGATGGATTGGAGATATGAGGAGGAAATAATGGCGCAAGAAATAAACGATGATTTAATTCGATTTGATTCTGAGTTTCTGTTTCAGTATAGTAAAATGAAAACAACATTCCAAGACTAGCCCTATTTACTTGCACATCACAAACTTACAAATCCACATTTTTACATGAAGAAGAAAAAGAAGAAATTACAACTGTTAGATAAAACAAGACGCAGAGAGATTCCCAGTTAGGAAATGCTTACGACGCGTATCCTCCAATAATTGGACAAGATACTAATTAAAGTGAGAAAAATAATTCAACAAAGATGATTATCTACAGACCCCCCCCCCCCAACAACAAAATGAATCCATGTGATGCGGAAGAGGGAGGGGAAGGCAATACAACACGGGAGGGGTCAACGAATCATAACCGAGGCACCTGAAGACACTTTTGATCTGATATAATACTCTTCGTAATCATCTGAAGCAATTCGCATCCTTCTTAAACTGTAAAAACCCTTTTAAAAGAGAGTTGAATCTAATGATGACAGATAAATACTGTTTTTTTTAAATAAATACTTATATCTATATTCATAAAAAGTATATAATTGTTATAAACATAACCATTGAAAATTATAGATGTATAGTTTCGTTTATTTACGGCCCCCTCAAGCATAATTACTTTTTTTAAAATGTACAATCAAGTCATGTAATTTGCAATACCCTCCCTCACTCCTGCACTGTCACCTTCGCCTCTTTTTTTTAATTCCTTGAGAATATTTTTTAGACTTTTTTTCACGAGGAAATGGCTGTTACTTCAACAAGCATCACTAAGTATATTGAATGTGACCTCCACAACGTGGAACATGTCAGGGAAAAGAAAATGCAACTATCTTCGGCATAAAATGATCTATTGAATTTGCAAAAATAATTCTCCCCAGAAAATTCCAATTTTAGCAAAATCTATGTGTTGTTGTTGTATTTTTGTTTTATATTCTATTCTTGAAAAAAAAAGTTGCAGAACTGAAGTGACATTCAAACCGAAAAATTGAATTAAAAGAAGAATGAAATGAATACCAGAGAAGAGAATAATGTTAAAGAGGCCAGGAGAACAAACCAAAGAAAAGAGATGAGGGTGATGGTATCTTACTTGTACATTGAAGGCGTGTTGCTCTATAGGAAAATGAAGATATCATGTGACATAATAACTTTCCTGTCCGTTTTTAAATGTGATTTCATCTTTACAATTTGACACGAAAAAAGTTCATTACCTTCACAGACATGCTCGTCTCCGGCTACTGTCATGAAGCCAGTATTACATGAACAGTTAAAGTAGCCGTCGGTATTCACGCACTCACTGTGCTCACTGCAGTCGTGTGTATTCCGCGAACACTCGTCAACATCTGCGGAGACATCAAAATATAGTACAAACATCGATTTCACGGCTTACTTTTTTGCGAAAGACATACATAGAGAGATAGATATAGAGATAGAGAAAGAAGAGAGAGAGAGAGAGAGAGAGAGAGAGAAAGCATTGGCGGTAGGCGGTTGGGCATGGACAGTTGCTACCTTTTCTGAGAAATTTTCAAAAACCCCTTTTTACCCTTGGATGTCAGATTTACAAATAATTTCATCAGTGTATGATATCATACAGGTGAAAGAATATGCATATGTGACCCTGCATCACAAAACCAACAAAAAGTCGCCATGGATTTTCAGTTAAGGGCAGATTCTGAAAGAGCACACTCTAAGCTTTAAAATGACGTATCACTCAATTCAGATGGACTCTCCTAATCGGTCTAAATATTGGAAAGAAAGCACAGACTCTGAAAAAGTGTGAACTGAGAAAAGAGGCTCTGAAGAAAAGGGTCTATCCATGCGCTTATTTTTTCCAAACCGTGCTGGCTGTGCGATGAATGGGACAAAAAACGGGATGTAAACCGCCGTATATAGCAACAACAATGAACGGATTATCAAATTAAGTTGAAATTAAGCATGCCTTATTAACACATTCTGTCCATAATAAATGCCAACTTTTAAGGCGGTAGCACTATCTATTCAAAAGGTATTAAAGTGAAGGGTGTGCAAAGGATTTTAAAGAAATGATAAGGGACTTCTAAAGACGTACCTAATCGCACAATTCTACAAAAAGGGGGTTGCAGAAAAAACTGCTGAAAACACACTTTCCAATTTATTTTGTGACCCCAAACTTAAGAATAATGTAGACGAAGAATAGCTCTTTCAGAAAATATGGAAAACTCAAGATTGACTTGGTTGACCTGTTTCACCTTTTTGAGGGCCTCACGTAATATCAAGGGGCGCGACTTTTTGTTCGTTTTGTGATGCACGGTCACATATAAATACATGAATATAAAAACAACCCAAGTCCATCATTAAATCAGTCAATAATTTCCCAATCGTTTATTGCGTTTTTTCAGTTAATGGTGGAATATCATTCATATGAATTCAAATGTAAAACATTCTTTTGACTGATCATCTGTCGTTGCATGACTTCGTAAAGGGTCTCCAAAGACGACAGCCAAATTTGGATTTAGGTCGTTTTTATATTCAGGTATTTCCACCTGTAATGAACACTTCTCTCTGAGTTTCTTTTTACTATTGTTTATGTCAAGAATATGAGGAGCTCGTATTTCATGTTTCAAGCTAGGCCTATACTGTAATATAAACTTAGGGGTTCTTGCACAGTTGTTTATCACAATAATCAATTTTTCTCATGGTTTCCGGTGTATCCACATTTCTCCTTCTGTCATATTTTTCACGTATGATACCCATCATACAGCATACCCACATATGATATTCTTTCTATTATCGACTTCTTACTACTGTACTATCATAGGGTAAACGGAAACATTATCATGATGTTGATTATAAAATCTTGCTAGTGATGATGATGATTATCACTATTTTCATCAGTAGTCGTGTACGATAGTAATAATTTCAATCATGCAAGTACCAGTAAAATAATAATATCATATTTCTTCAAAACTATAATCATAATTCAACTTGTGAGTTTAATTTTTTTTTTTCAGACACGAATACATATTCATAACAAAGTACAAAACAATGAAAAGTTATAGGATTAGCTTAAAACTTATATCAGCTGAGTTCAAAAATATAAACGCGACCATTCGCCACAAAACCAACAAAAAGTCATAAGGTATAACTGTTTAGTTAAGGGCAAATTCTGAAAAAAAAATATTAAACCGACTCCAAGCTTTAAAAATATGATATATGACTCAATACAACCGAACCTTCTTAACCTGTCTAAACAACGGAAAGAAAGTACACACTCTTGAAAGGCGTTTACTTTAATAAAAGTGAGGCATTGAAGATAAGGATCTATTCAAGTGCTAAATCTCACTCAGCTGTGCTCTGTGCAATGAATGGGACAACACAGTATGTGAATCTCTGTGATCATCACAGAGGATTTCTGAGATTAAGCTGAAACTTCCTACTCACCAAACATACTCTATTCATAACTGATACCAACTTTAAGTGCAGTATAATCATCTCTTTAAAAGGTAAAAAACTTGAGAGTGGACAGTGTGTGAAGTTACTTTCTTTTTAAATGAAAAAGGACCGTTGAGAAATACCTAATCACACTATTTGAAAAACAAATATACCTCTCTGTGAAAACTGCTGAAAAAGAGTATTTAAACAATAATGTATAAAAACAGACGATAGACTACATTCACCCATTTTACCTATTTTTAGTCTTCACACAAAATTAGGGCGTGTGACATTTTGCTGCTTTTGTGATGCTCAGTCTCATGCAAGGGGTAAAATGAATATTATTGAGTTTACCCAAACAACTTCTCATGTCAAGGCTGAGTGTGTATCCACTTGAACACGAGCAGGCGTAAGAGCCTTGGGTGTTTTGACAATCCTGTTCACAATCATCCGTCATCTCGGCGCATTCGTTGATATCTGTAACACAAGAATAGAGTTGCAATACTGATCTGCTGAGATTTAACTTGGCAGTGCTTGGAGAATGAACTTGATAAAACACTTAAGAAACAAAAGAAAGAAAAGACCTAACACACCACCAATCCTTAACACGCACACATACACATACACAAACAGACACACACACACACACACACACACACACACACACACACACACACACACACACACACACAAACATGCAGTCATACACAAACCTGAACAAATAAATGATTAGACTTATACATGCACGCGCACGTAATGTCAACATACAAGAAATACTGTACAGGCGACTCCGTTTATAACTGTAATTCTCGGCACCGACAGTTTTCTGTCGTTAGATATCAAATTTCGTTTTAGTGGAAGAGAAAAGTATGTAAAGAGATACAGATATAGAAGATGATTTAGGAAGCAAGATTTTTATTTCGTTGTAACGATAATTTCGTTTTAAATATAATCGCGCTCGTTATGTGAGGAATGCACTGCCATCATACAATGACACAATATCATTATATATTGATAGTTTCTTTTTTCCCCCAAGTATTGCTATTAATGGGCATTACCAAAGCATGAAAACCCGTCGCCTGTCAGGAATGGTGGACAGGCGCCACATCTCGGCTCCATGGATGGTGGCGGATCGTCGAAGCAAATGACGCCAAGGTAGCACGGATCTCCAGCACACGAATCCTCGTCTGATTCGCAGTGGTTTCCACTATAACCCTCTAGACAGTTACATACCACAACCTGGGTTGTGTAAAAGATCACCCCCACAGAAAAAAAAAAATAAGTTAAAAAGAAATTGAAACGTCCATTAGATAATTTTCCAAATTGCAAAAGAAAACAATGAAACAATCAATAATAAATGTTATGTTATATTGTTTGAACTTCGTTTGCAACATTTCAAAGGGATAAAGACATGAAAAAAGAAGCGCCTGGATTTGATGATTGCGATTCATTCAATTACCAATTCCAACGCAAAGAGAAACAAAGTGATTCTATTTCATCGACTTCAAACGAAAAACGATGGATACAAAATCACGGGAAAAAATGTGTTGAGGAAGACACGATTGTACTATACTTACGGATGATCTCGCGTTATTGATATTTTCTCTATCAGCTTCGGTCTGGAAGTCGCAGGTACCATTGTTCTCGCACTGACATATCTTTACCAAGAGAGAGACCACGCTCTGAGCTGTGCCGTCGCTGGCTACTATGTCAAGACTTATGCGGTCAGTGTTCATCGGAGTCCAAGTCAAAACACCATCTGTTAAACACACAAGTTTGACATCAGAATTTAAAAAAACACACACACCAATAAACGCAGTGTAGCCTATGCAGATTTGAAGAGATCATCGGGGAAGACATAAAGATTCGCTAATATGTATTCACAATCTATGGAATCGCTCACCAAACAATCTTAACACCGTAAGATGTATACAGTCAAACCTGTCTATAATGGCCACCCAAGGAGACAAAAAAAGTGGCTGTAATAGACAGGTGGCCATGTTTTCAGTGGTCATATACGGCAGGTAGCCGCTTAAGACAGATGGTCGCTAAGACAGGTTTGACTGTATAAACACAAATAATCACACCTTATATAATATATAAGCGTATAATTATACTTATGCGTGTGTGTGTGTGTGTGTGTGTGTGTGTGTGTGTGTAGAGTACAAATACAGTTGAACCTCTCGTATCCGAGCAAGTCGGGACCGGGGCTCATCCGGATAAGGAATTGGCCGGATACGGGAGACTCAATGCTTTATACATGTACATATTCATACACATGTACTGATGTAGCCCATTGTAGTACCACATGTAGTAATGTGTATACTGCAACCTTTTCATTGGTACACTCAGTAACAGACCCCAAAATAGAGGTTCGTGTTTGCAAGAATGAAATCATTTTCTTATATAAATTCTTGGGATGATTTACCTAAATAATTATTAAGAAATGTATCAAGTATATGTAATTCATGTCTGTTTGTGCAGGAGTTCTCAAGGAGTAGGAATCCCCCTTTCCTCCCGTAATTCTTAAAAAAAAAAGATAAAAAAAAATCACGGCGAGATTGCGTCCGGATAATAGAGAGATCCGGATAAAGGGAGGCCGGATAATAGAGGTTCAACTGTATATACATCGTTGATCGAAGCCTACAAGCTGAAAAGGGCATTTTCTGGTAAAGGCAGACTATACTTGCTTATATCCCTGCATATTACTAACTTGTTGCAATTGTGATATACGAGGACCTAATAAATCTCATGTATACACCCAAAACTGTCAACGAGCTATTGAAACATTTTCATGTAATTAAGCGCAGGTTTTAGCGAGCGCAAATTCGGCTACAGCCACCGAAGCACCTGGCCAGTTTGAGTTCAATTGCGCGACGTCCTCGCAAGGAATATTATGTACTTGTTTTCTATAAATTATCTATTCATATTTTACGATGATGTTGTTTTCGTTCCAAGCAGAACATAGTCATTCATGTGTCTACTTTCCTTGGGCACATATGAATGTGTGCATTTAACCTCATTTATAACATTACTGTCCTGTACCAGTTGGATTTGGATTTTGGATTTATTTATTTAATACTTCATAAAAACCATACAAACAAACAAGAGAAATATACAAGTGCATTACATTCGGATTCATGTCGTCAATTGTTTATAAAGTAACTGACATGTTGCAACGGATACAAAATATAAACATCAACATAAAAAAAAAAGATATGAAGCAATAGGAGCTTGACAGGAAGGCAGAGCCTTATGTGAAGAAAAGTCCTGTAACATGTGCCAAATGAATAACATACTAATCATAACATTACAAACAGCAGCACAAAAAAAATATATATACACAAACACATTAAAACAATATATGTATAATCTTATGATAAATATATTCTATGATACAATTATTCTACAGATTGTCTGTCACTCAAATACTGCTTAAGATGGGTTTTAAAAATTGTAAAAGTCTGACTTGATTTTATTTTCTCTGGTAACTCATACCATATTTTTGGTCCATTATAGAATATTGACTTTTGATTGACTTTTGCTGTTATCCTTGCGTGTGTTAATTTTTTTCCTATAAATCCATCATTTTTTCTTTTTTTATTTCTAGGTCTTCTCTGTCACGCAGTGCACAAACTCTCACCGTCGTTTATTGATGCATTTTGAGGCACTGTTCCGTTGAGTGAATATATCACTGTGTCGTTGTTTGGATCAGTCGCTGTTACGCGGAGCATGTACGTTTGACCAACTTGGACATGTAGGGTGTTGTTCGGCATCAATGCATTGGTGCCTCCCACTTCTTCTATGCTGATGATTTCCGGCGGAAAGTTTTCTAGAAAACAAAAAAGACATAAAGTCATCAATTATATCACCGTTTCCTTATTTTAGAACTACACCATTTCTAAAATACATTTCACGAACGTCCATCTTTTTGTTTCAGAATATCACGGTCTGAGGCAAAAGTTTCTATTCAACTATAGCATTTCGATGCTTGGTGAATTAAACTTACCACTAAACCAAATAAAGCCGATATGTATGGGTGGCCGGAATTAGTTTCATAATTTTTATATCATTACTTGCACAACCAGAATCCCAACACTTATTTTAGCATATGTCCGTCGCAAAGAGCACTCCAGTACCAGACCATAATTGCATCTTCGAAATGTAAAAAAAAAAGAAACTAAAAAATAATTCTTTTCTAAGATTAGAGAGCAATGTACGTGTAGCATAAACTTGCTTCCAAGGTAGAAGTTCACATAATCGGTGATAATGACCTTTGGTTTTTTTACCTCTTGGATAATATTATGTTTTCATCTTAATCATCTCCTATCTATTTATCCTATGTTTTGATTGTTATTATCATTTCTTCTTACCACATTTGTGACCCAGCAATTTTCTATGGTCTATAATACTATTTGACTATCTACTCACACTCTAAAACAACAACAACAAGAACTGTTTCAGAGTGACGAAATTATGAATCAGAAAGTAGGATAAAAGGGAATAATTTGAAGGAAAAGAAAGACATGGAAAATAGATCGACTTTTCCAAATTTCGCTCTACCTAGTTGTTGTTGATCCAATTCGTTTCTATCTGCAATTGCCATGGAACTTAGGCCAAGAGAGGGACCGACCGCAAGGTAGTCAAAAAGACACTCTCTGTTGTCACCACACGCCTGTTCCGCTGCTGCCAACGTGCTTGGATCTGCTGCCGCCGTCAGCTCATCGAGGAAAGGTGGCCTGAAGTCCGGATCGTTATAATCACTCCAGGAACCGCTTCCATAGTCGAAGAGGGATTCGGAGGTGTTGATCATCCCTTCAGCACAAGAACCAATTAATTACGTCATTGAACGGAATAGATTACAAATTAGCATAACATCTTCAAACATATACTTATAACAAATATGAATATATATCTTACGTGTCTTATACAAATGTACATAGACATACACAGATTCACAGATTCATATTTACACATATAATTACATTATGTTTCTTGACCTGTAAAATGTTATCACTAAATAAAGTACAAGATATCATATCATCTAGAAACGTAATCTAAATATACAAATCTAGACATATACACATATCAGTCATATGGTAATTTTACATATAATTGCTTGAATCTTGATAGAGGTGGTTGAGAGTTACCGGGAGGTTGGGGCATTTTTGTTTTATAAGTATCAATATTCCTGTTTATTTTGCCCTTGCCATGTGCAGAATATGATAGGACTTCAGGATCAATTGAATGGTCTACACACAACAAAGCGTGTCCGCTGATCCATTCAAGTCAAAAGTTATGTTTAACGATACTGACAAGTATAGACAGTGCAACAACAACAAGAAAACGCAATTAGACAGACGTGACAAAAATAACTCACATGACTGTCCAAACTCGAATATTTCTGAATCCGATAGATTCGTTCCAGGTGCGGGAGTTAGAATAGTTCCGTTCCTGAACTGAAGATCGTCCGCTGGATCACCATTCCACAGACCTGCATAGTGTTGATTAAGATTTAAGGGTGTGGAGCAGCAAGACTGCCCCTATCAATCACCAAATTTGACACAATAAATCTATGTTCAGGGATAGATTTTCAGTGATTCATATTATGTCCTCATTTCTGTTCCTCACCAAGAAATGTTAAATTATAAAGTTAACATTGTATACATTGCTATGAGTTTGCTCATCATGCTCTTCTAACCATCCTCCAAAAATACCAACAAACAAAATAAAACGATATCAAACTAATGAAGACTGAAACGAAAGTTTGCTACCATGAAAATCTGCATGCTAAGCCAAACATAAATTTTACCCACAAACATAAATCTAACTCTAATCCTAATCCCCACATCAAACTAAATTTAAAACCCTATCACAACCCTATTCCAAACTCTAAGTCAGTGGAGACAAGACGGAGCAATTGTCGCAGGAGCAAGTGTCCTGTCACCATCTTAATTAACAGGGGCGGATCCAGGAATTCCGTAAAGAGGGGGCGCGTTTACAAAATTGAAGGGGAGGCGCACGCACCCCTCCCCCAATTTTTTCTTTTTATTTCTTTAGTTTCAACAAAAATTAAAGGGGGGGGGGGGGCGTGCGCCGGTTGCGGTCCTCCCTGGATCCGCCCCTGATTAAAGTGCATCTGGTACATTTTCACACAGCTTCAAGAGCTTTGTCTGAGTTAGCTCGCAAGCAGCATTCACAGATACATTCAAACTCTAGCCTTTAAACTCAAATCTATACATACGACAAAAAAAAGAAAAGAAAAGAAAAGAAAGCCAACAGACCACCACACTGACTCAAACCATGTACATAGTATCGCTGATTGCATGATCAAATTCATGTCGAATGTGTTCGTTAATAAAACAATGTGATTACACGATTATAATTCTAAAATAGATATCATTACTATATCGCCACTTAGGTTGTCTGTAAGTGAAAAAGTACTAAGAAAAAAGACCCGCTAAACACTGTCATGACAACAACGTCATGGACTGTAACAGATTACCATAATCATGATAATGTTCACGTGACCTACCCAATAAGCCTCTTCCAACGCCAAGTTCAGCATAGTCACTCGGCCCGCTGACAGTAACGTCGAGAACTCCGAGTTGAAACGAAACTCTGAATCCAGTTTGTACCCCGGCCGAGTCTGTAAAAGATATTGTCACTCTGACTTCCGAAGCTGTTAAATCGCCCGTCGCATTGTTGTCGAAAGAGAGCGAGAAGAGGTCGTCTGTAGAATTAAACCCATCTACAATCCATACCAATAATGAAAGAGAGAGAAAGAAAGAGTATGTTACTGTAATCATGATACTGTTTTCTCATTTTTCCACTTTGATATGGCTTCGAGAACAAAGAAGGGAAAGGGTTCGATTGAGAAAGGAAATTGGGCAAAACACCACCACCACCACCGCCGCCGCCGCCACCACGAACAACAACAACAACAACAACCAACAACAGCATCAACAACATCAACAACAACAACATCAACAACATCAACGAAGAACCAGTGCATACCCGTTCGTAGTGTATTGATTTCCACATCAGTGTCATTCACTTGGATTAGCATTTCAGTTCTGTCGGAATTCAGGGTTATGCGAATCTGTTAGCAAAGATATCAAAGGAGTATATAGATAGATAAACATAATCACACTATAGTAGACATGTATTTTAATACAGTTACATAATAGGTCTGGGCTTTTAAGCAGAAATACATTGTACCTGATATAACTTTAGGTTCACAATAATAGCTTTGTCTTCCAGACCGTGACAATAGCTCCTCAAATGCACAACAGCACAACGTGTGTGAACAGATTTGTTAAAGGCTTATGTATTGAAAGAAACAACAGTGGCTTCATCATACCTGCCTATTCAAGGAATCAACGTCGTTCTAAATTTTGTACCTTACAATACTCTAAATACTATAGTAGTAACAGAGTGGAAGGCCACTTGGGCGCCAGCGACTCACGGTTGTGATTCCTTGGGTTGCAGCGAAGCCTGTGAACACCGTTCCAGTGTCCATTTCCACCCCGCTCTCATCAAACGCCTTCCCGTCCTGGCTTGCAGCACGAAAGGATTTCCATTGGTGTATTCCAACATGACGTATTCCCCCAAACCGTTAAAAGTGTAGCCGCGTCCGTCTAACGTGTTGATATGCGGATCTCCGAAAAACCAGCCTGCTCACACAGAACAATCATGATGAATTTCAAAAGTTCAGATGATACTGAATAATTAAGGAGAAAAACGAAGAAAATGACTGTCCAAAAAGAAAATACAGGGTTATCAAGAAGGTTCTAGGCATGCTAGATTGTTGAAGAATAGTATGCTAATTTGCCCTTTACTGCTAGTTTTTGTAATCTAAACATCAGAACAGTTGCGGGTATCTAATTGCAACTGATTGACAAAATTGCACTACATCGACGTAAATAAGCACTGACTTAATCAGTGTATTAGTAGTAGCCATGATACAAAATTATGGGAGAATGTATTCGAGCAGGATTCGAAACTACGACTCCCTGATCTCCGGACAGGCGTCATCTCCACAGACCATCGAGCTTTCGCCTGAAGGCAAGTGTTGGTTGTAATCCTTATAGCATGCAGCGGGTAGTTTTTATCATGGCTACTACTAAAACACTGATCGATTCAGTACTTATTTACGTCAATGTAGGGCAATTTGTCGATCAGTTGCAATGAAAAAACATCTCGACGGAAGAATTTCACGTGTTTGAATAGTTGCGGGTATAGTTTACAGATCGTAATTACACTTCCAAAAACTGTGAGTGCTATTTCTCTACCTTACTTATGGCATTATATTCAATAGAGCGTCAAGTGATTTAACACTCGACGCAGCGTCCCTGCCGAGAAAAATTTAGGAAATTGAAATCCAACCTGATAATGACCTCATAACACGAGTGATGTGTTGACTCGCAGTAGTTTGCGATCCGAGTATCTTGGTGTTTTTGGTGGAGGTGAAAACACTTTAACATTGAACATGCTTTTTATTCCAAATGGCATAATACGCTAATCAAATAAGTACAGAAAAAAAACATTTGTGGTGGTATTTCTTTCTGATTTGTTTTCATATTCACAAAGAATGAAATTGTGTCCTAATATTATTGACATAAATAAATAGTAGGTGTTAAAAACAGACAACTTCTGAGAAACGCATCGCTTTGGACACATCTCTTACAGCAGGGGTGACAGTTTTTATGTTGTGTGAATAAGACGCTTACTGATAATCGGAGGTCGGTAGTTTTGACACGTTGAGGGCGGTCTTCTTGTCTCGTACAAGTCGCAAAACTCGGCGCTCCCAGACTGACTACAGCAGTAATACCGCGGTAAGACATCGGAATCTGTTGAGTCGGATGAAATGTCGGAAAGATTAGTTTGCGGGGTACTTCCTTGCATTCTTATACTTTCAGGCTTCATATTCTGCTCTTAGTTTTGTCCACTTTTCTTTCTTTTTTTATCGGGGGGGGGGGGGGGGAGACAGGGAATTGAAGGCTATTTGCATTTTATATCTTTAGTTTGAAACGACTGCCGTACACTTAAGGTAGGTTACGTAAATTTCGAAACCACTCCCTCAACTCTTTTTTTTTTTCCAGTGGTGGTTGGTTTTTAAATTGTTTATAAGAAACGAATTGCTAATAAATAGGACAAATTAATTAACATGGGTAACATGGGATCTGAAATATGCGAGGTTACCATAATCAGGAAACAGACCTATGGCCGAGGGCTTTATCAGTTATTGTTTTTTTTTTCAACTTTTGTGACAGGTCACACTACGGAAATGGTAATGATGCTGGTCAAAACTTTGACATCGATAACTGTTATTTCACATGTTAATAATGAAAAATCCCACATACAAGTATTTGCAAGATATATTATTATTGTTATTATTTAAATGAAATCTATATAGTATTAGTCCAGCGGATATAGAAAAAATCATGCACTTTATGGTAAAAGCACCATACTTGGTACACATGTACATGATGCCATTACAAGTCATTTCTGATATGGAAGCCACTCTGATTCTCCCTTTGGCGGCCGTGGCGGCCATTTTTCAATATGGCCGCCATGTGATATAGCAATGCTGTGTATTTTGGAAACTATAAGTCCGATTGTCGTGATTCTTGTACCAAAGTATAGGTTTTGAGGGTCAAGGATTCCAATAAAATAATTTTTGAGAGGATAGAACCATGGCAACCTACTTATTGGCGGCCATTTTGAAAAAATATGGCCACCATGCTAGATATAACATATCCTTAAAACGTATGGACAAAGGGTCATGACTCTGGTACCAACTTATATGTTTTGGGGGTCAAGGATTCTGATAAATTCAACTGTAAGTGAATATGAATCGTTTCATCCTACGTTTTGGCGGCCATTTTAATAAATATGGCTGTCATACAACAGATAATGAATATTGCATATCTTCGAACTCAAAAGATATATAATCATGATTCAAGTGTAAAAGTATAGTTTTGGGGTGAAGGCTTTCAATATAATGATGTTTTAGCAAAGTGAATAGGTTCATCACATCCTTTGTTTTGACGGCCATTTAATCAATAGCGTACGAGTGTTATGAAAGCGGGATGCCCATTGTGGATTGATTCTGGTGTAAACGTTTGTTTTAGGGGTCAACAATTACTTGTTCACTCATTTTAAGTATTCTAATGTGGAACATCTGGGAATATTTAACTTTGTAAGCATTTTGGAAAATATGCTCAACTTCCTTTATAGGATTTCTGTGTGTACAGTGTATGTGAAAAACATGATCTTCACAATTTCATGTCTGAAGTACATTTTAATCAAGATTATACATTTTCTAGAAATATAGACTCTCGCTTTCTCTGGTCCCTGGACTATATAGTTTCCAACCAATATGGTATATCTGTTTTCTTTGGAAACATGACACTAAGTGTGAGAAAACTTCTAAAACTTCTTGGGTCACTTACATCAAATGTAAACACACTACATGTATGTCTATAAAATCCATGATTGACCAGGCTGTTCTGATACTTATAACTACACTGAATCTCATACATCAAACGATAAAGTAAATAGTGGCAGTGGGCAGGTCCTTCTGGTCCTGTACGGGTAGAGAGGCGTCCCCGCCCTCCACGAGTCTCCCGCTGCCTTGCGGGCAATTTTTTGGTTAATCAAAGGCTAGGGAGTAAACCTTATCCAAATCCGGAGCGGAACCCCTAAGGCGGTTAGGTGTTGTAGTTCATCATCTCTCCGGCAAATATAATAGGTATTATACAATACATCTTTATAGGTTTACATCTAATTGTCATTTGCAGCTCCACATGAGTCTACTAGCAAAATATAAACTACACTTTACAAGAAAAATTATGCTAATTTATGAATTTAAGGAAAACCTCAAAGAAATACAAATTTTTAGGTTCATAATTATTGGAAGATAAAACTGCAGAATAAAATATTCAGTAAATCGATCTTACTTACCGGCACCAGTAGAAATACTGAAGAAGTTCTCTAAAGCGCACCTGCATCTATATATGCATTCACGTTCATCACCGCTCATCAATGGATGATCAGGAACAATAATTGTTTTGGATTGTCAGAGCTAATTCGATTCCTTCATATGATTTCTTATAATGTTGTGTAACTGTTTTGACAAGGGTCATACTATGAAATAATGATCAAGAACTGAAAAAAAAAACCTTTAGAAATCAGTAGGTCTTATAAGACTGCAATTATCATGTCTTTGTGGCTGGAAACTATATGACAGTACACTAATTGTACTCTCCTGTCTATGCATCCAAAATTGGGGGGAAAGTCTTCTATTCCATTCTCACCATTTTATTCTACCTTTGATATTCAACATAATTATCTTTAGTATTCTAGGTATGCAACAATTGTACTTATGTGATGTTCAATACCTACTTGAATAGTGAATGTGATAGAGGTATGGTCAATCAACAACAATCAATGAACAATAAAGAACTAAACGCCGCAACAACATAGGAGGTTCATTTACCAATAATAGGTGAACGATTCTTGTCAATGGGACAATACATATGGCAAGTGAGGGTATACATAATTATAATATATACACTACAGGTTGGCCCCTCAGAAAATGGAAACGAATATTTTTTCAAAACCAAAACGAAATTGTCCAATTTGGTTGAGTACTTTTCTTTCTAGACATGTTTTTGTTAATCATTAATTTCTTACTTTATTTTATCAAAGCTCAGCAACGGAGACTACTCAACAATTGAAGGTCTATTTTCGACAATAATCCTATTCAAGCATTCCACATTGTGATGTGCGGTCTCGATTCTTTGTTAGTCTCCCAAGGCAGTGGCTTTTGTTCGATGCTGAAATTTGTTGAATTGAGCTAAGAAATTTACGCTCGACCCGTCTTTATAAAAACATCTGTAGAATGAAAACTACTCAACCAAATCGAGGGATTTTGGTGTCATTCTTCTTCTAGATAAATTCTCTACAACTCTATGTCATTCATTTTGGCATCAAAGTAATGCAAATGTGCAGATATTTGCGAAAACTCGCGTTTCCGTTAATTCTAGGCCACACTGTATATAATGTGTGTGTGTGTGTGTGTGTGTGTGTGTGTGTGCATACTCTATGTAGTGCAGCAGTCATATTTATCAAAATGGACATGAAAACGAAATGTGTTAGTTCTATTCATCAACAAATGCTTGTTTAAAATCATCGACCCCAATTAGTTTCAAAGACGTACAGTAAAGTATATATTGCGATGGCCATGTTTTAAAATGGCAGCCAAAACATAGGATGCGATGGTTGTATACACGAAAATATGTATCCATTTAAATAAATGAATCTCAAAAACATATTTTTGTTCCAGAATCATGAAGATGCATCCATTGGTTTTAAAGATATATGAATAGAATGTAGAGCGGCAGCCATGTGTAGCTGGAGGGAGGCCATATTTATTAAATGGCCGCCAAAACAAAGGATGTGATGAACCTATTCACTTTGCTAAAACATCATTATATTGAAAACCTTCACCCAAAAACTATACTTTTACACTTGAATCGGGATTATATATCTTTTGAGTTCGAAGATATACAATATTCATTATCTGTTGTATGGCAGCCATATTTATTAAAATGGCCGCCAAAACGTAGGATGAAACGATTCATGTTCACTTACAGTTGAATTTATCAGAATCCTTGACCCCAAAAACATATAAGTTGGTACCAGAGTCATGACCCTTTGTCCATACGTTTTAAGGATATGTTATATCTAGCATGGTGGCCATATTTTTTCAAAATGGCCGCCAATAAGTAGGTTGCCATGGTTTTATCCTCTCAAAAATTATTCTATTGGAATCCTTGACCCTCAAAACTTATACTTTGGTACAAGACTCACGACAATCGGACTTATAGTTTCCAAAATACACAGCATTGCTATATCACATGGCGGCCATTTTGAAAAATGGCCGCCACGGCCGCCACAGGCAGAATCAGAGTGGCTTCCATATCAGAAATGACTTGTATTGGCATCATGTACATGTGTACCAAGTATGGTGCTTTTACCATAATGTGCATGATTCACCCTATATGTGGTCTATATCCGCTAGACTAGATATGTGTTTCGCCCCTGCCTGGAGGGTGCCGTATACTCACTCAACCAGAGTAAATAGTCGCTAAGTCGCCAAAAACCGTTTCTTGGGATGACTGACTGAAAATGGCTGGAAACCCAGAAGCTGTAATATCCTCTGAAGAAACCCCAAATGGAGTAAGTGCAGTGATAACCGCCGCCGTTGAAACCGGGGTTTCTGGGCTGCAAACAGAATGCGCTTGCATCTGTTGATGAAAGTTGGTGATTTGTTGCAGAAACGAAGAAAGAGAAAATGTAGCTACTATTTGTCATAATAACATCTCAGAATAACATTTCCTTTAAAATCAAAATTATCTCTGTAAGAACGTAGTGCACGTAGTATCATTTCTGATTTCTTGTGTTATATCTATTACGATTGGATTTCCTTAGTGTCTAAAAGTATTCATGGTCGGTCTTACACACGACAGCTAGCCCCTTCAGTGACTTTATCTTATGATTAAAATAATAAAATATCAAAATTATACAATTAGGCTATGCCACAGGGCTCTGGAATGATAATAGTAATATCTCTGACCGTGACAGGCCTATTCAATGTTCAATTACTATGGTCTTCTGCAGTATTGCGTCTACGTCAAAGTCAGGATTAGCCACAGGCCGCGTTTAGAGTGCTCAAAAACTTGAACCGAACCGAATTATACGGTAACATATCAAGCTAGATAGGAGGTGTTCGGACTCGAGTCGGAGGATGAGGTCTCGAGGAACATATTGCGGAGAGACATACTTTCTGCGCATGGTTGTATGGTGCGTGGTCTGATCTTGAAAACCGAGTATGTGAGATCCAAAGACTTGTTCACTATACCCCTTTAAACCCTAATCATTTACACCGTACCGCAGATTTTTACGTTTAATTACAACAGCGCATGCTCATCTGGCAGTGTCTTAACGGGCTTTCTACTGGTATGATATCGGCAGTTAAATTCATATACACATGACAGTCCGCCACCATAAAGTCCCAGGAATAGCCATGATTATGGCTGTGATTGTCAGTTTATCATTCTTTCAGTATCAGTCTTTGTGATATCCTATTTTGCAGATGTTGATTAAAATAAAACAAGCAAACGAGAAAAATAAGGATTGACTGACTTTTATACTTACCGGGCTGAAGTAAGTTGAATGTTGTCGGCGTATTGCAGAAGATAAATCGTGCATCTTGCAAACCCTGGCCCAGTGAGCATGGGCATGGTTGTATTGAAGCAGCAGAAAAAATGGACACAGCATCACTGTTATACCAGTCGAGACAGTACTGCCTCGGGTTGACGTAGCTCGTAGGGTTGTCGTCCAAGCGGTACATGTCTCTTCCCAGCAGACCCGTGTTCCCGACTATCTGATCTGGGCGATAGCTTTCCAGCAGCTCAACCCCAAAGTTATCCTCGTACCTGTTGAACCGACTGCTTTTAATGTTGTAGCCTCTTTGGGCGGCCACGGATTTTGAAGCTGGGTTCCATAACAAACTCTGTTCCTGGAAAATCATTAATATCCCACTGTGGGTACCGTCGGTGAACAAGATCGACTGGTATGTGTTTGTCTAGAAAATGAAAGGAAAAAAAACACGATAGGGAGGAAACACATTGATTGAAAACAAATATAGCAAGGAATATTGACGGCAGAGCATTTTTCTCTCTCTTGCTTGCAACCAAAATAATACTATGGTACCCGAGAGCCACAAAAGCGAATCGTATGAGTTATATCAGGAGTAAAGATAACTTATTATATTGATATAAATTCAGACCAAACGAATCGATCAGAATGAAGTACATTAATGGGAAAATGCCTTCACAACTATCCACTGTGATACTATAACCCAAAGGGGAAAAGACAGAGTTGTAATATTCCCGGCAGGTTGATTTTAGCATGAATTATATAATTTGCACTCACAGTCACACTCATTTGGAACTCACAGCGCCAATCATAACTATGTACTGTTAAACACGACAGTGAAAGAATATTACTCCTACAAATACGTAACAGTATAGCAATAACAACACATATCGCCTCGGTTTTTTCTTTCAAGGGGGGGGGGGGGCAGTTTATATTTCTGGTGCCACTTCCTGGTTTCACCATCTAACAATTAAAAATAAAACCCAAACCAAACAAAAAATTGCTTACCCGCGCTCAAAAGCATAAACACATTGGCCTAACCACATTTTACTTTTTCTTCAGTTACGGGCTAGGAATAAAAAAAGTTGCGTGTGTGTGTGTGTGTGTGTGTGTGGGGGGGGGGGGGATCTAACCCCTCTCCCCCCTGATTCCGCCGGCCCTGAAACATGATGAACTTACTTCGTTTCCATCGGTGTCAGCCGCCGAGCCAGGAGGCTCAACGTTCTCCCAGGTGATTTCTAGAATGTATTCAATTCCATTAAGGAACGTCGAAGAAGAAAACTCGGAGAACTCTAGGGATACGGCATCACGAATCTGCTGCTGAAGTTCAGTCCGAATGGCAAAGAAGTCGGACGTCGGCGCCACCCGGCCATCGTAAACCTGGAATTCAGGAGGTGGAGGGGGACGAGGGGTGGGGGGGGGGGATGATGATGATGATGAGGGGGAGGAGGAGGGGGGATGAGGAGGGAGGAGGAGAAGGAGGAGGAGCAGGAACAGGATGAAATAGGAGATACAGAAAAAGCAAATGAAGAAGACAAACATGCACGACATGAGGTTAGAATGGTTGATTCATATTGAAGTAAATGAGAGGGAGAAGAAGGAAATGGAAATGGACGGGAAAAATGAATGAACAACAGGAAGTTACAATAGATATTAAAATTGAATTCAATGAAAAATTAAAGAAAGTCTTATTAATAGAAGTAAAGCATAGACCGATGACAAATTTTGCCACGCTTTAAATACGGAAGGGGGGGGCAAGATTCCATAATGCGCATTAGCAAGTGCGTAGATCTATTACCGTTATTCATCACAATTGTAATTATTTATTCACTTATTTTTTAGAATTCCAGATTTAGATATTTTACGTTTGAATTATATTGTAAAGATATGGTCAAATCGAAAATAATGAGGACATAGTTGCTATACAAGTGAAGCTAGAATCATGCAAGATCTTTTCATATTTAGAGAGTTATGTATGGAAATGTTCTGGCAATGAACCTCTAAACGTTAACATATAATATTTCTCTACTCATGTCATTACTAGATTGGCCATTGTTACATTATTGTATCATTCAAAGAAGCGGCCTAATAACCAGTTGATAACCTTAGGCTCTATTGTACAGTTGCTATTGTTTTTATGCAAACATTTATTCAATTTGTAACCACTTGTTGTCTAACACAGCACTAGGACCTTCTTTTTTTCTGACTCATGGACTCTACCTTGTAGTATATATGCGGTTCCCCGAGTGATAAATCCACAGCTGCCCCGAACACAGTGACTGCAGGATTGTCATTGAGTTGTTCGTACCAGGTGTACAATGAGGGATTGACATAGCGTAGAAGGTTACTTGGAGCAGAGTCCCAAAATTCAATCACACCAGATGATGTAAACTGCACGTGAAGACAAATTCAAAATATGCAGAATACACTTATTGCTCTGCAAGGATTGATCATACAGCGGATTTTTGCAATGATATTTCGAAAAATAACCACTGGAATTAATCAAATTGAACAGTTCTGGCAAAGGCTGTACAGTCATAGGCATGATTTAAGTCACCTTCTACAAAGACCCAGAATAAAAAAAGGAAGAAAACAATCAAGGTAGCAAATCTTATAAGTGCATGTAATTTGTTGTCATTGAAGAACATGGCTGAAAATACATTACAAAATCGTGGCCACGATATGTTCCCTCATCACCAAATGCACCAATGGTCTTTACGAAGGGACTATTTTGATCCAGCACAGACACAGATATGATTTATATATATATATATATATATATATATATATACATATGCATTCAAATACGGCTGAAAAGAAACAAAACAAGATCTTTTTCTTCTCAAAAACATCGTCATGCATGTTGCAATCCAGTAGCAGCGAAACAATTCAAAACTGTCACCGAGTACAATAACGCAATATTGATGCGTTCTAGTCACCGTTATATGCGGGTAAAGACCACCGTCTCCGATGGGAAAACCCGTATCGATGTCCACAGTATGGTAGGTGTAGCTCTGGTATGCCTCCATCGATGGATCAATTGGCACGTCTGCCACAATGTCCTCATCGCCAGCCTCAGGGCCGAAGGCAAAAAATATGATTTCTGAGAGCAAAATGAAAAGTCATCATATTTATATTGAGTAAGGAATTAAAATCGTATACTAAGACCCGTCACAACATTATCCTGATTACAGAAATTCGTTTATGAGTATATATGATAAGATGTGTGTGTGTGTGTGTGTGTGTGTGTGTGTGTGCGTGCGTGCGTGTGTGTGTTTGTGTATGGTGTGTGCTGAAGAAATGCGGAGCTTTAGGTTGTGGTATCTGTCTGCGAAAACCATTTTCATGCTTTCAAATCATTTAAAGACACATATTATTTTCGCACTTGCTAGCTTTTGCAAATTGAAAATGTTAGTTTATAGGCATTGATGCCATTACATTCGAATTGTAAAATTAAGGGTGTACTCAAAATATGTCGTATACTATAAATGAAGTAAATAAATGAATAACGTTATAACGGGCTCATCGACATTGCTATCCTATCTTTTGAAAATACCGCAAGAATGATTCTTCGAGTGAGACAAATCATACATGTACATACTACAGGATGTACTATTAAAGTGTAGAAGTAGTCACGCGCGTGACGGATTACATAAACTGCAGACTAGGAATGGGAAATGGGAAGGGATTGCGGCAAAGGAAGGGCGTGCATCGTATACCATAAGCCTAATAAGCAAGCTACATTTCGCCGGGAGAAGAAAATGTCAGAGATTCGCTCTAGGGTACAGTATGTAATACCATGATATCAATAAACATGATATATTTCGTTGATGAATAAACCCGACCGATTTACTTCGTGAAATGAATGCGTATTACTAGATTGCCTTTACTTCATTCTTGAATCTCTTCTATTTTGAACAGAAAAAAAAAATAGCAACACCAGTTATGACTGATGAAACTTACCTATGCAATCTAGTCCGTCTCCAGAGAACCCATCGTTGCATGTACACTGGAAAGAACCCGGCTGATTAATGCACATCGCATCAGGGTCACAGTTATCGAGATTTTCAGTGCATTCATCAATATCTGTAAAACGAGGGATATGAAAGTACTCAGAAAACATCTGCTATACTACAAGTATTATGTAGCTTGTGATTACACATGTATACAGGTATAATAAAAACGTTTAGTAGCGTGCCATAATGGCGTGTTTTCTTGGCATAATACTTCAGTACACATGTACAATGCACACCAATAGACGCATATGCCCTTATACACTTTTTGTGTATTTAATCGTTATGCACTATCGATAATAATTTCCACCCGATTCGTCTGCTGTAGTTAACCAAAAATACAAATTGATTTGCGTGAGTCTCAACAAAGAAAGAGAGAACTGCGACATGATTGTACCTACTTTTTTCCTGGTACAAACACCGATGCCAATTAGACAAGTCATCTAACTTTCTATTGGCCAATATTGGTGGAGCGAACATGTTTTGAGAACTTGCAACATTTACACGGACTCTCTGAGCATAGATATACTTTCCGAACCTGTACAGTTACGTCCATCTTCTCCTAGACTATATCCGGCCTGGCAGCTGCACTGGAAAGAGCCTCTTGTGTTCGTACATATCCCGGTGTCGGTGTCGCAAGATGCCGAGTCTTCCTCACACTCGTCGATATCTGAGTCAGATATTAAGATGACATATCTTAGCACTACTGCTCCAAAATCCGGGAAATGAGACTAAAATCTAAGTCATCTATTTCCTATTTATGCGTTGGGGGAGATTCACAAGAGCCATATTTTTTTTTTTCAGAATTACAGGGGGATAGCCATTTCTTTCGGTCACGCTCAAAATTTGATATTCAGGAAAGCGTGCAATGACAGAAAGCTTTGTCAGGAAAATATGATTATGAAATGACAGAGTTGAGAAAGAAGATGAGACTTGGAATCAGTTTATGATCATCTGCTACAACTGTTCTTAATGTTGATTATTCTTCTTCGTTTATGAATTTACACAAAAGATGGCGCGAAGGTTAAAAAAGAATGGGAAGACGGAGGAGAATAATACTGTAATGACATATCAACTTGTGATACATGAGAAATTGAACTTCCCCACTCAGTTTCTTGCTTCTTGTTTCTAAAACGCCAAGGTGTTTCCGTGTATGCGATCACCCAGGATTTTCTTGGTCTGGAAATCTAGTTTATAAACTCATTGTACAATTACTGTCAAAAGTTTACCGTGTAATAGGGGAGACGGCATTAGGACTTTGTGGATGCAGAAACGGAAATCACCATGCGAGAGGGCATACTTATTTCACCTCTGTTTGTGTATACTTGCTGCATTGAATAAGTTATATTAGGTGCCACTCTTCAAAGTACAGTGCGATTCTTATTCATTGTTCGGTTTTGTGTACAAACGTACATAAGTGTTTACATATTTCAGTTTATTGCATGCATGTATGGAGGTCTATGTGAATATATCTATCCATCTCCCTATAACTATCCGCTCTTGTCTATCTATCTACATCATGTATCTATATCTATCAATCTATCTACCTATGTATGTATTTGTCTATGTTTCTATCTATCTATCAATCTATCTACCTATATGTATATATTTGTCTATCTTTCTATCTATCCATCTATCTACAAATGTATCTGTCTATGTATACGGGGTGCGGAGATAGATCCCTGCATGAATTGTGTGACTTGCTACCATCCAATTTACTTTATGTTTAAACCGTAGGCAAGTTAACTACACAATACCACCATCAACAATGACCGGTTTGCACTTGTGCTTATGCTGTGAGGATTAGATTTCATTTCATTCAAATGGGCGAAATAGACGCTGAAATAGTGGGAACAAAGGAAACGAAATAGTGCTATAGTTACCCACTACAAAGAGTGACAAGTAACTCTGACGGAATAAGTGGCATGGATTAACACAAAATCTCTTCACCATTCAGCCACGAACAAGCCATACCTAGACACTGTGGGAGTATATCGACTAGAGTGCCATTGAAATCGTACGGATCCGCTGCCACAAGATCACCGTCCATACAGATGAACGGCACTATTTGGAAACCGGACGTACAGGTGCAGACCGCTTCCTGATGGACACGCTGACCATTCGAGAATTGAGGCGTGGAGCAGCTGATGGCAGCGTCTGTCGTATCTCTGGAGACGAACCCACAAATTCCTGTCGTTGCAAACGTATATGAAAAGTGCACGAGACAGGAATAATTGTTCAGTCAAAACCACTCATTAGGAAAAAAAGTTAATCAATGACAGCCTCAATTTTCTTGTCAAACATGTACGTAAGCGTCAAATTAATGCTAAAAGTGCGTGCTAAATAGCCCATTCTTCACCCGTTGAGGACGAGTCCCGAGTATACTCGGGCAGGTGTCTATGGGAAATGCGTGTTGTAGCAAAATCAGTCAGTCCTCAACGGGTTAAGATAAGACAGTCACGTAATATGTTGGCATAACCCCTTATTCGGGAAAACCAAGCCAAACAATAGCAGCTGCAATTTTCTTGTCAAATAGCTATCCACGTGTCTAAACATATTAATGAATTAATACTTAAAGTGAATGTTTAATCCATTCTTACAAAAGGACAGTCATCTAATGTGTTTGGGAAGGCAAGGCAATACACTACTACGCTAAACTTTGACTCATCATTTTCCCCCAAGATGGATAACGAGTTTATTGCTGTTTATTTCTGTCCCTCTCACGACAATCCACTTCGTAATCCGTCCCTATGAAGATGTAGGGAGGGAGCTGAGCAGCAACTACACTCAGTATTGAGAAAATTGGCATCGAGGTCTCGATGAAGTCTAGCGAGCAGAGTAGACTAAGCATTCCAGCAAAATAGGTCAAGTCCAATAACGATAGGAACAATTGCTAAAAACACCAAAAATGTCGTATATCAAATTCGTATAAGATTCCAATTATTTGTGAAAGAGCACATGATATGTATATATATATATATATATATATATATATATATATATATAACTAGACTAGACGCATTCCTTCACAAGCAGGTTAGTTTTGAAATCCGTCCGACCAGGAGCAGTCGTATACGCTTGTGTGTATGTTTGCTTCAGGAACGAATTTTAATCTAACATCACATCGCATCCTGGTCGCTGATGAAGAATGCGATGACTAACCTGTTTGGTGTGTTGTTTCTAAAACATGCGCTTTACTCGCCAGGATAAAGCGCTTTATGTATGCCATTTTAGTCTTTTTATCACACACACACATATATATATATATATCATTTAACATTTTTCGGCATGCAGTTTTTCTCATCATTTTTTTTTTTTGTCTGTGATTTTGTCAGCCCAACATGACAGGGGTTTCAAATGAAAGGAACTTTCATGGAATGAGTGTGGAAAAAGAGCATGAGCATCACACACCTTCAGTTGGGTCAGGGGTAACTGTGCTTTGCATAGCAGTTGTTGAAAAGGACGTAGTAAACACAACTTCAACAGTGGTGTCTCCTGTTGTTGCCAGTGTAGTAGTAGACACCGTGGTGGCTGTGGTTGTTATGGCAGAGATCTCCGTTGTTGTAAGAAAAGGTGTGGATTCAGTCGTGCTTTCAGTTGTTCGAACGGTAGTTTCTACCGTTGATGAAGAAGCAGTTGTGGACTCGGTAGAAGCTTAATAATGATAGCAATTAAGTAATTGATAAGAATCTGTAACCATTTCACCATTCAAAACATAAAAGGAATTGAATAGAAAATACTGAATATCTGTGTCCATTTGATACCTCCTAACTTTCTGTTGAAGCCGATTCAGAAGGTATTTTATTTAAATTGAGAATTCTAAGATCAAAATGGAATTACTTCTGGTGCCAGAATATCAATTTCTATTTCAACGAATTTCCCCAACAGGAATATAGACAAGAGACAGAATGTTATACATTATGTACTTGTCGGTTTCATTTGCGTGTTCTTTTTTAACACTACACACCTTCAGTAGTTTCTACTTCTGTTGTGACACCTGTTGTTCCAGGAGCAGTTGTTGACTCAGTAGTAACTTCAGTAGTTTGAAGAGTTGTGTCCACTGTTGTTACAGGAGCTGTTGTTGACTCAGTAGTAACTTCAGTAGTTTGAAGGCTTGTGTCCACTGTTGTTACAGGAGCTGTTGTTGACTCAGTAGTAACTTCAGTAGTTTGAAGGGTTGTGTCCACTGTTGTTACAGGAGCTGTTGTTGACTCAGTAGTAACTTCAGTAGTTTGAAGGGGTGTGTCCACTGTTGTTGCAGGAGCTGTTGTTGACCCAGTAGTAACTTCAGTAGTTTGAAGGGTTGTGTCCACTGTTGTTACAGGAGCTGTTGTTGACTCAGTAGTAACTTCAGTAGTTTGAAGGGTTGTGTCCACTGTTGTTACAGGAACTGTTGTGGACTCAGTAGTAACTTCAGTAGTTGGAAGAGTTGTGTCCACTGTTGTTACAGGAGCAGTTGTTGACTCAGTAGTAACTTCAGTAGATTGGAGAGTTGTGTCCACTGTTGTTACAGGAGCTGTTGTGGACTCAGTAGTAACTTCAGTAGTTTGAAGAGTTGTGTCCACTGTTGTTACAGGAGCAGTTGTTGACTCAATAGTTACTTCAGTAGTTTGAAGAGTTGTGTCCACTGTTGTTAAAGGAACTGTTGTAGACCCAGTAGTGGCTTCCGTTGTTTGAAGCGTTGTAAGGACTTCTGTGGTCAATTTTGTAGTCACATCAGTAGTTTTCCTCGTAGTCTCATCTTCTGTTGTTTCTACGTAAAAATGTTTTGAGAATATGATTTTTCTTAATAAGTATCCTAAATCTATAATATGCTTCAAATGCTTGATCCATGTAGTTACAAACTTTAGTAATTTACAAGGGTGTCGGAACCATAGAATAAAATTGGTTGATTGCTTTCCAAAAAGACTACTTGTTATTTATTGCATCAGAATCGGTTGTTCACCAAAAATAATGTAATGAGAGAATGCTAACATTTTACCTTTATTTTGATTGTTAATAATAACCACTCACCTTCTGAGGTTTTAGCAACTGTTGTGACTATTGTTGTTTCCGGAGCAATTGAGTCTGTAGGAGCTTGAGTGGTTTCCAGTGTCATTTCTTCTGTTGTTACAGGAGCAGCTGTTAACTCAGTAGTAGCTTCAGTAGTTTGACGAGTTATGTCGACTGTAGTTCCACCAGCTGTTGTAGACTCAGTAGTAACTTCAGTAGTTTGACGAGTTGTGTCCGCTGATGTTATAGCAGATGTTGTGGGTTCAGTAGTGGCTTCCGTTGTTTGAGTTGTGAGGATATCTGTTGCAGATTTTTTAGTCACATCCGTCGCTTCCTCAGTGGTTCCAGTTTCTATTGTCAATAAATAGGAATGTTTTCAAGATGTCACTTTTTGAATTATTCACCATTTATAAAATATTATGATCAATACGGAAAAAAAAATTCCGGGCATGATTACTTTCATTGCAACAATACGTTTTTATGTAAAGTTGGAAAATTTCATAACATGCAATGAATGCCATTGTCAGGAATACCCTTGTGTAAGAGAATTTTCGGATAAAGAAACGTTATTGATGGAATGTCTACCTTTTCTCATTAATTTGACTGGTTAAAAACTTTTACAAACCTTCGGTAGTTTCAGAATCTGTTGTGTCCCCAGCTGTTGTTGAGTCAGAAGTTGCTTTGGTGATTTCACGTGTCGTTTCCTCTGTTATTACAGGAGCTGTTGTTGACTCAGTAGCAACTTCAGTAGTTTGAAGAGATGTGTCCACTGTGGTAACAGGAACTTTTGTGGACTCAGCTGTTGCTTCCATTGTTTGAAGAGTTGTTAGGATTTCTGTTGTCGATTTTGTAGTCACATCAGTCGTTTCCTCAGTAGCCTCATCTTCTGTGGTTGCTGAATGAACAAAATTTCACAACAGAGATACATGTACAATATGATTTTATATTAAAAGGAATCGTTGTATTCAGTGAAGGTAAATGTGTGACAAGTACGGTGGGGGGGGGGGGGGGGAGGGAGCCTTAAAATTTAGACACGAATCCCTTCAAACATGACGAAGTTTGATCTTTTTCTAGAATTGAAATTCGATTCTCTCACGTATAGTTTAGGTTGAAAAAGTGGAACATTTTATCATTATCATTATTATCATTTATTCGGCTTGGAATCACAAATACCATATTACCATTTTCGAAATCAGAACATACACTGGAGTGGTAAGGGTGCACCAGGTTGGGCAGCCCGGGTCTGGAAAGAGCCAACTAAATGACTTGGGCCTTCAGGCCATCCTCCCCAACCCACCTAGTGCACCCAAAACAGTCAGTTTACAATACCAATAAAATACAAATTTGATGAAGAGGCATACATAAAAAACAAAAAACAAAACCAGAAACAAAACAACAGTTTCTTTGTAAGTTTCAATTCAAGATACGTGTAACTACTAATCTTTCTTGTTCCATTCAAATATCAGAGGTCATTTTCTACATGAAAAGTTACTGGGAAAAAATATTAATAATACATTGCATGTATTTTCGATATAAGAAATATTTCATTTCCATAATGCTGTATTTTGAAACAGGTCCACGGATGAAAAAAAAAACGTAACTTAATGAAACAAAGAAACAAAAATAGGAATTTGAAACTAGAGATTTTGAGAGCCAATCATGTCGTCATCAGTATACGGAGGTTGGGTGAGGGAAAATTTTGGAAAATATACCACGTGTTTTACTCCACACAAGTAGCTATTTCGTGGACCGGAAAAAACCATTACATATAATGCAGTAAAAATGTCAAAGTGAAGTATTTTGGTGCAACGAGAAATAGCGCTATAGTTTATGATTGGGAAAAAATTACCAAAACAACAGCAAAAAACAACGACAACCAATTAAAGAACCAGAATAATGTCGACTAAAGGAAGATTCTTTACTATGCAGTTTGATATAACTTCTTGATTCGGAATGGGATGTGCAAAAATGCACCAGTATCGTGTACTTTTTCATTGTTTATAATTTGTGCACACCTTCTGTAGTTTGAGCATCTATTGTGACTTCTGTTGTTTCCGGAGCAATTGTTGAATCAATAGCTGCTCGGGTGGTTTCAAGTGTCGTTTCTTCTGTTGTTACAGGAGCTGTTGTTGACTCAGTAGTAGATTCAGCAGTTTGAACGAGGAGTGCCCACTGTTGTTGACTTAGTAGTAACTTCAGTAGTTTCAATAGTTGTATCTACTGTTGTTACAGGAGCTGTTGTGGACTCAGTAGTAACTTCAGTAGTTTGAAGAGTTGTGTCCTCCTTTGTTACAGGAAGCTGTTGTTGAGCTCAGTGATAACTTCAGTAGTTTGAAGAGTTGTTTCCACTGTTATTACAGAAGTTGTTGTTGACTCAGTAGTAATTTCAGTAGTTTCAAGGGTTGTGTCCACTGCTGTTACAGGAGCTGTTGTTGACTCAGTAGTTACTTCAGTAGTTTGAAGAGTTGTATCTACTGTTGTTACAGGAGCTGTTGTTGACTCAGTAGTGGCTTCCGTTGTCTGAAGCGTCGTTAGGACTTCTGTTTTCGATTGTGTAGTCACATCATCAGTCGTTTCCCCAGTAGTATAAGCTTCTGTGGTTGCTGAATGAACAGAATTTAAAACACACATACAGTAACGATTCTATTTCTAAAGTACTCATTTTACTGCAGTGAAGACAGATATATTAACTTAACAATTATGGGAGGGGTGGAGAAATTTAGCACAATTGAAGAGAATATTCTCGATCTTGTCATACATCTCTCGCGGAATATGCCAGTTATTAAAATCCCAAATCAAACAAAAACAAATATTCCGAGGAAGTGTGGTTGGTTTACACGTGTTATCTTTCACCTTTTTATTCCTGTGAATATTTATATTTTTTAGGTATTGCTCTGCTCATTTACACCAAAGGTGGAGGGTGTTAAAAACAAAGTCTAATTGTGACCGTGCACCTCAGAAACGAACCATAAAGTCGCACACACTGATTTTGCGTGAGGACTGAAAATAAGTGAAATGGGTCAACCTAGCCGAACTTGACTTTTTCATATTTTCTGAAAGAGCGGGTCTTCTTTTATCATTATGCTAAAAACTTGGTATCATAAAATGGGCAGGAAAGCGTGTTTTTTCTTAGCATTTTATCTCGAACATTTTTGGTAGAATAGTGTGATGGGGTGTGTCTGTAGAATCCCTTTTTCATTTCTGAAAAAACCTTGTCCACACTCTTCACTTTCAACTCTAATAACCTTTGAAAGGATAGTGCTACTGCTCTGAAAGTTGGCGTTAATTATGGACAGAATGTGTTAATGAGGCATGCTTAATTTCAGTTTAATCTGATAATCCCTTCATTGTTGTTACTCTGGTGGTTTACTTCCTGTTTTTTGTCCCATACATCGCACAGCCAGGACTGGTTGTGGTAAAGATTAAGCGCTTGAATAGGCACTGTACTTCAGAGCCTCTTTTCTCAGTTCACACTTTTCCTGAGTTTGTGCTTTCTTTCCAATATTTAGATAGGTTAGGAGAGTCCATTTGATTTGAGTCATACATCATTTTAAAGCTTAAAGTCTGTTCTTTCAGAATATGGTCTTAACTAAAAATTCATGTCTGGCGACTTTCTATTTGTTTTGAGGTGCAGGGTCACAATTAAAAATATAAAGGAAGTTACAAGAAATAGAAATATATAACTGGAAAATGTTCTGGGCCGAATATGATGTCGTTATGAGAATATGGAGATGTAGTGAGGGAAAAAGGTGGAAAATTTACCACGTCCTTTACTCCACCCATCTAGCTATCTTCTGGACCGGGAAAACAGAAATAGCATCTCATGTAGGAGAAATGTGAAACGTAAGTAGTTTTAGTGAGACGCAAGGTACAGCTATTGTTTTTGACGGGAAAAATATGTATTAAAAAAGCACAAGCAAACGATTAAATCAACAGGAAATATTTCGAGGAAAGAATGATTTATTATTATGTGTTTTGATATAATTTCTGATTCGGAATGGAATATGAAAAAATGAAACTACCCGGCATCATTTCATGTTCATAATTTTCTACACACCTTTTGCAGGTTTGAGCATCTGTTGTGACTTCTGTTGTTTCCGGAGCGGTTGTTGAGCCAGTAGTTGCTTGTGTGTTTTCAAGTGTCGTTTCTTCTGTTGTTACAGGAGCAGTTGGTTGACTCTGTAGTAACTTCAGTAGTTTGAAGAGTTGTGTCCACCATTGTTGTAGGAGCTGTTGTTGACTCAATAGTAACTTCAGTAGTTTGAAGGGTTGTGTCTACTGCTGTTACAGGAGCAGTTGTTGACTCAGTAGTAACTTCAGTAGTTTGCAAGGGTTGTGTCCACTGTTGTTACAGGAGTAGTTGTTGACTCAGTAGCTAACATCAGTAGTTTGAAGAGTTGTGTCCACCTTTGTTACAGGAGCTGTTGTTGACTCAGTAGTAATTTCAGTAGTTTCAAGGGTTGTGTCCACTGTTGTTACAGGAGCTGTTGTTGACTCAGTAGTAATTTCAGTTGTTTCACGGGTTGTGTCCACTGTTGTTACAGGAGCTGTTGTTGACTCATTAGTAACTTCAGTAGTTTGAAGGGTTGTGTGCACTGTTGTTGCAGGAGCATTTGTGGACTCAGTAGTTACTTCAGTAGTTTGAAGAGTTGTACCTACTGTTGTGGAGTCAGTAGTGGCTTCCGTTGTTTGAAGCGTCGTTAGGACTTCTGTTTTCGATTGTGTAGTCACATCAGTCGTTTCCCCAGTAGTATAAGCTTCTGTGGTTGCTGAATGAACAGAATCTAATAACGCACATAAAGTACAATTCTATTTTCAAAGTACTCATTATATTGCGATGAAGGCATTTTAACAATTACGGGAGGGGTGGACAGCATTCCAAATTAGACACGAATGAAAATTTGCACATTTGAAGTTGATATGCTCAATTCGATCTTGTCAACATGTCTCGCAGTATATCCCAGATATTAAAATCCCCAAAATGGAACAAATATGAATATTCCGAGTAAGTCTATGTGGTTAAAACGTGTCATCTTTCACCTTTTTATTCCTGTGAATGTTTATCTTTTTGTAGTTATTGCTCTGCTCATTTACACCAAAGTTGGAGGTTGTTCGACACGGCTATTCCTTCACACATGACTAAGTTTTTGTCGATTTTTTTAAATTCGAATTTCATTCTCTCATGCACATTTTAGGTCCAATATGTAGTACCATTTTCTATATAGGAGTATCATTTTACGTAATGTTTTATATTTTGACAAGTTCAGAGACAAAGAAAAGTCAATATACTGTAGATAATATAGAAAAAAGAAATAAACTAGTTATGTATATGTATTGTGTAATAGATTTGTAGGGTGTTGTTTGTATTCATTGTGCTTATCACAGACGTAATTATGTAATTGTGATGTAAAATATGTGTACTGTTACGATCATTTTGTTGCAATGTAATGCCAGTGGAAGCCAAATTTTCTATGTCTGATATAGACCAATAAAGAAATGAAAGAATGAATGAATGAATGAATGAATGAATGAATGAATGTTTGATAGGCGACCAGGTTGTTATGAGAATACGGAGGTGGGTGTGAGGGGAAAACAGGGGGTAAAATGTACGTCTTTTATTCCACCAATCTAGTTATCTTCTGGACCGGAAGGAAATAAACAATAGCATCGCATGTAGGAGAAACGTTAAACTTCGGTAGTTTTAGTAAAACCCAAGATAGTGCCAGTGTTTTTGATTGGAAAAAAATATATGACAAAAACAAAACAAACAAAAGATTATGTCAAGAGGACTAATGCCAAGAAGAGAACTTATTTTACATTATTTGTTTTCATATAATTTCCTGATCCGTAATGGGTTGCCAAAAATATAACTCTAACTTGCATCATTGCACTGTTTATAATATTACACACCTTCTGTAGTTTGAGCATCTGTTGTGACTTTTGTTGTTTCCGGAGCAGTTGTTGACTCAGTTGTAACTTCAATAGTTTGTGAAAGGTTGTGTCCACTGTTGTTACAGGAGCTGTTGTTGACTTAGTAGTAACTTCAGTGGTTTCAAGAGTTGTATGTTACAGGAGCTGTTGTGGAGTCAGTAGTGGCTTCCGTTGTTTGGAGCGTCGTTAGGACTTCTGTTTTCGATTGTGCAGTCACATCAGTCGTTTCCCCAGTAGTATAAGCTTCTGTGGTTGATGAATGAACAAAATTTAATAACACACATAAAGTAGAATTCCATTTTCAAAGTACTGGTACTCATTATATTGCGATGAAGGCATTTTAACAATTACGAGAGGGGTGGACAGCATTCCAAATTAGACACGAATGAAAATTTGCACATTTGAAGTTGATATGCTCGTTCTTGTCAACATGTCTCGCAGTATATCCCAGATATTAAAATCCCAAAATGGAACAAAAATGAATATTCCGTGTAAGTCTATTTGGTTAAGACGTGTCGTCTTTCACCTTTTTATTCCTGTGAATGTTTATCTTTTTGTAGGTATTGCTCTGCTCATTTACACCAAAGTTGGAGGTTGTTCGACACGGCTATTCCTTCAAACATGAAAAAGTTTTGTCGATTTTTGAATTGGAATATAATTCTCTCATGCACAGGTTAGGTCGAATATGTGGTACCTTTTCTATATAGGAATATCATTTTACGTAATGTTTTATATTTTGACAGGTTCAGAGACAAGAAAAAAGTCAATAATAAAATAGATAATATGGGAAAAAATTCAAACTAGTTGTGTTGATAGGCGACCAGGTTTTATGAGATTACGGAGGTGGTGTGAGGGGAAACAGGGGGCAAAATGTACCACGTCTTTTATTCCACCAATCTAGTTATCTTCTGGACCAGAAGAAAATAAATAGCATCGCATGTAGGAGAAACGTTAAACTTCGTTAGTTTTAGTAAAACTCAAAATAGTGCTAGTGTTTATGATTGAAACAATATATGACAAAAAAGACAAACAAAAGATTGTGTCAAGAGGAATAATGTCAATAAGAGAACTTATTTTACATCATTTATTTTCATATTACTTTCTGATCCGGAATAGGTTGGCAAAAATGTAACTCTAACTTCCATCATTCCACTGTTTATAATTTTACACACCTTCTGTAGTTTGAGCATCTGTTGTGACTTCTGTTGTTTCCGGAGCAGTTGTTGACTCAGTAGTAACTTCAGTAGTTTGAAAGGTTGTGTCCACTGTTGTTATAGGAGCTGTTGTTGACTCAGTAGTAACTTCAGGAGTTTGAAGAGTTGTGTCCACTATTGTTACAGGAGCAGTTGTTGACTCAGTAGTAACTTCAGTAGTTTGAAGAGTTGTATCTGCTATTGTTACAGGAGCTGTTGTTGACTCAGTAGTGGCTTCCGGTGTTTGAAGTGTCGTTAGGACTTTTGTTGTCGATTGTGTAGTCACATCCATTGTTTCGTCAGTAGTGTCAGCTTCTGTGGTTGCTGAATGAACAGAATTTAATAACACACGTACAATACGATTCTATTTTCAAAGTAATTAGAGATTGCAGTGACGATAGATATATTTTACAACTACGGGAGGAGTGGAGACTATTCAAAATTAGACATAAATGAAAATTTTCACATTTGATGTTGATATTCTCGATCTTGTCAAAATCATTCGCGAAATATGTCAGATAATAAAATCCCAAATTCAAACAAAAATGAGTATATCGTTGAATTGTGATTGGTTCAAACGTGTTATCACGCACCTTTTTATTTCTGTGAATGTTTATTTTTTTTTAGGTATTGCTCTTTTCATTAACAACAAAGGTGGAGGATGTTAAAAAAAGTCAATTTAAACAAATGAAAAAAGTAAAGAAACAAAATAAATATATATCAAACTGGAAATGTTGTGGACCGAATATGATGTCGTTATGAGAATACGGAGGTGAAGTGAGGGAAAAAAGTGGAAAGTTTCCCACGTCTTTTACTCCATCCATCTAGCTATTTTCTGGACCGGGAGAAAAGAAATAGCATCTCAAGTAGGAGAAAATAATGTGAAACGTAAGTAGTTTTAGTTAGACGCAAAGTAGAGCTATTGTTTTGATCTGTAAAATATGTATCAAAAACACAAACAAACGATTAAATCAACAGGAAATATGATTTATTATTATTTGTATTGATATAATTTCCTGATTTGGAATGGACTACGAAAAAATGGAACTACCGGCCATCCTTTCATTGTTTATTATTTGTACACACCCTCTGTAGTTTGAGCATCTGTTGTGACTTCTGTTATTTCCGGAGCAGTTGTTGAGTCAGTAGTTGCTTGTGTCGTTTCTTCTGATGTTACAGAAGAAGTTCTTGACTCAGTAGAAATTTCAGTAGTTTGAAGGCTTGTGTCAACTATTGTTACAGGAGCTGTTGTTGACTCATTAGTAACTTCAGTAGTTTGAAGAGTTGTATCTACTGTTGTTACAGGAGCTGTTGTTGACTCAGTAGTAACTTCAGTAGTTTCAAGGGTTGTGTCCACTGTTGTTATAGGAGCTGTTGTGGACTCAGTAGTAACGTCAGAGGTCTCAAGGGTTGTGTCCACTATTGTTACAAGAGCTGTTGTGGAGTCAGTAGTGGCTTCCGTTGTTTGGAGCGTCGTTAGGACTTCTGTCGTCGATTGTGTAGTCACATCAGTCGTTTCCTCAGTAGTCTCAGGTTCTGTAGTTGCTGAATGAACAGAATTCAACAACACAAATACAATATTATTCTTTCTTTAAAGTACTTATCAAGTTCAAGTTATTTTTTTCGTTTTCTCCACAGTGTATAAACATTAATCTCCCTTTTTTGAGTGACAGAAACAATGCATTAAACTTATTATAATGCAGTGACGACAGATATATTTTACAATTACGGAGGGGTGGGTATCCTTCAGAATTAGACACGATAGGAAATTTGCACACTTGAAGTTGATATTCTCGATCTTGTCTAATTCATTTGCAAAATGTAGCAGATACTGAAATCCCCAAATCAAACAAATATGAGTATTCCGGGGAAAGTTTGATTTGTTGAAGACGTGTTATCTTGCACCTTTTTATTCCTGCTCATTTACAACAGAGGTGTAGGCTGTTAAAACAAAGTCAATCTAAAAAACGAAGAAAGTAAAAAATATAAGAATATCATACTGGAAATGTTGTGGACCGAATATAATGTCGTTATGAGAATACGGAGGTGTAGTGAGGTAAAAAGGTGGAAAAATTACACGTAGGGCAATTTGTCAATCAGTTGCAATAAAAACATCTCGACGGGAAAATTTCATAAATTTGAACAAGCGGAAATATTTTGACGAAAGAATTATTTATCATTAAGTGTTTTGATATTATTTCCTGAGTCGGAATGGATTATGAAAAAGATGTAACTACCGGGCATCATTTCACTGTTTATAAATTGTACACACCTTCTGTATCAAACTAGAGATGATACTAGAAACTAGAGATCAAACTAGAAATATCAAACTAGACATGATGAGGGCCGAACATGTCGTTATGAGAATACGGAGGCGTAGTGAGGAGAAATGGTGGAAGGCAATTCCGCGGTAACGGATTTACAAATCAGAGAATTTTGGCTCATATTCTTCCCCCTGTACATTGGATTGATCACTTTGCCTTGTCTTGATACATTGAAAAGATGCAGAGGTACTCACACTCTCACCCCAAATACAAATACATTAAATGTTCTCACTTTGTTGGTTACAAAGGAGGTCTATGTGTGATGGTAACGGAATTACCAGAAAATTGAGTCACAACTTCAACTCTGACTTTGGGAGTAGTTTCTTTAAAATATATAACACATACACTACAGGTTGTTGTCTGATTTCATCATTGATTGTGTCAACTTCAATTTAGTTGGATTGTTTTTCCAATATTTCATCACATTTTCTCAGCAGCAGGCTTTTCTCCTGTAAAGTCAGTGGAGAACGGAATTACACAAAATTAATGGTAGCGGAATTACGCCTTCTGAAATACAATGGAAAAAAATACAAATTCTTGGTACTCATGTATTCTGAAATGTCCTGATAAAGATTGTTTATGCCTTCAGCTAAAATATAACCACTAAATAAGTGCTTTCTAGCCTTCTATCTAAAACTGCTACAAGTGCATAGATGCCAAATGAGTTTCTATTATCAAAAACATAAAAAAATTAAATGAATGTGATTTGAAGTTGTAACGATGTAAATCAAGATCTTGTAACTTGTAAGTATCACATCCATCAAGATTTGTCTACTTTCAAGTTAAGAATTTCACACTCTGCAGGTAAATGACATCCAAGACACATGGTAACGGAATTACGCTACAATAGCCCTACATAAATACAATTTTATAAATCCATTAAACAATACTCAAGTTTTCTTGTATTTCTTTTGTTAATATCATGCAAGAGAACTTTCTCTTTTTTCTTCTTCCTAGATATGCCAATCATTGATAATATGTGTGAATTACTTACAGGTATTGTGCATAAATGTTATGTGCACACGCTCAAGAAAATGATAAAAAAAAAATGTCCGGATTGACACTGAATTCAAATCTAAATCATAGAGTGCCAGTTTACAGTGCAAGAGCACAGTGTGCAGACCCATCATTGAACATAATGTTTAATATTAAAAATGAACACAAAGGATGCTTGGAACTTTTAATTTAAGTGAAAAGATGCAGTTGTGGTTCAATGACAAATATAACAAATTACAATTCAATCATAAATTGAAAAAGAAAGTTTTCTTATATGATTATTACTGCACCAGTGCTCAATCATTAGTATTTATACATTGTGGCTTACAATCACACACACACACAAAAAAAACTTGTGGCATTTTACTAATAGCTGAAGTTGGCCCCTGGTATACAATATAGTGCATAATTTGATAATTACCTTACAATTAAGTCCTACTTTAGCCTACAAGAATGACATGAACTAAACTAAAATGAAATAGAATACAGTGAAATAATTTTAAATACAACTTTTTGAACCAGCAGAGTTAGTCGTACACCAAATTTGTAAATTCATCTTTAAAGGTAAGAGGGCCTCTTTTGTGCATCTGCAGCTCACTGTGTTAGAGCCAGATTATTCAACCTGTGAACAATGTTAGTATTGACCACACAAAATTTCCAAATGAAATCTTCAGAAACACGACAGTGATTTGATCATTAACTGTAATCATGACTTGGCCTACAAATTTCCTACACGTTTCCTATCTCTGTCTTTCTTCTTGACTTTGACAATTTTCTCATCCTGAGTGTTGCCATATACATGTATTCACTCACAAGAAGTGTGCATCTTCTCTTTTGCAGTAAGTGGTATTTTGACTGCCGGAAAGTAAACGATAGAATATACTGTAATGGCACTCTTAATGGAAACTGGATTGTACAGCAAGTGGTAACATGAACAGTAAAGGTAGAAGCAGAAGCCCATTGACTTGATTAAAAATCTTCTTAGGACGGGAAGTGTAGGCCTATTGTTACATTTTAGAGCTGTATCACAATAGCTGACTGGGTAAATGTTCATCACAAATGGTGTTTTTGTCTCTTTTCCTTTTAAAAGGAAAGAATTAAAGAACAAATTTCAGAGGGTAGCAGATGCTCTGTATCAAAGGGGCATGAAAATCAAAATACATGTCTCCGTGGAGGAAAGATCTAAGAAACAGGTGAAAGGAGGTCATAGTCATATTTATACACTACCATTAAAGACAAAGGACTTGAGTATGAAAACAGGACATAAAAGATCAGACTATCGGCTTGGCCTTGATAAACTCTTTAGCACACAAAAAAGATCAAATGTGTCACATTCAGTGGGCATCCCATGTCAAATAATGACTTCACATTGTGTATGATCCTTCTTTTAAATTCTTGATCTTTCCTCACAAAAATTATCCTTTTCATTTATCTCTGTTAGTAGCAGTGCTCTCTTGTCCTTCCTCCTCTTTCTAACCTTTGTTCAATGTATGCTGCATCACACCCATTCAATAGTCCTGAGGGACTATTGCATGGATTTTGTATGAAACCGTGAGACTTTTTAGCAAGAACATATACATCATTATCTCAGATTTCAGTATGATTTTTAACATTTGAGAATGAGTACTATGTATCTTTAGCAAACATAAGTCATCAGTTAGAACAGTCTCCACGTATATAGTTCTTGTACATAAGAAAAGTAGAAAGAAGGGAGGAGACTTCCAGCACAAGTAGTCTTGTCCAACATGTACCCTGATAACAGGACTCACTGTCAGAGGCATCCAGCTATGCTGAGTCATGTCAGTGCATCATACATATATTTCGACTTTCACTCCTTCACTGCCAATCACTAACACTGTTAAGCTCAAGAATAATGCACTGAAGCTATTTCATGAACAGTTAGCATACATATTGGCATGAAAGTAATTTATGTCATTCTTTTCCATTATTAGATGTGCGTGTAATTCCGTTTCCATGCAATTCCGTTACCACAATCACAGCAGAACTAAAGGAGATATTTCACAAAATGTTTTGTGAGTTTTCAGAGAGTCACATGTAGAGAAACAATTTATAAGGGCAGAAAAAATAAGTGATAAGTTTCTTCGTGAATTTCATAGTAACAGAATTACGTCAATTTGTCAGTAGACTTTGAAAATTTCTCAAAAATATATCATGATGAGAGTGACTGAACTCTTAATGAAATGTGATTGTTGAAGCATAAGAAGAAAAATGTGGCAGTATGGATAAAGCAAAGAGATATTTAAATTGTTTCATTTTAAATTTTCATTTGCTATTGTAAAATTTTAGATAAATGCAATCAATAGTCTTCCAACTTTAAAAGTGTATACAACAAAAATGAGGAAAGTTATTAGAAAGGGTTTTTTGTTTCCATAAATATAACAATCCGTCTATATGGGAAACATACATTTCTGAGCATTTACTTTACTTTGAATTTTGCTGTTTTTGCCCCTTCCATACAGAATTGCCCGGAAATATGTGCCGTATGTTTTATTTCACCAATCTAGTTATCTTCTGGACCGGGAGAAAAGAAATATCATCTTATATAGGAGAAATGTGAAACTTAATTAATTTTCGTAAGACGCAAGATAGTACCAGTGTTTTTGATTGGAAAATATATAACAAAAACACAAACAAACGATAAATAATGATTTTTTTTAATTATATGTTTTGATATAATTTCCTGATTTTGAATGGGATGTGCAAAAATATAACTGTAGCGTGCATCATTCCACTTTTTATAATTTTCACATTCTTTTTAGAGTTTGAGCACCTGATGTGACTTCTGTTGTTTCCGGAGCAGTTGTTGAGTCAGTAGTTGCTTGTGTGGTTTCAAGTGTCGTTTCTTCTGTTGTTACAGGAACTGTTGTGGACTCAGTAGTAACTTCAGTAGTTTGAAGAGTTGTGTCCACTGTTGTTACAGGAGCTGTTGTTGACTCACTAGTAACTTCAGTAGTTTCGAGGGTTGTGTCCACTGTTGTTATAGGAGATTTTGTGGACTCAGTGGTAAATTCAGTCGTTTGAATAGTTGTGTCCACTGTTGTTACAGGAGCTGTTGTTGACTCAGTAGTAACTTCAGTAGTTTGAATAATTGTGTCCACTGTTGTTACAGGAGCAGTTGTTGACTCAGTAGTAACTTCAGTTGTTTGAAGAGTTGTATCTACTGTTGTTACAGGAGCTGTTGTTGACTCAGTAGTAACTTCAGTAGTTTCCAGGGTTGTGTCCACTGTTGTTACAGGAGCTGTTGTTGACTCAGTAGTAACTTCAGTAGTTTCCAGGGTTGTGTCCACTGTTGTTACAGGAGCTGTTGTTGACTCAGTTGTGTCCACCGCTGTTACAGGAGCAGTTGTTGACTCAGTAGTGGCTTCCGTTGTCTGAAGCGTCGTTAGGACTTCTGTTGTCGATTGTGTAGTCACATCAGTCGTTTCCTCAGTAGTCTCAGCTTCTGTGGTTGCTGAATGAACAGAATTTTATAATAAAAATACGATACGATTCTCTTTTCAAAGTACCTATCATATTGCAGTGACGACAGATATATTTTACAATTACGGGAGGGTGGAGACCTTTCAAAATTAGACACAGATGAACATTTGCACGATTGAAGTTGATATTCACAATCTTGTCAACATCATTTGCGAAATATGCCAGATTATAAAGTCCCAAAATCAAACGAAAATTAGTATTAGGAAAAAAGTGGTGATTGGTTTTAGACGAGTTATCTTTCATCTTTTTATTCCAGTGGTAATTCATCTTTTCTAAGTCTTGCTCTCCTCACTTACAGCAAAGGTGGAGGGTGTCAAAAATAAAGTTAATCTAAAAAACGAAGAAGGTAAAAAAAATATCAGACTGGAAATGTTGCGGGCCGAATATGATGTCGTTTGAGAAAACGGAGGTGAAGTATGGGAAAAAGGTGAAAAATTTACCACGTCTTTTACTCCACCCATCTACCTATCTTCTGGACCTGCAGAAGAGAAATTGCATCTCATGTAGGAGAAATGTCAATCGTAAGTAGTTTTATTAAGACGCAAGGTAGAGCTATTGATTTTCATTGATGAAATATGTTTCAAAACACACACACAAAAAAAAAAAACCCGATTAAATTAACAGGGATTATGTCGCGAGAGGAATGATTCTTTATTTTATTCTTACATGCTTTGATATAATTTCCTGATTCCGAATGGAATGTGAAAAAAAAAGTAGCTATCGGTCATCATTTCATTGTTTATGACTTGTACACACCTTCTGAAGTTTGAGCATCTGTTGTGACTTCTGTTGTTTCCGGAGCAGTTTTTGAGTCAGTAGTTGCTAGTGTGGTTTCAAGTGTCGTTTCTTCTGTTGTTACAGGAGCAGTTGTTGACTCAGTAATAATTTTAGTAGTTTCAAGGGTTGTGTCCACTGTTGTTACAGGAGCTGTTGTTGACTCAGTAGTAATTTCAGTAGTTTCAAGGGATGTGTCCACTGTTGTTACAGGAGCTGTTGTTGACTCAGCAGTCACTTTAGTAGTTTCGAGGTTTCTGTCCACTGTTGTTACAGGAGCTGTTGTTGACTCAGTAGTGGCTTCCGTTGTTTCAAGCGTCGTTAGGACTTCTGTTGTCGATTGTGTAGTCACATCAGTCGTTTCCTCAGTAGTCTCAGGTTCTGTGGTTTCTGAATGAACAGAATTTATAACAAAAATACGATACAATTCTATTTTCAAAGTACTTAATATTGCAGTGACGACAGATATATTTTACAATTACGGGAGGGGTGGAGACCTTTCGAAATTAGACACGGATGGCAATGTATAAATGATGTACTTGGAAGGAAGAACGATGACTCACTACCTTAATGTATGTATCATGATGATGTGAAGCTTACATCGAGACAGGATATTGTGCAACAGTTAAATTCTTATTTTGTTAATGTTGGAGCAAAACTCTCATCATCAGTACCGAACACTTCGCGTGATTTTACTGATTATTTTTCATATCAAAACAGTAACTCTTTTTTCTGTACACCAGTATTTACTCATGAAATAGTAGATATATCTTTATCTATTCAAAGTTCAAAGGCAAGCGGTCCTGATGATATTGCGCCAAGAATTATAAAAGAATGCATTTATTGTTTTGTTGAACCTCTTTGTTATATTTATAATTTATCTTTGCAGTTTGGTGTTGTCCCTGATAATCTTAAAATAGCTAAAATTGTTCCGTTATTTAAGAAGGATAATCCAGAATGTATTGAAAATTATAGGCCGGTTGCAATTCTTTCTATTTTTGCTAAAGTTTTGGAAAGATTAATGTACAATCGTCTTTCTAATTCTTTAACCAAAAATAATATATTGATACCAGAACAATTTGGATTTCGAAAATATTTCTCTACATGTTCTAACGTAATATCCTTCACAGATTATATTTTGCAGAAAATTGATGATGGTAATTATTGTTGTGGATTTTTCATGGATTTGTCTAAAGCATTTGACACCATCGACCACAAGATTCTACTTAAGAAATTGTATTTATACGGAGTGAGAGGTGTACAGTTACAGTGGTTTGAAAATTATTTGTCCAATAGAAAACAGTATGTGATGGTCGATGGTGTCAGATCCTCCTATCTCTCTGTAAATATTGGTGTACCACAAGGTTCTGTTTTGGGTCCTCTGCTTTTTCTTATTTATGTTAATGATATAGTAAATTGTTCTCGTGTATTTACGTTTTCACTTTTTGCTGATGATACAGTGGTTATGTTTTCACATAAGAATATTGCTTTATTGATAAGGACAGTGAATACACAACTTCAGTTATTAAATGAATGGTTCAAGAGTAACATTTTTGAATTATAATAAAACAAAATATGTTATTTTTCATTCTATGACTAAAAAAGTATCGTTGAATAGTGATACTTTAATGATAGATAATAATGTTATTGAAAGAACTGAATCAATATCTTTTCTAGGTATACTTATCAGTGAATCCCTCAGATGGAAACTTCATATATCCAATGTTTCTTCAAAAATCTCACGGACCGTTGGGATTTTATCAAAACTCAAACATTTTTTACCAAGAAAAATATTGATTATTATTTATATCTCTATTGTGTTGCCATATTTAAATTACTGTAATGAAATCTTGGGAAAAACATATCATGTACATATCAATAAGCTTGTTCTTCTTCAAAAAAGAACAATACGTTTAATAAGTAATGCCCCATATTATAGCCCCAGTCTGCCATTGTTTCTCAAATTACAGATTTTGCCATTGCATGAACTTGTCAGATTGAATATCCTTATCTTTATGTTTAAATATCATAGAGGTATGCTCCCTTCTGTATTTGATATGTTTCTAACAAATTCTTATTTTCATATGTATTCCACTCGTTCCCGAAGTAATTTACGGTATCCCTTTACTCGTTTGACTGTACGATCCCACTCTATTAGGTTCACAGGTGTAAGTGAATGGAATTCAATAAGTACTGCTTTGAAATGCAGTACAACTCTTTCTAGATTTAAGTGCTTACTGAAGCGTTCTTTCTTTGAACAGTTAGCCATGGCTGAGTAGTAGAGTAGTATGTAAACTGCATGTGTGTGTGTGTGTGTGTGTGTGTGTGTGTGTGTGTTGTATGTATGTGTGAGAGTGTGTATATACTATGTACGTATTAATGTGATGATTTTTTTTATTTACTTGATTTCACACAGAACCAGTTGTAATATATGTTGCTATTGCAAAGTTGTATTTTCATGTGTAGGCAACCTAACACAAGCACAAGATGCTTTCAAGGCTGCCTGGCTCTCATTGTAAACGCCATTATTACATGTTATTGTGTTTTATTTTGCCAAATAAATGGCCTAAATTGGCTTCAATCAATCAATTCCTTGTCATTTCTGCCCCGGAACGGATTATAACCCCAACGGACCCAGTTCCTGGTCAGTTCTGACTCGGATGTTTTAAGAGTGTACGACGCAAGGTAGAGCTATTGTTTTTGATTGGGAAAATATGTATCAAAACACACATACACACACATACACACACACACACACACACACACACACACACACACAAAGATTAAATTTACAGGGAATATTTGTAAGTCTATGTGTTTTGATATGATTTCCTGATTCGGAATGGATTATGAAAAAAAATGTAACTACCGGGCATCATTTCATTCCTTTTAATTTGTACACACCTTCCGTAGTTTGAGCATCTGTTGTGATTTCTGTTGTTTCCGGAGCAGCTGTTGAGTCAGTAGTGGCTTGTGTGGTCTCAAGTGTCGTTTCTTCTGTTGTTACAGGAACAGTTGGTGACTCAGTAATAATTTCAGTAGTTTGAATAGTTGTGTCCACTGTTGTTACAGGAGCAGTTGTTGACTCAGTAGTAACTTCAGTTGTTTGAAGAGTTGTATCTACTGTTGTTACAGGAGCTGTTGTTGACTCAGTAGTAACTTCAGTAGTTTGAAGAGTTGTGTCCACTGTTGTTACAGGAGCTGTTGTTGACTGAGTAGTAACTTCAGTAGTTTGAATAGTTGTGTCCACTGTTGTTACAGGAGCTGTTGTTGACTCAGCAGTAACTTCAGTGGTTTCCAGGGTTGTGTCCACTGTTGTTACAGGAGCTGTTGTTGACTCAGTAGTAACTTCAGTAGTTTGAATAGTTGTGTCCACTGTTGTTACAGGAGCAGTTGTTGACTCAGTAGTAACTTCAGTTGTTTGAAGAGTTGTGTCCACTGTTACCAGAGCAGTTGTTGACTCAGTAGTAACTTCAGTTGTTTGAAGAGTCGTGTCCACTGTTGTTACCAGAGCTGTTGTTGACTCAGTAGTAACTTCAGTAGTTTCGAGGGTTGTGTCCACTGTTGTTACAGGCGCTGTTGTTGACTCGGTAGTAACTTCAGTAGTTTCCAGGGTTGTGTCCACTGTTGTTACAGGAGGTGTTGGTGACTCAGGAGTAACTTCAGTTGTTTGAAGAGTTGTATCTACTGTTGTTACAGGAGTTGTTGTTGACTCAGTACTAACTTCAGTAGTTTGAAGAGTTGTGTCCACTGTTGTTACCAGAGCAGTTGTTGACTCAGTAGTAACTTCAGTTGTTTGAAGAGTTGTATCTACTGTTGTTACAGGAGCTGTTGTTGACTCAGTAGTGGCTTCCGTTGTTTGAAGCGTCGTTAGGACTTCTGTTGTCGATTGTGTAGTCACATCAGTCGTTTCCTTAGTAGTCTCAGCTTCTGTCGTTCCTGAATGAACAGAATTTAATAACAAAAATACGATACGATTCTGATTTCAAAGTACTTATCATATTGCAGTGACGACAGATATATCTTACAATTACGGGAGGGGTGGAGACCTTTCAAAATTAGACACGGATGAAAATTTGCACGATTGAAGTTGATATTTTCAATCTTGGCAACATCATTTGCGAAATATGCCAGATTATTAAGTCCCAAAATCAAACGAAAATGAGAATTCTGCGAAAGTGTGATTGGTTTTAGATGTGTTATCTTTCACCGTTTTATTCCTGTGAATGTGTATCTTTTTCAAGGTATTTCTTTGCTGATTAATAGCAAAGGTGGAGGGTGTTAAAAACAAAGTCAATCTTAAAAATAACGAAACGAAAATATATATATATATATTAAACTAGAGATGATATGTGCCGAACATCTCGTTAAGAGAATACGGAGATGTAGTGAGGGAAAAAGGTGGAAAATTTACCACGTCTTTCAACCGACCAATATATAATTATTCTGGATTGGCAGAAGACAAATAGCAAGTCATGTAGGAGAAATGTGAAACGTTAGTGCTTTTAGTACACTCTTAAAACATCCGAGTCAGAACTGACCCGGAATTGGGTCTGTTGGGTTCATACACCGTTCCGGGCAAAAAATGACTTGAAATTTGGTTATGAAGACTCCGAATGGGGTCACGTTGACCAAATTCCTGACTCTGAATGGGTCATACGTGACCCCATTCCTTGTCATTTCTAACCCAGAACGGTTTATGACCCCAGCAGACCCAGTTCCTGGTCAGTTCTCACTCGGATGTTTTAAGAGTGTACGACGCAAGGTAGAACTACTGTTTTTGATCGGGACAATATGTATCAAAACACACACACACACACACACACACACAAAGATTAAATTTACAGAGAATATTTGGAAGTCTATGTGTTTTGATATGATTTCCTGATTCGGAATGGATTACGAAAAAATGTAACTACAGGGCATTATTGTATTGCTTTTTCAGTTGTACACACCTTCTGTAGTTTGAGCATCTGTTGTGATTTCTGTTGTTTCCGGAGCAGTTGTTGAGTCAGTAGTGGCTTGTGTGGTCTCAAGTGTCGTTTTTTCTGTTGTTACAGGAGCAGTTGTTGACTCAGTAGTAACTTCAGTAGTTTGAAGAGTTGTGTCCACTGTTGTTATAGGAGGTGTTGTTGACTCAGTAGTAACTTCAGTAGTTTGAAGAGTTGTGTCCACTGTTGTTACAGAAGCAGTTGTTGACTCAGTAATAACTTCAGTAGTTTCCAGGGTTGTGTCCACTGTTGTTACAGGAGCTGTTGTTGACTCAGTAGTAACTTCAGTTGTTTGAAGAGTTGTATCTACTGTTGTTACAGGAGCTATTGTTGACTCAGTAGTAACTTCAGTTGTTTGAAGAGTTGTGTCCACTGTTGTTACAGGAGCTGTTGTTGACTCAGTAGTAACTTCAGTATTTTTGAGGGTTGTGTCCACTGTTGTTACAGGAGCTGTTGTTGACTCAGTAGTAACTTCAGTAGTTTCCAGGGTTGTGTCCATTGTTGTTACAGGAGCTGTTGTTGACTCAGTAGTAACTTCAGTAGTTTGAATAGTTGTGTCCACTGCTGTTACAGAAGCAGTTGTTGACTCAGTAGTAACTTCAGTTGTTTGAAGAGTTGTATCTACTGTTGTTACAGGAGCTGTTGTTGACTCAGTAGTGGCTTCCGTTGTCTGAAGCGTCGTTAGGACTTCTGTTGTCGATTGTGTAGTCACGTCAGTCGTTTCCTCAGTAGTCTCAGCTTCTGTGGTTGCTGAATGAACAGAATGTTATAATAAAAATACCATACGATTCTCTCTTCAAAGTACCTATCATATTGCAGTGACGACAGATATATTTTACAATTACAGGAGGGTGGAGACCTTTCAAAATTAGACACAGATGAACATTTGCGCGATTGAAGTTGATATTCTCAATCTTGACAACATCATTTGCGAAATATGCCAGATTATAAAGTCCCGAAATCAAACAGAAATGAGTATTTCGCGAAAGTGTGATTGGTTTTAGATGTGTGTTCTTTCACCTTTTTATTTCTGTGAATGTATATCTTTTTTAAGGTATGTCTTTGCTGATTAATAGCAAAGGTGGAGGGTGTCAAAAACAAAGTCAATCTTAAGAATAACGAAAAGAAAAAAAAATAAAATCAGAGATAATATGTGCCGAAGATCTCGTTGGGAGAATACGGAGATGTAGTGAGGGAAAAAAGTGGAAAATCTATTAAGTCTTTCAACCCACCAATCTAGCTATATTCTGGATCGGCAGAAGAGAAATAGCAACTCATGTAGGAGAAATGTAAAACGTAAGTGCTTTTAGTACACTCTTAAATATCCGAGTCAGAACTGATCCGGAACTGGGTCCGTTGGGATCATACACCATGCCGTGTACAAAAATGACTTGGTAGTTGGTTATGAAGACTCCGAATGGGGTCACCCTGTCCCAATTCATGACTCTGAATGGGTCATATGTGGCCCCAATCCTTGTCATTTCTAACCCGCACCGGTTTATGACCCCAGCAGACCCAGTTCCTGGTCAGTTCTCACTCGGATGTTTTAAGAGTGTACGACGCAAGGTAGAGCTACTGTTTTTGATCGGGACAATATGTATCAAAACACACACACACACACACACACACACACACAAAGATTAAATTTACAGAGAGTCTTTGTAAGTCTATGTGTTTTGATATGATTTCCTGATTCGGAATTGATTACGAAAAAAATGTAACTACCGGGCATGATTTCGTTGCTTTTTTCATTTGTACACACCTTCTGTAGTTTGAGCATCTGTTGTGATTTCTGTTGTTTCCAAAGCAGTTGTTGAGTCAGTAGTGGCTTGTGTGGTCTCAAGTGTCGTTTCTTCTGTTGTTACAGGAGCAGTTGTTGACTCAGTAGTAACTTCAGTAGTTTGAAGAGTTGTGTCCACTTTTGTTACAGGAGCTGTTGTTGACTCAGTAGTAACTTCAGTAGTTTCCAGGGTTGTGTCCACTGTTGTTACAGGAGCTGTTGTTGACTCAGTAGTAACTTCAGTAGTTTGAATAGTTGTGTCCACTGTTGTTACAGGAGCAGTTGTTGACTCAGTAGTAACTTTAGTTGTTTGAAGAGTTGTATCTATTGTTGTTACAGGAGCTGGTGTTGACTCAGTAGTGGCTTCCGTTGTCTGAAGCGTCGTTAGGACTTCTGTTGTCGATTGTGTAGTCACATCAGTAGTTTCCTCAGTAGTCTCAGCTTCTGTGGTTGCTGAATGAACAGAATTTTATAATAAAAATACGATACGATTCTCTTTTCAAAGTACCTATCATATTGCAGTGACGACAGATATATTTTACAATTACGGGAGGGTGGAGACTTTTCAAAATTAGACACAGATGAAAATTTGCACAATTGAAGTTGATATTCTCAATCTTGACAACATCATTAGCGAAATATGCCAGACCATAAAGTCCCAAAATCAAACGGAAATGAGTATTTCGCGAAAGTGTGATTGGTTTTAGATGTGTTATCTTTCACCGTTTTATTTCTGTGAATGTATATCTTTTTTAAGATATTTCTTTGCTGATTAATAGCAAAGGTGGAGGGTGTCAAAAACAAAGTCAATCTTAACAATAACGAAAAAAAAAAACATATGACATTAGAGATAATATGTGCCGAAGATCTCGTTAACAGAATACGGATATGTAGTGAGGGAAAAAGGTGGAAAATCTATTACGTCTTTCAACCCACCAATCTAGCTATATTCTGGATCGGCAGAAGAGAAATAGCAACTCATGTTGGAGAAATGTGAAACGTAAGTGCTTTTAGTACACTCTTGAATATCCGAGTCAGAACTGATCCGGAACTGGGTCCGTTGGGATCATACACCATGCCGTGTACAAAAATGACTTGGTAGTTGGTTATGAAGACTCCGAATGGGGTCACCCTGTCCCAATTCATGACTCTGAATGGGTCATATGTGGCCCGAATCCTTGTCATTTCGAACCCGGAACGGTTTATGACCCCAACAGACCCAGTTCCTGGTCAGTTCTGACTCGATGTTTTAAGAGTGTACGACGCAAGGTAGAGCTACTGTTTTTGATCGGGACAATATGTATCAAAACACACACACACACACACACACACACACAAACAAAGATTAAATTTACAGAGAATATTTGTAAGTCTATGTGTTTTGATATGATTTCCTGATTCGGAATGGATTACGAAAAATGTAACTACCGGGCATCATTTCATTGCTTTTTCATTTGTACACACCTTCTGTAGTTTGAGCATCTGTTGTGATTTCTGTTGTTTCCGGAGCAGTTTTTGAGTCAGTAGTGGCTTGTGTGGTCTCAAGTGTCGTTTCTTCTGTTGTTACAGGAGCAGTTGTTGACTCAGTAGTAACTTCAGTAGTTTGAAGAGTTGTGTCCACTGTTGTTTCAGGAGCTGTTGTTGACTCAGTAGTAACTTCAGTAGTTTGAAGAGTTGTGTCCACTGTTGTTACAGTAGCAGTTGTTGACTCAGTAGTAACTTCAGTAGTTTCCAGGGTTGAGTCCACTGTTGTTACAGGAGCTGTTGTTGACTCAGTAGTAACTTCAGTAGTTTGAATAGTTGTGTCCACTGTTGTTACATAAGCAGTTGTTGACTCAGTAGTAACTTCAGTTGTTTGAAGAGTTGTATCTACTGTTGTTACAGGAGCTGTTGACTCAGTAGTAACTTCAGTAGTTTCCAGGGTTTTGTCCACTGTTGTTACAGGAGCTGTTGTTGACTCAGTAGTAACTTCAGTTGTTTGAAGAGTTGTATCTAATGTTGTTAGAGGAGCTGTTGTTGACTCAGTAGTAACTTCAGTAGTTTCCAGGGATGTGTGCACTGTTGTTACAGGAGCTGTTGTTGACTCAGTAATAACTTCAGTAGTTTCCAGGGGTGTGTCCACTGTTGTTACAGGAGCTGTTGTTGACTCAGTAGTAACTTCAGTAGTTTGAATAGTTGTGTCTACTGTTGTTACAGGAGCAGTTGTTGACTCAGTAGTAACTTCAGTTGTTTGACGAGTTGTATCTACTGTTGTAACAGGAGCTGTTGTTGACTCAGTAGTAACTTCAGTGGTTTCCAGGGTTGTGTCCACTGTTGTTACAGGAGCTGTTGTTGACTCAGTAGTAACTTCAGTAGTTTGAAGAGTTGTGTCCACTGTTGTTACAGGAGCAGTTGTTGACTCAGTAGTAACTTCAGTTGTTTGAAGAGTTGTATCTAATGTTGTTACAGGAGCTGTTGTTGACTCAGTAGTAACTTCAGTAGTTTCCAGTGTTGTGTCCACTGTTGTTACAGAAGCTGTTGTTGACTCAGTAATAACTTCAGTAGTTTCCAGGGGTGTGTCCACTGTTGTTACAGGAGCTGTTGTTGACTCAGTAGTAACTTCAGTAGTTTGAATAGTTGTGTCCACTGTTGTTACAGGAGCAGTTGTTGACTCAGTAGTAACTTCAGTTGTTTGACGAGTTGTATCTACTGGTGTTACAGGAGCTGTTGTTGACTCAGTAGTAACTTCAGTGGTTTCCAGGGTTTTGTCCACTGTTGTTACAGGAGCTGTTGTTGACTCAGTAGTAACTTCAGTAGTTTGAATAGTTGTGTCCACTGCTGTTACAGGAGCAGTTGTTGACTCAGTAGTAAATTCAGTTGTTTGAAGAGTTGTATCTACTGTTTTTACAGGAGGTGTTGACTCAGTAGTGGCTTCCGTTGTCTGAAGCGTCGTTAGGACTTTTGTTGTCGATTGTTTAGTCACATCAGTAGTTTCCTCAGTAGTCTCAGCTTCTGTGGTTGCTGAATGAACAGAATTTTATAATAAAAATACGATACGATTCTCTTTTCAAAGTACCTATCATATTACAGTGACGAAAGATATATTGAACAATTACGGGAGGGTGGAGTCCTTTCAAAATTAGACACACATGAATATTTGCACAATTGAAGTTGATATTCTCAATCTTGTCATCATCATTAGCGATATATGCCAGATTATAAAGTCCCAAAATCAAACGGAAATGAGTACTTCGCGAAAGTGTGATTGGTTTTAGATGTGTTATCTTTCACCGTTTTATTTCTGTGAATGTATATCTTTTTTAAAGTATTTCTTTGCTGATTAAAAGCAAAGGTGGAGGGTGTCAAAAACAAAGTCAATCTTAAAAATAACGGAACGAGAAAAAAATATATATAAAACTAGAGATGATATGTGCCGATGATCTCGTTAACAGAATACGGAGATTTAGGGAGGGAAAAAGGTGGAAAATTTACCACGTCTTTCAACCCACCAATCTAGCTATATTCTGGATCGGCAGAAGAGAAATAGCAACTCATGTTGGAGAAATGTGATACGTAAGTAGTTTTAGTACACTCTTAAATATCCGAGTCAGAACTGATCTGGAACTGGGTCCGTTGGGATCATACACCATGCCGTGTACAAAAATGACTTGGTAGTTGGTTATGAAAACTCCGAATGGGGTCACCCTGTCCCAATTCATGACTCTGAATGGGTCATATGTGGCCCCAATCCTTGTCATTTCTAACCCGGACCGGTTTATGACCCCAACAGACCCAGTTCCTGGTCAGTTCTAACTCGGATGTGAAGAGTGTACGACGCAAGGTAGAGCTACTGTTTTTGATCGGGACAATACGTATCAAAATACACACACACACACACACACACACACAAAGATTATATTTACAGAGAATATTTGTAAGTCTATGTGTTTTGATAAGATTTCCTGATTCGGAATGGATTACGAAAATATGTAACTACCGGGCATCATTTCATTGATTTTTCATTTGTACACACCTTCTGTAGTTTGAGCATCTGTTGTGATTTCTGTTGTTTCCGGAGCAGTTGTTGAGTCAGTATTGGTTTGCGTGGTCTCAAGTGTCGTTTCTTCAGTTGTTACAGGAGCAGTTGTTGACTCAGTAGTAACTTCAGTAGTTTGAAGAGTTGTGTCCACTGTTGTTACAGGAGCTGTTGTTGACTCAGTAGTAACTTCAGTAGTTTGAAGAGTTGTGTCCACTGTTGTTACAGGAGCAGTTGTTGAGTCAGTAGTAACTTCAGTACTTTCCAGGGTTGTGTCCACTGTTGTTACAGGAGCTGCTGTTGACTCAGTAGTAACTTCAGTAGTTTGAATAGTTGTGTCCACTGTTGTTACAGGAGCTGTTGTTGACTCTGTAGTAACTTCAGTTGTTTGAAGAGTTGTATCTACTGTTGTTACAGGAGCTGTTGTTGACTCAGTAGTAACTTCAGTAGTTTCCAGGGTTGTGTCCACTGTTGTTACGGGAGCTGTTGTTGACTCAGTAGTAACTTCAGTAATTTCCAGGGTTGTGTCCACTGTTGTTACAGGAGCTGTTGTTGACTCAGTAGTAACTTCAGTAGTTTGAATAGTTGTGTCCACTGTTGTTACAGGAGCTGTTGTTGACTCTGTAGTAACTTCAGTTGTTTGAAGAGTTGTATCTACTGTTGTTACAGGAGCTGTTGTTGACTCAGTAGTAACTTCAGTAGTTTCCAGGGTTGTGTCCACTGTTGTTACGGGAGCTGTTGTTGACTCAGTAGTAACTTCAGTAATTTCCAGGGTTGTGTCCACTGTTGTTACAGGAGCTGTTGTTGACTCAGTAGTAACTTCAGTAGTTTGAATAGTTGTGTCCACTGTTGTTACAGGAGCAGTTGTTGACTCAGTAGTAACTTCAGTTGTTTGAAGAGTTGTATCTACTGTTGTTACAGGAGCTGTTGTTGACTCAGTAGTAACTTCAGTAGTTTCCAGGGTTGTGTCCACTGTTGTTACAGGAGCTGTTGTTGACTCAGTAGTCGCGTCCGTTGTCTGAAGCGTCGTTAGGACTTTTGTTGTCGATTGTGTAGTCACATCAGTCGTTTCCTCAGTAGTCTCAGCTTCTGTGGTTGCTGAATGAACAGAATTTTATAATAAAAATACGATACGATTCTCTTTTCAAAGTACCTATCATATTGCAGTGACGACAGATATATTTTACAATTACGGGAGGGTGGAGACCTTTCAAAATTAGACACAGATGAACATTTGCACGATTGAAGTTGATATTCTCAATCTTGTCAACATCATTTGCAAAATATGCCAGATTATAAAGTCCGAAAATCACACGGAAATGAGTATTTCTCGAAGGTGTGATTGGTTTTAGATGTGTTATCTTTCACCGTTTTATTTCTGAGAATGTATATCTTTTTTAAGGTATTTCTTTGCTGATTAATAGCAAAGGTGGAGGCTGTCAAAAACAAAGTCAATCTTAAAAATAACGAAACGAGAAAAATATATATATATAAAACTAGAGATGATATGTGCCGAAGATCTCGTTGAGAGAATACGGAGATGTAGTGAGGGAAAAAGGTGGAAACTTTACCACGTCTTTCAACCCACCAATCTAGCTATATTCTGGATCGGCAGAAGAGAAATAGCAACTCATGTTGGAGAAATGTGATACGTAAGTAGTTTTAGTACACTCTTAAATATCCGATTCAGAACTGATCCGGAACTGGGTCCGTTGGGATCATACACCATGCCGTGTACAAAAATGACTTGGTAGTTGGTTATGAAGACTCCGAATGGGGTCACCCTGTCCCAATTCATGACTCTGAATGGGTCATATGTGGCCCCAATCCTTGTCATTTCTAACCCGCACCGGTTTATGACCCCAGCAGACCCAGTTCCTGGTCAGTTCTCACTCGGATGTTTTAAGAGTGTACGACGCAAGGTAGAACTACTGTTTTTGATCGGGACAATATGTATCAAAACACACACACACACACACACACACACACAAAGATTACATTTACAGAGAATATTTGTAAGTCTATTTGTTTTGATATGATATCCTGATTCGGAATTGATTACGAAAAAATGTAACTACCGGGCATCATTTCATTGATTTTTCATTTGTACACACCTTCTGTAGTTTGAGTATCTGTTGTGATTTCTGTTGTTTCCGGAGCAGTTGTTGAGTCAGTAGTGGCTTGTGTGGTCTCAAGTGTCGTTTCTTCTGTTGTTACAGGAGCAGTTGTTGACTCAGTAGTAACTTCAGTAGTTTGAGGAGTTGTGTCCACTGTTGTTACAGGAGCTGTTGTTGACTCAGTAGTAACTTCAGTAGTTTGAAGAGTTGTGTCCACTGTTGTTACAGGAGCAGTTGTTGACTCAGTAGTAACTTCAGTAGTTTGAAGAGTTGTGTCCACTGCTGTTACAGGAGCAGTTGTTGACTCAGTAGTAACTTCAGTTGTTTGAAGAGTTGTATCTACTGTTGTTACAGGAGCTGTTGTTGACTCAGTAGTAACTTCAGTAGTTTCCAGGGTTGTGTCCACTGTTGTTACAGGAGCTGTTGTTGACTCAGTAGTCGCGTCCGTTGTCTGAAGCGTCGTTAGGACTTTTGTTGTCGATTGTGTAGTCACATCAGTCGTTTCCTCAGTAGTCTCAGCTTCTGTGGTTGCTGAATGAACAGAATTTTATAATAAAAATACGATACGATTCTCTTTTCAAAGTACCTATCATATTGCAGTGACGACAGATATATTTTACAATTACGGGAGGGTGGAGACCTTTCAAAATTAGACACAGATGAACATTTGCACGATTGAAGTTGATATTCTCAATCTTGTCAACATCATTTGCAAAATATGCCAGATTATAAAGTCCGAAAATCACACGGAAATGAGTATTTCTCGAAGGTGTGATTGGTTTTAGATGTGTTATCTTTCACCGTTTTATTTCTGAGAATGTATATCTTTTTTAAGGTATTTCTTTGCTGATTAATAGCAAAGGTGGAGGCTGTCAAAAACAAAGTCAATCTTAAAAATAACGAAACGAGAAAAATATATATATATAAAACTAGAGATGATATGTGCCGAAGATCTCGTTGAGAGAATACGGAGATGTAGTGAGGGAAAAAGGTGGAAACTTTACCACGTCTTTCAACCCACCAATCTAGCTATATTCTGGATCGGCAGAAGAGAAATAGCAACTCATGTTGGAGAAATGTGATACGTAAGTAGTTTTAGTACACTCTTAAATATCCGATTCAGAACTGATCCGGAACTGGGTCCGTTGGGATCATACACCATGCCGTGTACAAAAATGACTTGGTAGTTGGTTATGAAGACTCCGAATGGGGTCACCCTGTCCCAATTCATGACTCTGAATGGGTCATATGTGGCCCCAATCCTTGTCATTTCTAACCCGCACCGGTTTATGACCCCAGCAGACCCAGTTCCTGGTCAGTTCTCACTCGGATGTTTTAAGAGTGTACGACGCAAGGTAGAACTACTGTTTTTGATCGGGACAATATGTATCAAAACACACACACACACACACACACACACACAAAGATTACATTGACAGAGAATATTTGTAAGTCTATTTGTTTTGATATGATATCCTGATTCGGAATGGATTACGAAAAAATGTAACTACCGGGCATCATTTCATTGATTTTTCATTTGTACACACCTTCTGTAGTTTGAGCATCTGTTGTGATTTCTGTTGTTTCCGGAGCAGTTGTTGAGTCAGTAGTGGCTTGTGTGGTCTCAAGTGTCGTTTCTTCTGTTGTTACAGGAGCAGTTGTTGAATCAGTAGTAACTTCAGTAGTTTGAGGAGTTGTGTCCACTGTTGTTACAGGAGCTGTTGTTGACTCAGTAGTAACTTCAGTAGTTTGAAGAGTTGTGTCCACTGTTGTTACAGGAGCAGTTGTTGACTCAGTAGTAACTTCAGTAGTTTCCAGGGTTGTGTCCACTGTTGTTACAGGAGCTGTTGTTGACTCAGTAGTAACTTCAGTAGTTTGAATAGTTGTGTCCACTGTTGTTACAGGAGCAGTTGTTGACTCAGTAGTAACTTCAGTTGTTTGAAGAGTTGTCTCCACTGTTGTTACAGGAGCAGTTGTTGACTGAGTAACTTCAGTTGTTTGAAGAGTTGTATCTACTGTTGTTACAGGAGCTGTTGTTGACTCAGTAGTAACTTCAGTAGTTTGAAGAGTTGTGTCCACTGTTGTTACAGGAGCAGTTGTTGACTCAGTAGTAACTTCAGTAGTTTCCAGGGTTGTGTCCACTGTTGTTACAGGAGCTGTTGTTGACTCAGTAGTAACTTCAGTAGTTTCCAGGGTTGTGTCCACTGTTGTTACAGGAGCTGTTGTTGACTCAGTAGTAACTTCAGTAGTTTGAATAGTTGTGTCCACTGTTGTTACAGGAGCAGTTGTTGACTCAGTAGTAACTTCAGTAGTTTCCAGGGTTGTGTCCACTGTTGTTACAGGAGCAGTTGTTGACTCAGTAGTAACTTCAGTAGTTTCCAGGGTTGTGTCCACTGTTGTTACAGGAGCTGTTGTTGACTCAGTAGTAACTTCAGTAGTTTGAATAGTTGTGTCCACTGTTGTTACAGGAGCAGTTGTTGACTCAGTAGTAACTTCAGTTGTTTGAATAGTTGTGTCCACTGTTGTTACAGGAGCAGTTGTTGTCAGTAACTTCAGTTGTTTGAAGAGTTGTATCTACTGTTGTTACAGGAGCTGTTGTTGACTCAGTAGTTGTTGACTCAGTAGTAACTTCAGTAGTTTGAATAGTTGTGTCCACTGTTGTTACAAGAGCAGTTGTTGACTCAGTAGTAACTTCAGTTGTTTGAAGAGTTGTATCTACTGTTGTCCCAGGAGCTGTTGTTGACTCAGTAGTAACTTCAGTAGTTTCCAGGGTTGTGTCCACTGTTGTTACGGGAGCTGTTGTTGACTCAGTAGTAACTTCAGTTGTTTGAAGAGTTGTATCTACTGTTGTTACAGGAGCAGTTGTTGACTCAGTAGTAACTTCAGTAGTTTCCAGGGTTGTGTCCACTGTTGTTACAGGAGCTGTTGTTGACTCAGTAGTAACTTCAGTAGTTTCCAGGGTTGTGTCCACTGTTGTTACAGGAGCTGTTGTTGACTCAGTAGTAACTTCAGTTGTTTGAAGAGTTGTATCTACTGTTGTTACAGGAGCTATTGTTGACTCAGTAGTGGCTTCCGTTGTCTGAAGCGTCGTTAGGACTTCTGTTGTCGATTGTGTAGTCACATCAGTCGTTTCCTCAGTAGTCTCAGCTTCTGTGGTTGCTGAATGAACAGAATTTTATAATAAAAATACAATACGATTCTCTTTTCAAAGTACCTATCATATTGCAGTGACGACAGATATATTTTACAATTACGGGAGGGTGGAGACCTTTCAAAATTAGACACAGATGAACATTTGCACGATTGAAGTTGATATTCTCAATCTTGTCAACATCATTTGCAAAATATGCCAGATTATAAAGTCCGAAAATCAAACGGAAATGAGTATTTCGCGAAAGTGTGATTGGTTTTAGATGTGTTATCTTTCACCGTTTTATTTCTGAGAATGTATATCTTTTTTAAGGTATTTCTTTGCTGATTAATAGCAAAGGTGGAGGCAGTAAAAAACAAAGTCAATCTTAAAAATAACGAAAGGAGAAAATATATATATATTAAACTAGAGATGATATGTGCCGAAGATCTCGTTGAGAGAATACGGAGATGTAGTGAGGGAAAAAGGTGGAAAATTTACCACGTCTTTCAACCCACCTATCTAGCTATATTCTGGATCGGCAGAAGAGAAATAGCAACTCATGTTGGAGAAATGTCATACGTAAGTAGTTTTAGTACACTCTTAAATATCCGAGTCAGAACTGATCCGGAACTGGGTCCGTTCGGATCATACACCATGCCGTGTACAAAAATGACTTGGTAGTTGGTTATGAAGACTCCGAATGGGGTCACCCTGTCCCAATTCATGACTCTGAATGGGTCATATGTGGCCCCAATCCTTGTCATTTCTAACCCGGAACGGTTTATGACCCCAATAGGCCCAGTTCCTGGTCAGTTCTTACTCGGATGTTTTAAGAGTGTACGACGCAAGGTAGAGCTACTGTTTTTGATCGGGACAATATGTATCAAAACACACACACACACACACACACACACACACACAAAGATTACATTTACAGAGAATATTTGTAAGTCTATGTGTTTTGATATGATTTCCTGATTCGGAGTGGATTACGAAAAAATGTAACTACCGGGCATCATTTCATTGATTTTTTCATTTGTACACACCTTCTTCAGTTTGAGCATCTGTTGTGATTTCTGTTGTTTCCGGCACAGTTGTTGAGTCAGTAGTGGCTTGTGTGGTCTCAAGTGTCGTTTCTTCTGTTGTTACAGGAGCAGTTGTTGACTCAGTAGTAACTTCAGTATTTTGAAGAGTTGTGTCCACTGTTGTTACAGGAGCTGTTGTTGACTCAGTAGTAACTTCAGTAGTTTGAAGAGTTGTGTCCACTGCTGTTACAGGAGCAGTTGTTGACTCAGTAGTAACTTCAGTAGTTTCCAGGGTTGTGTCCACTGTTGTTAAAGGAGCTGTTGTTGACTCAGTAGTAACTTCAGTAGTTTGAAGAGTTGTATCTACTGTTGTTACAGGAGCTGTTGTTGACTCAGTAGTAAATTCAGTAGTTTCCAGGGTTGTGTCCACTGTTGTTACAGGAGCTGTTGTTGACTCAGTAGTAACTTCAGTAGTTTGAATAGTTGTGTCCACTGTTGTTACAGGAGCAGTTGTTGACTCAGTAGTAACTTCAGTAGTTTGAATAGTTGTGTCCACTGTTGTTACAGGAGCAGTTGTTGACTCAGTAGTAACTTCAGTTGTTTGAAGAGTTGTATCTACTGTTGTTACAGGAGCTGTTGATGACTCAGTAGTGGCTTCCGTTGTCCGAAGCGTCGTTAGGACTTTTTGTTGTCGATTGTGTAGTCACATCAGTCGTTTCCTCAGTAGTCTCAGCTTCTGTGGTTGCTGAATGAACAGAATTTTATAATAAAAATACGATACGATTCTCTTTTCAAAGTACCTATCATATTGCAGTGACGAGAGATATATTTTACAATTACGGGAGGGTGGAGATCTTTCAAAATTAGACACAGATGAACATTTGCACGATTGAAGTTGATATTCTCAATCTTGTCAACATCATTTGCGAAATATGCCAGATTATGAAGTCCGAAAATCAAACGGAAATGAGTATTTCGCGAAAGTGTGATTGGTTTTAGATGTGTTATCTTTCACCGTTTTATTTCCGTGAATGTATATCTTTTTTAAGGTATTTCTTTGCTGATTAATAGCAAAGGTGGAGGCTGTCAAAAACAAAGTCAATCTTAAAAATAACGAAACGAGAAAAAAAATATATATAAAACTAGAGATGATATGTGCCGAAGATCTCGTTGAGAGAATACGGAGATGTAGTAAGGGAAAAAGGTGGAAAAGTTACCACGTCTTTCAACCCACCAATCTAGGTATATTCTGGTTCGGCAGAAGAGAAATAGGAACTCATGTTGGAGAAATGTGATACGTAAGTAGTTTTAGTACACTTTTAAATATCCGAGTCAGAACTGATCCGGAACTGGGTCCGTTGGGATCATACACCATGCCGTGTGCAAAAATGACTTGGTAGTTGGTTATGAAGACTCCGAATGGGGTCACCCTGTCCCAATTCATGACTCTGAATGGGTCATATGTGGCCCCAAACCTTGTCATTTCTAATCCGGAACGGTTTATTACTCCAACAGACCCAGTTCCTGGTCAGTTCTGACTCGGACGTTTTAAGAGTGTACGACGCAAGGTAGAGCTACTGTTTTTGATCGGGACAATACGTATCAAAATACACACACACACACACACACTCACAAAGATTAAATTTACAGAGAATATTTGTAAGTCTATGTGTTTTGATATGATATCCTGATTCGGAATGGATTACGAAAAAATGTAACTACCGGGCATCATTTCATTGCTTTTATATTTTTACACACCTTCTGTAGTTTGAGCATCTGTTGTGATTTCTGTTGTTTCCGGAGCAGTTGTTGAGTCAGTAGTGGCTTGTGTGGTTTCAAGTGTCGTTTCTTCTGTTGTTACAGGAGCAGTTGCTGACTCAGTAGTAACTTCAGTAGTTTGAAGAGTTGTGTCCACTGTTGTTACAGGAACTGTTGTTGACTCAGTAGTAACTTCAGTAGTTTGAAGAGTTGTGTCGACTGTTGTTACAGGAGCAGTTGTTGACTCAGTAGTAACTTCAGTTGTTTGAAGAGTTGTATCTACTGTTGTTACAGGAGCTGTTGTTGACTCAGTAGTAACTTCAGTAGTTTCCAGGGTTGTGTCCACTGTTGTTACGGGAGCTGTTGTTGACTCAGCAGTAACTTCAGTAGTTTCCAGGGTTGTGTCCACTGTTGTTACAGGAGCAGATGTTGACTCAGTAGTAACTTCAGTAGTTTGAATAGTTGTGTCCACTGTTGTTACAGGAGCAGTTGACTTGACTTAGTAGTAACTTCAGTTGCTGACTTGAAGAGTTGTATCTACTGTTGTTACAGGAGCTGTTGTTGACTCTGTAGTGGCTTTCGTTGTCTGAAGCGTCGTTAGGACTTCTGTTGTCGATTGTGTAGTCACATCAGTCGTTTCCTCAGTAGTCTCAGCTTCTGTGGTTGCTGAATGAACAGAATTTTATAACAAAAATACGATACGATTCTCTTTTCAAAGTACCTATCATATTGCAGTGACGACAGATATATTTTACAATTACGGGAGGGTGGAGACCTTGCAAAATTAGACACAAAAGAACATTTGCACGATTGAAGTTGATATTCTCAATCTTGTCAACATCATTTGCGAAATATGCCAGATTATAAAGTCCGAAAATTAAACGGAAATGAGTATTTCGCGAAAGTGTGATTGGTTTTAGATGTGTTATCTTTCACCGTTTTATTTCTGTGAATGTATATCTTTTTTAAGGTATTTCTTTGCTGATTAATAGCAAAGGTGGAGGCTGTCAAAAACAAAGTCAATCTTAAAAATAACGAAACGAGAAAAATATATATATATATATAAAACTAGAGATGATATGTGACCCGCTACAACAAAATGATCCTAAAGTCGGGCGAGGTCGATTATTTGAAAATTGCATGATATAATCCCCTAATCTTTCTGCTTTAAATTGATATATAACATTTTATAACAATAATCGGCTGCTGAGATATCGATGTTTAAAAGAGAGCATGTCGAGGCGTCTGGAAAATCACTGTTTTGAGAAAAGCGCCCTTAAAGTCTTCTTTCGACGCAATCGCGATCACGGACACGTCAAGTTAGTTTTCACCTCTGGACAATAGAAGGTAAGCCCTAGCAACCCCCGAAGAGTTCATTCAAGCACATCAGCGTCGGCGGTCTCCTCACCAACCAATCAGTGACCAGAATGTGAGAAGCGGCTGAGCATGGCGCGCCCCGCCGGCACGTGCACCAGTCGACTGGGCAGTGTGCGAGCTTCACGCTTCGGTTAGCAGCAAGCAGCAAACTGACCAATGAGATCACTCTGGTCGTTGTTAGGGGCGGAACCTATCTGTGGCGCTCAATCCAAATTTTCGAACCAGTGCTTCGTGAAACGCCAAAAAACATGGCTCAGAAAAACGCTAGTTTTTTGGTCTTTCCTTTGATCATTTTGCTTCAAAATTTCGACAGATGATAGAAGACACGTTAGACTCCAATAATATATCAAAATCAGAATATCGTAAGTTTTGACCAATTTTAATGCTCTGACTTCAAACTCGATTTTCACGGCTTCAACCGTGCGCGACTTTAGGACCTTTTTGTTGTAGGGGGTCACATATGTGCCGGAGATCTCGTTGAGAGAATACGGAGATGTAGTGAGGGAAAAAGGTGGAAAATTTACCACGTCTTTCAACCCACCAATCTAGCTATATTCTGGATCGGCAGAAGAGAAATAGCAACTCATGTTGGAGAAATGTAATACGTAAGTAGTTTCAGTACACTCTTAAATATCCGAGTCAGAACTGATCCGGAACTGGGTCCGTTGGGATTATACACCATGCCGTGTACAAAAATGACTTGGTAGTTGGTTATGAAGACTCCGAATGGGGTCACCCTGTCCCAATTCATGACTCTGAATGGGTCATATGTGGCCCCAATCCTTGTCATTTCTAACTCGGAACGGTTTATGACCCCAGCAGACCCAGTTCCTGGTCAGTTCTCACTCGGATGTTTTAAGAGTGTAGGCCTACAACGCAAGGTAGAGCTACTGTTTTTGATCGGGACAATATGTATCAAAACACACACACACACACACACACACAAAGATTACATTTACAGAGAATATTTGTAAGTCTATGTGTTTTGATATGATTTCCTGATTCGGATGGATTACGAAAAAATGTAACTACCGGGCATCATTTCATTGATTTTTCATTTGGACACACCTTCTGTAGTTTGAGCATCTGTTGTGATTTCTGTTGTTTCCGGAGCAGTTGTTGAGTCAGTAGTGGCTTGTGTGGTCTCAAGTGTCGTTTCTTCTGTTGTTACAGGAGCAGTTGTTGACTCAGTAGTAACTTCAGTAGTTTGAAGAGTTGTGTCCACTGTTGTTACAGGAGCAGTTGTTGACTCAGTAGTAACTTCAGTTGTTTGAAGAGTTGTATCTACTGTTGTTACAGGAGCTGTTGTTGACTCAGTAGTAACTTCAGTAGTTTCCAGGGTTGTGTCCACTGTTGTTACAGGAGCTGTTGTTGACTCAGTAGTAACTTCAGTAGTTTCCAGGGTTGTGTCCACTGTTGTTACAGGAGTTGTTGTTGACTCAGTAGTAACTTCAGTAGTTTGAATAGTTGTGTCCACTGTTGTTACAGGAGCAGTTGTTGAATCAGTAGTAACTTCAGTTGTTTGAAGAGTTGTATCTACTGTTGTTGCAGGAGCTGTTGTTGACTCAGTAGTCGCTTCCGTTGTCTGAAGCGTCGTTAGGACTTTTGTTGTCGATTGTGTAGTCACATCAGTCGTTTCCTCAGTAGTCTCAGCTTCTGTGGTTGCTGAATGAACAGAATTTTATAATAAAAATGCGATACGATTCTCTTTTCAAAGTACCTATCATATTGCAGTGACGACAGATATATTTTACAATTACGGGAGGGTGGAGACCTTGCAAAATTAGACACAGATGAACATTTGCACAATTGAAGTTGATATTCTCAATCTTGTCAACATCATTTGCGAAATATGCCAGATTATGAAGTCCGAAAATCAAACGGAAATGAGTATTTCGCGAAAGTGTGATTGGTTTTAGATGTGTTATCTTTCACCGTTTTATTTTCTGTGAATGTATATCTTTTTTAGGGTGTTTCTTTGCTGATTAAAAGCAAAGGTGGAGGGTGTCAAAAACAAAGTCAATCTTAAAAATAACGAAACGAGAAAAAAGATATATATATAAAGCTAGAGATGATATGTGCCGAAGATCTCGTTGAGAGAATACGGAGATGTAGTGAGAGAAAAAGGTGGAAAATTTACGTCTTTCAACCCACCAATCTAGCTATATTCTAGATCGGCAGAAGAGAAATAGCAACTCATGTTGGAGAAATGTGAAACGTAAGTGCTTTTAGTACACTCTTAAATATCCGAGTCAGAACTGATCCGGAACTGGGTCCGTTCGGATCATACACCATGCCGTGTACAAAAATGACTTGGTAGTTGGTTATGAAGACTCCGAATGGGTCGCACTGTCCCAATTCATGACTCTGAATGGGTCATATGTGGCCCCAATCCTTGTCATTTCTAACCCGGAACGGTTTATGACCCCAACAGACCCAGTTCCTGCATGGTCAGTTCTAACTCGGATGTTTTAAGAGTGTACGACGCAAGGTAGAGCTACTGTTTTTGATCGGGACAATACGTATCAAAATACACACACACACACACACACACACACACAAAGATTAAATTTACAGAGAATATTTGTAAGTCTAGTTGGTTATGAAGACTCCGAATGCATGCCCTTACGAAAAAGTCCTGTGGTACTGCTGTGGTAAATACCACAGGACGGTACCTCGGGACAGTACCACAGGACAGTACCACAGGACATTACCACAGGACAGTACCACAGGAATTGTCCTGTGGTATTTGGGACATACCACAGGACAGTACCACAGGAATTCCTGTGGTATTTTGGGACGTACCACAGGGCAGTACCACAGGACTAGTACCACAGAACAGTACCACAGGTACTGTCCTGTGGTATTTTGGGACAGTACCACAGTACAGTACGACAGGTCGATCATTACCACACAGCATTACCACAGGGCAGTACCACACAACATTTCCATGGTACCACAGGAGAGTACCACACAGGATAGATCGAAAAAAAAAAATCTGGGAGAATTTTAGCCACATATCAAGGAATATTCCTGATAGGTGAGTGATGGATTTCAGGACAAACATGGCCCTACTTAATAACCTGTCCTACTCCTAACATATAACCTCAAACGAGAGTCTAATGGCCAAGTGCCAATCTAGTCCTATAATAGATCTACATAGTCATATTCTATTCCTAGGTAGCCATCGAGTGTATCAGTACATATATATATGGCCGTCTATCCGTAAAGCATTAAGGCATGGTTACTAACTCGATTATGCTTTATTATCAAGATATGAAATTACACTTTCATAACAATATCTATGATATTGGGAATAAATAACATAATTAGACAATCTTTCATGAAAGTTCAAAGTAAGTTCTATCATTAATACTTTGACTTTTTAAGTCATATATGTATTTTCTAAAATCTATAGTGCTTTTTATGAATATTCATGAGCTATGTAAAAATTTGTACCACAGGAGTACCACAGGAGTACCACAGGAGTACCACAGAAGTGCTTTACATCAGCAATTTCACTATAAATAGGTAATACTGTAGGAGTATAGGACAGGATAAGTAATGGCAAATGAAATGCTATAATTTACAGCATAACTCATCTATCAATTAATTGAGGAATATTAATATGTGCTTTTTGGTTTGTATTTTTGTTATAAATTTCAGTTGATTCTGCCTTACAATTTTCCTGTATGGTATTCCTGTGTGGTACTGCTGTTTGATATTCTCCTGATGTGATAGTCCTCTGGTATAAAATGTTAAGAAAAAAAAAAAGAATATCCTGTAGCATTTTTCTGTGGTACTTACGAATTTCATTTGCTGTGTGGTACTTCTGTGTTGAATAGCACCATAATGATTTTCCTGTGGGATTTTGGACAGTTCCTGTGGTACTCTCCTGTGGTATACATCGAAAATTACCACAGCAATTCCTGTCGTACTGTCCTGTGGTACGTCCCAAAATTCCACAGGACAATTCGTGTGGTACTGTCCTGTGGTACGTCCCAAAATACCACAGGACAAGTCATGTGGTACTGTCCTGTGGTACTATCCTGTGGTACTTTCCTGTGGTACTGTCCTGTGGTACTGCCCTGTGGTACTGTCCTGTGGTACGTCCCAAAATACCACAGGACATGTCGTGTGGTACTGTCCTGTGGTACTATCCTGTGGTACTGCCCTGTGGTACTGTCCTGTGGTACGTCCCAAAATACCACAGGACAATTCCTGTGGTACTGTCCTGTGGTATGTCCCAAAATACCACAGGACAAGTTGTGTGGTACTGTCCTCTAGTACTATCCTGTGGTACTGCCCTGTGGTACGTCCCAAAATACCACAGGGCAAGTCATGTGGTACTGTCCTGTGGTACTATCCTGTGGTACTTTCCTGTGGTACTGCCCTGTGGTACTGTCCTGTGGTACGTCCCAAAATACCACAGGACATGTCGTGTGGTACTGTCCTGTGGTACTATCCTGTGGTACTGCCCTGTGGTACTGTCCTGTGGTACGTCCCAAAATACCACAGGACAAGTTGTGTGGTACTGTCCTGTGGTACTATCCTGTGGTACTGTCCTGTGGTACTGCCCTGTGGTACGTCCCAAAATACCACAGGGCAAGTCGTGTGGTACTGTCCTGTGGTACTATCCTGTGGTACTATTCTGTGGTACTTTCCTGTGGTACTGTCATGGGGTCACCCTGTCCCAATTCATGACTCTGAATTGGTCATATGTGGCCCCAATCCTTGTCATTTCTAACCCGGAACGGTTTATGACCCCAGCAGACCCAGTTCCTGGTCAGTTCTCACTCGGATGTTTTAAGAGTGTACGACGCAAGGTAGAACTACTGTTTTTGATCGGGACAATATGTATCAAAACACACACACACACACACACACACACACAAAGATTACATTTACAGAGAATATTCGTAAGTCTATGTGTTTTGATATGATTTCCTGATTCGGAATGTATTACGAAAAAATGTAACTACCGGGCATCATTTCATTGCTTTTATATTTGTACACACCTTCTGTAGTTTGAGCATCTGTTGTGATTTCTGTTGTTTCCGGAGCAGTTGTTGAGTCAGTAGTGGCTTGTGTGGTCTCAAGTGTCCTTTCTTCTGTTGTTACAGGAGCAGTTGTTGACTCAGTAGTAACTTCAGTAGTTTGAAGAGTTGTGTCCACTGTTGTTACAGGAGCAGTTGTTGACTCAGTAGTAACTTCAGTAGTTTGAAGAGTTGTATCTACTGTTGTATCTACTGTTGTTACAGGAGCTGTTGTTGACTCAGTAGTAATTTCAGTAGTTTCCAGGGTTGTGTCCACTGTTGTTACGGGAGCTGCTGTTGACTCAGTAGTAACTTCAGTAGTTTGAATAGTTGTGTCCACTGTTGTTACAGGAGCTGTTGTTGACTCAGTAGTAACTTCAGTAGTTTGAATAGTTGTGTCCACTGTTGTTAGAGGAGCAGTTGTTGACTCAGTAGTAACTTCAGTTGTTTGAAGAGTTGTATCTACTGTTGTTACAGGAGCTGTTGTTGACTCAGTAGTAACTTCAGTAGTTTGAAGAGTTGTGTCCACTGTTGTTACAGGAGCTGTTGTTGACTCAGTAGTAACTTCAGTAGTTTGAAGAGTTGTGTCCACTGTTGTTACAGCAGCAGTTGTTGACGCAGTAGTAACTTCAGTAGTTTGAATAGTTGTGTCCACTGTTGTTACAGGAGCTGTTGTTGACTCAGTAGTAACTTCAGTAGTTTGAATAGTTGTGTCCACTGTTGTTACAGGAGCAGTTGTTGACTCAGTAGTAACTTCAGTTGTTTGAAGAGTTGTATCTAATGTTGTTACAGGAGCTGTTGTTGACTCAGTAGTAACTTCAGTAGTTTCCAGGGTTGTGCCCACTGTTGTTACAGGAGCTGTTGTTGACTCAGTAGTAACTTCAGTAGTTTGAATAGTTGTTTCCACTGTTGTTACAGGAGGTGTTGTTGACTCAGTAGTAACTTCAGTTGTTTGAAGAGTTGTATCTACTGTTGTTATAGGAGCTGTTGTTGACTCAGTAGTGGCTTCCGTTGTCTGAAGCGTCGTTAGGACTTTTGCTGTCGATTGTGTAGTCACATCAGTAGTTTCCTCAGTAGTCTCAGCTTCTGTGGTTGCTGAATGAACAGAATTTTATAATAAAAATACCATACGATTCTCTTTTCAAAGTACCTATCATATTGCAGTGACGACAGATATATTTTACAATTACGGGAGGGTGGAGACCTTTCAAAACTAGACACAGATGAACATTTGCACGATTGAAGTTGATATTCACAATCTTGTCAACATCATTTGCGAAATATGCCAGATTATAAAGTCCGAAAATCAAACGGAAATGAGTATTTCGCGTAAGTGTGATTGGTTTTAGATGTGTTATCTTTCACCGTTTTATTTCTGTGAATGTATATCTTTTTTAAGGTATTTCTTTGCTGATTAAAAGCAAAGGTGGAGGGTGTCAAAAACAAAGTCAATCTTAAAAATAACGAAACGAGAAAAAAATATATATATAAGCTAGAGATGATATGTGCCGAAGATCTCGTTGAGAGAATACGGAGATGTAGTGAGGGAAAAAGGTGGAAAATTTACCACGTCTTTCAACCCACCAATCTAGCTATATTCTGGATCGGCAGAAGAGAAATAGCAACTCATGTTGGAGAAATGTGATACGTAAGTAGTTTTAGTACACTCTTAAATATCCGAGTCAGAACTGATCCGGAACTGGGTCCGTTGGGAGCATACACCATGCCGTGTACAAAAAGAACTTGGTAGTTGGTTATGAAGACTCCGAATGGGGTCACCCTGTCCCAATTCATGATTCTGAATGGGTCATATGTGGCCCCAATCCTTGTCATTTCTAACCCGGAACGGTTGATGACCACAACAGACCCAGTTCCTGGTCAGTTCTCACTCGGATGTTTTAAGAGTGTACAACGCAAGGTAGAGCTACTGTTTTTGATCGGGACAATATGTATCAAAACACACACACACACACACACACAACGATTAAATTTACAGTGAATATTTGTAAGTCTATGTGTTTTGATATGATTTCCTGATTCGGAATGGATTACGAAAAAATGTAACTACCGGGCATCATTTCATTGATTTTTCATTTGCACACACCTTCTGTAGTTTGAGCATCTGTTGTGATTTCTGTTGTTTCCATAGCCGTTGTTGAGTCAGTAGTGGCTTGTGTGGTCTCAAGTGTCGTTTCTTCTGTTGTTACAGGAGCAGTTGTTGACTCAGTAGTAACTTCAGTAGTTTGAAGAGTCGTGTCCACTGTTGTTACAGGAGCTGTTGTTGACTCAGTAGTAACTTCAGTAGTTTCCAGGGTTGTGTCCACTGTTGTTACGTGAGCTGTTGTTGACTCAGTAGTAACTTCAGTAGTTTGAATAGTTGTGTCCACTGTTGTTACAGGAGCTGTTGTTGACTCAGTAGTAACTTCAGTAGTTTGAATAGTTGTGTCCACTGTTGTTACAGGAGCAGTTGTTGACTCAGTAGTAACTTCAGTTGTTTGAAGAGTTGTATCTACTGTTGTTACAGGAGCTGTTGTTGACTCAGTAGTAACTTCAGTAGTTTCCAGGGTTGTGTCCACTGTTGTTACAGGAGCTGTTGTTGACTCAGTAGTAACTTCAGTAGTTTCCAGGGTTGTGTCCACTGTTGTTACAGGAGCTGTTGTTGACTCAGTAGTAACTTCAGTAGTTTGAATAGTTGTGTCCACCGCTGTTACAGGAGCAGTTGTTGACTCAGTAGTGGCTTCCGTTCTCTGAAGCGTCGTTAGGACTTCTGTTGTCGATTGTGTAGTCACATCAGTCGTTTCCTCAGTAGTCTCAGCTTCTGTGGTTGCTAAATGAACAGAATTTTATAATAAAAATACAATACGATTCTCTTTTCAAAGTACCTATCATATTGCAGTGACGACAGATATATTTTACAATTACGGAAGGGTGGAGACCTTTCAAAATTAGACACAGATGAACATTTGCAAAATTGAAGTTGATATTCTCAATCTTGTCAACATCATTTGCGAAATATGCCAGATTATAAAGTCCGAAAATCAAACGGAAATGAGTATTTCGCGAAAGTGTGATTGGTTTTAGATGTGTTATCTTTCACCGTTTTATTTCTGAGAATGTATATCTTTTTTAAGGTATTTCTTTGCTGATTAATAGCAAAGGTGGAGGCTGTCAAAAACAAAGTCAATCTTAAAAATAACGAAACGAGAAAAATATATATATATATATAAAACTAGAGATGATATGTGCCGAAGATCTCGTTGAGAGAATACGGAGATGTAGTGAGGGAAAAAGGTGGAAAATTTACCACGTCTTTCAACCCACCAATCTAGCTATATTCTGGATCGGTAGAAGAGAAATAGCAAATCATGTTGGAGAAATGTAATACGTAAGTAGTTTTAGTACACTCTTAAATATCCGAGTCAGAACTGATCCGGAACTGGGTCCGTTGGGAGCATACACCATGCCGTGTACAAAAAGAACTTGGTAGTTGGTTATGAAGACTCCGAATGGGGTCACCCTGTCCCAATTCATGATTCTGAATGGGTCATATGTGGCCCCAATCCTTGTCATTTCTAACCCGGAACGGTTGATGACCACAACAGACCCAGTTCCTGGTCAGTTCTCACTCGGATGTTTTAAGAGTGTACAACGCAAGGTAGAGCTACTGTTTTTGATCGGGACAATATGTATCAAAACACACACACACACACACACACACACACAACGATTACATTTACAGTGAATATTTGTAAGTCTATGTGTTTTGATATGATTTCCTGATTCGGAATGGATTACGAAAAAATGTAACTACCGGGCATCATTTCATTGATTTTTCATTTGCACACACCTTCTGTAGTTTGAGCATCTGTTGTGATTTCTGTTGTTTCCATAGCCGTTGTTGAGTCAGTAGTGGCTTGTGTGGTCTCAAGTGTCGTTTCTTCTGTTGTTAGAGGAGCAGTTGTTGACTCAGTAGTAACTTCAGTTGTTTGAAGAGTTGTATCTACTGTTGTTACAGGAGCTGTTGTTGACTCAGTAGTAACTTCAGTAGTTTCAAGAGTTGTGTCCACTGTTGTTACAGGAGCTGTTGTTGACTCAGTAGTAACTTCAGTAGTTTGAAGAGTTGTGTCCACTGTTGTTACAGCAGCAGTTGTTGACGCAGTAGTAACTTCAGTAGTTTGAATAGTTGTGTCCACTGTTGTTACAGGAGCTGTTGTTGACTCAGTAGTAACTTCAGTAGTTTGAATAGTTGTGTCCACTGTTGTTACAGGAGCAGTTGTTGACTCAGTAGTAACTTCAGTTGTTTGAAGAGTTGTATCTACTGTTGTTACAGGAGCTGTTGTTGACTCAGTAGTAACTTCAGTAGTTTCCAGGGTTGTGCCCACTGTTGTTACAGGAGCTGTTGTTGACTCAGTAGTAACTTCAGTAGTTTGAATAGTTGTTTCCACTGTTGTTACAGGAGGTGTTGTTGACTCAGTAGTAACTTCAGTTGTTTGAAGAGTTGTATCTACTGTTGTTACAGGAGCTGTTGTTGACTCAGTAGTGGCTTCCGTTGTCTGAAGCGTCGTTAGGACTTTTGCTGTCGATTGTGTAGTCACATCAGTAGTTTCCTCAGTAGTCTCAGCTTCTGTGGTTGCTGAATGAACAGAATTTTATAATAAAAATACCATACGATTCTCTTTTCAAAGTACCTATCATATTGCAGTGACGACAGATATATTTTACAATTACGGGAGGGTGGAGACCTTTCAAAACTAGACACAGATGAACATTTGCACGATTGAAGTTGATATTCACAATCTTGTCAACATCATTTGCGAAATATGCCAGATTATAAAGTCCGAAAATCAAACGGAAATGAGTATTTCGCGTAAGTGTGATTGGTTTTAGATGTGTTATATTTCACCGTTTTATTTCTGTGAATGTATATCTTTTTTAAGGTATTTCTTTGCTGATTAAAAGCAAAGGTGGAGGGTGTCAAAAACAAAGTCAATCTTAAAAATAACGAAACGAGAAAAAAATATATATATAAGCTAGAGATGATATGTGCCGAAGATCTCGTTGAGAGAATACGGAGATGTAGTGAGGGAAAAAGGTGGAAAATTTACCACGTCTTTCAACCCACCAATCTAGCTATATTCTGGATCGGCAGAAGAGAAATAGCAACTCATGTTGGAGAAATGTGATACGTAAGTAGTTTTAGTACACTCTTAAATATCCGAGTCAGAACTGATCCGGAACTGGGTCCGTTGGGAGCATACACCATGCCGTGTACAAAAAGAACTTGGTAGTTGGTTATGAAGACTCCGAATGGGGTCACCCTGTCCCAATTCATGATTCTGAATGGGTCATATGTGGCCCCAATCCTTGTCATTTCTAACCCGGAACGGTTGGTGACCACAACAGACCCAGTTCCTGGTCAGTTCTCACTCGGATGTTTTAAGAGTGTACAACGCAAGGTAGAGCTACTGTTTTTGATCGGGACAATATGTATCAAAACACACACACACACACACACACACAACGATTACATTTACAGTGAATATTTGTAAGTCTATGTGTTTTGATATGATTTCATGATTCGGAATGGATTACGAAAAAATGTAACTACCGGGCATCATTTCATTGATTTTTCATTTGCACACACCTTCTGTAGTTTGAGCATCTGTTGTGATTTCTGTTGTTTCCATAGCCGTTGTTGAGTCAGTAGTGGCTTGTGTGGTCTCAAGTGTCGTTTCTTCTGTTGTTACAGGAGCAGCTGTTGACTCAGTAGTAACTTCAGTAGTTAGAAGAGTCGTGTCCACTGTTGTTACAGGAGCTGTTGTTGACTCAGTAGTAACTTCAGTAGTTTCCAGGGTTGTGTCCACTGTTGTTACGTGAGCTGTTGTTGACTCAGTAGTAACTTCAGTAGTTTGAATAGTTGTGTCCACTGTTGTTACAGGAGCTGTTGTTGACTCAGTAGTAACTTCAGTAGTTTGAATAGTTGTGTCCACTGTTGTTACAGGAGCAGTTGTTGACTCAGTAGTAACTTCAGTTGTTTGAAGAGTTGTATCTACTGTTGTTACAGGAGCTGTTGTTGACTCAGTAGTAACTTCAGTAGTTTCCAGGGTTGTGTCCACTGTTGTTACAGGAGCTGTTGTTGACTCAGTAGTAACTTCAGTAGTTTGAATAGTTGTGTCCACCGCTGTTACAGGAGCAGTTGTTGACTCAGTAGTGGCTTCCGTTCTCTGAAGCGTCGTTAGGACTTCTGTTGTCGATTGTGTAGTCACATCAGTCGTTTCCTCAGTAGTCTCAGCTTCTGTGGTTGCTGAATGAACAGAATTTTATAATAAAAATACCATACGATTCTCTTTTCAAAGTACCTATCATATTGCAGTGACGACAGATATATTTTACAATTACGGAAGGGTGGAGACCTTTCAAAATTAGACACAGATGAACATTTACAAAATTGAAGTTGATATTCTCAATCTTGTCAACATCATTTGCGAAATATGCCAGATTATAAAGTCCGAAAATCAAACGGAAATGAGTATTTCGCGAAAGTGTGATTGGTTTTAGATGTGTTATCTTTCACCGTTTTATTTCTGAGAATGTATATCTTTTTTAAGGTATTTCTTTGCTGATTAATAGCAAAGGTGGAGGCTGTCAAAAACAAAGTCAATCTTAAAAGTAACGAAACGAGAAAAAAATATATATATATATAACTAGAGATGATATGTGCCGAAGATCTCGTTGAGAGAATACGGAGATGTAGTGAGGGAAAAAGGTGGAAAATTTACCACGTCTTTCAACCCACCAATCTAGCTATATTCTGGATCGGTAGAAGAGAAATAGCAACTCATGTTGGAGAAATGTAATACGTAAGTAGTTTTAGTACACTCTTAAATATCCGAGTCAGAACTGATCCGGAACTGGGTCCGTTGGGAGCATACACCATGCCGTGTACAAAAAGAACTTGGTAGTTGGTTATGAAGACTCCGAATGGGGTCACCCTGTCCCAATTCATGATTCTGAATGGGTCATATGTGGCCCCAATCCTTGTCATTTCTAACCCGGAACGGTTGATGACCACAACAGACCCAGTTCCTGGTCAGTTCTCACTCGGATGTTTTAAGAGTGTACAACGCAAGGTAGAGCTACTGTTTTTGATCGGGACAATATGTATCAAAACACACACACACACACACACACACAACGATTACATTTACAGTGAATATTTGTAAGTCTATGTGTTTTGATATGATTTCCTGATTCGGAATGGATTACGAAAAAATGTAACTACCGGGCATCATTTCATTGATTTTTCATTTGCACACACCTTCTGTAGTTTGAGCATCTGTTGTGATTTCTGTTGTTTCCATAGCCGTTGTTGAGTCAGTAGTGGCTTGTGTGGTCTCAAGTGTCGTTTCTTCTGTTGTTACAGGAGCAGTTGTTGACTCAGTAGTAACTTCAGTAGTTTGAAGAGTTGTGTCCACTGTTGTTACAGGAGCTGTTGTTGACTCAGTAGTAACTTCAGTAGTTTCCAGGGTTGTGTCCACTGTTGTTACGGGAGCTGTTGTTGACTCAGTAGTAACTTCAGTAGTTTGAATAGTTGTGTCCACTCTTGTTACAGGAGCTGTTGTTGACTCAGTAGTAACTTCAGTAGTTTGAATAATTGTGTCCACTGTTGTTACAGGAGCAGTTGTTGACTCAGTAGTAACTTCAGTTGTTTGAAGAGTTGTATCTACTGTTGTTACAGGAGCTGTTGTTGACTCAGTAGTAACTTCAGTAGTTTCCAGGGTTGTGTCCACTGTTGTTACAGGAGCTGTTGTTGACTCAGTAGTAACTTCAGTAGTTTCCAGGGTTGTGTCCACTGTTGTTACAGGAGCTGTTGTTGACTCAGTAGTAACTTCAGTAGTTTGAATAGTTGTGTCCACCGCTGTTACAGGAGCAGTTGTTGACTCAGTAGTGGCTTCCGTTCTCTGAAGCGTCGTTAGGACTTCTGTTGTCGATTGTGTAGTCACATCAGTCGTTTCCTCAGTAGTCTCAGCTTCTGTGGTTGCTGAATGAACAGAATTTTATAATAAAAATACCATACGATTCTCTTTTCAAAGTACCTATCATATTGCAGTGACGACAGATATATTTTACAATTACGGAAGGGTGGAGACCTTTCAAAATTAGACACAGATGAACATTTGCACAATTGAAGTTGATATTCTCAATCTTGTCAACATCATTTGCGAAATATGCCAGATTATAAAGTCCGAAAATCAAACGGAAATGAGTATTTCGCGAAAGTGTGATTGGTTTTAGATGTGTTATCTTTCACCGTTTTATTTCTGAGAATGTATATCTTTTTTAAGGTATTTCTTTGCTGATTAATAGCAAAGGTGGAGGCTGTCAAAAACAAAGTCAATCTTAAAAATAACGAAACGAGAAAAAAATATATATATATAAAACTAGAGATGATATGTGCCGAAGATCTCGTTGAGAGAATACGGAGATGTAGTGAGGGAAAAAGGTGGAAAATTTACCACGTCTTTCAACCCACCAATCTAGCTATATTCTGGATCGGTAGAAGAGAAATAAAAACTCATGTTGGAGAAATGTAATACGTAAGTAGTTTTAGTACACTCTTAAATATCCGAGTCAGAACTGATCCGGAACTGGGTCCGTTGGGATCATACACCATGCCGTGTACAAAAATGACTTGGTAGTTGGTTATGAAGACTCCGAATGGGGTCACCCTGTCCCAATTCCTGACTCTGAATGGGTCATATGTGGCCCCAATCCTTGTCATTTCTAACTCGGAACGGTTTATGACCCCAACAGACCCAGTTCCTGGTCAGTTCTCACTCGGATGTTTTAAGAGTGTACGACGCAAGGTAGAGCTGTTTTTGATCGGGACAATATGTATCAAAACACACACACACACACACACACACACACACACACAAAGATTACATTTACAGAGAATATTTGTAGGTCTATGTGTTTTGATATGAGTTCCTGATTCGGAATGTATTACGAAAAAATGTAACTACCGGGCATCATTTCATTGCTTTTATATTTGTACACACCTTCTGTAGTTTGAGCATCTGTTGTGATTTCTGTTGTTTCCGGAGCAGTTGATGAGTCAGTAGTGGCTTGTGTGGTCTCAAGTGTCGTTTCTTCTGTTGTTACAGGAGCAGTTGTTGACTCAGTAGTAACTTCAGTAGTTTGAAGAGTTGTGTCCACTGTTGTTACAGGAGCTGTTGTTGACTCAGTAGTAACTTCAGTAGTTTGAAGAGTTGTGTCCACTGTTGTTACAGCAGCAGTTGACGCAGTAGTAACTTCAGTAGTTTGAATAGTTGTGTCCACTGTTGTTACGGGAGCTGTTGTTGACTCAGTAGTAACTTCAGTAGTTTGAATAGTTGTGTCCACTGTTGTTACAGGAGCAGTTGTTGACTCAGTAGTAACTTCAGTTGTTTGAAGAGTTGTATCTACTGTTGTTACAGGAGCTGTTGTTGACTCAGTAGTAACTTCAGTAGTTTCCAGGGTTGTGTCCACTGTTGTTACAGGAGCTGTTGTTGACTCAGTAGTAACTTCAGTAGTTTCCAGGGTTGTGTCCACTGTTGTTACAGGAGCTGTTGTTGACTCAGTAGTAACTTCAGTAGTTTCCAGGCTTGTGTCCACTGTTGTTACAGGAGCAGTTGTTGAATCAGTAGTAACTTCAGTTGTTTGAAGAGTTATATCTACTGTTGTTACAGGAGTTGTTGTTGACTCAGTAGTAACTTCAGTAGTTTGAATAGTTGTGTCCACTGTTGTTACAGGAGCAGTTGTTGACTCAGTAGTAACTTCAGTTGTTTGAAGAGTTGTATCTACTGTTGTTACAGGAGCTGTTGTTGACTCAGTAGTGGCTTCCGTTGTCCGAAGCGTCGTTAGGACTTTTGTTGTCGATTGTGTAGTCACATCAGTAGTTTCCTCAGTAGTCTCAGCTTCTGTGGTTGCTGAATGAACAGAATTTTATAATAAAAATACGATACGATTCTCTTTTCAAAGTACCTATCATATTGCAGTGACGACAGATATATTTTACAATTACGGAAGGGTGGAGACCTTTCAAAATTAGACACAAATGAACATTTGTACAATTGAAGTTAATATTCTCAATCTTGTCAACATCATTTGCGAAATATGCCAGATTATAAAGTCCCAAAATCAAACGGAAATGAGTACTTCGCGAAAGTGTGAGTGATTTTAGATATGTTATCTTTCACCGTTTTATTTCTGTGAATGTATATCTTTTTAAAGGTATTTCTTTGCTGATTAAAGGCAAAGGTGGAGGGTGTCAAAAACAAGGTCAATCTTAAAAATAACGAAACGAGAAAAAAATATATATATAAGCTAGAGATGATATGTGCCGAAGGTCTCGTTGAGAGAATACGGAGATGTAGTGAGGGAAAAAGGTGGAAAATTTACCACGTCTTTCAACCCACCAATCTAGCTATATTCTGGATCAGCAGAAGAGAAATAGCAACTCATGTTGGAGAAATGTGATACGTAAGTAGTTTTAGTACACTCTTAAATATCCGAGTCAGAACTGATCCGGAACTGGGTCCGTTGGGATCATACACCATGCCGTGTACAAAAAGAACTTGGTAGTTGGTTATGAAGACTCCGAATGGGGTCACCCTGTCCCAATTCATGACTCTGAATGGGTCATATGTGGCCCCAATCCTTGTCATTTCTAACCCGGAACGGTTTATGACCACAACAGACCCAGTTCCTGGTCAGTTCTCACTCGGATGTTTTAAGAGTGTACGACGCAAGGTAGAGCTACTGTTTTTGATCGGGACAATATGTATCAAAACACACACACACACACACAACGATTACATTTACAGAGAATATTTGTAAGTCTATGTGTTTTGATATGATTTCCTGATTCGGAATGGATTACGAAAAAATGTAACTACCGGGCATCATTTCTTTGATTTTTCATTTGTACACACCTTCTGTAGTTTGAGCATCTGTTGTGATTTCTGTTGTTTCCGGAGCAGTTGTTGAGTCAGTAGTGGCTTGTGTGGTCTCAAGTGTCGTTTCTTCTGTTGTTACAGGAGCAGTTGTTGACTTAGTAGTAACTCCAGTAGTTTGAAGAGTTGTGTCCACTGTTGTTACAGGAGCTGTTGCTGACTCAGTAGTAACTTCAGTAGTTTGAAGAGTTGTATCTACTGTTGTTACAGGAGCTGTTGTTGACTCAGTAGTAACTTCAGTAGTTTCCAGGGTTGTGTCCACTGTTGTTACGGGAGCTGTTGTTGACACAGTAGTAACTTCAGTAGTTTGAATAGTTTTGTCCACTGTTGTTACAGGAGCTGTTGTTGACTCAGTAGTAACTTCAGTAGTTTGAATAGTTGTGACCACTGTTGTTACGGGAGCTGTTGTTGACTCAGTAGTAACTTCAGTAGTTTGAATAGTTGTGTCCACTGTTGTTAGAGGAGCTGTTGTTGACTCAGTAGTAACTTCAGTAGTTTCCAGGGTTGTGTCCACTGTTGTTACAGGAGCAGTTGTTGACTCAGTAGTAACTTCAGTAGTTTCCAGGGTTGTGTCCACTGTTGTTACAGGAGCTGTTGTTGACTCAGTAGTAACTTCAGTTGTTTGAAGAGTTGTATCTACTGTTGTTACAGGAGCTGTTGTTGACTCAGTAGTGGCTTCCGTTGTCTGAAGCGTCGTTAGGACTTCTGTTGTCGATTGTGTAGTCACATCAGTCGTTTCCTCAGTAATCTCAGCTTCTGTGGTTGCTGAATGAACAGAATTTTATAATAAAAATACCATACGATTCTGTTTTCAAAGTACCTATCATATTGCAGTGACGACAGATATATTTTACAATTACGGGAGGGTGGAGACCTTTCAAAATTAGACACAGATGAACATTTGCACGATTGAAGTTGATATTCTCAATCTTGTCAACATCATTTGCGAAATATGTCAGATTATAAAGTTCCAAAATCAAACGGAAATGAGTATTTCGCGAAAGTGTGATTGATTTTAGATGTGTTATCTTTCACCGTTTTATTTCTGTGAATGTATGTCCTTTTTAAGGTATTTCTTTGCTGATTAATAGCAAAGGTGGAGGCTGTCAAAAACAAAGTCAATCTTAAAAATAACGAAACGAGAAAAAATATATATATATATAAAACTAGAGATGATATGTGCCGAAGATCTCGTTGAGAGAATACGGAGATGTAGTGAGGGGAAAAGGTGGAAAATTTACCACGTCTTTCAACCCACCAATCTAGCTATATTCTGGATCGGCAGAAGAGAAATAGCAACTCATGTTGGAGAAATGTAATACGTAAGTAGTTTTAGTACACTCTTAAATATCCGAGTTAGAACTGATCCGGAACTGGGTCCGTTGGGATCATACACCATGCCGTGTACAAAAATGACTTGGTAGTTGGTTATGAAGACTCCGAATGGGGTCACCCTGTCCCAATTCATGACTCTGAATGGGTCATATGTGGCCCCAATCCTTGTCATTTCTAACCCGGAACGGTTTATGACCCCAACAGACCCAGTTCCTGGTCAGTTCTCACTCGGATGTTTTAAGAGTGCACGACGCAAGGTAGAGCTACTGTTTTTGATCGGGACAATATGTATCAAAACACACACACACACACACACACACAAAGATTACATTTACAGAGAATATTTGTAAGTCTATGTGTTTTGATATGATTTCCTGATTCGGAATTTATTACGAAAAAATTTAACTACCGGGCATCATTTCATTGCTTTTATATTTGTACACACCTTCTGTAGTTTGAGCATCTGTTGTGATTTCTGTTGTTTCCGGAGCAGTTGTTGAGTCAGTAGTGGCTTGTGTGGTCTCAAGTGTCGTTTCTTCTGTTGTTACAGGAGCAGTTGTTGACTCAGTAGTAACTCCAGTAGTTTGAAGAGTTGTGTCCACTGTTGTTACAGGAGCTGTTGTTGACTCAGTAGTAACTTCAGTAGTTTGAAGAGTTGTGTCCACTGTTGTTACAGCAGCAGTTGTTGACGCAGTAGTAACTTCAGTAGTTTGAATAGTTGTGTCCACTGTTGTTGACTCAGTAGTAACTTCAGTAGTTTGAATAGTTGTGTCCACTGTTGTTACAGGAGCAGTTGTTGACTCAGTAGTAACTTCAGTAGTTTCCAGGGTTGTGTCCACTGTTGTTACAGGAGCTGTTGTTGACTCAGTAGTAACGTCAGTAGTTTCCAGGGTTGTGTCCACTGTTGTTACAGGAGCTGTTGTTGACTCAGTAGTAACTTCAGTAGTTTGAATAGTTGTGTCCACTGTTGTTACAGGAGCTGTTGTTGACTCAGTAGTAACTTCAGTAGTTTGAATAGTTGTGTCCACTGTTGTTACAGGAGCTGTTGTTGACTCAATAGTAACTTCAGTTGTTTGAAGAGTTGTATCTACTGTTGTTACAGGAGCTGTTGTTGACTCAGTAGTAACTTCAGTAGTTTCCAGGGTTGTGTCCACTGTTGTTACAGGAGCAGTTGTTGACTCAGTAGTAACTTCCCTTGTTTGAAGAGTTGTATCTACTGTTGTTACAGGAGCTGTTGTTGACTCAGTAGTGGCTTCCCTTGTCTGAAGCGTCGTTAGGACTTCTGTTGTCGATTGTGTAGTCACATCAGTAGTTTCCTCAGTAATCTCAGCTTCTGTGGTTGCTGAATGAACAGAATTTTATAATAAAAATACGATACGATTCTCTTTTCAAAGTAGCTATCATATTGCAGTGACGACAGATATATTTTACAATTACGGGAGGGTGGAGACCTTTCAAAATTAGACAAAGATGAACATTTGCACGATTGAAATTGATATTCTCAATCTTGTCAACATCATTTGCGAAATATGCCAGATTATAAAGTCCCAAAATCAAACGGAAATGAGTATTTCGCGAAAGTGTGATTGGTTTTAGATGTGTTATCTTTCACCGTTTTATTTCTGTGAATGTATATCTTTTTTATGATATTTCTTTGGTGATTAATAGCAAAGGTGGAGGGTGTCAAAAACAAAGTCAATCTTAAAAATAAAGAAACGAGAAAAAAAATATATAAAACTAGACATGATATGTGCCGATGATCTCGTTGAGAGAATACGGAGATGTAGAGAGGGAAAAAGGTGGAAAATTTACCACGTCTTTCAACCCACCAATCTAGCTATATTCTGGATCGGCAGAAGAGAAATAGCAACTCATGTAGGAGAAATGTGAAACGTAAGTGCTTTTAGTACACTCTTAAATATCCGAGTTAGAACTGACCCGGAACTGGGTCCGTTGGGATCATACACCATGCCGTGTACAAAAATGACTTGGTAGTTGGTTATGAAGACTCCGAATGGGGTCATACTGTCCCAATTCATGACTCTGAATGGGTCAGATGTGGCCCCAATCCTTGTCATTTCTATCCCGGAACGATTTATGACCCCAACAGACCCAGTTCCTGGTCAGTTCTGACTCGGATGATTAAGAGTGTACGACGCAGGGTCGAGCTACTGTTTTTGATCGGGACAATATGTATCAACACACACACACACACACACACACACACACACACAAACACACACACAGATTATATTTACAGAGAATATTTGTAAGTCTATGTATTTTGATATGATTTCCTGATTCGGAATGGATTACGAAAAATGTAACTACCGGGCATCACTTTCATTGCTTTTTAATTTGTACACACCTTCTGTAGTTTGAGCATCTGTTGTGATTTCTGTTGTTTCCGGAGATGTTGGTGACTCAGTAGTGGCTTCCGTTGTCTGAAGCGTCGATAGGACTTCTGTTGTCGATTGTGTAGTCACATCAGTCGTTTCCTCAGTAGTCTCAGCTTCTGTGGTTGCTAAATGAACAGAATTTTATAATAAAAATACCATACGATTCTTTTTTCAAAGTACCTATCATAATGCAGTGACGACAGATATATTTTACAATTACGGGAGGGTGGAGACCTTTCAAAATTAGACACAGATGAACATTTGCACGATTGAAGTTGATATTCACAATCTTGTCAACATCATTTGCGAAATATGCCAGATTATAAAGTCTCAAAATCAAACGGAAATGAGTATTTCGCGAAAGTGTGACTGGTTTTAGATGTGTTATCTTTCACCGTTTTATTTCTGTCAATGTATATCTTTTTTAAGGTATTTCTTTGCTGATTAAAAGCAAAGGTGGAGGGTGTCAAAAACAAAGTCAATCTTAAAAATAACGAAACGAGAATATATATATATATATATATATATATATAAAGCTAGAGATGATATGTGCCGAAGATCTCGTTGAGAGAATACGGAGATGTAGTGAAGGAAAAAGGTGGAAAATTTACGTCTTTCAACCGACCAATCTAGCTATATTCTGGATCGGCAGACGAGAAATAGCAACTCATGTAGGAGAAATGTGAAACGTAACTGCTTTTAGTACACTCTAAAATATCCGAGTCAGAACTGATCCGGAACTGGGTCCGTTGGGATCATACACCATGCCGTGTACGAAAATGACTTGGTAGTTGGTTATGAAGAGTCCGAATGAGGTCGCACTGTCCCAATTCATGACTCTAAATGGGTCATAAATGGCCCCAATCCTTGTCATTTCTAACCCGGAACGGTTTGTGACCCCAACAGACCCAGTTCCTGGTCAGTTCTAACTCGAATGTTTTAAGAGTGTACGACGCAAGGTAGAGCTACTGTTTTTGATCGGGACAATACGTATCAAAATACACACACACACACACACAAAGATTGAATTTACAGAGAATATTTGTAAGTCTATGTGTTTTGATATGATTTCCTGATTCGGAATGGATTACGAAAAAATGTAACTATCGGGCATAATTTCATTGCTTTTATATTTGTACACACCTTCTGTAGTTTGAGCATCTGTTGTGATTTCTGTTGTTTCCGGAGCAGTTGTTGAGTCAGTAGTGGCTTGTGTGGTCTCAAGTGTCGTTTCTTCTGTTGTTACAGGAGCAGTTGTTGACTCTCCAATAACTTCAGTAGTTTCCAGGGTTGTGTCCACTGTTGTTACAGGAGCTGTTGTTGACTCAGTAGTAACTTCAGTAGTTTGAATAGTTGTGTCCACTGTTGTTACAGGAGCAGTTGTTGACTCAGTAGTAACTTCAGTAGTTTCCAGGGTTGTGTCCACTGTTGTTACAGGAGCTGTTGTTGACTTAGTAGTAACTTCAGTAGTTTCCAGGGTTGTGTCCACTGTTGTTACAGGAGCAGTTGTTGACTCAGTAGTAACTTCAGTAGTTTCCAGGGTTGTGTCCACTGTTGTCACAGGAGCTGTTGTTGACTCAGTAGTAACTTCAGTAGTTTCCAGGGTTGTGTCCACTGTTGTTACAGGAGCAGTTGTTGACTCTCCAATAACTTCAGTAGTTTCCAGGGTTGTGTCCACTGTTGTTACAGGAGCTGTTGTTGACTCAGTAGTAACTTCAGTAGTTTGAAGAGTTGTGTCCACTGTTGTTACAGGAGCAGTTGTTGACTCAGTAGTAACTTCAGTAGTTTCCAGGGTTGTGTCCACTGTTGTTACAGGAGCTGTTGTTGACTCAGTAGTAACTTCAGTAGTTTGAATGATTGTGTCCACTGTTGTTACAGGAGCAGTTGTTGACTCAGTAGTAACTTCAGTTGTTTGAAGAGTTGTATCTACTGTTGTCACAGGAGCTGTTGTTGACTCAGTAGTAACTTCAGTAGTTTGAAGAGTTGTGTCCACTGTTGTTACAGGAGCTGTTGTTGACTCAGTAGTAACTTCAGTAGTTTGAAGAGTTGTGTCCACTGTTGTTACAAGAGCTGTTGTTGACTCAGTAGTAACTTCAGTAGTTTGAAAGGTTGTGTCCACAGTTGTTACAGGAGCAGTTGTTGACTCAGTAGTAACTTCAGTAGTTTGAAGAGTTGTGTCCACTGTTGTTACAGGAGCTGTTGTTGACTGAGTAGTAACTTCAGTAGTTTGAAGAGTTGTGTCCACTGTTGTTACAGGAGCAGTTGTTGACTCAGTAGTAACTTCAGTTGTTTGAAGAGTTGTATCTACTGTTGTTACAGGAGCTGTTGTTGACTCAGTAGTAACTTCAGTAGTTTCCAGGGTTGTGTCCACTGTTGTTACAGGAGCTGTTGTTGACTCAGTAGTAACTTCAGTTGTTTGAATAGTTGTGTCCACTGTTGTTACAGGAGCAGTTGTTGACTCAGTTGTAACTTCAGTTGTTTGAAGAGTTGTATCTACTGTTGTTACAGGAGCTGTTGTTGACTCAGTAGTAACTTCAGTAGTTTCCAGGGTTGTGTCCACTGTTGTTACAGGAGCAGTTGTTGACTCAGTAGTAACTTCAGTAGTTTCCAGGGTTGTGTCCACTGTTGTTACAGGAGCTGTTGTTGACTCAGTAGTAACTTCAGTAGTTTGAATAGTTGTGTCCACTGTTGTTACAGGAGCAGTTGTTGACTCAGTAGTAACTTCAGTTGTTTGAAGAGTTGTATCTACTGTTGTTACAGGAGGTGTTGTTGACTCAGTAGTGGCTTCCGTTGTCTGAAGGACTTTTGTTGTCGATTGTGTAGTCACATCAGTCGTTTCCTCAGTAGTCTCAGCTTCTGTGGTTGCTGAATGAACAGAATTTTATAACAAAAATACAATACGATTCTCTCATGAAAGTACCTATCATATTGCAGTGACGACAGATATATTTTACAATTACGGGAGGGTGGAGACCTTTCAAAATTAGACAAAGATGAACATTTGCACGATTGAAGTTGATATTCTCAATCTTGTCAACATCATTTGCGAAATATGCCAGATTATAAAGTCCCAAAATCAAACGGAAATGAGTATTTCGCGAAAATGTGATTGGTTTGGTAGTTGGTTATGAAGACTCCGAATGGGGTCGCACTGTCCGAATTCATGACTCTGAATGGGTCATATGTGGCCCCAATCCTTCTCATTTCTAACCCGGAACGGTTTATGACCCCAACAGACCCAGTTCCTGGTCAGTTCTAACTCGGATGTTTTAAGAGTGTACGACGCAAGGTAGAGCTACTGTTTTTGATCGGGACAATACGTATCAAAAGACACACACACACACACACACACATACACACACAAAGATTAAATTTACAGAGAATATTTGCAAGTCTATGTGTTTTGATATGATTTCCTGATTCGGAATGGATTACGAAAAAATGTAACTACCGGGCATCATTTCATTGCTTTTTCATTTGTACACACCTTCTGTAGTTTGAGCATCTGTTGTGATTTCTGTTGTTTCCGGAGCAGTTGTTGAGTCAGTATTGGCTTGTGTGGTCTCAAGTGTCGTTTCTTCTGTTGTTACAGGAGCAGTTGTTGACTCAGTAAGTAGTTTGAAGAGTTGTGTCCACTGTTATTACAGGAGCTGTTGTTGACTCAGTAGTAACTTCAGTAGTTTCCAGGGTTGTGTCCACTGTTGTTACAGGAGCTGTTGTTGACTCAGTGGTAACTTCAGTTGTTTGAATAGTTGTGTCCACTGTTGTTACAGGAGCAGTTGTTGACTCAGTAGTAACTTCAGTTGTTTGAAGAGTTGTATCTACTGTTGTTACAGGAGCTGTTGTTGACTCAGTAGTAACTTCAGTAGTTTCCAGGGTTGTGTCCACTGTTGTTCCAGGAGCTGTTGTTGACTCAGTAGTAACTTCAGTAGTTTCCAGGGTTGTGTCCACTGTTGTTACAGGAGCTGTTGTTGACTCAGTAGTAACTTCAGTAGTTTGAATAGTTGTGTCCACTGTTGTTACAGGAGCAGTTGTTGACTCAGTAGTAACTTCAGTTGTTTGAAGAGTTGTATCTACTGTTGTTACAGGAGCTGTTGTTGACTCAGTAGTGGCTTCCGTTGTCCGAAGCGTCGTTAGGACTTTTGTTGTCGATTTTGTAGTCACATCAGTCGTTTCCTCAGTAGTCTCAGCTTCTGTGGTTGCTGAATGAACAGAATTTTATAATAAAAATACGATACGATTCTCTTGTCAAAGTACCTATCATATTGCAGCGACGACAGATATATTTTACAATTACGGGAGGGTGGAGACCTTTCAAAATTAGACAAAGATGAACATTTGCACGATTGAAGTTGATATTCTCAATCTTGTCAACATCATTTGCGAAATATGCCAGATTATAAAGTCCCAAAATCAAACGGAAATGAGTATTTCGCGAAAATGTGATTGGTTTTAGATGTGTTATCTTTCACCGTTTTATTTCTGTGAATGTATATCTTTTTTATGATATTTCTTTGGTGATTAATAGCAAAGGTGGAGGGTGTCAAAAACAAAGTCAATCTTAAAAATAACGAAACGAGAAAAAATATATATAAAAAACTAGAGATGATATGTGCCGAAGATCTCGTTGAGAGAATACGGAGATGTAGTGAGGGAAAAAGGTGGAAAATTTACCACGTCTTTCAACCCACCAATCTAGCTATACTCTGGTTCGGCAGAAGAGAAATAGCAACTCACGTAGGAGAAATGTAAAACGTAAGCGCTTTTAGTACACTCTTAAATATCCGAGTCAGAACTGATCCGGAACTGGGTCCGTTGGGATCATACATCATTCCGTGTACAAAAATGACTTGGTAGTTGGTTATGAAGACTCCGAATGGGGTCGCACTGTCCCAATTCATGACTCTGAATGGGACATATGTGGCCCCAATCCTTGTCATTTCTAACCCGGAACGGTTTATGACCCCAACAGACCCAGTTCCTGGTCACTTCTAACTCGGATGTTTTAAGAGTGTACGACGCAAGGTAGAGCTACTGTTTTTGATTGGGACAATACGTATCAAAAGACACACACACACACACACATACACACACAAAGATTAAATTTACAGAGAATATTTGCAAGTCTATGTGTTTTGATATGATTTCCTGATTCGGAATGGATTACGAAAAAATGTAACTACCGGGTATCATTTCATTGCTTTTTCATTTGTACACACCTTCTGTAGTTTGAGCATCTGTTGTGATTTCTGTTGTTTCCGGAGCAGTTGTTGAGTCAGTATTGGCTTGTGTGGTCTCAAGTGTCGTTTCTTCTGTTGTTACAGGAGCAGTTGTTGACTCAGTAGTAACTTCAGTAGTTTGAAGAGTTGTGTCCACTGTTGTTACAGGAGCTGTTGTTGACTGAGTAGTAACTTCAGTAGTTTGAAGAGTTGTGTCCACTGTTGTTACAGGAGAAGTTGTTGACTCAGTAGTAACTTCAGTTGTTTGAATAGTTGTGTCCACTGTTGTTACAGGAGCAGTTGTTGACTCAGTAGTAACTTCAGTTGTTTGAAGAGTTGTATCTACTGTTGTTACAGGAGCTGTTGTTGACTCAGTAGTAACTTCAGTAGTTTCCAGGGTTGTGTCCACTGTTGTTACAGGAGCTGTTGTTGACTCAGTAGTAACTTCAGTAGTTTCCAGGGTTGTGTCCACTGTTGTTACAGGAGCTGTTGTTGACTCAGTACTAACTTCAGTAGTTTGAATAGTTGTGTCCACTGTTGTTACAGGAGCACTTGTTGACTCAGTAGTAACTTCAGTTGTTTGAAGAGTTGTATCTACTGTTGTTACAGGAGCAGTTGTTGACTCAGTAGTAACTTCAGTAGTTTCCAGGGTTGTGTCCACTGTTGTTACGGGAGCTGTTGTTGACTCAGTAGTAACTTCAGTAGTTTCCAGGGTTGTGTCCACTGTTGTTACAGGAGCTGTTGTTGACTCAGTAGTAACTTCAGTAGTTTGAATAGTTGTGTCCACTGTTGTTACAGGAGCAGTTGTTGACTCAGTAGTAACTTCAGTTGTTTGAAGAGTTGTATCTACTGTTGTTACAGGAGCTGTTGTTGACTTAGTAGTGGCTTCCGTTGTCCGAAGCGTCGTTAGGACTTTTGTTGTCGATTGTGTAGTCACATCAGTCGTTTCCTCAGTAGTGTCAGCTTCTGTGGTTGCTGAATGAACAGAATTTTATAATAAAAATACGATACGATTCTCTTGTCAAAGTACCTATCATATTGCAGTGACGACAGATATATTTTACAATTACGGGAGGGTGGAGACCTTTCAAAATTAGACAAAGATGAACATTTGCACGATTGAAGTTGATATTCTCAATCTTGTCAACATCATTTGCGAAATATGCCAGATTATAAAGTCCCAAAATCAAACGGAAATGAGTATTTCGCGAAAATGTGATTGGTTTTAGATGTGTTATCTTTCACCGTTTTATTTCTGTGAATGTATATCTTTTTTATGATATTTCTTTGGTGATTAATAGCAAAGGTGGAGGGTGTCAAAAACAAAGTCAATCTTAAAAATAAAGAAACGAGAAAAAAATATATATAAAAAACTAGAGATGATATGTGCCGAAGATCTCGTTGAGAGAATACGGAGATGTAGTGAAGGAAAAAGGTGGAAAATTTACCACGTCTTTCAACCCACCAATCTAGCTATATTCTGGATCGGCAGAAGAGAAATAGCAACTCACGTAGGAGAAATGTGAAACGTAAGCGGTTTTAGTACACTCTTAAATATCCGAGTCAGAACTGATCCGGAACTGGGTCCGTTGGGATCATACATCATGCCGTGTACAAAAATGACTTGGTAGTTGGTTATGAAGACTCCGAATGGGGTCGCACTGTCCGAATTCATGACTCTGAATGGGTCATATGTGGCCCCAATCCTTGTCATTTCTAACCCGGAACGGTTTATGACCCCAACAGACCCAGTTCCTGGTCAGTTCTAACTCGGATGTTTTAAGAGTGTACGACGCAAGGTAGAGCTACTGTTTTTGATCGGGACAATACGTATCAAAAGACACACACACACACACACATACACACACAAAGATTAAATTTACAGAGAATATTTGCAAGTCTATGTGTTTTGATATGATTTCCTGATTCGGAATGGATTACGAAAAAATGTAACTACCGGGCATCATTTCATTGCTTTTTCATTTGTACACACCTTCTGTAGTTTGAGCATCTGTTGTGATTTCTGTTGTTTCCGGAGCAGTTGTTGAGTCAGTATTGGCTTGTGTGGTCTCAAGTGTCGTTTCTTCTGTTGTTACAGGAGCAGTTGTTGACTCAGTAGTAACTTCAGTAGTTTGAAGAGTTGTGTCCACTGTTGTTACAGGAGCTGTTGTTGACTGAGTAGTAACTTCAGTAGTTTGAAGAGTTGTGTCCACTGTTGTTACAGGAGAAGTTGTTGACTCAGTAGTAACTTCAGTAGTTTCCAGGGTTGTGTCCACTGTTGTTACAGGAGCTGTTGTTGACTCAGTAGTAACTTCAGTTGTTTGAATAGTTGTGTCCACTGTTGTTACAGGAGCAGTTGTTGACTCAGTAGTAACTTCAGTTGTTTGAAGAGTTGTATCTACTGTTGTTATAGGAGCTGTTGTTGACTCAGTAGTGGCTTCCGTTGTCTGAAGCGTCGTTAGGACTTCTGTTGTCGATTGTGTAGTCACATCAATCGTTTCCTCAGTAGTCTCAGCTTCTGTGGTTGCTGAATGAACAGAATTTTATAATAAAAATACGATACGATTCTCTTTTGAAATCACCTATCATATTGCAGTGACGACAGATATATTTTACAATTACGGGAGGGTGGAGACCTTTCAAAATTAGACAAAGATGAACATTTGCACGATTAAAGTTGATATTCTCAATCTTATCAACATCATTTGCGAAATATGCCAGATTATAAAGTCCCAAAATCAAACGGAAATGAGTATTTCGCGAAAATGTGATTGGTTTTAGATGTGTTATCTTTCACCGTTTTATTTCTGTGAATGTATATCTTTTTTATGATATTTCTTTGGTGATTAATAGCAAAGGTGGAGGGTGTCAAAAACAAAGTCAATCTTAAAAATAAAGAAACGAGAAAATATATATATATATAAAACTAGAGATGATATGTGCCGAAGATCTCGTTGAGAGAATACGGAGATGTAGAGAGGGAAAAAGGTGGAAAATTTACCACGTCTTTCAACCCACCAATCTAGCTATATTCTGGATCGGCAGAAGAGAAATAGCAACTCATGTAGGAGAAATGTGAAACGTAAGTGCTTTTAGTACACTCTTAAATATCCGAGTCAGAACTGATCCGGAACTGGGTCCGTTCGGATCATACACCATGCCGTGTACAAAAATGACTTGGTAGTTGGTTATGAAGACTCCGAATGGGGTCGCACTGTCCCAATTCATGACTCTGAATGGGTCATATGTGGCCCCAATCCTTGTCATTACTAACCCGGAACGGTTTATGACCCCAACAGACCCAGTTCCTGGTCAGTTCTAACTCGGATGTTTTAAGAGTGTACGACGCAAGGTAGAGCTACTGTTTTTGATCGGGACAATACGTATCAAAATACACACACACACACACACACACACACACAAAGATTAAATTTACAGAGAATATTTGCAAGTCTATGTGTTTTGATATGATTTCCTGATTCGGAATGGATTACGAAAAAATGTAACTACCGGGCATCATTACATTGCTTTTTCATTTGTACACACCTTCTGTAGTTTGAGCATCTGTTGTGATTTCTGTTGTTTCCGGAGCAGTTGTTGAGTCAGTATTGGCTTGTGTGGTCTCAAGTGTCGTTTGTTCTGTTGTTACAGGAGCAGTTGTTGACTCAGTAGTAACTTCAGTAGTTTGAAGAGTTGTGTCCACTGTTTTTACAGGAGCTGTTGTTGACTGAGTAGTAACTTCAGTAGTTTGAAGAGTTGTGTCCACTGTTGTTCCAGGAGCTGTTGTTGACTCAGTAGTAACTTCAGTAGTTTCCAGGGTTGTGTCCACTGTTGTTACAGGAGCTGTTGTTGACTCAGTAGTAACTTCAGTAGTTTGAATAGTTGTGTCCACTGTTGTTACAGGAGCAGTTGTTGACTCAGTAGTAACTTCAGTTGTTTGAAGAGTTGTATCTACTGTTGTTACAGGAGCTGTTGTTGACTCAGTAGTAACTTCAGTAGTTTCCAGGGTTGTGTCCACTGTTGTTACAGGAGTTGTTGTTGACTCAGTAGTAACTTCAGTAGTTTCCAGGGTTGTGTCCACTGTTGTTACAGGAGCTGTTGTTGACTCAGTACTAACTTCAGTAGTTTGAATAGTTGTGTCCACTGTTGTTACAGGAGCACTTGTTGACTCAGTAGTAACTTCAGTTGTTTGAAGAGTTTTATCTACTGTTGTTACAGGAGCAGTTGTTGACTCAGTAGTAACTTCAGTAGTTTCCAGGGTTGTGTCCACTGTTGTTACGGGAGCTGTTGTTGACTCAGTAGTAACTTCAGTAGTTTCCAGGGTTGTGTCCACTGTTGTTACAGGAGCTGTTGTTGACTCAGTAGTAACTTCAGTAGTTTGAATAGTTGTGTCCACTGTTGTTACAGGAGCAGTTGTTGACTCAGTAGTAACTTCAGTTGTTTGAAGAGTTGTATCTACTGTTGTTACAGGAGCTGTTGTTGACTCAGTAGTGGCTTCCGTTGTCCGAAGCGTCGTTAGGACTTTTGTTGTCGATTGTGTAGTCACATCAGTCGTTTCCTCAGTAGTCTCAGCTTCTGTGGTTGCTGAATGAACAGAATTTTATAATAAAAATACGATACGATTCTCTTTTGAAATCACCTATCATATTGCAATGACGACAGATATATTTTACAATTACGGGAGGGTGGAGACCTTTCAAAATTAGACAAAGATGAATATTTGCACGATTAAAGTTGATATTCTCAATCTTATCAACATCATTTGCGAAATATGCCAGATTATAAAGTCCCAAAATCAAACGGAAATGAGTATTTCGCGAAAATGTGATTGGTTTTAGATGTGTTATCTTTCACCGTTTTATTTCTGTGAATGTATATCTTTTTTATGATATTTCTTTGGTGATTAATAGCAAAGGTGGAGGGTGTCAAAAACAAAGTCAATCTTAAAAATAAAGAAACGAGAAAATATATATATATATAAAACTAGAGATGATATGTGCCGAAGATCTCGTTGAGAGAATACGGAGATATAGAGAGGGAAAAAGGTGGAAAATTTACCACGTCTTTCAACCCACCAATCTAGCTATATTCTGGATCGGCAGAAGAGAAATAGCAACTCATGTAGGAGAAATGTGAAACGTAAGTGCTTTTAGTACACTCTTAAATATCCGAGTCAGAACTGATCCGGGGCTGGGTCCGTTCGGATCATACACCATGCCGTGTACAAAAATGACTTGGTAGTTGGTTATGAAGACTCCGAATGGGGTCGCACTGTCCCAATTCATGACTCTGAATGGGTCATATGTGGCCCCAATCCTTGTCATTACTAACCCGGAACGGTTTATGACCCCAACAGACCCAGTTCCTGGTCAGTTCTAACTCGGATGTTTTAAGAGTGTACGACGCAAGGTAGAGCTACTGTTTTTGATCGGGACAATACGTATCAAAATACACACACACACACACACACACACACACAAAGATTAGATTTACAGAGAATATTTGCAAGTCTATGTGTTTTGATATGATTTCCTGATTCGGAATGTATTACGAAAAAATGTAACTACCGGGCATCATTTCATTGCTTTTATATTTATACACACCTTTTGTAGTTTGAGCATCTGTTGTGATTTCTGTTGTTTCCGGAGCAGTTGTTGAGTCAGTAGTGGCTTGTGTGGTCTCAAGTGTCGTTTGTTCTGTTGTTACAGGAGCAGTTGTTGACTCAGTAGTAACTTCAGTAGTTTGAAGAGTTGTGTCCACTGTTGTTACAGGAGCAGTTGTTGACTCAGTAGTAACTTCAGTAGTTTCCAGGGTTGTGTCCACTGTTGTTACGGGAGCTGTTGTTGACTCAGTAGTAACTTCAGTAGTTTCCAGGGTTGTGTCCACTGTTGTTACAGGAGCTGTTGTTGACTCAGTAGTAACTTCAGTTGTTTGAAGAGTTGTATCTACTGTTGTTACAGGAGCTGTTGTTGACTCAGTAGTGGCTTCCGTTGTCTGAAGCGTCGTTAGGACTTTTGTTGTCGATTGTGTAGTCACATCAGTCGTTCCCTCAGTAGTCTCAGCTTCTGTGGTTGCTGAATGAACAGAATTTTATAATAAAAATACGATACGATTCTCTTTTGAAATCACCTATCATAATGCAGTGACGACAGATATATTTTACAATTACGGGAGGGTGGAGACCTTTCAAAATTAGACAAAGATGAACATTTGCACGATTAAAGTTGATATTCTCAATCTTATCAACATCATTTGCGAAATATGCCAGATTATAAAGTCCCAAAATCAAACGAAATGAGTATTTCGCGAAAATGTGATTGGTTTTAGATGTGTTATCTTTCACCGTTTTATTTCTGTGAATGTATATCTTTTTTATGATATTTCTTTGGTGATTAATAGCAAAGGTGGAGGGTGTCAAAAACAAAGTCAATCTTAAAAATAAAGAAACGAGAAAATATATATATATATAAAACCAGAGATGATATGTGCCGAAGATCTCGTTGAGAGAACACGGAGATGTAGAGAGGGAAAAAGGTGGAAAATTTACCACGTCTTTCAACCCACCAATCTAGCTATATTCTGGATCGGCAGAAGAGAAATAGCAACTCATGTAGGAGAAATGTGAAACGTAAGCGCTTTTAGTACACTCTTAAATATCCGAGTCAGAACTGATCCGGAACTGGGTCCGTTGGGATCATACATCATGTCGTGTACAAAAATGACTTGGTAGTTGGTTATGAAGACTCCGAATGGGGTCGCACTGTCCCAATTCATGACTCTGAATGGGTCATATGTGGCCCCAATCCTTGTCATTTCTAACCCGGAACGGTTTATGACCCCAACAGACCCAGTTCCTGGTCAGTTCTAACTCGGATGTTTTATGAGTGTACGACTCAAAGTAGAGCTACTGTTTTTGATCGGGACAATATGTATCGAAAGACACACACACACACACACATACACACACAAAGATTAAATTTACAGAGAATATTTGGAAGTCTATGTGTTTTGATATGATTTCCTGATTCGGAATGGATTACGAAAAAATGTAACTACCGGGCATCATTTCATTGCTTTTTCATTTGTACACACCTTCTGTAGTTTGAGCATCTGTTGTGAGTTCTGTTGTTTCCGGAGCAGTTGTTGAGTCAGTAGTGGCTTGTGTGGTCTCAAGTGTCGTTTCTTCTGTTGTTACAGGAGCAGTTGTTGACTCAGTAGTAACTTCAGTAGTTTGAAGAGTTGTGTCCACTGTTGTTACAGGAGCTGTTGTTGACTGAGTAGTAACTTCAGTAGTTTGAATAGTTGTGTCCACTGTTGTTACAGGAGCAGTTGTTGACTCAGTAGTAACTTCAGTTGTTTGAAGAGTTGTATCTACTGTTGTTACAGGAGCAGTTGTTGACTCAGTAGTAACTTCAGTAGTTTCCAGGGTTGTGTCCACTGTTGTTACAGGAGCTATTGTTGACTCAGTAGTAACTTCAGTAGTTTCCAGGGTTGTGTCCACTGTTGTTACAGGAGCTGTTGTTGACTCAGTAGTAACTTCAGTAGTTTGAATAGTTGTGTCCACTGTTGTTACAGGAGCAGTTGTTGACTCAGTAGTAACTTCAGTTGTTTGAAGAGTTGTATCTACTGTTGTTACAGGAGCTGTTGTTGACTCAGTAGTGGCTTCCGTTGTCTGAAGCGTCGTTAGGACTTTTGTTGTCGATTGTGTAGTCACATCAGTAGTTTCCTCAGTAGTCTCAGCTTCTGTGGTTGCTGAATGAACAGAATTTTATAATAAAAATACCATACGATTCTCTTGTCAAAGTACCTATCATAATGCAGTGACGACAGATATATTTTACAATTACGGAAGGGTGGAGACCTTTCAAAATTAGACAAAGATGAACATTTGCACGATTAAAGTTGATATTCTCAATCTTGCCAACATCATTTGCGAAATATGCCAGATTATAAAGTCCCAAAATCAAACGCAAATGAGTATTTCGCGAAAATGTGATTGGTTTTAGATGTGTTATCTTTCACCGTTTTATTTCTGTGAATGTATATCTTTTTTATGATATTTCTTTGGTGATTAATAGCAAAGGTGGAGGGTGTCAAAAACAAAGTCAATCTTAAAAATAAAGAAACGAGAAAATATATATATATATAAAACTAGAGATGATATGTGCCGAAGATCTCGTTGAGAGAATACGGAGATGTAGAGAGGGAAAAAGGTGGAAAATTTACCACGTCTTTCAACCCACCAATCGAGCTATATTCTGGATCGGCAGAAGAGAAATAGCAACTCATGTAGGAGAAATGTGAAACGTAAGCGCTTTTAGTGCACCTTTAAATATCCGAGTCAGAACTGATCCGGAACTGGGTCCGTTGGGATCATACATCATGTCGTGTACAAAAATGACTTGGTAGTTGGTTATGAAGACTCCGAATGGGGTCGCACTGTCCCAATTCATGACTCTGAATGGGTCATATGTGGCCCCAATCCTTGTCATTTCTAACCCGGAAAGGTTTATGACCCCAACAGACCCAGTTCCTGGTCAGTTCTCACTCGGATGTTTTATGAGTGTACGACGCAAAGTAGAGCTACTGTTTTTGATCGGGACAATATGTATCGAAAGACACACACACACACACACACACATACACACACAAAGATTAAATTTACAGAGAATATTTGCAAGTCTATGTGTTTTGATATGATTTCCTGATTCGGAATGGATTACGAAAAAATGTAACTACCGGGCATCATTTCATTGCTTTTTCATTTGTACACACCTTCTGTAGTTTGAGCATCTGTTGTGAGTTCTGTTGTTTCCGGAGCAGTTGTTGAGTCAGTAGTGGCTTGTGTGGTCTCAAGTGTCGTTTCTTCTGTTGTTACAGGAGCAGTTGTTGACTCAGTAGTAACTTCAGTAGTTTGAAGAGTTGTGTCCACTGTTGTTACAGGAGCTGTTGTTGACTGAGTAGTAACTTCAGTAGTTTGAATAGTTGTGTCCACTGTTGTTACAGGAGCAGTTGTTGACTCAGTAGTAACTTCAGTTGTTTGAAGAGTTGTATCTACTGTTGTTACAGGAGCTGTTGTTGACTCAGTAGTAACTTCAGTAGTTTCCAGGGTTGTGTCCACTGTTGTTACAGGAGCTGTTGTTGACTCAGTAGTAACTTCAGTAGTTTCCAGGGTTGTGTCCACTGTTGTTACAGGAGCTGTTGTTGACTCAGTAGTAACTTCAGTAGTTTGAATAGTTGTGTCCACTGTTGTTACAGGAGCAGTTGTTGACTCAGTAGTGGCTTCCGTTGTCTGAAGCGTCGTTAGGACTTCTGTTGTCGATTGTGTAGTCACATCAGTCGTTTCCTCAGTAGTCTCAGCTTCTGTGGTTGCTGAATGAACAGAATTTTATAACAAAAATACAATACGATTCTCTTGTCAAAGTACCTATCATAATGCAGTGACGACAGATATATTTTACAATTACGGAAGGGTGGAGACCATTCAAAATTAGACACAGATGAACATTTGCACGATTGAAGTTGATATTCTCAATCTTGCCAACATCATTTGCGAAATATGCCAGATTATAAAGTCCCAAAATCAAACGGAAATGAGCATTTCGCGAAAGTGTGATTGGTTTCAGATGTGTTATCTTTCACCGTTTTATTTCTGTGAATGTATATATTTTTTAAGGTTTTTCTTTGCTGATTAATAGCAAAGGTGGAGGCTGTCAAAAACAAAGTCAATCTTAAAAATAACGAAACGAGAAAAAAAAATATATAAAAATCTAGAGATGATATGTGCCGAAGATCTCGTTGAGAGAATACGGAGATGTAGTGAAGGAAAAAGGTGGAAAATTTACCACGTCTTTCAACCCACCAATCTAGCTATATTCTGGATCGGCAGAAGAGAAATAGCAACTCATGTAGGAGAAATATGAAACGTAAGCGCTTTTAGTACACTCTTAAATATCCGAGTCAGAACTGATCCGGAACTGGGTCCGTTGGGATCATACATCATGTCGTGTATAAAAATGACTTGGTAATTGGTTATGAAGACTCCGAACGGGGTCGCACTGTCCCAATTCATGACTCTGAATGGGTCATATGTGGCCCCAATCCTTGTCATTTCTAACCCGGAACGGTTTATGACCCCAACAGACCCAGTTCCTGGTCAGTTTTCACTCGGATGTTTTAGGAGTGTACGACGCAAAGTAGAGCTACTGTTTTTGATCGGGACAATATGTATCGAAAGACACACACACACACACACATTCACACACAAAGATTAAATTTACAGAGAATATTTGCAAGTCTATGTGTTTTGATATGATTTCCTGATTCGGAATGGATTACGAAAAAATGTAACTACCGGGCATCATTTCATTGCTTTTTCATTTGTACACACCTTCTGTAGTTTGAGCATCTGTTGTGATTTCTGTTGTTTCCGGAGCAGTTGTTGAGTCAGTAGTGGCTTGTGTGGTCTCAAGTGTCGTTTCTTCTGTTGTTACAGGAGCAGTTGTTAACTCAGTAGTAACTTCAGTAGTTTGAAGAGTTGTGTCCACTGTTGTTACAGGAGCTGTTGTTGACTGAGTAGTAACTTCAGTAGTTTGAATAGTTGTGTCCACTGTTGTTACAGGAGCAGTTGTTGACTCAGTAGTAGCTTCAGTTGTTTGAAGAGTTGTATCTACTGTTGTTACAGGAGCTGTTGTTGACTCAGTAGTAACTTCAGTAGTTTCCAGGGTTGTGTCCACTGTTGTTACAGGAGCTGTTGTTGACTCAGTAGTAACTTCAGTAGTTTCCAGGGTTGTGTCCACTGTTGTTACAGGAGCTGTTGTTGACTCAGTACTAACTTCAGTAGTTTGAATAGTTGTGTCCACTGTTGTTACAGGAGCAGTTGTTGACTCAGTAGTAACTTCAGTTGTTTGAATAGTTGTGTCCACTGTTGTTACAGGAGCTGTTGTTGACTGAGTAGTAACTTCAGTAGTTTGAAGAGTTGTGTCCACTGTTGTTACAGGAGCAGTTGTCGACTCAGTAGTAACTTCAGTTGTTTGAATAGTTGTGTCCACTGTTGTTACAGGAGCAGTTGTTGACTCAGTAGTAACTTCAGTTGTTTGAATAGTTGTGTCCACTGTTGTTACAGGAGCAGTTGTTGACTCAGTAGTAACTTCAGTTGTTTGAAGAGTTGTATCTACTGTTGTTACAGGAGCTGTTGTTGACTCAGTAGTAACTTCAGTAGTTTCCAGGGTTGTGTCCACTGTTGTTACAGGAGCTGTTGTTGACTCAGTAGTAACTTCAGTAGTTTCCAGGGTTGTGTCCACTGTTGTTACAGGAGCTGTTGTTGACTCAGTAGTAACTTCAGTTGTTTGAAGAGTTGTATCTACTGTATTTACAGGAGCTGTTGTTGACTCAGCAGTAACTTTAGTAGTTCGAAGAGTTGTATCTACTGTTGTTACAGGAGCTGTTGTTGACTCAGTAGTAACTTCAGTAGTTTCCAGGGTTGTGTCCACTGTTGTTACAGGAGCTGTTGTTGACTCAGTAGTAACTTCAGTAGTTTCCAGGGTTGAGTCCACTGTTGTTACAGGAGCTGTTGTTGACTCAGTAGTAACTTCAGTAGTTTGAATAGTTGTGTCCACTGTTGTTACAGGAGCAGTTGTTGACTCAGTAGTAACTTCAGTAGTTCGAAGAGTTGTATCTACTGTTGTTACAGGAGCTGTTGTTGACTCAGTAGTGGCTTCCGTTGTCTGAAGCGTCGTTAGGACTTCTGTTGTCGATTGTGTAGTCACATCAGTCGTTTCCTCAGTAGAGTCAGCTTCTGTAGTTGCTGAATGAACAGAATTTTATAACAAAAATACGATACGATTCTCTTTTCAAAGTACCTATCATATTTCAGTAACGACAGATATATTTTACATTTACGGGAGGGTGGAGACCTTTCAAAATTAGACACAGATGAACATTTGCACGATTAAAGTTGATATTCTCAATCTTGCCAACATCATTTGCGAAATATGCTAGATTATAAAGTCCCAAAATCAAACGGAAAAGAGTATTTCGCGAAAGTGTGATTGGTTTTAGATGTGTTATCTTTCACCGTTTTATTTCTGTGAATGTATATCTTTTTTGAGATATTTCTTTGCTGATTAATAGCAAAGGTGGAGGGTGTCAAAAACAAAGTCAATCTGAAAAAGTAACGACACGAGAAAAAAAATATATATAAAACTGGAGATGATATGTGCCGAAGATCTCGTTGAGAGAATACGGAGGTGTAGTGAGGGAAAAAGGTGGAAAATTTACCACGTCTTTCAACCCACCAATCTAGCTATATTCTGGATCGGCAGAAGAGAAATAGCAACTCATGTAGGAGAAATGTGAAACGTAAGTGCTTTTAGTACACTCTTAAATATCCGTGTCAGAACTGATCTGGAACTGGGTCCGTTGGGATCATACACCATGCCGTGTACAAAAATAACTTGGTAGTTGGTTATGAAGACTCCGAATGGGGTCGCACTGTCCCAATTCATGACTCTGAATGGGTCATATGTGGCCCCAATCCTTGTCATTTCTAACCCGGAACGGTTTATGACCCCAACAGACCCAGTTCCTGATCAGTTCTAACTCGGATGTTTTAAGAGTGTACGACGCAAGGTAGAGCTACCGTTTTTGATCGGGACAATATGTATCAAAACACACACACACACACACATACACACAGAAAGATTAAATTTACAGAGAATATTTGCAAGTCTATGTGTTTTGATATGATTTCCTGATTCGGAATGGATTACGAAAAAATGTAACTACCGGGCATCATTTCATTGCTTTTTCATTTGTACACACCTTCTGTAGTTTGAGTATCTGTTGTGATTTCTGTTGTTTCTGGAGCTTTTGTTGAGTCAGTAGTGGCTTGTGTGGTCTCAAGTGTCGTTTCTTCTGTTGTTACAGGAGCAGTTGTTGACTCAGTAGTAACTTCAGTAGTTTGAGTAGTTGTGTCCAGTGTTGTTACAGGAGCAGTTGTTGACTGAGTAGTAACTTCAGTAGTTTGAAGAGTTGTGTCCACTGTTGTTACAGGAGCTGTTGTTGACTCAGTAGTAACTTCAGTTGTTTGAATAGTTGTGTCCACTGTTGTTACAGGAGCAGTTGTTGACTCAGTAGTAACTTCAGTTGTTTGAAGAGTTGTATCTACTGTTGTTACAGGAGCTGTTGTTGACTCAGTAGTAACTTCAGTAGTTTCCAGGGTTGTGTCCACTGTTGTTACAGGAGCTGTTGTTGGCGCAGTATTAACTTCAGTAGTTTGAGTAGTTGTGTCCAGTGTTGTTACAGGAGCAGTTGTTGACTTAGTAGTTGCCTCAGTTGTTTGAAGAGTTGTATCTACTCTTGTTACAGGAGCTGTTGTTGACTCAGTAGTGGCTTCCGTTGTCTGAAGCGTCGTTAGGACTTCTGTTGTCGATTGTGTAGTCACATCAGTCGTTTCCTCAGTAGTCTCAGCTTCTGTGGTTGCTGAATGAACAGAACAAAAATACCATACGATTTTATTTCCAAAGTACAAATGTACTTATGATATTGCAGCGACGACAGGTATATTTTAAAATTACGGGAGGGATGGAGACCTTTCAAAATTAGACACAGATGAAAATTTGCACGATTGAAGTTGATATTTTCAATCTTGTCAACATCATTTGCGGAATATGCCAGATTATAAAGTCCCAAAATCAAACGAAAATGAGTATTCCGGGAAAGTTTGATTGGTTTCAGATGTGTTATCTTTCACGGTTTTATTCCTTTGAATGTATATATATATTTTTAAAGGTATTTCTTTGCTGATTAATAGGAAAGGTGGAGGGTGTCAAAAACAAAGTCAATCTTAAAAATAACGAAAAGAAAACAAATATAAAACTAGAGATGATTACGTGCCGAGGATATTGTTAAGAGAATACGGAGATGTAGTGAGGGGAAAAGGTGGACAATTTACCACGTCTTTCAACCGATCAATCTAGTTATATTCTGGATCGGCAGAAGACAGATAGCAACTCACGTAGGAGAAATGTGAAACGTAAGTGCTTTTGGTATACTCTTAAAACATCCGAGTCAGAACTGACCCGGAACTGGGTCCTTTGGGATCATACACCATTTCGGGTAAAAAATAACTTGGTAGTTGGTTATGAAGACTGCGAATGGGGTCACCCTGACCCAATTCATGACTCTGAATGGATCATATGTGACCCCATTCCTTGTCATTTCTGACCCGGGACGGTGTATGACCCCAACGGACCAAGTTCCTGGTCAGTTCTGACTCGGATGTTTTAAGAGTGTACGACAGAAGGTAGAGGTATTGTTTTTGATTGGGACAATATGTATCAAAATACACACACACACACACATACACACAGAAAGATTAAATTTACAGAGAATATTTGCAAGTCTATGTGTTTTGATATGATTTCCTGATTCGGAATGGATTACGAAAAAATGTAACTACCGGGCATCATTTCATTGCTTTTTCATTTGTACACACCTTCTGTAGTTTGAGTATCTGTTGTGATTTCTGTTGTTTCTGGAGCAGTTGTTGAGTCAGTAGTGGCTTGTGTGGTCTCAAGTGTCGTTTCTTCTGTTGTTACAGGAGCAGTTGTTGACTCAGTAGTAACTTCAGTAGTTTGAGTAGTTGTGTCCAGTGTTGTTACAGGAGCAGTTGTTGACTTAGTAGTTGCTTCAGTTGTTTGAAGAGTTGTATCTACTCTTGTTACAGGAGCTGTTGTTGACTCAGTAGTGGCTTCCGTTGTCTGAAGCGTCGTTAGGACTTCTGTTGTCGATTGTGTAGTCATATCAGTCGTTTCCTCAGTAGTCTCAGCTTCTGTGGTTGCTGAATGAACAGAACAAAAATACCATACGATTTTATTTCCAAAGTACAAATGTACTTATGATATTGCAGCGACGACAGGTATATTTTAAAATGACGGGAGGGATGGAGACCTTTCAAAATTAGACACAGATGAAAATTTGCACGATTGAAGTTGATATTTTCAATCTTGTCAACATCATTTGCGGAATATGCCAGATTATAAAGTCCCAAAATCAAACGAAAATGAGTATTCCGGGAAAGTTTGATTGGTTTCAGATGTGTTATCTTTCACGGTTTTATTCCTTTGAATGTATATATATATTTTTAAAGGTATTTCTTTGCTGATTAATAGGAAAGGTGGAGGGTGTCAAAAACAAAGTCAATCTTAAAAATAACGAAAAGAAAACAAATATAAAACTAGAGATGATTACGTGCCGAGGATATTGTTCAGAGAATACGGAGATGTAGTGAGGGGAAAAGGTGGACAATTTACCACGTCTTTCAACCGATCAATCTAGTTATATTCTGGATCGGCAGAAGACAGATAGCAACTCACGTAGGAGAAATGTGAAACGTAAGTGCTTTTGGTATACTCTTAAAACATCCGAGTCAGAACTGACCCGGAACTGGGTCCTTTGGGATCATACACCATTTCGGGTAAAAAATAACTTGGTAGTTGGTTATGAAGACTGCGAATGGGGTCACCCTGACCCAATTCATGACTCTGAATGGATCATATGTGACCCCATTCCTTGTCATTTCTGACCCGGGACGGTGTATGACCCCAACGGACCAAGTTCCTGGTCAGTTCTGACTCGGATGTTTTAAGAGTGTACGACAGAAGGTAGAGGTATTGTTTTTGATTGGGACAATATGTATCAAAATACACACACACACACATACACACAGAAAGATTAAATTTACAGAGAATATTTGCAAGTCTATGTGTTTTGATATGATTTCCTGATTCGGAATGGATTACGAAAAAAATGTAACTACTGGGCATCAATTCATTGCTTTTTCATTTGTACACACCTTCAGTGGTTTGAGCATCTGTTGTGATTTCTGTTGTTTCCGGAGCAGTTGTTGAGTCAGTAGTTGCTTGTGTGGTCTCAAGTGTAGTTTCTTCTGTTGTTACAGGAGCAGTTGTTGACTCAGTAGTAACTTCAGTAGTTTGAAGAGTTGTGTCCACTGTTGTTACAGGAGCTGTTGTTGACTCAGTAGTAACTTCAGTAGTTTCGAGGGTTGTGTCCACTGTTGTTACAGGAGCTGTTGTTGACTCAGTAGTAACTTCAGTTGTTTGAAGAGTTGTATCTACTGTTGTTACAGGAGCTGTTGTTGACTCAGTAGTAACTTCAGTAGTTTCCAGGGTTGTGTCCACTGTTGTTACAGGAGCTGTTGTTGACTCAGTAGTCGCTTCCGTTGTCTGAAGCGTCGTTAGGACTTTTGTTGTCGATTGTGTAGTCACATCAATCGTTTCCTCAGTAGTCTCAGCTTCTGTCGTTGCTGAATGAACAGAATTTTATAACAAAAATACGATACGATTCTATTTTCAAAGTACTGATTATATTGCAGTGACTACAGATGTATTTTACAATTACGGGAGGGTTGGAGACCTTTCAAAATTAGACACAGATGAAAATTTGCACGATTGAAGTTGATATTCTCAATTTTGACACCATCATTTGCGAAGTATGCCAGATTATACAGTCCCCAAATCAAACGATCACGAGTATTCCACGAAAGTGTGATTGGTTGTAGACGTGTTATCTTTCACCTTTTTATTCCTGTGCATGTATATCTTTTTTAAAGGTATGTCCTTGCTCATTAACAGCAAAGGTGGAGGTGTCAAAAACAAAGTCAATTTTAAAAATTACGAAACGAAAAAAACATATATATAAAACTAGAGATGATATGTGACCCGCTACAACAAAAGGATCCGAAAGTCGAGGGAGGACAATTTTTTAGAAAATGGCATGACATTATTTCCTGACTTTTCTCCTTTAATTTAATATATAACACGACTCATAGAAGTGCTCGGTTGCGGAGATATAGATGATTTCATTAGCGCATGTCTAGTAGTTGAGGAAATCGGAGTTTCGAGAAAAATGCCTTCAAAGTTTTCCTTCCGACGCTATCATGATCAAGGGGAGGCGAGACAGTTTTCACCGATTGACAACAGAAGGCATGATCCTAGCGACCTCCGCGATGTTCATTCAAGCTTAGCGCCAGCGGTCTATGCATGACCAATCAGTAATCACGATGGCAAGCACTGACCAATAAGATCACTCCCTCGTTGCTAGGGGCGGAGTCTAGCTGCGGCGCTAAATCCAAATCTTCGGACACGTTTCTGTTACGTTGAAAGTCGGAAAATTATGGCCCAGAAAAACGCTGATTTCCTGCCTTTCCTTTGATCATTTAGCTTCGAAATTTTGGCAGATGATAGACAGAACATTAGACTACAACATCATGGCAAAAACAGACATCCGATTGTTTTTGACCAATTATGATGATGTGACTTCAAACTCGATATTCTCGGCTCAGCCGTCAGCGACTTTAGGTTGCTTTTGTTGTAGCGGGTCACATATGTGCCGAAGATCTCGTGAAGAGAATACGGAGATGTAGTGAGGGGAAAAGGTGGAAAATTATCACGTCTTTCAACCCATCAATCTAGCTATATTCTGGACCAGATAAAGAGAAATAGCAACTCATGTAGGAGAAATGAAAAACGTAAGTGGTTTTAGTACACTCTTAAAACATCCGAGTCAAAACTGACCCGGTGGAACTGGGTCCGTTGGGATCATACACCGTTCCGGGCCAAAAATGACTTTTATTTTGGTTATGAAGACTCCGAATGGGATCACCCTGACCCAATTCATGACTCTGAATGGGTAATTACTGTGACCCCAATCCTTGTCATTTCTAACCCGGAACGGTGTATGACCCCAACGGACCCAATGCCTGGTCAGTTCAGACTCGGATGTTTAAAGAGAGTACGACTCAAGGTAGAGCTATTGTTTTTGATTGGAAAAATATGTATCAGAACACACAAACACACAAACACAAACACACACACACACAGGGATTAAATTTACAGGGAATATTTGTAAGTCTATGTGTTTTGATATGATTTCCTGATTCGGAATGGATTATGAAAAATGTAAATACCGGGCATCAATTCATTGCTTTTCATTTGTACACACCTTCAGTAGTTTGAGCATCTGTTGTGATTTCTGTTGTTTCCGGAGCAGTTGTTGAGTCAGTAGTTGCTCGTGTGGTCTCAAGTGTCGTTTCTTCTGTTGTTACAGGAGCAGTTGTTGACTCAGTAGTAACTTCAGTAGTTTGAAGAGTTGTGTCCACTGTTGTTACAGGAACTGTTGTTGACTCAGTAGTAACTTCAGTAGTTTCGAGGGTTGTGTCCACTGTTGTTACAGGAGCTGTTGTTGACTCAGTAGTAACTTCAGTTGTTTGAAGAGTTGTATCTACTGTTGTTACAGGAGCTGTTGTTGACTCAGTAGTAACTTCAGTAGTTTCCAGGGTTGTGTCCACTGTTGTTACAGGAGCTGTTGTTGACTCAGTAGTCGCTTCCGTTGTCTGAAGCGTCGTTAGGACTTTTGTTGTCGATTGTGTAGTCACATCAGTCGTTTCCTCAGTAGTCTCAGCTTCTGTCGTTGCTGAATGAACAGAATTTTATAACAAAAATACGATACGATTCTATTTTCAAAGTACTGATTATATTGCAGTGACGACAGATATATTTTACAATTACGGGAGGGTTGGAGACCTTTCAAAATTAGACACAGATGAAAATTTGCACGATTGAAGTTGATATTCTCAATTTTGACACCATCATTTGCGAAGTATGCCAGATTATACAGTCCCCAAATCAAACGATCACGAGTATTCCACGAAAGTGTGATTGGTTGTAGACGTGTTATCTTTCACCTTTTTATTCCTGTGCATGTATATCTTTTTTAAAGGTATGTCTTTGCTCATTAACAGCAAAGGTGGAGGGTGTCAAAAACAAAGTCAATCTTAAAAATTACGAAACGAAAAAAACATATATATAAAACTAGAGATGATATGTGACCCGCTACAACAAAAGGATCCGAAAGTCGAGGGAGGACAATTTTTTAGAAAATGGCATGACATTATTTCCTGATTTTTCTCCTTTAATTTAATATGTAACACGACTCATAGAAGTGCTCGGTTGCGGAGATATAGATGATTTCATTAGTGCATGTCTAGTAGTTGAGGAAATCGGAGTTTCGAGAAAAATGCCTTCAAAGTTTTCCTTCCGACGCTATCATGATCAAGGGGAGGCGAGACAGTTTTCACCGATTGACAACAGAAGGCATGATCCTAGCGACCTCCGCGATGTTCATTCAAGCTTAGCGCCAGCGGTCAATGCATGACCAATCAGTAATCACGATGGCAAGCACTGACCAATAAGATCACTCCCTCGTTGCTAGGGGCGGAGTCTAGCTGCGGCGCTAAATCCAAATCTTCGGACACGTTTCTGTTACGTTGAAAGTCGGAAAATTATGGCCCAGAAAAACGCTGATTTCCTGCCTTTCCTTTGATCATTTAGCTTCGAAATTTTGGCAGATGATAAACAGAACATTAGACTACAACATCATGGCAAAAACAGACATCCGATTGTTTTTGACCAATTATGATGATGTGACTTCAAACTCGATATTCTCGGCGCAGCCGTCAGCGACTTTAGGTTGCTTTTGTTGTAGCGGGTCACATATGTGCCGAAGATCTCGTGAAGAGAATACGGAGATGTAGTGAGGGGAAAAGGTGGAAAATTATCACGTCTTTCAACCCATCAATCTAGCTATATTCTGGACCAGATAAAGAGAAATAGCAACTCATGTAGGAGAAATGAAAAACGTAAGTGGTTTTAGTACACTCTTAAAACATCCGAGTCAAAACTGACCCGGTGGAACTGGGTCCGTTGGGATCATACACCGTTCCGGGCCAAAAATGACTTTTAATTTGGTTATGAAGACTCCGAATGGGATCACTCTGACCCAATTCATGACTCTGAATGGGTAATTACTGTGACCCCAATCCTTGTCATTTCTAACCCGGAACGGTGTATGACCCCAACGGACCCAATGCCTGGTCAGTTCAGACTCGGATGTTTAAAGAGAGTACGACTCAAGGTAGAGCTATTGTTTTTGATTGGAAAAATATGTATCAGAACACACAAACACACAAACACAAACACACACACACACAGGGATTAAATTTACAGGGAATATTTGTAAGTCTATGTGTTTTGATATGATTTCCTGATTCGGAATGGATTATGAAAAATGTAAATACCGGGCATCAATTCATTGCTTTTCATTTGTACACACCTTCAGTAGTTTGAGCATCTGTTGTGATTTCTGTTGTTTCCGGAGCAGTTGTTGAGTCAGTAGTTGCTCGTGTGGTCTCAAGTGTCGTTTCTTCTGTTGTTACAGGAGCAGTTGTTGACTCAGTAGTAACTTCAGTAGTTTGAAGAGTTGTGTCCACTGTTGTTACAGGAACTGTTGTTGACTCAGTAGTAACTTCAGTAGTTTCGAGGGTTGTGTCCACTGTTGTTACAGGAGCTGTTGTTGACTCAGTAGTAACTTCAGTAGTTTGAATAGTTGTGTCCACTGTTGTTACAGGAGCAGTTGTTGACTCAGTAGTAACTTCAGTTGTTTGAAGAGTTGTATCTACTGTTGTTACAGGAGCTGTTGTTGACTTAGTAGTGGCTTCAGTTGTTTGAAGAGTTGTGTCCACCGCTGTTACAGGAGCAGTTGTTGACTCAGTAGTCGCTTCCGTTGTCTGAAGCGTTGTTAGGACTTCTGTTGTCGATTGTGTAGTCACATCAGTCGTTTCCTCAGTAGTCTCAGCTTCTGTCGTTGCTGAATGAACAGAATTTTATAACAAAAATACGATACGATTCTATTTTCAAAGTACTGATTATATTGCAGTGACGACAGATATATTTTACAATTACGGGAGGGTTGGAGACCTTTCAAAAATAGACACAGATGAAAATTTGCACGATTGAAGTTGATATTCTCAATTTTGACACCATCATTTGCGAAGTATGCCAGATTATACAGTCCCCAAATCAAACGATCACGAGTATTCCACGAAAGTGTGATTGGTTGTAGACGTGTTATCTTTCACCTTTTTATTCCTGTGCATGTATATCTTTTTTAAAGGTATGTCTTTGCTCATTAACAGCAAAGGTGGAGGGTGTCGAAAACAAAGTCAATCTTAAAAATTACGAAACGAAAAAAACATATATATAAAACTAGAGATGATATGTGACCCGCTACAACAAAAGGATCCGAAAGTCGAGGGAGGACAATTTTTTAGAAAATGGCATGACATTATTTCCTGACTTTCTCCTTTAATTTAATATGTAACACGACTCATAGAAGTGCTCGGTTGCAGAGATATAGATGATTTCATTAGTGCATGTCTAGTAGTTGAGGAAATCGGAGTTTCGAGAAAAATGCCTTCAAAGTTTTCCTTCCGACGCTATCATGATCAAGGGGAGGCGAGACAGTTTTCACCGATTGACAACAGAAGGCATGATCCTAGCGACCTCCGCGATGTTCATTCAAGCCTAGCGCCAGCGGTCTATGCATGACCAATCAGTAATCACGATGGCAAGCACTGACCAATAAGATCACTCCCTCGTTGCTAGGGGCGGAGTCTAGCTGCGGCGCTAAATCCAAATCTTCGGACACGTTTCTGTTACGTTGAAAGTCGGAAAATTATGGCCCAGAAAAACGCTGATTTCCTGCCTTTCCTTTGATCATTTAGCTTCGAAATTTTGGCAGATGATAAACAGAACATTAGACTACAACATCATGGCAAAAACAGACATCCGATTGTTTTTGACCAATTATGATGATGTGACTTCAAACTCGATATTCTCGGCGCAGCCGTCAGCGACTTTAGGTTGCTTTTGTTGTAGCGGGTCACATATGTGCCGAAGATCTCGTGAAGAGAATACGGAGATGTAGTGAGGGGAAAAGGTGGAAAATTATCACGTCTTTCAACCCATCAATCTAGCTATATTCTGGACCAGATAAAGAGAAATAGCAACTCATGTAGGAGAAATGAAAAACGTAAGTGGTTTTAGTACACTCTTAAAACATCCGAGTCAAAACTGACCCGGTGGAACTGGGTCCGTTGGGATCATACACCGTTCCGGGCCAAAAATGACTTTTAATTTGGTTATGAAGACTCCGAATGGGATCACCCTGACCCAATTCATGACTCTGAATGGGTAATTACTGTGACCCCAATCCTTGTCATTTCTAACCCGGAACGGTGTATGACCCCAACGGACCCAATGCCTGGTCAGTTCAGACTCGGATGTTTAAAGAGAGTACGACTCAAGGTAGAGCTATTGTTTTTGATTGGAAAAATATGTATCAGAACACACAAACACACAAACACAAACACACACACACACAGGGATTAAATTTACAGGGAATATTTGTAAGTCTATGTGTTTTGATATGATTTCCTGATTCGGAATGGATTATGAAAAATGTAAATACCGGGCATCAATTCATTGCTTTTCATTTGTACACACCTTCAGTAGTTTGAGCATCTGTTGTGATTTCTGTTGTTTCCGGAGCAGTTGTTGAGTCAGTAGTTGCTCGTGTGGTCTCAAGTGTCGTTTCTTCTGTTGTTACAGGAGCAGTTGTTGACTCAGTAGTAACTTCAGTAGTTTGAAGAGTTGTGTCCACTGTTGTTACAGGAACTGTTGTTGACTCAGTAGTAACTTCAGTAGTTTCGAGGGTTGTGTCCACTGTTGTTACAGGAGCTGTTGTTGACTCAGTAGTAACTTCAGTTGTTTGAAGAGTTGTATCTACTGTTGTTACAGGAGCTGTTGTTGACTCAGTAGTAACTTCAGTAGTTTCCAGGGTTGTGTCCACTGTTGTTACAGGAGCTGTTGTTGACTCAGTAGTCACTTCCGTTGTCTGAAGCGTCGTTAGGACTTTTGTTGTCGATTGTGTAGTCACACCAGTCGTTTCCTCAGTAGTCTCAGCTTCTGTCGTTGCTGAATGAACAGAATTTTATAACAAAAATACGATACGATTCTATTTTCAAAGTACTGATTATATTGCAGTGACGACAGATATATTTTACAAGATAACGAAAAAGAAAAAAAGTAAAACTAGAGATGATATGTGTCGAACATCTCGTAAAGAGAGTACGGAGATGTCGTGAGGGGAGAAGGCGGAAAATTTACCACGTCTCTCACTCTATCCATCTAGCTACAGTATATTCTGGACCGGCAGAAGAGAAATAGCATCTCATGTAGGAGAAATGTGAAACATAAGTAGTTTTAGTACGACACAAGGTAGAGCTATTGTTTTTGATAAGGAAAATATGTATCAAAACACATATACACACACAACCACACACACACACACAGATTAAATTTACAGGGAATATTTGGAAGAAAGAATGATTTGTTATTATTTGTTTTGATATGATTTATTGACTCGGAATGGATTATGAAAAAAATGTAACTACCGGGCATCATTTCATTGTTTTTTCATTTGTACACACCTTCTGTAGTTGGAGCATCTGCTGTGACTTCTGTCGTTTCCGGAGCAGTTGTTGAATCAGTAGTTGCTTGTGTGGTTTCAAGTGTCGTTTCTTCTGTTGTTACAGGAGCAGTTGTTGACTCAGTAGTAACTTCTGTAGTTTGAATAGTTGTGTCCACTGTTGTTACAGGAGCTGTTGTTGACTGAGTAGTAACTTCAGTAGTTTGAAGAGTTGTGTCCACTGTTGTTACAGGAGCAGTTGTTGACTCAGTAGTAACTTCAGTAGTTTGAATAGTTGTGTCCACTGTTGTTACAGGAGCAGTTGTTGACTCAGTAGTAACTTCAGTTGTTTGAAGAGTTGTATCTGCTGTTGTTACAGGAGCTGTTGTTGACTCAGTAGTAACTTCAGTAGTCTCAGCTTCTGTGGTTGCTGAATGAACAGAATTGTATAACAGAGATACAATACGATTCTATTTTTAAAGTAGTAAGTATATTCATGCCGTCAAACCCCCGTTTGAGACGAGACCCCATTGGCAAACGAAGCTGATGGGGTGCTATACCCCCCTAACGAGTCTTCGTTTGAGAAGTGGGAGGATATGTATTTGCCCATTGCAAAATAACTTTCTACTCAGGCGTGGCAAACCTGGAGGCCAAGCCAGGGTTTAATGACTACAACAGCTGTCATATTACGTAAGAGCATGATAAGGATATCTGCCTGGGGCAGACCATTCAAAGTGAACTCAATGTTCTCTATTCTTTCTAAAGTTTTCAATTTTATATTAGCTACATAACCCATGCCAAAACCAAAACAATCTCCTCCTCTCGCGGGTGCCCCCCCCCCCCCCCTGTGGTGGTGACTGATGCTTAGATTAGGCCAGGGTCAAGAAACAGGTGTTTTATATCTTTGGTCTTTAAGTCCTTGATTGCCAAGATATACACTGGCATTGTCTACAGGGGTGTAGCTTCTTCAAACGAGAGATTTGCCTCATGGCAGTGATGACAGATATATTTTACAATTACGGGAGGGGTGGAGACCTTTCAAAATTAGACACAGATGAAAATTTGCACGATTGAAGTTGATATTCTCGATCTTGTCAACATCATTCGCGAAATATGCTAGATGATAAAGTCCGAAACTGAAACGAAAATGACTATTCGGCTAAAGTGTGATTGGTTTAGATGTATTATCTTTCACCTTTTTATTCCTGGTTTTTTTTTTGTGGTATTACTCTGCTCATTTACAGCAAAGGTGGAGGGCGTCAAAAACAAAGTCAATCTAAAAAATAACAACAGTAAAAAAAAATCAAACTAGCGATGATGTGGGTCGAACATGTCGTTATGAGAGTACAGAGGTGTAGTAAGTTCAAAAGGTGGAAAATTTACCACGCCCTTCACTCCACCCATCTAGCTATCTTCTGGACCGGTAGAAAAGAAATAGCATCTCATGTAGAACAAAATAATGTGAAACCTAAGTAGTTTTATTAAGACGCAAGGTAGAACTATTGTTTGTGATTGGGAAATATGTATCAAAAAACACACAAAAACACGATTAAATTAACAGGGAATACTGTCGAGGAAAGAATGATTTATTATTATGTGTTTTGATACAATTTCCTGATTTGGAATGGATAATGAAAAAATGTAACTACCGGGCATCATTTCATTGTTTAGAGTTTGTACACACCTTCTGTAGTTTGAGTATCTGTTGTGACTTCTGTTGTTTCCGCATCAGTTGTTGAGTCAGTAGTTGCTTGTGTAGTTTCTAGTGTCGTTTCTTCTGTTGTTACAGGAGCAGTTGTTGACTCAGTAGTAACTTCAGTAGTTTGAAGAGTTGTGTCCACTGTTGTTACAGGAGCTGTTGTTGACTCAGTAGTTTCAAGAGTTGTGTCCACTGTTGTTAGAGGAGCTGTTGTCGACTCAGTAGTGGCTTCCGTCGTCTGAAGCGTCGTCAGGACTTCTGTTGTCGATTGTGTAGCCACAGCAATCGTTTCTTCAGTGGTCTGAGCTTCTGTTGTTGCTAGATATTTTTTTTTGGTGGGGGGAATGAAATATGTTGAATAATTCTCACGTAAAAAGATTTGTATTGATCGGTATTGATAATTAACAACCTGCTTCATGACATTCAGTGGTTCTCCAATGTCTTTTCATCCTTCTGAATAATATGTTTTCTTAGTCTTTTTTTTGGGCACTAATGCTAAACAGAAGTAATTGAATTATCCTGAAATGCTCTTCTTATTACTTCCTTTATTTTTATATGACATAGGCATCAAACAATAATATAAATAATAGAAAATACAGCATTTTTCAAAGACTACCCTTTTGTTTTGGGTTATTTTCACACAAGCTTTGCCTGCAATATCATTTGTTTATCATATTATCAATCTGCAAACTCAAAATTTCAATAAATTTTGGAAATATGAAATGTGATACCAATATATGGACCCATTCCAAGCAATACATCATAGGTTTCACATTTTTCTTTATATTTAATGAATAGCTTCCCCACATGTTGACCTTGAGAAATTTCAACCATTACAAATAGTGAAGGTTGACTTGCTTTTTCCTTTATGGTAAATATGAAAATGATTGATATAAAATAGAAACATATATACTGGGGATAAAGAAATAAAAAGAAAACAAAACATGATTTTAGCATATTTCCTAGGTAGTCCTTTATATTTTGGTAAATAGCGCCCTCAGTGGATGATCATAAGAAATTTCAAATGTCGGGTCATGTAGAGTATGAGTTGCTCTAGCCATGTGCCAAATATGACGGTCATACATTATAATCGAGAAGTTATATAGGGGGGGGGGCACAATGTGCCCCCCCCCCCACCTTGGGCTTGCATGGAAGGGGTCAAAATAAATTGGGCTCTATAGGGTTAATGTTGTAGATAATGTCTCTGATGGGCACTACTTTCATTGCAAAAGAAATTAGCTGTGACCCTTTTCAGCTGAAGGGTAGGGCCCTTTGGCGCTACTGTTTGGGGCCCCGTGCAGAATAAGATAACTGGCCTTGACGTTTTCATGATAGGTACACCCAAAGAAACAATATCCACCAACTGTTGTCCGTGACCCCCTGTGGCTGAATAAATGCATTTTTCGGGGCCCTTTTTGTGGCCCCTATAGGCTTACGGTACAGGATGTGACTTGCCAGCAATTCATTTTATTGACCCTTGGTCACATCCTGATATGATCAGACCATCAAACCGTGTGAACCTTTTCAGCTGAATACTAGTAAATCTTCTTGGCCCCCGGTCTATAAGTGTCGAACGCATGGGCTGTATGACTCATGAGCTGTATAACTTGTGTGCTGTATAACTCATGTGCTGTATGACTCGTGGGTATCAGTCTCGTGACACGCACCCCAATAGACCTATCTAAGTCCATATTTCATCAAGTTTTGTTTTTTTAAATCTGCACACAGCACAACTAGATGTTTGCTTAATAATGCGAAAAGAAAATCATCCGTTAAAGAAAAAAATAAGTGTACTATTTTTTTTTCTTTGGAATTTATAAAATAATTGTCTATAAAGAACGTGTTCGGGAGTCCGCTCCGTATAAATACCTGTTGAGTAGAGCGCCCCATGTGCGACTAATGAGAGGTGTTGGTCAGTGATGCACGAATGAGAAGCTTGCTCAATGCACAAGCCGAGCTGACCAGATTTTGTCACCATTATGCACTACAGGTCGTATCTGTCCTTACCATTATGAGAGCACACTGGTCCCCGCGCATAATTTTACGTATAAGCAATTCAATGATTTGTTTTTCTCTTCTTCTTTTTTTGTGAAGTATTGATTTTATGCAGATAACCGCGAAAGTCATTCAAATATAGATGATGCACCTCTTAAATTAACAGCAGCAACAACAACAACAACAGCAGCAGCAGCAGCAGCAACAACAACAACGATCACATCCACCGCGGCCCTGGCCCAGACCCTCGCGGCTGATGCGGCTCGCGATCGATCTAACAATCACGTACTGAGCACCGTTTCGCACCTTATCAGGGCAATAAGCCAGTTCGGGTTTCCACTTTTAGCATGAGCAGAAAAATGTCATCTGTAGCAGCAGAGCATGTTGGTTTTTAAATTCACTGAGACAGGCATATGTGGTGTGGTAATTATCCAAGTGATCTTTATAAGTGGTGCTTGCCAGCACATCCACCTGACAGCAAAAGCGGTATCTGACACTATCAACAGAGAGGGGTAGATAATACATTCAATGCAAAATAATGAAATGGATTACCCCCGGTTAAATACTGGTTAGTGGTAAGGTAAGAACAAAAAATTTGGTTAGGGTTAGGTTTAGAGTTAGAGTTTGGGTTATAGGGTTAGGATAAGGTTCCGAATAAGAATAAGAATTAGGATTCGGATAAGGATTGGGGTCAGGGAAAGGGTCCGGGGTAATTGCTCAGGGAGCAATTGCCCTAGACCCGTTTGAAACTTCCACATTACTTTATAGTCTATTTTCAGACACTGCTCGGCAGAGAGGAGCACAAGAGGCCTTGTCTAAAGGCTAAGATTGTCGTCGATTTCGACCACAGAACTCATGTGGCGCAGACAGCTACTATGTACATAGACAATTATTTTGTACAGCCACGCACACTCACGTACACGCAAACGCACATACGCACGCACTCGCAATTATCATTCGATGGATAAAATGAATGGTAAAGAATATATATATATATATATATATATATATATATATTATTTTTACTTTTTTTTACTCTTCATTTTTCATTTTTTGTTTAAATCCTCAGTTGTATATATTATATACAATTGAGGATTTAAAAAAAAATGAAAAGGGACAGCTATTAAAGACATACCTGATCATTCTACTCCCCCCCCCCCAAAAAAAAAGGGTGGTAGAAAAACTGCTGAAAACACACTTTCCCATTCATGTTAGGTTCCTAACCAAATGAATAATGTCGAGGGATAGCTTTTTTTTTTGGAAAATATGAAAAACTCAAGAATGACTCGCTTGACCCAATTCACTTTTTTGGAAGTCCTCACGTAAAATCAAGGGGTGACACTTTTTTGTTGGTTTTGTAATGCCTGGTTATAAGTTATATTCATATACGATACATTGCATATATGTTTAATAGTAATCATATATATATCTTCTTTTTTTTGGGGGGGGGGTAATATGCCATTATTGTGACAATGCACTTTGTATCACTCAAAAACATGCATAACCCATGTAAAGCTTTGATGGTGGAATTTTTCCGATTATTAAACGTTTAGTTGTTTTTTGTTTTTTTTTACATTCCATCCCAGCTCTTGCCATGTTGTAATTTGCATGGCAACACAGTACTTGGAAGAGGTTCATCAGCTGATTGGTAATCTCTAATAAAAGCAACTCTGACTGTAAGACTGCCGATACCCCATCTACGGCGAGTCAACGCCAGTCTGAAGAAACCTGCAGAAAACAGTGGGCGAAAGGTCACATAAGGTATGGATTTTCTTTCATTCATGCTCCAGACCGCTCTCCCCAGGCGTGTACCCTGTTCTGACACGCACTTTTCTCCTTCCACCACAAGCCCATTCTTTCCTTACTCCTTCAAACATCCCTCACTTTAATTTTTTAAGCAAAATTTTGTCACGAAATACAGGAATCCTAAACAAACTGAAACATTTTTTGCCCAACCATATCTTGCAGATTGTATATTCAACCATGATTTCCCCATATCTTAATTATGGAATTCTTGCGTGGGGTAACGCATCTAAATACTTACTGGATTCACTTTTTCTTCTTCAAAAGCGAGCGATCAGAATTATTAACCATGCTGGGTATTTATCTCACACTAACGCCTTATTTCAGAAAAATAAGATTTTAAAACTGATAGATTTGTTTGGTTATAATTTAGGTATTTTTATGTATAAACTTTCCTCAAAAGATCTTCCTGGTGTCTTTTTACAGATGTTCATAAGAAACAATTCTGTCCACCACTATCCAACTCGCCAGAGTGACGCTTATCACCTTCCACGAACTCGAACAGTTTTCGCTAAAAACACAATTATGTATACAGGTCCTAAATATTGGAATGATCTCCCAACAGAGGTTAAAAGCTGCTTGTCATTATCATACTTTAAGCGTAAACTCAGACAGCATGTATTGAATAGCTACAACACACAAGTGCACTAAAATTCCTTTTTATTATGCTGATGGCTGCTCTGTTATACTACTCGGTTGTTGCCATGTGAACAGACTCATGCATATACATTTTAGTTGCATGCTCTCTCAAATTCCTTCCCATCGGTGTTTTTCCTTCCACTTCTAGTAAGACCATGGTCGTGTCGCATAGTTTCCCCTCCTTTCTTTCTTTCCTTTCTTTTATGCATCATTGCAGCTGGCTGGTATATCACATATAGAAATTGCAATTGATTCATGTTCTCCATTTTTTAAATCTTTCCCCGTGTCTATGGAAGCCGGAATGTTTAAACCCTAATAGTACTTAAGTATTCACGTCATTATCACTCCCATGTCTAAATTGCTATGAGAGCAACTGCTATAGTGTGCAACATGTGGTTACTTGTTCTCATTTTATCACACAAATAAATGCATGTGAGAAGAATCTTCTGAGCCCCGAGTAATAGTCATTCTCTTTTGTTTATCATTACTTTTGGTCTTAATTGTACCCGTGCTCCTCATCCTGTTCCCCTTACTAGGCTTTTGTTGGGACCTACACTCAACAAGCTTTGCTTTTTAGTAGGTTCCATCGTATTTCTCTTCGCATCTTTTACTTTGATTGAAAATGACACATCGACCGTTATGTATTACTTTTGTATTCCTATTTCTTCATGTATATATCCAAGCTGGACATTCTGTATTATATTTTGTTATATACCATGCATTTTCCATCGAGAAATACGAAAATAAATTGAAATTGAAATTGAAATTCATGTGAGACCAAAAACGATATAAAGCCCGACTTCTTGTCCAGAATATTTGTATGCGGATTGATGAAAAGACATTATTTTTAGTCAATTATAGGGAAAGATAAAATACTGACCTGTTTGAAGTCATTATGACTACGATGTATTCAAATACTGAATAGCAAAAGAAATGATGTGAATCTGCACTTTCAGTGCTTTTCCTCTGCTCATATACCTCCTGGATGCAGTCATTGAATGGTCAGCTAATATTTTTCATGAAAAGCAACAACAACAACAAACCATGCTAAACTCTTTGTATCACAAAGCACGCGTGCTTTTCACGCGTTGCAGGATCGTCAGTTTCTCATTAATTTCTGATGATTACACAATGCATTTTTTTTTGTAAAAAGAAATGAAAAGAAAAGAAAAAAGAACAGGAGATTGAAGATGTTTCACATAAAATATCACATCATTCCTCTGCGACGTGAAGTTAGGTCAACATGGAGTGTAGAGGGCGCTTGTCACAATGTTCATCGTCCTTGTCGAAAATTTTGCGATACATCCGCTTTGAGTATTTTTGCCAAGCCTGCGTTGCCACATTCACGCAGATCACGAGTGTCGTCGAGCTGTTTGGCAAAGTAATTCCCTCCCTTTTTGACCTTTTCGGCCCGAGATGACAACAATCTCGGACCTCCCGTTTCGCCCCTTCTCGAACGTGAAAAGTTCGAATCTTACCTTGTTGATTGTTTTTGTTGTTATCATTCAATGATGATTCATTCATGATTCTATACACCTTCAATCTCTGAAGAGATGGCATTGTATATGGATCGCTTGAAACATAGAAACGCCACAAATAACGCATTTTTCCCTTTACCTTTGCATGAAAAAAGTAGTGTATAGATGGATGGTTGGTCCATAAGACTGATATTACATCGGCTAAGAAAGAAAAAACATAATATATCCATTTCACTTTAAATGCTTTAAATGACAGGTTAGGGAATCTTTTATATCCCTTCTAAGGCTTAGCAAAAGGGTACATTCTAATGTTGCAATTTTGCGAAAGGAGTAGTATGAATTGCTTATTTAAACACAGACTGCCTTATGAGGAATACACTATCAGCGCCTATAGCGCCTAGAGCACTCTGCAGAGTGGATTTGGCGCTATATAAATCATATCAATTATTATTATTATTATTATCAGCAAGTATTAGACGATTTGAATTTTCATTGAATTTTCAGTCATTTTGTTCCCACGCTCTGTACATCATATTATTCAAGCATGTCATTGGATCCGTGAGTCACGCTAATTCGTTACAGTCTGAAAGCAATATCAACAAATGGCGTATAAGAAAAGCGACTGAATGCTTGCTTGTTCAAGCCTGAAGTGTGAATTTGTTGCCATTACTAAAGATTATGTTTGCAATTGCCTAACCCAGATATCAGCCAGATTCTGTGTTCCTATTGTAACCCGCTGCCTCGTGAAAGTTTCGTATGAAAATGAAGGACCTTCTGTCGCAATTCCATTTTTTTTTTAATTGTCTGCCATGATATTTGCAGGGTAAGCCAACGATCTCACTATAACAAGCGTGTCTTTTCTGTAACGTACAAAATCACAAGGTAACTTCCTTTATTCCTCAATGCACTGTGTTGATCGTCTTCCAACCATATAAAAACTGTCAGTTGTATTTTGATGTATGAGACCGCCATTCGCTATCTTTCGCCAATGATAAGAATTTCAGTGACTTACCATTTTCAGGAAGAATGTGGTGACATATAATAGCTATCTGTGTTTGTAACCACTGCAGTAAGCGAAACGTCCACGATTTTGAAACACTGCATAAAATACTAAAAGCACTCACTCCTTCATATTCCTTCCGTATTTAATTCCCTTGAAAATCCGATTTTATAATGCCCATCCCTTTCAGAAGATCCAAAACCGGAATTTTAGTCAAGACGTGGGATTGCAGAATCTGTTAGATTAGTTCAGTGGGAAACATCCTTACCCTCCCCCCCCCCCCCCACCCCCTCCTTACTCTTTCCAAAATAAAGACCGTGAGAACGAGCAGAAATTATCCACAATGTTTAGCGGCAATCCTTTGATAACGTCTATTTACTTTTGACACCAGGTTGTAAGAAAGAGATGTCACAAAACAAACAGAAAAAAAAAATCACCGCCCATTAATCTTCACCGACTGTCGATTGCCATAATAACAATAAATGGTTTGCCTGAATATCGTTGTGCTGTAAAGTGAACTAATTTCGATACAAGTAAAAGATAGAAATTAACCTGTAAAAATGTAATCGATTGACCCCTTTCCTCCTGTTCAGTCAGTTCTTCAAAGAAAGACGACTTAAAGTTATGGTTTGCATGAAAGCGTATAGTATCAAAGGTCTGCCTCCCCCCCCCCCTTTTTAACGCACATAGCTTTCTATCACTTCTTTTTTTTAGTAAACTCATTTTTCTATCATGTCTAACTTCTTAAATTACTGTAGTCATTCAAAGGTAATTGTTACGAGGAGTTACATGATCAGGTGCAGAGGGACAGTACTTACCACTATCACTGAATGGAAATGCATGCAAGAGCAATAAGATTAGCAAACTTCTTATAGCAACTGCGACCGAGCGCCGGGAGGGCCGCAATGGGGCCATCGTGGTCGACGGTCACCTCCGATTGCTGACCACCTCCGCTCGACGACCAAGGACTCGCCGATTCGATCTAAACAAAAAGACACATGTTGAACGATAACACTAGCATTATATACACAGCGACCTACATAATTATTACTAAAGTCTCAGTATACAGCATACATAATTATCAAATCATACATTTATTTCACTCATCTTTTCAAGTTTCCGTTTATAACCACCAATGGCGAGTAGCTGTTATATTCAAACGATGCTATATTCCTAAGTGAATTAGCTAAATAATTTAGGTGAATATAACAATGAAAATGGTTCAAAACTATGAAACGCACCCACGTAATTACATCTTATGTCTATATATATATATATATATATATATATATATATATATATACACATATATATATATATCTTTATATAATTATATATAATCCCTTCAAAAAAGTTTGGAAATCTGATTTTGATCAATCATTTCTCATCTTTCCTTAGAAATGATTCATTGGTGCTTAGTATCACAGAAAGATTGTTTAATTTTCTTTAAAATGATATCATACTTGTTATGATTATCGTATACATGCTTACAAATATGAGGTAAAATCAGAATTGAGAAGTTGCAAAATGGCCAATTTTTGACGTCCTTTATAAGAAGTTTCCTCGTGATGAGTGAGTTCCCCATTTTTTCTTTGGTGTTCATTTACTGTAGCATCAGCATTTTTATGGAGTGAAACATGTATGCGTTCAACCAAACAGATAAACATACACACACACACACATACACATCATTACACACACATACACACACACACACACACACACACACACACACACACACACAAACGATATCATGACTCATTTCACAGAACCTCACAGAACCTCGCCACATTAACCGCGACAAAGACATAAAGAGGTGAAATGGCTTGGTCTGGATTTCATTGGAATTTCATCTTTTTTTTGTCTTCATTTTGTCGTTATTTTGTGTTTACTTTATGTTTATTTTGCCTTTATATTATCAATGAACTTGATCGGGGCTCAGCATCTGGTGAACGAGCCAAGTGCTTGCACCACCGCCTGGCACCGTGTCCTCATGCCGTTGATTGGCGTCACCCAGTATCTGACGGAGTCCTGCCTATAATAGAAAATTATGTCGTTGCATTTATGATCCTCTTCCCCACAGCTCGACCAAGTTGATCCAAAAAATGTTCTATGGGGTTGAGGTCGGGGCTGCATGCAGGCCAGTCCATTTCTAATGATGCCCTCTCTCTCTCGAGAAAGTTGCCCACATGTCTTGCTCTATGTGGTTTTGTGTTGTCATCTTTTTGAAGCATCTCAGCTTAAATTTGCCCTATGGCGCGGGTTTTTTGAACATTGCTTTCAAGTGGCATGATGTACAACCATAAAACTTTATGAGCTATCAAAATTGTCTGGCATTCCACCACTGAAAACTTGAATGTGAAATTAAGATGTCTAATTTGCCTTCATGGCTGACCAGTTGAGAACAAAAGACATAACACAAAAGAGCATATTCTTTAAGTACTCTTCACGACCATTCTCATTCATAAGGACAGTTCTTGTTCGTTTTGCAACTTTTCAATGCAGACCTTATCAGACACTTTTGAGTACAGTTCTTTACTTGATAGCATAATCATAATGAGTAGGATATAATTTTGAAGAAAATTGAATACTCTTTCCATTGATATCAAGCATATATTGTATAGTGCTTACAAACTGGAGGAATTTACAACTGAAGTCAGATTTCCAAACTTTTTTTGAAGGGTTTATAAATTATTATAAACTCTTTTGACACAGCAATGAGAACACATTTATGCAAAAAAAAAAATCATCTTAAAGGAAAATAAGAGATGAAAGGAGGCAAACCAGGAAGACCAATCACAACTTTGAGAAATATACAGGACTTTGAAGTCACTCGGCTGCGTCCCATAGGACAATTAAGGGGAGTTTGGCTTGAGATTATCCATGTCACAGCAGAGCTCGTGCCAACCGAAATCATGATGTATATTAATCATGTTTACGTTCTACTTCACTTTAAATCGGTTGTTATGTTTAAGTGACTTGTGCTTTGATAGAACCAAATCAGTACGGGTGTGTGTGTGTGTGAGAGAGAGAGAGAGAGAGAGAGAGAGAGAGAGAGGGAGAGAGAGAGAGAGAGAGAGAGAGAGATTAAGATAGGGAGAGAGGGGAAGGGAGAGAAGAGCAATTTCCAGTCACAATCACCTTGATATCAATCAACTGTGACCAGAAAATATTTCGTTCAAAAGTGAGATCTGCTTCGCAAACACATACTGGTCCCCCGCGGAAGTAGACAAAAACCCAATTTAATGAACAAAGACTAGATAGGGTGTCCTTGGCCCGCTATCAAACTAACGTTAATGGTTAAATGTCGTGACAGAGTTTAATAGATGTGGCAAGATCATAGCGGCTTCCGATATTTTGCAGATCTTATTAGTCGTGCAAACCCTATTCTGAGATTATTCTTTTAATCAATGATTAATGGTAATAGTTGTTCAGGGTAATTACGATCACCGCCAAGCCTATTCGTGTACAAGGATCGAAAGGTATGTTGTATTTTAAATAGACCTGCTACTGTAATGTGTAGGGTTACGAAATCTTTGAGGGCATTAATATAGGTAATATATTGTGACGTATCTATGTTTTTTTTTCCCTCGCTCCATAATCCAGACATCTTTTGTAAACCATCGACACGGTTCTAGACTTAATAGTGCAGTTATTTAACCCGAAGTATCCGTCCTTCATTCTTTGTCCAAAGAACACAAACACACTACTTATCCACCTACAAAAGTTTTCATTTTGTCCTTTGTGTGAGGGTAGTACACTGTGACTCTACGATTTGTATAACCCAAATGAGAGTGATGGGCGAGGAACACAACAGCTATCGTACATTAGTGTTTGCTTATTGGGCGTAAGCATTCCCCTCTTTTACAGCACTGCATCGAATCAGTGTATTTTTTGTTGTCTTGTTTGTTGTTGTTTTTTTAAGCTTTAACCACGTTGACATTTACCTCGAGTCTGCGCATGACACCAGAAAACGACAAAAAGACTTGAATAGTATAGGGGTGTTGCTTCTCGATATTTCAAGCGAATACAGATAATCACGTCATCCATTCACGGCCTGTGTGCCTAAAGTTTATTTCTTCTGTATCACGGTTGCAGTGTTTTTTATTTTGTGAAATTTATGAACACGGAGGGGATGAATTATGGAGGAGTATATTTTAATTCCGTGTAAAGACTGTATCATTTTTTTTTCAAAGAGTAATAAAAGAAGAGATAGATAAAACGATAAGATAGATAGATATATAGATAGAGAGGGAGAGAGAGAGAGAGAGAGAGAGAGAGAGAGAGAGAGATTTGCGACTGAGAGGGGCCAAGTCTGCTGGCCAAGTTTGGCCAAGTCTTGCCAAGTTTAAGTCGTTTCACTCAACCAGAGACTATACGGCACTCATTTTGAAGGAGGTATGATAAATGAACCTGCAGTAATCACTGAGTGAAACTTTAACTATTGTGAAAGAGTAAAGCCCACCACACCATGACCACTTTGATGAACCGGACCACAATTGATGAAATAAATTTATGATACACATGCAACGAATGTTCTATTGTCGAACATACTTATCACGGTAAAGATGTCTATAGAAAGATAGATATTATCAATTCAGGACTCAAACACCACTGCCCCATCTTGACCTGATTAATGGAATTCATATTTTGGACGGAATGACAGAACGACACTGAGATGTTTCCTCTCCTCCATGAAAGTGCACCACGCCGTAAAAGGATTTTTTTTTTGTATACATTTGAAAAATAAGGCAGTACCACGTCTGCACAGTCAAAAGGGATGTATCCTTTTCTGTATATACATGTGCTGTGCATGCACTGTGCATGTCTCTTACATTCTGATATTTCAGATATCACAGCTGGACTTGTGGAATGAACTTTATGGTAGTACATTTCAATCTAACTCTTTAGCTTCAATTAAATGAAATAAAATTGATTCAATTTGATTCAGATTTTCAATTAGGGAAAAGAGTGAAACAGAATTATCATAAAGCATGAGTAAAACAACCCCACTGTTAAATTGATTTCATTAAAACAAGAGTGTAACCCAATGTGAATCGCAGAATATCAGTGGAATAACTAAGAACGCCCATTGGTGATGCGAGGGATATGTGTGAAAACTCAGGACAGTTATGCATGTTTTGAAGGATAAGTAGAATAATTAAGAACATCTTTCGATGCTTTGAAGGATGAGAGATAAGCAAGTATGGGGTAACAGTGGTCCGCTGAAAAGCAAGGCTAGAATTACACGTATCATTCAAAAACAAAATAAATAAATATACATCATCAGAAAATACGAATTCAAGCATATCGAAAAACGTTGACTTGCAGGCTCTATTCGATGAACTCCAATATTAGTGGGGCAGATATGTGAAAAATTTGCTCACATCCGGCGGAAATTGTGAAATTTTGCATAGAGGGGTTGCCGGATCCAAGAGATCTGACTACTGGGTCGGCCGCCATTTTGAATTCCAATATGGCCGCCATGACGAAACGACGAAATCCCTATATCTTTGGTTCCACGTGACCTGTACACTGATAATTTGCTACAGAAGGATATTTCTACATTCTCAATTCAATAATGGATTGATATTAGAAGTCTATCAAACCTCATGGCCGCCATTTTGAAATCCAAGCTTCACGAAGCTGTCTCAGTAATTTGTCTTATGTTGTGTTTGTTACTTGTACACCGCCGGAAAATATGCATCCGTTTAACACTAAAGAAGTAATGTTTGACAAAATTTGTTATATTTCTGATATGTTGTTATTATGAACTTTGCGGTAGCTGGAGGGGGGGGGGGGGGAGGGACACGGATCACCTGTTTTGGGACACCGTCGCCCAGCAACCTTCGTTGCTGTACTACTTGGGCTTGTTTATAAGTGCTGTTTATACTCATGGATAGTTATGGCAATTTGTTGTATCATATCAGGTGATGTTGGCCCCTTGACTGCCGTTGGTCGTCTTAATGTATTAGTTATTTAAAATTCAAAGCCATAACATATTTAAAATAACTGGAGATTGGGAGGCGTTCTGTTGTCAGAACGTTATTTTTATGCAAGAGTGTAATGACGTAATAATTGTGCAAACATTTTTCCCAGGTGACAACACGCCTTTATTTTTTCATCTATTCTCGGCTTTGCTTTTGCCTTCTTATGCACACACACACACCTGTAGACACATGTATACCCACGAATGTTATAAGTTAATTGCATAGCCGTTTTGTTCAGTTCGTCAAGATTTGTTGTCTAGATTCTCTTTTCATTCCCCCTCTCACTCACTTTTTTCTTTCTCTCTCTCTCTCTCCCTCTCTCTCCCTCCCTCCCTCGCTCTTTTATCTAGGGTACTCACTCAGTGAGACAGATTGGGCTATCTATTATTTTATGTATTTACACATTGTGTACTCGTATATGAGCAATTTTGTTTGTACACTGTATTTGCATATCAGTTTGATGAAAATTTTAACAACAACAATGGAATTGCATTTTTGTGTGTATGTGTTTTTGCATTACTTTGATATAATTGTTCGTACTGATTATAAATCCCAATGGTATAAGAATTAGTTATTTTGGATAGGCGATCCGACTACCAAAAAAACCCACAACAATAACTGGTTCCTTATTTTGTCATTAAGTGGTCGAGAAGTTTAATATGCTCGTGGACGCTGCCTAGTACTTTGCCTACTCTGCCTAGTCTTTGTTTGTTAAATAAGTTCATGTTAGGTATTGTATACGAGCCCATGGCCTTGTGTACCATCCGCAACGATGTTGATTCTGTGTCATCTGTGTTCATGTTCGTTTCCTTGTTTTGTCTGTGTTTCATGTTTCTCTGTACGCATTTCGGTTTCCTTTCTTCTTTTAGGTCTGCATACCCCCACGTAGCTGCTGAGTTAGGACCAGGCGGGAGGCCAGTTATTAATTCCCGAATGTTTTATATTCTAACCCATGGCTGACACAATAAACTTTGCTTTTAATTCTTTGAATAATGATGAATTCTATAACACAGTAAGGCACTCTGAATCTGATCATGCAAATATGATCTCCAGTTTATATGAAGATTACATATCCGATAAATACAATACCTCAGCACAAGAATTTGAATATAGATTTGACTCAAATGATCCAGTCCAGAGTCCATCGTGTGTTTATTTGACCGAAAATCAGTATAAAAATCGGATCACGAATACAGTTGATGAAACATTTTTGTTAGCTCACTTTAACATACGCAGTATCAATAAAAATTTTGATAAGTTGCGCTTACTCTTAGAAAACCCAGATCATAAATCTTGCTCCATCATAGGGCTAACAGAAACATGGTTGAACTCTAATATCAGTCATTTATTTTCTTTACTCGGATTCGAATTTGTATTTAGAAATAGAAATGAGAGAGTTGGTGGAGGAGTTGGTTTGTACATCTCGAAAAAATTTAAATATATTATACATGAGGAGATTAGTGTTATGAGCGATGTTCTCGAATCCCTTTTTATTGAATTGATAAATCCACATGGAAAAAACATTATGATTGGTGTAATTTACAGGCCCCCTCGGTCAAATTTGAATGATTTTTTGACAGTTTTGCAGGATTTAGTACAAAATGCCATGATATCTATTAAAGATACATTTCTGATGGGCGATTTTAATATCGATCTCATGAAATGTAACTCCCAAAACAGTTCAAAAGAATGTATAGAAACATTAATGTCTGCTTCGTTTTTACCATTAATTTCCAAGCCTACCCGTGTCACCAGCCAATCGGCTACCCTCATAGACAACATTTTTTTGTAATGTTCTTCCACTTCCTGAGTCTGGTATCGTCCTCTCAGACATCACTGACCATTTTCCTATATTTGCTCAGGTTCCAATTAAACTGAATAAACAGAATAATTATTATAAGCGTCGTAAGATTACTGCAGATAATCTTACAAGTCTCCAAAACAGTTTAAAAGAACTCGATTGGTCTTCTGTATACAACACTACCGATGTCAATTTGTCTTATGATTATTTCATATCTACTCTTACCTCCGAAATCGATAACCATATTCCCCTGCGTAACATAAAAAATAGATATAAGCAAATTCCAAGACTCCCGTGGATAACCCAGTCTATATTACGATCTATAAATAGGAAAAATAATTTGTTTTATAAATATAGATGTAATCCCACTGAAAAAATAAGAAAAAATATGTTTCATACAAAAACACACTCACCAAATTATTGCGTACGCAGAAGAAATTTTTTTATGTTAATCAGATAAGCAAATATAAAAATGACATTAAAAACACATGGAAAACATTAAAGAATGCTATGAATACACCTAACAATTCATCTAATATTTCTGAAGTTCGGTGGGGCAATGCCTCCAGCAACACTCCCGCTGGCATGGCTGAAATTTTTAATGACTTCTTTTTTTCAATTGGAAAAAATCTTTCTCAAAATATTCCTCTTTCTAGTAAATCTTTTAGTGATTTTTTAGATACACCTAACTCTAAAACTATATTTTTTGACCCAACATATAAAGAAGAAATAATAAAGATTGTTGCCAATTTGAAAGAAGGTAAAAGTCCTGGCCATGACGGAATTGACAACCATTTGATAAAAAACATAATTCCTCAAATAGTGGATCCCTTAGTACATATTATCAACTCATCGCTTGCAACTGGCCATGTGCCAAATAGCATGAAAATTGCGAAAGTAATTCCTATCTATAAGAAAGGGGAGAAGGATGATGTCAATAACTATAGACCCATATCTTTATTATCTTCTATTTCTAAGATTCTTGAAAGAATAGTCTACATCAGAACAGTACGTTTTCTTAAAACCTGCGACATATTTTCAAACTTTCAATTTGGATTCAGGGAAAATCACAGCACAACACACGCACTACTTGTCCTCATCGACAAAGTCACACACGCACTCGACACACTTTCACACACAATAGGTATCTTCTTGGACTTCTCCAAGGCCTTTGACACGATTAACCACGGAATACTTCTCGCCAAACTGTCTCATTATGGAATACGTGGAAAGGCCTTGGAGTGGTTCACGAGTTACCTATCAGAAAGATCCCAATTTGTACATGTCAACGGCTTTGACTCTCAAAGTAAAACATTTGCATGTGGTGTTCCACAAGGGAGTTTATTAGGCCCATTGTTATTCATTATTTATATTAATGATTTTCATAGATCCTCGGAGAAACCATCATTCATATTATTCGCGGATGACTCTAATCTTTTTTTTTCCCACCCTGACCCAAATATCTTAATAAGAACAGTCAATGAAGAATTGATAAAGGTTATACAATGGATATACGCAAACAAATTGTCATTAAATATTCAAAAAAACAAAAGTTATGCTTTTTAGTAATTCTTTAGATAGCCTCCCAGGCAATATAACATTTGATACTACTCCCTTAGAAGAAGTTTCTTCTTTTAAATTTCTTGGTGTTTGTGTTGATAACAAGCTTTCATGGAGGAATCATATTGATAGACATCAATTTTTAATTAAGACCATATTCTGAAAGAGCAGACTTTAAGCTTTAAAATGATGTATAACTCAAATCAAATGGACTCTCCTAACATAACTAAATATTGGAAAGAAAGCACAAACTCAGGAAAAGTGTGAAGTGAGAAAAGAGTCTCTGAAGTACAATGTCTATTCAAGCGCTTAATCTTTACCAAGCCGTACTGGCTGTGCAATGAATGGGACAAAAGACAGGAAGTAAACCACCAGAGTAACAACAATGAAGGGATTATCAGATTAAACTGAAATTAAGCATGCCTCATTAACACATTCTGTCCATAGTTAATGCCAACTTTCAAAGCAGTAGCACTATCCTTTCAAAAGTTATTAGAGTTGAAAGTGAAGAGTGTGGACAAGGTTTTTCAGAAATGAAAAAGGGATTCTAAAGACACACCTAATCACACTATTCTACCAAAAATGTTCGAGATAAAGTGCTAAAAAAACACACTTTCCTGCCCGTTTTATGACATATGTAAAATTATTTCACGTAACATTGGCGTAATGAATAGATTGAAATATTATCTTCCTTCATCTGCATTATTAACTCTTTATTCTAGTTTGATACTCCCTTATTTAAACTACGGGATTCTTGCTTGGGGTAATACATATCAGATGTTACTTGATAAACTTCTTTTATTGCAAAAGAAAGCGCTTAGAATTGTTTTTAGTTTACATACCCGAGAACATACAGATGCTTTGTTTTCTGACCATAAAATATTAAAAGTAAATGATTTGTATGTGTTTCAACTTGGTCAGTTTATGTTTAATTACAATAGTACCTTTTTACCTAAAATATTCCACGATTTATTTCATCGAAACAGTCATGTTCATAACTATCCCACGCGACGATCCGACGAATTCCATCTTCCGTTAATGAGAACCGCACATGCCCAAAATACATTTCTTTATACCGGACCCAGACTTTGGAATAATTTAGATAATAGTTTAAAAGATTCCCCCAAATTTGTCACATTTAAATATAAACTCAGAAAACATTTACTTTCTACTTATAATCTTAGATAATTTAAATTGCTATAATTTATGTTTGAGTTTTCACCTGTCCTGATGTCGCAGCACTTGGCGTGTTCTGTGTGCAGACCTCTCTTCTTTCTTCTCTCCTTTTCCTTTCCCGTCTATTGTTCTTCGTAGACTTGTATATTGTTACCGCCTTCTCTCCTCTCGGTACTGTCTCGCGTCCAACAGTGTATATGCGTGTGGGTAATTGAATGTGTGTACGAATGTATTGTCCTTGTCATATTTCCCCGGTACACGTGGTTCAATGAACAGTGTCCGGGCACTATAGCATTGGTATTCTATATTTTTTTCCCGACCTGTGTATCTCAAAATAACTACATGTATATTGTTATAGAATAGTATATCATTCACTCATTATTTATCTAGCGATCCACGTCCGACAAGCTTTGCTTTTTAGTGGATCACTATTTTCCATGATCGAATTTATTTTCCGCTCGCCCACGTAGTATTTGTACAGTGTTCCTCTTTATTATTGTACATATATGTTGTTCTATAATTTGTCTCGTATATTACATGAATCTTTTGCAAGCGTTTGAACAATATCATTTAATGACATGTATACATTGTACTATGTTTTTGATTTTCGTTGATTGGAAATAAACTATGATTGAATTGAATTGAATCCAAGATGGCCGCCAAGACGAAACGTTGAAAAAGCCCTATTTTGAGTTCTAAATGACAAACGGAGCTCAAATTTGGTGCTCCAAGGTATGTGAACATATAAAAGTAAATAAAAGATAAATTTGTCATGCCAGACAAGCTGCATGGCCGCCATTTTGAATTCCAATATGGCCGCCCAGACAAAGTACAGTTGATAGTCCCTATCTTGAATTGTAAATGACGAGGCGTTGGCATTAGCACACGAAAGTGTATTAACATGTTGGATTCAATAATGGATGAATTCAAAATGTTCGGCAAGCTGCATGGCCGCCATCTTGAATATCAATATGGCCGCCCAGACGAAAATGTTGAAGTTCCCTATCTTGAATTCTTAATGGCAAATAGAGGTAAATTTTGTTGCCCAGATTTCTTTAGAACGTGCCGATTTGAATAATTGGTCAATCGAAATGTGTCTGACCACCTACATGGCCGGCATTTGAATTCCATTATGGCCGCCCAAGCAAACATCGAGACTTAATTAGATCCCGCATGCACGGGGTGCAAAAAAAAAAAGTGCAGCAAAAAGCCGTCATTCACGTTCACTGACGTCATAATGAAGGCCTACATACTCCAGCAGTGCGCACCCAATGAAATTACAAATGCGCGCTTAATCACTTACAAATGCGCGCTCAATCACTTATTCATTGTAAACAATGTCCAAGTCTTGTGTACCGTATTTGGAATACATTCCTACGGACATCGTGGTCATCGTGGGAACTCGCCTACGTCATGTAGTTGACTGATATTACCAAATAAAGGTAAATGAGATTTGTTCACTAAACCGTATTATATAAAGAAAATAATACTTAGGTTTAAGGTCGTGACGTTTTCAGTCAGATGCAGCTTGTTCTTATAGGGGTAAAAATGTCCTGGAACATGCAGTCGTTTGTGCCTTGTGCATGTTGCACCATATAAAATACCCCTGTACGTGATGCATCTCTACTGACACATTTGCATTTCTGCATTATTTGTTTGATATCAGAATGAATTGAGAATGATCATGATAAAGACAAACTTTGTCTCTAAAAGGTTGACATAAGGTCAGTTACTGGCAGTTTGCACGCTGCAAAATTTCGAAGTTTTTGATAGAATATGTTAGCTATATTTGTATTTTGTATTTTTATTTGTTAGCTGCTTCATGAAGTTTGTAAATGTATAACTATGAAATGCTTTGATTTTCTTATCATCAAAATAGTCTTGCGACATTCATTCCTCTTGACGCTGTTACATATTCTACATGTATGTTCTTGTCCATCTATACTTATATAAACACATGATTTTCAGTACGTCTTCTAGACGTAGGGTATATTTGATATACCAGTAAGCACGTTGAAATATTCCGCAAGACTTGTTATTCTGTAAAAGGCACTGAGAAGATAAAGACCGTAACAGAAACAGAATCTAGCATTACTGTTGTCATTCCAATAATTTCTTTATTTCACATTCTTTCTCTTCATTATCAATTACTGGACTCGAAGAAGACATCGTCAACAATGGCAAGTCCTATAGACTGGAACATTTGCGCTCTTTGTCAGGAACGTTCCGAGACTGAACCACTAAGAGATGCAAGTAGAGCGAGCAATCAGTCAAGTAGAGATGTCTATGAGACTCTAGCTCGAAACCTCAAGACATTGAATCATTTAGATGCCTTGCCTGGCGGGATAAACATCTGCAGACTAAATGACGGTTGTGGTATTGCAGAAACCCTAGCTGCGCATGCTGCCAAATTAGTAGAGCAGATAAGCCGAAAAATTGTGCAAAATTTGACCAAAGCATGAAACTTTCACCAGTGTTAGTACATGTTATAAGATTCATTTTAAGATCGGGAGGTAAGTCTGAATTGACCTCTGATTACCTCCAAAGGTCAATGACCTCAAAATTTGATAAACATTGATATTTTGCGTCATTAATTAATGTTAAATATGGTAATGATGTACTAAAGACTCATTTTTCTTACAGTGGAATTGTCTTCATGTTCCATAGAACCCTGACAGGTTTACTTTTGACCTCTGATGACCTGCAGAGTTAAATGACCTCAAAATATCAGAATATTGATATTTTGTCATTGATTAATGATAAACACGGCAATGATGTACTAAAACCTTTTTTTAACAGTGGAATTGCCTCAATGTTCCGCAGATCCTTGACAGGTTTTTAGCTTTGACCTCTAATGACTCCAGAGGTCAATCACCTCAAATTATCAGAATTTTGATATTTGGTGCAATTGGTTGATCATAAACATGATAACGATGTCCTAAACATTCAGTTGTGTTACAACTGAATCGTTTTCCTATTCCTCAGATCAAGGGAAATTATTTACACGTCTCTGCCTTTGACCGCTGAGGACTGTGAGAGGTCAATGACCTCAAAATATCAAAATATTGATATTTGATGTATGTTCAATGGTTAACTGTATACCTGGTGTGCTATTATGCATTATGCTATTAGCATTTATGCTACAAGAAGTGTCTTCTCATCCCACAGAACATTGGCCATTACGGTACCCTATGTATATCCAACTTTGACCTCCAAGGACAATGTGAGGTCAGACTTTTAGAATATCAAAATTTGTGTAGGACTGCAAATATTGATGTTTGGCTTCATTGGTTTAATACTGAATGTTTAATAATGTACAAATCACGCCTTGACGTTATAATCAAAGTATATGTATGCATATTCCACAAAGCATTGGTTCATAGTAACAGGTCTCAGGAATGTGAGCGGTCAATTACTTCAGAAATGAAGCTTACGTGTCTTCATCAGTGATGGCAGTGACCTCAAATATGATATTTATGTTAGGGTTAGTTATGCAGACTAGCTTGCATGAAATTATGTGCAACATTATCCAATTTGCACTGGACAAAATTTGTACGCTTAAACATGGAAGGTGGGGAGAGGAGTACCATATTTTGGGTTGATGCTTAATGGTTTGTAAAAAGACATATGGCAAACTAAGTCCCTTGAACTGGATGAAAGGATGACAGATGCTAACTAGAAAACAACAGGCCCACCTCATCAGGTGTACGTCACAAGCCAAACAACCCGAGTCGTACAGCACATGAGTTACGCAGCCCACGAGTCATACATCCCGTGACCTAAACACTAGATGAACAAGGTCAATGAGCTCGACATCAAATATAATAGGCCCAAAAGCTGAGCGGTCCGCGAACTCGACACTCGACGAAAACAAGGCCCACGAGATTAATATATGTATTACATCAGAAAGCTTAATCTATTCAGTGTAGGTCTTGTGGACCTCCCCCTCCCCCCATGTGTCGGACCCTTATGGGCCTGGTTTGCCTATACTATAAGCAGGGCTCGACACTAACGGTGGCCCGGTGGCCCGGGGCCACTAAAAACGCACATCGGGCCACCAAAATTTCAGAAATGAAGACTTTGGTGGCCTGATCGGGCCACCAAAAAATGTCGGATGTTTGCCTTTGGGCCACCAAAAATAAAAGTTAGTGTGGAGCCCTGCTATAAGTGTCAAGCTCATGGGCAATGCTACCTAGTTTCGAGCTGGCGGGCCTGTGTCGGTCAGTGTCAAGCTCGTGGGCTTCATGGTTCCGATGAATAACTCATGGTCCTGGAGCATATAAGTGACGTCATGGACCATTTGGAAAGCGACATACTGTGAGGCATAACATGCATTCCACATGAAGCAACCCTTAGACCGGGGGCCCAGAAGATTTATTCAGCTGAAAAGGGTCACACTTTTTAATGGTCTCATCGTATAAGGATGTGGCCAGGGGTCAATAAAATGAATTGCTGGCAAGTCACATCCTGTACCGTAAGCCTAGGGATCACAAAAAGGGACCCCGAAAAATGGATTTATTCAGCCGAAGGGGGTCACGGACAAAAGTTGGTGGATATTGTTCCTTTGGGTGTACTTATCATGAAAACAGCAATGCCAGCTATTTTATCCTGTACGGGGCCCCAGAGAGTAGCCCCAAAGGGTCCCACAAATATGGTGTTATTCAGCTGAAAAGGGTCACAGCTAATTTCTTTTGCAGTGGAAGTAGTTCCCATCAGAGATATCCAAAACACCAATGCCAGCTATTTTATCTTGTACGGGGCCCCAGACAGTAGCCCCAAAGGGCCCTACCCTCCATAGGCCCTACGTACAAACACACACAAATATTGATTTTATTCAGTTGAAAAGAGTCACGGCTAATTTCTTTTGCAATGGAAGTAGTTCCCATCAGAGATATCCAAAATACCAATGCCAGCTATTTCATCCTGTACGGGGCCCCAGACAGTAGCCCCAAAGTGCCCCACCCCCATAGGCCATACGTACAAACACACACAAACATTGATTTTATTCGTGCAGCTGAGAAGAGTCACAGCTAATTTCTTTTGCAATGAAAGGAGTACCCATCAGAGATATCAAAAACACCAAAGCCAGCTATCTTATCCAGTACGGGGCCCCGGACAGTAGCCCTAAAGGAGCCCCCCCCCCTTCCCCCCCTTCCCCCCCCGCACACACACACACACACACACACACACACACACATTAGTTTCATTCAGCTCAAAAGGGTCACGGCTAATTTCTTTTGCAATGGAAGTAGTACCCATCAGAGATATCCAAAATACCAAAGCCAGTTATTTTATCCTGTACGGGGCCCCAGACAGTAGCCCCAAAGTGCACCCCTACACACACACACACACACACACACACACACACACACACACACACACACACACATTAGTTTCATTCAGCCAAAAAGGGTCACGGCTAATTTCTTGTGCAATGGAAGTATAGTAGTACCCATGAGAGATATCCAAAGCACCAAAGCCAGTTATTTTATCCTGTACGGGGCCCCAGACAGTAGCCCAAAAAAGTGCCACCCCCCCCCCCTCTCCACGTACACACACACACACACACACACACACACACACACACACATTAGTTTCATTCAGCTGAAAAGGGTCACGGCTAATTTCTTTTGCAATGCAAGTAGTACCCATCAGATATATCCAAAATACCAAAGCCAGTTATTTTATCCTGTACGGGGCTCCAGACAGTATAGCCCCAAACACGGGTAATTTCTTTTGCACTGGAAGAAGTACCTATCAGAGATATTCAACACACCAAGGCCAGTTGTTTTATCCTGTACAGAGCCACAGACAGTACCTTAGCTCCACAGTGTCCCATCCATTATACATGTACTGTGAATCAGCTGAAAATGGTCTTACAAATTCTTTTGTAACGTAAATATCAGGGCCTACTGAACAGAGATATCACAAACACCAAAGCAAGTCATCTTATCCTGTATACGGGGTCCGATAGGTTCAGTAGCAAAACGCCCAAGAAATTTGCAAAGGAAGCATACTTCTGTATAGTGCACAACCGAGACGACCATATTACGAAAACCAGTCATTTCATCCTGTACTGGGCCCAGTACAGTAGCCATAAAGTGCCCCTCCCCCACATGATTATTATGACATCATTTAGCTGAAAAGAGTCATAGTTGTTTTTCTTTTACAATCGAAGTAGGCCTTAGTTTACATCATAGATACCCAAAACATCAAAGCCAGTTAGGTTTTCCCAGCCAATTTCGCACTTTTGTTGGTTCATTTGATAGAAGGTTCGAATTCGTAAAATGGGTATTCAAATTGGCTGGTACCCTACGTTCATTCAAATTCGCCTTGACTTGCCGAAAAGGGTATTTCAGTCATTAAATTTCGCGAAAGACAGTCAAATTCCAAACGTGTTCATTCAAATTCAAATCTTGCTATTTCTTTGTTTCAGATCATTTTAACGTGTCTTTCTATGTGTGTTTTCGTTTCATCTATGAATTACTGTTATAAAGCAGTAAAAGTATCATATTTCTTATCTAGTATAACTGGATTTGGTTGTTCTGTAACCAGACTGGTAACGCTCCTTCTCTTTCATATACATGTAATTATAGGCCTATACGTGTACCAGTAATGCAGATTAACTTCATTTTTTATAGTCATGACAGCACAATAGATACAGACGTATATCTCTAGAAGACATAGAAAGAATTATTTAAAAAAAAAACATTTGAGCATCATAACCTTGACTTCCTGGAACTGGCCGACCGCTCGTAATAAAGCGCTCGTAACGGCCAGATAATTTGTGGCTTCTCACTTCTTCGGATTCAAAAAGCACGTAAAAAAAAAACAAAACAAAACAAAAAAAAAAAAAACTGGTGTCAAAGTCTCTTAAACGAATACGAAAACATGAAATGCTATGATGCTTACAAAGCAATAACTACGATGAAAGAAAATAAGGAAAGAGGTCAAGCATGAACATATCTGTTTAATTGACTGCAGAACATGTTAAATTAGATGGCCAGAAATCAATTTGAATGAACGAGCGCAGCATGTGTGATCACGTGACTATATCATCATGAATTTATGAATGAACGGATAGTGGAATGGTGTTTGTCTTATATATGGATTTCAGTTGAAAAAGTGTTATTTAGAATAAGGTTAGAGGTAATGTGAATGTTTCAAAATGAATTTGAATGAAGAGATTATGGCATTGAACTACCATGTCATCTAGGCGAAATTTTTGCTAAATCTAATTCAACATCAAAGAATTCGATTAAAAGAGGTGCGAAATTGGCCCGGATGCAGGGACCTTGACAGGTATAGCCCCAAGGTATTCCCACTTCATATGAATTAAGTGTTTTTAGGTGAAAAGAGTCATGTATGCCTATTTTCCTTGGCAGTGGAATTAACTGCTGAGATACGTAAAACACAAACCCATCCAGTTAAGGGGCACCCAGCCAGTAGCCGGAAAGAGCTCCCGTCTTATTTTATTCTAAGTGAAAAGAATCACTGCTATAATTTCTTTTGCAATGAAAGTAGTACTCAACGAGGTATCAAAAACACCGAAACCAGTTATATAGCTGTACGGGGCCCCACGGAGTGTTCCTAAAGTGTCCCCACATGTAATTCCACTATCAAGATCTGCATCCCGATCTATTCAATCTGTCAGATCGGGAGAGAGCGGCAAAAGTGTACGGGGACCGGGAGCATCGTAGTAGCAGCGTTTGGGTGATGGGGTTGGATCTGGCAATTTTACAGATCGGGAAGAAATTTTGAGCTGGTTCAAAATTTCTTCCCCATCTCCCCATCAAGATTGACCTATTTTGAATCGTAGCTCCAACGGGGAGAGAGCAGTGACAGTGTAAATACCGCGGGATGAGCGTAACAATTCCAGGTTTTTCTGACCGTAGTAACAGCGGCACAAGAACGGGAAGTAGTCTAAACTAGCAGACTAGACACCGACGACATGGTCCCGCTGCTGCGCCGCTTTCTTGATCAAAGCACAACCTTCCCGCTTTAACGACGCTCTCACTAAGTTCTCTACTCTCGTATAAAATCAAGGCCTGTTCCTACGACGCTTCATTCCTGCTTCGATAACGCTGTTGGCCGCTTTAGCTACGCTGTTCATACGCATGTCTTCCGCTCTCGCCGCTTTAAAATCGAACGTAGCCGATACGCTGGAAAATGTTTGCCAGAACAGCAAAACTGATGATGATGAGGAGGACGTTGTCGTTGTCGCGAAAATGAAGACGAAGGAGCGCATATTTAAGAAGAAGAAGAAGAGATGCAAACAATAAAGAGAATAAAGCAAAACACTTTGGAGCTACTGTCTGGGGCCCCGTGCAGGATAAAATATCTGACTTTGGTATTTTGGATATCCGATGGGTACTACTTCCATTGCAAAAGAAATTAGCCGTGACCCTTTTCGGCTGAATGAAACCAATATGTGTGTGTGTGTGTGTGTGTGTGTGTGTGTGTGTGTGTGTATGTGTGTGTGTAGGGGGCACTTTGGGGCTACTGTCTGGGGCCCCGTACAGGATAGAATAACTGGCTTTAGTGCTTTGGATATCTCTGATGAGTACTACTTCCGATTGCAAAAGAAGGTAGCCGTGACCCTTTTCAGCTGAATAAAATCAATGTGTGTGTGGGGGGAGGGGGGAGGGGGTAAGGGGGCAATTTGGGGCTACTGTCTGGGGCCCCATGCAGGATAAAATAACTGGCTTTGGTGCTTTGGATTTCTCTGATGGGTACTACTTCCATTGCAAAAGAAATTAGCCGTGACCCTTTTCAGCTGAATGAAACTATTGTGTGAGTATGTGTGTAGGGGGGGGGGGGGGCACTTTGGGGCTACTGTCTGGGGCCCCGTACAGGATAAAATAACTGGCTTTGGTGTTTTGTATGTCTCTGATGGGTACTACTTCCATTGCAAATGAAATTAGCCGTTACTCTTATCAGCTGAATAAAGTCAATGTGTGTGTGTGTGTGTGTGTGTGTTTGTACGTAGGGCTTATAGGGGGTGGGGCACTTTGGGGCTACTGTCTGGGGCCCCGTGCAGGATGAAATAGCTGGCCTTGGTGTTTTGGATATCTCTGATTGGTACTCCTTCCATTGCAAAAGAAATTAGCCGTGACTCTTTTCAACTGAATAAAATCAATGTTTGTGTGTGTTTGTACGTAGGGCCTATGGGGGGTGGGGCCCTTTGGGGCTACTGTCTGGGGCCCCGTACAGGATAAAATAGCTGGCATTGGTGTTTTGGATATCTCTGATGGGAACTACTTCCATTGCAAAAGAAATTAGCCGTGACCCTTTTCAGCTGAATAACACCATATTTGTGGGACCCTTTGGGGCTACTGTCTGGGGCCCCGTACAGGATAAAATAGCTGGCATTGCTGTTTTCATGATAAGTACACCCAAAGGAACAATATCCATCAACTTTTGTCCGTGACCCCCTTCGGCTGAATAAATCGATTTTTCGGGGTCCCTTTTTGTGGCCCCTAGGCTTACGGTACAGGATGTGACTTGCCAGCAATTCATTTTATTGACCCCTGGCCACATCCTTATATGATGAGACCATCAAAAAGTGCGACCCTTTTCAGCTGAATAAATGCTCTGGGCCCCCGGTCTACCTGTGTCTTGCAACTTGCTATTGTCATCCAATTGAGTTTGGGTCATTACGTCAGGCAATTTTGGGCATTTTTTTAATGACCTCTTTAGGTACCCTCAATTCAAAATAGGAGTGGAACTAGTATTTACTCTAATTGTCTTCTTTATGCTAGATACTCCTTAACACTTGGGCCTGGCCAAGAGTTGTGCCCCCATGCCCAAATATTGGTTGTTTCCAATATGCCGCCATCCGGTTTGCATCCAATGTGTGAATCAGGGTACGCTGACAGCGGGTAATATCACCTGCATGATCCGGTTAAGACTCTCTGCCAGCAAGTGATGATTCAGTGTAACCTGCTGAAATTGGTCTAGATCTATACCCTTGATCTCTTTCAAGACAGGGCAGCATCTGCGTCTTCAGTGAAGCACGCGATCGGCACACCAGGATCTCCTCCACGACTTAACTGGATAGACATCCTGAGGTCAGCCCAGCGTTCTTATAGGTGCACAGCCACTGAATGCGATCAGTCATCAGAGTCTTTCAGTGGCAATATCTAAACAGTTTGGGTGAAGGCAACCTTGTCTCTATGATGAGTGCATTGCACATAGAGTACAGGATGCACGAGATGATATAAGAAAGCTTCTTTTTGATTCGCGGGATAGGCTACAATCCTTTCTCAGGTAGAGGTTCTGAATTATCGGGTCGTGCTCAGTCTGCACACAGTGAGCTGAACACCATATCAAGTATGCGTGTATAATGATTGTGTGTAATGATATGGGAAAAATGCATGGAAAATCAAAATACATGTTTATGTATTTTACGTGGAATCAGTTCCTGTCTGTTGTCTTGGCAGAAATGCACCAATCTTACGATGCTGTTGTTTATTATTTTCCCTCTCCATCACGGGTACATATGGAACGTGTTGATCAAAGTTTTTGGAATGTCGGAAAATGCGAGGCTGTATTGCACGTGGCCTTCAATTTGTTTTTCACATCATATTGGCATGTGTAACAGACTGTAACTCACCAAGATGCCTCTTGAAATGTTTTGAAAAAAGTTCTGCCTGATTTCACATGAGCGGATGATTATCAGTTGTCTTTCTGCTATCATCTTGTGTGAAACAAAGTATTGCTTCTATTCAAAAGATAGCGTGCCAATTAATCTGCACTTATTGTTGGTGCTCTATAGGCCCAAATGACAATCAAACCCACCTTCAGCCTAGACATTCGTAGGCGTTGTGGTGTAGAGGGGGATCTGAACATCTCTCATGAAGCGAGACTTCTCTTTTCTTTTCTTTTCCCCACTAACAATGTGAAACAAAGATATCCGTAGGCGTTGTGGTATGTAGACGTGGTAGAGCGAGACTTCTCTTTTCTTTTGTTTTCTTTTCGCCATGCACTAACAAATGTGACTGTGCACCTCAAAACGAACATAAAGTCGCACACACTGATTTTGCGTGAGGACTGAAAATAAGTGAAATGGGTCAACCTAGCCGAACTTGACTTTTTCATATTTTCTGAAAGAGCGGGTCTTCTTTTACATTATGTTAAACTTTGGTATCGCAAAACGGGCAGGAAAGTGTGTTTTTTTAGCAGTTTATCTCGAACATTTTGGCAGAATAGTGTGATTAGGTGTGTCTTTAGAAAACCCTAGCATTTCTGAAAAAAACCTTGTCCACACTCTTCACTTTCAACTCTAATAACTTTTGAAAGGATAGTGCTACTGCTTTGAAAGTTGGTTTTGATTATGGACAGAATGTGTTAATGAGGCATGCCTAATTTGAGTTTAATCTGATAATCCCTTCATTGTTGTTACTCTGGTGGTTTACTTTCTGTTTTTTGTCCCATTCATCGCACAGCCAGCACGGTTTGGTAAAGATTAAGCGCTTGAATAGACACTGTACTTCAGAGCCTCTTTTCTCAGTTCACACTTTTCCTGAGTTTGTGCTTTCTTTCCAATATTTAGATAGGTTAGCAGAGTCCATTTGATTTGAGTCATACATCATTTTAAAGCTTAAAGTCTGTTCTTTCAGCACGAGGTCTTAACTAAAAATTCATGTCTGCCGACTTTTTGTTTGTTTTGAGGTGCAAGGTCACAAATAAGTTTAGCAGGAAACATAGAAGCATTCGCACATACTGTTTACATTACACAATATACACATACACACACACACACACACACACACACACATCTATTATATATATATATATATATATATATATATATATATTATTTATTATTATTATTATATGTAAAGTGGCGTACGGTGGGTCGAAACATGGGGGGAACCATAAAGTAATTTTGACGGTCTGTATGCTTGTGCGTGTGTGCGTGAGCAATAATGGGACTGCAATACATTACGGAATGTGATACATTCAACAACGCAGTCATTGAGGAACATTGTAAGTTTTCCTTACATGGATTATGGAATGATGGTGTGAAACGATCGACAAATTAGATACTGTCAGCAACATAAGGTGAATGGCATAACAATAAAATGCGAGCGAGCGAAGCGAGCGAGCTTGAAAATTTTGATATTCTACAGTTCCAAAACTGGAGTTTTAATTGTAGCTATATACATATTTCGCTTTGAAATAAATGGGGCGCATCGGGCGCAACTGCTGGCAATTATTGGCAGCAACACTAGGAGAATGGCATAACGATTCAATGCGAGCGAGCGAAGCGAGCAAGCTTGAAAATTTTGACATTCTACAGTCCCAAAACTGGGGTTTGTAGCTTTATCTTTCACTTTGGAAATAAATGGGGCGGCGCATCGGGCGCAACTGCTGGCAATTACTGGCAGCAACATTAGGAGAATGGCATAACGATTCAATGCAAGCGAGCAAAGCGAGCGAGCTTGAGAATTTTGACATTTTACAGTCCCAAAACTCCCGTTTGTAGCTATATCTTTCGCTTTGGAAATTAAGGGGGGGGGGCATCGGACGCAACTGCTGGCAATTACTGGCAGCAACATTAGGAGAGTGGCATAACGATTCAATGCGAGCGAGCTTGAAAATTTTGACATTTTACAGTCCCCAAACTCCCGTTTGTAGCTATATTTATCTTTCGCTTTGGAAATTAAGGGGTGGGGGCATCGGGCGCAACTACTGGCAATTACTGTCAGCAACACTAGGAGAATGGCATTTTCCCATCACATGCTTTTAAATCGGAATTTTCATGTCATTTACACATTTTGCCTGGAAAAGAATTACCAAGAACTTTTCAACACAACACATGTTCAAAAGAAACCATTTGGTTCATATATAATTTACTCTACGGAGTGATTTATAGGGGCCTACTTATCACCGTCCACGTACTCGAACAGTTTTCGCTAAAGATACAAGTATGTTTACAAGACTGCAAACATTAGAATGATTTGCCCCTTAACAAATCAGACTACATCTCTTGAAATGTCTTCAAACGTAAATTAAAGTAATTCCTCTTAAATGATTACTCTCTTATCTATCTATCTATCTATATATATACATATAATACACATACTGTCCTACTTTAGTGGGGGGGGGGGTTCCACAAATTGCTCAAATCCGATTTAGTGATATTTTCCTGGAAAAAAAAAATATGGCTTAGAAATCAATCCTGTGAGATATGTCATTGGAATCGCCAGCGCAATATTATTTTGTTCATTTATAAGAAATAAATCGCATTTGTCACTTGCTGCCTTTTGCCAGGGTGGGGCGGTACAGGTTTGACAGATCTGCGAGAGCATTATACAGTGCAATTAATATTTCTTCACCGGGGACATGGCGATGTGCACTTTCCAATTTCATGTTCAATTTTCCTAAAGAGTACACCTTAAGTGGGGCGGCGGAATGTGTGTGTGTGTGTGTGTGTGTGTGTGTGTGTGTGTGTGTTTTAAGTGTGGGGGTGGGGTAGGGCTCCGGGGCAGCGTTTTTGGCAAGGGTCAATGGTCGATTTTTTAATCATGCTTTTTCCGTTTTCAGTATGCACCAGACCAGATTAATAAATAGGACCATCCAATGCTCTCTATAGAACATCATCATGTTTACCATTAATCATGATGTCAAACATCAATATTCTGATAATTTGAGGTCATTTAACTGTCGAGGTCATCAGAGGTCAAAGGTGGAACTGCATGTGCTCTTTGGAATATATGAAGACAACGTCATTATTGTGTAAGTTCCCTAAAACTCCTTACTACTTTCTCCAAGCCGGCGACCAATTATTGTACAGAGGCGGATAGATATTGGATTGGTCTGTCACCTTCTCTCTGTACTGGTCGGGGGTTAAATACTCACATAGACACCAATCATCACCAAAATTCCAAAAGTAGAAGAAACTAAATATTGTTCCACAACACCAAATGCAAAATGCGTTAGAATGATAAAATTTACATGGATAACACCAATGCTACTAACGGCATATTTATTCCAACGACCTGCCTTCCTGTAGGTCTGAAACAAAAAAAACTTCTTCACAAACAAGTTTCTTTCCTCTCAACTTAGTTCAGCATTCCACTCATCACTTAGGAACGTCTTTACGGCTTTTGAGACCATTTCATATACCGTCTTATTCTATGGGAAATGGAGGGATTTAGTAGGGAGAAATGATGCTAGTAGGTGTGGTCACTTATCTCGACATCGGTACGGTCGACGAATGAGGTCCTCGTCTGCATGTCATTGTCGATCTCGTCAGTGTGGCTGGGCCGTCCGTTGAGTGGTATGCTGTCGCGCTCTCATTAGACTCTTCGTCACCATCACTGTCCACTTTGTATCAGTCTGAGAGGGCGCTTTAACATCTCCGATGACACCAGTTGACTATTTGGAGTTTGTAATTGCACTCCAAATTGGCGTAAACCAAAGTTTTGTCTTATCGTGACGCACAGTTTCTCCTCATGTGCTGCTGCTCGCGGATTCAGTTACGACAGTCAGATCCTCATCACATTCACAGCGTCGATAAAGATTAGTTGATTGACTTGGAGAGGGCATGATGTACCAAGGAAGGGGAACTCCTGTCTTTATCTCTGTGGTCTCCAACTATTCTCAAAGTTCCTCAAAGTTCCAAAATGCTCTGCAGCCTTTGCTTCACTATATAGTGTGAAGCCACTCCCATTGTGCTTGCCACTATAACTGATTTCTCGGCTCAGACATGTTTTTTTATAACTAATTTACTAACAAACTTCCTTTCTCTAAAGCATGTCATTGGCTCAATCTTATATTGGGGCGTGGTGTTCACTAGAAATTAATTTCTTATTGGTCAAAATGTTCAATTTGCTCCTCCTATTCGTTTCTGTGAGAATTCAATTTTGTAATGATTCATCTCAATTTCTGATTAATTCGCCCACTGTCTGTTAGTTTCTTCATTCACTTCTTCTCTGTAACCACTGGTAAAGACTTTATTGTTTCTTGTATATCAAAATGACAAACCAAATGGATATTAGTGTCCTTATAACAACCAACGTCATCGTTGTTCTGGGTCGTTGTCCCTGAATTTGTCTTTGGAGTTCCTGTTATGTTTGGGGATCAGAGGGCAAAAACACGTCATCACGTTATTTCCCGTAATTTGGCGCGGGGCTTTGGGGATGGAGAGTGCTGACCACTAGCGGGGAAAGTAGCCAATGTCAAACTCATAAATTCCTTTCACCATAGAATTTTCTTGGAAGAGGGGGGTTTGAAAAAAAGGGAACAGCTGGAAGGAAGATACTAGTAAACGGTTTTAAAAACTCCTAGAAGAGGAGAATACTTAGCATATTGGTGTCACAGGGTGTCTAGGAAAACGACTGCAGTGATCTGTTTTCTTTTACTCTCTATCCTATTCTATTCTATTCTATTCTATTCTATTCTATTCTATTTTATCCTTTATTATAAACATGTGCTAGTAGCCATCTGGGCTACAATTGTGTTTGTTTTGTACATTCTTTAAAGATCACCAGAGGTCAAAGGTAGAGCCCTGTCTGTGCTCTTCGGAATATGAAGACAATTTCTTGTAAAACAGATATGCTTGTTTTGTACATCTTAACCATGTTTATCATTAATTAATGCCACCACAGATCAATATTATGATATTTTGAGGTCATTGACCTCTAAAGGTCTCCAGAGGTCAGAGGTAGAAACCTGTCTTTGCTCTTTGGAATATGAAGACAGTTTCATTGTAAAACAGATAGCTTGTTTTGCACATCTTAATCATGTTTATCATTACCTAATAACATCACAGATCACTATAATGGTATTTTGAGGTCATTGACCTCTAAAGGTCATCAGAGGTCAAAGGTAGAAACCTGTCAATGCCCTGTGGAATCAGAAGAATTGTAGTACAAATGCATATTTAGTGCAGCGTAACCAACGTCTAGGCCTATCTTTCACAAATGCCTTCAAACATAAATATTCTGATATTTGAAGTTCATTGACCTCTGGAGGTCATCAGAGGTCAAATCAGACTTACCTCCCGATCTTAAGATGAATCTCATGGTATGTACTAACACTGGTGAAAGTTTCATGCTTTAGTCAAATTTTGCACAATTCTCATGATTTTGAGGGCTTAACCGCTCTACTAAATGGCACAAAACCTGTTATGTGCGGTGTAGCAGTTCACGTGTGGGCAGGGCGAAATCAAGGGCAAAGAAGCGAAGTGCACACCTCAAACTTGATGAAACTTACTCGCCTGTCAAGAAAAGACTTAGAACAAGTTTCGCATCTCCATCCATTGAACAGAGTAACGCTAGCACATGTTTCTTTTGTGATAGAATTATCAGTCATGACCAAACAGTTTGCAATGCAGCAACATTCAATCTAGATTCCAATGTTCGAATGATGGCGACAGAACTGAGAGATGCAAAACTCCTGGCTTAATTGTCAGTACGTGATATGACGGCATCAGGTGCTGATGTATATCACAAGAAGTGCCTGACTGCTCTCCACACCAGATACAGATCGTTTGTAAGAAAAAAAGAGGGAGCCAGTTCAAGTGAAACCATGCAACCAGAATCAGTAGCATTGGCCGAACTGATATCCAACTTGGAAGAAATGAAGTGTAAAGATGATAGTTACACTCTGATCAAGTTATCCGATCTTACCAAGCTTTACAACGAACGTCTGATACAACTAGGAGGCAATATTTCAAAGAAGATCAATTCAACTCACCTTATGAACAAGCTTCTCAGACAGCTGCCACAACTTGAGGCACATAAAAGCAATCTTGAAGTGGTGCTGACATTCAAAGAGGATATTGGTGAGGCTCTACTGAATGCTTGTAGACAACGCTCAGATGACGACGCAGTCATTCTCATGAGAGCTGCGCAGATTGTGCGCAAAGATATTTTGCAAAGGTAATATCATTTCAATGGATCCCTAGTTGAGGAATCATACAACAACGCCCCACCATCATTGACAGCGTTGATGCAAATGATCCTTGCTGGAACAAGTATACAGAAACAGACGGCGATGAACAGAAGCTTGAGCGTCCCTGTACAATCCTTGACCCAACTTGTAACGTTCAACACCGTAAAAAGAGGGAGGGCGGAGACTGCCGCAGGAGACTTACGTCACAACTTGGAGCGTGAAACATCACTGCCCCTTTACCTGGGTCTCCTCATTCATAGCAAAACAAGAAAACGGGATCTCGTTGACGTTCTTTTTCAACGTGGTTTGTCTGTTTCCTACGAACGCATACTGCAAGTATCCACAGATGAGGCCAACAGAGTTATCGAGATATACCGACAGGACGGGGTGGTGTGTCCGACTGCATTGCGAACTGGGTTGTTCACAACAGGAAACCTAGACAACATAGATCACAACCCAGTATCAGCACGAAGTTCATTTCATGGAACCGCGATATCACTGACGCAACATGTGTCACAGGCATAGGCGTAGCCAGGAATTTTTAGAGGGGGGTGTTTAAGATTAGATCTATCCTTTATTTTAACTGAAAATAATTGATTGACAGGAGAAGCGGGAACGCTTTGGAAGTATGGTGGAGAGAGGGGTGGGAAGCGGGAAGAAGCGCAAAGGAGTTTTGCCGATAAGCATGAAAAATGGTAATAATAACGATAATAATAATGACAATAACAATTATGATAATAATGTGAATTCAATCAATTCATCGTTTATTGTCCATATGGGAATTTGTTCTCTTTACATGTAACTCAATGGAAATTACATATTCAGAAGATACAGAGACATGTAGACATAAAAATAAAACATGCAAATATATGAAAGTGACATTAACAGGAAACAAGGAAAAGGAAATGTCAGATTTAATCATTTCATATCTATCTTAACTATTTCTGTCATTCTGTTTAGTATTATTATTATCATTATTATTGTTATCATTATTATTATCATCATAATCATTTTTATTATAATTATTATCATTATTATTATCAATCATTATCGTTATTATCATTGTATTGTGTTGTGTTCGTAGTGATCTCATCTGAAATTTCATTTACTTTACTTCTCTTTTTTCACGGTAGAAATGTGATTTCGTCACCAAAATTCACTATAAGCCTATAAGATAATTCCATCACCTAAGCTATCAGCCGCAAGCTATCAGCCGAATATGACTGTTTGGGCACTTCGCTTGCCGTCCGTAACCATTCTGCGAGCGAGCGACCGACAAGAAACTTTATTTTCTTTAAAACGTAGATTCATCATCAAAATACAATAATTGATTTTTATTAAGTACATCTTCATGCCGCGTTCGAGCATAGTTACCCAAGTATTATGATATTCAGGCATGGCAGATCACGCTACTGGAAACCATCTTGTTCCTAGATTTTACGAGCGATTAAAAAAAAATGGAATTTTGTATACTGAGAACAGGGGGGCATTTCATGAAGGAACTTGTCCGATGAAATATCTGACAAGTCAATTATATCCGACAAGTTTTGAGAAATTCTTAAGTCTGATTGGCTGATTTCTCTGAACTTGTCGGATATAATTGACTTGTCGGACATTTTAGCTATATTTTTTCGCTTTGGAAATTAAGTGGGCGCACCGGACGCAACTGCTGGCAATTACTGGCAACGACATCAGGAGAATGACATAACGATTATATGCGAGCGAGCGAAGCGAGCGAGCTTGAAAATTTTGACATTTTACAGTCCCCAAACTGCCAGTTGTAGCGATATTTTTTCGCTTTGGAAACTAAGGGGGGGGGGGGGGCACCGGGCGCAACTGCTGGCAATTACTGGCAGCGACATCAGGAGAATGACATAACGATTATAATATGCGAGCGAGCGAAGCGAGCGAGCTTGAAAATTTCGACATTTTACAGTCCCAAAACTGCCGGTGTAGATAGCTATATTTTTTCGCTTTGGAAATTAAGGGGGGGGGGGGGGCGCAACGGGCGCAACTGCTGGCAATTACTGGCAGCAACATCAGAAGAATGGCATCAGCGATTATAATGCGAGCGAGCGGAGCGAGTGAGCATGAAAATTTTGACATTTTACTGTCCCAAAACTGCCGTTTGTGTAGCTATATTTTTTCGCTCTGGAAATTAAGGGGGGGGGGGGCGCAACGGACGCAACTGCTGTCAATAACTGGCAGTGACATCAGGAGAATAGCATAACAACTAAATGTGAGCGAGCGGAGCGAGTGAGCTTGAAAATTTTGACATTTTTCCGTCTCAAAACTGCCGTTTGTAGCTATACTTTATAATAAGGGGGGGGGCGCACCGGGCGCAACTGCTGGCAATTACTGGCAGCAACATCAGGAGAATGGCATAGCGATTAAATGCGATCGAGCGGACCGAGTGAGCTTGAAAATTTTGACATTTTGCAGTCCAAAAACTGCCTTTTGTAGCTATATTTTTACGCCTTGGAAATTGAGGGGGGGGGGGGGCGGATCCGCCACTGGTAGTCAATGGTGTCGGTTTATGTTCATGATTTGGGGAGGTATGACCAGCGAGGGGACATCGAAGTGACCAAATTGGGGAAGGATATCCAAAATCTGCACTTCAGATCATCCTCTAACATTATTGTTTGTGTTTGTGTGTGTGTGTGTGTTTTATATACATGAAAAAGTTAGGAAATAGCCCAGGTCAAGTCTTATTATTGGAAATGCAAGGCATTTTGATATAGACTAGTATGTAAAGCAACACTACAAAATCATTAATGATCTATAGCTTTGATATACTAGTATACGAAGCGTAAGGTACAAAGGTGTACATTCTACATCACATTGCGCAACGTTACAGCGATTCTTTTTGCCGTTCGGATATTCTGAGTACACTGCGCACTACACATCATGCTTATATTCAGAATGCCAAGCAGGAATCATGCTGAATCGCAATATTTTGTCGGCTCCGGACTTTTTGCACAATGTTTCACGTTATATACCTCTTTAATTATGGTTAAAAGAAATCTTAGAAAAATATCTTATTTCTTGATCGCCCTTTCATGACAAAAAGGTGAGGAAAAGAAAGAAGAGAAGAAGTAGAAACGTCGATGCTTCGATAATACACAAAGCGTGTTACAGAATCGGTATAGCATGCATTGCACACACATAATATTATGCATCATACACATTACGGTACCGCGTACGGTATAATACCGGTAAACGGTGAACATTATGCGCAATGTATCTTCGCAATTCTGCCAGAAAGCAAAGCAGGGAAGAGAGAGAGAGAGAGAGAGAAAGAAAATGAACACAAAAGAAAGGAAAGGCGGAATTCAAAATTGAAATAAAAGCGGTAAAGACAGCTTTTGTTTCATTTTTTAACATCTAAACATTGTTGAAGAGGGGTGTTGAACAACTCAAACACCTCCCTTTTGCCCAAGGGAGGTGTTTGAACACCTCAAACACCCCCATTTTGGCAAAGGGGGGGGGGGGGGTGTTTGAACACCCAAAACACCCCCCTCGCTACGCCCTTGGTCACAGGACAATCGAGGTACCATTCGAAATCATGAGAATGTTGCTGAGAGTGAGAAGAAAACGCGTCCCAAAGCCATAACCGCCTTGCCTGAATCTTATTGTGATGCCCCTCCTGCAGCATTTCCATCTCATCTTCCTATTCCAAGGAAACCCAAGACTCCGCCCACTCCAAGTGTGTCCATTGGACTACAGGACAAAGAAAAAGAGTGGCTTTCGTTTGTACAAAGTCTGCTGGAGATGAAAGCTCATGAGCGTGAAGAGAATATCTCCTGGTCAGCGTACATGGCACATCTACAGGATGAAACTCCTCGGCCACCTGCAATTACTGGGTTGTTACCTCTTTTTCGAGAGAGTGCTCACACACTAACAATGGTGAAACATGGCATGAACCTAATCAAGCAGGCAACCGAATTAGTTAACCCAAGACAAGTTCCCGTTCTGACAGTTGATCAACCCATCTATGCTAGAAGATACAGTGGACATGGCCAAGCATGTATGGTGAAGACAAATTTGTGGTGATGCTTGGAGGACATCATGTGGAGATGGCTTTGCTAAAGGTGATCGGCGACTTCCTCGATGGGAATGGTTGGACTAGTGTAATGACCAGTGCAGGTGTATCAACAGAAGGAAGAGCTGAGAGTCTTCAGAAAGGTTCGCAAACATCGCGGCCACAATGGGCACACCAAGTCACCGCGGCATCACTGTACGCTTTGCAGCGAAAAGCATATAATGACTACCAAACGACATGTGCAACTGAGAATTTGCGAACATTTGATCTTTGGAGCCAGAAGATGGCTAGAGAGTATCCCCAGTTTTGTTACTGGAACAAAGTCCTGCAGTTGGAGTGTCTTCTTTTGGCATTCATTAGATCACAACGGGAAGCAAACTACTTGCTGTATGTGGAGACCCTCACGGCAATTATCCCATGGATGTTTGCCATGGATCACTTCCATTACGCCAGATGGTTAACAGTTCATGTAACGGACCTTCAGGAACTTCCCAACAATGCCGAGGACGTCTACCATGCATTCGTCGAGGGGAATTTCGTAACTCAGAAGTCATCACACAAGTTCTCCTGTCTGGCACACGATCAGATACACGAACAACAGAACTCCATAGTGAAAGGTGATGGTGGAATCATTGGGATCACCGAAAATGAAGCAGCTCTTCGCCGGTGGATGGTGGCTGGCTCAGAAATAGCAAGAATAGTCAGTGAATTTGAGGACCAGCTTCAGACTCAGAAGGAAACTGATGTCCGCCACCACGAACAATTGCCTAGTTTCCAGAAATCGTTTGCATCAGACCTCAGCAATGCAATCGATTCGTTCGAGAAACTAGGAAAACCTTTCAAAGAAGAGAGTAAGGACCTGTATGTGCTTGACAACAAGGTCATCATGCCTGATGAGGTGATTGCCGCAATGCGATCCGTTGAGGAAACTGACAAAGCACAATTTGCGGAATCTGTTGAGAAGAGAATCCAAGACCCATCTGTCGATTTCTATGAGAACATCAGAAAGAACAATCTTGCACTGTTTAAATCAAAGACAAAGAAATCACCTAGAAAGTCTCAGACAAACATCGCAAACGTGAAAAGTAATGTTGAGCTGTTCTCTCGCATGTACATTTCATGCCAAGCTAGGGATGGTGATCTTGACGTTTTCTTTGAACACGAGTGTCATGGTTGGCCCCCGGCACTGGCTGAAAATATCAGCACAATGCGCCCGGCAACCAGAAAAGCTGATCTTGTACCATGTCTGGAAGCCTTAGCACCACGACCTCATGATACACCCAAGACAGAAGTTTTCATTGTCGATGGGGCTGCCTTAGTACATCAGTTAGATCCCAAGAAGGCCAACAGTGTGGTGAATACATTTGGTGACTACGCAAGGAAGCAGTTCCTTCCATACATTGCTCGAAAATTAAACGAGAAAACAGTGAAGCGTGTCGACGTGGTGTGGGACACCTATAGAACGGACAGTCTCAAAGGTGGTACCAGGCTTCGTCGTAGAACTGGCACACCTCTCCATCTAACTGAACAGACATCCGTGCCACAAAACTGGGGCAGCTTCCTTCTTCTAGATTCGAACAAAAAGTCATTGTTCAGTTTCCTTGCAGCTGCTCTGCAAATGATGATGGTTCCAGACGGAAAGACACTACTTACAACACATGAAGACGAGGTTAAATCAAAGCCCGCTTCTGATGTTTGTCAAATTCAACCATGTACACACGAAGAAGCTGATTCGAGAATGCTGCTCCATGCTTGGCATGCATATCTGAAGGGCTACCGAAGTATCACCATTCAAGCAACTGACACGGATGTGGTTGTGTTGGCTATCGCAATGGCGAGCAAAATGGAAGGTTGTGCAATGTGGTTGGCATTTGGTCATGGTAAGAACTTTAGGCACATTGCTGCTCACACTATTTCGACTCACATTAGTCCTGAACGCTCATGGGGGCTTCTCTTCCTGCACGCTGTTTCCGGATGCGATACTGTTTCTGCTCTCTCTGGCATTGGCAAAAAGAAAGTGTGGGACACATGGAAATCCGTGCCAAACTTGACGGAGGTCTTCAGTCGTCTCTCAAATGCACCAGCAGAAGTGACAAACAATGACATGGACAACATAGAGAGGTTGTTCGTTGTCCTGTACAGTAGAACCTCCCCTCTTAGGAAAGTGAACGAGGCTCGCAAACAACTGTTTACTCAGGGAAGCCGAAAACTGGAGAATATTCCACCTACAAGGGAGGCTCTTCGTCAACATGTGAAAAGGGCAGTTTTCCAGGCTGGTCACGTATGGGGACAGTCCCAAGTTGCAAACCCAGAGCTGCCTTCGCCTGCAGATTGGGGATGGGCGAAAAATGACGATGATGTCTGGCATCCATTCTGGACAGTAATGCCAGAAGCGTCAAAAGGGTGCCGAGAGCTGGTCAAGTGCAAGTGTAAAAGACGGTGTGCTGGAAATTGCAGATGTTCCGCAGCCAATCTACCATGCACAGAACTATGTGTCTGCTCAGGACAATGCTTTCGTGATGAGCTGTAGAAGATGAGATCGAGAAGGAGTTCCTTGTTCTCATTTGAAAATGTGACTGAAGAAGATGTTGTGACAGCTGTTAAAAGTATGCCAATGAAAACTTACTCATATGGAATGGACACTATACCAATAACATTGGTAAAACCTGATATGCGTATAATTCCAAAACCACTTCGGAATATATGTAATCTTTCATGCATTTGTGATTGCATTCGAGAACAATGAGAGGTCTCAAAAGTTATGCCAGTGTATAAAAGTGGCAGTCAAAGTGAGATGGGTAATTAAGAACCCATATCTATTTAATCTGTTATTACAAAGGTAATTGAAAAACTCAACTTTAAGCAGTTGTGTGATTATTTGAATAGAAATTATATCATAAACCCAAATCAATCAGGCTTCAGACATGTCCATTCCACTATGACTACTTTCCTTATTGTGTCAAAGAAGAAATGCTCCATAACTTAGATAAGGATGAAATGGTTGGAATGGTCTCCACTGACCTCATAAAGACATACGAAATTTTGTGAAGAATTCATATTATGTAAGACAAGAACAGAAGTTGGGAAAAGAACTCTTTCTATTCAAGGAGGCCAGAGTTGGAATCGGTTAGCTTATGATTTGAAATGTAGGCTCTCTCTGTCCAGTTTCAAACGAGCTCTTGAAATATCTCTTCTGCAGCCTAAGCAACTGCTCAGGATTTTTTTTCTCTCTTTTAGGACAATGCTTTCGAGATGAGCAGTAGAAGATGAGATTGAAAGGGAGTTCCTTGTTCTCATTTGAAAATGTGACTGAAGAAGATATTGTGACAGCTGTTAAAAGTATGCCAATGAAAAACTCATATGGAATGGACACTATACCAATAGCATTGGTAAAACCTGATATGCGTATAATTCCAAAACCACTTCGGAATATATGTAATCTTTCATGCATTTGTGATTGCATTCGAGAACAATGAGAGGTCTCAAAAGTTATGCCAGTGTATAAAAGTGGCAGTCAAAGTGAGATGGGTAATTAAGAACCCATATCTATTTAATCTGTTATTACAAAGGTAATTGAAAAACTCAACTTTAAGCAGTTGTATGACTATTTGAATAGAAATTATATCATAAATCCAAATCAATCAGGCTTCAGACATGTCCATTCCACTATGACTACTTTCCTTATTGTGTCAAAGAAGAAATTTTGTGAAGAATTCATATTATGTAAGACAAGAACAGAAGTTGGGAAAAGAACTCTTTCTATTCACGGAGGCCAGAGTTGGAATCGGTTAGCTTATGATTTGAAATGTAGGCTCTCTCTGTCCAGTTTCAAACGAGCTCTTGAAATATCTCTTCTGCAGCCTAAGCAACTGCTCAGGATTTTTTTTCTCTCTTTTAGGACAATGCTTTCGAGATGAGCAGTAGAAGATGAGATTGAAAGGGAGTTCCTTGTTCTCATTTGAAAATGTGACTGAAGAAGATATTGTGACAGCTGTTAAAAGTATGCCAATGAAAAACTCATATGGAATGGACACTATACCAATAACATTGGTAAAACCTGATATGCGTATAATTCCAAAACCACTTCGGAATATATGTAATCTTTCATGCATTTGTGATTGCATTCGAGAACAATGAGAGGTCTCAAAAGTTATGCCAGTGTATAAAAGTGGCAGTCAAAGTGAGATGGGTAATTAAGAACCCATATCTATTTAATCTGTTATTACAAAGGTAATTGAAAAACTCAACTTTAAGCAGTTGTATGACTATTTGAATAGAAATTATATCATAAATCCAAATCAATCAGGCTTCAGACATGTCCATTCCACTATGACTACTTTCCTTATTGTGTCAAAGAAGAAATTTTGTGAAGAATTCATATTATGTAAGACAAGAACAGAAGTTGGGAAAAGAACTCTTTCTACTCACGGAGGCCAGAGTTGGAATCGGTTAGCTTATGATTTGAAATGTAGGCTCTCTCTGTCCAGTTTCAAACGAGCTCTTGAAATATCTCTTCTGCAGCCTAAGCAACTGCTCAGGATTTTTTTTTCTCTCTTTTAGGACAATGCTTTCGAGATGAGCAGTAGAAGATGAGATTGAAAGGGAGTTCCTTGTTCTCATTTGAAAATGTGACTGAAGAAGATATTGTGACAGCTGTTAAAAGTATGCCAATGAAAAACTCATATGGAATGGACACTATACCAATAGCATTGGTAAAACCTGATATGCGTATAATTCCAAAACCACTTCGGAATATATGTAATCTTTCATGCATTTGTGCTTGCATTCGAGAACAATGAGAGGTCTCAAAAGTTATGCCAGTGTATAAAAGTGGCAGTCAAAGTGAGATGGGTAATTAAGAACCCATATCTATTTAATCTGTTATTACAAAGGTAATTGAAAAACTCAACTTTAAGCAGTTGTATGATTATTCAAATAGAAATTATATCATAAACACAAATCAATCAGGCTTCAGACATGTCCATTCCACTATGAATACTTTCCTTATTGTGTCAAAGAAGAAATGCTCCATATAACTTAGATAAGGATGAAATGGTTGGAATGGTCTCCATTGACCTCATAAAGGCATACGAAATTTTGTGAAGAATTCATATTATGTAAGACAAGAACAGAAGTTGGGAAAAGAACTCTTTCTTTTCAAGGAGGCCAGAGTTGGAATCGGTTAGCTTATGATTTGAAATGTAGGCTCTCTCTGTCCAGTTTCAAACGAGCTCTTGAAATATCTCTTCTGCAGCCTAAGCAACTGCTCAGGATGGTTTTTTTTTCTCTCTTTTAGGACAATGCTTTCGAGATGAGCAGTAGAAGATGAGATTGAAAAGGAGTTCCTTGTTCTCATTTGAAAATGTGACTGAAGAAGAATTGTGACAGCTGTTAAAAGTATGCCAATGAAAAACTCATATGGAATGGACACTATACCAATAACATTGGTAAAACCTGATGTGCGTATAATTCCAAAACCATTTCGGAATATATGTAATCTTTCATGCATTTGTGCTTGCATTCGAGAACAATGAGAGGTCTCAAAAGTTATGCCAGTGTATAAAAGTGGCAGTCAAAGTGAGATGGATAATTAAGAACCCATATCTATTTAATCTGTTATTACAAAGGTAATTGAACTTTAACCAGTTGTATATGATTATTTGAATAGCAATTATATCATAAACCCAAATCAATCAGGCTTCAGACATGTCCATTCCACTATGGCAACTTTCCTTATTGTGTCAAAGAATAAATGCTCCATAACTTAGATAAGAGTGAAATGGTTGGAATGATCTCCATTGACCTCATAAAGGCATTCGAAACTTTGTGAAGAATTTATATGATATAAGGCAAGAACAAAGGTTGGGAAAAGAACTCTTTCTATTCGAGATTTATGATTTGAAATGTAGGCTCTCTCTGTCCAGCTTCAAACAAGCTCTTGACATATCCCTTCTGTAGTCAAAGCAACTGCTCAGGATTTTTTTCTCTCTTTTTTTCTCTTTCTGTCTCTATTTGATATTGTCGAAATATTATGTTACTGTAGCTTTTTGTTCTGTTTTCGTTTTTTTCTTTTGCTCTACTTTTTAAAAATGTTTCGTTGTTTTTGTTGTTACCTGACACTTGTCACTTTCTTTATTACTATTTATGTAGTTTGTATCTATTTCTGCTATTTTTATGTTGCTCAGATATACTCGGATTTGCAGAAGAACAGCTTTGCTGAAGCAAATTGCCGTAATTGAAATAAAATAAACTGAAACTGATGCCGAAACTGAAACGTATGGCTGCACAACTGTTGATTATGTGGCCTACACAATGCATAAGAAACGTGCGCAGCAATGCTGCAACAAAATTTCCCTCTGTATGCCATTTGGCACTCAAGATAGGGGATTTCATGATTTTCGTCTGGGCGGCCATATTGAAATTCAAGATGGCGGCCATGCAGCTTGCCGGACATTTTCAATTTATCCATTATTCAATCCAACATGTTAACATACTTTTGTGTGCTAAATGCCAATGGCTCTTCATTTACAACTCGATCAAGATAGGGATTTTCAACACTTTGTCTGGGCGGTCATATTGGAATTCAAAATGGCGGCCATGCAGCTTGTCTGGCATGACAAATTTGTATTTCATTTACTTTTTTATGTTCACATACCTTGGTGCACCAAATTTAAGCTCCGTTTGTCATTTAGAACTCAAACTAGGGCTTTTCAACGTTTCTTCTTGGCGGCCATCTTGGAATTCAAAATGGCCGCCGTGTGGTTTGTTAGACATCAAATATCAATCCATTATTGAACTGAGAATGTCGAAATACCCCTGTGTAGCAAATACCAGTGCTACAGGTCACGTGGAACCAAAGATATAGGGATTTCGTCGTTTCGTCATGGCGGCCATATTGGAATTCAAAATGGCGGCCGACCCAGTGGTCAGATCTCTTGGATCCGGCAATTTTTGAAATCAGCGCCCCAAAATACCCCTATATGCAAAATTTCATACTTTCCGCCGGATGTGAGCATTTCGACCAATTTTTGTTACATATCTGCCCCACTATATGCAATACAATTAAGTATTTTCCACAAGACTGCAACATCCCTTTAAAGGGGATGGCTAGTAACTGATTAGTGGGAATCAGTGGGAATGCTGGGGAATCATTGTTCCAATTCATGTATGAAAATTATTTTCTTCAAAACGGTATCATATTCGAGTAATGTGCAGTTTAATGCCCCGTCACTGTACAGGCATGCTAACCTGGAAACATTAAACTGCACATAACTTTAATATGAGACCATTCTGAAGCAAATAATTTCCACACAACAATAGATATATAATGTACTCTTAAATCAATCCCACAAGGATTAGAACAATCATTCCTCAATATTCCCACTGATTCCCACTGATCAGTTACTAGACATCCCCTTTAATTGTTAACATAAGTGTTCTTTATTCATGACCTTACACGTCTGTAATGTTCTATCGCATTTGAACTTCTTGACATAGATACTACTATCGGACACTTCTAGGCGACGATTTTGCCGGACCAAAAGCAATGACCTATCGTGGCATTTTTATTTACCTACTATCCATAATATCATGTTTATATAAGATTATTGACAAAATTGTTTCTACCCTGTCTAGCAACTTTCGTCACTACATAACAATCTTGTCTGAATTATAAACTGGAAATAACAATTTTTAGACGAAAAAATGCTCAATTTAATATGTGATCACAAAGTTGAGAGTGAAATAACAGAAAAAATATATAATCGTGTAAGGGTGTACTCTAACATGTGATAATTGATTGTCTCTGACCTTGGTCACAATCGAAGTGTCAATAAAAATCTGTCTGACATTTACCTTTTACGTCATTGTGGATGTAGGTGTCACTGGGTAATTCTTTCAATAAGTACATGTTCTATACTCAACGAGCTAGGGACACGGTTTACTCAGAATACCGAATTTTTTTCTTTTTGTTTGTTACTATTCTAGATCATTATGTGACTAAATAATTCACATTACGATGCGGTATTTGACAATGCAGGTGACACACTCGTCCCAGAATGGAACAAAGATGGACATGCATTAAAGTGCATGCTCGTATTCTGCTCTGAGTGTGTAGTCATTGGTTATTTGTGAGGCCATGTGAGGCCATTACGGACCATCTACATGTATGGCGTTTCTCAGGCTTCAGCGGTGGCAACATCTTTGTGTAGCCATTGCGCTTCCTTTGTGTGTCTTACGGGTATTAACATTTTAAGATTCACATCTTCGTGTAGCCGTCATGTGGGCTTTAGGTGTCATCGAGTGCCCTTCTGTAGACATCTTGCTCGCTTCGACTGTTGATTGGCCTTCGGCCAAGCTCGAGCCAATTTCATGAGAACTTGGTTCGTACAATTTGATCAATAGTTTGAGATGCAGTCAAGAAATATCAGATATTCATACGATCAGAGAAAAAAAATGAACATATACCCCTTCGAACATTGTGTGTCCATCTTTGCTCTGTTTCGGGAAGGTGTTATCGCTGGCTGAAGAGGCAATGATTGTGAAGGATTATGTGACAAAAAATGATACGTGTTCAGGCGTTCAACTGGAAATAAACTGTCATAGGTGTGGCATTTTCGGATCAAATAAAATTTAATTAATCAGTCGTGCAAGGATATCTATATAATGGATTGAAAGAAAAGTTTGATAATAGCTACTCAGTTGATGCGCCGCATTAAGGCTGGAAGTCATTGCCTTTTTTCTGCTTTTTTTTCTGCTTTTCAAGTTTCGTACCAAAAAAAAAACAAAACATGTCAGGTATTTTCGTGTTGAAAAGGAACCCCATAGCTGGAAGGAACCCCACAGCTGGAGTATTACTCTCAGCGGTAACTTCAATAAAATAGAATGCATGGAATAAGTCTCACACGTACACCCGTGTCTGACTGCCTCTTGACATAAGTTGCGATGACGATGTTTTTTTTTCTTCTTTTTTTAAAATCCCTTTCTTTTCCCACACTTCAATCAATGGTTTCTAAGTGATATGATGGGCTACACCGTTTGAACGCTTAGGACATCCCCCTATACAGGGTGAAATCAACTGAAGACTCTTTCTGAGGCATTTTACGTGCACTATATACCGACTTCTGATGAGACCTCATGTATTCTCGTAAAGGTCAACAATATGAATTCCATACAAATATCAATGTATAATGTGTGTATGTGTGTGTGTGTATGTGTGTTTTAATCCGTTTATTAGTGGAAATTTGAGCAAAGAAAATGAGATTCCATCGAGATTCGAACCAGAGATCTTCGGATTGCTAGCCCGGTGCTCTACCGACTGACCCTTATCCCTAAATTCTCAATACGTTCTTACAAAAACAAAAACAAAAACAAAATCAGAATATCTGGCGGAGCGAAAAGTGACACCGATGTAAGTGCACATTTTAAACAGGTCAATGAGTTAATCTACCAGGCTAATTGTCTTTTCTGTGTCCCCAGTTCGGACTGATTTTAATGTGATGTTGACTGAGGTTTTACTTCAAGAAGAACATCGGAAACTGCCCTTTTGGTTGAACCAAGGTACTCCACCTGAACAATCTACAATTGTTTGTCATTAGATACTTTTGGAAAAAACGAAGATACAAACTGCAGTTACTATACATGTAAAGTATAAAAATGTCCAGGAAGTTCAAAATTTCCAGAATTTATATTGCAATACCTTAAAGAACATAGCGAATTATTTTCTGAGAAACAATATGGAGAAATTTATATTGTGTAAGTTTATAACAGAGGTTGGATTTTTTTTTTTAGTGTGTCCTTTATAGGAGTCCAGAGTTGGAATCAATTAACCTATGACTTGAAAAGTAAGCTCTCTCTGTCCAGTATCCAAGCTCTTGCTGTTATAGCCTAAGTAATGATGCCCAGGATTTTTTTCTCTCTCCATTTGATGTTATTAAAATAGCATATTACCACAGGTATTTGTGACCGTGCATCACAGAACAAACAAAAGTCGCACCCATTGATTTTAAGTGAGGACTCAAAACAGGTGGAATGGTTCAATCAAGTCAATCTTGAGTTTTTCATATTTTCTGAAAGAGCTCTCCTTCTATGAAATTATTCTTCAGTTTGGTATCATAACATAAATGGGAAAGTGTGTTTTACGCAGTTTTTCTACAACACTTTTTGGGGGAGAGTAGAATGATTAGGTTTGTCTTACTGAGGCCGTTTTTCATGTCTTGAAATCGTTTGCACACTCTTCAATTCAATTCAATTCAATCATAGTTTATTTCCATTCAACGAAAATCAAAAAAACATAGTACAAAGTATACATGTCATGAAATGATATTGTTCAAACATTTGCAAAAGATTCATGTAATATCCGAGATAAATTACATGTATATAACAACATAATGTTATATATATATATATATATATATATATATAATATATATATATATATAATATATATACTTCGTGGACGTGCGAAAAAAAGATTCGATTATGGAAAATAGTGATCCACTAAAAACAAAGCTTGTGGGACTCTTCACTCTTCACTTTCAAGTCTAATAACTTTTGAATTGATGACACTAATGCTTTGAAAGTTAGCATTAATCAATGGCAGAGTGTGTTTATAGAACGTCTCCAATTTCAGCTTAATCTGATAATCCCTTCATTGTTGTTGCTCCGGTGGTTTACATCCTGTGTTTTGTCCCTTTCATGGCACAGCTTTACGGCTTGGTAAAGATTAAGCGCTTGAATAGACCGTGTACTTCAGAGCCTCTTTTCTCAGTTCACACTTTTCCAGAGTGTTTGCTTTCATTCCAGTATTTAAATAGGTTAGGGGAGTCAATTTCAATTGAGTTATACATCATTTTAAAGTTTAAAGTCTGCTCTTTCAGAATCTGCCCTTAACTGAAAATCCATGTCTGGCGACTTTTTGTTGGTTTTGTGGTGCAGGGTCACATTTGTTCTGTTTTCCTTCTTTTGCTGTACTTTTTATATTTCCTTGTTTCTGTTGTTACCTGACTCTTGTTCCTTTCTATGTTATCATGTCAAGTTTGTATATATTTCTGCTATTTTATGTCGTTCATGGATTTGCAGAAGAACTGCTTTGCTGAAGGAAAGTGCCGTGATTAAATGAAATAAACTGAATTAACTGAACTGAACACTTTGTGAAAAAGAGATTCACTAAATATCTGCAATATCAATGATCTGCTATAAGATTTTCGATATGTTTTGCACGCTTTTGTTAGGACTTGTGAACTGCATCTTTTAAGTGTTTTATTAAATGTTTCTAATGCAATTGTTATATCAGAAAAAAATTACAATATGATATATACGTCTATTGATGCGCAGAGCAAGAGTCTCAAAATTAAGGGGCTAATCAGTTACTTTCTCAAGATCTCCCACACATGCCATGCTTCAAGGGAATAGTATTACTATACATAACCGAGTTTTTAGTATTTCGTACTTTTCTTCAAAATTGTTACCTTGATAGTAAATCTCTTCATTACTTTCATTTTATAGATTTCCTCAACATTATACATGTACATATTTGTGCACGTAATATTTTCTTTCTTCCCTTTCTTTTAAATTTAATCTCGCATACAACAATATCAAAATCATAAATGACATCATAATTTAACAACATTCAGCGCCCTTGGGTGAGCGCAGGGAGTATTATGCCTCAAAAACATCAAGTCATATTCTTACTTTTATGATTATTTGTTTTCTGATATTTACTGTCCTGACATAGCCATTAGCTTCTTCTTTTAGTGTTCGTCAACGCGAAAAGAAAGAGCTGTTGAATTTGAAAATGAAAACGGATTCGTTTGTTGCGAAAGGAAGACGATAAGAATAGAAGAAGAAGGAATAGTTCCTAAACTTATAAGCATGAACTCACAAGATCTTCAAAGCTTTTTTTTTTTTTACCGAAGTTCAAACCACAAAAATACCGAAAAAAATATCGACAAATTTATGGAATGAAAGGTGTGATGTCTCTACTTGTTAATTCATCAATCTATTTTTTTTTTTTAATTTCGCTTTTGCTTTGAACGCAGGTGCTCGAAATGAGTAATATCTTTTTCGTTCAAACTTTCCTTACGTCATTATTTTTCAGGTAGAGAAAGAGGTTTATCGCCAAATATTTTCTTTTCTTTGTTTAAGTCAATTAGTTCATCCATTTCATGTATGCAACACTCACTGAAGCAGTTCAGAAAAAAAATGTAACTCTTACCTGATTATTTTCGAAGCAATGTAAACCTCCGAGCGTGTGTATATCCACGAATACAAGATTCACAACTCAAATGAAAGTTAGTTGATGAGATTGTCTGGATTTTAATGCAAAGTGTCCCCCGGTCATGCACTGATAGACAGTCCTTGTAAGTAGCGTTAATGAATATCCACGCCACCCTTATTTGTCATATAAAACCGCAATTGCATTTCTTTTTTCCATGATTGGCAAACAGGAAAAGTAAAGAAAGTGTCACCTTGATGGTGCTGTACAACATTTTGTGCGTTCCTGTTAAAAGCAAATAAAGACTATACTTTCTTCCCACTCGTTGACCGAAGTAATGCCTTTTACTCCCGCACTACTTTGACCACTTATTATCTTTTTTACGTGATAAAAAGGATGCGAATTGTAGCTCTAGGATGAAATATAAATTCAATTGATTTCAAGCACACACACACACACACACACACAAAGCCACCAGAACAGACATATGCAACTCTATTGTGACTACGCAGTGTCTAAAATATCAACTATGCAGAAAAAAAAAATTATCAGAAACGAATTTATACAGAAACTAGAAATGTCGCTACGGCGACTGGTGTATGCCTCCGCCATAATGCATGGTTTTCCCAATAGGTCTAAAGTACAATGTCTTGACAATGTGTGATGCCAGTTTCACACAATTGGCAAAATATCAAAATGACAGGTTTGCCACAAATTTGCTGAATGTTCACTTTCCTAGAACTAGGTTCAATTGGATGAATGATTAAAACGTCAGTGCAGGTATTGGGGGAACTGATGATTTTTGCTTGACTTTTGACCCTTTTATAAGTTTATGCATTGAGTAATTTTCACGGTATTGAGAAAAAGTATAATTTCAGTATCAAATGGTAAAATAGTATTACCTAAACCTGGCCTTTGACCTTTGACCTCACAGTTCCAAAGAGAATCACTGTTAGGTAGAAAATGCATAAATATGTAAGTTTTATAATACCTTGAGTTACTTTTGAGATATGGAGGAAGAAGTGCAATTTAGCACTTTCACTTGACCTTTGACCTTTTGACCTTTGACCTTTTGGCAAGAAACTTCCCACAGAATAAATATTGGGTTATACATGCATATATCAAGTTAAAAAAATTCCTTCAGGCATTGCATAAATATAAGGAAAGTAGTGATATTTTGAGGAGTTGACGTACAGACGGACGTACGGACGGACGTACGAACGGACGTACGGACGTACGGATGTACGGACGGACGGACGTACGGACGGATGGACGACCCGAAAACATAATGCCTCCGGCCACTTCGTTGGCGGAGGCATAAAAAAAAACAGAAATGAAAATAATGTGTACAAACTATCACATTCTCTTAATCATGATCCAAAGATCAATTGTTGTTGCTAAGTAAAACGTGGAAGGAAAATAGGAAAGTATTCCTCTTATTGTATTTATAATTCCGGTTTAGGTAGGCCTACGAGGATGTTCCTTGGGCTGGATAGGGCATGTCTAGTTATTATGCGACTTGACGTCTAGCAGCCAGAGGGCCAAACATGTAAGATGGTGGTATAGTCTGTTAAGTACATTCGGCTATGCAGTGCGGGCACAGTTCGTCATTCCGAAGGTTCGTTATTCCGAAGGTTCGTTAATCCAAAAATGAAATAAGGTTTGTTATTCCAAAGGTTCATTAATCCGAAAATGAGTTAAGGTTCGTTAGTTCGAAAGTTCGTCAATTCCAAAATGAAACAAGGCTCATAATTTTGAAGGTTTGTTACGGACCCTATTTCATTTTCTGATCAATGAACCTTCGGAATAGCAAACTCTTATTTTATTTTCGGATTAGCGAACCTCTATGTTCTAGGGAATTTGTGTGTTTCAAATCTTCTGAATAATCAACCTTCGAAATAACGAATCTTCGGAAAAAAAGTGATCCTTTGGAATGACGAACTTTCGGAATAACGAACTGTAACAATGCAGTGTTGATATTCGACGCGGTCTTGTACACATTGCCACTTTGTTAGCAACTTATAAACGGGAGCTAATAATAGTCTGCCTGAATAGTGCAGCTCTGGCAGCTCTTTCTCTCTCTTACTCTGTCTCTCTCTCCCTTTTCTTTCTTTTTTACTTTCTTTCTTTATTTTTTCTCATCATATATACACCCCTGTTTATTCCTTCAACAATATGACTGCTTACACATGTTATTTCACGAATCTACATAGTATGCATTCCATTACGTACTCTGTAGCACCAAAATTACCTCCCCGTTAATATCAGATGTCCATCTACATTTTTCTTAAAACTTTGCGATGATCACATATAGAAACACTTGCTATTCATTTTGTTGCTGTCTTCGTGAATACATCATGTATCAATTTTAATGATTTGACATTCAATATTTCAATTTCTATTTGATAATGCCTGTCAAGGACTGTGAAAAGTGTTTTTATCTTTGTCATTATATATATTTTTTAGTAGATTTTCTTTTTTTTGGGGGGGGGGGGGGGTTGGGCGCTCAGGGTTGGTTATGCCAAGATGCATTGCTGCCTCCTTCCTTTCTGTCTTTGGTGAGAAGAAATTCGGGCAGAATTCTCGAAAATCATGTGCAGAGACCCCCCCCCCCCCCCCCCGTTCCAAAGTACTCGTCTCTGACAGTCGCTGGAAAAGATACCTTGTGATAGCTGCTGCACAACTTTCCCAAACTGTGTACCATCCAGTGCTCTTTCATTCATCTAATCATCACTGAAAATCAAAGTCAGCAATCGGAGCAAACGTAGTTATCTATCGGATGAGAAACCACGTTCCTAGACATTGTCTTCCACTAAATTTATGAATTGATTTTCTGTACAGATTGCTTTCGGTACAGTCTGTTAGATGTTGAGGACAGTAGAATTTGAAGCCCCCCCCCCCCCCCCAAAAAAAAAAAAAAAAAAAAAAAAAAAAAAAAAAAATGTTGTGGGTGTTAGTCCGGGAGCCAGCGGGGGTCAGCCTAGCTGAAAAGGTTACCAATTTTTATGTGTATAGCAATTTAGTACATATGCCCCTAAGTATGGAAATGCACGTCTGGCTGGTCATCGGTGGTGGGTGTGGCCAGGAGGGCCACAAAAAGGACCCCCCAAAATTAGGCTAGCCTAGCTGGAAAAGTAACCCCATGAAAACAACTGGAACTTGTTCGTTACACTTACAGGATAAGTGAATGACCATTGCCAGACTTTTTAAGTGGTGGGGGGTAGCCGCCAGACGCTCTTAAAGGCCCAACTCCAGCTAGGCTAGCCTAGCTGAAAAAGTAACCTCGTGAAAACCACTGGAACTTGTTCGTTACATTTACAGGATAAATGAATGACCATTGCCAGACGTTTTAAGTGGTGGGGGGTAGCCGCCAGACGCCCTTAAAGACCCAAATTTTTCCAGCTAGGCTAGCCTAGCTGAAAAAGTTACCTCATGAAACCCACTGGAACTTGTTCGTTACACTTACAGGATAAATGAATGACCATTGCCAGACGTTTTAAGTGGTGGGGGGTAGCCGCCAGACGCCCTTAAAGACCCAAATTTTTCCAGCTAGGCTAGCCTAGCTGAAAAAGTAACCTAATGTAACCCACTGGAACTTGTTCGTTACACTTACAGGATAAATGAATGACCATTGCCAGACGTTTTAAGTGGTGGGGGGTAGCCGCCAGACGCCCTTAAAGACCAAACTTTTTCCAGCTAGGCTTGCCTAGCTGAACAAGTAACCTTGTGAAACCCACTGGAACTTGTTCTTTACACTTACAGGATATATGCATGACCGTTGCCAGACGTTTTAAATGGTGGTGGCGGGGGGGGGGGGGGGGGGGGAGGCAGCCGGCAGACGCCCTCAAAGACCCAATTTTACCAGCTAGACTAGCCTATATATAGCTGGAAAAATAACCTCCTGAAACCCACTGGAACTTGTTCTTGTGATACACTCAAAGGATAATTGAATGATTGTTGCCAGACAATAGCCGCCAGACGCCCCAAAGACCAAACTCTTACCAGCTAGGCTAGCCTAGCTGAAAATTAGAAAAGTAACCCCATGAAACCCACTGGAACTTAATCTTACACTTACAGAATAAATGCATGACCGTTGCCAGACGCTTTAAGTGGTGGGGCGTAGCCCCCAGACGCTCTCAAAGACCCAATTTTACCAGCTATAAGGTTCACATATTTCAGAAATGATAGCAGTGTAATTCCATAACAATACCGCTTGCTTGCGAGTTCACCTGTCTATAATCTATGCATTGCCTTATTCTTTTGTTCTGCTTCCTTGACTCTCCCATGTCATCATCCTTGTTCATTGCAATTTGTTCTATTTTTTGAAAATATTCTTATTCTTCATCCCAATTATCACAAATTCTGAAACTCTGTCCTCAGTATAACTAATTCATAGTTGTACAAATGTAAAAATCTGAGAATCACCCGGAGGTCTCCTTTAATGGGGGAGTTTCTTGAGCGCATAGGGAAACATGCTTTGAAATATCAATAGGGCAAGTGTTGAGACGAAATACTGTACAAATATGAGAATATACAGTGCTGTGGTTTTGGTAGAAGAAATAGGGTATCTGTATTTGTCCTCAGTGATAACCAAAAAACTTATTTGGAAAGAATAATAGACATCAAAAAAGAATTGCCCAATCAAACATGTCGGGATTTTTCTCAAACATCAGTGTTCTCATTTTCTTTGCAGTGTAAAACAAAAATGAAAAACAAAAAACAAAAAAAAAACCAGGGCCGGGTACAGTATCCGGATGGAAATTGGTGGGATGGTCTTTTCTATTATGTTAGCTTTGCCTCATTTTGTCTCGTCTCATAGTCAATTCTCCATTGTATTGTTACTCCTACTCCAGTCTCATTTCATGTTTATTTGTTTGTATATCTTTCAGCTTTTGTTGATCTATCTTTCTAGTGGGCTTCCAGACTATTACTTTTTTTCTCAACTGATATTTTTCCTCTGAGGGGCCCACAATCTACAAGATTTGTCTTCTTAGTGGGTCCCTCCATTTTTCGAATTTTGCATACGGTATAATTACTTCTAATCACTTGAGTTATATGATAGTGTATAATTATTATAAGGTGGTACAATCATTGTATATACATTCTTTCATGTTATACTTTACCCACCTTGATTTCTGTTATCAAAAAAGTGATGTTCATATCTTTTTTGTCGAAAAATGAAATAAAACATTGAATTGAATTGAATTGAATTGATGGGCGTAAACCCGCGGGTATTATAACATACTGACGTAAAAAAAACACAAGACCAAAAACTACTTTCTTTCTGTGCCCTGGGGAGAAATATTCATCAGTTGCATTTTGGAAATGTTGAAAATCACAACTTTTGATGAAATTGTGTCCTACAGTATCTCTTCTTATATGAAGGCTTTTTTTATCATTAAGTTTCTTTCCTCTATGACCATGATAAAACAAACCCCTGATGATTAAAACAAAAGACAATCAAAACTTGGCAAATGAACTCTTTGGACATTAGCAAAAAGGAATACATTAACAGTTTTTGCAAACACTTTAATTGTCTAATACTCCATCAAGCTCATAAAAAAATACAATTCTACTGCAACAAGAAATCCATTCAGTAAGACTCGTCCTCGGTGTACAAGGCTTAAAATGCCAACTTTTTAAAAATAATGCCCCAGCTCTTAAATTTACTTTAAAAAGGGGAAGTAAAGCTCAACACCTTTGACCTATGACTTTTTAGGTACCGTATCACCTTACGGTTGAGGAGATGGGAAAAGAAAAATTATTAACGAAATAAAACTCATAGGAACATGCTTCACATGACCTCTCCGTTTTCTTCTCTTAAGAAAGAAAGGAAATCTGAAAATTGTTCAAGAGTGTTTTTGAACATAGTACATTGCAAAAGCAGAAAAAATCAGTGTTTTTAAGAAACATAACTCACAACAACAAGGAATTCCTGTCGTGTCTAGTATTGCACGTTTTTGGTTTGGAGGGTTTTGGATGCTAATATTTCAAGACAAGTTTATGCTCCGGCACTTCAATGAACTTAAATGTAAAGTAATGATCAACTTCTCTTGCCAATAAACTCAACATTTGCTGTTCTTCAGTAAAGCATATGACAAAAACATATGAGAAACATGTCTGAAATTCATATGAATAAGCTCACAGCAACAACAAAAATATTATGTTATCTATAAACTAATACTGCATGTACTTAGTTTCGAGGGATTAAGATGCAAAATGTTATGACAAAAGCCCCTACGTGGCTACCAGCAATTAAACATCCTTCAACTTCTTTAGCAAATGAGCTCATGTGTATCATCTTCTTGTTGAGAAGACGAAGATGAGTAATGATAAAATAACCAAACTATCAACTTTCCTTAACATGTTTTACATGAAATCATTATTGCCTTCTCGTAACGAAATTGAAAAACCAGAACATCTGAAATTGTTCAAAATCGCCTCTTGATAACGATGAAAGCAAAGGAAACTTAGTGTTTGTAACCACTATGACACGTGTCTACAGATCTGTCATGCTCATAAGAAACGTAACTCACAGGAATATAATTTTACACAGTAAGTACTTGGTTTGGAGGACATTTAAATGCCAACTTTTCAAGAATAATACACCAGCACTGACATTAACTGATGAAAAAAAAAGGAATGCTCAGCTTCTTTATCCAATTAGCTCATAGGTAATTCCTTGTAGTTGAAAAAAAAAAAACTGAGTACACATAGAAATATAGACTTCCCGCTGCCTGCTCCTTTATAGGGGCAATATTGCCCATCATCTCAAGGTGCAACTTAGCATCATATAATCGGGTACGATTTAGTTCCTTAACTACTCTAAACCTTGAATAGTGCGAACTGATGTAAGCCTATTTGCTCAGTATATAACTTATGTTGTTGTTGTTGCACTCTGCAAAGTAAATAGGATTAGTGTAACTTGAATCTTGTGAATCATGAAATATGTGTGCGTGTGGAATTTGTGAAATGTGAAAATGTTAATGTAAAAGTTAACTTAGTTGTGTTTGAATAATATACTGAAACCAAAGATTTGCCCAATTACCTTTTCAATAAGGTGAGCACTATATCTGTCAAACAGTTAACCTTCTCGGCAAGAGTATACATCTGCATGAAGGAAGAGGTGAAAATATGATATGCAGTTGTCTGGATACGTTTTATTCAAAACGTTCTTGAATGCGTACTTATTCACATAATCTATAAGAATAACATATGCTTCTTACCAGTACTCAAAGCCTCTAAAACAAGAGCATGCTTCTTACACTTCTAAAGTATAAGTATACACCATATCTTAAAAACAAAATGTAAGAGGATTTAAGAAGCTGTTTGTATGCATTTAAACGAATCCATATTTCTATCTAAAATCTAAAACGTGTCTTGTAAAAGGGTAATTCGTTTTATAATGACGATACCAAACCGTTTCTGTCTTAAAGTCCTTATCTCGACATGTCTTGGAGTTCACGCTTATTGAAAACATGAGATTCTTGGCACGTAGATTACAACTATGGTTTAAAGAGTTAACTGAGATACGCATCGTTTTATAATGACGATGCCAAACCGTTTCTGTCTTAAAGTCCTTATCTCGACATGTCTTGGAGTTCACGCTTATTGAAAACATGAGATTCTTGGCACGTAGATTACAACTATGGTTTAAAGAGTTAACTGAGATACGCATATCGTATACGGGCATTTCGATGAAAACATTAAAATACAAGGTACTGTAAATAATATGAAAATCAAACTTGATACCAGCCCTTATCGGCAACCAATACAGACTATGGAGGACTGCAGTTATAATTGTGTTCAGATATTGTTTTGGGTGATACACGCATGCCGACTGATTTGGGATCAATTCGAGTCCCTCGAGCTGAGATTCCGGAACTGCAATGAGCAAACCATCATTATGCATAACAAAGTGACTGAGAATAATGCATGCACCAGTTTCTGTTTCGTTGTTCTATACACAGAAAGTTGTTTCGTTTTCCAATCCTGTGCAGGCACACAGAGATTTACAGAATTCAATCATCTTTAGCTATAACGCCATGGTCGCGTGCAAAATGAATGCAACTAATCTAACTTAACCTGTAGTTACTGAATAGGGGACTACTGTATATTCAATTTATACATTATCAATAGGATGATAGAACCTGTCAAAGAGTAAATTGCGGATATCATATACCATTGTCAAATTCACTTTCTGTTCTATACATAGTATCAATGGAATGTTATGAACCCCTTCAGCATTACCAATCATTATCATAATTATTTCCCTGAAACAGCTGCATTTGTATAAAATAATGAGCGGGAAGAGTTTGGCATCATACATAGCAAGAGTCGTGACTACAAAACTAAATACATGTATTATACAAGGTTTTAGGACACTTTGAATCATGCCCCCCCAAAAAAAAAACAAAACAAAAACAAAAAAAACAAAAAAAAAACAACAACAACAACAACAAAAACAACCCAACAACTTAGTGAATTGTTGTACAATGTATGCCCTACTTCCATTAACCTATGATCTTTGACCTTTGAATACATGGCCCGCATTTTTTCAACGAATAGGCATTTGGATGCAACGTAGGTATCAAGAAAAAATGTTTTAGGAAAATACCTTTAACCACTTCAGAAATAATTATGGAACAATAGCAAAATATTGACACGTTCACTTCTTCTGTAATGACATGACAGAAAACTTTCCTCACCGAATCGTTCTGCTGTAATTCATGAGCAAGTCATGGATATATACTTAGTTCGATTAAAAGTATACATTGAGTCATTGCAAAAGCATCTAATGAAAAGTATGCTTCAGAACTACATCATCGTCATTTATTCTATAACACTAATAATATAGAGCTATTGGTCCGCCATATTGCCTAACAGGTCGCTGTCCTCCTACCACGTTTGTTTAGCAAATAAGGCACAAAATTTGATTTTGCACTTGTTGTCAAAGACTCTAATCTTAATTCTTTACCGCTATTCTCAGACATGTATGCTGGTGCTGTATGAATTAGAAACGGATGCTTACAAAATATTCACCATCTAACAAGGCAAAAGCGAAGTGATGTCTCGTCCACGTATCGACTTTGTGATTACCGAGATTTTCAAATGGCAAAGGCCTAGTTCATTGACTTTTTAACTGTTGACGTAGTCGGACTTCACCAATATTAACATTTGACAGCAATCATTAGATGATCTGAGGAGTGAATTTGGTGGACATATAGCTCAAAAGTGTGGAAAGTTATTGAAAGAACACCAGAATACTATGTCGACAGTGTTTATCAGGTGAGATACAAACATAGAACAAGTTCCAGTGGGTTTCAGGAGGTTACTTTTCCAGCCAGGACTATAGTCTAGCTGGTAAAATTGGGTCTTTGAGGGCATCTGGCGGCTACCACCCCCCCCCCCCTTCTTAAAACGTCTGGCAACGGCCATGCATATATCCTGTACGTGTAAATAACAAGTTCCAGTGGGTTTCATTAGGTTATATTTTCAGCTAGGCTAGCCTAGCTGGAAAAAGTTAGGTCTTTAAGGGCGTCTGGCGGCTACCCCCCACCACTTAAAACGTCTGGCAATGGTCATGCATTTATCCTGTAAGTGTAACGAACAAGTTCCAGTGGGTTTCATTAGGTTACTTTTTCAGCTAGGCTAGCCTAGCTGGAAAAAATTGGGTCTTTAAGGACGTCTGGCGGCTACCCCCCACCACTTAAAACGTCTGGCAATGGTCATGCATTTATCCTGTAAGTGTAACGAACAAGTTCCAGTGGGTTTCATTAGGTTACTTTTTCAGCTAGGCTAGCCTAGCTGGAAAAAATTGGGTCTTTAAGGACGTCTGGCGGCTACCCCCCACCACTTAAAACGTCTGGCAATGGTCATTCATTTATCCTGTAAATGTAACGAACAAGTTCCAGTGGGTTTCATTAGGTTACTTTTTCAGCTAGGCTAGCCTAGCTGGAAAAAATTTGGGTCTTTAAGGACGTCTGGCGGCTACCCCCCCACCACTTAAAACGTCTGGCAATGGTCATTCATTTATCCTGTAAGTGTAACGAACAAGTTCCAGTGGTTTTCATGAGGTTACTTTTTCAGCTAGGCTAGCCTAGCTGGAGTTGGGCCTTTAAGAGCGTCTGGCGGCTACCCCCCACCACTTAAAACGTCTGGCAATGGTCATTCACTTATCCTGTAAGTGTAACGAACAAGTTCCAGTTGTTTTCATGGGGTTACTTTTCCAGCTAGGCTAGCCTAATTTTGAGGGGTCCTTTTTTTGGCCCTCCTGGCCACACCCACCACCGATGACCAGCCAGACGTGCATTTCCATACTTAGGGGCATATGTACTAAATTGCTATATACATAAAAATTGGTAACCTTTTCAGCTAGGCTGACCCCCGCTGGCTCCCGGACTATGTGCTTTGTCACCTGCTGGTGTTTCAATCGTTGGAGCGAAAGATAAAATTCAATACTTTTTTATTGTCTTCTCATAGATATAAAACGGATGACCAGGTCGTCATCAACTGTGGACTGTAGTCGTTTGATTTATATATCTACTCGTCATACCTCGATATTCGGAAAAAAATAAAACAGTTGAATAGTAATTGCTAGAATTGACTTACGCATCGATCAACTAGTTGTTATAAATCCAGTGAGAATAAGCCTTATCTTAATTTCCCACACAAAACTATCGTGCTTCAAACCTTTCCGCAGTGTGCATAAAAGATACAAAGAAAAGATTCATGTATACCAAATACATAAACACACAAAAGCATCAAGAACACAAAATTTATATATATATATATATATATATATACATATATATATATATATATATATATATATTATATAATATCAGACGCGTAACGGGGTAACTCTATTTTTGTTTTAGTTATCTGCGATTGAATATGCTGCTAAAAACAACAAAAAGTAATAATAGAATAGGGAATGCTTTTATCCAGACCTTCGAGAAAGTTTATTGACAAAACAAAATTCGTAAAGAGGAAAGGTGTTACTAGAAAAGTACTATTTTGCTCTATATGATGATGAACTTACTTATAAATATTTACAAAGCTCGTTTACCTCATTTTGCGATCAAATTCTTGTGTATTGATGGACAGCTTGCTTCCAAAAAGCGCTAAATCCATCATTTTGGATCCATTTCAAATGATTTAGTGCCTTTTGTAAACAAGTTCTTCATATATATATATATATATATATATATATACATATATACATGTATATATATATGCTTCACATGTTGAATAATCCTTACAGATCATCCTGATAAGAATTAAACTATAGAATTTATCTTATCTTACCTGTATTTCCGTGAAGAAAAATCAATACGTATTGAAAAAAAGTTTTCACCCAAAAGGTAAAGCATGTACGTCCGCGCTTACGTTTTCCCAACATAGATCAGATGTATTCCCTTGCGAGTCCTTGTCTAACTGAATGTCATTCAAGTTTTCCACACTGCCATTCAAGCAGAGATTACCGTCATCAAACAACCATCCTTTCTCTGGAAGGAAAGGAAAAAAACACCAGGAGTATTTGCATCACTAAAGACGAGTGTGATCAAGCTGTGCCAAGCTAGGTAATGTGAAAGGGAGGAGAGAGAGAGAGAGATAGAGATGATTATGTTGAACGCAATAAATGTGTATGCCATGCGGAGTTGACTCTCCAGGAGGTCCCCGAAAGATTCATTTATGATATTTTTTTTTTCTGTCTTCAGGCCCTATAGCAAAAAGGGCGCGACGACCGTTGGAAGAGTGCAGTGCGACGTAACCAATACAACTGTCAGCTGTGTATGTGCGCACATCCATGTCCACGTCTGCCACTGTTTATGTCAATTGAGGCTAAATCAATCCACTTCTAACAGGCCACTATCAGTGTGTAACAAACTTGACTCGATAACGGGTCAATCGATGCCCGCAAACAAAATGCGCATGCCCAGCGTGCAGTCAAAGATGAGAATAACTGAGTTGATGTACACTGAATTTTTGCAATGCTGATAATATTTTGGTATACATGCATGGATCACAGGGTAATTAGATTAACAGGTCTAATGGCATTAGACGTGTGTATGTGTGTGTGTGTGTGTTTACTGCAACAAATCTATTAAATGTTACATTTAATAGGACCAAGCTAATAGGGCACACTTTCATTATGTATTTATGAGGTTTATTTGTTATCTTAAAAGGATGGTAAAGTATTTGTGGAGATGATGATTGGGCTTTTTACTTTTTGCAAGATACCAAGAAACCACTTACAAAATGGTACAGAACATTCCAGTCGAAGAGGAGTGCAAAGTTTATTTGATGAAAATTAGTTTCAGAATGGTTAGGACATCCAAAAACAAGGTAAAACAAAGCGATCGTAACAAAAGTTGGGTCCAACCTTTTTGGGGGATCGCTCTGTTTTGGATATCTCAGCCATTCAAAAACTAAGTTTCATCAAATGATGTTGAATTCCTCTTGGAATTACATTCTCTTTCATATTTTCATAAGAGGTTTCACGTTATCTCACCAAAAAATGTTAGAAACCTGAACTTACGCCTCAACCAAAAGTATACTCTCCCCTGTGCAGACTGTAATTTATATAAACTATCATAAATATATGATATCAACATTGTTGTTTCATTACAGTGAAAACCAGTTTGGCATTGCGTAGTAAAGTCATGAAATATATATATATATATATATATATATATATATATATTTTTTTTTTTTTTTTTTAATATGAAGCAATATGAAAAATAATAATAGGTAAATGTAAACATGTATATCTGCACACATTAATTATCTTAAAAAACCAAAGCAACAACAACAAAAGTAACAACAACAACACAACATTCCAAGTCCAGGTAATTCAATCATAATGCTGTACTATGTGGTTGTATTATGATTTGTTTTACGTGGACGCTAAAAAGGTAATGACTGCTTGTAGGCAGGAAATCCTTGGAAAAACGACATCAAGTCCCTTTTCAAAGACTGTATTCAAAGAGGTTAAAGTGCCTTAGACATTAGAGGGGAAAATTGTACGCAAACAGGCAAGATAACAGATTTTGAATTAGTGTATGCAAGTTCAATTAAACACAGTATTTTAATCATTACTGAGTCCAATTAGACAAACTTGAAAATGAAATAAAAGCCTGACAATTTACAAGCACTGTCTACCTTTAACACACCTGTAATTCTGCTGAGAATGGAGTCTTATTTCGGTACATTGCCAAAGTGTCAAACGAATGAATTCGTCAATACTTTTGAAATCTGTTTCCCAGAGTCTGTATCATTCCCACGACTGTTTTCCCCAAACTTTTTTAATCCCGAAGTTCGTTGTCCGTCACCATGAGAACATCAAAGGGAAGCACCCGCTATAGATTTCTTTCCCACACATCCCTCCCATCAAAATCTTTATATACAGAAGGCGGATCGTACGTAACAAGAGTCACTGTCATAGAAACGGAAACAAAGCAAGCTCTGAACAGGCTGCTTTTTTAAACGTTCTGCTCTATTGGCAATACACTGTAGGTAGGTGTGGTACTTTTGGATTGACTGACAGTGCGTTTTCATTTCAGTGAGCGAGCTGTCTGTTGTGTTGTGATTGGCCAACATGCCTTCCAAGCTTATACAGGGAGACAGTTGAGACTCCAAAGTCAACCCACACGCGGTGCGCATATTTTGGGTAACACACATTGTCGGAGAGATTGTCTCTGGTAGCATTTTTTTCAGGTCATGAATATTCCTTCCAGGAATACAAAGTTATAAATGTGTATGTTTGTGTATGTAAGCTCCTCAGACAAGTTTGAGTCCAAACTTTCAACAGCTATTGCTCACTTACTTCAGTTATATGAGACGCAATTTTGGTAACCACAGACTAATAGTTAAATCCTCTGTAAAGTGATCCTCTACTTGTAATTAATATTACTGTACAGAGGCTGAAATGTGCGATAAAGTCAAACTTGGAAAGATCGAAAAGTACCAAAGTTATAAGGTTTGGAAAATCTTTCCTAGTGTATGTTTGGTTGTTATGTATGACAATACATGAACATACATTCAAACAAGCGTTTGTACGTGCAAACGAACTGGTTCTGTTGGGCTGTCACCTTATTTTGAGTTGTCACGTAAAATTGGGTCGTGTGACTTTTTACGGTCACAAGTAAGCGGCTCATTAATATCGGCAACTACCACAGTTTAAGCCGGTCGAAGTTACGGTTATCTTGAATCTAGAGTTGCAAAAGTCGTGATTTCCTATGAATTCAATTATTTTCGTAACAAAGTTAAACAGAACAGACGGATGGTTTTAACAATCATCGACTTTTTAAACACTCTTATCCTTTCCCTTTTAGATAAAAAAAGAAAGGCTGAAGTGGAAGATACCCTGATTCTCATGTCCATAATTCTGTTGAATTTATTCAATAACCTTTGAGAAAAGTCTTTATCTTAATCAGTAGATCATACTAGAATATAAAAACTAGCAAATCAGATTTGAATCACCATTCCTAACAGAGATAAAGTGAGGAAAACATCAGAAGAAAGATGGAAGAAGAAGGGAGCAGGGTAATGCGGCAGATCAAAGCGCTGGGGGTGTGATACTCTGACAACTCTGACTTACGTTGGCTTGATCTGGACAGGAGCGCTGTAAATGACAAAAACAGATAGCGCAGCATCTTGAGACTGGTGATCAGGAGATCACCCACCACCAGAACAGAACGAAAATAGGTGAAAGATGCATAATGATGTTATCATGGTTTTGTGCATTGTTGTTTTTGATTAATTCTTGTTTATCGTTCTGATATTAATTAATAGACTGATTTCATATTGATCTTCTGGCTTCCAGTTGTTGAATGAAGTGAAATAGCACTTTGGAGAATAATGACAAAACCTTTAATTTCTCGATCCATATCCTTTTCTACCCATAACCTTGACCCTTATCTCAACGTAGTCGTTGCTATGACTCCCCTTTCATCCTATTGTGTGCTATTCCATATTAACGGAGCGGATGTGTAGTTAATCAGTCGCTTTACAAAATGGAATGTGAAAAGCCAAGCTCTGTACTCAATGTGATAACATTTTTCTCAGGGACATTTTGCCATTTCTACGCTCTGAAAATCCTCTCATTGCCCTGAAATGACAGAAAAAATAGAGTCGGCCTATGCATTTTAAGACACGGTTTACCTTAAACACTTCAATCCTTTCTCAGATTTGCAGATTATTTCATCTACTAATTCTTGTTAAACGCATTTTTTAGAATACACTGATGCCGATACATGATTTGTAGATTTTGTGAAAATGCTATACTTTACACTCTTTTCCTGTTCCTTTACAAATTAGCTTTTCAAATCGTGAGCTAGTCTTTGTTACTTCAAGCAGTGTTAGCTTCTTTAATATTGACTTAGTGTACAAACATTCCCAAATATCATACACAAGTGTCTTTTGAAATACAGAGAAAACTCAATGGCCCCATAAACGCTTAATCAAGACTATCCTTGGCTACGCTATATTGACACCTAACTCACCCATAACAGTTATGTGAAAAGTAACTAATTTAAGTAAAGAAAGAAAATACAACTGAACGTCATTTTAAAAGAAACATGAATCATGTGCTTCTGATACACATAAGTGTAATTTCGCGCTTCAATTGTGTTAGCTTTCTGCCTATCGAAGAGGATTTGTTAGTAGAGTCTGAGGAATGCTTTGATATAAACCTTAAAGTACAAAAGATTATATGTCTAAAAAACAACAACAAAAAACAAACTCACCCGAAATATTATTGCCTGCATTCACTATCGATAGTTAAATAATGTTACTTTTTACCCAATAGCCGAGTTGGTTGCTTATGTCATTTTTATTTTATTTTATTGTATATTCATTATATCCTTTTTTCGTAGACTTGCTTGTATTCGGGGGGGGGGGGGGTTACAAGAGCTCAGATGACTTTCAAACACATTGATAGTACACGTGAGGGCCAGCATGATTACGTACTGTGAAGGTTATGTGATTGTATGATAAGTATTATTGTTGTTACCGCTACGGTACAATTCCATAGTAAACAAGGAACAAGAAAGTGTAAAAATGTGGGCTGCGCCCACACATAACCTATCAGTCATGAACATCAATCTGTCAGAAAATTCTCGTCAAAGATGTAGGCCCTTCATCCATTATAAAAAATGGGTACACTCGAGCTACTGAGTATTATGAAATGCCAGACATTTTCGTGGAGGATACTTTCATTTCATCCCGTGTTCTATCAAAAGAATAACATCAAAGGCAGAATTAATGGTCGTTACCGGAATGTTGCAAAGGCTGTTATATGAGTATCTGTAATATGGTAATTTTCAAAGTATATACCATAGTTAACTGTCATTACGTACACTGCCCTGATGAAGTCACCGATTAGAAAGCTAGAGCGTGGATATTTCGATGGAATTTAGAGGCATTGTTACTATTTGAAGATAACAAAAACCAGCTTTATTGCTTCAAAATTATTCTGAAATGTCAGTTAGGGATAGAAACAACTAATTAGATAAAGAAATACTCAGTATAATCAATGTAAAGTATTGTAAAATATACAAAATGTCAACAATAGTTATAATAGAATTCTTTCTAGACTAAACCGTCCACAGCTATGGTTTAGTGAGGAAAATAGTGATATCTCCTTATACTTTACGCTTTATTGCGAAAAATTTCTATATGGTAAGATGTTTCGTGATAAAACTGACCTACACATTGTATTATGCATCAAATGTGATAACTCAACGTTTTTTGAATCACCGCTCCAAAAGTAAACAGTACCTTTAAGAATCACTATGCTTGTTTTAATATCAACAATGGAATGTCCTCATTATTATGTATCTTACGACCATGACTGGAACACGATTGGCGATTTTAGTTACATAATAATTATGGTGCCATAAACGTTCGCTGAAAGAGACAATTCCTACAGTGCAATTGCTATCAATGTAAAATCAATTAAGTTCCCACATAGACGTTTTAACCTGCTTTTCTATGTGGTATGGTTGCCATCTATGCCACCTCAGTCTCAACAAATATAGAATGGTATTCTGGAGTCTGTTACGTAAAGATTGATCGTACTAAAGGTTGATCTTACGATTGATGCGATTGAGAAAAAATAAATGATACCGTCGATTTGCTATTAAAGGTCTTGTTTACTATGGCAGCAGTAATTAAAAAATATAAAATGTTCGAGTTATCACATTTGATGCATATGTGTAGGTCATTTGTATCACAAAACATCCTACCATATAAAGATTTTGCTATAACCCAAGCATTAGAAGGAGATATCACATTTTTTCTCAATAAACCATAACTGTAGACGAATCAACTATGGAAGCAATTGTATCATAATGATTGTTCACATTTTGTATATTCAAAAATATTTAACATTCACTATACCGATGAATATTTTTACATTTGTTTGTATTCTTAACTCACATTCTGCAACTATTTTGAAGCACTATAGCTAGCACTTTTGTTTCTTCTGCAAATGGTAAATAATGCCTTTAAATCTGTGCTTTGATTCAAGCGTACGTATCTTCATGCAAGAAACTACGATCAGGATTGATCTTACGCTCGAATTTGCTGAGTTACGCTCTACAAATCGAGCACAAGATCACTTAAAAAACAGACCCCTTGGATGATAGAATGACAATTGTCAATAGTGTATAGTGCATGATAAGGTCTTCATGCCTTCTCACAGACACTCAACGAAGTCTGCTTAAGAGCGATAGAACTTCCTTGATGCTACCGCATGTGGAAAGTGGAAATTACAAATACAAAGAGAGACACAAATTCTTACTTTTTTAGTGTCCACAAGCGTGCCAAATTGACCCCTTGCAAATATATATATATATATATATATATAGTATATATATATATATATATATATATGTTCATGTTTACGTTTTCTTTCTGACACCAAGTCCACTTCCATAATAATTTACTCTTATCATTTCCGACCTGTGGCTAATTTGTTTCAATGAAACTATTTCCTAGATTCTAGGGGGAAAAAAAGACAATAAATAGCATGATAAACGTGAATGGTTAGATAGCCACTGAATGAACCAGCTCGGAGTTAGCTAACATTGGTACGAATGACTTTTTTTTTACCAGTTGGTTAGGCGTTCCACTCATTTCCCGTGATATGGCAATCCTGCCTAACATAGATTATGGTAATCCATGGGGTCCGCTGAATTATATTCTCCCTACTCTTCTTTTCACTTTTCGGTGTCACGGTGTTATCACACCTGTGTGATGAAGTTCCAATATCTCTGCGACGCCCCGTCTGTCAGGCTTTCCACGTCATCATTTTCCTCGCAAATAACACTAAACCTGCTCTTCACTTTAAAGGGATAGTATAGCATTGGTTGTGGTGAGAATTCAGCTTTTAACTTTTTTTTTTCCAAGATATTTAGAAGCCACTCTTTAACATTTTACAATGCATACTATTCTTAGAGGAATTCAATGTTTTTAATTTGATGAAAATCAGTTTTGAAATGGCTGATATAAAAAATCAAAGAAAACCAAAGGAATAAAAGTTGGGTCCTACCTTTATTAAGATACCTTTGTTTTAGATACCTCAGCCACTTCAAAACCAATTTTCTTATAAACTTTGGATATCTCTTAGAATCATAATATGATTTTTTAGAGAAATCCAAAGTTTGTTTATTATGTTCTTTCATGTTTCGTAAGATGTTTTGTCATTATTTCAAAAATTTATAATCCAAAAAGTTTGAAACCTCAATCCCCATCTCAACCGAAACTGTACCACCCCCTTTTACACTGTATTGCCTCTGGAGTTCAGTGTCTTCCTTGAAGATTTCCCAGTCATACATAACTCTCTTGAGCTGTGCCTCGACTCTTCTCAAGACTTAATTTGACCTCAGCCTTCACAAGCCTATATGTTTCCAGATGCTTCCACTGTTACTTTCAAATATAACCTAATAACTTTGTTACATTAACTTTGCGTCATATTCTTATATGACCAAGAAATGCAGACATACAATAAGACCTTAATAGAAAAAAAAACCCAACAACATCAGGCCAAACGTGAAAAAAAGAGACAATTAATCTCATAATATAACAGTTTAAGCACTGCATAAAGCTTGTATATTATAACGGACAAAAATCCCAAAGACAGGGATTATTTCCAGATTAACATAGACATAAACTTAAATAAGATTTCACCGATTTTGTTAAATATAGTGTTAAGGTCTACGACCTGTCCTGCTGTAGCTAGCTTACAGTTAAGTTCAACGTCCTATTACCAGTAACTGACCACACAGCCCAATTATATACAATTTTGTAAATTGGGAGTTAAGGAAGTTGCTGGCACTAAGGAATGCCTTAGTTATCAAAGGCAGACTGTGTTCTGACTTCTTGGAGGAAAGGAGAGTCTGGGCTTTGCCTTCTTGGAATGAAGACGTGAATGAAATTCTTCCAGCAAACGAAATGATCCCATGTCTGTTTAACTGGTTTTCGTCCAATATTTAAAAACGCAGCAATAGGCTTATATTTATTATTCATACACGTGCACACACACACACACACACACACGTACACGCAAAAACATACCCATAATTAAAATTAAATTTATACATATAATTATATATGTGTGTATATATATATATGTACATTTGTATGCACAGTAATAAATTCATTAATATGTATTGCTACGTGACTGAATAGATGAACAAGAGAAAGAGACTCGCCTGCTAGAAAATGCATATTGAATTTTATTGCTACCATTATCACCGTAGAAGTAATTGCTTACATTTATGTAATTCGGAAAGCTTTACCAGTTATCAAAATGAATCATAATCACAATTAATCGGAAAACATTTAAATTTCAGATGTTATTTAGATGATAAACAACGATTAACATTACCATTTATATATCTATTTAATTTTTTTCTTCAGAATATTGTGGTCACTCGAATTAAACTGCAGAGCAAACGATATGTAGCCATGTACTGTCATAGAAATTACTATTTTTGTTGTAGCTCTATATTGCTTAATATTTTGCCTGTCAACAACATATACTTGACTGTGGCTATTTAGATGTTAGCATTATTGAATGCAATTCATTCCTGTTTATCTGGTTGTTATATTGCAATGTAGGTATCTAAAACTGTACTTTCTGGGCATTAACCGACAAACCCTACCCTAACCCTACTGACAAGCCCCATAGGTTATCAGTGCTTTCCCGTAATATATATGTCTACCATATAAACCTGAAAGTAAAATGATGGTATAACTGAATAAACATATCGACACAAAATATAGATACTTATTTCATGTCAAGAAAACTCTGTGTATATGAGTGCATATGAATGGTTTGAATTAAAAATACACACCATTTTGATAAATGTTCAATACAGAAAAAGGTGAAATATTTCACCGCGCTACGTGAATAAACAAAAGAAAAGTTAAAGATATAGAATAATTGACCTTCAACATTTGGTGCCTGTGAAATGTGCCCCGTTAAAAAGGAATATATAGTATTAAAGATAATTTTAAGTAAGATTAACAAAATCAAGAGTAATACACCAAGCGCTATAGATATTATATATCTTAATTCTTAAAGTTCATACATGACCCTGCACCACAAAACAAACAAAAAGTCGCCAGACATGGATTTTTAGTTACGGACAGATTCTGAAAGAGGAGACTCTAAGCTTTAAAATGATGTATAACGCAATTCTCATGGACTCTACTAACCTATCTAATATTGGAAAGAAAGTGCACACTCTGGAAAAGTGTGAACCGAGAAAAACGGCTCTGAAGTACAGGGTCTATCTGTCTATTCAAGTGCTTAATCTTTACCAAACCGTAATAGCTGTTCAATGAATGAGACAAAAAGACAGGATGTAATCCACTGGAGCAACAACAATGTAGGAATTATCAGATTAAATTGAAATTAAACATGCTCTATTAGCGCATTCGGTTCATACCAACTTTCAAAGCTATAGCATTATCACTTCAAAAGTTATCAGACTTGAAAATGAAGAGTGTGACAAGGGTTATTAAGATATGAAAAGGGGACTTACAGACATACTTGATCTTACTACTCTACAAAAAAGGGTTGTAAGAAAACTACTGAAAATGCACTTTCCCATTCATTTCATGATCCCAAACTTAAGACTAATGTAGAAGAGTAGCTTTTTTCAGAAAATATGAAAAAAACTAAATATTGACTTGGTTGACAAGTTTCATCTTTTTTGAGTCCTCACGTGAAATCAAGGGGTGCGACGTTTTGTTCGTTTTATGATGTACAGTCACATATTATATTCGTAGTTTATATTTATTTAATAGATTATTTCAGTTTCTAAGATAAAAATCAAATTGCTATTGAAACCCAACAGTTCAATCTGGGTATATGGCGTGTCATGGTGATACTTAGATCATAGTCAATCGTCGTTGTGTATACTGCACACATTATAGGTATGCCAACCATGTTTATATTTTCCTAATAATATTGATGATGGCCGTTGTCGTGTAGCGGGTTCCGTTCCACGTGGGTCTGTGCACAGATAGAAAACACAAGAGAAAATGTCCATTTAGAACAGTTATTTCCTTTGACGCACAAAGAAAGATAAAAAACGAAAAAGATGTCGGCTTCACCTGCTGTTATACAAAGTTTATCATGTGTTATGAGTGTAATGCAAATGCTTTGACGTTTAAAGAATTTTTGAATTCTCTTGTACACAAATCCTTTTTAATCGTTTATATCAGAGTCTGAGTATGATGACAAATCCTTAAAATATGCATTTTATTTTACTTCATTTCATTTCATTTTATTGTTTCTGTATGGTACAATATAATCAATTATGATCACTTTCAGAAATAAACACTCTTCTCTGATTACACTCTTCTCTGATTACACTCTTATTCAATAATTCAAATTGGCATAAATATAGGTGAGTGGAGGGAAGTTTACTTTAAACAAGACGGTTACATACCCGATTTGAAGCAAAAGAAGCCTCAGATCCGTCCGCAACGTACGGTGTCGTAAAGTCCATAGGTCTTGCTCCATATTCTCTCTATTTTTTTCCCCAAAGAATCAGAGTGAGGGAGAGCACAATATCATTCATAATGAACACATTTAGCGTCACCATCTGCTAGAACATATACTTATCCTCTATAAACATTACCTTTTCCCCCGACATTTTCTATATGAAGAGCTTGCTTCCCAAAGGCGCTATATCCATCATTTTTCAAGGGATTTAGCGCCTTTTGGAAGCAATCTGTTCATATATTAAATCAGTCCTTACCGGGTCGGGGTAAAAAAATAATTGGGTGATAACAAACCATATTTCCATGGGATAAGATCATTTTTTGTATCGATATTTACACCATCAATATTGACTGAGCTGACAAGACTAAGATATAGGACCTACACACACACACACACACACACACACACATGCATACATACACGAATAATAAATAATACTTATCATGCATAATGTTATCATTTTTTTTATTAACGGTCAAATTTTTGCGTGCAGCACTAACATTTTGTCGGACTATAATGAAAAGTTCAAAACCCTGTCTCCTAACTCCTATCTCAAGTAGATGTAAATGCACCCGAATGTTTGATCATTTGAAACTCATTTCATAGACAAGTAGTACCATTGGAAAATAATGTTCATGTCTCAATTCCACATAGAATCTGTTAGATCTTCAATAGTTAACTCAGTCACAGTACGTGGTATTTGAAGGCCTTCATCACACTTTTCAATTTTAACACAATCATCATTGTTTATGATAGTGTTTCAGTGTTTTATTTGTACATTATTTTGCCTTCTTATTTTCTCTTACGTAAATGTCAGAAACCTTACATTTCACTTTATCATTTCTGCTGATGTTCATATGAACGCTTAGATAGCCACGATTTTCATCGTTTTGATGTTGAGCTATATCATTCTAATGCTTTTCTCAAACTTATTATTTTTTCTGGGCACTTAATTTCAATGTACACGCCTCTTTTAAAAAAACTTAGATTAACGTCTAAAGACGTCATATCCTTAAAAAAAAGCTTGACGCCATATTGTTATTCACTTCAAGCAGATAGAACTCCTCATACTCTTCTCTCGGATTGTTATCAACTTATTGCTTACATATCGTTGCGTGTGTGTCTTGTCATATCCAAGGAATATGTCCTGCAAGGGCCGCTAATTACTTGTCGGTGACCATCAATCAAAATCGTTCAATTGCGAGTAATTAAATATTAGTAAAGTATATGTGGCCGTGCATCACAAAACAAAACAAAAAGTCGCACTCCTTGATTTTACGTGAGTACTCAAAAAGGGTGAAATGGTCAACCGTTTCAATTTTGAGTTTTCCATATTTTCTGAAAGAGCTATTCTTCTTCTATATCATTCTTGAGTTTCGGATCATTATATTTGAATCTGAAAGTGGGTTTTCAGCAGTTTTCTACAACCCATTTTTTGGTAGAGTGTTGTGATCAGGTTTTTCTTACAGGCCCTTTCTATTTCTTGAAAATCCTTTGCACCCTCTTCACTTTCAACTCTAATAACTTTTGAAAGATAATGCTTATCTGAAAGTTGACATTCATCATGGTCAGAATGTGGTAATGAACCATGCTCAATTTCAACTTAATCTGATAATCCCTTAATTGTTGGTGCTACAATGGTTAACATCGTGTTTTTGTCCCATTCGTGGCACAGGTAGCACGGCTCAGTAAAGATTAAGCACTTGAATAGACCCTGTACTTCAGAGCCTCTTTTCTCAGTTCACACTTTCCAGAGTGTGTGCTTTCTTTCAAACAATTATATAGGTTAGGAAAATCCATATGAATTGAATTATATATCATTTCAAAGCTTAGAAATGGCTCTTTCAGAATCTGCCCTTAACCAAATATAAATGTGCGGCGACTTTTGGTTTGTTTTGTGGTGCAGGGTCACATATAATTAGTGATAGGGATACATACCCTTCTTGAGCCGACGGATGCGACGCTGCCGTCGACAACATACGGCGTCATGAAATCGACCGGTCTTCCTCCAAATCCTCTTGCCTGTCACGGAAAATGAAAGGGGAATGAACATCAGTGTATTAAGCATAATGAGCTACCGTTATTGCTACTGACAAGAACAAAAAAAAATGGCAGTACATGGTTATATTCGACGTAACAGTGAGAAGCCAACATCGTCATTATTGTTATTTCCGGGTGATATGTTGTCATTGCAGAATAATTGCCCATGGCTGAGCAAGTTCCTTTTTATTACCGCGTTGAAATAAAATGAAAATAGAAAACGGACCCAAATGAAATGACCCAATTGCTACTCTAAGTGTCAGAATGTCAAGGCCATTTCACGTTTTTCATAATCAATTAGTGGTTTTTCTTTCAGAAGAGAAATTTGCTCGGTAAAAGAAATAGTTTCCCATATCCTTACACCCTAAGATATGAAAAAAAGTTGGTCAATATAGGTATGGCTGATTTTGCTACGGTCCATTTTTCCCTTTTTGTTGATTTTTTTTTTCTATAGTTATTTTGTGCTTATTTATTCGCACAGAAAACACCATGACGTCTAATATTAACATTTTCCAAATGTCCCTAGCCGCAAGGGGTTAACCCATTCTTTCAGCAATTTTCTGAGTGCCTTTAATGCCCCAAACGAGATTCTTTTTGTCCCATCGACAGAGAAACGACAGGTTGGTAATTCACCTGTGCGAGAGCAGTCAAGCGGTGCATGTATCCCCTTTCCACGTTCAACTACATGTGACATCGACCAATGACAATTTCGAATGCGAAGTATGAATAGAGCGTGCGCTGATGGGTTCATAGACTCTTTTGTTCTGTCATACACAAATCCAGGCACCTGATTCAGCTTTTATAGTCATTGCTCACCTCTTGGCCCGTGTTCCAAATCACTGACGGAGGTCCACGTCTACCGTTGACGCGATCGAGGTTGATCTGGTTTATGGCTCGTCGGACGGCCTCACGTCGCTGGTCCAGGGACTGATCGGACGATAGCTCGTCATTCCAGCTGTCGTTGTCATTCAATGCAGGATTAGACATTCCGTAGTCATCCCTAAAACAAGCAACGAAGAGCCAAACAAACCACTTATTGCAATGCATTTCACTGAGAAGACATCGCATCCAGGAATATAGTTTTTAGGAATATAGGATAATGCACGTGTGTGCACATTAATTAAAAAAAAGGACAACGGTAGACATACATACACACACACACACACACACACACGCTCACACAAAATGCGCGCGCGCGCGCACACACACACACACACAGATGGCTCTAAGTATCGTTGTCAGCTGCTTATCATTGATACAATTGATAATCATTGATGAAAAATGGTTGTTGGCAGCTCAACTATTACTGTTTTGCCTAAAAGAATAATAAACAAAGGAAAGGTACGGAGGGAAAGAAAACAAAAGCAACAGATAATCCGATCATTTAGAGAAAGAACGTGTTGAGTATGTGACTAGATACTTTGATAATCATTCACTTTCGACATTTGATATCTTACTGGTTGTCTTGTATTATTTGATGAAAATTGGTTCTGAAATGGCTGAAATACCCAAAACAGAGCGATCCGAATAAAAGTGAGACCCACCTTTCATTACAATTTGTTTGTTTTACTTCGTTTTTGGATGTCTCACCCATAAACCTATTTTTATCACTTAAACTTTAATTTCCTCTTAGAATGGTATGCTCTGTACTATTCTATAAGAGTTTTCTTGGTATCTCAAAAGAAAAGTCAAAAGCCCAATCCTCACCCAAACCAATACTATACCATCCCTTTTAATCAACATTTATAAATTTTATAGTGGTCCTATGTCATGGAAATCTTTTGAAATGATATCAACGGTTCTCCCAGGTAAGGATAATTTTGCGTAGGATCCATTATTTGTTATCAATTCATTAAACCCTATGACTGCTTAATCTTACTCTGAGTTGTTCATCTTCGCCAAACTATAATACGCTGAGCTGCTTTTCAGTTTTCTACCCCCATCCTTATTCGCTGCCTTTTTCATCACTCCTTACAGGGTGACAGCACACTTTTGACCTTTTTTGTTGTTGTCTCGTTCTGCGCTAGTATACGTCTGTGTTTGTGTGCGTGTGTGTGTGTGTATGTGTGTGTGTATGTGTGTGTGTGTGTGTGTGCGTGCCTGTGTATGCGTCATGTTCACCACTGATACATTGGCAAGTGAATTGTTGCACTGGTTTATTTGTATTATGTTTATTTTTTGTTATAAATTTTTGTACATGAATTCATGAATGAATGTAGTAATGTACCGTGAGTGAGGGGACTGCTTTATGCGAGGTAAATTTTTAGCAGTTCCTCGATTTTCCTTTCCAGCCTTCGATCAGACAAAGTGGGTTCCTATGTGATGTTATTTTCAATGAATTACTTTATCATATTGCTGGTTGTAAAATTCATACATATTCTTAAGAAATAAAAAAAAAACACCGATGAATGAACAAATGAATGAATGAATGAATGAATGAATGAATGAATGAATGAATGAATGAATAGATTCACTAAAAGACGATGCATATCTTTAGGGAGAGATTAATATTCATTCTTACCTCATCACCATCTTTGTCACATGCCTTCGTCTAGCGTACGTGGCATACAGACAGCATACTGCGGTCAGGAAAAACAGCAGGACACCAGACACACAACCAAGCACGATACCGACGATGACACCGGAGGAAAGACCTTCCCCACCTGTGGTTGCAGTTGTGCTTGGTGCAATCGTTGTAGTTGTGCTCACTGCAAGAAAAAAAAAGTGGAGGCAGAGGAATGTATAAGGAAAAAAACAACAAAAATAATTGTAGTAAATGCTGCTAATTTAACGGCATGAAATGAAATAGTTACTAGTATTTCTGTTGAAGTTATGGAAAATTGCTCTGCCAGACTGTCTGTCATTCACATTCTCTTCTATTCAATGAAAAAGGAAAAAAAAAAAACCTCATGAAAAGCCTACAATATTAAAATGCATGTATTTAGAATATTGGACCGTGCATCATAAAACTAATAAGATGTGGTATCACTTGATTTTACGTATATACTGTACGTAGACAAAGAAGTGAAACGGATCAACCAAGTCAAAATTCCTTTTTTCATACTTTCCTTAAAGAGCTATTCTCCTCCTACAATATTCTTAATTTTGGGACCATAAAACTAATGGGGAAAGTGTGTGTGTGTGTGTGTGTGTGTGTGTGTGTTTCGTTTTTACATCTTGTTCTTTGTCTTATTTTTTGCGCAGCTAGCATGACTGGATAAATTTTAACGATTGAATAGACCCTGTACTTCACAGCCTCTTTTTCTCAGTTCACACTTTCCAGAGTGTGGGTTATCTTTCCCATATCTAGATTGGTTATAAGAGAGTCCATGGGAATCGAATTAAACATAACTCTCGATGTATAGGGTCTGCTCTTTCAGAATCTGTTCTCAACTAAATTTCCATATCTGGCGACATTTGTATCGGTTTTGAGATGCAGGGTCGCATAATCATGTGAAAAACTCAAACCGATAGGAGTTACTTAATACCATCAAGTGCTAGAAGGAAGGTTGAGCCACCGCCCTCTACAGTGAGGTCATTAACGTCGGTAAATTCAGCGACCACGGAATCTGCGTTGGCTGCCGTGGTTCCAAAGGCTTCGATAAGGCCAGTAACGATGATGCTTCCACTCTGGATGGTTATGATTGTAAATGTGACATCCTCGCCGGAGACACCTGCATTTGAAATTAACTTGTAAAGAAAACGAAAAATCAAAGTGAGCAGGAATGTCACCAAGACCTGCTCTGTTTCCGCAAACATCAGATTCTGACAAATTCCCCGCACATTTGAATCTGCTACTGGAAGTAGAAGGTATTTTTCAAATGTTATCCATTACGTTGGAAGATAATATAGATACCGAAATTCAATACTTAAAAAAAGTTAAAGCCCTTATGTTTTTGTCTACTTCAATTGTTGAACTTCATTTCATTCCTACACCGATTTTCTCTCATCCACACCAACACACACCCACACACACACACACATACTTTTATATTCACACACTTGTTTACTCCTTTCTCTCCCTCTTTTGTCCCGTCTTTTCCTTGTTTTCATTTCATTTCATTTCATTTTCATTTCATTTCATTCATTTCATTCTCATTTTCATTTTCATTTTCATTTTCATTTTTGTTTCTTTCAACAGAACATAACACAAAGTAAATCAAAAAATTCAATCATAAGTATAAATAATTATTACAAATTATGACAATCAATGATAATTAACAAACTTACAAAGATATGCACACATCCTGGAATTACAAAGTTGTGTTTGAAGAATAAAAAAAAATGAAAACAGAGAGGTCCACTAAAAAGCATTGCTTGTAGATTGTAGACCACTCTAAAATATCTTCGAAAATACTTATTATATTTACAAGTACATAAATCATAACACAGAAAATAAGACAAAACGAAACAAACAACAGAGACACAACAACATGACATGACTAAACTGAGAGGGATGCGATTGAAATGAATAGAGCAAAAACAAATTTAAAGGAAGATAGGAAAGAAAGAAGGAGATAGAGAGAATGCCTTCACGCTGGACAGAGGAACGAAAAAGGGGATTGAGGAAGTATTTCGGACAGCTGGTGACTGCATGCAGCTGTGGAGAAGTTAAGAAAATAAAGCCGAAGTTCATTACTTTATAATGCCGTTTTTCATTGTGAAAAGATTAATTCAATAAGTGATGATGAACCTTATGTATGCTGTAACCTTTATAGGAAATGTACATAGATATCTCAGCCAGAATTTAACAAAAAAAAGATTTCAATTTACGCTTAAAAGAATATAACGATGGAGAATTTTTCATATCAGAACTTAATAAATTTCAAAATTTAGGGCCGGTATATATAAATGTATTCTGAGCTAATAAGGTTCTGAAAAGGGGTAAATGAAACTCATTAGACCGCCTAGTAGGATAATCATGAAAACATTGATTTCGGGGAAACACTGGATTAAAAATATTGGGGAGAGTATTTTGTGTTGTAGTTGAACATAAATTGACCAAGTTGAAAAACAAAAACAAAAATCTTTAATTTCTAAAATCTTGTATTTGATGAATAATGAATCTGAGTGGGAACGTGGCGAAGCCCCACAGACAATACGAAGTACTTTTTTCTGCAATAATAATAATTCATCTAATAAAATTTGATGGGCGCTGCCCCATGCTAAATTTCCGTAATTAAGATAAGGTAATATTAAGAAAAAATACAATGTTAACAAAGAAGACGATGGAATGTGAAACTTAAGTCTGTTAATAATACCAATATTACGTGAAATTATTTTACTTATATCAATAATATGAGGCATCCACGAAAGTTCATCATCCACTGTAATACCAAGAAATTTAGATGGGATACACGTTCTAACCGAGTATCATAAAAAAAAAAAAATATCTGTGTGTAATATTTCTAAGGATTTACTAAAAAAACGCATACTTAGTTTTCTGAAGATTAAGAGATGATATATTGGCTCTTATCCACTGAGTCACTTTTTTCAATTCAGAGCTTACATGTACAATGTCTTTGAGAGTTTTGATGAGAAAAGAAAACATTTGAATCGTCAGCAGAAAGTAAATGAGAGTATATCAGATGATTTACAGAAATCATCAATATAAACAATAAAAAGTAAAGGACCTAATATACTACCCTGAGGGAGGCCACATTTAATAAATTTACAACTTGAGTTATTCTCGTTCAGAGATAAATATGGTTTTCGGTTTTGCAGGTAACTCCTGAACCACTCCAAGGCCTTCCCTCGTATGCCGTAATGAGACGATTTATGGATTAAAATTTCATGATTTATTGTATCGAAGGCCTTGGAGAAGTCCAGGAAGATACCAACAAGATGTGAAAGATTATCTATAGTATGCGCGGCAGTATCAATAAACTTCAAAAGAGCGTGGATGGTGCTATGTTTCTGACGAAACCCAAAATCCAAATTTGAAAAGACATGAGAATTTAAAAAAAAACATAATTGTTCTTGTAAAAATTATTTTTTTTTCTAAAATTTTGGATAAGGATAAAAGTAAAGAAATGGGTCTATAATTACTTATATCAAGATCATCTCCCTTTTTGAATAAAGGGACAACCTTGGCAATTTTCATTTAATCAGGAAAAACACCATTATAACATAGACTTTCGGTCAAGTATATATAATAGCTGTATAATGCCAATTTGCAATCCCTCAGCATGAGTGCACACACTGAGGGAAAAACCGAGCGTCCCCTCCAAAAAAAAAAAAAAAATACAACCGGACTTTGTGCAAAGAAATCCTTAAAAGTGGTGACCGAATCGAAATGAAATGTCAAAGTATGCAGGTACAATGTATAACCCATTATCATATCCTGCAGAAAGTCCCATTGGATTTGCTTCAGCGGTCATAGAGAAACGGGGATCTTTGTAAATCATGTCAGAAGTTCCTTCCTTCCCAAGTTTTGTGAGGAGACACGTTGCCGTTAGTGTCCATGCCTTACAAACAACAAGTAGTTTATTCAGTGTTGCTTACGTGTTCAATTCAATTCAATTCAGTTCATTATTCCTTTTTATTTGTATATTTTCTATCATCAAGACTATCATGTCAGCAATATTTGCATATTCCCAAATTTGTATAATCACGTATTTACGTCATGTGTTGCACGGAATTTTAGTTCACTTGTTTGCCATGTCACTTTTGGGCAAAATAATTTCACTCATGATAATGGATGCCGAGAGCATTTGCAAGGGCTAAACCTGTGAGATATAAACACATGCATATACAAAGATTCAAATTTTGCCATGAGCAATGAACCAAATTGAATTGGGTTTTCTGCAAGATATTGGTAACTTGTTATTTATGGTTTTATATTCCGGAATTACTTTTATGGTTTTTTTTAGAACATTTTAGAACATTTCTAGACTTACGTAGATCTCATATACATTTTTGTAGAAAGTATAATCGTTGCTATTTTTCGTTCTTGTTGTTGTGGGGGGCATCCTGATATGGCGTGCTTTTTTGTGAGATTATGAAAGACTATCCTGACTGTTGGAGTAATTCGCTTCAAACTACGTGTCAAACAAAATATCTGACCAATAATCATGATCACATGACATTATTTGTTATAGCATCCGAGTGAATATTAAACCGTGCTTAGCCTGTACAAACTCGTGTCCACATTGTGCAAATGAATCCAACCTTGCATACTTTCTGCACACTAAGGTAGCAAGATACTCATTCTTATTTCCCGAAAATCTTTGAAGTTCATTGGATTGAAAGTTTGACACAAATAATTTGACTTCTCCTTTAAAGGTTGACGCAGCAGAATAAGTAGAAGGGTATAGACAATGAGAAAAACTTACTGCTTCTCCAAGGTTTGCCTGAAGCGTAAGGAACTCCGTACTGCTTGAGTTCAACAAACCATCCGTTAGATTGGCAACCGCTTCGTCAATTTCAAAGATGGTGCAAGTGATAGATACTTGGCTGGAGTCTGCAGTAGTACGAATGAATAAATGAATAGAAATTATAATGTAAAGTGATCAAATAGTAATAGGCTTCCATGTTTATGCCCGCTTTATCAGACATGTTCACCTTTCACGCATTCTTGCGAACTTGGAAGGGGGGGGGCAGCTTTGAATGCTTTTATAGGGTTTTATGGCTTTTATTCTTTTTTAATAGGGGTTCAGGGGTTGTAGAATTGAGTAGGGTGCCTTCATGAAATGTCTTCTTGTGACTACGCACCGTGTTTCGTGACATTTTTTTTAATGTGTTTTTAGGAAGATAGAAAAAAGGAAGGAGAAGAAGAAGCAAAAAAAAAGAAAGAAAGAAAGAAAAGAAAGAAAGAAAGAAGAAGAAGAAAACGACGACGACGACGACAAGTTGGGGGGGGGGGGGCACCTTTGGATCCGCCATGAACAAACGTCAAACTAGAGTCATCAATGACCGATATCGTAGCATCTTCTATCTCTAATTCTCATTGTTCATATCTTTTTTAAGATTTATTTAAATTTGTTGGTTTGGACTCCCTGGGGGCCGGGGAATCGGGGGAGGGGGGATGGAGCACAATGCCGTGTGAACACATAGAGATACTATTTGCCAAGGGATGCTGCCTGTTTAAAAAAAATAAAAAAATAATACAAAAAAAATATATATATATATACATATTATATATCATGAATTATCGGAAGGCATCGGCACTATTCTAAGAACAAACGGCAATCATGCAAATGCAAAATAGTTTATAAACTTGATAGGAAGAATGATTTGTAACAAACATGACTTCCTTATAATAAGGCCTTACACAGACACTGGTTGTTCCTTAGCACTGCTCCCTGTTGACAAGTGGTTGTCTGTGTCGGGGCCCGGGTCGCTGTAGCCGCAGTGGACGACACACGGCTTGTCACCTGCGAGACGGCGCTTGGACTAGTCATGGCGGAGGTAGACGGTTTTGTAGTCGATGTCACAGTTGTCTGGGGCGATGTGGTCATCGTTGGTGACATGCTCGTCGTGGGCGATGTGGTGGTTGGGGGTGATGTGGTGGTTGGGGGCGATGTGGTGGTTGGGGGCGATGTGGTGGTTGTCGTCGATTTGGTGGTTGTCGTCGATGTGCCCGTTGGGGCAGGTGTGCTCAGACCTGGTGAAGTTTCGATACAAACAATGTTGCAGGATGCATTATAGCTAGCCTTTGCCAGCGTTTTTAACGGTTGTACTTACTCTGAACAAAAAAAAAAAAAAAATGACTAGTAATTACAGTAATAATAAATGATAGCAATGAAAGTGAAATTACTGGTGGTAATACTGACATTAATGATAAAAAACGATGACAATTGTTGAAAGAGGAAAGTTTTAATTGAAAAAGGATATAGATACGATAGCAAAATTATATCCAAAGATAGAACTCATTTGCCTATCATCGATATCTTTTCATGTAAAACAAACAAAACAACACTAAAAACAAACAAACAAACAAACAAACACCCACTTGTGCAACTTCTTGAGTCGGCCGCAAGTTCAAATCCTTGGTTACACGTACAGATGTAACTCCCGTTGGTATTTTGACAAACCTGGTCACACCCGTGGACCCCATCACATTCGTTAATATCTGTACAGGCAGTAAATCAAAATGATGCAAAGTGTGTAACTACAACAGTGGCGCAATGACTAAAACATCACGTAAATCTGAAAATGACGTCAAATGTCCAGTTACATTATAGGCAGTTCATAGTTAATCTACTTTGCAAAAAAGATGTCTGCACTAATGCACACACATGCATCGGAGAACAACTTGTATATTATATATACAAAAATGTATTCAGTCGTCTAAATATCACTAAATTCCATGAATGTCTTACTGTTGAATACTGTAGGCTAGTGATTTTGTTGCGAGTGCATCTTGTAGTTAAGCAGTCAGCAGGAGCAAAAATAAGTAACCCCCTAACCACTTCCCCCCCCCCCAAAAAAAAAAAAGAAATCTAATTGTCTGGTTTGATTCTCAGCTTTACGTAACCTTTGTCACATTCGTATCGAAAGTAGCCTACCTAACCAGAACATGATACCAAAGCAATGGACCATATTTTTTTTTGAAACAAGTAAAATGGACTGCTTTGATGAATTAGATCGAAGTTCCTTTTCGTTTCATATGCATAAAACAATGCAACTAGCTGTGACTTAATTCATGTCATCAGTTCCTCTTTCCTTCTGTTTTCTGTTTTGTATTATGTCATGTTCCCTGAGTGTACGGAATATGTATGTATATTTGTGTGTGTATATATTATATAACATATACTCTCTAAAAAAATCGAGTGAAAATTTTCACTCTTGAAGGAGTGAATACAAAAAAAGAGTGAATTTAGAGTGAAATTGGAGTGAATTTTGAGTGAAAATGTTCATTTTCACTCGTTTTAGAGTGACGTCAGGGATCACTCCAAAATCTTCGAGTGATCCCTGAGGTCACTCCAAAATGAGTGAAAATGAACATTTTCACTCGAAATTCACTCCAATATCACTCTAAATTCACTCTTTTTTGTATTCACTCCTTTAAGAGTGAATATTTTCACTCGATTTTTTTAGAGAGTACTTAATTATATAGACAGATATATAGTTATGAGACGTATGTTAACTAAAACTTAACAAATTAACTTTACAATTTTATGTATCAACTTTCAATGGCCTTTGTTATTCAGAACTGGAAATAGGGCTCTTTAAGCGTTTTGTGATGGTGGCCATACATGTGTATTTGAATTCAAAATGACGGCCGACCCAGTAGTCAGATCTCTTGGATCCGGCAATTTTTGAAATCAGTGTCCCAAAATACCTCTATAATGAAATTATTATGCAAAATACTTTCCGCCGGATGTGAGCATCTTTCTCACATATCTGCCCCACAAACAATGCTATATGTACGTATGGGTGGAAATCACTGACATCTCTATGGAAGAACAAGACTCGATCAGTGGTGGAAATGAGGTGCATGCTTTGCGGAGGTCTGCGCTCTCAGAGTGCTTCTCTAGTTTGGATATTGGTATCATTATTATCATTATTATCATAGGTATCATTATTATTCTTTTATACTATTACACTCTTACCAAAGAAAGTGAAATGTTTATGTTCTTTTCGAAAAATGAAATAAAGTTTGAATTGAATTGAATTGAATTATGTTCATTGTTTAAAATATTGCGTCACTCTCTACTACCTATGCATCCGTCTCCTTCTTCTCTATACCCGTCGAAGCACTCGCACGAAAAGCTTCCATCATTGTTGATGCACCTCTGGGAGCAATTGTTCTTGTCGGTAGCGCACTCGTTGATATCTTGAAGAAGAAAAGAAAAATTCAAATTATGTGTTTTGTGGATGTTTGTTCTAATCTCCATCATGTGACGTTCTCCCCTACTGGGAAGAACACTGTGTCCCTAAGTGTGTTGAGAGTGTGTTCACAATCTGTGATATTCGACTGCTATGTATGAGAAAACACTCGAATTCAACAGTGTAAAGATGGTTTCACACTGAGGTGTGGTTATCTCACATTGTTATACTGCTTTGTTTCACACTGTGAATTGACGACTCACATTGTGCTCATACTGTTAAAGCGCTCTAATATTAACTGTGTGAGGAGATTCCACGATGTGTTCACACACTGTTCGACACTGTGTTATTTCCAGCAGGGTCATACTGCATACGTCAACTTTCAGTGAAGGATATCCACCTTTCCACGTGGTACTTATACCGTCGTTTATTGAGCTAATCGTCTTGGGGATGATTTAAACCATTTAGCAAAATTGTTAGTTTTCAAGGTTAGCCACCGTACAACAAATGACTTATTTTGCCCACACCAAGAACATTCTATTCCATAATTATTTACATTACTTTCCTACTTACCCATCTGTCAAAAAAGAACAAACCTATCAACGTTATGGTTATATCGCGCAGGCAGCAATTTACACGTGGATGAATAATGCTGTCTTCCCGCATACTCACCCAAACAGGAGTCACCATTTCCTTCGTATCCATCATTGCAAGTACAGTTGTAGCCGTCGATGGTATTCTCGCATTCACCATTTGTGCATATTATGTCAGCATATAATACACATTCGTCAACATCTAAGATTAGGGATGAAAAGAGGGGGAAATCGTTATCAAACAAATATGACACAACACTGCAATGATATTCTATCGTCTTGGGGTGTCAACGGACTCAAGTATATCTTACTTTTTCATTAATACATAATAATTGAATAATACTGACTATTATGTACGGAAAGGTATAACAATCTTTTCACAGAAGGAAGGGCTCAGTTCACCAATTGTAGCCAAGAAAGCTTTGCCGTTATGTTATACATATTTTTCAGTGTAGGTCACCAAAGATAGATTCACATGCATTTCTAGTCATTCATCACACTTTGCAAACACTGAAGCTAATCGTTCTTTCCTGTCTCTCGCGTTGAATACATAAAAGTGGTCATTATAGTTTACAACTTGTAAATTTTTGGCTTATAAAATGTGCCCAAAACCTTATTCTGATCTATTCTCCTTTTTCATAAAATCTCTTCTTATCTCTCTCTCTCTCTCTTAATTCGAAACTTGATTATTTGTGGATGTGGTGCCGTATGTATCCCCTTCTGGTATAACTATTGATTGGAATATCATGTTTACTATATCATGTACTGTTATTTGCGTGCTTCAATAATTGTGTAACTTAATTTTCATTTTCGGGGGCATATTAGTTATACGAGCTTTGCTTTTGATTTGGAATTAACATTTTTTACTTGAAATTGATTTTCTGCTTTGGCTATATATATATATATATATATATATATATATATATAATATATATTTTTTTTGTTCAAGAGAGTTCAGTTCGTGTGTTTGTCTGTTTGCTTGCTTGTTTATTTGTTTTGCTGTGTTTTGGTTTTTATTTGCTTTGTTTTTCCGTGGATGGGGTGTGGTCAAGCCTCATTGCCGCGACGTGCGTGAAGGGTCGGACTAACTGTTTCACCCTATACAGCGGTATATGAATGTTTGGATCAGAACTAAAAGATTATGACATGATTCTCTTGGAGAACCGTGTCATAGCTGAAGTCTGTAGCTTCATTCGCGCAGGAAATGATTATGGGTGGATGCAGGAATCGTACCTTCAGGTTGCACGATGTGGTTAGGCTCCACGCGATTGGACGAGGGTGTCAACCCTGCATAGAACACGTCCTCGAGGATCTCATCAGTGATGTTGTTTGATGTCGGAACCGCAACTCTGAATGCGATCTCCATCAGCGTACTGCCCACCAACGTGAAATTGAAAACGGACACATCCAAAGTGTCCGCTGTTGGTTGTGATCCTTGCAGTTGTGTCAGAACCTAATAATTACAAACACAAAGATTGAGGTTAACAATGACATAATCTTGAGATTAAAGTCAGGTCATTTAAGCATCTGCTTAAATTGCAAACATGCACGAGGGACCAAGCATCAGCTGTTGAACAAAAAACAAACTAATGTTCTCACCGTCTGCGTATTTGTTTCGTTTGTAACAATATATATATATATATATATCTATATATATATATATATATATATATATATATATATATATCATGCACAAGTAGGTCGACATAAGCGATTTGTAAAAGATATTGGTTTGCTTTTCTTTTTTAAAGATCTTTTTTGAAGCCAGTATTTCTGGCATAATCTGTGTAAACTCGAAGATGATTTATAGAACGAAAGAAATCGTTTATGATTAATGCTGATTGATACAGCGTTGACACATAACCGTAAATCATATTCTAAAAGTCATTGCAGCATGTTATATATTCCGTCAATTTCATGGACAGCTATGTAACACAGAGCAGGGGGTTTGCACTGAATTCTGGACTTTTTGTCATTACCAGTGACATCTCACAAAATGATACCGTATGTTTTCAGCACCATTATGGATGGAAGTCCTGAGCGTAGTGAACAGTCTTGATGGTCACAGCATGAAGGTTTCACCAAGGAAACAGCTAACTCATTTATGATAAGGCACACCCGTCACGAATTTGTGTACTTCTAGATATGTACCCCAAGCATTTTCAAATTAAAGCTACCATCGTTCTGTACACGGTCGGGACCCCTTCTCGCACTCTCTTTCTCCATATAGTTATATTTGCTGGATCTAAAGTGTCATTGAATTGGCAAAAAGAAAATTGAACTATACTTACATCATCACTCAAAGTTTCGTGAGTAGCTGGACTTTGCAATAGGTCAGCATAGTCAGCCACTGAAAGTCCAGTTATCGTCGAGAATCTCACCACCAATGAGAACGTGTTCGCGGCTGTAAGAAGCAGGATTGCGCGTTGGTGAATTACGTTTATTCGATTCGTCATGCCCACATGTGGCTATAACATAAATCTGATTGGTAGTTATGTTTAGCTTGAGAGACGAATGTAACAAACTATACACGCGAAATTATTTTGGTAGGGAATGAACTACATGTAGCTGGTATTGGTTAATGTTCAAAGTATACGGGATTGCCTTTCTATGCAATATCTTATTCAGCAGTCGCGACTTTACATTTCTACCACTAAAATAGAAAGTCCAACTTCACCTCCCTCGATTGTTCCTCCAACAATTCATCAAAATGCAATTACTCTGATACTTTTTGAAATGTTATCCATCAGTATGTGTATGTATCTACCTTCTGAATCACATATTATTACTGTACAGCCTGTTTCAACAAAGAATCAGAAAATTACACACACTGTCCTCTAAAAATGACGAGATACGAAGCTCCTACCTTGGCAAGATCCGTCATTAGCTTCGAAGGTCATATCCGGGCATTCGCATCTGAATGAACCTATTGCGTTGATGCATACGCGGTCGTTGGTGCAGTTGTTGGCCCCTGTCAGGCATTCATTTTCATCTGGGAAACAAACGAATCATTTCATAGCAAATAGAGATTTGAGACTTCATTATTTATTTCATTAAACAGTAAAGGTCTTGGTTACAATGTGAGTTTGTTGTTCTGACCTAAAAGTGTGGCTAAAAGATGCAAAATGGCTTTACATTTGAAAGGATTCAGTAGAAAACGATTTATTTTTCTTGGAAAATGTCAGTGATTTCATCCGTTTTACTTCATGTGTTTTGACCGTCTTAGAAATTAACTTAGTTCTCTTATTTCTGGAAAGAAAAGGGTGGATTTTCGGTAGAATTCGCAAAGGGCAAAACAAAAGGAATAATTGAAGAGATTATAGACAGGGAACAAAATGAAGTCGAAATTATACAGAGGAACATTGTGACATTCAACGGGCTAGTAAAGGACCTTCTCTCACATTACACATCGACTTACCTTCACATATCTTGGGACTAGAGTTCTGATAACCTGAACTGCAGTTACACGCATAGTCTCCTTGCGTGTTGTGGCATACAGATATGCCTGCCTGGCAGGAGTCAGTACCAGCAGCACACTCGTCGAAATCTATGGATAAGAAGAAAGTTGTGTATGAATCATTAAATTAAATAGATGCATATATAGTTATCAGATGATTATATCAGATGACTACTTTCCTGCTTGGTCCTTGTTTCTTTAAACATGTGCTCTCTCGATAAGATGGAGCATTTGCATGTCATTTTAGAATTCCATCAAATCAGAACATTACTTAAACGATATTGACCAAGCAAGTGACAGCACTACTGCTATAGTGAAAGACATAAGCAAACAAACAAACCAATATGGCCCTACAATGATACCTATTTTACCTTTCTTGAAATGTTATCATTGCTACGCTGATCTGACGTTCTTATGTCATCATAAGTCAAGGTGAAGATGAAGTTGATTCAAGTTCTTACAGAGAAAACAATTAAATTTCTTTGCAAAACTTTGTAATGATACTGCAAGCTAGGGTTAATATCCCACCTGTGCAGTTTTTCCTGTCTGGTGACTCGTAACCATCGTTGCAAACGCAGAAGGCTGATCCTACACTATTGGTACAGGTCGAGAAGGAACCGCAGAAATCGCCAGCGGGATCGCATTCATTCGTATCTGCGGGAAACGTCAATGACATCAAGTAGAATAAAAAAAATATTATAAGGCACTTATAAACACAAACATACAGGTGTCAAGTATCTTGCAGGTGATAGGCCTCATCAATAAAGGTGCTCGCTTTACCCTTACCTTTTGTTTTATTTCTTCCGCTACCCATGTAGCCTTCATTCATGCACCGGAAACTTTCGCTCTCGCATTTTGTATTTTTCGCATTGTATTTCTTGCACTGTGCTTCTTCTTAAATGTGTTAAATGTGTCACATCCCAATGTGTGATGTGAATACCATGTATTGTATTACTAACAATACTAATAAATCATAGTAATCACTATTGTCAATATTATGTAATGCTTATGATGATAATGTCATCGATTAACAATAATAAACATCACGAAAATAATAAAATATATTTGCATTAAAAGAGTTTAAAAGTTTTTTTTTTTTAAATGACCTTATTTTATGTGTAGGTTACACTTGTATATATGAATGTATATGAATGTATCAATTTCGGTAGGCCGTATAGATGCGCCAAATCTTATACTGACAAAGATGGGAAAATATATAAGCCGCGAGTGTATGTGTACTGAAATGACATTATACCTGCCTATTTCTCTCTCGTATCAGATTCCAGTAGTAGTAGTAGAAGAAGAAGAAGAAGAAGAAGGAGAAGAAGAAGAAAATTCTCAGGTTATTGGCAGACAAGGAGACTAATACACGTTTTGCAAAGTGCTCACACATACCATTGCAATTTCCATTGACCAGTTCGTAGCCCTCGTTGCAGATACACTCATAGCTTCCGATCACATTAGAACACGTTGCCTCAGAAGGACAAATGGTGGGGTCATCTCTACATTCGTCGATATCAACACACAGTGAGTACGGGTCGCCACGGTACCCTCCTTGGCAGGAGCATACGTACGAGCCGTTAGTGTTCGTACAAGTCGCCGCGTCAGCGCACACGGTCGCATTATCACATTCGTTGATATCTGTATACACGGACAAACATATAGAAAGACAGATAAACAGACCAATAAACACACACATAAACATACACAGGAGTAACCCCACGAACATACATACGCAATCATCCACATGGAATAGATATGACAAACATCTCGGTCTCGTTGTTGATCAAATTATCAAATTCTTTTTACCATTTCTACGTAAAGAAAAATCGCCCTTCAACAAGACTTGTTTTCTATAGTGATTGCAAGTCGGTAATAGAAATGCAAGTCGGTAATAGAAATACAAGTATCAGAACAAAAACTTCAATATCAATGCGTCCAAGTTGAACTTATTGAGACGGAAGAAATAACAAATTAAGATATTTGATTCCCTTTTTTATTTCTCAATGCTGTTTTTTATACTTTTATCCTGCTAAATATAGGATGATTCTACAAAAAATACAAAGGACTTATAAAAAAATCGTTCTATGATATCATTCATTGCTCATCAAAATATTTACAGAACACCAAGGAAGGATAACATTAAGATTAGATCGTAAAAAAAAAAACCTGGAGAAAAACAAACAAACAAACAAACAAACAAATAGAAAAGACTCCCTTCAAGTTCTACAAGAACAGTAATCTAAAGGGTTCTTGGTTTTTAAGGATAATGTCAGGATTATAACATACCTGAACAAATATCACCAGTTCCACTATATCCATCGCGACAGGTGCATATATATGACCCGATGGAATTCACGCAGTCTGCGTTGACGTCACACAACCCCATAAAGCACTCGTCGATATCTGAAAATTCAAGAAGAGAGCGTGCTCTGATGTAGACACGAAAAAACACTTGATATAATTCTACCCTATTCTATCCTATCCTTGTTTGTTTTTTCTTTTGGAAAACCCATTGATTTGTTTGCACTTGCAAGTTCCTCGCCTTTGAGTCGGGAAAAAAATGATTCAGTAGTATTAAACTTCTTACTGTAGGATTTCACAACGTTATTGTAGCACTGACCCAACATTTGCCAGGAATAAACTATGCTGTTTATCTTTTTAGAAGTAACTGGCGTTTTTAGATGTGCATGTTACAATAGACACGCTTGAGTGAACACATTTGCCTTTTCTCTTTCCAGGCACAAAAATAAAAGATTGCAAAAAAAAAGAAAGAAAAGAAAAGGTGAATAGGTTGTCATTAATGCGTGAGTACTCTTCCATATAACAATATCAACAAAATACAAATTTAACACGATAAGAAACACGAATTAATATCAAGCCCCCAATGGTGCAGGGATTTTTTTTTTTCATTTTATTATCTTTTATCACAGAGTAATTGCAACTGAACGACAAAATGTCAGTTTCTCCATTTTGTCTTTCTTTAGTGCTCTGGAGGACAATAATGTTTTCACTTGTGCAAAAAGAGTTGTTTTGAACTAACCTACAAGACTGATAGGTTATAATATTATATATAAAAGTGAAAAGAGGGGGGGGGGGGGAGGTGGGGGACTTTTCTTTCAACTCACCTGTGCATGTGAAGCCGTTGCCAGTATATCCGTCAAGGCAGGTACAGGTAAACGACCCTTCAGTGTCATTGCAACGAGCATTTTGCCCACATGGCGATGACAACACACACTCGTCGATGTCTAGTTAAAAATAAAGGAAGTTTACTTGAGAGACCTATTCTTAATTAGTCCCCATGGCAACTGGCGAAGACGTCAGACAGTGACAACGAATATTATTCTAACTAATCGGGAAATTCTAAATATATATAATTATTTAAGCTCTTATGTTATAGTTCGGTACTTAATAACTGGAATATATGAGAGGGGTTTTTTCCCCGACAAAACAAAAACCTTTATTATGCATGCATCCTAAAGATGCATGGAGAAAATAATGTTTCTTTCACATAATTACCCAAACAACATGTCAGAGGAATAACTAGTGTTTAACTAAATCAAGAGTTTTTAAAATGTCTACAAAATCAGATCTTATAAACAACGAGTAACCAAAGAAAAAGCTTTGGAAAGCAGGCTGAAGCTAGAAAAGTATGAAGCTAGAAAACAGCAGATCCATTAAAATTTGCAGTAAACAGCTTCATGAATACCGAAAGATTTCAACCATCTTTTACCTTCATTTCATTGAAAGGCACGCCATTTTTCTCTTTATTTTTTGAACTCCCAGTGCATAAAATGTCATAAGCTTACTCATGCAGGGATCGTCCAAGTACCCTGACCCGCTGTAACCGGCAGGACAGCTGCAGTTAAAACCTCCGATAGTATTGTTGCATTCGGCATTCGCTGAACAGGTACTTTGATCCATGCACTCGTCGATATCTATGAAAGGAAAAAAATAGGTTTACCTATTACAGTAAAATGAAAAGATACTGAAGACATTAAAGGACAAGTTCACCTTCATATACATGTGGATTGAGTGAATGCAGCAATATCAGTAGAACACATCAGTGAAAGTTTGGGGAAAATCGGAAAATCCGTTCATAAGTTATGAATTTTTAAAGTATCTGCCCAGTTACTGCTGGATGAGAAGACTACTACAATGTATGATGTCATATGCATACAACGACATGAAGAAAATAAAAAGAGAATTTCACATAATTTTACTTTTTGAAAAAAGTGTACATTTCCTCAACTTGTCACGGACATATGTTAAGGGTAATATTATTTCCCTTGCCTTCTGAAAGAGGGAAGTCAAAAGACCTTTTATTAAGCGAGGAAAGTGAAAATGAGTTGAATTTTCTATATATTTTCTTTATATCGTTGTACTCATGTGACATCACAAGCTATAGTAGTCTTCTCATCCAGCCTTCAGTGAGCAGAAACTTCAAAAGTTCATAACTCTAGAACGGATTGTCTGATTTTCCTCAAACTTCACTGATGTGTTTTACTAATATTGCTGTATTCATTCAACCCACATGTCTATGAAGGTGAACTTGTCCTTTAAAGATTCAATCATGTTTGAGTAAGCCTTCTATATTTTAGGGGGAAGGAAGGTCTGGCGAGCATCAAATGTATTCCCAAACTGTCGTTGCTGCATGTCATTCATTTTATAAATTCAATTAATCATGATTTGTTTACATCTACGGTTGACTGTGAAAAAAAAGGTGTTGTATTATTGGATTTTTAACTCCTGCATACCTTTACTGCGTTGTTACATAACTCTTTGGACTGATAACCCTTATGCAGCTGTAAGAACCTTTCAATCAAAGAAAAAAAAATCTTGTTTCAATAATCTTACGTAGTCTTTAAGGAAACAAAAGCCCACTTATAAATGTTATAAAAAGTCGTAAATTAAGTTAGAGGCCCTGTCTGACCTGCGTCAGAAAGCAGGGAAATAATGCGACCATGCATCCACACACACACACACACACACAAAATCGAAAGTCGCTCGCCTTGATTTTATGTGGGGACTTAAAATAGGTGAAACGGGTCAACCGAGTCAATCTTGATTTCTTTTTTATTCTAGAAAAAACATACTTCCTCAATTATATTGTAAAGTCTGGGATCATAAATGAACGGGGCATTTACTTTTTACGAGAACACTGTTTTTTTGTGGAATGATGTGATTTGGTCTGTTTAGAGTACCTCTTTTCTTTCTTTAGAAGGTTTTACATACCCTTTGCTTTCAACTTAAGTAACATTTGGAAGGATAATCCTACATTATGGTTATGCCAGGTTCATATCCTTTTTGTTTTGTCCCATTTTTTTTTTTTTTTTTGTACAGAGCACAACTTGGTGACAATACGCACTTGAAAAGATTCTTGAGTTTACAGCCTCTTTCCATAGTAAATTCTTTGCCAGAGTGCATAAATTTTTTCCATTATTTAGACAGGTTTAAGCCACTAATGCAGATTTAAAAAAAAACGTTCAGCTTTAAGATATTTCGTAAATGAGAGTTTGGGACAGGAAAAACCGAATGTAGGAGGTCCAACTGTATTGAGTTATACATTATTTTAAAACTTAGAGTCCGTTCGTTTTGAATCTGCCCTTAATCCAGCTGAAGCGCCTTACTTCCTTTCTTTCTTTTTTTTTGATGTGATGAAGGGTCCATAATGCCCTCAAAATAAAAATTGTATTACTATGATAAACGATAATTCTCCATAACGACATCTTGACCCGTCGTAGTCTTCTTATCCAGCTACGACGGCATCAAAACTTCAGGCATTCAATAAGTTTTGCATTTGATTTTCCTAAAAATGTCAGTGGTTTCTTCTACTGCTGAATAATGCTGATTTTACTCAATCCTAATGTTTGGGCTTTACTTTCTGTTGAAACAAGTCTGCACATTGCCACTCACCTGTACAGTTCCTTTCGTTTGCCTCCAGCATGTAGCCTTCGGAGCAGTTACACACGAACGAGCCTTCAGTGTTAAAACAGGCTGTCTCGCACACATTCATCGTTTCACATTCGTCGATATCTGTACATGTGCAGATGGAAAGATGCACCAACACGATAACGTAAAGTCTTCCGAGAATCCCCCAGAACTCAACAATTTGTGACTTTAAGTGAAACTTCTTTGCTCATCTGATCTCTCTTTCTCCATCACTTTGAGGTAGAATGAGAATGAATCATTGTTGTACAGCTGAAAAATTCAATTGAATTATGACAACCTATTAGAAACATAGAGTAAAAACTGAGTGCATTACCATGGATGTAAAGCAGTGGACTCCTGTTATATCGAAGTCCTTAGGACCGTTATTTTCTCTTGCGTTATACCGAAATTTCGTTACACGTGTAAAAGGTAAAAAACAACAAAGCAATCTTAATTTTTACTTGGGTGTAACCAGAATTTTGTTACAACCATGTTCGTCGAAACAGGAGTGCACAATAGGTGGATTAAGTGCCAAATTATATGAAGTAGCTCGGTGGTGTAACTGTTGGTTGGTTTGTTGAATTGTTTCTGTCCCCACTTTTCGCTAATCTTCAATGGAAGCTCTGAAGCTGGAACTAGTCGTAACTACTTTATTACATCCATATGTACATAACAACTAAAATATCTAGGACAAACGTGTGTACAGGCCTAAAATGAAATCATCAAAGCATTTCACATCTTTGTTTACTAAGTACATACCCGTGCATGTCGTGCTGTTGAACATTGAGAACCCGGCGCGATCACAGAAACACAGTTCATCTGTGCCGACAATCGCGCAGATTGTATTATCTCCGCATGGGTTGCTGGCATTGCTACAAACTGCACTCGACAGAACTGTTGGCACAAAGCATAAACGAACGGAATCTCTTATTGCTGTGAAAATATAACTATATATATATATATCTATATATATATATATATATATATATATATATATATATATATGTATATACAGGTGTATATATATATATATATATCCCTAGTTGGCACCTTAGGGAGACATATTGGGGGGAAGTGTCTTCATTAGGGAGACAACTGGTCATTAAGGAGACAATTTTCGTGTCTCCATTGCGTAAATTGCCATTGAACATGTATTTTAAAATTTGCATATAAAACAAATGGAAATGTCTTCCATATGACCCATCTAGGAGTATATATATATGTATTGTATATATATGTATATGAAATGACGAAAATATCACGTATGTGGGGTTGTCGCTCCTTTTTATTGTTTTTTTTCTATTTCCTTTTGTTTTGCTTCTGCCGCGTTAAGCAGTCACGTACCCAATCGTTCGAGAAATTTGAAAATTTTAACTGGAAACATTAGTTGTGAGAAGGAAAAGGTACTGATGAGAATATGTGACTTTATATTGGCATTAGTTCCACATAGCTTCGTGAAAAATATATGTACGAAATTAGAGAATTCATTTATATAGAAATATATCTATAATAATTATACATCCATAATATAATATGTACTTACCATTGCAGCTTCTGTTGTCCGAGTCCAGCTCAAATCCTTCTCCACATGTGCACGTGAAACCCGTTTCGTTGTTAACGCAACCTTGCACACAATCGTCCAGTTGCAACAAACACTCGTCGATGTCTACAATGTTGTACGTGGAAATAATTTCAAAAAAAAAAAAATGTTTGTGAGTCTTGCTGCCAAAGCGTACTACAGAACTAGTTGTAAGGCAGACATTCGAATTGATTCTTCACAAGATATATCTAAACCCATCACTTTATCAACACTTTCTATATCTTATAGTTGAAGTCCTTTCCCCTTACTTGTTTTATCCAAGCTGATTTTGGTAACTGGAATGAGATAAAGCGGATATAGTGACACGGGTTGTATCAATATCAGTCGTATTTGAGAAGAGTTTCCCCCTACCCTTTTCCCTCTAGTAGATATAGTTGTTTTGCTGAAACAAGGCTGAAACATTTTTTTTTAAATTTCAATTTCAATTTATTTTCGTATTTCTCGATGGAAAATACATGGTATATAATAAAATATAATACAGAATGTCCAGCTTGGATATATAAATGAAGAAATAGGAATACAAAAGTAATACATAACGGTCGATGTGTAATTTTCAATCAAAGTAAAGGATGCGAAGAGAAATACGATGAAACCCACTATAAAGCAAAGGTTGTTGAGTGTAGGTCCCAACAAAAGCCTAGTAAGGCTGAAGTATTTCGAGTGTTCCCAGCATGCCACCTGACGCCTGCAATATCATAATTGGGAATGCCCAGAAAAAATTATATGAAAATAACCTACCAGCACCACTAACCTGGGAAGATCTTAAACATGCTAAATATTAAGTGAGTACTTTTTTTAATACACGATTCTTTGAGAGCAGATTCATTGGCATTCTGATTTCAACGTAGAATACTTTTTGACAGGAGTACGCCTGTAAGGTGCCTACAAAGTTTGTATGATTCTATACAGTGGTAGATTCTTATTATTCTCCGGAAGGTTTGTTTATCAATTTTGTACTTTCCTCACAAAAAAAAAAGAGAGCTGGAAAAAAAAAGTTACCTTCGCACACGAATCCGTTTCCTTGATAGAACTGGCGACATTCGCAGCTGAAAGAACCATTGGAGTTTGTGCAATCTGCGTTTGGGGAGCATGGGTCCGTACTGCATTCGTCTATGTCTGCATCCAAAAATAAGGGCATGATGAAACATTTTTTTTAATGTATGGCCAATTTGTTCGTTTATTATACGAAATACTCAGTTACCCTGATAAAGTCCGAGATATTACAGCAAGGGTATGTGCAGAAAATATGGGAAAATTTGTGCGCATGTGATTCACTGGCACATAACAGTTAAGAAAATCATGTCAAAATGTACTCGTAGTGGGGTACAAAGCTAACCAAGGTAGATATATATCAGCTTTATTGAAGCAAGGGGAACTAGCAAAAGCTGAAGTTGGCCGATGCCTCCACTTTGTAGATCATTTCTCAAGAAACCCCCTAAAAAGTAAAATATATGACACTTTTTTGTGAGCCCAATTCTATTTTGGATCTATCAGAAGATGCTTGGAGACTCACAAAACAAAACAGAGCTATACGCATAAATGTATATTACGTACACCGCATATTTTCTTTTTCTTGCTGCCGGTAGCATGCAGCGTTATGTAGGCCGTCACGCTCTCCATTTTCACCTCGATCACTATTTCTGTCTTTTATCGCATCTTCACAATTTAATTTCTCTAGATCCGCCTATATACCTTTCATTTTCATTTCAATTTGTTCCGTCTTCAGTCCATTCTTTTCCTCCAGTTTATGCATCACTTATTTAGCCGATTCATTTCACTCTCGCCTCGTTCATCCTGTCATCAAATGTTACATTATCTGTCAAATGCCTATTCCTCAGCCTATTCACACTTGTTGGGTAATTTCACGTCATATAATAAGCCAGTTCAGAGATAGCTCATGTGCTCACGGGTACAAAATCGCAATGATCTTTTTTTCTCAGTTTGTTATGCACTTCACTCGACCTAAAGCGACAAAATAGATCAGCTTGCCCAACATATCAATTCATGGAATTCGTATTCAACAAAGAATGAACGTGCATCGAAGGTGACCAGGATGGTTCATCAATCAATTTATTATTTTGTATCAAATGCGTCAACAAACATTAAATTCTTCCAACATTGCCAAACACCAGGCTTGCTGTCAGGCGGATGTACTGGCAAGCACCGTCTATCAGAAGGATTACATGGATGATTAAAGCATCAGTACAAAAGACCCTTTTCTGTTCATGCGCAAACTGGAACCCCGAACTGGCTAATTATTGACCGTAGAACTTAGCTTTGAATAAAGTTAGGTACCTTCACAGAGGCCGTTCACAGTCCTATTGAATCCCTCCAAACAGGGACATTCGAAGCCCCCGTCTGTATTCACACAACGTGAACCATAGGTACAGTTATCTAAAGACTCTTCACATTCGTCGATATCTGGAAACAAAAGAACAACAAGAACAATAAAACATTGACTAGAGCATGATGACATGAATCTGATTCCTATACACTGTATTTTCAAAGAGTAGAATATTGATAAAGTGAACCTACGGCATTATTACACTGTATTTACTTTAACACACACACACTCACACAAACAAACACATAATGACTAAGCGAACAAACTTACCGAAGCACACGACACCAGTTCCCCGATAACCGTCACGACACGTACACGTGTAGCTGCCCGGGGTGTCGGTACACTCAGCGAAGGGACTGCAGTTGTTAGCAGTCCCATTCTCACACTCGTTGATGTTAGTGCAGTTGAGTCCGTTTCCTGTCCAGCCGTCGTTGCAAAAGCAGGAGAAGTAGCCGAATCCGTTCTGACACGTAGCCTGCTCGTCACATCTGTTCAGAGTTGGGTCCCGACACTCATCCTCATCTGAAAACACAGAAAACAAAACAACAAAAACACAGAGAACAAAGATTAGAGTCCCGAAATGCTACTTATTTCATTGCTATTATCATAACTACCATACATAATATGAAATCCTCATTGTGGTGTTTATCATCGTTGTCACTTGGTTGTGTTAAGCAAACGTTAAATTTATTGATGCCAGACTCCATAGGAAAATGGCAACATTATGACCCCCCCCCCCCCAAGCTTATCTTGATGGGAGGGGGGGGGGGGTGACGTATCGTTGTTTATATTCCTTTTGGACAGTATAGGAGCAATCATTACCTTGGCAAGTAAATCCATCGCCGACAAAGCCTTCGCGGCAGGTACATGTGAACGAACCAATCACGTTCTCGCAGAGAGCGTAAGTGTGACACTGACTGGGGTCCAGGCATTCATCGATATCTAAAGATTGAAACAGGTTAAAAGTGAGTTTTGACCCTTTTTTTTAAACAGGGGTGCTTGAACTATCATTGCAATAGTGCCATCTGCACAGTCTCAAATTTATTTACAATGACTGAGCACAATCTACAGTGTGAATTTTCTTTCGTTTTACAGTTCCTTCCTTTCATTTATGTTTCTTTGACATCAACAATCCAGTGTCATACATTTCATTTTTCTCGAAAGAACAAGATGAACAGACAGAGTTCTATTTCACAAATGGAGCTTCCGTGGAAATATAGTTGAGGCACATTCACAACAAAGGATGAAATTATATTTCTATGATGAATCAACGAATATGCATTCACGCAACTCATACGTCATTTCGAAATGTGAGTAATTTTTTACAGATTCATTGATATATACAAAGTAGTCGAAGAGCGCTAGGCAATGCCCCGGATTCAGTCAGGTGTATAAAAGCCAGATGTCTATTATCAGATTCCATTTTAGACACACTTTATAATAATACACTTTTATTTTGACATAAAAAGACCGACGACGTGTGCTCCTCAAAGTCTTCAGAATTACATGTTTACAACAAAAAAGTTGCATTGATAATCGAACAAAAAAAAAAAAATACAAAACAAGTGAAAAAGCCAAATATGATCTTCTTTGCTTGCAAAATATCTGCACCTCAAAGACTACGGTTGGACGAATGATATGTGGAGGAATGGTTCAACAACGTTATTTGTAACTTGTCTACGTAATTGTGTTTCTAAGGTAGGAACTTGCAATGAAAGTTAGAAAATAATCATTAGTTATGAAATGATGGCCTGCTATAAAATCATATCATGTTGTAGAGACTGATTGTTCTAATGATTTCATCGGATTTAAAACCAAGACACTAAATCTAACCGTGTCTCTTACCTTCACAACGATTTTCATCTCCGACGACAGGCATGAACCCAGGTTCACAAGTACAGTTAAAGCTTCCGTCGGTATTTACACATACGCTGTTGTCAGAACAGGTGTGTGCATCTCTCGAACATTCGTCTATGTCTGTACGAGTATGAAACCAACGCATAAAACATTCACAATTCTGCAAATATCACTGGCGGTATGTAACTTACACAATGTATCTTGTATATCTTTGTTTTTGATATCCTCTTTTGTTTCCATTCCCTGTGGTTTTACTTTTTTTTTCGTTTCTTATAACTATCCAATGTTCATTTTACAGTTTCATTAAATTTTCAATGGTTCTTTAATACCACAAATAAAACGTAAACATAACAAAATGTAAACATCTAACATTATAGTGAACAGAAAGTAAACACTCTAGGAAACTTATTACTGAGAAAAGTAGCTTTGAAGTTTAGAGTCTTTTTATGTGCTTGTTCTCATCAGACTGTGCCCTGCGCAAAGAACGAGACCAAGAAAACAAATCAATTAAGAGAATATTGGATTAGGCTGCAAGTTGCCACACTATTATCTAAATCAAACACACTCTATTCATGACTGTTGCTAACTTCCAAAACGGTAGAAGTTATTAGAGCTTGAAAGTGAAGAGTGTGGACAAAGTTTTTAGGATAATGAGGGGCCCTACAGACGCACCACTACACACCTAATTCATTGCACTATTCTGCTAAAAACGTATTAAAAATCTGCTTACAATCACTTTTCGATTCGTTTTATGATCCCAAATTTCAAAAGTAGAAAGATGAAGAATTGCTTTTTCAGATGATTTAAAAAAGTACAGATGGAACTTGTGTAGCCATTGCACATGTTTTTGGTCTGCACGTAAAAATCAGGACTGACGACTCTTGGTGGTACTGTGAGTCACCTTCACATGATTTATATCAATTTACCTAAGCAACTCCTCATATCAAGGCTGAGTGTGTATCCACTTGAACACGAGCAGGTGAAAGAGCCTTGGGTATTTTGACATTCCTGCTCACAATCATCCGTCATCTCGGCACATTCGTTGATGTCTGTTACAGAAATGGACGAAGAAAAAAAAGGCAAAGACGTGAGATCCAGTTAGATAAATTTCTTGTATGTTTACACGTATATTATACGCATACATATACTAGGTGTTACAAAAACATTTCCTATGTACTTTTGATGCTTGATAACTCGAAAACTGTATATGAGATAAAACTGACATTGATATGAATAATAACTCAATAGTGTACAATAATGCTGTTGGAGATGATTTGAATATGAAAAACTAAATCAGTTTCATGAAATCCATGATTATTTTCAAAGCTAGGTTCCAGATTTTGGTCAAATTTTAACAGTCTGTACAAAACCTGAACTTTACACGGGAACTAATGATGTGTATTTGAGTGTGTACTTCCAACGACCCTGAACAATGGATCTGGATACAACCTGTTTAGAGCGTTGCTCCAAGGCACATGATTGCTTTATCAATTATTCATGATGGATTGCCCTGGGCACTGCTAGTCTGAATTCCTAGCAAGGGTGAAATGCATGCACATGAAAAAAAGTAAGCACATGTTTCCACGTGTTTGCTTTAACACCACACTTCGGAATGAATAAAGACTACCTGTGGTCGTGAAAGTTCTCATGAATAAATAATAGAGCATTCAAATCTTGGTCATTGTCCAGGACCATTGTCTGGGTGTCAACTACACAATCCCATACAAACCAATTGACCTTTGTGCAAAGCGAAAGATTTGTACAGAGGGTTGAAAATAAAAGCGAAATCTGAAAACTAACTGTTTAATTTAATAAAACTCAATTATGCAGTCAATATTCTAATTGCCTCAAAAAAAAAACACTATTCAGCTATTACTCATATCAATGTCAGTTTTATCTCATACATTGTGTATAGTTTTTAAAATATTAAGGATCAAAAGTGCACTGTAAAAACATCGGTGTTAGATTTAACACCACGGGTGTTAAATCCAACACCGATCAAACTTCAATAAAGGACCACACCCACAGGTGTTGAAAATGCACTGTGATGGTGTTGAAAAGTGTTCACCTGACACTTCGTGGTGTTAATTTGACACTGTACCTGGTGTTATTTTGACACTGTACTGGTGTTAATTCAAAAATGACACCACATGGTGTTGATTTGATATTTAATGGTGTTAATATCAATGGTTTAACACCCGTCCAGCTTCAATAAGAGACCACACCAGCTGGTGTTACTTTGGTGTAAATTTATTTTCACATTTTTTCAAAAATCTAGTATTTTAATGTAAAATTCTTGATCGTCTTGTTTATATCAAAAATCAACAAGAAGTGCAGTTTCTAAGAAACTCTTCAAAAAAAAGTTTAAAATTTGGAAATGACACCCGGAGGTGTTAATTTAACACCATAAATGAGCACCGAAAATTTAACACCACCTCGGTGTTCACTATTTAACACCGGACTTTTTGCAGTGTGGAAAATGTTTTTGGTAACACCTAGTACATATACTTCGGAAAGCGAGATGTATATCAATGTGTTTTGTGATTTCAAACAATCATATTATGGAGCTACAACAAATCAGATCCATGATCTTACCGTAGCACACCAACCCGTCTCCCGTTAGATGCGGCGGACAGTCACCACACCTCGGCTGAGTGGACGGTGGTGGATCATCGAAGCAAATGACTCCACGATAGCAAGGATCTCCAGCGCACGAATCCTCGTCTAGTTCGCAGTGGTTTCCACTGTATCCGGGGGTGCAGTCGCAAATGACAACCTAAGGGCAATTGAGAAAGAAGAAGGGAAAAAAAGTTGTTTTATTCCATCACTTTAGACATTACTATAATTTCTCCAACTTCAGAATACTTACGTTTTCCTTTTACGCTCACCTTGTCTAACGTATGTTACTTTTCTTTGATACTTGTGTTGTGCATTTGTAAGTCTGTGCCTTTTGTTTTCATCGAGACGGTATAGTTCCAATGTTCGAGTTAATGGTAAATCATGTTGAAATCCTGCAACTTTTCTACTGGACCTTTCAATGCTTTTTTGAACAAAGAGCCAATAGTTCAGTTCCAAAGTACTTTGTACAATTTCTATTCCTTTTTCCATGATGACTTTATACAGTTAAATCCTCTTTGTTTTTCTTCTTTTTTGGGGGGTAAAAGTCAGCCAGGGCCCTGTTTCATAAAATTATTCGTACAGTTACGAACGACTTACGAGCGACTGGCGATCAGTTTTTGTGGTGAATTATTGAAATTCTAGTAAGTATAGCACATCGGAACTAATCACCAGTCGCTCGTAAGTTGTTCGTAACTTTACGAACAGCTTTATGAAACACCCCCAGGTATATTTCCTTACAAGCTACAGCATATCTGTTGAGGTTCGGAAAAGATTTTTTTTTCTCGGAAATTAGGTATTCTGGGAGAAACATTACCTTCCGAACAATTAAACTGAGAAGGTCTTAATTGGGGGAAAAAAAGGTTAATTGTGAACATGATCTTTTAATAGTGGTTTTCACACAATCACTTTATATATATATATTTATTATAATTATGCTATCTCCAGTTGCATACCTGATATGTCGTTTTATTTCTTTCGTTAATGACACCATTGCTACTTTCCCATTGTCACAGTTCAAAATGAGATATTTTGTCCGTTTGAGTTTTTCTTATCACGTTAATAATCCTGTGACCGTGCATCACAAACGAAACAAAAAGTCGCACTCCTTGGTTTTATCACGTGAGGACTTAAAGAAAGGTGAAACGGGTTAACCAAATCAATTTTGAGTTTTCCATACTTTTTGAGACAGCCATTCTTCTTCTACATTATTCTTGAGTTTGGGATCGTAAATTGAATGGGAAAGTGGGGTTTTCAGTAGTTTTTCTACAACCTTTTATTTTTTGAGAAGTAGTGTGATCAGGTTTTTCTACGAGGCCACTTTTCATTTCTTGAAGATTCTTTGCACACTCTTCACTTTTAACTCTAATAAATTTTGAAAGGATGACGTTACTGCTTTGAAAGTTTACATTTATCACGTATCATGTAAAGAATGTATTAATAGAGCATGCTCAATTTCAGCTTAATCTGACAATATCTTCATCGTTGTTGTTACAGTGGTTTACATTTTGTTTTTGTCCCATTCATGGCACAGGTAGCATGGCTTTTGTAAAGATTAAGCCCTTGAATAAACCCTGTATTTCAGAGCCTCTTTTCTCAGTTTAAACTTTTCCAGAGTGTGGGCTTCCTATCCAATGTTTATGTAGGTTAGGAGAATCCATTTGAGTTGGGTTATACCTCATTTTAAAGCTTAGAGTCTGCTCGTTCCGAATCTGCTCTTTACTAAAAATCCATGTCTGGCGACTTTTTGTTGGTTATGTGGTGCAGGGTCACATAATTATCATGATTATCACCTTCCAGGGAAGAAAAAACAAGACATAACAGGTTGCAATTATATGACAATGTAAAACACAATTTTAATTTAGTGTATGTGATTTTCAACTGAAGGATATACTTACCGCTGACCTATCTTGAAGTAAATCCCCTCCCTCGACTTCGGTTTGGAAATCGCAAGTTCCATTATTCTCGCATGAGCAGATCTTCACCAGAAGGGATTCTGAACTTTGGACAGAGCCATCGCTGACTACCACGTCGATATTTACGAGGTCAGTGTTTATCGGAGTCCATGTGAATAGACCATCTTCATGGGAATAATCCAACACGTGTATATAGATAGTTATTCATTCATGGGATGACAAGCCGATTAATGAATATATCTATTGCCTATTTTTTAAATCAACAAAACTGATTACGGTGTAGAATAATGTTGTGAAATAAAACGTCGATCAGTAGTGCAATACTAACTAAAATAGGAATGTTCGCTTTGTGTTTTACCCTATACTTAAATCAATGCTTGTAGATCTACGAATTTTTGATTGAATAAACTATTTCATGAAAATTAAATGCTTTGTTTTTATTTATGAACAAATCTCTGAACACGGTAGCACCCCTTTGGCTCTCAGCGATATGAAATAAGGGGCATTTTTGCATTTTCACTTGAGCTTTGAGCTTACACCCCATGGCCCCAAAACCTTCCCTAGAGAATTTTTATCGGGCAATACATAGCATAGATAACAATGAGTTTTAAGAAATTGACCTTGACCTATGACCTTACACATGTGCACTCAAACGTTGATAGGAATAACTTTGTCTATTCAATATGTTACCTCACACTGTAGTCACTCTGTCAACAGAATTGATTACGGACGGAAGGACGGACAGACAGAAAACCTGAAAATTTAATGCCTCTGCTGACACGTCGTGACAGAGGCATTATGAATAATGAATACAAGTAATAACAAAATTAAAGTTAACATATAACTTTGCAATTTGAAGGGCACTTTGATATGGGTTTGTGTCTGCCGTATATCATTGTAACTCACTATTGTCGATTGAAGCATTTTGAGGTATAGTTCCATTGAGCGAAAATGTCACCGTGTCGTTGTTGGGATCAGTCGCTGTGACTTGGAGGGTGTACGTTTCTCCTACAATGACATGTAGGGTGTTATTCGCCATTAAGGCGGTGGTTCCCCCAACCTCAAGGATACTGATGATTTCTGGCGGAAAGTTGTCTGTAGAAAAAGAAAAATTCACACAAAGTAATGTACCGGCATTTACTGGAGCTATTCACAGTTAAGGGAAAATCTAGTCCAAATTCAATCTAGTCTAATAAGAAAGAGTTAAATGTTACGAGTTCAACGGTAAAATTTTAATGGAAATCATGTACAAAAAAAGGAAGTCATGACATTTCGAAGTTTCGCTACTACTGTAGAAAGAGCAAAACTTCAAAATGTCATAAATTCCTTATTTTTCATCCGATTTCAGTCAAATCTGTACAGTTAAACTCATAAGATGGTGGTAACGGAGTTATCAATAGAATGGTCTTACAGGAACATTACATTGCCTGTGCACAAGTCACTTCAAAACTGGCTGATAAAGTTGCTTTTCCTTTAACGTCATTCTCACCTAATCGTTGTTGATCTAATTCGTTTGCTTCTGCAGTTTCTATGGTGTCCAATCCAAGCGAGCGACCTCCAGCAAGGTAGTCGAATAGACACTCCCTGTTGTCATCACACGCCTGTTGAGCCTCTGTCCTTGTGGCTGGATCTGCTGCCGCCAGAAGTTCGTCCAGGAAAAGAGGTCTAAAGTCCGGATCATTGTAATCACTCCAGGAACCACTTCCATAGTCAAATAGTGACTCAGATGGATCGATCATCCCTGGAAAATATGGATGTACAGAATGTGGGGTTGAATTGATAACAGGATTTTTTTATATTCAAGAACACACGAATAATGTTTTTCTGCTGTGAATAACACATTTAAAAAGCGACGTTTGAGTGGAGTAGAGGATGATGACATAGGAAACGGAAAAAAGTACATATCTTAACTCATCTCCGATGTAACAGAATTACAAATACAAATAAAAAAAAGGAAAAAGAAAAGCAATTAAACAAAATACACACGTAAAAGACAAATCTTTCTAGAAAAGCACTCACATGATTGTCCAAATTCAAAAATCTGCGATTCTGACAAGTTTGTTCCAGGTGCAGGTAGCAGTGTAGTTCCATTCCTGAACTGGAAGTCATCCTCTGGATCGCCGTTCACCACACCTAATTACAAAAAAAAAACACAAAACAAAACAAAACAAAACAAAATAAAACAAAGAACCAAGTTCTTTATATTTTCTTCCTTTTACATGAGTATTCTTTTTTTCATAATGTTTTATCCGAAGACACTTATGTTTTCGGACGATAGTTCCCGCGTGATAACGATTTCGTAATATTACACGTATAGGTGGCTTGGAATCATTTCAAATTGGTTCTTCACCGGCTGCTTGCAAGGTGACGAATTTTCAGAGGTGTTGTGATATTGACTAATATTGACAGAATAACTCATATCACAACATCTTAACCAGCGCACAAGTTTCAACGGCTCGAGGCAGCATAGATATTAAAAGTGATCATATTTCAACATGGCATTAGCAAGAGGCAAACGTGAAATGAATTGTCACCAATTTTTGTTCTTCGGGAACTTGCATATCTCATGCCGAAAACGTTAATCCTAAATAAGACAAGAAAATACATAAACAAATAAACAAAAACAGGAGGTGGTGTTGTTTTCATTAATTTCTAAACCACTCCTTAATGAAAAACAGAAATGAAAATTCCAAAATTTGTGCATTTTAGTCTGCTCAAAACCTGAATGAAGAGAAACCCAGGATTTTTTTATTTACAACTTATAAATATTTGGCCTTGACAATAACACTTTCACTGTTGATGTAAGGCAAAAAATAGCGTTCTTTCCATTTAAGAAATATTGAGAACATGTTTATACGTGAATACGTTGAAACACTACAAGTTTTCCGTAAAACCAAGTATAAAAGCACTTCGAGTAATTTGAGTTTGATTCTATAAAATAATTTACTTTATATGAGCAAAAAACCTTTATGGAACATCGCATTCCCAAAACAAATGTGAAATTGTTTCCGTGGAGCTCTAACGAAACGTCTGTTTTAGCTAGTTCCACTGAAAAAAGAAAACTAATTATTATCACCCATATTTCTAAGCAGAATTTTAAATCGAAATTACTTATCATTATTATTTTTTTTTTACATTTTAATCCAGTCTAAGTTTTGGTGAAATACTTTTTCCATTTCGTTTCAAGTTTAGGTGGTTGAAATATTTTATCACATAATATTCGCTGTATGTATCGACATATTATTTTGGTTCTTTTGAGCAAATTATGCATCGTATCTTCCTGTTGCGTCGTTATGTCTTTATCTTTCACTGAGTTCTTTTCAATATATTTTCCCTCTCGTAAGGGATTGCATGAATAACAAAAAAGTCCTCTAAAATGAACAAGAACAGCACTAATTAAAACAATAACAATCATTGTTGTTTTCATAATGTAACTTACCTAGCAAACCTCTCCCCGCACCTGGCTCAACATCTTCACTGACAGAAGTACTCACAGAAAGGACTCCGGATCTAAATGTAACAGTGAATCCAGTCTCTTCGTACGTTTGACTAGAGAAAACTGCTCTCACTTGGATGTCATCATCTGCCGATCCGTCAACGTATGACAGCGAGAAGAACTCATCCGTTGAAACAAAGCCGTCTGTTGAAGAACGCAAGAGATAGAGAACAAGCACCGTAAAAAACCCCGACAAATGATAACGCACGTCTTGTCATTCTCTTAAAATAAACACTGTCTTATAAGAATACTCAAGATTAAAAAAAGTGTGGATGACTTTTTGATGATGATAGGGCCGTATTATTTATCCAGGGTGGCCTCTTCAGTGTTGCCACTGCTCTACCTGAGGGCCCTACCGTTAGCATTATACCTGTGTTGTCGGGTACCCATTCATTTCACTGGGCCGAGAGGATGATGTAGCTCCATCATTTCTGGTTCTAGAGAAGACGATTTTTCAAGATTCCTTGATTTTGTTGCAGTTGGGCCCCTCGGCCCCCCCCCCCCACCCCCCCCCTTGCTGGGACATGGTTCCTATTTGAACAAGCTGCAAGCCAATCCCCTAGGTATATGCTAACTGTAAAGTTTGGTTCAATTTTTTTTTGAAGGACGACAATGAAAATAGATCAAGTTTGCGCACGTGACGCACGACGGATAACAGAAGACAGACGAATAATCGCAATAGCTCACTCGAGTCTTCGGATAAAGGTAACATAAAAAACTCTAACAAACCAACAAACAAATAAACAAACAGAGGAAGCTTACCTGTTCGTAGTGTATTGATATCCACGTTGTTGTCGCCAACATGGAATTAACAACTCAGTTCTGCCGGAATTCAGGGTAAATCGAACCTGTATTATGTACATATTAAAAAGCACGATTGATTGTTATTATTAGGAGTAACTCTGTAGGTATCATAAGCCATTTAAGGTGAATTTTTCATTCTCTCTCTCACGCTCACCCTTTCCTTGTAAAAAAAAAATTGCTAAAAATGCGACTAATTCGTAAACTGGACAGAGCAAAAGTATCTATGTATAGTATAAAGGATCTTACTCTGATTATATTTACATCGTGTTGCCACACAATTGAGAGACCATGTAAATATGACATAGCTCTGTTAAACTAACGACAATGGTATAAATAGATATTAATCAGGAACTTCAAGAAAATCGTTATGTAAGTTAAAAAATATGAAAGGACACACAGATATAAAGTATACAAAACAAACGTATAATTATTCATTAGGAACATTCAATTCAATTCAATTCAATTCGTTTATTTCCATTTCAATCACAATAAAACAACATGAAGCATTCGGTGTTACAGATGAACATAAACAACAATGACATGTAAAATAAACCACAACAACATCAGAATTACAGTCATGAATTGTTCCAGAATACAAAAGGCAACAAGTAAAATGGAAAATGGTGTACACATAAAAAGCCAATAAGGCCTGTAGGCGCGCATACACCGTTGTTACAAATCGTGTAGAATTGGAATCAAAGTTGTTTTAAAAATCAGTTTTATACAGAAGATGCACAAAAGAACATCAGACACAAAAAACAACAAAAAACGAAATGAACATAGAAAGAATTGTTAGATACATCAATGCTATCTTAATAAAAAGATAAAAGATGTCTTTTATACTGCTTCTTGAATAAATTATTATGTTGCTTATTATAATTATCTGGGTTAATAATTGCATTCCAAAAAACTGGTCCTGTATGACGAAGAGTTTGTTTTAATTTCGTACTAGGACATTTCCATTGATGAACTTTATTGCAGCTCCGTGTGTTATGAGTGTGTATATTTGAATTTAATGTGAACATATTAATGATGTAAGGAGAAAGTGTATCTGTGTGGAAGCGTTGCATGAAAGAAATTATTTGAAGTTTATTTATATCGTGCAGCTTAAGTGTATTCAATCGTTTAAATAACTGAGAAGTGTGAGCTAAATATGGAGATTTTGTAACATTACGAATTGCTTTTTTTTGTAATTTGAATAACTTATCAAGTCTGGAATTAAAAGTGTTTCCCCATACGACATTACAATACAACAAATGAGGCAATATAAAAGAATTGTAAAGAGAAAATAAAACAAAAGATGGCGATTCAAACTTCAAACGATTTAAAACACCTACAAACTGCGCAACTTTTCTGCATTTAGGAATTAAAATCTGTGGAAAGCAAGCCTTCCGGATAAAACACTTCTACAATTGATAATTCGACAAAAAAGCAAAACTCACAGTTGTGTTGCCTTGGGTTGCAGCGAAACCTGTGAACACCGTCCCGGTATTCATTTCAACCCCGCTCTCGTTAAAAACCTTCCCTGTCCTGGCTTGCAGCACGAAAGGATCTCCATTGGTGTATTGCAGCATGATGTATTCTCCCAAACCGTTAAAAGTGTAGCCGCGTCCGTCTAGCGTATTAATATGCGGGTCGCCGAAGAACCAGGCTGTACAACGAGATGAAACAGAATACCATTATAGTAGTGAAAGTTTTCCATGTATCCATTCTTGAATAATTGTATCTATAAGCACATAGCAAACTGAGAAGTGGATGGGGGGGGGGGGGGGTCATGATTTATTTCTATCAAATCGAAACAAAAAATAGATTATGTGGCAAGCATTATTACAGAAAAATTTGACCCTGAATTTTCAAAGCAGGATCAAATCTTAAACATCCGTGAAAGTACATTTACTAATGATTTTTTTTTATTTTTTTTTATTTATTTATTTATTTATTTTATTTTATTTCATTTTTTTTTTTTGGGGGGGGGTGGTTAGTTTGCAAGGATTCTGTAATTCCTGTTTCTTGGGTCCCCAGATAGTGCCAGAGGGGGTGCAGGGGGGGGGGGATGATGTCAAGTCGCTTAACCCGTTCAATGCCAGTCTCTTTGGACAGTGTGTATGATGCCATGGCGTTTTCTCTGTCAATCGGCACTCAATGCACACAAATGGTTAACTATGTCAGCCTAATAACATGCCGGCCAAGTTCGGTATCAACGTGTTTGTTTTGTTTTGAAGATGATTCCTAAATGAAGTGGTCAGCATGGAATAAAATCTGTCAAGCATATAGCAATATTGAAAGTAGAAAACAAAAGTATGCTATGCCAAGACAACTTCCCTTAAAGTGTTTGTTCATTATTTCTCTATTCATGATAAACTTACCAAAGAAAGGTGGTCTGTATCCGCGGCACGTAGCAGGTGGTCTCCTTGTTTCGTACAGGTCACAGAATTCTGCACTTCCAGACCGACTGCAACATTGGTATCTTGGGAACACATCCGAATCTTCAGGAAGAAGACGAAGGACGAAGCAAATTGTTGCAGACTAATACGCTTTTCTTTTGTGTGTGTGTGTGTTTGTGTGTGTGAAGACAGTGAACAGAGCCTCAAAATCATTTTAACTTTTTCGAGCCGCTTAACTGCTTCCAATATTATCATCTTTCTTTGAATACGGATTTCACAAGGATCTCATTTGCTATTAGCCGCATGGGGCCAATGTCTAATTAAGAAAGGGTCATTAAGATAAATTACATACAAACTCACAACAGTACAATTGTGTATTTTGTTTCTTGATTTGTACTTTGTCGAAAGAAAGACAAAACATATTTATTACTCGAACTTGTGAATGACAAAAATATGATCAATATTACCGAGGTAGGTTCGTATTATAACATATATAATCCTATAAACGAATACTTCAAGATTTTAAATCATATTATCTGATCGGAAGATCATCCCCCAGCAGTCTATGGTTGTGACACACAGAATCAGATAAATTACGTGTCTTAAAAATTATAGAGTAAATGCTAACCTCTCTGGTCTATCTTAAACAAGGAAAAGTAGAAATTACGCGGTGCGTAATATATGTCCCCGCCGGAAGTAGCATTTTGTAACAAAATGTGCAATATAGGTAAAAAATCTAGGTCAAAGGTCAAAGAAGTCAAAGGTCAAAATTCTGTGTAGAAGTTTTGAAGCCCTCACCTAGTGCCATCACATAAAGCAAATGGAATCGAAATTGGGTTAGAAATGGCGAAGGAGTAGCATTTTGTAGCCAATGTACAATATAGGTAAATAATCAAGGTCAAAGGTCAAAGAAGACAAAGCTCAAAATTCTGTGTAGAAGTTTTGAAGCCCTCACCTAGTGCTATCACATAAAGCAAACGGAATCGAAATCGGGTTAGAAATGGCGAAGGAGTAGCATTTTGTAGCAAAATGCACAATATAGGTCAAAAATCAAGGTCAAAGGTCAAAGAAGTCAAAGGTCAAAATTCTGTATAGAAGTTTTGAAGCCCTCAACTAGTGCCATCATAAAGCAAACGGAATCGAAATCGGGTTAGAAATGGCGAAGGAGTAGCATTTAGTAGCAAAATGTACAATATAGGTCAAAGGTCAAGGTCAAAGGTCAAAATTATAGAGTAAATGCTAACCTCTCTGGTCTATCTTAAACAAGGAAAAGTAGAAATTACGCGGTGCGTAATATATGTCCCCGCCGGAAGTAGCATTTTGTAACAAAATGTGCAATATAGGTAAAAAATCAAGGTCAAAGGTTAAAGAAGTCAAAGGTCAAAATTCTGAGTAGAAGTTTTGAAGCCCTCACCTAGTGCCATCACATAAAGCAAATGGAATCGAAATTGGGTTAGAAATGGCGAAGGAGTAGCATTTTGTAGCCAATGTACAATATAGGTCAAAAATCAAGGTCAAAGGTCAAAGAAGACAAAGCTCAAAATTCTGTGTAGAAGTTTTGAAGCCCTCACCTAGTGCTATCACATAAAGCAAACGGAATCGAAATCGGGTTAGAAATGGCGAAGGAGTAGCATTTTGTAGCAAAATGCACAATATAGGTCAAAAATCAAGGTCAAAGGTCAAAGAAGTCAAAGGTCAAAATTCTGTATAGAAGTTTTGAAGCCCTCAACTAGTGCCATCATAAAGCAAACGGAATCGAAATCGGGTTAGAAATGGCGAAGGAGTAGCATTTTGTAGCAAAATGTACAATATAGGTCAAAAATCAAGGTCAAACGTCAAAGAAGTCAAAGGTCAAAATTCTGTGTAGAAGTTTTGAAGCCCTCACCTAGTGCCATCACATAAAGCAAACGGAATCGAAATCGGGTTAGAAATGGCGAAGGAGTAGCATTTTGTAGCAAAATGTACAATATAGGTCAAAGGTCAAGGTCAAAGGTCACAACTGAAATTCTGTGTAGAAGTTTTAAAGCTCCCATGTAGTGCTATCATATAAAGCAAACAGAATCAAAATTGGCTCATAAATGACAGAGAAGTAGCAAATTGAACATTTTGATCACACACGGACGCACACACGGACGGACGGACGGACGGACGCACGGACGGACGCACAGACACACACACGTACGGAGCCCGTTTCGTAGTCCCCTGCTCGAACTCGTTCGGCGGGGACAATTAAACTTATGTATATCATGTAATTACACGATAATCGGGGTTTGAAGAGAGCGTTCAAGTGGACATCTGTTAATAATAACAACTAAAGTAGCCTACTCACGAGCAGTAATACACACTGACATTATAATGCCCATTCTTTAACACGGTATACATTGTATACGTAAGCTTTTTCATGGGAAAATCAAATATTATTAAGACTTCTTTTCAAGTGCCACACGTTTTCTTTGTTTAATCAAACACGATCAATTCCAAAAAATTCAGCAAGTCTTACAATACAGATATACCCAGTTAAACACTGTCTCCGTATTAGGAAATTGCACGGCATGAAATATAATCTTATTCATTACAATTATGCTTCATAGAGCCACATTGCCTATACACGCAAAATATATATATATATATATATATCTTGATATTGTTTCGCAATCATGGAACAATTCTCCCTATCGCATAGAGCTGATATCAAGCGATATCACCTTGCGATACCGATGTCTGACCGATCGCTCTTCGGTCGTACACTTCTGATTTTGCGGTTTACTCCACCAAACTATGTGGCTTACGCACGGCATGTCCTTCACCTATGGATATTTTCCATAATTTCGTGTTTTTTTTTGTTTTTTTTTTTGCATCATCCGACCAGCATTTAATTGGGCCGCTTCGCAGAAGAATCCCATTCATCAAATTTAAAGTTACAGCTTAGAAAATAGCTGTGAATACTGGTGCTTTGGAGTTCAAAGTGCATAAAAGCGTACATTTACAAATAGCGCGTTCGTTAACCGGAAGTTTATATCCCAAGAATTACAGGTAAAAATAGAGCGCCACACGCGTTCAGATTTAGAGAGCTATAAGCGATAGGGAGAAATGACTTACCAAGCCATTTACGGTAGTTGGCATCAGAGGACCAGAGACCGTTTGTGGGGATAATTGATTGATAGTGGCTGGATTCCCAGAGGCTGACGTAGCCTCTGATTAAACCAAAAAACCTGTATGTACATCGATATCCGTCATTATTTCGAGGAAATCGACGTTGAAAACACCTCGACGCAAATATACCGAAGGTGCTCTGGTCAAACAATCCTGTGGAAGATTGGGAAACGAACAACGGACATTGTATCAGTAACAGATCTATAAAAACCATATTTTACATATTAATTATAATAAATAGTTTTTCTTTGTTTTTTCCGGACACGGGGCGGAAGGAGTAGGGAGGGTGGGGAGGATAATGGAGACGAGTGACAGAATATATCTAGAATATATCATCACGGTTAATTGACTTTCTACAAGAAATCTATAGTTATACGTCTCCATGCAGGAATGTGAACTACAATAATTATCATATAACAACGAGGCATCGCACGAATGCGTCGACTCACTACACACCTGGCTATGGTGCGCTATCATCATTTAATAACCAGAGTCGTGATTCTCGTTGCTTCTCATTCGTGTTTCTAAAGGGGCTGTACACTATTGGTTGAGGTGGGGATTGAGGTTTATATCATTCCTAAGTGAGATGAGAAGAAACCTCTTATGAAATATTAAAGAGCATGTGATTTTAAGAAGAATTCAACATTATTTATTTGATGAAAATTGGTTTTCAAATGGCTGAGATATAAAAAGTGTAAATAATAAAAGACTACAAGCCACGCCTTTTATGAGGATCTCTGTGTATCACCTTGTTTTGGGATATCTCAGCCATTTCAAAACAGATTTTCATAAAATAAACTTTTGATACCCCTTAGAATTGCATGGTCTTTGACATCCTTTAAGAGTGGTTTCTGAATATCTCGCAAAACGTTAAAAGCTATATCCTCATCTCGACCAGAACTGTACACACCCTTTAAACAGCGAGCCCGTATTGTTCTGCATTTGGGGATACAAACTCGACTGGCAGAATGAATTTCGTCATGAGTTGCACACTTACTGGGTAGGCTAAAGTCGGGAAGGTCTTGGAACTCAAAGTTGCAACCTGTAAATCGAAAATCAATAAGTCCTTGGAAGACAGAACAAGGGCAGGGTCTTGCAGAAGACCGACTCAGGAACACTGGATCTGTAGAATCATACCAATCCTGGCAATATGCTTTCGGATTGATGGTACCTGTAGGATTGTCATCTAGACGGTAAATGTATCTCCCTAGCAGACCTGTGTTTCCAACTGTATTGTCTGGTCTGTAGCTTTCGGCGATAGCTTCAGGTGAGTTCTGATTAAATGCGTTGAAGATGCTTGTTCCAATATTGTAGCCTCTCTGTGCGACTACAGTCTGTGAGTTTGTATTCCATAGCATACTCTCTTGTTGAAACAACATTAATATTCCACTGTGGACGTTGTCAGTGAATAGAATAGCCTGGTAGATGATAATCTGCGAATAAAGATAACAAGCAGAAATGCTATTAGACAGGTGTGTATTTTTAAAGAAACGTGGGGGTCGGGGCGGTGAGAGTGATGAAAGAGGGTGAACAAGTGTGTGGTTTACTGGTAGTGTTAAGGCTGATTAATTTGACATTATGGATTATCTCGTGAATGTAGATGTGGCGTATGTGAATGAATCTCGTTATATCAAAGTAAGAAAGTTTGATTCAAAAGAACTGACACGGACTGTGCATAAGGATTGTAATGTGTCTATAGTAATCGCAAACATTTTATTTAGACGCTAATATATTAAGCAAGAATATTTGGGTATGGATGGTGACGTTAACATTTTTGTACGAACACCAAAATACCTTTTAAAGAAAGACAGAGAGTCAAAAAAATCTTGTTCTTTTTTATCACAGAGATATGAGTATCGTTGGAAGCGTGTTAGCAAGGTCCCAAATCCCAGTGTCCTGATTTTCATAATAATATTTTCACACCATAACGTATTAAAGCGATATAGTGTCAGGGCTACTTCGACCTTACTTCATCTGTGTCTGATACTTGTCCAGGAGGCTTAATGTCCACCCACGTGATAACGACTGCAAATGTAATGCCATCTAGGAAGGATTGGGACTGGATTTCCTCAATACCAAGATCGGTAGCTGTTTCGATATTTTCCACCAACTTGGCACGAATATCGTCGAAATCTTCATCCGGGGCAGATCGCCCATCATACACCTTTAGACGATGAAAAAAAAAGACAGAAAAATCATCACCACTGGCACTGTTTACCATCGGGAGCAGTGAATAAAGAAAAGAATGTTCAAGATATCACATTTGATGCATATATGTAGGTAGGTCAGTTGTATCACAAGAAATTTAAACATAAAACGTTTGCGATAAAGCTCAGAGTATAAGGAGATATCACTATTTTTCTCACCAAACCATAACTGCAGAGTTTAGTTTAGAGATATTTTTGTTATAACTATTGTTCACATTTTGAATATTTAACAATAGTTAAGATTAATTATGCTCATTCGAAATTTAACTTTGGTTGTTCCTATTTGTAACTCTCATTTTAGAACTATTTTGAAGCCGTAAAGCTGAATTTTTGTTAAGATCTGCATAATGGTTAAAAAATGCCTTTAAAAGCGAAATGAAAATGAAATTTTCAAAGGGTGATCCACTTATATGATGAGATTAGTTCGTGTCAGATCTGTCATTCGAACCAAATACAAATCCGTTCTTCTTTTTCCCCTTATGCTCTAAAAGAGAGGATATTGTGACATTTGTGTAAAATCATGTATTTTTTGTTACGCCTTGTCATAATTTTGATGATATTTGGTTGGGGGAAAATGGCAGTTCTGCGGTAGTTCCATTTTAGTTAATGTTTATAATGTTGTTTGAACGTATTACATCGGTCACACTATAAACAGTTTTTACCTGAAAGAAAATCTTGGGGTCACCGGCCGTGATATCAACAGCTGCACCAAACACGGAGACAGCGGGATTGCTATTAAGTTGATCGTTTACCGTGTATTGTGAAGGGTTGATATACCTTTCACAGTTGGCTTGTGTCGTTTCCCAAAATTCGATCACACCGGTCGCTGTAAACTGTTGTGAGGAAAAGTTGAATACAGGGTCAATAACTGACTGTTATTTACAGACTTCATTGTGGCATAATTATCGCAAGAATATTTGCAGCATTGCCTTAGACGCATGTAGTATGACTTTTAGGCAGTAAATAGACATGATTTCACGTATTCACGGTACATTCAGACATCAAAATATTTGCATCTTGACAGACAACATTTTCATTTCAGAAAGAATGCTTGAAGGAATTGATGACAGTGGCATCTACAGTAAAGCAAGAGAGTTATCATAGGATATCAAATTTCCTCCACTTAGTTCCTGTTATAACGCCAGATACATATATCTCTACATTTCTGTCTAATTTAGAAAGAGAAGAGAGGGTGACCGATACAGAGCTCAAATTAATATATTTGCAAAGGCGAGAACAATAGTTCTTCAGCATTGCAGCATGTTAGATGTATGGTGTCGGAAAATAAAACCACCTAGTATTTGAATACAATTAAAAATAAATAGTTACTGATATAATGTCTGAAATCCTTGCTATAATTAAATGTACTATTTTCTGAATACTAAGCAATGGACTTTAGATGAAATGTTAATTTTTTTTTTTTGCTATTGTCTATTGTTATTACGTTCCCGCGTTTCTGCAAGCTCACAAACTTTTACATATACTGAAATGTCAAAAACAGCAACGCTTCGTATAGGTACATCATATCTAGCATGGTTTCTTGATTTTACCGTTATGTGTGAGTAGAAGCTATCTCCAATTGGGAATCCTGTGTCGATATCCACAGTGTGAAAGGTACAGTTCGTGTTCACATTTGATGTGCTAAGCGTCAAAAGGTCCTCGTCACCAACCTCAGTTCCGTAGCTAAAATAAATCAACTCTGAAAGATATTGAAATACATAATGACATTTGATTACTTCAAGACTGATAAACAGCTACCCAATTCCTCGCCAACAGCTAGGGTCGAGTTCAGTGTACATACTGACCCTTTTCAGGTCAAAATCAGCGTTTCAATTTGCGTTTTTTTAAACACGGTTGCGTAATTCTCATTTTCATATAAACGTCGTTTCAAAACGTCGTTTCAAAACGCACAAACACTGTGCGTTAAGATCGGCGTTTCTGACTAATCACTTTTCACAGAGAACCATAAACGCAAAACACATGATATACGCGTTTAAATGATGTCTTTTCTATCTCTAGTAAAATCTCTTGAAAATGGGCGTCCCAGGCCAGCCGACATTTCGATTACCGTACTGCACGATGTAGAAGATGCAGGTGTTAATCGCTCGAAATCTACTGTGCATACACAGACACGTTAATACATAAAGTGCTCACTGCCACGAAATCCCATTTTGTCAACAATGTGTCGATAAAAGAAATACATGTGTATTCTATCATTGGCTACACTCCATACTTGTGTCATGACAGAATAATCAAAATGATATCATCTGGTATTTAATAGTCGCAACATGAAAATGCACACATTTAAACCAGAACTTCAGAAATTTGACCTATCACTGCTGCTACGAAGCAATCGCAAACACTCTTTCCAAGGCTCGAAGAAACTGAGCATAAACAGTACTCCCGTGAGCAGAGTTTTGAACCAGGGTCAATACGCTGTTTCTGTCTGCGAAGTCGAGCATAAACACACCCCATCACTACACGAGAATGAGACAGTAATTCGACGGGAATTCAATCTATTGCTCAGGACTCACCGTAACATTCAAGTCCATTCCCGAAATATCCGGTGTTACACGTGCACTGGAAAGAGCCTGGCTGGTTGGTGCAGTTCGCGTTCTCACCACAATTGTGCGTGTTATCGGAACATTCATCGACATCTGTGGGGGGGGGGGGGGGGATGTACAATTCAAGTTTAATGAAGAAACGAGAGTGGCAATGGATGGTTTGTGTTCCTGTCAACTGTTTCTCCGGCCCCGGACACCCGGGCACTAGCGGGGACTGTGGCCCCTCTAAACTTACAAATCCCCGCCGTGTTCCCCGCAGGGCAGGGCATTTTCGGCGGCAATTCAACGACTAAGTCCAGGCCCCCCCCTTTCTTCGGAAACTTTTCTTTTCAATCGTGGACAAAGTCCCTTCCCCAGCACCACGGGAGAACTTAAGTCTAGCCATGTTGGGAGAAAGTTTTAAATGTTAATTTCGAATTAGAATATTCTCACGCACTATGGATGACCTCTGCCTACGAGGCTTCATATTTCACCGAGGTGTCTTGTAATGTTAACGCAAAAGTGTATAATGTTTATTATAGTGTCTCTGTACGTCTTTGTGTGCACTTGGAGATGGATATGCGATGCTGATTTTAATTTCCAATGCGTCTGTGTATGTTTGTCGAATGCACGGCAAATGCTGACAGAATACATTATTATATTTCCCACACGCATCAGTTTTCCGGCTCCAAATGACATGCTGAATAGATTCGAATATCGAACAATATCTTAATTCTGCTGACGTTTTACCTACCGCAAAATCTACTTTCAGAGGGCTATTGTTTCCTTATAAAATTGAATGTCGGACTATTCAATCTATTCGTGTCCCCTTTCTTCTCAAGCCATTTTAGGTGTAAAAAAGCCAGCAGCTATGGTATGAAACCGCGTACTGTACACATAGTGGACATTTTTTTTTCGTGATTATTTTCCGCACCTTTTCTTTTTAATTTCGTGAACATCACCCAGCTCCAGGTTTTGCACACTAAAACTTAATTCTTGCATCATTCCACCATTTTCGGAGACGTATAGATACTTCGGATATTATACCGGCCTACAAAAGAGGGCATTTTATGCACGACGGCATTTCTGTGCGCATTATAGGTGCCTTACGCTGCATGCAATCCCGCTAAAATTTCCAAATGAATTTGATGAGTGACAATTCCCCGCCAACCAGTGTACATCCCCGACGAGATCCCAGCTCAAATTCCAAGCCAAAATGGACAACATCGAGCCACCACCATAACCCCGCACATGGTCCCCGCCCGACATGGGTGTCTGCACACGAGCCACCGCCACAACCTCGTGCATGGTCTCCGCCTGGCAGGTACTTCGGCCTGGACAAATCTCGACAATACCTGCGAGTAGCCCAGTAGTGCTTGGGTATCCGCGGGCCGGAGAAACAATTGATAGGCACACAAAAGGTATTGTATATTTTTGGTTGAGACCAACTTCAGGTTTCTAACATTTTTGATGACATAATGAGAAATCTCCTTTGCAATGTGAAGGAGGGTCTAAACCTAAGAGGAATTCAACGTTTGTTTGATGAAAATTGGCTTTGAAATGACTGAAATATCTGAAATAGATATATCCTAATAAAATGATGGATCCATCTTTTATTGTGATCGTTTTCATTTACTTTGTTTCAGGAAGTCTCCGCCATTCCAAACTGATTGCCATCAAATAAATGTTGAATTCCTCTGAGAATGATATGCAGCTATGTACTACTGGTTTCATGGTTTCTGGAAGAATGTTTAAAGACCAATACTTATCTCCACCAGTACAATACCAACCCTTTAACTGGAAACTTTTCAATCAAATTGAAAACCGTAAATGAAACCGTTTCGATTTTGCCCATTTGAGTCTCATGAGGTATGATAAACAACAATAGTAACACTTGCTTCCAGGATCTCTACAAAGTCAAATGTGGGATTCTACCTACTAAACACGTTGCTCTGTTAAAAATATTTGCGTATAAAATTGGGGACTATGAATTTTCGAGTAGACGTAAACCTTTAGGTTTTTGTTTAGCTTAGCTCTTCTAATATTTTCTACGTTTGTTGGTCATTGTAACATATACTTTGTTTAAAACGACGTTTTAACAAATTTGCACAAATCTGTCTGCTTATACATTGTATATATTATAATTTTCAGTTCATTTCATGGAAATGAATATGGATTTGAACGTTAAACTCATAAACACCACCATGAGTTCATTATCAATTCTATATCTACATTATCCAACAAAACGTCTATAGACAAGTTAATTCAATCTCAGCATCTATTGCGGGGGGTAGTTGCTGTAATTAAACATGGCAGCCACCAAAATCCTATGCTATGAAGTTACAGATAATCATTGGCTAAAGCACTAAACCTGTGCAATTGTATCCGTCATCTGCGAGAAAAAATCCATCCAGACAGCTGCAAACGAATGAGCCCGCTGTATTCGTGCACCTTCCGTTTTCGCTGTCGCATGGTGAGCTGTTTTCTTCACATTCATTGATGTCTTCGGTAGAAAGAGAGATGTAAAAGCATCAGAATAAGGTTTCGTTGATACAAAAGTGATAAATCTATAACAGTATGTAAGTCCTACATTTATATACCGTAACGTGCAACACATTGCCATTGGCAGTAGTTTGCTGTTTATCTTTACTGAAAACAATACAAAAAATGAAATATTAGCACTTTCACTTGATCTTGGACCTTTGACCTTACAACCCCAAACTTTCCCAGAAAGTTTCATCTGATAACACATGTATACACTAATTTTTAGAAAAAAAAAAATCTTCAGACGATGCGTAGATCGATATGGGAGAGATAACAAAATTGTGAGGGAATTTGGCCCTTGACCTGTGACCCATGACCTTTGACCCACGACCCCCCCCCCCCCCCCCCCAATAGTAAGATAATCACTGGCAGGCAGTACGTGCATACATATCAGTACCATGAAGTATGCCCTGTGCAAATTCCAAGATATGAATAAAAATGAAATTTTAGCAAGTTCACTTGACTTTACGGCCCGAAACGTTTCTCATACTTTCCTTTTCATGCAATACATGCGTATACCACGTTTCAAGAAAATACGTTTCAGCATTACAGACATAATATGCAGGATATAGTGACATTTTACGAATTGACCTAGCCCTGGCGGAGACATCAGAATGTTTTATGAAAAAGAAAAAAATATTGAAATATAATTCCAATTCTCATAATGATACCAAATGTTAGCATAACGTAGAAGAAGAATTCCTCGTTCAGAAATTATGAACAACTAAAGTTTGACCATGATGACTTTTACATACGTTACACGGAACAATAATATTTGCATAACAGGAAAGTCCATTTGAATTGAATTTTACATCATTTAAAAACCTTATAGTTTGCTCTTTCAGAATTTGCTTTTAAATAAAAATCCAGCTCTGGCGATGTTTTTTCTGCTGCTTTTGTGGCGGCAGGTTCACACTTTTCAGAAAGACATTATTGTGTATCGTTTCATGATATCCATAGTGACATTTTTCATGTCAAATCTAGAGCACCCAACAGCCCAATGGGTCTGTTTTTTGGGCCCCCTGTTATTCTTGTTGCTGCTACCTATTGTGTGTAATTTGAAAATCAACTGTTAAAAACGGATTTTTTATTTTCAAAGAGCAAGCATTGTTCTCTTAAAAGGTAAAATGTGTGACGTAGACAAAATGCATTGTCCTACTGAATAGTTAATGGTACTTTACGGACAATAAATCATTACTCTCTATCATATGAATGATTACACCGTGATAATGATTTCCATTTAGCTGTAATTTCCGCTCCCTGTGTAACGTTTGTCACTTATCCTTTAATAAACAAGACGATCAACATCTTCCAGATATAATATCAAAGATGCATGTATAATATTACCGAAGGCGGTTATTTTTTTTTTGCTTATATATTTTGAGGTTAAATATGACTCAAACTGAAAAAGACTCCGATGAATGAGCTGAAGTTCTTATGCATAGACCTTTAGTTCATTCTGTGAGTCATTGTGATCTTGATTGTTTTGAATTTGCGTTATTCAATCCATGTCAATAAGTAATATTTTATTCCGTTGCTTTATGGTTTACGGAATTTATCCATGCTTTTACATATTGAGTTGAAACATTGTATGTTCGTGTTTTCGTTCTTGTTTTTTTTACGACCCTCCTTTTAAGCAGGTGCATGATCTGTGAAAAGACTATTCCGAGTTTAGAAGGAAAAATACATCAATTTTTAAAGCTATACAGGTTGAATGTTTATTGCTCAGTGAGAGCTCATATATTGACCTTTTCATGGACTACAGATACAAATGCAATTGTAGAGAAAATCAACATGTTTAAAATTGATCGAGCATGAAGTTGATAAATCCATAATTTGTTTCTTGAAGAGTGGATAAAGGGCTCAATATCCATACTGACTTTACAAAAGTGAGCCTCTACGCAACCCAAAAACGTTTTACTTTAGCGTGTATTATTATACCAACCTAGAATTGGCGTGGGCTGCTTTCATAAGCCGTAGACCCCATGTCTTGCAATTTGGTTCAAAGCATTATGTGAGGCAAGCGATCTGCAGTCGTACTTATAAGAATTCAAAAAAGAGGTAGTCCAGAACAGATGAAGGCAATGAAAACCCACCTGTACACCTGGGTAGTTCATTCACTTCGGTTCCATTGTAATCATACAGATTTGCCGACAAAATAGCACCATCCACACAAATAGTTGGTTCAATCTGGTACCCAGAGAGACAACTGCAGCCCCCTTCCTGATTGAAACGCTGGCCGCTCTCAAACTGGATCGAGTTACACATAATGGCTGTCCGGGAAGTGTCGGCTTGTACAAAGACGCATCCTGGTTATGAAACGTAAATAAGAAATGTAGAAGTCCACGTATTCCGATCCGACTTACTTTAAGGAATGTTGACTGCTTGGAAATCATCGTCTACTTCTGCTATAATAACAAGAAAAAAATACATCGCAATACTCTTTAAAATGATACTCTGCTGTAAGAATGGACTCTCGCAAAGCATTATAAACATCCATTATACATGCCTTCAGCAACAGGTGGTGGAGGGAGGATCGAAGTTGTGGAAAGAGCTGTTGTAGTTGAAACAGTCGTAACGACAGTCGTTGGTGCTGCGGTTGTTACATCTGTTGTTACTTCTGTGGTCACTGGTGAAGTGGTAGCATCAGTAGTAACTAAAGTGGGAGATTCGTGTGTATAAAGTTATCTATAAATGGGGATACTAAAAAAAACAGGCTGAAATTCTACAAAAAATAGTGAAATATAGTAAGTGTACATTGGTCAAGATCACTTTCCAATCCATTTTGAACTTTCTTAAAATTATCGTATACAAACCTTCAGTGGTTTCAGGGGCTGTTGTTACTTCCGTTGTTGTAGGAGCTGTTGTTGCATCAGTAGTTGAAACAGTAGTAACGACAGTCGTTGTTGCTGCGGTTGTTTTATCTGTTGTTACTTCTGTGGTAACTTTTGAAGTGGTAACAGTCGTAGTAACAAAAGTGGGAGAAACGTGAGTATTATGTTCTCTATGAATAGGGAAACTCAACAACAACAAGAAAGAAGAAAGACACAATTCTTATATGCATAAATACTCTAAAACTCTGTTGTTAGTCTGTGGTTGTAGGGGTGACGTGGTAACATTACTAATAAATAAAGTGGCAGAAATGTGTGTGCTATGTTGTGTATTAACACGAATACTAAACAAACAAAAACCAGATAGAAAAAAATTTCTTAGTGTTTATTTCTATAACAAAAAATATTGAATTATACTTACATTGGTCAAGATCACTTTCCAATTCGATTCAGAAGACAGAAAAGAATATGAGTTCTTTCAGGAAATATAATGAAAGACTTATGATTGACTTTGTCGTCCAAACGTTTCACTTAAATATGATGTGAGTCCTCAAGTGAAATCAAGTGTTTCGACTTTTTGTAGGTCTTGTCATACATGGTCACATAATTATGTTTCAGTACAATGGGCTTTCTTAACATTATCGGGTACAAACCTTCAGTGGTTTCAGAGGTTGTTGTTACTTCCGTCGTTGGGGGAGCTGTTGTTACATCAGTAGTTGAAACAGTAGTAGCAACAGTCGTTGGTGCTTCGGTTGTTACATCTGTTGTTACTTCTGTTGTGACTTGCGAGGTAGTAGCATCAGTGGTAACTAAATTGTGAGAAACGCGTGAATCATGTTGTCTTTTATACCAATACTGTCAAAAAAAAAAACAGAGAGAAAAAAATTTCTCATTATCAATTTCTAGACAAATATTGAAATAATAAGCATTGGTCAAGATGACTCTGCAATATTCATTTCTTGAGGACAGAAAAAGAAATCTTCTTTAAGGATCCATTATCAAAGACTTATGATTGACTTTGTTTTTCAACCGTTTCACGTTTCTTTGTTTCTTGAGTCCTTATGTAAAATCAAGTGGTGCGACTCTTTGCTGGTTTTGTCATACACTTTCTTATATACCTATGCATTAAGACACTGATTATCTTAACATCATCAGGTATAAATCTTCAAATGTTTCAGAGACTGTTGTTATTTCCGTAGTTGGAGCAGCTATTGTTTCATCTGTAGTTGAAAGAGTAGTAGCAACAGTCGTTGGTGCCTCGGTTGTTACATCTGTTGTTACTTCTGTGGTCATTTCTGACATGGTATAGCATCGGTGCTAAGTAAATTGTGAAAGACGTGTGTATTATGTTTTCTTTTATCTTTATAGCGATGCTGAACAACAACAAAAAGTAGATACAAATAATTCACTATCGCTTTTTCCAGACAATATAATAATGTACATTGTTGAAGATTACTTTGCAATCATTTTTTATCAGGAAGAAAGTTATTTCTCTTTCCGGATCGATTATGAATATATTATATACCTGTGCATTAATACATTAATTGTCTTAACATTTCTCTTTAAGGATCGATTATGAAAGACTTATGATTGACTTTGTTGTTCAACTGTTTCACCTTTTTGTGTCCTCAGGTAAAATCAAGTTGTTCAACTTTTTGCTGGTCTTTTCATACACGTTCATAATATGCATTAATGCAATGATTTCCTTAACATTATCTTGTACAAACCTTCAGTAGTTTCAGGGGCAGTTGTTACTTCCGTAGTTTGAGGAGCTGTTGTTGCATCAGTAGTTGAAAGAGTAGTGACAATAGTGGTTGGTGCTTCGGTTGTTACATCTGTTGTTACTTCTGTTGTTGGTGGAGCTGTTGTGACATCAGTAGTTGAAAAAGTAGTAACAACAGTCGTTGATACAGTGGTTGTGACATCTGTTGTTACTTCTGAGGTCACTGGTGAAGTGGTAACATCGGTAGTAACTAAAGTGAGAGAAACGCGTGTATCATGGTCTCTATGAATTAAAAAACTCGACAACAACAAAAAAGAGAAAAAAACACAATTTTCTTATTCATAATACTCTAAAACTCTGCTGTTAGTCTGTGGTTGTTGTCGGTGAATTCGTTGTTGTGGATTCTTCACTTCGTGCAGAAGTTCCACCTGTACCTATATACAAGTGTACAATTGAGAGCAGAAAAAAAGAGACAAGACAAAAGAGAGCAAAATGACATCAGCGTATAATAAGTTACTCCATACAGCAATTTGGCAAGAAGATCGTCACTATACACCAAAGGAATGAACAGTGTACAAGTGTACGAAATACAAATGTGTGCTCGTAACTACTGGCATGACTGGTGTCGTCGTCGTGAGGGAGTTCGTTGTTGTGGTTCCTTTACTTCGTGCAGAACCTTCTGTTCCCCAAAGTGCATAATTCAGAGCAAAAAGTAAAATAAAAAAAGAGGGACATAGCATCAAATATAAGAATAGTAAACCTACACAGCAATCAGGTAATAAGATCGTTTCTCTACTACCTAAACATTTTTCCAGTGTGAAATAACATCAGTTGAATAACACATCACTTGTAGCAGCATCGTCTGAAATCTTAACAAATTTCAAATTAAGTCGATTCTCGGTGCACGAACATATCTCCCTCCAGACCATCCCTCCGTTTTTGTTTTGTGTAGTTTCGTTCTGTTTGATATTGCGTCTTATCCAATGAAACCTAAAATTACAGCTATTACTTAAGCACTTCAGAGACGTCTTTAAAAGGATGGTATAGTATTGGTTGAGGTGAGGATTCAGCTTTTAACTTTTTTTAGAGAGAAACTTAAAAACCACTTTGTTAAATCTTAAGAGTGTACAATTTCAGGGGAATTCAAAGTTTAATTGGTGAAAATCGGCGGAGAAATAAGTTGAAAAAAAAAGCAAGGGGATCAATATATAAGGTGAGTCTCACCTTTTAGTTGGTTGGCTTATTTTTCATTGTATTTCAGCCATTGCAAAGCTCATTTTCAGCAAATAAACAATCAAATGTTTTTCAAAATGTATGACTTTTTATACTGCCTTAATTCATGAGAAGTTTCTCATTATATCAAAATCATATAAAAAAGTTGAAAACCTGATAAGCCCAATGTTCACTTTATCAGCTTTTGTTCGTTTGTTTCTTTGTTTTGTTTTGTTTTGTTTTCTGCTTATGTTTTAAGGGGAATAGCACAAGTACAGTAAAAAAATCTTGTTTATTCGTTATTTAGTTATCAAGAAGAGTATTATCGCAGCAATTATAGACTGCGATAAGACAATAATAACAACGCATTATTCAAAAGCAATGACCATTACGAAGATAAGAACTCAAATGTCCCGATTCTTTTCGTCATCAGAAAAAAGATACAAAAATGTAAAAAAAAAAAGAAAGAAAGAAAGAAAAAGTTTCAAAACTGCTGAGTGTTACCAGAATATCTGATGATACTTATGGATAAAGGAGCCTTTATTGGAAAAGTAAATTGAAAATGAACAAATGTCGATGTGAGACAAGACCTCATAACGTCTTGACAGCGATAATGCTTTCTTCAGGGATCTATGCATATCCTATAGCTTTCTTGCCTACGATAACATGATGCTTACCTGTGGTTGTCGGCGTTGTGGTGGGGGCATCTGTTGTAATGTCGATCAATGATGCTGGATGTAGGGATATGTAAGATACAGCATTATGTATATGTTTGGTTAGATGGCGTTTTTCGTTCTTTCTTTTTTTAAAAATTTTTTTAAAAATTGAATTGATATTCTGCTACACATTTCAGAGTTCTTCTCAGTGGTACGTCTTCCTGTTCATTTTCCATAACTGCTGACATGAACAATTACCTTTAGTTCTCAGAGGTATATTAACAATACAGTAAACACACTTCATATCGGCATGGTTACATAACGAAAACAGACAAAGAGTTAAGTCTGCCTCGAGTTTCTATTTTTTTAAATCCAAATTAATTGATTGGAACAAGCAAAACAAAACAAAACATGTTTGACAACAAAAATGATAGTAAAGCGCTCACGTTGTCCAATTATCTTTGTTTGCCTTTTTTTAATGTTGACAGCATTTCTAAATACTGAGGGCGTAAACCTATCTGACGTAATAACAGTAACGGTTCACGCAAACTCACCAGTCACGTCGATGCTCTCCAATGTGATGTTATTTCTGGCGTTGTCATCTAGAGTTAAGTTGGTAGGTGAGCTCGCTATGTTCTCCGCCTGCATTCCAAGCTCGTTGGCAGCAGCTGCGGACTCAGCGCCGAGAGTCACATTCATGTCGGCTCCGACACTTCCACTGAAGAATCTCCACACGGAACAGGTCAGTCGTTGGGGGATCAGGCCTCCAGCTTGAAAAAACAGCTGCCTGAACTGTCGGCATATCAAGGTGAAGGTTTAGAATTCGGTCATTTATTCTGCAACCATAAAACAGCGACACTACCTAAAATGCATTGCAGGCTGACAAGGCAAATTGTAAGCATCTTTCTACAGGATATCCAGTCATAGTCATTTGAACTTAGATAATACTTATATACCAATAACTCCAAACAAACTGCTCAAAAAAAAAAGCAACTCTTGGACGTCACAAACGAGCAGTTTCCATACAAGCACCAAAAAAGAAAAAATGGCGCTCTTCTAACAATAGCCGCGTCGATTGATAAACCATCCTTTTGAACTAATGCCTTATTCTGGGATATTTAGTATGGTTTTTTTTTTAAGTTAAGACCCAAATTTGTTCTATCATGCTCTTAAGAAATCTATATAGCCTTATATTGACTTTCCAGTACCATGATTATAGCATTGGTCAGTGATTGAGCTAAGCTTTAAAGCATGGGGGAAAAAAACAAACCACTTTGAATATACGAAAACAAACATGCTCACAAGCACGGAAAAATTGGGGCAGTTATAAGGCATATTACAACTTTAACAAAACATAAGCGTGTTTTTTTTTGTTGTTGTTTGTTTCAAATGCAGACAACTATTCAAAATACGAGCAGTGCTTTGCAGGTTTAAGTCTATTTGCAGTTTATCTAATACGGTTGTGTGATTTTATAAGCAGAGCAACCCCTTCCCGCCAGCCCAGGGTAGAGGGACAGCAGGCGTGCGCCATAAATCTGTCCATGAAATTCAGTTTCCCCCCCCCCCCAAAAAAAAAAAGTGTAATTGATTACTCACTCGTAGATTTGTGCTTTTTTAAATTGGTATGTTTTTTATTTCTTTCTCTCTTGATTGCAAAAAAAAAGTAGACTTAAAAAAAAAAGAAAGTCTACCAAATCTAGGAAAACATTTTTCTTTTTAAATCCTGTTAGTTTTCAAAGGTTTTTCATTATAGGGGATTCTTTTATTATGAAAAATAGACATATTGACTATCCCCTACCCCCTCCTCGACTTTTCAGAGATCGACTGAAAAAGAGGGGGAAGGAAACATTGAGCAGTGTTGTTAGGTTTGCGAATGAGGAACAGCCTGCAAAAAGTCCGCGAAGGGACGGGATAGGGTTAAAAACTTAATATAATTGATGGGTACTAGAGCGAAAAAACGCTTTCGCCACCCAAGTTTAAAAACAGTTGCGGAATTAGATATGTAAGAGAGAGAGAGAAATAAATACATGCTGTTCTAAGACTTTAGATACAGGCATATTAAAAACAAAAATCAGTAAATAACCGAATGCTATTCGACAGTGAGAGGTAATGGCAATTGATGAATTTTATATTTTCACTGTCTTACCGTAAAACAGAATATAGCCTCATACTCTCGGAATCTCTCTGAAATTCTGTTACTTAGATCATTGTCAAAGTCAACGTCCTCGTAGTTTATTGCAGATATGATGAATATGACGGTAACTTGGACTTCGTAGAGTGCTAAAATGGGCAAGAACGAGAAAGGAGGAATATTAAATGTGAGACGCAGGCATGACGTCGACATTAATATGTTCTTCCAAGATCTGTTTAAATTGTTGAAGTTCATTTTCATTTAATTGTTTTTGGTAAAAGCAATCAAAATATAAGTATTGATCCTGCGCGAAATTACCAAAAGTGGCAAATACATAATTTGCTTGTGTATATCTGCCTATAGGCATGTGTCTGTGTGTACATAGATAATTCTATGGGCCTATAATATGATGCAATAAAGTATTCTATAACATTTGATAGATAGCAAGATATCGCTGAGGCATGGTAGGCTGGACTCCCGAATCCCAATTATTATTGTTATTTTTTTTACTACTATAGTTACTATTAATATTATCATTATTTTTATTATCATTATCATTATCATTATTATTATTATTGTCATTATTATTTAGTTACCACTTCAGTGGTAACTAAAGTGTAAGAAACGTGTGAATCATGTTGTCTATAGATACTGAGCAAAACAAAAAAGAAAGAAAGAAATTTTTCACTACCAATTTCCAGAAAAATATTGACATTATGTAAATTTTTCAAGGTCACTGTGTCATTCATTTCACGAGGACAGAAAAAAATCTATTATCAAAGACTTATGATAGACTTTGTTTTTCAGCCGTTTCACATTTCTTGAGTCCTCAAGTAAAATCAAGTGGTGCGACTTTTTGTTGGTTTTGTCACACACTTTCTTATAGACCTATGCATTAAGGCATTGACTTTCATAATATCATCAGGTACAAACCTTCAGTTGTTTCAGGGGCTGTTGTTACTTTCGTAGTTGCAGTAGTTGTTGTTTCATCAGTAGTTGAAAGAGTAGTAACAACAGTGGTGGGTGCTGCGGTTGTTACATCAGTTGTTACTTCTATTCAATTCAATTCAATTCAAAGTTTATTTCATTTTTCGACAAAACATATCTTTCACTTCTTTTGATAAGAGAGAATAAGGTTAAATAGAACATAGTGAAATGAAAAGACTGTACAACAATTGAGGACCTATAGTAATCATACGTTTTACAGTAAAAAAGAAACAGAAGTGATCAAAGTGAAGTACATGTATACCGTTGCTTAAAGTGCGAAAAATGGAGGGACCCACTAAAAGGACAGAGCTTGTAGTATGTGGGCTTCTCTGAAAAGAACATCGATGGAAAGATAAATTAAATCATCGTAGATGAAAAAAAAAATAACAGGGTGGAAGAAGTCTGGAAGCCCACTGAAAGACCACTTCTGTGGTCACTTGTAATGTGGTAGCATCGGTAGTAACTGAATTGTGAAAAACCACGAGTATATAGTGTTTTCTCTTTATAGCGATGCTAAATAACAACAACAAAAATCAGATACAAATAATTTACTTTTTATTGGTTTTTTTCAGGCACTTATGGAAATGATGTACATTGTTCAAGATTGCTTTGCAATTAATTTCTTACAGAAAGAGAATAAATTCTCTTTCCGGATCGACTATGAATAATATTTATATACCTGTGCATTAATACATTAATTTTCTTAACACTTCTCTTTCGGGATCTATTATAAAGACTTATGATTAACTTTGGTGTTCAACTGTTTCACTTTTTTCAGTCCTCACGTAAAATTAACTGGTTCGACCCTTTGTCGGCTTTGTGATACACTTACACGTAATGTACGAATATATTTGTTTTCTTAACGCAATCGGAAACAAACCTTCAGTGGTTTCAGGGGTTGTTGTTACTTCCGTTGTTGGAGGAGCTGTTGTTACATCAGTAGTTGAAACAGTAGTAGCAATAGTCGTTGGTGCCTCGGTTGTTACATCTGTTGTTACTTCTGTGGTCACTTGTGACGTGGTAGCATCGGTAGTAACTAAAATGTGAAAAATTGTGTGTATTATGTTTTCTTTTCTCTTTATAGTCATGCTGAACAAGAACAACAACAACAACAAAAACAGATACAAATAATTTACTTAATATTGATGTGTTTGTTTTGGTTTTTTTTTTTGTCAGATACTACATGGAAATGAAGTACATTGTTCAAGACTACTATGCAATTCATTTTTTACCGAAAGAGAATAAATTCTCTTTCCGGATAGATTATGAATATATGTCATGTACCTGTGCATTAATACATTAAGTTTCTTAACATTTCTATCTGGGATCAATCATGAAAGACTTGTGATTGACTTCGTTGTTCACCTGTTTCACCTGTTTTTAGTCCTGAATGCTATACATTGGTCAAGATTACTTTGCAATTCTCTTCACGAAGACAGAAAAAGAAATATCCTTAAGGATCCTTATCAAATACTTATGATTGACTTTGTTTCTGAACCATTTTCATTTCTTGAGTCCTCATGTAAAATCAAGAGTTGCGACTTTTTGCTGGTTTTGTCATATACTTTCTTACATACCTATGCAATAAGACATTGATTTTCTCAACATCATCAGGTACAAACCTTTAGTTGTTTCAGGAGCTGTTGTTACTTCCGTAGTTGGAGGAGCTGTTGTTTCATCTGTAGTTGAAAGAGTAGTAACAACAGTCGTTGTTGCCTCGGTTGTCACATCTGTTGTTACATCTGTTGTTACTTCTGTGGTCACTTGTGACGTGGTAGCATCGGTAGTAACTAAAATGTGAAAAATTGTGTGTATTATGTTTTCTTTTCTCTTTATAGTCATGCTGAACAAGAACAAGAACAACAACAACAAACAGATACAAATAATTTACTTAATATTGATGTGTTTGTTTTGGTTTTTTTGTCAGATACTACATGGAATGACGTACATTGTTCAAGATTAGCATGCAATTCTTTTTTTACACAAAACAGAATAAATTCTCTTTCCGGATAGATTATGAATATATATCATGTACCTGTGCATTAATACATGAAGTTTCTTAACATTTCTATCTGGGGATCAATCATGAAAGACTTGTGATTGACTTCGTTGTTCACCTGTTTCACCTGTTTTTAGTCCTGAGGCAAAATCAAGTGGTTCGACTTTTTCTTGGCTTTGTGATACATTTACACATAATGTACGAATATATTTGTTTTCTTAACGCTATCGGAAACAAACCTTCAGTGGTTTCAGGGGCTGTTGTTACTTCCGTTGTTGGAGGAGCTGTTGTTACATCAGTAGTTGAAACAGTAGTAGCAATAGTCGTTGGTGCCTCGGTTGTTACATCTGTTGTTACTTCTGTGGTCACTTGTGACGTGGTAGCATCGGTAGTAACTAAAATGTGAAAAATTGTGTGTATTATGTTTTCTTTTCTCTTTATAGTCATGCTGAACAAGAACAAGAACAACAACAACAAACAGATACAAATAATTTACTTAATATTGATGTGTTTGTTTTGTTTTTTTTTTGTCAGATACTACATGGAATGACGAAAATTGTTCAAGATTAGCATGCAATTCTTTTTTTACACAAAGAGAATAAATTCTCTTTCCGGATAGATTATGAATATATATCATGTACCTGTGCATTAATACATGAAGTTTCTTAACATTTCTATCTGGGGATCAATCATGAAAGACTTGTGATTGACTTCGTTGTTCACCTGTTTCACCTGTTTTTAGTCCTGAGGCAAAATCAAGTGGTTCGACTTTTTCTTGGCTTTGTGATACATTTACACATAATGTACGAATATATTTGTTTTCTTAACGCTATCGGAAACAAACCTTCAGTGGTTTCAGGGGCTGTTGTTACTTCCGTTGTTGGAGGAGCAGGCAAAATCAAGTGGTTCGACTTTTTCTTGGCTTTGTGATACATTTACACATAATGTAGGAATACATTTGTTTTCTTAACGCTATCGGAAACAAACCTTCAGTGGTTTCAGGGGCTGTTGTTACTTCCGTTGTTGGAGGAGCTGTTGTTACATCAGTAGTTGAAACAGTTGAAACATCAGTAGTAGCAATAGTCGTTGGTGCCTCGGTTGTTACATCTGTTGTTGTTTCTGTTGTCACTTGTGAGGTAGTAGCATCAGTGGTAACTAGATTGTGAGAAACGTGTGAATCATGTTGTTTATTCATAGTGATACTGAGCAAAGACAAAATACATATAGATATGTTTTTTTTTTTTTCATTACCAATTTCCGGAAAAGATGTACATTGGTCAAGATTACTTTTCGATTCATTTCACGAGGACAGAAAAAGAAATCTTCTTAAGGATCCTTGTCAAATATTTATGATTGACTTTGCTTTCTGAACCGTTTCACATTTCTTGAGTCCTCGACATGTGAAATCAATAGGTGCGACTTTTTGCTGGTTTTGGCATACACTTTCTTATATACCTATGCAATAAGACATTGATTTTCTCAACATCAGGTACAAACCTTCAATGGTTTCAGGGGCTGTTGTTACTTCCGTTGTTGGAGGAGCTGTTGTTTCATCAGTAGTTGAAACAGTAGTAGCAGCAGTCGTTGGTGCCTCGGTTGTTACATCTGTTGTTACATCTGTTGTTACTTCTGTGGTCACTTGTGAGGTAGTAGCATCAGTGGTAACTAGAATTGTGAGAAACGTGTCGATCATGTTGTCTTTTAATAGCGATGCTGAGTTAACAAAAAAAAAAACAGCTTGAAATAATTTTTTCATTACCAATATCCAGACAAATATCAAAATGCTATACATTGGTCAAGATTACTTTGCAATTCTCTTCACGAGGACAGAAAAAGAAATATCCTTAAGGATCCTTATCAAATACTTATGATTGACTTTGTTTCTGAACCATTTTCATTTCTTGAGTCCTCATGTAAAATCAAGAGTTGCGACTTTTTGCTGGTTTTGTCATATACTTTCTTATATACCTATGTAATAAGACATTGATTTTCTCACATCATCAGGTACAAACCTTTAGTTGTTTCAGGGGCTGTTGTTACTTCCGTAGTTGGAGGAGCTGTTGTTTCATCTGTAGTTGAAAGAGTAGTAACAACAGTCGTTGTTGCCTCGGTTGTCACATCTGTTGTTACATCTGTTGTTACTTCTGTGGTCACTTGTGACGTGGTAGCATCGGTAGTAACTAAAATGTGAAAAATTGTGTGTATTATGTTTTCTTTTCTCTTTATAGTCATGCTGAACAAGAACAAGAACAACAACAACAAACAGATACAAATAATTTACTTAATATTGATGTGTTTGTTTTGGTTTTTTTTTTTGTCAGATACTACATGGAATGACGTACATTGTTCAAGATTAGCATGCAATTCTTTTTTTACACAAAGAGAATAAATTCTCTTTCCGGATAGATTATGAATATATATCATGTACCTGAGCATTAATACATGAAGTTTCTTAACATTTCTATCTGGGGATCAATCATGAAAGACTTGTGATTGACTTCGTTGTTCACCTGTTTCACCTGTTTTTAGTCCTCAGGCAAAATCAAGTGGTTCGACTTTTTCTTGGCTTTGTGATACATTTACACATAATGTACGAATATATTTGTTTTCTTAACGCTATCGGAAACAAACCTTCAGTGGTTTCAGGGGCTGTTGTTACTTCCGTTGTTGGAGGAGCTGTTGTTACATCAGTAGTTGAAACAGTAGTAGCAATAGTCGTTGGTGCCTCGGTTGTTACATCTGTTGTTACTTCTGTGGTCACTTGTGACGTGGTAGCATCGGTAGTAACTAAAATGTGAAAAATTGTGTGTATTATGTTTTCTTTTCTCTTTATAGTCATGCTGAACAAGAACAACAACAACAACAAAAACAGATACAAATAATTTACTTAATATTGATGTGTTTGTTTTGGTTTTTTTTTTGTCAGATACTACATGGAAATGACGTACATTGTTCAAGATTACTATGCAATTCATGTTTTACCGAAAGAGAATAAATTCTCTTTCCGGATAGATTATGAATATATGTCATGTACCTGTGCATTAATACATTAAGTTTCTTAACATTTCTATCTGGGATCAATCATGAAAGACTTGTGATTGACTTCGTTGTTCACCTGTTTCACCTGTTTTTAGTCCTCAGGCAAAATCAAGTGGTTCGACTTTTTCTTGGCTTTGTGATACATTTACACATAATGTAGGAATACATTTGTTTTCTTAACGCTATCGGAAACAAACCTTCAGTGGTTTCAGGGGCTGTTGTTACTTCCGTTGTTGGAGGAGCTGTTGTTACATCAGTAGTTGAAACAGTTGAAACATCAGTAGTAGCAATAGTCGTTGGTGCCTCGGTTGTTACATCTGTTGTTACTTCTGTTGTCACTTGTGAGGTAGTAGCATCAGTGGTAACTAGATTGCGAGAAACGTGTGAATCATGTTGTTTATTCATAGTGATACTGAGCAAAGACAAAATACATATAGATATGTTTTTTTTTTTTCATTACCAATTTCCGGAAAAGATGTACATTGGTCAAGATTACTTTTCGATTCATTTCACGAGGACAGAAAAAGAAATCTTCTTAAGGATCCTTGTCAAATATTTATGATTGACTTTGCTTTCTGAACCGTTTCACATTTCTTGAGTCCTCGACATGTGAAATCAATAGGTGCGACTTTTTGCTGGATTTGGCATACACTTTCTTATACACCTATGCAATAAGACATTGATTTTCTCAACATCAGGTACAAACCTTCAGTGGTTTCAGGGGCTGTTGTTACTTCCGTTGTTGGAGGAGCTGTTGTTTCATCAGTAGTTGAAACAGTAGTAGCAGCAGTCGTTGGTGCCTCGGTTGTTACATCTGTTGTTACATCTGTTGTTACTTCTGAGGTCACTTGTGAGGTAGTAGCATCAGTGGTAACTAGAATTGTGAGAAACGTGTCGATCATGTTGTCTTTTAATAGCGATGCTGAGTTAACAAAAAAAAACAGCTTGAAATAATTTTTTCATTACCAATATCCAGACAAATATCAAAATGCTATACATTGGTCAAGATTACTTTGCAATTCTCTTCACGAGGACAGAAAAAGAAATATCCTTAAGGATCCTTATCAAATACTTATGATTGACTTTGTTTCTGAACCATTTTCATTTCTTGAGTCCTCATGTAAAATCAAGAGTTGCGACTTTTGGCTGGTTTTGTCATATACTTTCTTATATACCTATGCAATAAGACATTGATTTTCTCAACATCATCAGGTACAAACCTTTAGTTGTTTCAGGAGCTGTTGTTACTTCCGTAGTTGGAGGAGCTGTTGTTTCATCTGTAGTTGAAAGAGTAGTAACAACAGTCGTTGTTGCCTCGGTTGTCACATCTGTTGTTACATCTGTTGTTACTTCTGTGGTCACTTGTGACGTGGTAGCATCGGTAGTAACTAAAATGTGAAAAATTGTGTGTATTATGTTTTCTTTTCTCTTTATAGTCATGCTGAACAAGAACAAGAACAAGAACAACAAACAGATACAAATAATTTACTTAATATTGATGTGTTTGTTTTGTTTTTTTTTTGTCAGATACTACATGGAAATGACGGACATTGTTCAAGATTACTATGCAATTCATTTTTTACCGAAAGAGAATAAATTCTCTTTCCGGATAGATTATGAATATATGTCATGTACCTGTGCATTAATACATTAAGTTTCTTAACATTTCTATCTGGGATCAATCATGAAAGACTTGTGATTGACTTCGTTGTTCACCTGTTTCACCTGTTTTTAGTCCTGAGGCAAAATCAAGTGGTTCGACTTTTTCTTGGCTTTGTGATACATTTACACATAATGTAGGAATATATTTGTTTTCTTAACGCTATCGGAAACAAACCTTCAGTGGTTTCAGGGGCTGTTGTTACTTCCGTTGTTGGAGGAGCTGTTGTTACATCAGTAGTTGAAACAGTTGAAACATCAGTAGTAGCAATAGTCGTTGGTGCCTCGGTTGTTACATCTGTTGTTACTTCTGTTGTCACTTGTGAGGTAGTAGCATCAGTGGTAACTAGAATTGTGAGAAACGTGTGAATCATGCTGTCTTTTAATAGCGATACTGAGTGAAGAAAAAAGAACCCAGCTTGAAATTTTTTTTCATTAATAATTTCCATACGAATATCAAAATGATATACATTGGTGAAGATAACTTTCCCATTCACTTAACGAGGACAGAAAAAAGAAATCTCCTTAAGTTTCCTTATTAAATACTTAAGATTGACTCTGCTTTCTGAACCATTTTCATTTCTTGAGTCCTCATGTAAAATCAAGAGGTGCCACTGTTTGCTGGTTTTGTCATATACTTTCTTATATACCTATGCATTAAGACATTGATTTTCTCATCATCATCAGGTACAAACCTTCAGTTGTTTCAGGAGCTGTTGTTACCTCCGTAGTTGGAGGAGCTGTTGTGTCGTCAGTAGTTGAAAGAGTCGTAACAACAGTGGTTGGCGCTTCGGTTGTCACATCTGTTGTTACATCTGTTGTTACTTCTGTGGTCACTTGTGCCATTGTAGCATCGGTAGGAAGGAAAATGTGACAAAAAGTGAGTATTTTTTTTTCTTTTCTTTTCATATTTATGCTGAACAACAACTAAAAACAGATAAAAGTAAGTTACTAAATATTTTGGGGTTTTTTCAGACAATATATGGAAATGACGTACATTGTTCAATATTACTATGAAATTCATTTTTAACAGAAAGAAAATAAATTCTCTTTCCGGATAGATTATGAATATAACTTTATCATATACCTGTGCATTAATACATTAATTTTCTTAACATTTCTCTTTCGGGATATATTATGAAAGACATATGAATGTTCAACTGTTTCACTTTTGTAAGTCCTCACGTATAATCAGCTGGTTCGACCTTTTGTCGGCTTTCTGATACATTTACTCATAATGTACGAATATATTTTAGCGCTTAGAGACATTTTATGTAATAACGCGCTATATAAATGTTGTGAATTATAATTATTACTATATTTGTTTTCTCAACGTTATCGGGAACAAACCTTCAGTGGTTTCAGGGGCTGTTGTTCCTTCAGTTGTTGGAAGAGCTGTTGTTACATCAGTAGTTGAAACAGTAGTAACAATAGTCGTGCCTCGGTACCTCTGTTGTTACATCTGTTGTTACTTCTGTTGTCACTTGTGAGGTAGTAGCATCAGTGGTAACTAGATTGTGAGAAACGTGTGAATCATGTTGTTTGTTTATAGTGATACAGAGCGAAGACAAAATACAGATAGAAATAATGTTGTCATTACCAATTTCCCGAAAAGATGTACATTGTTCAAGATTACTTTTCGATTCATTTCATGAGGACAGAAAAAGAAATCTTCTTAAGGAATCCTTGTCAAACACTTATGACTGACTTTGCTTTCTGAACCGTTTCAAATTTCTTGAGTCCTCGACGTGTAAACTCAAGAGGTGCGACTTTTTGCTGGTTTTGGCATACACTTTCTTATATACCTATAAAATAAAACATTGACTTTCTTAACATCAGGTGCAAACGTAGTTGAAAGAGTAGTAACAACAGTCGTTGGTGCCTCGGTTGTCACATCTGTTGTTACATCTGTTGTTACTTCTGTGGTAACTTGTGACGTGGTAGCATCGGTAGTAACTAAAATTTGAAAAATTGTGTGTATTATGTTTTCTTTTCTCTTGATAGTCATTCTAAACAACAACAACAACAACAAACACAGATACAAATGATTTACTTAATGTTGGTGTTTTTTTTTAGACACTATATAGATATGACGTACATTGTTCAAGGTTACTCTGCAATTCATTAAGGAAAGAGAATAAATTCTCTTTCCTGATAGATTATGAATACATATCACGTACCTGTGCATTAATATATTAAGTTTCCTAACATTCCTATCTGGGGATCTATCATGAAAGACTTGTGATTTACTTCGCTGTTCACCTGTTTCACCTGTTTTTAGTCCTTAGGCAAAATTAAGTGGTTCGACTTTTTCTTGGCTTTGTGATACATTTACACATAATGTACGAATATATTTGCTTTCGGAACGTTATCGGAAACAAACCTTCAGTGGTTTCAGGGGCTGTTGTTGCTTCCGTTGTTGGAGGAGCTGTTGTTACATCAGTAGTTGAAACAGTAGTTGCAACAGTCGTTGGTGCCTCGGTTGTTACATCTGTTGTTACTTCTGTTGTCACTTGTGAGGTAGTAGCATCAGTCGTAACTAGATTGTGAGAAACGTGTGAATCATGTTGTTTATTCATAGTGATACTGAGCGAAGACAAAATACAGATAGAAATAATTTTTTCATTTCCAATTTCCGGAAAAGATGTACATAGTTCAAGATTACTCTTCGATTCATTTCACGAGGACAGAAAAAGAAATCTTCTTTAGGATCCTTGTCAAATACTTATGATTGACTTTACTTTCTGAACCGTTTCACATTTCTTGAGTCCTCGACGTGTAAAATCAAGAGGTGCGGCTTTTGGCTGGTTTTGGCATACACTTTCTTATATACCTATGCAATAAGACATTAATTTTCTTAACATCAGGTGCAAACCTTCAGTTGTTTGAGGGGGTGTTGTTACTTCCGTAGTTGGAGGAGCTGTTGTTTCATCCGTAGTTGAAAGAGTAGTAACAACAGTCGTTGGTGCCTCGGTTGTCACATCTGTTGTTACATCTGTTGTTACTTCTGTGGTAACTTGTGACGTGGTAGCATCGGTAGTAACTAAAATTTCAAAAATTGTGTTTATTATGTTTTCTTTTCTCTTGATAGTCATTCTGAACAACAACAACAACAACAAACACAGATACAAATGATTTACTTAATGTTGGTGTTTTTTTAGACACTATATAGATATGACGTACATTTTTCAAGGTTACTCTGCAATTCATTTTTTGCAGAAAGAGAATAAATTCTCTTTCCTGATAGATTATGAATACATATCATGTACCTGTGCATTAATATATTAAGTTTCCTAACATTCCTATCTGGGGATCTATCATGAAAGACTTGTGATTGACTTCGTTGTTGACCTGTTTCACCTGTTTTTAGTCCTTAGGCAAAATCAAGTGGTTCGACTTTTTCTTGGCTTTGTGATACATTTACACATAATGTACGAATATATTTGTTTTCGTAACGTTATCGGAAACAAACCTTCAGTGGTTTCAGGGGCTGTTGTTGCTTCCGTTGTTGGAGGAGCTGTTGTTACATCAGTAGTTGAAACAGTAGTTGGAATAGTCGTTGGTGCCTCGGTTGTTACATCAGTTACTTTTGTTGTCACTTGTGAGGTAGTAGCATCAGTGGTAACTAGATTGTGAGAAACGTGTGAATCATGTTGTTTATTCATAGTGATACTGAGCGAAGACAAAATACAGATAGAAATAATTTTTTTCATTTCCAATTTCCGGAAAAGATGTACATAGTTCAAGATTACTTTTCGATTCATTTCACGAGGACAGAAAAAGTAATCTTCTTTAGGATCCTAAACTTGTTAAATACTTATGATTGACTTTGCTTTCTGAACCGTTTCACATTTCTTGAGTCCTCGACGTGTAAAATCAAGAGGTGCGACTTTTGGCTGGTTTTGGCATACACTTTCTTAAAAACCTATGCAATAAGACATTAATTTTCTTAACATCAGGTGCAAACCTTCAGTTGTTTCAGGGGCTGTTGTTACTTCCGTAGTTGGAGGAGCTGTTGTTTCATCCGTAGTTGAAAGAGTAGTAACAACAGTCGTTGGTGCCTCGGTTGTCACATCTGTTGTTACATCTGTTGTTACTTCTGTGGTCACTTGTGACGTGGTAGCATCGGTAGTAACTAAGATTTGAAAAATAGTGTGTATTATGTTTTCTTTTCTCTTGATAGTCATGCTGAACAAAAAAAAAACAGATACAAATAATTTACTTAATGTTGGTGTTTTTTTAGACACTATATTGGTATGACATACATTGTTCAAGATTACTATGCAATTCATTTTTTACAGAAAGAGAATAAATTCTCTTTCCTGATAGATTATGAATACATATCGCGTACCTGTGCATTAATATATTAAGTTTCCTAACATTTCTATGTGGAGATCTATCATGAAAGACTTGTGATTGACTTCGTTGTTCACCTGTTTCACCTGTTTTTAGTCCTCAGGCAAAATCAAGTGGTTCGACTTTTTCTTGGCTTTGTGATACATTTACACATAATGTACGAATATATTTGTTTTCGTAACGTTATCGGAAACAAACCTTCGGTGGTTTCAGGGACTGTTGTTGCCTTCGTTGTTGGAGGAGCTGTTGTTACATCAGTAGTTGAAACAGTAGTTGCAATAGTCGTTGGTGCCTCGGTTGTTACATCTGTTGTTGTTTCTGTTGTCACTTGTGAGGTAGTAGCATCAGTGGCAACTAGATTGTGAGAAACGTGTGAATCATGTTGTTTATTCATAGTGATACTGAGCGAAGACAAAATACAGATAGAAATAATTTTTTCATTTCCAATTTCCGGAAAAGATGTACATTGTTCAAGATTACTTTTCGATTCATTTCACGAGGACAGAAAAAGAAATCTTCTTTAGGATCCTTGTCAAATACTTATGATTGACTTTGCTTTCTGAACCGTTTCACATTTCTTGAGTCCTTGACGTGTAAAATCAAGAGATGCGACTTTTGGCTGGTTTTGGCATACACTTTCTTATATACCTATGCAATAAGACATTGATTTTCTTAACATCAGGTGCAAACCTTCAGTTGTTTGAGGGGCTGTTGTTACTTCCGTAGTTGGAGGAGCTGTTGTTTCATCCGTAGTTGAAAGAGTAGTAACAACAGTCGTTGGTGCCTCGGTTGTCACATCTGTTGTTACATCTGTTGTTACATCTGTGGTAACTTGTGACGTGGTAGCATCGGTAGTAACTAAAATTTCAAAAATTGTGTTTATTATGTTTTCTTTTCTCTTGATAGTCATTCTGAACAACAACAACAACAACAACAACAACAACAAACACAGATACAAATGATTTACTTAATGTTGGTGTTTTTTTTAGACACTATATAGATATGACGTACATTTTTCAAGGTTACTCTGCAATTCATTTTTTGCAGAAGGAGAATAAATTCTCTTTCCTGATAGATTATGAATACATATCATGTACCTGTGCATTAATATATTAAGTTTCCTAACATTCCTATCTGGGGATCTATCATGAAAGACTTGTGATTGACTTCGTTGTTCACCTGTTTCACCTGTTTTAAGTCCTTAGGCAAAATCAAGTGGTTCGACTTTTTCTTGGCGTTGTGATACATTTACACATAATGTACGAATATATTTGTTTTCGTAACGTTATCGGAAACAAACCTTCAGTGGTTTCAGGGGCGTTTGTTGCTTCCGTTGTTGGAGGAGCTGTTGTTACATCAGTAGTTGAAACAGTAGTAGCAATAGTCGTTGGTGCCTCGGTTGTTACATCTGTTGTTACTTCTGTTGTCACTTGTGAGGTAGTAGCATCAGTCGTAACTAGATTGTGAGAAACGTGTGAATCATGTTGTTTATTCATAGTGATACTGAGCGAAGACAAAATACAGATAGAAATAATTTTTTCATTTCCAATTTCCGGAAAAGATGTACATAGTTCAAGATTACTTTTCGATTCATTTCACGAGGACAGAAAAAGAAATCTTCTTTAGGATCCTTGTCAAATACTTATGATTGACTTTACTTTCTGAACCGTTTCACATTTCTTGAGTCCTCGACGTGTAAAATCAAGAGGTGCGGCTTTTGGCTGGTTTTGGCATACACTTTCTTATATACCTATGCAATAAGACATTAATTTTCTTAACATCAGGTGCAAACCTTCAGTTGTTTGAGGGGGTGTTGTTACTTCCGTAGTTGGAGGAGCTGTTGTTTCATCCGTAGTTGAAAGAGTAGTAACAACAGTCGTTGGTGCCTCGGTTGTCACATCTGTTGTTACATCTGTTGTTACTTCTGTGGTAACTTGTGACGTGGTAGCATCGGTAGTAACTAAAATTTCAAAAATTGTGTTTATTATGTTTTCTTTTCTCTTGATAGTCATTCTGAACAACAACAACAACAACAAACACAGATACAAATGATTTACTTAATGTTGGTGTTTTTTTAGACACTATATAGATATGACGTACATTTTTCAAGGTTACTCTGCAATTCATTTTTTGCAGAAAGAGAATAAATTCTCTTTCCTGATAGATTATGAATACATATCATGTACCTGTGCATTAATATATTAAGTTTCCTAACATTCCTATCTGGGGATCTATCATGAAAGACTTGTGATTGACTTCGTTGTTGACCTGTTTCACCTGTTTTTAGTCCTTAGGCAAAATCAAGTGGTTCGACTTTTTCTTGGCTTTGTGATACATTTACACATAATGTACGAATAAATTTGTTTTCGTAACGTTATCGGAAACAAACCTTCAGTGGTTTCAGGGGCTGTTGTTGCTTCCGTTGTTGGAGGAGCTGTTGTTACATCAGTAGTTGAAACAGTAGTTGGAATAGTCGTTGGTGCCTCGGTTGTTACATCTGTTGTTACTTTTGTTGTCACTTGTGAGGTAGTAGCATCAGTGGTAACTAGATTGTGAGAAACGTGTGAATCATGTTGTTTATTCATAGTGATACTGAGCGAAGACAAAATACAGATAGAAATAATTTTTTTCATTTCCAATTTCCGGAAAAGATGTACATAGTTCAAGATTACTTTTCGATTCATTTCACGAGGACAGAAAAAGTAATCTTCTTTAGGATCCTTGTTAAATACTTATGATTGACTTTGCTTTCTGAACCGTTTCACATTTCTTGAGTCCTCGACGTGTAAAATCAAGAGGTGCGACTTTTGGCTGGTTTTGGCATACACTTTCTTAAAAACCTATGCAATAAGACATTAATTTTCTTAACATCAGGTGCAAACCTTCAGTTGTTTCAGGGGCTGTTGTTACTTCCGTAGTTGGAGGAGCTGTTGTTTCATCCGTAGTTGAAAGAGTAGTAACAACAGTCGTTGGTGCCTCGGTTGTCACATCTGTTGTTACATCTGTTGTTACTTCTGTGGTCACTTGTGACGTGGTAGCATCGGTAGTAACTAAGATTTGAAAAATAGTGTGTATTATGTTTTCTTTTCTCTTGATAGTCATGCTGAACAAAAAAAAAACAGATACAAATAATTTACTTAATGTTGGTGTTTTTTTAGACACTATATTGGTATGACATACATTGTTCAAGATTACTATGCAATTCATTTTTTACAAAAAGAGAATAAATTCTCTTTCCTGATAGATTATGAATACATATCGCGTACCTGTGCATTAATATATTAAGTTTCCTAACATTTCTATGTGGAGATCTATCATGAAAGACTTGTGATTGACTTCGTTGTTCACCTGTTTCACCTGTTTTTAGTCCTCAGGCAAAATCAAGTGGTTCGACTTTTTCTTGGCTTTGTGATACATTTACACATAATGTACGAATATATTTGTTTTCGTAACGTTATCGGAAACAAACCTTCGGTGGTTTCAGGGACTGTTGTTGCCTTCGTTGTTGGAGGAGCTGTTGTTACATCAGTAGTTGAAACAGTAGTTGCAATAGTCGTTGGTGCCTCGGTTGTTACATCTGTTGTTGTTTCTGTTGTCACTTGTGAGGTAGTAGCATCAGTGGCAACTAGATTGTGAGAAACGTGTGAATCATGTTGTTTATTCATAGTGATACTGAGCGAAGACAAAATACAGATAGAAATAATTTTTTCATTTCCAATTTCCGGAAAAGATGTACATTGTTCAAGATTACTTTTCGATTCATTTCACGAGGACAGAAAAAGAAATCTTCTTTAGGATCCTTGTCAAATACTTATGATTGACTTTGCTTTCTGAACCGTTTCACATTTCTTGAGTCCTTGACGTGTAAAATCAAGAGATGCGACTTTTGGCTGGTTTTGGCATACACTTTCTTATATACCTATGCAATAAGACATTGATTTTCTTAACATCAGGTGCAAACCTTCAGTTGTTTGAGGGGCTGTTGTTACTTCCGTAGTTGGAGGAGCTGTTGTTTCATCCGTAGTTGAAAGAGTAGTAACAACAGTCGTTGGTGCCTCGGTTGTCACATCTGTTGTTACATCTGTTGTTACATCTGTGGTAACTTGTGACGTGGTAGCATCGGTAGTAACTAAAATTTCAAAAATTGTGTTTATTATGTTTTCTTTTCTCTTGATAGTCATTCTGAACAACAACAACAACAACAACAACAACAAACACAGATACAAATGATTTACTTAATGTTGGTGTTTTTTTTAGACACTATATAGATATGACGTACATTTTTCAAGGTTACTCTGCAATTCATTTTTTGCAGAATGAGAATAAATTCTCTTTCCTGATAGATTATGAATACATATCATGTACCTGTGCATTAATATATTAAGTTTCCTAACATTCCTATCTGGGGATCTATCATGAAAGACTTGTGATTGACTTCGTTGTTCACCTGTTTCACCTGTTTTAAGTCCTTAGGCAAAATCAAGTGGTTCGACTTTTTCTTGGCGTTGTGATACATTTACACATAATGTACGAATATATTTGTTTTCGTAACGTTATCGGAAACAAACCTTCAGTGGTTTCAGGGGCGTTTGTTGCTTCCGTTGTTGGAGGAGCTGTTGTTACATCAGTAGTTGAAAGAGTAGTAGCAATAGTCGTTGGTGCCTCGGTTGTTACATCTGTTGTTACTTCTGTTGTCACTTGTGAGGTAGTAGCATCAGTGGTAACTAGATTGTGAGAAACGTGTGAATCATGTTGTTTATTCATAGTGATACTGAGCAAAGACAAAATACAGATAGAAATAATTTTTTCATTTCCAATTTCCGGAAAAGATGTACATTGTTCAAGATTACTTTTCGATTCATTTCACGAGGACAGAAAAAGAAATCTTCTTTAAGATCCTTGTCAAATACTTATGATTGACTTTGCTTTCTGAACCGTTTCACATTTCTTGAGTCCTTGACGTGTAAAATCAAGAGGTGCGACTTTTGGCTGGTTTTGGCATACACTTTCTTATATACCTATGCAATAAGACAATGATTTTCTTAACATCAGGTGCAAACCTTCAGTTGTTTGAGGGGCTGTTGTTACTTCCGTAGTTGGAGGAGCTGTTGTTTCATCCGTAGTTGAAAGAGTAGTAACAACAGTCGTTGGTGCCTCGGTTGTCACATCTGTTGTTACATCTGTTGTTACTTCTGTGGTAACTTGTGACGTGGTAGCATCGGTAGTAACTAAAGTATCAAAAATTGTGTTTATTATGGTTTCTTTTCTCTTGATAGTCATTCTGAACAACATCAACAACAACAACCACAGATACAAATGATTTACTTAATGTTTGTGTTTTTTTAGACACTATATAGATATGACGTACATTTTTCAAGGTTACTCTGCAATTCATTTTTTGCAGAAAGAGAATAAATTCTCTTTCCTGATAGATTATGAATACATATCATGTACCTGTGCATTAATATATTAAGTTTCCTAATATTCCTATCTGGGGATCTATCATGAAAGACTTGTGATTGACTTCGTTGTTCACCTGTTTCACCTGTTTTTAGTCCTTAGGCAAAATCAAGTGGTTCGACTTTTTCTTGGCTTTGTGATACATTCACACATAATGTACGAATATATTTGTTTTCGTAACGTTATCGGAAACAAACCTTCAGTGGTTTCAGGGGCTGTTGGTGCTTCCGTTGTTGGAGGAGCTGTTGTTACATCAGTAGTTGAAACAGTAGTTGCAATAGTCGTTGGTGCCTCGGTTGTTACATCTGTTGTTACTTCTGTTGTCACTTGTGAGGTAGTAGCATCAGTGGTAACTAGATTGTGAGAAACGTGTGAATCATGTTGTTTATTCATAGTGATACTGAGCGAAGACAAAATACAGATAGAAATAATTTTTTCATTTCCAATTTCCAGAAAAAGATGTACATTGTTCAAGATTACTTTTCGATTCATTTCACGAGGACAGAGAAAGAAATCTTCTTCAGGATCCTTGTCAAATACTTATGATTGACTTTGCTTTCTGAACCGTTTCACATTTCTTGAGTCCTCGACGTGTAAAATCAAGACGTGCGACTTTTGGCTGGTTTTGGCATACACTTTCTTATATACCTATGCAATAAGACATTGATTTTCTTAACATCAGGTGCAAACCTTCAGTTGTTTCAGGGGCTGTTGTTACTTCCGTAGTTGGAGGAGCTGTTGTTTCATCTGTAGTTGAAAGAGTAGTAACAACAGTCGTTGGTGCCTCGGTTGTCACATCTGTTGTTACATCTGTTGTTACTTCTGTGGTCACTTGTGACGTGGTAGCATCGGTAGTAACTAAAATTTGAAAAATTGTGTGTATTATGCTTTCTTTTCTCTTGATAGTCATGCTGAACAACAACAACAACAACAAAACACAGATACAAATAATTTACTTAATGTTGGTAGGTTTTTTTCTAGACACTATATAGATATGACGTACATTGTTCAAAATTACTATGCAATTCATTTTTTACAGAAAGAGAATAAATTCTCTTTCCTGGTAGATTATGAATATAATTATATCATGTACCTGTGCATTAATATATTATGTTTCCTAACATTTCTATCTGGGGATATATCATGAAAGACTTGTGATTGACTTCGTTGTTCACCTGTTTCACCTGTTTTTAGTCCTCAGGCAAAATCAAGTGGTTCGACTTTTTCTTGGCTTTGTGATACATTTACACATAATGTACGAATATATTTGTTTTCGTAACGATATCGGAAACAAACCTTCAGTGGTTTCAGGGGCTGTTGTTGCTTTCGTTGTTGGAGGAGCTGTTGTTACATCAGTAGTTGAAAGAGTAGTAGCAATAGTCGTTGGTGCCTCGGTTGTTACATCTGTTGTTACTTCTGTTGTCACTTGTGAGGTAGTAGCATCAGTGGTAACTAGATTGTGAGAAATGTGTGAATCATGTTGTTTATTCATAGTGATACTGAGCGAGAAAAGATACAGATAGAAATATTTTTTTTTTCATTATCAATTTCCGGAAAAGATGTACATTGTTCAAAATTACTTTCCGATTCATTTCATGAGGACAGAAAAAGAAGTCTTCTTAAGGATCCTTGTCAAATACTTATGATTGACTTTGCTTTCTGAACTGTTTCACATTCCTTGAGTCCTCGACGTGTAAAATCAAGAGGTGCGACTTTTGGCTGGTTTTGGCATACACTTTCTTATATACCTATATGCAATAAGACATTGATTTTCTTAACATCAGGTGCAAACCTTCAGTTGTTTCAGGGGCTGTTGTTACTTCTGTAGTTGGAGGAGCTGTTGTTTCATCTGTAGTTGAAAGAGTAGTAACAACAGTCGTTGGTGCCTCGGTTGTCACATCTGTTGTTACATCTGTTGTTACTTCTGTGGTCACTTGTGACGTGGTAGCATCGGTAGTAACTAAAATTTGAAAAATTGTGTTTATTATGTTTTCTTTTCTCTTGATAGTCATGCTGAACAACAACAACAACAAAAAACACAGATACAAATAATTTACTTAATGTTGGTGGTTATTTTTTAGACAGTATATAGATATGAATTACATTGTTCAAGATTACTGTGCAATTCATTTTTTACAGAAAGAGAATAAATTCTCTTTCCTGATAGATTATGAATATATATCATGTACCTGTGCATTAATATATTAAGTTTCCTAACATTTCTATCTGGGGATCTATCATGAAAGACTTGTGATTGCCTTCGTTGTTCGACTGTTTCACCTGTTTTTAGTCCTCAGGCAAAATCAAGTGGTTCGACTTTTTCTTGGCTGTGTGATACATTTACACATAATGTACGAATATATTTGTTTTCGTAACGTTATCGGAAATAAACCTTCAGTGGTTTCAGGGGCTGTTGTTACTTCCGTTGTTGGAGGAGCTGTTGTTACATCAGTAGTTGAAACAGTAGTAGCAATAGTCGTTGGTGCCTCGGTTGTTACATCTGTTGTTACTTCTGTTGTCACTTGTGAGGTAGTAGCATCAGTGGTAACTAGATTGTGAGAAACGTGTGAATCATGTTGTTTGTTTATAGTGATACAGAGCGGCGACAAAATACAGATAGAAATAATGTTGTCATTACCAATTTCCCGAAAAGATGTACATTGTTCAAGATTACTTTTCGATTCATTTCATGAGGACAGAAAAAGAAGTCTTCTTAAGGATCCTTGTCAAATACTTATGATTGACTTTGCTTTCTGAACTGCTTCACATTCCTTGAGTCCTCGACGTGTAAAATCAAGAGGTGCGACTTTTGGCTGGTTTTGGCATACACTTTCTTATATACCTATATGCAATAAGACATTGATTTTCTTAACATCAGGTGCAAACCTTCAGTTGTTTCAGGGGCTGTTGTTACTTCTGTAGTTGGAGGAGCTGTTGTTTCATCTGTAGTTGAAAGAGTAGTAACAACAGTCGTTGGTGCCTCGGTTGTCACATCTGTTGTTACATCTGTTGTTACTTCTGTGGTCACTTGTGACGTGGTAGCATCGGTAGTAACTAAAATTTGAAAAATTGTGTGTATTATGCTTTCTTTTCTCTTGATAGTCATGCTGAACAACAACAACAACAAAAAACACAGATACAAATAATTTACTTAATGTTGGTGGTTATTTTTAGACAATATATAGATATGAATTACATTGTTCAAGATTACTGTGCAATTCATTTTTTACAGAAAGAGAATAAATTCTCTTTCCTGATAGATTATGAATATATATCATGTACCTGTGCATTAATATATTAAGTTTCCTAACATTTCTATCTGGGGATCTATCATGAAAGACTTGTGATTGACTTCGTTGTTCGACTGTTTCACCTGTTTTTAGTCCTCAGGCAAAATCAAGTGGTTCGACTTTTTCTTGGCTGTGTGATACATTTACACATAATGTACGAATATATTTGTTTTCGTAACGTTATCGGAAACAAACCTTCAGTGGTTTCAGGGGCTGTTGTTACTTCCGTTGTTGGAGGAGCTGTTGTTACATCAGTAGTTGAAAGAGTAGTAGCAATAGTCGTTGGTGCCTCGGTTGTTACATCTGTTGTTACTTCTGTTGTCACTTGTGAGGTAGTAGCATCAGTGGTAACTAGATTGTGAGAAACGTGTGAATCATGTTGTTTGTTTATAGTGATACAGAGCGAAGACAAAATACAGATAGAAATAATGTTGTCATTACCAATTTCCCGAAAAGATGTACATTGTTCAAGATTACTTTTCGATTCATTTCATGAGGACAGAAAAAGAAGTCTTCTTAAGGATCCTTGTCAAATACTTATGATTGACTTTGCTTTCTGAACTGTTTCACATTCCTTGAGTCCTCGACGTGTAAAATCAAGAGGTGCGACTTTTGGCTGGTTTTGGCATACACTTTCTTATATACCTATATGCAATAAGACATTGATTTTCTTAACATCAGGTGCAAACCTTCAGTTGTTTCAGGGGCTGTTGTTACTTCTGTAGTTGGAGGAGCTGTTGTTTCATCTGTAGTTGAAAGAGTAGTAACAACAGTCGTTGGTGCCTCGGTTGTCACATCTGTTGTTACATCTGTTGTTACTTCTGTGGTCACTTGTGACGTGGTAGCATCGGTAGTAACTAAAATTTGAAAAATTGTGTTTATTATGTTTTCTTTTCTCTTGATAGTCATGCTGAACAACAACAACAACAAAAAACACAGATACAAATAATTTACTTAATGTTGGTGGTTATTTTTTAGACAATATATAGATATGAATTACATTGTTCAAGATTACTGTGCAATTCATTTTTTACAGAAAGAGAATAAATTCTCTTTCCTGATAGATTATGAATATATATCATGTACCTGTGCATTAATATATTAAGTTTCCTAACATTTCTATCTGGGGATCTATCATGAAAGACTTGTGATTGACTTCGTTGTTCGACTGTTTCACCTGTTTTTAGTCCTCAGGCAAAATCAAGTGGTTCGACTTTTTCTTGGCTGTGTGATACATTTACACATAATGTACGAATATATTTGTTTTCGTAACGTTATCGGAAACAAACCTTCAGTGGTTTCAGGGGCTGTTGTTACTTCCGTTGTTGGAGGAGCTGTTGTTACATCAGTAGTTGAAAGAGTAGTAGCAATAGTCGTTGGTGCCTCGGTTGTTACATCTGTTGTTACTTCTGTTGTCACTTGTGAGGTAGTAGCATCAGTGGTAACTAGATTGTGAGAAACGTGTGAATCATGTTGTTTGTTTATAGTGATACAGAGCGGCGACAAAATACAGATAGAAATAATGTTGTCATTACCAATTTCCCGAAAAGATGTACATTGTTCAAGATTACTTTTCGATTCATTTCATGAGGACAGAAAAAGAAGTCTTCTTAAGGATCCTTGTCAAATACTTATGATTGACTTTGCTTTCTGAACTGTTTCACATTCCTTGAGTCCTCGACGTGTAAAATCAAGAGGTGCGACTTTTGGCTGGTTTTGGCATACACTTTCTTATATACCTATATGCAATAAGACATTGATTTTCTTAACATCAGGTGCAAACCTTCAGTTGTTTCAGGGGCTGTTGTTACTTCTGTAGTTGGAGGAGCTGTTGTTTCATCTGTAGTTGAAAGAGTAGTAACAACAGTCGTTGGTGCCTCGGTTGTCACATCTGTTGTTACATCTGTTGTTACTTCTGTGGTCACTTGTGACGTGGTAGCATCGGTAGTAACTAAAATTTGAAAAATTGTGTTTATTATGTTTTCTTTTCTCTTGATAGTCATGCTGAACAACAACAACAACAAAAAAACACAGATACAAATAATTTACTTAATGTTGGTGGTTATTTTTTAGACAATATATAGATATGAATTACATTGTTCAAGATTACTGTGCAATTCATTTTTTACAGAAAGAGAATAAATTCTCTTTCCTGATAGATTATGAATATATATCATGTACCTGTGCATTAATATATTAAGTTTCCTAACATTTCTATCTGGGGATCTATCATGAAAGACTTGTGATTGACTTCGTTGTTCGACTGTTTCACCTGTTTTTAGTCCTCAGGCAAAATCAAGTGGTTCGACTTTTTCTTGGCTGTGTGATACATTTACACATAATGTACGAATATATTTGTTTTCGTAACGTTATCGGAAACAAACCTTCAGTGGTTTCAGGGGCTGTTGTTACTTCCGTTGTTGGAGGAGCTGTTGTTACATCAGTAGTTGAAAGAGTAGTAGCAATAGTCGTTGGTGCCTCGGTTGTTACATCTGTTGTTACTTCTGTTGTCACTTGTGAGGTAGTAGCATCAGTGGTAACTAGATTGTGAGAAACGTGTGAATCATGTTGTTTGTTTATAGTGATACAGAGCGGCGACAAAATACAGATAGAAATAATGTTGTCATTACCAATTTCCCGAAAAGATGTACATTGTTCAAGATTACTTTTCGATTCATTTCATGAGGACAGAAAAAGAAGTCTTCTTAAGGATCCTTGTCAAATACTTATGATTGACTTTGCTTTCTGAACTGTTTCACATTCCTTGAGTCCTCGACGTGTAAAATCAAGAGGTGCGACTTTTGGCTGGTTTTGGCATACACTTTCTTATATACCTATATGCAATAAGACATTGATTTTCTTAACATCAGGTGCAAACCTTCAGTTGTTTCAGGGGCTGTTGTTACTTCTGTAGTTGGAGGAGCTGTTGTTTCATCTGTAGTTGAAAGAGTAGTAACAACAGTCGTTGGTGCCTCGGTTGTCACATCTGTTGTTACATCTGTTGTTACTTCTGTGGTCACTTGTGACGTGGTAGCATCGGTAGTAACTAAAATTTGAAAAATTGTGTTTATTATGTTTTCTTTTCTCTTGATAGTCATGCTGAACAACAACAACAACAAAAAACACAGATACAAATAATTTACTTAATGTTGGTGGTTATTTTTTAGACAATATATAGATATGACCGTACATTGTTCAAGATTACTGTGCAATTCATTTTTTACAGAAAGAGAATAAATTCTCTTTCCTGATAGATTATGAATATATATCATGTACCTGTGCATTAATATATTAAGTTTCCTAACATTTCTATCTGGGGATCTATCATGAAAGACTTGTGATTGACTTCTTTGTTCGACTGTTTCACCTGTTTTTAGTCCTCAGGCAAAATCAAGTGGTTCGACTTTTTCTTGGCTGTGTGATACATTTACACATAATGTACGAATATATTTGTTTTCGTAACGTTATCGGAAACAAACCTTCAGTGGTTTCAGGGGCTGTTGTTACTTCCGTTGTTGGAGGAGCTGTTGTTACATCAGTAGTTGAAAGAGTAGTAGCAATAGTCGTTGGTGCCTCGGTTGTTACATCTGTTGTTACTTCTGTTGTCACTTGTGAGGTAGTAGCATCAGTGGTAACTAGATTGTGAGAAACGTGTGAATCATGTTGTTTGTTTATAGTGATACAGAGCGGCGACAAAATACAGATAGAAATAATGTTGTCATTACCAATTTCCCGAAAAGATGTACATTGTTCAAGATTACTTTTCGATTCATTTCATGAGGACAGAAAAAGAAGTCTTCTTAAGGATCCTTGTCAAATACTTATGATTGACTTTGCTTTCTGAACTGTTTCACATTCCTTGAGTCCTCGACGTGTAAAATCAAGAGGTGCGACTTTTGGCTGGTTTTGGCATACACTTTCTTATATACCTATATGCAATAAGACATTGATTTTCTTAACATCAGGTGCAAACCTTCAGTTGTTTCAGGGGCTGTTGTTACTTCTGTAGTTGGAGGAGCTGTTGTTTCATCTGTAGTTGAAAGAGTAGTAACAACAGTCGTTGGTGCCTCGGTTGTCACATCTGTTGTTACATCTGTTGTTACTTCTGTGGTCACTTGTGACGTGGTAGCATCGGTAGTAACTAAAATTTGAAAAATTGTGTTTATTATGTTTTCTTTTCTCTTGATAGTCATGCTGAACAACAACAACAACAAAAAACACAGATACAAATAATTTACTTAATGTTGGTGGTTATTTTTTAGACAATATATAGATATGAAGTACATTGTTCAAGATTACTGTGCAATTCATTTTTTACAGAAAGAGAATAAATTCTCTTTCCTGATAGATTATGAATATATATCATGTACCTGTGCATTAATATATTAAGTTTCCTAACATTTCTATCTGGGGATCTATCATGAAAGACTTGTGATTGACTTCGTTGTTCGACTGTTTCACCTGTTTTTAGTCCTCAGGCAAAATCAAGTGGTTCGACTTTTTCTTGGCTGTGTGATACATTTACACATAATGTACGAATATATTTGTTTTCGTAACGTTATCGGAAACAAACCTTCAGTGGTTTCAGGGGCTGTTGTTACTTCCGTTGTTGGAGGAGCTGTTGTTACATCAGTAGTTGAAAGAGTAGTAGCAATAGTCGTTGGTGCCTCGGTTGTTACATCTGTTGTTACTTCTGTTGTCACTTGTGAGGTAGTAGCATCAGTGGTAACTAGATTGTGAGAAACGTGTGAATCATGTTGTTTGTTTATAGTGATACAGAGCGGCGACAAAATACAGATAGAAATAATGTTGTCATTACCAATTTCCCGAAAAGATGTACATTGTTCAAGATTACTTTTCGATTCATTTCATGAGGACAGAAAAAGAAGTCTTCTTAAGGATCCTTGTCAAATACTTATGATTGACTTTGCTTTCTGAACTGTTTCACATTCCTTGAGTCCTCGACGTGTAAAATCAAGAGGTGCGACTTTTGGCTGGTTTTGGCATACACTTTCTTATATACCTATATGCAATAAGACATTGATTTTCTTAACATCAGGTGCAAACCTTCAGTTGTTTCAGGGGCTGTTGTTACTTCTGTAGTTGGAGGAGCTGTTGTTTCATCTGTAGTTGAAAGAGTAGTAACAACAGTCGTTGGTGCCTCGGTTGTCACATCTGTTGTTACATCTGTTGTTACTTCTGTGGTCACTTGTGACGTGGTAGCATCGGTAGTAACTAAAATTTGAAAAATTGTGTTTATTATGTTTTCTTTTCTCTTGATAGTCATGCTGAACAACAACAACAACAAAAAACACAGATACAAATAATTTACTTAATGTTGGTGGTTATTTTTTAGACAATATATAGATATGAAGTACATTGTTCAAGATTACTGTGCAATTCATTTTTTACAGAAAGAGAATAAATTCTCTTTCCTGATAGATTATGAATATATATCATGTACCTGTGCATTAATATATTAAGTTTCCTAACATTTCTATCTGGGGATCTATCATGAAAGACTTGTGATTGACTTCTTTGTTCGACTGTTTCACCTGTTTTTAGTCCTCAGGCAAAATCAAGTGGTTCGACTTTTTCTTGGCTGTGTGATACATTTACACATAATGTACGAATATATTTGTTTTCGTAACGTTATCGGAAACAAACCTTCAGTGGTTTCAGGGGCTGTTGTTACTTCCGTTGTTGGAGGAGCTGTTGTTACATCAGTAGTTGAAAGAGTAGTAGCAATAGTCGTTGGTGCCTCGGTTGTTACATCTGTTGTTACTTCTGTTGTCACTTGTGAGGTAGTAGCATCAGTGGTAACTAGATTGTGAGAAACGTGTGAATCATGTTGTTTGTTTATAGTGATACAGAGCGGCGACAAAATACAGATAGAAATAATGTTGTCATTACCAATTTCCCGAAAAGATGTACATTGTTCAAGATTACTTTTCGATTCATTTCATGAGGACAGAAAAAGACGTCTTCTTAAGGATCCTTGTCAAATACTTATGATTGACTTTGCTTTCTGAACTGTTTCACATTCCTTGAGTCCTCGACGTGTAAAATCAAGAGGTGCGACTTTTGGCTGGTTTTGGCATACACTTTCTTATATACCTATATGCAATAAGACATTGATTTTCTTAACATCAGGTGCAAACCTTCAGTTGTTTCAGGGGCTGTTGTTACTTCTGTAGTTGGAGGAGCTGTTGTTTCATCTGTAGTTGAAAGAGTAGTAACAACAGTCGTTGGTGCCTCGGTTGTCACATCTGTTGTTACATCTGTTGTTACTTCTGTGGTCACTTGTGACGTGGTAGCATCGGTAGTAACTAAAATTTGAAAAATTGTGTTTATTATGTTTTCTTTTCTCTTGATAGTCATGCTGAACAACAACAACAACAAAAAACACAGATACAAATAATTTACTTAATGTTGGTGCTTATTTTTTAGACAATATATAGATATGAAGTACATTGTTCAAGATTACTGTGCAATTCATTTTTTACAGAAAGAGAATAAATTCTCTTTCCTGATAGATTATGAATATATATCATGTACCTGTGCATTAATATATTAAGTTTCCTAACATTTCTATCTGGGGATCTATCATGAAAGACTTGTGATTGACTTCGTTGTTCGACTGTTTCACCTGTTTTTAGTCCTCAGGCAAAATCAAGTGGTTCGACTTTTTCTTGGCTGTGTGATACATTTACACATAATGTACGAATATATTTGTTTTCGTAACGTTATCGGAAACAAACCTTCAGTGGTTTCAGGGGCTGTTGTTACTTCCGTTGTTGGAGGAGCTGTTGTTACATCAGTAGTTGAAAGAGTAGTAGCAATAGTCGTTGGTGCCTCGGTTGTTACATCTGTTGTTACTTCTGTTGTCACTTGTGAGGTAGTAGCATCAGTGGTAACTAGATTGTGAGAAACGTGTGAATCATGTTGTTTGTTTATAGTGATACAGAGCGGCGACAAAATACAGATAGAAATAATGTTGTCATTACCAATTTCCCGAAAAGATGTACATTGTTCAAGATTACTTTTCGATTCATTTCATGAGGACAGAAAAAGAAGTCTTCTTAAGGATCCTTGTCAAATACTTATGATTGACTTTGCTTTCTGAACTGTTTCACATTCCTTGAGTCCTCGACGTGTAAAATCAAGAGGTGCGACTTTTGGCTGGTTTTGGCATACACTTTCTTATATACCTATATGCAATAAGACATTGATTTTCTTAACATCAGGTGCAAACCTTCAGTTGTTTCAGGGGCTGTTGTTACTTCTGTAGTTGGAGGAGCTGTTGTTTCATCTGTAGTTGAAAGAGTAGTAACAACAGTCGTTGGTGCCTCGGTTGTCACATCTGTTGTTACATCTGTTGTTACTTCTGTGGTCACTTGTGACGTGGTAGCATCGGTAGTAACTAAAATTTGAAAAAATTGTGTTTATTATGTTTTCTTTTCTCTTGATAGTCATTCTGAACAACAACAACAACAACAAACACAGATACAAATGATTTACTTAATGTTGGTGTTTTTTTAGACACTATATAGATATGACGTACATTTTTCAAGGTTACTCCGCAATTCATTTTTTGCAGAAAGAGAATAAATTCTCTTTCCTGATAGATTATGAATATATATCATGTACCTGTGCATTAATATATTAAGTTTCCTAACATTTCTATCTGGGGATCTATCATGAAAGACTTGTGATTGACTTCGTTGTTCGACTGTTTCACCTATTTTTAGTCCTCAGGCAAAATCAAGTGGTTCGACTTTTTCTTGGCTGTGTGATACATTTACACATAATGTACGAATATATTTGTTTTCGTAACGTTATCGGAAACAAACCTTCAGTGGTTTCAGGGGCTGTTGTTACTTCCGTTGTTGGAGGAGCTGTTGTTACATCAGTAGTTGAAAGAGTAGTAGCAATAGTCGTTGGTGCCTCGGTTGTTACATCTGTTGTTACTTCTGTTGTCACTTGTGAGGTAGTAGCATCAGTGGTAACTAGATTGTGAGAAACGTGTGAATCATGTTGTTTGTTTATAGTGATACAGAGCGGCGACAAAATACAGATAGAAATAATGTTGTCATTACCAATTTCCCGAGATGTACATTGTTCAAGATTACTTTTCGTTTCATGAGGACTAAGAAGTCTTCTTAAGGATCCTTGTCAAATACTTATGATTGACTTTGCTTTCTGAACTGTTTTTTTGAGTCCTCGACGTGTAAAATCAAGAGGTGCGACTTTTGGCTGGTTTTGGTACAATATACCTATATGCAATAAGACATTGATTTTCTTAACATCAGGTGCAAACCTTCAGTTGAGGGGCTGTTGTTACTTCTGTAGTTGGAGGAGCTGTTGTTTCATCTGTAGTTGAAAGAGTAGTAACAACAGTCGTTGGTGCCTCGGTTGTCACATCTGTTTTACATCTGTTGTTACTTCTGTGGTCACTTGTGACGTGGTAGCATCGGTAGTAACTAAAATTTGAAAAAATTGTGTTTATTATGTTTTCTTTTCTCTTGATAGTCATGGTCTGAACAACAACAACAAAACATGCACAGATACAAATGATTTTTAATGTTGGTGTTTTTTTAGACACTATATAGATATGACGTACATTTTTCAAGGTTACTCCGCAATTCATTTTTTGCAGAAAGAGAATAAATTCTCTTTCCTGATAGATTATGAATATATATCATGTACCTGTGCATTAATATATTAAGTTTCCTAACATTTCTATCTGGGGATCTATCATGAAAGACTTGTGATTGACTTCGTTGTTCGACTGTTTCACCTATTTTTAGTCCTCAGGCAAAATCAAGTGGTTCGACTTTTTCTTGGCTGTGTGATACATTTACACATAATGTACGAATATATTTGTTTTCGTAACGTTATCGGAAACAAACCTTCAGTGGTTTCAGGGGCTGTTGTTACTTCCGTTGTTGGAGGAGCTGTTGTTACATCAGTAGTTGAAAGAGTAGTAGCAATAGTCGTTGGTGCCTCGGTTGTTACATCTGTTGTTACTTCTGTTGTCACTTGTGAGGTAGTAGCATCAGTGGTAACTAGATTGTGAGAAACGTGTGAATCATGTTGTTTGTTTATAGTGATACAGAGCGGCGACAAAATACAGATAGAAATAATGTTGTCATTACCAATTTCCCGAAAAGATGTACATTGTTCAAGATTACTTTTCGATTCATTTCATGAGGACAGAAAAAGAAGTCTTCTTAAGGATCCTTGTCAAATACTTATGATTGACTTTGCTTTCTGAACTGTTTCACATTCCTTGAGTCCTCGACGTGTAAAATCAAGAGGTGCGACTTTTGGCTGGTTTTGGCATACACTTTCTTATATACCTATATGCAATAAGACATTGATTTTCTTAACATCAGGTGCAAACCTTCAGTTGTTTCAGGGGCTGTTGTTACTTCTGTAGTTGGAGGAGCTGTTGTTTCATCTGTAGTTGAAAGAGTAGTAACAACAGTCGTTGGTGCCTCGGTTGTCACATCTGTTGTTACATCTGTTGTTACTTCTGTGGTCACTTGTGACGTGGTAGCATCGGTAGTAAGTAAAATTTGAAAAATTGTGTTTATTATGTTTTCTTTTCTCTTGATAGTCATGCTGAACAACAACAACAACAAAAAACACAGATACAAATAATTTACTTAATGTTGGTGGTTATTTTTTAGACAATATATAGATATGAAGTACATTGTTCAAGATTACTGTGCAATTCATTTTTTACAGAAAGAGAATAAATTCTCTTTCCTGATAGATTATGAATATATATCATGTACCTGTGCATTAATATATTAAGTTTCCTAACATTTCTATCTGGGGATCTATCATGAAAAACTTGTGATTGACTTCTTTGTTCGACTGTTTCACCTGTTTTTAGTCCTCAGGCAAAATCAAGTGGTTCGACTTTTTCTTGGCTGTGTGATACATTTACACATAATGTACGAATATATTTGTTTTCGTAACGTTATCGGAAACAAACCTTCAGTGGTTTCAGGGGCTGTTGTTACTTCCGTTGTTGGAGGAGCTGTTGTTACATCAGTAGTTGAAAGAGTAGTAGCAATAGTCGTTGGTGCCTCGGTTGTTACATCTGTTGTTACTTCTGTTGTCACTTGTGAGGTAGTAGCATCAGTGGTAACTAGATTGTGAGAAACGTGTGAATCATGTTGTTTGTTTATAGTGATACAGAGCGGCGACAAAATACAGATAGAAATAATGTTGTCATTACCAATTTCCCAAAAAGATGTACATTGTTCAAGATTACTTTTCGATTCATTTCATGAGGACAGAAAAAGAAGTCTTCTTAAGGATCCTCGTCAAATACTTATGATTGACTTTGCTTTCCGAACTGTTTCACATTCCTTGAGTCCTCGACGTGTAAAATCAAGAGGTGCGACTTTTGGCTGGTTTTGGCATACACTTTCTTATATACCTATATGCAATAAGACATTGATTTTCTTAACATCAGGTGCAAACCTTCAGTTGTTTCAGGGGCTGTTGTTACTTCTGTAGTTGGAGGAGCTGTTGTTTCATCTGTAGTTGAAAGAGTAGTAACAACAGTCGTTGGTGCCTCGGTTGTCACATCTGTTGTTACATCTGTTGTTACTTCTGTGGTCACTTGTGACGTGGTAGCATCGGTAGTAAGTAAAATTTGAAAAATTGTGTTTATTATGTTTTCTTTTCTCTTGATAGTCATGCTGAACAACAACAACAACAAAAAACACAGATACAAATAATTTACTTAATGTTGGTGGTTATTTTTTAGACAATATATAGATATGAAGTACATTGTTCAAGATTACTGTGCAATTCATTTTTTACAGAAAGAGAATAAATTCTCTTTCCTGATAGATTATGAATATATATCATGTACCTGTGCATTAATATATTAAGTTTCCTAACATTTCTATCTGGGGATCTATCATGAAAAACTTGTGATTGACTTCTTTGTTCGACTGTTTCACCTGTTTTTAGTCCTCAGGCAAAATCAAGTGGTTCGACTTTTTCTTGGCTGTGTGATACATTTACACATAATGTACGAATATATTTGTTTTCGTAACGTTATCGGAAACAAACCTTCAGTGGTTTCAGGGGCTGTTGTTACTTCCGTTGTTGGAGGAGCTGTTGTTACATCAGTAGTTGAAAGAGTAGTAGCAATAGTCGTTGGTGCCTCGGTTGTTACATCTGTTGTTACTTCTGTTGTCACTTGTGAGGTAGTAGCATCAGTGGTAACTAGATTGTGAGAAACGTGTGAATCATGTTGTTTGTTTATAGTGATACAGAGCGGCGACAAAATACAGATAGAAATAATGTTGTCATTACCAATTTCCCAAAAAGATGTACATTGTTCAAGATTACTTTTCGATTCATTTCATGAGGACAGAAAAAGAAGTCTTCTTAAGGATCCTCGTCAAATACTTATGATTGACTTTGCTTTCCGAACTGTTTCACATTCCTTGAGTCCTCGACGTGTAAAATCAAGAGGTGCGACTTTTGGCTGGTTTTGGCATACACTTTCTTATATACCTATATGCAATAAGACATTGATTTTCTTAACATCAGGTGCAAACCTTCAGTTGTTTCAGGGGCTGTTGTTACTTCTGTAGTTGGAGGAGCTGTTGTTTCATCTGTAGTTGAAAGAGTAGTAACAACAGTCGTTGGTGCCTCGGTTGTCACATCTGTTGTTACATCTGTTGTTACTTCTGTGGTCACTTGTGACGTGGTAGCATCGGTAGTAAGTAAAATTTGAAAAATTGTGTTTATTATGTTTTCTTTTCTCTTGATAGTCATGCTGAACAACAACAACAACAAAAAACACAGATACAAATAATTTACTTAATGTTGGTGGTTATTTTTTAGACAATATATAGATATGAAGTACATTGTTCAAGATTACTGTGCAATTCATTTTTTACAGAAAGAGAATAAATTCTCTTTCCTGATAGATTATGAATATATATCATGTACCTGTGCATTAATATATTAAGTTTCCTAACATTTCTATCTGGGGATCTATCATGAAAAACTTGTGATTGACTTCTTTGTTCGACTGTTTCACCTGTTTTTAGTCCTCAGGCAAAATCAAGTGGTTCGACTTTTTCTTGGCTGTGTGATACATTTACACATAATGTACGAATATATTTGTTTTCGTAACGTTATCGGAAACAAACCTTCAGTGGTTTCAGGGGCTGTTGTTACTTCCGTTGTTGGAGGAGCTGTTGTTACATCAGTAGTTGAAAGAGTAGTAGCAATAGTCGTTGGTGCCTCGGTTGTTACATCTGTTGTTACTTCTGTTGTCACTTGTGAGGTAGTAGCATCAGTGGTAACTAGATTGTGAGAAACGTGTGAATCATGTTGTTTGTTTATAGTGATACAGAGCGGCGACAAAATACAGATAGAAATAATGTTGTCATTACCAATTTCCCAAAAAGATGTACATTGTTCAAGATTACTTTTCGATTCATTTCATGAGGACAGAAAAAGAAGTCTTCTTAAGGATCCTCGTCAAATACTTATGATTGACTTTGCTTTCCGAACTGTTTCACATTCCTTGAGTCCTCGACGTGTAAAATCAAGAGGTGCGACTTTTGGCTGGTTTTGGCATACACTTTCTTATATACCTATATGCAATAAGACATTGATTTTCTTAACATCAGGTGCAAACCTTCAGTTGTTTCAGGGGCTGTTGTTACTTCTGTAGTTGGAGGAGCTGTTGTTTCATCTGTAGTTGAAAGAGTAGTAACAACAGTCGTTGGTGCCTCGGTTGTCACATCTGTTGTTACATCTGTTGTTACTTCTGTGGTCACTTGTGACGTGGTAGCATCGGTAGTAAGTAAAATTTGAAAAATTGTGTTTATTATGTTTTCTTTTCTCTTGATAGTCATGCTGAACAACAACAACAACAAAAAACACAGATACAAATAATTTACTTAATGTTGGTGGTTATTTTTTAGACAATATATAGATATGAAGTACATTGTTCAAGATTACTGTGCAATTCATTTTTTACAGAAAGAGAATAAATTCTCTTTCCTGATAGATTATGAATATATATCATGTACCTGTGCATTAATATATTAAGTTTCCTAACATTTCTATCTGGGGATCTATCATGAAAAACTTGTGATTGACTTCTTTGTTCGACTGTTTCACCTGTTTTTAGTCCTCAGGCAAAATCAAGTGGTTCGACTTTTTCTTGGCTGTGTGATACATTTACACATAATGTACGAATATATTTGTTTTCGTAACGTTATCGGAAACAAACCTTCAGTGGTTTCAGGGGCTGTTGTTACTTCCGTTGTTGGAGGAGCTGTTGTTACATCAGTAGTTGAAAGAGTAGTAGCAATAGTCGTTGGTGCCTCGGTTGTTACATCTGTTGTTACTTCTGTTGTCACTTGTGAGGTAGTAGCATCAGTGGTAACTAGATTGTGAGAAACGTGTGAATCATGTTGTTTGTTTATAGTGATACAGAGCGGCGACAAAATACAGATAGAAATAATGTTGTCATTACCAATTTCCCGAAAAGATGTACATTGTTCAAGATTACTTTTCGATTCATTTCATGAGGACAGAAAAAGAAGTCTTCTTAAGGATCCTTGTCAAATACTTATGATTGACTTTGCTTTCTGAACTGTTTCACATTCCTTGAGTCCTCGACGTGTAAAATCAAGAGGTGCGACTTTTGGCTGGTTTTGGCATACACTTTCTTATATACCTATATGCAATAAGACATTGATTTTCTTAACATCAGGTGCAAACCTTCAGTTGTTTCAGGGGCTGTTGTTACTTCTGTAGTTGGAGGAGCTGTTGTTTCATCTGTAGTTGAAAGAGTAGTAACAACAGTCGTTGGTGCCTCGGTTGTCACATCTGTTGTTACATCTGTTGTTACTTCTGTGGTCACTTGTGACGTGGTAGCATCGGTAGTAACTAAAATTTGAAAAATTGTGTTTATTATGTTTTCTTTTCTCTTGATAGTCATGCTGAACAACAACAACAACAAAAAACACAGATACAAATAATTTACTTAATGTTGGTGGTTATTTTTTAGACAATATATAGATATGAATTACATTGTTCAAGATTACTGTGCAATTCATTTTTTACAGAAAGAGAATAAATTCTCTTTCCTGATAGATTATGAATATATATCATGTACCTGTGCATTAATATATTAAGTTTCCTAACATTTCTATCTGGGGATCTATCATGAAAGACTTGTGATTGACTTCGTTGTTCGACTGTTTCACCTGTTTTTAGTCCTCAGGCAAAATCAAGTGGTTCGACTTTTTCTTGGCTGTGTGATACATTTACACATAATGTACGAATATATTTGTTTTCGTAACGTTATCGGAAACAAACCTTCAGTGGTTTCAGGGGCTGTTGTTACTTCCGTTGTTGGAGGAGCTGTTGTTACATCAGTAGTTGAAAGAGTAGTAGCAATAGTCGTTGGTGCCTCGGTTGTTACATCTGTTGTTACTTCTGTTGTCACTTGTGAGGTAGTAGCATCAGTGGTAACTAGATTGTGAGAAACGTGTGAATCATGTTGTTTGTTTATAGTGATACAGAGCGGCGACAAAATACAGATAGAAATAATGTTGTCATTACCAATTTCCCGAAAAGATGTACATTGTTCAAGATTACTTTTCGATTCATTTCATGAGGACAGAAAAAGAAGTCTTCTTAAGGATCCTTGTCAAATACTTATGATTGACTTTGCTTTCTGAACTGTTTCACATTCCTTGAGTCCTCGACGTGTAAAATCAAGAGGTGCGACTTTTGGCTGGTTTTGGCATACACTTTCTTATATACCTATATGCAATAAGACATTGATTTTCTTAACATCAGGTGCAAACCTTCAGTTGTTTCAGGGGCTGTTGTTACTTCTGTAGTTGGAGGAGCTGTTGTTTCATCTGTAGTTGAAAGAGTAGTAACAACAGTCGTTGGTGCCTCGGTTGTCACATCTGTTGTTACATCTGTTGTTACTTCTGTGGTCACTTGTGACGTGGTAGCATCGGTAGTAACTAAAATTTGAAAAATTGTGTTTATTATGTTTTCTTTTCTCTTGATAGTCATGCTGAACAACAACAACAACAAAAAACACAGATACAAATAATTTACTTAATGTTGGTGGTTATTTTTTAGACAATATATAGATATGAATTACATTGTTCAAGATTACTGTGCAATTCATTTTTTACAGAAAGAGAATAAATTCTCTTTCCTGATAGATTATGAATATATATCATGTACCTGTGCATTAATATATTAAGTTTCCTAACATTTCTATCTGGGGATCTATCATGAAAGACTTGTGATTGACTTCGTTGTTCGACTGTTTCACCTGTTTTTAGTCCTCAGGCAAAATCAAGTGGTTCGACTTTTTGTTGGCTTTGTGATACATTTACACATAATGTACGAATATATTTGTTTTCGTAACGTTATCGGAAACAAACCTTCAGTGGTTTCAGGGGCTGTTGTTACTTCCGTTGTTGGAGGAGCTGTTGTTACATCAGTAGTTGAAACAGTAGTAGCAATAGTCGTTGGTGCCTCGGTTGTTACATCTGTTGTTACTTCTGTTGTCACTTGTGAGGTAGTAGCATCAGTGGTAACTAGATTGTGAGAAACGTGTGAATCATGTTGTTTGTTTATAGTGATACAGAGCGGCGACAAAATACAGATAGAAATAATGTTGTCATTACCAATTTCCCGAAAAGATGTACATTGTTCAAGATTACTTTTCGATTCATTTCATGAGGACAGAAAAAGAAGTCTTCTTAAGGATCCTTGTCAAATACTTATGATTGACTTTGCTTTCTGAACTGTTTCACATTCCTTGAGTCCTCGACGTGTAAAATCAAGAGGTGCGACTTTTGGCTGGTTTTGGCATACACTTTCTTATATACCTATATGCAATAAGACATTGATTTTCTTAACATCAGGTGCAAACCTTCAGTTGTTTCAGGGGCTGTTGTTACTTCTGTAGTTGGAGGAGCTGTTGTTTCATCTGTAGTTGAAAGAGTAGTAACAACAGTCGTTGGTGCCTCGGTTGTCACATCTGTTGTTACATCTGTTGTTACTTCTGTGGTCACTTGTGACGTGGTAGCATCGGTAGTAACTAAAATTTGAAAAATTGTGTTTATTATGTTTTCTTTTCTCTTGATAGTCATGCTGAACAACAACAACAACAAAAAACACAGATACAAATAATTTACTTAATGTTGGTGGTTATTTTTTAGACAATATATAGATATGAATTACATTGTTCAAGATTACTGTGCAATTCATTTTTTACAGAAAGAGAATAAATTCTCTTTCCTGATAGATTATGAATATATATCATGTACCTGTGCATTAATATATTAAGTTTCCTAACATTTCTATCTGGGGATCTATCATGAAAGACTTGTGATTGACTTCGTTGTTCGACTGTTTCACCTGTTTTTAGTCCTCAGGCAAAATCAAGTGGTTCGACTTTTTCTTGGCTGTGTGATACATTTACACATAATGTACGAATATATTTGTTTTCGTAACGTTATCGGAAACAAACCTTCAGTGGTTTCAGGGGCTGTTGTTACTTCCGTTGTTGGAGGAGCTGTTGTTACATCAGTAGTTGAAAGAGTAGTAGCAATAGTCGTTGGTGCCTCGGTTGTTACATCTGTTGTTACTTCTGTTGTCACTTGTGAGGTAGTAGCATCAGTGGTAACTAGATTGTGAGAAACGTGTGAATCATGTTGTTTGTTTATAGTGATACAGAGCGGCGACAAAATACAGATAGAAATAATGTTGTCATTACCAATTTCCCGAAAAGATGTACATTGTTCAAGATTACTTTTCGATTCATTTCATGAGGACAGAAAAAGAAGTCTTCTTAAGGATCCTTGTCAAATACTTATGATTGACTTTGCTTTCTGAACTGTTTCACATTCCTTGAGTCCTCGACGTGTAAAATCAAGAGGTGCGACTTTTGGCTGGTTTTGGCATACACTTTCTTATATACCTATATGCAATAAGACATTGATTTTCTTAACATCAGGTGCAAACCTTCAGTTGTTTCAGGGGCTGTTGTTACTTCTGTAGTTGGAGGAGCTGTTGTTTCATCTGTAGTTGAAAGAGTAGTAACAACAGTCGTTGGTGCCTCGGTTGTCACATCTGTTGTTACATCTGTTGTTACTTCTGTGGTCACTTGTGACGTGGTAGCATCGGTAGTAACTAAAATTTGAAAAATTGTGTTTATTATGTTTTCTTTTCTCTTGATAGTCATGCTGAACAACAACAACAACAAAAAACACAGATACAAATAATTTACTTAATGTTGGTGGTTATTTTTTAGACAATATATAGATATGAATTACATTGTTCAAGATTACTGTGCAATTCATTTTTTACAGAAAGAGAATAAATTCTCTTTCCTGATAGATTATGAATATATATCATGTACCTGTGCATTAATATATTAAGTTTCCTAACATTTCTATCTGGGGATCTATCATGAAAGACTTGTGATTGACTTCGTTGTTCGACTGTTTCACCTGTTTTTAGTCCTCAGGCAAAATCAAGTGGTTCGACTTTTTGTTGGCTTTGTGATACATTTACACATAATGTACGAATATATTTGTTTTCGTAACGTTATCGGAAACAAACCTTCAGTGGTTTCAGGGGCTGTTGTTACTTCCGTTGTTGGAGGAGCTGTTGTTACATCAGTAGTTGAAACAGTAGTAGCAATAGTCGTTGGTGCCTCGGTTGTTACATCTGTTGTTACTTCTGTTGTCACTTGTGAGGTAGTAGCATCAGTGGTAACTAGATTGTGAGAAACGTGTGAATCATGTTGTTTGTTTATAGTGATACAGAGCGGCGACAAAATACAGATAGAAATAATGTTGTCATTACCAATTTCCCGAAAAGATGTACATTGTTCAAGATTACTTTTCGATTCATTTCATGAGGACAGAAAAAGAAGTCTTCTTAAGGATCCTTGTCAAATACTTATGATTGACTTTGCTTTCTGAACTGTTTCACATTCCTTGAGTCCTCGACGTGTAAAATCAAGAGGTGCGACTTTTGGCTGGTTTTGGCATACACTTTCTTATATACCTATATGCAATAAGACATTGATTTTCTTAACATCAGGTGCAAACCTTCAGTTGTTTCAGGGGCTGTTGTTACTTCTGTAGTTGGAGGAGCTGTTGTTTCATCTGTAGTTGAAAGAGTAGTAACAACAGTCGTTGGTGCCTCGGTTGTCACATCTGTTGTTACATCTGTTGTTACTTCTGTGGTCACTTGTGACGTGGTAGCATCGGTAGTAACTAAAATTTGAAAAATTGTGTTTATTATGTTTTCTTTTCTCTTGATAGTCATGCTGAACAACAACAACAACAAAAAACACAGATACAAATAATTTACTTAATGTTGGTGGTTATTTTTTAGACAATATATAGATATGAATTACATTGTTCAAGATTACTGTGCAATTCATTTTTTACAGAAAGAGAATAAATTCTCTTTCCTGATAGATTATGAATATATATCATGTACCTGTGCATTAATATATTAAGTTTCCTAACATTTCTATCTGGGGATCTATCATGAAAGACTTGTGATTGACTTCGTTGTTCGACTGTTTCACCTGTTTTTAGTCCTCAGGCAAAATCAAGTGGTTCGACTTTTTCTTGGCTTTGTGATACATTTACACATAATGTACGAATATATTTGTTTTCGTAACGTTATCGGAAACAAACCTTCAGTGGTTTCAGGGGCTGTTGTTACTTCCGTTGTTGGAGGAGCTGTTGTTACATCAGTAGTTGAAAGAGTAGTAGCAATAGTCGTTGGTGCCTCGGTTGTTACATCTGTTGTTACTTCTGTTGTCACTTGTGAGGTAGTAGCATCAGTGGTAACTAGATTGTGAGAAACGTGTGAATCATGTTGTTTGTTTATAGTGATACAGAGCGGCGACAAAATACAGATAGAAATAATGTTGTCATTACCAATTTCCCGAAAAGATGTACATTGTTCAAGATTACTTTTCGATTCATTTCATGAGGACAGAAAAAGAAGTCTTCTTAAGGATCCTTGTCAAATACTTATGATTGACTTTGCTTTCTGAACTGTTTCACATTCCTTGAGTCCTCGACGTGTAAAATCAAGAGGTGCGACTTTTGGCTGGTTTTGGCATACACTTTCTTATATACCTATATGCAATAAGACATTGATTTTCTTAACATCAGGTGCAAACCTTCAGTTGTTTCAGGGGCTGTTGTTACTTCTGTAGTTGGAGGAGCTGTTGTTTCATCTGTAGTTGAAAGAGTAGTAACAACAGTCGTTGGTGCCTCGGTTGTCACATCTGTTGTTACATCTGTTGTTACTTCTGTGGTCACTTGTGACGTGGTAGCATCGGTAGTAACTAAAATTTGAAAAATTGTGTTTATTATGTTTTCTTTTCTCTTGATAGTCATGCTGAACAACAACAACAACAAAAAACACAGATACAAATAATTTACTTAATGTTGGTGGTTATTTTTTAGACAATATATAGATATGAATTACATTGTTCAAGATTACTGTGCAATTCATTTTTTACAGAAAGAGAATAAATTCTCTTTCCTGATAGATTATGAATATATATCATGTACCTGTGCATTAATATATTAAGTTTCCTAACATTTCTATCTGGGGATCTATCATGAAAGACTTGTGATTGACTTCGTTGTTCGACTGTTTCACCTGTTTTTAGTCCTCAGGCAAAATCAAGTGGTTCGACTTTTTGTTGGCTTTGTGATACATTTACACATAATGTACGAATATATTTGTTTTCGTAACGTTATCGGAAACAAACCTTCAGTGGTTTCAGGGGCTGTTGTTACTTCCGTTGTTGGAGGAGCTGTTGTTACATCAGTAGTTGAAACAGTAGTAGCAATAGTCGTTGGTGCCTCGGTTGTTACATCTGTTGTTACTTCTGTTGTCACTTGTGAGGTAGTAGCATCAGTGGTAACTAGATTGTGAGAAACGTGTGAATCATGTTGTTTGTTTATAGTGATACAGAGCGGCGACAAAATACAGATAGAAATAATGTTGTCATTACCAATTTCCCGAAAAGATGTACATTGTTCAAGATTACTTTTCGATTCATTTCATGAGGACAGAAAAAGAAGTCTTCTTAAGGATCCTTGTCAAATACTTATGATTGACTTTGCTTTCTGAACTGTTTCACATTCCTTGAGTCCTCGACGTGTAAAATCAAGAGGTGCGACTTTTGGCTGGTTTTGGCATACACTTTCTTATATACCTATATGCAATAAGACATTGATTTTCTTAACATCAGGTGCAAACCTTCAGTTGTTTCAGGGGCTGTTGTTACTTCTGTAGTTGGAGGAGCTGTTGTTTCATCTGTAGTTGAAAGAGTAGTAACAACAGTCGTTGGTGCCTCGGTTGTCACATCTGTTGTTACATCTGTTGTTACTTCTGTGGTCACTTGTGACGTGGTAGCATCGGTAGTAACTAAAATTTGAAAAATTGTGTTTATTATGTTTTCTTTTCTCTTGATAGTCATGCTGAACAACAACAACAACAAAAAACACAGATACAAATAATTTACTTAATGTTGGTGGTTATTTTTTAGACAATATATAGATATGAATTACATTGTTCAAGATTACTGTGCAATTCATTTTTTACAGAAAGAGAATAAATTCTCTTTCCTGATAGATTATGAATATATATCATGTACCTGTGCATTAATATATTAAGTTTCCTAACATTTCTATCTGGGGATCTATCATGAAAGACTTGTGATTGACTTCGTTGTTCGACTGTTTCACCTGTTTTTAGTCCTCAGGCAAAATCAAGTGGTTCGACTTTTTCTTGGCTGTGTGATACATTTACACATAATGTACGAATATATTTGTTTTCGTAACGTTATCGGAAACAAACCTTCAGTGGTTTCAGGGGCTGTTGTTACTTCCGTTGTTGGAGGAGCTGTTGTTACATCAGTAGTTGAAACAGTAGTAGCAATAGTCGTTGGTGCCTCGGTTGTTACATCTGTTGTTACTTCTGTTGTCACTTGTGAGGTAGTAGCATCAGTGGTAACTAGATTGTGAGAAACGTGTGAATCATGTTGTTTGTTTATAGTGATACAGAGCGGCGACAAAATACAGATAGAAATAATGTTGTCATTACCAATTTCCCGAAAAGATGTACATTGTTCAAGATTACTTTTCGATTCATTTCATGAGGACAGAAAAAGAAGTCTTCTTAAGGATCCTTGTCAAATACTTATGATTGACTTTGCTTTCTGAACTGTTTCACATTCCTTGAGTCCTCGACGTGTAAAATCAAGAGGTGCGACTTTTGGCTGGTTTTGGCATACACTTTCTTATATACCTATATGCAATAAGACATTGATTTTCTTAACATCAGGTGCAAACCTTCAGTTGTTTCAGGGGCTGTTGTTACTTCTGTAGTTGGAGGAGCTGTTGTTTCATCTGTAGTTGAAAGAGTAGTAACAACAGTCGTTGGTGCCTCGGTTGTCACATCTGTTGTTACATCTGTTGTTACTTCTGTGGTCACTTGTGACGTGGTAGCATCGGTAGTAACTAAAATTTGAAAAATTGTGTTTATTATGTTTTCTTTTCTCTTGATAGTCATGCTGAACAACAACAACAACAAAAAACACAGATACAAATAATTTACTTAATGTTGGTGGTTATTTTTTAGACAATATATAGATATGAATTACATTGTTCAAGATTACTGTGCAATTCATTTTTTACAGAAAGAGAATAAATTCTCTTTCCTGATAGATTATGAATATATATCATGTACCTGTGCATTAATATATTAAGTTTCCTAACATTTCTATCTGGGGATCTATCATGAAAGACTTGTGATTGACTTCGTTGTTCGACTGTTTCACCTGTTTTTAGTCCTCAGGCAAAATCAAGTGGTTCGACTTTTTGTTGGCTTTGTGATACATTTACACATAATGTACGAATATATTTGTTTTCGTAACGTTATCGGAAACAAACCTTCAGTGGTTTCAGGGGCTGTTGTTACTTCCGTTGTTGGAGGAGCTGTTGTTACATCAGTAGTTGAAACAGTAGTAGCAATAGTCGTTGGTGCCTCGGTTGTTACATCTGTTGTTACTTCTGTTGTCACTTGTGAGGTAGTAGCATCAGTGGTAACTAGATTGTGAGAAACGTGTGAATCATGTTGTTTGTTTATAGTGATACAGAGCGGCGACAAAATACAGATAGAAATAATGTTGTCATTACCAATTTCCCGAAAAGATGTACATTGTTCAAGATTACTTTTCGATTCATTTCACGAGGACAGAAAAAGAAATCTTCTTAAGGATCCTTGTCAAATACTTATGATTGACTTTGCTTTTTGAACCGTTTCACATTTCTTGAGTCCTCGACATGTAAAATCAAGAGGTGCGACTTTTGGCTGGTTTTGGCGTACACTTAATAATAATACTAATAATAATAATAGCTGGTTTTTATATAGCGCATTTCACACACTTCAGGGTTTCAATGCGCTTTACAAACTATTATTACCCCGGTCACTGGATACATTTTTCCAACCAGCACTAAAGGGCTTTTTACACTTGAGTTTCTTAACCCCGGACTTTCTCTGACCCAGGACTATCGTTAGTCCCGTACCAATTTTTTCAGCTTTTTACACTCGCCAATTAGTCCCGTACTATCTCTTGTCCCGCTTAGCCCAGGATTATTTTTTCGTTCTGTTTACACTCACTTGCTTGGCACCGCAATTGCGGTGCTAACCCCTGCTATTTTGCAGGGCCAGATAGTACCGTACTATCGGTGGGGCTAGCCCACTTTGGCAAAAACGAGTGTAAACAGAAAGTGGGCTAAGGATAGTCCCGTACCAACAGTGGGGCTAAGCCCCCCCCCCCCCCTTAGCCCCACCGTTGGTCCGGGGCGAAGCAAAAATTTACAAGTGTAAAAAGCCCTTAACAGTGCTCATTCTCCACTCCCTGGGGAGCATTCCAGCCAGTCGCAGCCATTTTACAGGCGCGCACATGCTGATCAACCAACATAAGCTTTCTCATCCTTCCGGGTACCCATTTATACTCCTGGGTGGAGAGCAGCAAGGTGGATAAAGTGCCTTGCTGAAGGGCAACCGTGTCGGGCTTGGCATGGGCTCGAACCCACGAACCATACCACGCTCATGTCGCTCACAGTCGAGCGCTCTTATCCACTCAGCCACGACACCTCCACTTTCTTATATACATATGCAATAAGACATTGAGTTTTTTAACATCAGGTGCAAACCTTCAGTTATGGAAACATGCCATGTAAAAAGTCATGGTGAGGTTTCAAGGAAGTGTGTATGTGCGCGCGCACATGATAATTTAGTGTCCGTTTGTGCGTGTGTGTGTGAGTGTGTGTGTATGACTGAAGAATGTATTTGTTATGTCAGGGTAGGGATACCTAGTAAGATGTTGCTAGCATAAATCTTGATATTGATTTTATCAGCAGCTTTGACTTTGATGAGTTTGTTTGGCGGATTTGCATATGAATTCGGTGTGGTGCTTGCGTGCGGGCGGATGCTGCTTTTCTGCATACGGTTCATTATGTCTTATTTATCAACATTGGGAAGTCGTTTCATCAGGAAGGAATGTGGTATCGGTTCGGACGTGTGTGTGTTTGTGGGGAGGGGGTTACATTTCGTTATTGCAAAAGTTCGTTATTCTGAAGGCTCTTTAGTCCGAGGTACTTTATTCGAAGGTTCGTTATTCCGAATTTCATTTTTTTGATCATTTTTTTGATCAACGAGGTACAGGTACGGGTACAGGTACAGGGAATTGTATGTTTCGGATAAATGAAGCTTCGGAAAAAACGGACCTTCGGAATAACGAACCTTCGTGTGTGTGTGTGTGTGTGTGTGTGTGTGTATGTATGTATGTATTTGCGGAGAGTTACGGATGCTGTAGACGATTCCGTCCTTCGACGTTTTCTGTTTTCCACTCGCATGGGAACACAGAGACGCGTGGGAAGCCACACAACTCGTGTTGCCAAGCTGCAGCGCATTTACCTGAAGAAATGCTACAAATTTTTCCATGTATTATTTGAATGTATATTTTTCGAAACTCGGAATGCAATTTTTGGGTTGGGGATGAGGTGAAAGTATTTTTTCCACTTTTCTGGCCGGGAAGGTGTGGGACAGCGATAAACTATATAAAATGAGAACGAATTTAGTATTTCCCTATAGTCTTACCCACTTTACGCTCCATGGATATTATTTTTTTTTTAACATATTGTATTTGGGTGTGGGAGGGGTGTCCGAATGTCCTAATGTTTTTGTTTTTTTCTGGAAATGTAATAGGCATTGCTTTATTATAATAATCTCCTTAACATAACCCAGAAAGTCATAAATATCGCCACACAATGACAGCGCAACCACAGCTTGTCTATACCATGATTGTAAGTAATATTTTCTACTTATCGATCTAGATTGTATTCTATTTGTGGTATAATTATGTTATGTAGTCTTTACATTTATGATGTTTATCCATAATTGAGCTGCACAAATAAAATTCAAACTTCAAGTTTAAAATTTCATATATCTTTTATTACTGTAAATCAAATTAAAGAAATGCGAAAACTTTTCACAACCTGTACGTAAATTCAATTTCAGTTTTCCCCAATATACAATGTAAGACAGTCCAATATGTGATGAATTTGCTGTCATAATACACTGACTTGGCAGGGATCGTCATAGAATTATTTATAACAATCTGTAACTATCCGAAAATATCCGCAACTCTCCGTAAACAGTCGCAACTCTCCGCAAGTGTTCCAAACTATTTGGAAGTTTATGCAAGTTGAAAGAGAAAAATTACGTGCCAATTCGTAAGAATATCTGCAAGTGGACGCAAATATTCGCATTTGGTCGTATCTCTCCGTATCGCCTGCATATTTTTACCCGTATGTTTTGTAGAAATGCTCTGGTGATAGATAGCAAGGGATCCGCGGGTGTCCGCAGAAAAAAGTGACTTATTTGGACGTAACGCCGGACGCATAGCATTATGTGACTGGGGCCTAACACCCAACTAGACTTGTTATACAGTTCGCATGCATACAAAGAGCACGTACCTTTCACTGTCACGCATGATCGCTGCCCACTATTTTACTTTACATTTGCTTTTATTCCGCAGTATCCCGTTTGGTTTCTGTCGTGCCAATTTCTCTGTTGTGCCAACGTTAATCACGATTGCCTTTACCATCAATGGAGCGGATAATATACCTAGTCAGAAATGTCTCAATCCACAATGAATGACGGGATAGATGTACCTTTTCACTCTATGTTAGACGATGAGCTCTTTGATTTATTTAGACCAACTACGCCTGAATTTGATCCCTTAGAAAGAGAAATTTCTAACAAACGTGCATTCCTTTATGATGACTTAGTTGCTGACAACATTTAATTCAGCAGCGGAAGAAATACGATATGATTTTAATGATTTGACTCAAGCTCCATTGTGTAATTATTTCACTTTTAATCAGTTTCAAGATATTAGTAAGGGTTTTATGAAAGATACATTTTCTTTTGTACATTTGAATATAAGGAGTATAAACAAGCATTTTGAAGAATTACAGTTATTGTTAGACAATCCAAACAGATCTTTATTTTCAATGATAGGACTCACTGAAACGTGGTTATCCTCATGTCCAAAACAATCCTTTGCGCTTGAAGGGTATAATATTTTTGCAAATAATAGATCTGATCGCTGTGGTGGTGGAGTCGCTTTATATGTTTTAAACTGTTTTGAATGCACTGTCCGTGAAGAGCTTAGCAAAATGAATGACATTGTTGAGTCACTTTTTATTGAAATAACTGTTCCTGGTAACAAAAACATTGCGATAGGTATTATTTACAGACCTCCAAATTCCAACAACAAAGATTTTTTTTTAATCGTATCTCACTGAGCAGCTTACCAACTCTTATTTATTAACTCAGACTCCTTTATATTCGGTGATTTCAATGTTGATTTGTTAAAACACACAACGGATAACATCTCGGGAGAATTTCTTGAGACATTCTTATCCTCTTCCTTCTAACCTCTTATTTTGAAACCGACTCGCTTTTCCCATCAGTCGGCCACTTTAATTGACAATATATGTAGTAATGTTTTAACCCTACCAGATTCGTCGATAATTTTATCAGATATCACTGATCATTTTCCAATAATGGCGCATTTTAAACTCAACCATATTAGCAATAGTTCATTCCAGCCATATTTGAGGCGTAGGGTAACCAAAGAGAATATGTCTTCTTTTTGTGCTAATTTAGATTATCTCAGTTGGGATTGTGTGTTTGATACTGATGACATTAATTTGACTTTGAATAATTTTTTGGATATCTTTAATAATCATTTGGATATTTACATTCCTAAAAGAAATGATAAACGAGGGAATTATAAAACAATACCAAAGCTTCCTTGGATTTCGAAGTCCATTTTGCGTTCGATAAATAGAAAAAATATATTGTTTTATGCATTTAAAATGAAAAAAAAAAAAACTGAACAAGCACGAATGGAATATATTTCGTATAAGAATACCCTCACTAAGATAATACGTAATAAAAAGAAGAAATATTATTATAACCAATTAGAAAGATATAGATATTATATAAATATCACATGGAATGTATTAAAACAAGCAATGAATATGTCAAATGAAAAGTGTGGTTTATCGAAAATAAGGTTTAACGATGAAATTATTGATAATTCTGCGGATATAGCAAATATTTTTAACACATATTTTACAACAATTGGAGAAAACATCGCTCAAGAAATTTCTGATACTTATAAACATTTCTCTGATTTTTTAAGTCAGTATAATATGCATTCAATATTTTTTACTCCTACCACTAGATATGAGGTTATTGATATTGTATCTAGCTTGAAAGAAAAAAAGACAGTTCAGGTTACGATAACATAAGCACTATGATTTTGAAAGGTGTTATATCTTCTGTTGTGGATCCTTTGGCACGTTATCTTTAATTTGTCAGTGTCAAAGGGTGTGTTTCCGGGACAAATGAAAATAGCAAAAGTTATTCCCATATATAAGAATGGAGATAAGTTAGATATTAGTAATTATAGGCCTATTTCTTTATTATCTTGTTTGTCCAAGATTTTAGAGAAAATTATATATAAAAGAATGTTGAATTTTCTGAAAATGCATGGTGTTTTTACAAATTCGCAGTTAGGGTTCCGAGAAAAGCGTACCTGTCACGCTTTGTTAAATTTTGTTGGTAAAGTAGCTCATGCTTTAGACAATCACTCTCATTTGATTGGTATATTAGTGGACTTCTCCAATGCCTTCGACACTATAAATCATGATCTGTTACTATACAAGTTGTCTCTAAGTACGCGGGAAGACCTTGGAGTGGTTCAGGAGTTATTTAACTGATCGCAAACAATATGTTTTTTGAACAATCATAACTCTGATATGACAGAAATTAAGTGTGGCGTCCCAAAAGGTAGTTTATTGGGCCGGCTGTTGTTTCTTATTTACATTAATGATTTTTGTGTTTCGTCCGATGTGTTATCTTTCATACTTTTTGCCGACGATTCAAATGTATCTTATTCACATGAAGACCAAAATACCCTTGTGCAGACAGTTAATTCTGAGTAAAAAAAAGGATGTGAATGGATACGAGCAAATACGTTGTCTCTGAATAAAAAAAAAAAAATATATATATAATATATATATATATATATATATATATATATATATATGCTTTTCAGTAACAGTTTAGCTAATTTGAATATGTATATTTGTTTTGGTGATACTGTTTTAGAAAGTGTTTCCCATACTTAGTTTCTCGGAATTACAGTCGATAATAAACTTTCCTGGAAATTTCATATTGATAATGTCTGTAAGAAAATTTCACGCAACATTCGTGTTATTAATAGACTAAAATTGTCTATTCCTCAACATTCTTTGTTTACATTGTATTCATCTTTGATATTACCCTATTTAAATTATGGAATTTTAGTATGGGGAAACACCCATCAAATATTATTGGATAGGATTATACTGCTACAAAAAAGGCTCTTCGCATTATTTGTAACATCGTTTCATATTCTCATACTGATCCTTTATTTTTTGACAAGAAGATTCTGAAAATGAAAGACTTATTTTTATTTCAACTCGGGCAATTTATGTATACTTATAATAATAACTGCCTTCCGTTTATTTTTAACTCCATGTTCATGCGTAACCGAACATACCATGGATATCCAACCAGACAGTCAAATGAATTTCATTTACCTTTATCAAGAACCGTGCTTGCTCAACAGACTTTTATTTATACAGGTCCAAGATTCTGGATCTCCCTTCCCATGGACATAAAAATGCACCGTCATTGAATTCTTTTAAAAAGAGATTGAAGATTTTTCTTTTGAAGTCTTATAAGGCAACCGAACAAATTTGATTGTGTAGTGTATTTCGTAAGCACGACATTATCTTCTCTTCTTCCACTATTGACCGATTCTGTGACGCGCTGTGTGTATTTTTGGCATGGGCAGCGCCATACTGGGTGTATCACCCGACCCCCCCCCCCCTCCGCACTCCCCCACCCCTCTCCCTACATTAGCACGCGCGCAGAATGAAAAACTGCGTTAGCCAATGGGCGTCTCGTACTGAGTGCGCGAATGCTTGCTAGTGCGCGAACCTTTGTTACAAGTGCGTGATAAACATGTTGCCCGGGGGTGGGGGAGAGCAGGGGGGGTCGGCTGATACACACCGATACACCCACTATGGCTGCGCCCAGTGCCGTAAAATGTCTGCTGCCCTCAACGAACCCGAATCGGTCAATAGGCTGCGTTCCCTTGAGGTATCGACCATTTCGTCCTGCGTATAGTATTTTTGTATTCCATACGTGCCCTCTGTTCCGCTGGAAAGCAGCTCGACACTGTAACACTCTCGAAAACGCGTGGCTATTTGTCTCTGGCTGCTTTGCCCCTTGGTGTACCCATCAAAATAATTTAGGTTTTCTCTATCTATCTCTCTCTCTCTTCCTCTTCTCCCTATTTTCTGTTCCTTTTTCAAACTTTTGCTTTCTTTTTTTCTCTTCCCGACTTTCTCAGTTTCCCGCACTTTTTGTAGTTGTAAGTTTTTCATCCTCCCCTTTATTTCCTTTTTCCCCCTTTCCCCCAGAGGTACCCACATGTTACAAACATAGTCTTCTGAGTGGTATACCTCCACTTTTTTTCACAAATGTATGAATAGAGTGTATGTTTCTTTTTGCACTAAACTCGTAGACATAAACATGTTCTTATGCCTGTCTGGCTATGTATATTTTCAACGACTCGCATGTCAAAAGTATCATATTATTATTTTTTTTTTTACATTCTGCTGAAAAAAAATAGTGAAAAATAAAGTTTGAACGTGAAATATGAATATACATCATGTATATGTGAAGTAATACATTACTTTTCTTAACATTTCTCTTACGGGATATATTACGAAACATTTATGATTGACTTTGCTGTTTAACTGTTTTACCTTTTTTAGCCCTCAGGTAAAATAAAGTGGTTCGACTTTTTGTTGGCTTTGTGATACATTTACACATAATGTACAAATTTAATTGTTTTCTTCATGTTATCGGGAACAAACCTTCAGTGGTTTCAGGGGCTGTTGTTACTTCCGTAGTTGGAGGAGCTGTTGTTTCATCCGTAGTTGAAAGAGTAGTAACAACAGTCGTTGGTGCCTCGGTTGTTACATCTGTTGTTACATCTGTGGTCACTTGTGACGTGGTACCATCGGTAGTAACTAAAATGTGGAAAAATGTATATTAAATGTGTATTATGTTTTCTTTTCTCGTTATAGCGATGATGAACAAAAAAAAAAAAAAAAACCAGATATAAATAACTTACTTATCTTTTTTTTTTCAGGCAATATATGGGAATGACGTACATTGTTCAAGATTACTTTGCATTTTTTTTTTTTTTTTTTTTTTTACAAAAAGTAAATAGATTCTTTTACCGGATCGATTATGAATATATATGATATTCCTGTGAAGTAATACATTAATTTTCTTAACATTACTCTTTCGGGACCTATTAGGAAAGATTTATGTTTGGCTTTGCTGTTCAACTGTTTTACTTTTTTTTAGTCCTTCAGGTAAAATAAAGTGGTTCGAATGTTTGTTGCTTCGTAATACCTTTACACATAATGTACGGATATATTTGTTTTCTTCACGTTAGGGGGAACACACCTTCAGTTGTTTCAGGGGCTGTTGTTACATCCGTAGTTGGATGAGCTGTTGTTACATCAGTAGTTGAAACAGTCGTAAGAACAGTCGTTGGTGCTTCCGTTGTTACATCTGTTGTTACATCTGTTGTTACTTCTGTGGTCACTTGTGAGGTAGTGGCATCAGTGGTAACTAGAATTGTGAGAAACGTGTGAATCATGTTGTCTTTTAATAGCGATACTGAGTGAAGAAAAAAAAAACAGCTTGAAATATTTTTTTCATTACCAATTTCCAGACAAATATCAAAATGATATACATTGGTCAACATTACTTTGCCATTCTCTTCACGAGGACAGAAAAAGAAATCTCCTTAAGGATCCTTATCAAATAGTTATGATTGACCTTGCTTTCTGAACCATTTTCATTTCTTGAGTCTTCATGTAAAATCAAGAGGCGCGACTGGTGCTGGTTTTGGCAAACACTTTCTTATACACCTATGTAATAAGACATTGATTTTCTTAACATCAGGTACAAACCTTCAGTTGTTTCAGGAGCTGTCGTAACTTCCGTAGTTGGAGGAGCTGTTGTTTCATCAGTTGTTGAAAGAGTCGTAACAACAGTGGTTGGTGCTTCGGTTGTTACATCTGTTGTTACTTCTGTGGTCATCTGTGACGTGGTAGCATCGGTAGTAACTAAATTGTGGAAAAAACTCATGCATTATGTTTTCTTTTCCCCTTCATGGCAATGCTAAACAACAACAACAACAACAACAACAACAAAACAGATAACGATAATTTATCTAATATTGTTTTTTTCCAGACACTATATGGAAATTATGACATTGTTCAAGATTACTTTGCAATTCATTTTCTTCTTTTTTTTAACAGAAGAAGAATAGGTTTTCTTTCCGGATTGATTATAAATAAATATTATATACCTGCGCATTAATGCATTAGTCTTCTTGACATTTCTCTCTCCGGATCAATAATGAAAGACTTATGATTGACTTTGTTGTTCAACTGTTTCACCTTTTTTAGTCTTCAGGTGAAATCACGTGGTTCCACTTTGTTTTGCTGCTTTTCACATATTCGTTCATAATATGCATTGATGCATTCATTTCCTTAACATTGTCTTGTACAAACCTTTAGTAGTTTCAGTTGTTGGAGGAGCTGTTGTTTCATCAGTAGTTGAAACAGTAGTCGCAACAGTCGTTGGTGCTTCGGTTGTTATATCTGTTGTTACATCTGTCGTTATTTCTGTTGTCACTTGGGAGGTAATAGCATCAGTGATAACTAGATTGTAAGAAACGTGTGAATCATATTTTCTATTTATAGTGATACTGAGCGAAGCAAAATTACAGATAGAAATATTTTTTTTTCATTACCAATTTCAGGACAAATATTAATATGATGTATATTGCTCAAGATTACTTTGGAATTCATTTCACAAGGATTGAAAAAGAAATCCTCTTAAGGATCCTTTTTGAATACCTATGATTGACTTTGCTTTTTGAAACACTTTACATTTCTTGAGTCTTCATGTAAAATCAAGAGGTGCGACTTTTTGCTAGTTTTAGCATACACTTTCTTATAAAACTATGCATCAAGACATTGATTTTCTTAACATCATCAGGTACAAACCTTCAGTTGTTTCAGGGGATGTCGTTACTTCCGTAGATGGAGGAGCTGTTGTTTCATCAGTAGTTGAAAGAGTAGTAACAACCGTGGTTGGTGCGTTGGTTGTTACATCTGTTGTTACTTCTGTAGTCACTTGTGACATGGTAGCATCTGTAGTAACTTAAATATGAAAAAATAATGTGTATTATGTTTTCTTTTCTCTTCATAGCGATGGTGAACAACAACAACAACAACAAAAAGATGCATATAAAATACTTAATATTGTTTTTTTTTCTTCAGACAATGATATATATGGAGATGATGTACATTAGTCAAGATTACTTTGCAACTCACTTTTGACAGAAAACGAATAAATTGTCTTTCCGGATCGAGTATGAATATATACACTCTAAAAAAATCCGGGTCCGAACTGACCCGAAAGTGGATCCGTTGGGGTCACACACCTTTCCGGGTCAAAAATGACTTGAAATTTGGTCATGAAGACCCGGAATGGGGTCACCCTGACCCAACTCATGACTCTGGATGGTGTCATATTTGACCCCATTCTTTGTCATTTCTGAACCGGAACGGTGTTTGACCCCAACGGACCCAGTTCCGAGTCAGTTCTGACCCGGATTTTTTTAGAGTGTATTATATACCTGCGCATTAATGCATTAAATTTTTAACATTTTTCTTTCGGGATCTGTTACTAAACACTTATGATTGACTTTGTTGTTCAACTGTTTTACCTATTTTAGTCCTCAGTTAAAATCAATTGCCCTCACTCACGTCATTAAACATTTACATTTTGACATAGATCCCAGTACAATAAAAATAGTGCTAGCGTTTCGAAATTGCTGTATATTTCATTTTGCTGACGCTGCTTCTTATTCATGCTCAGTGCTAATGTTCAAAATATTTTATTTTTTTTATGTTACCCTGTGTTATGCAAGTGATCACAGGAGAGTTTGTAAGAGATTAACTGCTTCAGAAAACGTAGAAAAAGTCCATAACTCCGTATCCCTTGAGATATCTCCAATAAATCGCATTTTGAAGAGGGAGCATTTTGTTTTCATAAATATCTAATAGGAATGACAAAAATGAAAGTCATAAAAATGATAGTGTAATATGAACATTATTATAGCAACACGATATCTGATCATTGTTGTTGTTATAATTATAAAAAGATGTCTTACCTGTTGTCCCCGTGGATGTGACGTCTGTTGTTGTTTCTTTATGAGGAAAAGAGATAAATCGTAAAAAAGAGATGGTATGTAACATGCGGTTAAGCACGCAACTTGCACTACGTCTAGGCATCGTTTATTCTTAAACACTTTATTTCCTTTAACTTAATCATTTTACGGTATGGTACGTAACACAATTAGTTAATGTGAAACAGAAATTTAAAATGAAATTAAATTAATGTACTGTCATAGTGTAGAAGGCCGTATAATTCTGATTTTTTTTCTTCAAAATACATTCATTCTTTTCATATTAATTGAAATTTCAAAAGGTGTTGCGATAAACACTGCTGTAAGTTATCTAAAATATTCTTTTCGCTGGACTACTGCTTTCATTTACGACTTTGCTTGTACGGAAATTATTCTGTTCAAATGAATTCTCACCCCACTTTGCAAGGTTCATAGATAGTGAAAAATACCTTTTGGAGCAGTGCCTAAAAACTTATTCTTAACCACAACCATTTGCAAGTATGCCCTCATTCACGTCATTAAACATTTACATTTTGACATAGGTCCCCAGTACATTCAAAATAGTGCTAGCGTTTCAAAATTGCTGTATATTTCATTTTGCTGACGCTGCTTCTAATTCATGCCCAGTGCTAATTTTCAAAACATTTTACTTTTTTATTATTTTCTGTTACCCTGTATTATGCAAGTGATCACAGGAGAGTTTGTAAGAGATTTACCGCTTCAGAAAACGTAGAGAAAGTCCATAACTTCGTATCCCTTGAAATATCTCAAATAAATCGCATTTTGAAGAGGGAGCATTTTGTTTTCATAAATATCTAATAGGAATGACAAAAATGAAAGTCGTAAAAATGATAGTGTAATATGAGCATTATTATAGCAACACGATATCTGATCATTGTTGTAGTTATAATTATAAAAGATGTCTAACCTGTTGTCCCCGTGGATGTGACGTCTGCTGTCATTTCTTTATGAGGAAAAGAGATAAATCAAAAAGAGATGGTATGTAACATGTGGATAAGCACACGACCTGCACTACGTTTAGGCATCGTTTTATCCTTAAACACTTTATTTCCTTTAACTTAATCATTTTACGGTATGGTACGTAACACAATTAGTTAATGTGAAACAGAAATTTGAAATTAAATTAAATTAAATTAAATTAATGTACCCTCATAGTGCAGAAAGCCGTATAATTCTGATTGCTTTTTTCATATACATTCATTCCTTTCACATTAATTTAAATTTCAAAGGGTGTTGCGATAAACACTGCTGTAAGTTAACTAAAAATATTCTTTTCGCTGGAGTACTGCTTTCATTGACGACTTTGCCTGTACAGAAAATATTCTGTTCAAACGAATTCTCACACAACTTTGCAAGGTTCATATAGTGAAAAATACCTTTTGGAGCAGTGCCTAAAAACATATTCTTAACCAGAACCATTTGCAAGCTTGCCCTCATACACGTCATTAAACATTTACATTTTAACATAGGTCCCCAGTACACTAAAAATAGTGCTAGCGTTTCAAAATCGCTGTATATTTAATTTTTCTGACGCTGCTTCCCATTCATGCTCAGTGCTAATTTTCAAAACATTTTACTTTTTTTATTTTCTGTTACCATGTGTTATGCAAGTGATCACAGGAGAGTTTGAAGAGATTTACTGCTTCAGAAAACATAGAGAAAGTTCATCTCTCCGTATCCCTTGAAATATCTCAAATAAATCGCATTTTGAAGAGGGAGCATTTTTTCATAAATATCTAATAGGAATGACAAAAATGAAAGTTATAAAAATGATAGTGAAATATGAGCATCATTATAGCAACACGATATCTGATCTTTGTTGTAGTTATAATTATAAAAGATGTCTTACCTGTTGTCCCCGTGGATGTGACGTCTGTTGTCATTTCGTTATGAAGAAAAAAGATAAATCGTAAAAAAGAGATGGTATGTAATATGTGATTAAACACACGACCTGCACTACGTCTAGGCATCGTTTCATCCTTAAACACTTTATTTCCTTTAACTTAATCATTTAACTCTTTATGTGCCATGGTAGAAACCCCCTGTGTGCCACGTTATTCTGAGACAGGAAGGTAGTCATGCTTTGAGAAAGAATTTTGTTTTTCCAATTTGTATAACTTCTACAACTTTCTGGTACGATGGGCATAACAGCAGGCAAAGTTAAATAGGAATGTAATGATTTTCTTCGTTATGAATTGTATGACGAATCTATTTTCAATTTCTCTTTGGAATGACCACTTGCTTCACTACTGTAAAGGTATGACTTTTGCACATTAAACCGTGACAGTAACTTAGAATGTATGTGCAAATCTAGTTGGGAACGCCGCTTGATAGTCAATCAGCACATAGAATGCAAGCCGTATATGAGAGGAACAAAAGCGCAAGAAACGCTTTCATTGTGCCGCCGGATTAGCAGTGATTAGCCGATTTATCGATCGGTTTGGGCGGCATTGTTTGTTGAGCAGAATATGCGAAGTTGGCACGCCGTCGACTGAGTCGGACGTGCGAACGTGGCACATAAAGAGTTAACTGTATGGTACGTAACACAATTAGTTAATGTGAAGCAGAAATTTAAAATGAAATTAAATTAATGTACTTGCATTGTGTAGAAAGCCGTGTAATTCGGATTTTTTTTTCAAAATACATTAATTCTTTTCACATTAATTGATATTTCAAAGGGTGTTGCGATAAACACTGCTGTAAGTTATCTAAAATATTCTTTTCGCTGGAGTACTGCTTTTATTTACGACTTTGCCTGTACGGAAATGATTCTGTTCAAATGAATTCTCACCCCACTTTGCAAGGTTCATACAGTGAAAAATACCTTTTGAAGCAGTGCCTAAAAACATATTCTTAACCACAACCATTTCCAAGTATGCCCTCATTCACGTCATTAAACACTTACATTTTCACATAGGTCCCCAGTACATTCAAAATAGTGCTAGCGTTTCAAAATTGCTGTATATTTCATTTTGCTGACGCTACTTCCCATTCATGCTCAGTACTAATTTTCAAAACATTTTACTTTTTTAATTTTCTGTTACCATGTGTTATGCCAGTGATCACAGGAGAGTTTGTAAAAGATTCACTGCTTCAGAAAACGTAGAGAAAGTCCATAACTCCGTTTTCCTTGAAATATCTCAAATTAGTCACATTTTGAAGAGGGAGCATTTTATATTCATAAATATCTATTAGGAATGACAAAAATGAAAGTGTTGATAGTGAATATTAGCATTATCATAGTAACGTGATATCTGATCATTGTCGTTGTAATAATTAAAAAAGATGCCATACTTGTTGTCCCCGTGGATGTGACGTCTGTTGTTGTTTCTTTAAGATGAAAAGAGATAAATCATAAAAACAGATAGTATGTAACATATAGATAAGCACACGACCTGCACTACGTATAGGCATTATTCCTTTTAACTTTATCATTTATTGGTATGGTACGTAACAAAATAAGATAATGTCAAACAGAAATTTAGAATGAAAATAAATTAATGTACTTAAATAGTTCAGAAAGCTCTAAAATTCGTTTTTTTTTCAAAACGCATTCTTTCCTTTCACATTAATTGAAATTTCAAAGGGTTTTGCTATATTTCATAAACATTACTATAAGTTAACTAAAAATATTCTTTTCGCTTGACTACTGCTTTCATTCGTGACCCTGCATCACAAAACAAACAAAAAGTCGCAAGACATGGATTTTTAGTTAAGGGCAGATTCTGAAAGTGAAGACTCTAAGCTTTAAAATGATGTATAACTCAGTTCAAATGGGCTCCCCTAACCTATCTAAATACTGGAAAGAAAGCACACACACTGGAAGAGTGTGAACTGAGAAAAGAGGCTCTGAAGTACAGCGTCTATTCAAGCGTTTCATCTTTACCAAGCTGTGCTAACTGAGCGATATAAGGGACAAAACACTGGATGTAAAGCGGGGTTCCCACTATCGCACGATACGAGCGACACGATTGGACATTCGTAAAGCGGGGTTCCCACTATCACGATTGGCGCCACGATTGAAATCGTGGTCTTAATTGTGCAGCAAGCGTGATGGTCTTATCAGATTGTATCAGATCTTAAGGTCAATCGTGGCAATCGTGTTAATCGTAGGAAAATTTTGGACAGTTCAAAAATTTTCTACGATTAACACGATTAGTTTTTGATCGTGATGATCGCATGAGATCGTCTAGGATCGTATCCAAACGCAGCAAATCTCTTCTAATCGTGCTTCTTAATCGTGTTGATCGGGATCGACTTTTTCACTTCACTTCCGCTTATTATTATTATTATTATTTGCCCATTTGCCCTTATTTTACTCATAAATTGATTTATTTTGTATTCTGATAGGTGGTAGCCTGCATCTTTAGATTATTATTTCCAAACGGTAAATTGTATGACGGTGTGGGGTTTAATTGTCGTAATTTTTAAGGTACATAATCAAAATCATTTTTTTAATGATTTTATAAAATGAAAGTTGTATTACAGATTTTTAGATGTTTTCATACATTATGTTAATGATGTTTTCATTAATGTGTTGCTATTACCATTACACAGACACACAAAACAGGATATGGGATAACTTTTGTAACGAAAACAAAAAATGAGCAAAAATGAAATGGCAATTGTATGTCTGCACGTATTGACTAACGTCAGTACTTATGAGAATAATTTGATGAATCGTGCGTGAATGGGTACATATCAAAGGCAAATGGTTAATTTTTAAAAGTATATTACAGAGTATTTTTTGGGGGGTGCAGTATCCTGCTGTTTGTGTATTGTATATAGTAATAAAGAGTTGTTGTTTCATCAGCCATCGTTTGACCCCTTTACATCTATTTTGACACTTTTCAATGTCTTTTTTTGTATGTTTGGTAGAGCATAATTTTAGAGGAAAATGGTTATTTTCAAATTTCATTATAACTGCAAATGTAAAAGTGACCATTCAGGGGTGTATCCAGGATTTTTTCTGGGGGGGGGTCGTAATCAAAATTTTTGGACCTTTTTTTGCGAGGGAGCGGAGCGACCGAGCGGGGGAGGGTGTGGGAGGGGGGTGTGCCCCCCCCCCCCATCCCATGGTAGGGAGTTTTTTAATTTTATATCTTAAAATGGGGTCATTTGGTGCATACAAAAGTTACTTTTTCGGCATGGCAGTGCGGCTTAGAAATAATTAGGTATGGCATTAAGATTAAGTTACGAAATTTTCGAGGTTTTTGACAATTTTCTGGAACACCACTTGGTCACTTTTTTTCCTGTTCTATATAGGGTAAAAAGCCCTCCAAAAACAAAAATGTCTTTTTTAAAAAGTGGACCTTTTGATTTTTTTTTTTGAGGGGGGGGGGAGGTCGTGCGACCCTCCCGACCCCCCCCCCCCCCCCCCCCCCCCCTTGGATACACCCATGCCATTGTCGTGGATGTGGAATCACTCGTATGATTATGACAATGAAGATCACTGTTTTTATTTTTCACAGTTAGTTATTCAATAAGTGTAGCAATATACCCCTGCGAAATAATTTTGCGTAAAACCTCCTTTTTGTTAAAAAGTGACATCATTTTGATTAGGGAGTCACTTTTTTGTCATGTGTGTGTATCAGTTATGTTAAACATTGTTAAGTAAAACACTATATCAAGCCGAATAAACCAAACTTTTAATAACCCATGAGAAAACGACATTTTGAAATAAAAAGGCATATGATACGTACACTTTGCGAATATGAAATCGAACACATAAGCAATACTATTCATTCGGCCAACTTTCTTATATCGAGCGTATATAACACATAATACTATGTTACATAACATTCAAAATGATCCCATCCTCTTTCTTAGCTTCCATTTCATCATATAATTATTTTCTTCATGTATTGGAGAGAAAGGTCATTTTTGTCTTGATTTTTTTTTCTGGGGAAGAGGGGCAATCATCTGATCTTATGTAGTTGGGTTCGTTATTTCATTTTTTTTTCTGAGGGGGAGGGTGAGCATGTCGATTTAATAATCTATTACTTTCATTACGTTTAATATTAGACGAGGGAATATCTGAGGTTATAGCTGGCCTGGGTGCTGCTTTCTCTCTGATAACATAGTCGTCATTAGCAATACTGCTAAGGTTACGTTGTCATCATCGTCAACCTGTCAAGCCTTGCCATCATCAATGGTTGTGGATAAGATTAATAGGCCTAATCACTCTGCATAATTTAAGGGAAACAATTAAATCTATCGTCAGCCGGACTATAATATTCCCATTCGGGTCCAATCGCGCCTTAAATTGGGGTCGCTTCTGATCCCGATCGTAAAAGATATCGTATCTTATCTCAGCAGCCCGTATTGGTTCGCGGTATTCGTATTGGAACGTATCAGTACGTTGCTGCACGTACCAGATCGGGGATCCTGATCGTAATGGTCATGTTAGATCGGTACCAATCGTGAACTCAATCAGGACAATCCTGTCGGATCGTATTTGAACGGCAGACCAGATCGTGACAGATCGTATCGCTTGAAATAGACCAATCGTGACCATATCGCATCCAAGCGTACCAACACGTATTGACTCGCATAACCTCGTATCCAAACGTGAAATTTCAGACGAGTTCAACAAATTTTCCACGATCAGTTACGAATGTCCAATCGTGGCGTTCGCAATGGATCGCACGATAGTGGGAACCCCGCTTAACTGATCATGGAAGTGTTGTTGAACTCGTCTGAAATTTCACGTTTGGATACGAGGTTATGCGAGTCAATACGTGTTGCTTCGCTCGGATGCGATATGGTCACGATTGGTCTATTTCAAGCAATATGATCTGTCACGATCTGGTCTCCCGTTTAAATACGATCAGATGGGATTCTCCCGATTGAGTCCATGATTAGTTCCGATCTACCACTATCATTACGATCGGGATCGCCGATTTGGTGAGTGCAGCAACGTTCTGATACGTTCCAATACGAATACCGCGAACCAATGCGGGCTGTTGAGATAAGATTAAAAATGGGATAAAGATTAAATTGGGATGCTCTGTACTATATCATAAGTGTTTTCTTGGTATCTCGCAAAAAGTTAAAAGCACAATTCTCATCTCCACCAATACTGTACTATCCCTTTAACTTCTGCAGAGTGATTTATTCAGGCCTGCTATCCACAACCATTGATGATGGCAAGGGTTGACAGGTTGAGGATGACGACGACATGACCTTTGCAGTATTTACAAATAAAAATTACGTTATCATCAGAGACAAAGCATCACCTAGACCAGCCACAACCTCAGATAGTCCCTCCTCTAATTCAACCGAAAGAAATCAATAGATTATTGAATCGACAAGAAAAAAGCAAACAAACGAATACACAAGATCAGATCATTGCCCCATCTTCTCCAGAAAAAAAAAAGATCAAGACAAATGTTTTCACCTTTCTTTGAAATACATGAAGAAAATATGATGAAATTGAAGCTAAAAAAGGATAAGATCTTTTCGCATGCTAACATAATACGTGTTATATAAGCTCAATATAAGAAAGTTGGCCGAACTGATGGCATTGCTTGTGTATTTGATTTCATATTCGCATAGTATGTATCATATGCATTTTATTTCAAAATGTCGTTATCTCATGGGCATTGAAAGTTTGGTTGGTTTGGCTTGATTTATTGTTTTATTTAACAGCGTTTAACAAAACCGCCATACACGCAAAGCAGAAAGGTAACTCCCTTTAAATAATGTCACTTTTTAACAAAAAAAAGTTTTAAGCAAAATATTATTTCGCAAGGGTAATGCTACACTTGACTAACTTCCATGTGAAAAATAATGACAGTGATCTTCATAGTCATGAACGAGTAACCTTAGATCAACGACAGTGGTCGCTTTTCAAAAGTCACAAAAGTTATTTTGTGGGGTATGTTGACATTCTGCCTCTGGTGGATGTTTCAGTGGTGTTTATATTTTATATTATCTTTCGTTGTGCCAACCCTCCCTTTTTCAACCTCGCGGAATACAAAATATATACGATTTGCGAGTAAAATAAGAGCAAATGTGCAAAATAAGCAGAGGGAAAGTGAAAAGGTTGATCCCGATCGACACGATTAAGAAGCACGATTAAATAAGATTTGCTGCGTTTTGATACGATCCAAGACAATATGATGCGATGATCACGATCAAAAATTAATCGTGTTAATCGTTTAAAAAAAATTGAACCGTCCAAAAATTTTCTACGATTAACGCGATTGCCATGATTGACCTCCAGATCTGATACAATCTAATAGGATCTGATAAAACCACCACGATTGCTTTACGATTAAGACCACGATTTAAATCGTGGCGCCAATCGTGATAGTGGGAACCCCGCTCAATAAGCGACCGGAGCAGCAACAATGAAGAGATTATGAGATTAAACTTAAATTAAGCATGTCCTTTTAACACATTTTGTCGATGATTAATGCCAACTTTCAAAGCAGTGGCATTATCCTTTCGAAATCTATTAGACTTGAAGTTGAGTGTGTGCAAAGGATTTTAAGAAATGAAGACGGAACTTTAAGACATACCTGATCATTCTACTCTCCTCTCCCCCCCCCCCCAAAAAAAAAAAACACACACAAAAAAAGGGGTTGCAGAAATACTGCTGGAAACACACTTTTCCATTTATGTTATGATCCAAAATTACAGGACAATGTGAAAGAATAATATGAACAACTCAATATTGGCTCGGGTGACCAATTTCACCTTTTTGGAGCCCTCATGTAAAATCAAGGGGTGCGACTTTTTTGTTTGTTTTGTGATGCGCGGGTTCATTTACGACTTTGCCTGCACGGAAATTATTCTGTTCAAGCAAATTCTCATCCCACTTTGCAAGGTTCATAGTGAAAAATACCTTTTGGCGCAGTGCCTAAAACGTATTCTTCTAACCAGACCCTTTTTGCAAGCATGCCCTCCCTCACGCCATTAAACATTTACATTTTCACATAGGTCCCCAGTACACTTAAAATAGTACTAGCGTTTCAAAATTGCTGTATATTTCATTTTGCTGACGCTGCTTCTCATTCATGTTCAGTGCTCATTTTCAAAACATTTACATCTTTTTTTTTTTATTTCTGTTACCCTGTATTATGCTAGTGACCACACGTTCTACCAGCTTTGCGAAGATTATAATGCTTTCATTTTTTGAAAACACTTAGATCACTGGTTTGTGATCATCAATAATCATAATTATCGACGATGTTTGGGGAACTAGGCCAAACAGGTTTGAAATACAAATATTATCATTATTATTAGTATTACTATTGTTATTGTTATTATTATTATTATTATTATTATTATCATTATCATTATCATTATCATTATTATCATCATTATTTTAATAACAACAGCCTTACGTGGTGTAGCACATGGTAAAAGACAGAACAACAACACGGGAAGAAGAGTGATACGAGGAGGAGCACGCGCCTCCTTTTTTAGCCGAAACATCGCAGGTGCGTTGGCAGACGTTCACCGTCCGCTGATGTCTGAGACTTCCGTTGCTTGACCTGTACCAAAGATTAGAGAAGATCAATAAAGTGTGAATTACTTTCGTTGACAAGGCCGTTGCCTTTACGCAACTAGATGTTTAGTTTAAATGAAGTACTTCCTTAATGCAGTACAGTATGTCAAAAACAAATATGTATGATCAGATTTTCGCATTGATAACACCCAATTTGATTAAACTGTCTAACTGCTACTTCAGAGTCTTGAAATAAAACATCTTAGCTCTATTTTGCAGAAAACCCCATTCAATTTGGTTAAGCGGTCACAGAGAAATGTGGATTGTTGTAAAGTCTGATTCTTCCAAGTTTAGCACTTCGATGCTCTTGCGTGTGAATACAATAGACAGCACTTGGAGGGAAGAGATTTCTGACATCCTCTACAAAACTCCTCATTTCTCTTTGACCATTGAAGCAAATCGAATGGGGTTCCCTGTAAGATGTGGGTAATGAGTTATATTTTCATACCCTGAATTTATATTTAGATTGATTCACTAATTTTAAAGATATCATTGCGGAGGGTCCCGTTGTATATAATTTGTTTGAGACATACATCACTGTTAAGAATTGTTGTGTATTAACGTAACGTTATATGAAATATACGAGTAGCTCATTTGCGTAGGTACTACATCCATTTTTAATCAAAATCCACAAAACCCACTCGCAATGTACTCATTTGAAGGAACTTTCTACGCTTATACTTACAAAAAGCTAAATTTAAAAAAAGTTCCAAAAGGTACTACAACCATTCCAATGCCATCATAGGATTTGGTCGATCAGAGAGCGTTATTGAGTTGACCCCTCTACTGACCTAATCTGTAAACAATAGAAATCGGCTTTTGGCTTTCGGCTTGCAATCACCACGCATATCTGACGTATACCATGAAAAAAAAAAAAGAAATCACAATTAATTTTGATCAAGCAAATTTTGATGTATCAAATCCAAGAACGTAACGTAACGCCAGAACGTTTCGAAACTGGACTGACAATGTAATTTAAAACTGACATATCTTTGAAACTATCGACTGTTTTGAATTGAGTTCTACACAACAAATTTTAAGAAATGGTTATTCTTTCGTGTCATGACACTGTAGTCAGTTTGCCGTAATGACTATAGCTGAACCTAAAATATTGCAAAAATAATTGATATCATAAAAAAATGTTAGAAATTTGTATAGTATGGAAAGAAAAAGTCAGTCGTTGTTTTTCTTCAATAGAACGCTCCCTTGACTCTGTGAGAAGTTTTAGAGCTACATCTCCCCTTTGAAATGATAGCAAAATTGTCTTCTAGAATTTTATGATTCCAAAGATACAAGCAGTTTGCTTTGTCTTAGCAGTTTCTCTTTCTGCCTCAGTAATTCATTCCCAGATCTGAGTCCTTTAGTCCTAGATCCTGTATTTGAAACTATTAAAAAGCAATTCTCCCGGGTCCTGGAAGAGTGTCTTTTGTCCACTTGAGAAGGAAGCACCTACAAATCCTTCTTTTGTCTATGCGGACTGCGGGCGGGCGTATACTCTCTTGAAATCGGCAGGCCTATGTCTGCGAGGGATTTGTGCGCGCGCAATTCCTTGGTAACGGCAGAGATAATCCGAGTGCTGATCGAGTACAATACACACTAGTTGTTGCTAGGGGCAGCTTGAAGGATGAACGTATCTCCTGAAAGCGAAGATGCTGTCGTGATCTGACTCTAATAAAAGTGTACACGCCTTCCGGATTTTTCTATTTCTAACGCCGTATCCAATCAAGGATGTTGATCCCATCAACCTATCGCCAGCCACTGCTATTCCGATCACAACATGACTAAGATATTATAACAAAGTTACTTCACTATAATAATATTGGCTCTCAGCCTCTGCTATAGGTTCATAGAAAGAGACATGTTATGCATGAACGAACACATGATTTTTTAATGTTTTTTTTTTTTAATGAAGGAAGAGGTAAGATTAGGAAAGATGGCAGAAAGTTTATTTTCTTTCTTTTGCAAATCAGGAAAATTCTGAATAGCATTTGTCATGTTAATTGTTAAACTGAATTTCTTATTGTACCGATGGAATTTAAGACATACGGTTCATTTAATATTTTTGTGACTTTTTTCCCTTTATGATTATTTATCTCTTGAAGCTCAGTTCATTTGACAATTTTCGTTTTCTCTTTTTATTTTCTATTTTGTTGGCTATAAACAGATACAAAGAACGAAAACTATTAATTCTTACTCTTTCATTCATGTCCCTCATTGTGTCAAATTGGTCGTTTGTTGTAATTGTCATCTTGACGGTCATTTGCAAAGGACAGAAGTCAATGTTTCACAATTTATTTATTTATTTATTTATTTTTGCTTTTGTGCCTTGGAGGACATTATATAGATGATGACTGGCGGGGGAGGGAACATACCGAATGTTCCACCCGAAGGGTTTGAAATGCTATTGGGGGAGGTTTTAAGTCACGAGAGGAAGTCGAGGGACTTATAGCCTCCCGAAATAACATTTCAAACTCTGAGGGTGGAACGTTTGGTACATGTTCCCGACAACAATAGGCATCATCAGGCAGATTTGACTAACCCATATTATGGGTTAGTCAAATCTGCTTTTTCATATTGTATGGAATAGGCAATTTTAACCTATCGATTGCGTGAAAATATGATCGTTCAATCGTTTGGTATCGTTTGTTATTTGTTAAGTGAAAATGTTTTCCCATGGGAGAACATTACAAAAATGTTCTGCCCATGGGCGAACATAACCAATGTGCCTCCATCACGTGACTGTGTTTGGCCAATCACTAACCGGTATTTGACTAGCCCATTTAATATAAACAAAATGGGTTCACTCCTGTGTACATGTCCTCTTTGTCGTTACCTACCAGGTTGATAGGCAATTGCATTGTTTTTAGTATGGTTTATAACACATTAGTTTTCATCAAAATCCCACATTCAAAACATGAACTCGAACCGTTTGCTGATTGTTCATATATTTGCATGTATAACAAATTTGCGTGGGCCGACACCTGTGAGTGCATGAGGTCGTGTACGCCATGTGTATGGGCAATTACATCTACCAAATAAGACATTTTTTTGCTGAATAGTTGAAGCCACTCTGCTTTGTTTTGTCGGAGGACACTCCTGAGGAAACGCAAAGAATAGAGATTAGTCCCTATTATGGAACCGTGAATCGACCGAATTCGGTAGCTGTCCTTGACCAGCTTAGAAATAATTCCCCAACTCTCAACGTATCTCTTCCTATCGGTATAACGGACCAGTGCCTGCGGATTCTTTCATCCGCGGTTCCATTCTTTGCAGTAAGTAGCAGCTGAACGGCAACGCGGGCGGATGTCAAGCCTGAGTTGAAAGTAACTCCCACCATTAACAATGACTCTAAGTACCGACTGACTAAAAGACACTCGATATGGATTTGGCACCGCAGCAACGAACTTGCAGAATTATCTAGCGGATATTTGTTGAAACACTATAGCTCTGCCAAATATGGAATGAAATAAAACAAGAATAGTAAAGCAGCAACCTAATAAAGCTTTCATTTCACATACGCTTAAGTAAGTCACGGTGTGGCAGAGTGTTCACTTCTCATGGGATGTCTCTGAATCTGTTATCACAAAGAGACGTTTGCAAGATTGATTGGCTATGGTGGCTTTAAACAGGATTACATTCGATTTTGTTTCTTCACTTACTCTTACAAATTATAAGTTTGGTTAAGTTTTATGTGCAACCATCCCTTCACATTTGCTTATAGAAAAAAAAATTGTAACATGAGCAGCAGTAAAGGCAGGTGAAACATACTAGTTATCTCACTGACACTGTCCCACACAAGCATCAATGAATTTTCATAATTCTGTCTAATGGTAAATTGATCATACGGCATTTCTGATGAATGTAATAACAAAAGAAACCCGTAAAACGAAAAAGTGAGGTTATTTATACATATACCTTTAACGAAAAAAAAAAATGAAACACAAAGTCAAACGCAACGGATGTCGCCACGACCAGACGACACCAGTATTAAGCGTCAATATGTGGCATTCCTAACCTGTATGAGTGGGTGCACCACTTTCCTTTTACCCCATGACCTTATTTTGTTTTGGGAATCTCAGAAAGTCACACCTTTAAATCAACATCGAAATAGAACGTTCGTTCAAGGTCAGAATTTCATGCTGTGTCAATACAGAAGAAAGAATGGTGGCCATGTATTGTGTTGTGCGCTTCCGTAATTACATATTGTTGGATTCTGCTCGACTGGAAAGACACTGTAGATAGGCGTGGTGCTTTCGGATTGGCTAGACAGAGATGGGTTTGATGACAGTGTTTACTACCAATACTTCAAATCATATAAGTGTACATGTACATATGTATGTATTATGTGCGTGTATACCTGTATGTGAACATACACACATTATTATACACACGCATATGATTATAACCTGTATAGGCATATAAGAAATGTAATCTTTTGATATCAATTTTGAAATCACTCTTGCAATCAATACACTCAATGTAAGCTACAAAGGTCACCTTTGATGGAGCAATATGCGCACGCAGGAGGAGGGGCTGTTACGGCACACTTTGGTTTACAATTGCACATTTTGGTAAATCTACCAAAATGGGCAGGACATTGACGGCACATTTAGGTAACTTTCTGCTCCTCCACAATCATCACAAAAACAGATTGTAAGTGCAGTTGGTTTTTTGTCCCCACAGAATGAGTTCGGCAGCCGAAAGGCCGTGTCGCACCTTTCCGGGCAAGCTACGCGGGCTTGTTGCGAGTAAGGTCTTTCCAGCACGCAGGAAAATTATCTCGCCCGTACATGCCCGGAGCTGCGCACACAAGTCCGATTTACCCGCAGCCAAGTTTTGAGCAGCACCTCGCAGTCCCCGTATGCGGTCAGCGCGGCCAAGATAATGACATTCTGTCATTTCTGTTGGACTTCTGCCATTCCTTCAGATGAATTTCTGAGTTGTCAGCCCACCACGCGCCTGGCACGCAGGTCACACAGAATACCCGCACGAAGTACATAAGTAGCACGCATCCAACAAGTAAGACACATGCACAACTCACCCAAATCCTTGTCCGCCCTCAGAAATTGTCCGGTATGCTGGAAAATCCTCACAAGCAACAAGCCCGCGTAGCTTGCCCGGAAAGGTGTGACAAGGCCTTAACATGGTTACGGGTAAAAAGGATTTGCATGCGCACCTCCGGGTGAGATATGTGCTAGGTACTGTTACGTGAAGGTTATCTGCGGGGACCTCCGGGTAGTAAAAATTGTTCTTATCAAGCCGCACGCAAGGCCTGCCCGGAGAGACGTGACACTGCCTTACAGGCCGTGTCACACCTTTCCTGGCAAGCTACGCGGGCTTGTTGAGGGCGGGCAAGAATGTTTTACGAGTTTCGCACGTTGTATGTGTTTTACTTGCTAGACGCGTGCGACTTACCTTCTACTTGCGTGTATTCCGTTTGACCTGCGTGAGAACTGTGAAACCGATCCGTTTTTTTCTGCTACGAGCGACGTACGGGTACTGCGAAGTACCTGCGTTGGAGTTGTCTGCAAGGTGCTGCCGGTAAGGGTCTCCTACTGGTGTTCTGCGCGTACTCTCGCTACTCAGTCAGAACATTATTTTGAACATGCTCAAGGCCTTGCCATACCATACCTGGGGAAGTTTGACTTGCGGGGAAGCAAATTTGCTACCCGGAGCTCTACGCAGTTGGTCCGCACTTGGCAGTACCTAGCGCGCATCTCGCCTGTATTTGCCGAGAGGTGCGCACGCAAGTCCGATTTACCCGCAGCTAAGTTTACAGCATGACCAAAACTTTTTCCGGATGAGTCGTGGGAATTGCCCGCAGAGGTACACGCAGAACGCCAATAGGAGGCCCTTAGCGGCAGCACCTTGCAGGCAACTCCCACGCATGTATTTCGCAGTCCCGCAGTATGCGGCCAAATCAATGACATTCTGTGGTACTTCTGCCATTCCTTCAGAGGAATTCCTTCACTGAGTTGTCAGCCCCACGCACCTCGCACGCAGGTCACACAGCATACCCGCACGAAAAGCAATCGCAATAGCTTACTCGAACCTTCAGCTCGGGTGAGCTAAATAAGTGTCTTGCCTGTCTTTACTGCAGGACCATATTACCTTAACTCCTTGACCGTATTATAAATCTCAAACCCATCCATAGATTTTAGTTCAGTTACCAAAATGTGCAGGCAAATCCTTTTTTTAACTGCACATTTTGATAACAGTTGATCCCGTCAGGTATAGGTGCACTATCGGCACATTTTGGTAAATTACCAAATGTGCAATTACCAAAATGTACCGTAACATAGTGACGGCACATTTTGGTAACGTGCACTACCAAAATGTGCCGATTTACCAAAATATGCCGTAATGGGGGCTAGGGAAAATAATTCATGTATCACAATCACATTTTTGATGGGCGTGTGGCTCTGACGTTGTGATATACAGGTGTCGCTATGAAGACTGATTGACAGACGTATGTCAACGCATAAAAGTGTAATATAACAGAAAAAGGCATCTTTTGAGCATGAAGGTATATTGGACGGAGAGTATAATGAAAGCGCAATGTCATTTTTCTCACAATTTTTGCTTGCAACTGAGCTCAATTTTTTTGTTTTCATCGGCTGCATTGTTGAAAGGAAGCGGTGACGAAGTCACAATACATTGTAATCCTATCAGGCATGTCAGTCATGTATCAATTATTCTTTGTCGGTTTATTTTTATTTTCAAAAACAGATTTTCCCTAGATAGAATAATTTGACCTTTTTTTTTTGTGGGGGGTAGCATTCAAATCGCCTAACTCATTGGTTCTCACAATTGATCACATAGGTGATCAACTGTATCCTTAATCTGTGATTCCTCGTTCCCAGCGTCATTGCAAATCTATCAAATCAAACATAGTTCTCTACGGGAAAGAATCATCATGTATGGGCACAGAATTGTAAGGAGTCAACGACTTGTAACGAGCAAATTTGGGATTCCATTTAACAACAACAACAAACACAACTATGATAGGTGTGGTGCTTTTGGATTGGTCGGATGAGGTGGGGGGGGGGCATTGGAGCTTACCCCTCATGACATGAGCATTATCACATCTTTTATATATTTACTTGAACCCCCATGTATAGAGGCCTTCTCTTCTCTTTCTAACTTGCTGAAAAATGTTATCAGTAATGTTCCCACGCTTTCACAGGAAATGGACCAACACACAAAGTAGAAGTATCGTCCTGGCTGCTTAAAGGAAAGCTGGAGAAGGAAATACCTTGCTACAAAATCTGTATACGACCCAACGTACGAAGCGAAGAAAAGACAGTTGATTTTACAATTTCAAGATCAAAAGATAATAGAACATTTAAAGTATATGGACGAAGTGAAACAAATACAAACAATTTTGCATAAGATAACATCTTCTTGTATGTGCCAAATACATTGTTTTCCCCATGACCTTGTCACAATCTATTAATTTTCTTGGCAAATATTCAATAAGCAAAACTTCTCTAAAGGATAGGCAATTTATGTTTGTTTGTTGTTTTTTTTATTCCTCCAACATCCCAGGATATTTTAGTGTTATCGCAAAGTTGGCGTTGGTATAGACCATTTTTTACCAGCATGGTAAAACTAGTTTATAAAAATGACAGAGGCAGTATTGCCACACTTTTTTGAAATTATGGGTGTTTCCTCTACATACACATCCCAAACAAGAAAATTGAGTAACGACGCTGTTGAGACAAGCTTTATGGTAAATGCATATTGACGGAATGTTTGGTAGAAAATAGGTAAGGTCTTTTTAGCAATTCTTGGTTTTCTGAAACAAAGTCAAGGGTAAAATCAAGTAAATCATTGTCGCAGGTCTATGATTTTTTTTTCAATCGAATATGCTCCTTCCTTTCCCTTCCTTTTCTGTTTGAATAATTCATGTAAATTTTTGTCGTGTGTGTCATTTGCAGTGTTGGAGTTATTTCTAAGTAAATGATAAGTTTCAGGAGGTAGACTACATTAATACGAACATGATCAAAGTACTTCTCTTGTTGCTTCATAATACTATCAATCATTATCTAGTCATAACTTTCAAGAGCTCGAAGACCACAAAAACAAACAAACAAACAAACAATACAATTTTAACATAAATCATGTGTATTGACTTTTCTGACAAATCACTGAATCAATGCTACTTCTTAACACTTAAAAAAACAAAACAAAACAAAACAAAACCCTGAACACTTTTATGAGGTTCACAATGCGCTAAATACGATACATTTTCATATATTACTATCAAATTAGTCCGAAGGCTGACGGTGCCTCTATTTCGAATTTCATAAATTTTCCGAAGAGGGAAGAAACATGTTCGTTTTCACAACATTTGTAATAGATATAAGAATCAATGTTTACGTCAAGAGTGTAGAAGTATTGTTGTGGCATGGGTTTCATGACTGTAATGTCTAAAACTGATATTATTACTTTTTGATATCCAAAATTGAGTCAGGCGATTTTCGAATATATATGTCAACTGCCATTGGAGTCTTGTAACCTCCAGCTGGAGATTCATGTATTCATATAATCATATATATATATATATATATATATATATATATATATTCAATATTCAATATTCAATATTCAATATATATATATATATATATATATATATATATATATATATATATTCAATTATATATATATATATATATATATATATATATATATATGTAATTACATGAAGAGTTTCGTTGCAAAATGGTCAAAGCGCCATAATTTTAAAAACAATAAAAGTATGCCAATCGTTTCCGGTTTTAGCTCACTTGAAACATAACAAGGAATGTTGTAGAGGTTATGATTACAAATATCCCATATTCTCTTATTTCTTTGTTTTTTAGCTGCTTTAACCACAAATACCTCAAATTAACAAGAATGGAGTTAGCTCGTTTTGCGATGAAACTTTTTGTATAATCAATATATATGTATATATATATATATATATATATATATATATATATATATATATATAAACATGTTGAGTTTTCACGGATTGGCTCCACGAAGAAATAAAAAAACAAACTGGTAATACATTTTTGGCCAATAAAGCATGAGCTTGAAAGACCTGGAATAAAACCCATGCTTTATTGGCCAAAAGTAAATTACCAGCTTGTTTCTTCATTACATATATATATATATATATATATATATATATATATACTGCATATGCAGTCCTATTAACAAAACTATGGACATTTGATTTGCATAGTTGCATATACGCATCTTCATCTTTTACAAGTGGAGTTTATACGGATTTGTGTGTGTGTGTGCGTGTGTGTGCGTGTGTGTGTGGTTTTTTTTTTCTTTTTGGAAGTGTAGTATCCTATTCCTGACGAGCGCCACTATTAAGACTAAGACATCATGCTTACTATTGACCGAGTTTTGTTTCAAGGTAGACCTTATTACCGCATACGACGCGATCTCAGTTAGAACTACCTTTTAATTAAGCTAGAAGACTGCAGAATTATTTTCCTCAGAATATTTCGAGCCTTATGGTGCTTTATCTCAGCCATGATGTTTGAAAACTTTCAGAACCATGATATCCATAAATTACTCGATATAATCTAATAGTAGGCCTTGTATCTGGCATGGCATGACTTTATTCAACGTGATATAACTTTTCGGTTTGTTTGTAAACCTTAAACATGTGACAGCTAGAACGTTCTACAGAGAAGAAGGGTTTGCTTGATGGTAGAATGGCAAACATGACAGCTCTTACCTGCGAAAGAAGATGAATTCAATGAGCAATATTTCCTTTAAAAAGGCAGAAGTAGATAATCCTTTGTCGCTTACAAAAACCGAAAACTTAGCTTTCTGTGTCCTGGGAACTCAATGGCACCTTTATTTCCTACCGAGATCACAAGAGAGTTTTATGCACTGGATCCTTCCATTTCTGGTTCGTTTTCTTTTTCAGCCTTGAACGACATGCGCAGTACGTGACGACGCAGAAAAGGGTGGGGTATTCATCCATCAACTAAACAATCAAGTGTGAAATCTGCTCCCACTGACAGAACTGAAATGAAGTTTATTTGCTTACTCTGCATCGCGTCTATGCATGTATTTTCCCTTGAGGAATTGTGGTTATATAGGATGACGTACATCAAAAAAAAAAAAAAAAAAATGACACCAAAGAATGTCTAACTTCGCTGTTTTCAGACCCGGCAAATCAACCCACGGGATTTATTTGTTTCCCGCGGGAGAGTGGGTGGGGTAATAATGCAGGGTCAAGTTCAGTTGGGGTGTTAATAGCGAGACTTTCTCTTCCATTGTTACAATTGTTGTTTCTTTTTTTCAGCATTCGTTTTTCATTGTCTATTTTTGCAGGGAATGAAAGAGAGCAACATACACATCAAGTATATTAGCTAAGAATTTGATTTCGTATGAAAGCGGGTATCAGGTTGATCGACGACCATTAGCTTATGGCACTTTGCATCGATTACGTAACCTGATGATGCGTTTGTTTGTTTGTTTGTTTGTTTGTTTGTTTGTTTGTTTGTGTGTTTGTTTGTCTTAATGGAAAAATGAGCAACGAAAACGGGATTCTATCGGGATACGATCCCGAGGCCTTCGGATGCTAGCCCGGTGCTCTACCGACTGAGCCACTCAAAGCCCTATTACAGCGTTCGTCACAGGAACCCTTAATTCTCAATGCTCGAATGGTCAGAAGCTATAGCAGTGTGTATGTGTGTGACACACACACGCACACTTTAATCTGACATAAACCCGAAGGATTATTCATCTTTGTAATAAATGCAAGGGATCACCGAAGTGATGCAGCTTTTTGAGTATTCCCGATGGAATCCCATTTTCTTTGCCCATTTAAATGATATTCATTTCTGGTCAATTTCATTCTGTTTTTGTAAGAGCTGCGCACAGTATGAACGTAATCTATAAATTGAATTCAATTCAATTCAAATTAAATTTTATTTCAAGTGTTATATTTTTGTTGCTACAAGTTCATGGGGAAAAATACAATGCAGGCCTATATAACAACACGAGATATATACAATAACTAATGTTCGAAATAATTGTGTTATTGAAAAAGAGAGGCCCACGTAAAAGACAAGCTTGTAGAAATCAAACTCGCAATACAGAAAAAAATCCTGTCTTGAAAGTTGAAACGTAATGTTTTATTATATAGCTAAGCATGAAAACCATGCATTTTCTTTACAATACGTTGCCATCCTAGCATCGTTGATTATCATGCAAACTTATTTTAAGGTTATTCAAATAGCAGCTTGACGGGTCGTCTCCATAATCTCATTGCCAGACACGTACAAGATTTGCCTCCATCCATACAACACTAAGTGCTCCATATTCCATTGTGTGTTTTCAGCCGACGAACCTTGATTCCAAGCATTTAGCTTTGTTCCTTTTTTTTCCTGTGCGCGCGCAACAAAGACCTTTTCTTCTTCGTCTTCTCACATGAAACACTTCGCAAAGTTGTCAACGTTTGCTGCCTATTGTTAGTCATGATGATATGGCAATAACCTCGAAGGGCTGACATCAAACCAACGCACTGTCACAGAGGTAGCCACTACACGTTAACCACCCAACACATGTCACATAATGCCACATAATGCCACATCCAACATAAAATGTCGGAACTTTTCTCGCGCATAATGTTACATCGTCGCAATGGATGATGTCAAGGCAATGATTTTTTTAATTGATAATCCAGGAGTCGAATATGTTTTTGAATATTAGTTTCCCGTCAAAATGTGTGGAATTCTAGCTTTACATAATGCCAGTGTTACGTAGTGCCAGTGTGTGATACTAGATATCAGATACGGCGAATTGTCTGCCTACACTGCACATGTAACATATTAAATCGGGTAGCTTTGAACGTTCTATCACTTCCACCCCACAGTTTCCTCAGAATGTATATTTACAACAATCTCAAAGCAATCTAAGGCCGTGTCACACCATCCCGGGCAAGCTACGCGGGCTTGTGGCGAGTTTCCAGCACGTAGAAGATTTTCCGCGGGCGAACAAGAATGTATGCAGTTTTCGCACTTGTCTCTTACCTACTAGACGCGTGCTAATAGCTTCTACTTGCGTGCATTCCGTGTGACCTGCGTGAGAGCTTTGAAACCGATCCGTTTTCTGTTACGAGCGACTTATGGGTACTGAGAAGTATCTGCGTTGGAGTTGTCTGCGAGGTGCTGCCGGTAAGGGTCTCCTGCTGGTGTTCTGCGTGTACCTCTGCGAGCGAACCCCCACGACTCACTCGGAACAAGTTTTGAGCTTGCTCAAGGCCTTGTCTTACCGTCTTTGGGGAAATTTTGCGGCTTGACTTGCGGGGAAACAAATTTGCTACCCGGAGCTCTCCGCAGTTGGTCCGCACCTGCCAGTACCTAGCGCGTATCTCACCTCTATTTGCCCAGAGGTGCGCACACAAGTCCCTCTTGACCCAGGTGTAAAAGTGGGTACCTGGCAACGCTAGGGTAACAGTAATGACAGGGCCCTCTTGTAGAGCAGTGGAAACACCGAAGAACTACCCTGGATAAAGTTAGACATATTATAGTTATCATTATCATCATTGTAAACGCACCTTTATCGCGTTTTGAATCGGCGTTTTTAAACGAGGCTTAGATCAAAGGATGCGTTTATGCTCAACTTTTGGAAGCAGTTTCGGATCAAGGTTTTTGATCCAAAATGCGGATCCAAACGTAGTTCACAGGTGCAATGCTTATGCATTTTTTTTCCGAGCTCGAGAAAGCGCCGATTTCGCGAACACGCTCTGCGCATAGTTAAAAACCTATAAACCCCTAGTTTAGCGAGCTGTTCAGCTTGTTGAATTTGCGTTTTAGCTTTCCCAGTAAACGTGGTAAGAGAGAATCGCAGATCGTAAATTGTGTTTAAATTTATTCACTTCCTAGTAAACAGAAATCAAGGGATCTGCCGATCAAAATGCACTTTGTGTGTGTGTGTGTGTGTGTGTGTGTGTGTTTGTGTGTTTATGTGTGCGTTCTGAATCGGCGTTTTCAAACGGCACTCTAATATATCAAATTGAGTTGACCAGCAGCAGGGTTTTGCACTAGTTACGTTTCCGAAGCATGATCATTGCCCTCCCAAAAAGTTCAGCATCAGTGCACTAGATACAGCCGTCATCATACTTTGTACATATAAATGTAAAGTGGTATAACAGATTCTTGGCTCCACTTTTTACGTATGATTGATGCACCGATCACATCATCACTCGATCTATGGCTTTATGTGCTCTCGTTGGATACGAGAAGTTTATCGTCAGCATGCAGCGTTAGTGTATGAATACACAACGTGACGCTGTTTGACGCATTTGTTACTTTTCCGCTTGTGTGCATTCTTTAAAAACGACACTGTTGGATGGTTTATTACTCTTGTCACAGCTAATCTAGATGTGTAGATTTATTATTGTCAGGTATTCTGAAAATACTACACGAAACTGTTTTCATGACATTTCTCCTACTTATACGAATAATGACGAAGTTCACGTGAAGTGTTATGTTCTTTATAATGACTACACCTCTTTGCTGTATCCCAACATACACCTACCTTCTCAAACTTGGACTTACCAAGGAGGTAGGCTTACCAGGCGAGCCTACAACCTCGTGGACTATTACCCTTCGCCTTCTCTCACTGCACACGTTTCACACACTACATCTAACACATGTTTGAGGTGCAGAGCTGCTTCGCGAATGTGTGGAAAGGAAGTGTTTATCGGGTTTGTATGAGTGTGTTTTTCGTCGGGCTTTTCCAGAAAGCGAAAAATATAGGCTTTATATTTTTCTTATTTTGTTTTCTTTCAGAAAGACGGTCATCTGAAATTTTTTTCTCAATACCATGTGTTTCAGCAATCACACAACAAATGAAAACAGTGTATTAATCAAGACTCGACACAAACATTCTTACAGCTGCCCGAATCATCGAAATCTATTTTTCTTTTTGTTTTCTTTTTTTTTGCCTGACAATGAAATTTGGTGGCCGGAAAGAAAATTGAAATTACTTAACAGGCCAGAGACATATTTGAATAAAGAAGTAAGAAAAAAAAAAACATCATGAACAATTCAGATGAAGTGATACAACGTAAAATCAATCATAAGTCATCACATTAACTATGTGAAGTTTGATAGTCAGGTAGTTTGGTAGTAAGGGCTTCTCGATGATGACGTCATTATAAGAAATTGTCCATGCTACAGGTTCTATGGAATGTTCAGTGCCAGAAATGAGGGCGCCATTGTTTTATAATTTATTTCATGGTCTCCTCGATTCTTGGACGGATGACGTCATCGGAGCCATGAGTTCAAGGTGTTCACGTCTTGAACACACTTAATACTGAAAATCAAAATGTGTCCTAACTAGGTGAACGTATATGAGTGGACGCCAACTTGCACTTACCAAAACCAGAGAACGAAAATGGCATCCTCGTCCACACATTGGTACGACGAGACAAATTAATGTAGTGGTCAGCCTGCTGTGGTCGCTTTTGAACATGCATGATCATGGGACAAAGCCATGCACCTAACTTTTCACATAAGACCATTAATGATGGTTTGCATAGATCTCTAAGGGAGATCTCTAAGGGGCTGACACGCAGATGTTATTATGTTCACTGTTGCGTTCGGTGGTGCTATAAAAAATTTTCCATGGCACCATGTACCGCACCTTTAAATTTTTATACGTACACTATTTTTTTTTTTCATTGGAGTCAGTTGACCCAATCATTAATCTATTCATCGGTCACTCATCCATTCCCGTGCACCGTACGAGAAGACTTGTGGCCCTCAGCTAATAGACGTAGAAGCAATAACACATATTTTTTGTGCATAATCATACTGTACATCACTATCTGCTGTGAAGCTATTCAAAATGCCACTGTCGGTAGTTGAGGGTCAAAGATATAGACCGGTGTGCTGAAAATGCTGTTTTGCTGACAACCGTGCATATAGTGCATATATAAAATAGCATACATACTTATGATACAGGCCGGCAGTGCATGACAAAAGTTATAGTGCACGTAAAATATAACGATTGCAGACGATAACCCACTATCGATTTGATATCGGTTTTTGCTCCCTCATTTTAATCATCGAGTACTTGAATCCCGCACCTTATCAACGCGATTGCGCCACAACCGCGATATGCTTTGCTCGATATTATCGTTATTCTCAATTCTCGCAGGCTGGCTATGCCAGCAACTTATCGGTGTGGGACTAGACTTTCAGCGGTAGATTTAAACATGGAAGCTGAAATGAACAGGTTCGCTACTTTTAGAGAGACTGATCTATATAAACAGTATCTTAGACAATAAGGACACAAAGGATGCCATCAAATACGCCCTACGAATTTTGGACTCCTACTGTTCTGAAAAAGGAATCAATTCGACGGATATTACTGAGCAAGTCAACCCAAGATTTGTGCCGCTTTCTCCGTACATTCTACGCGGAAGTGCGCCGTGGAAATGGGCAGCGTGTGGTGTGTACAGTACGCTAAGCGCTCTTTGATCACGCTACGCTATGAACTTTACTACGACATTCACAACTGAACACACTCTCGGAATCCGCATGTGCAGCAATGGGGCCTGGCACGAGCCTTGTGTTTAAATCCAGTAGATCCTTAATCCTACAAAACATCATCTAGTCCTGGTCCTGGACCCACAGTGCAGTAAGTAGGGCATCTAACGTGTTACTGTTAGTGTTACTGTTAGATCCACGGTAGACCTATTGGAGGGTCAAGTGTTAACTAGCTCTGTCGCTCGTATATAAAGTGACGTACAGTACAGTGTACAAATACGTAGATCTAGTATAAAAACGTTAGGCCAGGGCCCCTAGGGCCCTAGACCTAACCTATCGTAGGGCCTAGAAAACGTTAGATATAACCACGTAGACCCTAGACTCTATAGTTGAATTTGGATCTTCAGGATTTTGTCTACACAGGTTCAAAGAAACTGGTATTATTGCTTGTGTAGACATGTGTAACTGTTAGAAATGATCTAGGCTTATCTTGCCTGGGTATGTATGCTATTTTATATATCACATAGTGCATGACATCTTATTGCACTATAACAAGTACCAAGCACCTCCAAATTCTGAATTTGCCCTCAGGCAATTATATTCAATTCGGCCTGCGGCCTCATTGAATATAACTGGCCTTCGGGGCAAATTCAGAATTTGTCGGTGCTTATATTGTTATAGTGCATTCAGCCTCATGCACTATATATATAATACAATAGTGCCTATAATGTGTGATCGCCTGCATTGCATAGCCCGCACAAGTCAAAGGGTTTATTGTCTACGTGTCCTTTCAACTGTGGTTTCTTTGTCAACTTTATTGCTTTGCTGTTTTCGACGTCGCCCGCTTGGAAGTGAATTGCTCTATGGAAGTGAAAACAAGTAATATTACTCTTTACAGTAGTAGTAGTAGTGCTATAGTAGTAGTAATAACAGCTGTAGTAGTAGTAGTAGTAGTAGTTGTTGTTGTGGTAAGAGTTGTAGTAGTAGTAGTAGTAGTTGTTGTTGTTGTTGTAGTGTAAGACGTAGTAGTAGTAGTAGTAGTTGTTGTTTTTGTTGTTGTATAGCACAGTAGTAGTAGTAGTAGTAGTTGTATAGCACAGTAGTAGTAGTAGTAGTTGTTGTTGTATAGCACAGTAGTAGTAGTAGTAGTAGTAGAAGTAGTAGTAGTAGTAGTTGTTGTTGTTGTCACAGCAGTAGTGTAGTGGTAGCGGTAGTGTGATAAAAAATGCAGTGGTTCAGTTTATTTTCATATTTCCATTTTCTCAAAGGAAAGTCACTAATAACAAAGTCTCAAAGGAAAGTCACTAATAACACTAATAACAAAGTCACTAATAACAAAGTCGGCAAAGTTTCATTTTTCTTACGTAACCCCCTCTAAATGACAGAGTATTGAGACAACTCGGATTTTCACAGTATGCACTGCCCATTGTGGCTATTGTCCCTATTTCGTATCAATCAGTATACTTCCATCACAATTAAGTTCATCCAGGCTCAGATTGTCAAGACGTTTGGACGAGAGTGTTTTAGTGTTCTATTCCATCCTGGTATTTACAAACATCCTATTAGCCAAATATTGAATGACAAAGTAATGTGAACACGTCAGGTGTTATGTTATATTTTGTCCTAGCCTACGGTTAATGACTCTTGGTCTTCCAGGTTTTTACTGGAGAATTCAGCTCAGTGATGTTTTTTAATGCCACGTAGCAACATTCCGACCCTAAGGCGACAACTTGATCGTCATTCCACATTATATACGAAGTTATGTGTATAGCCAGGTTCTGTTCCACTTCTTTTATGTGTCCCTATATTAAGAGAGTGCAATGAAACAACTAATGCCTTTACAACGTATAAAGACAAGATGGTTGAAACTTAGATACAGTATGCATCACTTAGAATGTTCAGTGTTCCGTTTCATCTTTGGTATTTGGTAAACATCTATTTAGACAAATTGCATTTAATCTGACAGAATTTTTTTCACTGAACGACAAGATGCTGTGTGTTCTTCTATTATTAGCCCACGATTAATGGACTGGCTCGACCAGGCTTTGCAGGTACATTCAACTCAGAAAGTCATCTACTTCTATTATTTCGATTCATCAGATAAAAACTCGATTGTCATTCCCCATTATACACGAAACCGCCTGCCAATACATGCGGCAAGGTTTCATTCTTCTCATGAGCCCTTCTAAATGACAAAGTATTGAGACAATTCGGGTTTTCACAGTATGCACCTCCCATTGTGGCTGTCCCTATTTCGTATCAATCATTATAATTCCATTACAATTAGGTTCATCCATGCAGGCTCAGATTGTCAAGAGAGTGTCTTAGTGTTCTATACACGAAACCGCCTGCCAATACATGCGGCAAGGTTTCATTCTTCTTATGAGCCCTTCTAAATGACAAAGTATTGAGACAATTCGGGTTTTCACAGTATGCACCTCCCATTGTGGCTGTCCCTATTTCGTATCAATCATTATAATTCCATTACAATTAAGTTCATCCATGCAGGCTCAGATTGTCAAGAGAGTGTCTTAGTGTTCTATTCCATCTTGGTATTTACAAACATCCATTTAGCCAAATGTTGAACCACAAAGTAATGTGAACATGTCAGGTGTTATATTATCTTTTTTCTGGCCCGCGGTTAATGACTCTCGGTCTTCCAGGTTTTCCTGGAGAATTCAACTCAGTACGTTGTTTAATGCCAACTAGCAACATTTCGATCCTAAGGCGACAACTCGATCGTCATTCCACATTATATACGATGTTATGTGTAGCCAGGTTCCATTCCACTTCTTTTATGTGTCCCTCTAAAGAGAGTGTAATGAAACAACTAGTGCCTTTACAACGTGTGAAGACAAGATGTTTAAGACTTGGATACAGTATGCATCAGATAGAATGTTCAGTGTTCTGTTCCATCTATGGTATTTGGTAAACATCTATTTAGATAAACTGAATTTAATCTGAGAGATTTTTGTTTTTCACTGACCGACAAGATACTGTGTGTACTTCTACTATTGGCCCACGGTCAATGACTGGCTCGACCAGGTTTTGCATTCAACTAACTGAGTCATCTATACTTCTATTATTTCAATTCATCAGACAAGAACTCGTTTGTCATTCCCATTTTGAACAAAACCGCCCGCCAGAGCATGCGGCATGGTTTCATTGTTCTCGTGAGCCCCTCTAAATGACAAAGTATTGAGACAACTCGGATTTTCACAGTATGCACTGCCCATTGTGGCTGTCCCTATTTCGTATCAATCATTATAATTCCATTACAATTAAGTTTATCCAGGCTCAGATTGTCAAGACATTTGAACGAGAGTGTCTTACTATTCTATTCCATCCTGGTAGACCTATTCACAAACATCCATTTAGCCAAATGTTGAACCACAAAGTAATGCGAACATGTCAGGTGTTATATTATTTTCCAGCCTACGGTTAATGACTTTTAGTCTTCCGGGTTTTCCTGGAGAATTCAACTCAGTACGTTGTTCAATGCCACATAGCAATATTCCAATCCTGAGGCGACAACTCGATCATCATTCCACATTATATACGAATATACAACTGTATGTGCAGCCAGGTTCTGTTCCATTTCTTTTTTTGTGTGTGTGACCCTCTATTAAAAGAGGGTAATGAAACAACTAGCACTTTCACAGTGTTTAAAGACAGCATGTTTCTGCATGAATATGTCAGTGCATTTATTTTATCCCTGGTGCTGCAAACACCGATTTGGTTTAACTGCCATAAATTTGATAATTTTTTTTTTTGAAAGATAATAAAAAATATGCACGGGAATTTTAGTCCAGTACGACGACCCTTGTCCAATGACTTTAAGCCCACCAAGTTTCTCTAAGTTCATTAACCGTATTAAGTTGTATACTGTTAGCTCCTTTGGTTTCGTAATAGCTCACAATAATTTCAGTACTTCACACAAGGCTATTTGCTGCTAAATTCCATTTTTTTTGTACCTCTCCAGAGCTGAGATTGTTATACCAGCTTGATTTTTTTTTTTTTTTTTTTTTAGTCAATACACCAATGTCACTGCTCCTGTCATCTTCTTGCTCAATCACTCTGGGTTCAATGAGACTCGTATGTATCGTGATTCTCTTCGCAATCACTTTGGTTTTTTTTTTCTTGTAAATATATAAAAAGTAATTATTTAGATAATATTTGCTGTATATAATTACCCATTTTGGTACCCCTGGCAGACTGCCAAATACTGTTGTAGGTTTTTTCTTACCCATTAATTCTTCCCGCATATTCCAGACATTGTATATTTTTTTAGTTCTGTATACGGTGACTCTAGTTTCAAGTAAATAATTTAGACGCTTCACTCTTTATCACATACACTCAAGATGAATGCACACGCACGCACGCTCAGCGCACATGCACACACAGACACCTGCACTTGCACTCAAACCTCTTCCCACAACCCTTCAATTTCTACTCATACCCCCACACCGACAATGATCCCTCATGGTATGATCTTTGATGATCAAAGTTTGAATGACTCCGAAAGTACTTATTACACAACTGCCGAGTTTAATGCACTCATAAAACAAAATAAATTTCAGTCATTTTTGGATTTGTTTAGTCTTCTTCACATCAATGCCAGAAGTTTAAATAAGAATTTTGATTCCATAGAATCATTTCTTTCCTCTTTACAAAATTTTCAATTTAGTATAATTGGCATATCAGAAACTTGGCTTAATACAAATTCACCACCAATGTTTAATTTAGAGCATTATCGAATGTATCGTTCTGATCGTTACTTAGGCAAGGGAGGTGGGGTTGCTTTCTACATTATAATTAACATTGATATAAAAGTCAGGCATGACTTACATATCGAGGGTACGGAAGATATTTTTGTTGAAATTGTGAACAGTAAAGCCAAAAATATGATAATAGGTAATATATATAGGTCCCCAAGAAATAACATTGATTGTTTTTTAGAAAGTTTTGATCAAATTCTGAGTATTATTTCTCAGGAAGAGAAAGACACTTTTATAATGGGAGATTTTAATATTGATCTTTTAAATAATTCTGATAATCATACAATGCAGTTGCTAAGTTTATTGGTAACTTTCTCATTTCAACCACATATCAACAACCCAACAAGAATTTCTAGTACATCAAAAACTCTTATTGATAATATATTTTCAAATGTAATAAACACAGAATTCACAAAGGGTATATTTTATTATGATATATCCGATTATTTACCTGTTTTTACCATCAATAATAGTTCTTTGCAAACAAAACAATATTTTGAAAATAAAAAATCTCAAATGTATTATAAGGAAACAGAAAGTAATATAAATTCTTTGATATTTGATTTAGCGCAGGAAGAATGGGGCGATGTATTTGATGAAAGCAATGCTGATACTGCTTATGAAAAATTTATCAGCAGATTATTGTATTATTATCAGAAAAATATTCCTTTGGTTAAACGGAAACCTTTAAAGAAAAATAGACAACCCTGGATTACCAAAGGTATGCGGTCTATATCAACCCGTAATAAGTTATATAAGCAAGCAATAAAGAATCAAAGTAATAACTCATTTATGAAATACCGGAAATATAGAAATCAATTAACATCAGTAATAAGATTGTCCCGAAAATTGTATTATTCAACTAATATAGAAAAAAATAAGGATAATCTTTTTTCATTGTGGAAAACTGTCAATGCTCTTATGGGAAAGACGGTAAAAGAAACTACCAACTCTATCATCATTAACAATGAGGAAATTACTGATTTTACCACAATTGCCAATTCATTTAATGATTATTTTATAAATATTGGTCCTAGTTTAGCATCTAATATGAATTCATGTAATACACATTTTACTGACTATTTACCCAATCCTTGTGAAAATTCATTATTTCTCACGCCTACCAATGATCATGAAATAATCAATATTGTTCAGAATCTGAAAACAACTAAATCGAGTGGGCATGATGGTCTTAGTGTTCATTTATTGAAACAAATCATTTTTTACATTGCAAGCCCCCTAACTCACGTATTTAAAGACACTCGGTCGTGGCGAGTGGTTTGTGCGGCACGGAGACGAACGCAACACGCTGCCTCCCCCATTCTGTATCAAATGTAGTGACCCCCGAATGAGAATAGCGCTGGCTCAATGGGTCAGCGAAAATACGGTAGGCTACAAGAGAGCTCCCTGTGCTTATCTCCTAACCCAAAATGGCTGTCCCGAGAGCTTCCGAATGGACGCACACTCTCAGTGCGCATGCGCATGAAGAGAGGCCAAAAGAGCCACACGTCTTCTGGCCTCTCTCCTCCAATCACCGCAGCTCGCGGTGACAATGTTTGTGTATGATGCGTACACACACACGCACACACATACACTAAAACTTGTCTCAGTGGTAGCATTACACAAACTTCGGTCGTTCGGAGTTTACGTACCATTAGGGATGGCGATCGGCTGCCTTTAATATGTCTCTTTCAACAGGCATTTTTCCGAACTCATTCAAACTTGCAAAAGTTATTCCCATTCATAAAAAAGATGACTTTAAATTAATGAGTAATTATAGACCAATTTCATTATTACCAAGTATATCCAAAGTTCTTGAAAAAATTGTGTAGAAAAAGGTTATATCAGTTTTTACAAACCAATAATTTATTGATACCCAATCAATTTGGATTTAGAAGTGGATATTCTACTGACTATACAATCGCTCACATGTGTGATAAAATGATTGAAGCTTTTGCTGATAAAAAGCATGTTATAGGTATATACATGGATTTGTCGAAAGCATTCGACACCATCGACCATGAAGTATTGATACATAAACTTAATACGTATGGAATACGAGGTCACGCTCTGCTCTGGTTTATAGATTATTTGCAAAACCGTCAACAGTATGTTAGTTTCCAGTCTTATGAATCACACAAACTTGATATTAAATGTGGGGTACCTCAAGGCTCCATTTTAGGGCCTCTGTTGTTTAACATTTATATAAATGATATTATAGGTTCTTCTCCATCTTTGAATTTTATACTTTTTGCTGATGATACATCCATTATTACATCAGATTATGATATAGGGACACTTGTTAATCGTTTGAACACTGAATTATTGAATATATTGAATTGGTTTAAATCAAACAAGTTATCTTTGAATGTTAATAAGACAAATTTTGTTCATTCTAGAAAACCCTACTCACAGGATCTTAATGTCAACATATCAATTGATGGGTTTTCTCTTTGCGAGAAACAGGTTATTAGATTTTTAGGCATTACAATCGATTCTCATTTGACATGGAACGAACATATATCCTGTTTACAAAGGACCCTATCAAGAAATATTGGTGTACTCTGGAAGTTGAAAGATCTCTTATCAGAACGATCCCTGATTATTTTATATAATTCTTTAATTTTGCCTCATATATTGTATTCAAATATTGTATGGGGAAATTGTAGTAGTACTAAACTGAATTCATTGTATTTACTCCAAAAGCGTGCTATTCGTATTATTACTAATTCCACATATTTATCTCATACAGATCCTTTATTTCATCGTTTGCATACTTTGAAGCTTCAGGACATCCACATCTTACAAACAGGTATATTTATGTACAAGTATGCAACAAATCAACTTCCCTCTTTATTTCATAATATTTTTCACTTAAATTCGAATATACACACATATCCAACTCGCCGTTCGACAGATTTTCACCTTGTAAACCCCAAAACTCAGAAGTCAATTAGACATTACGGTCCCGATGTCTGGAATAACCTACCTGATCAATTAAAGCAGTGTACTTCACTGTTTTCCTTTAAAGCTCATTTTAAAAAGTATTTATTATTGAAATATGTTTCCAGTTAGTAGTCTTTGATCAATGTACTTTTTCTTCTTTTTTTTGAAGTCTCAGTAAGCCCTGATCCATGCAAAGTTTTTTTTTTTATTTTTTTTATTCCCTCCCGTTCCTTTCTTTGATAATGATATTGCATACATTCATTAAAGCGTATACCTTACCCCCAAAATAGGCATGCTACAGCCTTTATTCTCTCTTGCAATGTCACCTGCACACACGACGCACTGTCACTCGCACACACCTACACTTTTATTGTCTACTATACCATGCAGCAGTCAATGGTGCTGCGTGCTGTTTTTTTTTTCTTGTTCTAAAGCGCCAAGTCACTATTTTTCTTTTCTGTTTTTTTTCTGTAGCAAAATGTGTTCTGTGTATTACGATTAAGAGTTTTATGAGTACATATATAATTGGTGTTGTATTACATTGGTATCACATATTCAGATAGGGCCTCATCCACGTCAAGCTCTGCTTATGATGACGGTCCCCTGTATTGATTTCTCCTTTGTTAATAGATACAGTATGCCTTAATGTGTTATTTTGATTCATAATTATGCCACTTCAGACTGAATGTTGTTACGCAAATGCTTTTTCTTTGTATTGATTTGTATGTATCTGTATCATTTTGTTTTCATTTGCAATTGTATTCGGAGAAAGAAAATGCAGAAATAAACCAAACAAACAAACAAACAAATTATAACAAGTTACATTACACAATGTACACAACCATGTCTTAATTGCAGCATTAAAAAAACGTACTAGACACAATGTTAATGGTCATATCGTTGTATGAGGGTGTCTTTTACATTTCGTGATAGTTGAGAAAAAAAAAATCTGTTACTCAGCGGTCAGTGCATATAAAACAAGGTGATACTTTAAAGGAGTATAGCAGGACCAATGCATTATAGCGTTGTAGTGACACATAGTACAATGTGAGATCACGTAATACTTTGGAAGGCAGAGATCAGCTGCTCCACCCTCAGAAATAATAAATGACAAGGAAGATTAAAAACCGTATTCATATGAGAACTACGATCTGAGAGTCAGTCATTCGGTATCTTAACGAATAAAATGACTGTAAGAGACTGGGAATAACAAAAGAACGTTGTTAAAGGAGAGCTCCGGCTGATTTTCAGACTTTCAGTGGTGGTAGAAGTAGTATAATAGAAAGAACAGTGGAGGTAATAATTATAATTGCAGTATATACGGATAGTAGTAATGACATTGAAGAGATATAGTTATCGCGTAATAAGTAGGGGCTACTCATAGAAACCTTGGTTTAATTATCCCTGTTCAAATCAATGTATATGCTACAAATATAATGGTAATCCTGAGTTTCTTTTCCATAATAATATGACCTGAAAAGAAGGCAAATGCTATAGAGACTAATTTACTCCTTTTTGTATGAACATTTTTTGTAGCAGCTTTATTGTGTAGCTCATTGATTTTGCACGCTAACAGAGTTGTGTCAGACTGGCAGTTGCTATTTCAAAATAAACATTTCTGTCTATCAAAGTATTACGTTGATGTCACTCACAAACGCTCGACGGCATGCTGTTGTGGTCACAGCCTTCAACTTTGGGGAAAAGGATTACAAATGATTGAACCCTAAAATCAGCAAACTGTTCACATGGAACACTTTTGTCTATTAAAGGTGGCTGAAAGTTTGGCATGGAAGTTTGCATGGGTACATCATGCGCTGTTAACTGGCTAAGGAAGCGAGAAATCATCACTATGAAGCAGATTGTGTGGGTCTGGTTTTTCATAAAACCTATGGATTTCTATTCTTTACCTCATGAATAAGTTGTTTGTGTTGTGTTGCTCCAGTGATTATGGTTTTAATTTGAAAACGCACCTATGGGGAAACATGGAAATGGAGAGGAACAATGAAATTTACACGTTTCGTGACCTTGAACACTGTATAGTTGCTTTTTCAATTGAACATTCAATGAATGCAGATTAAAACAAGTACTCAAACTCTTTTCTTTATCATTGAACGCATACAAATTCATTCTACGTGTTACTGGCGCATGTAAGGCCTGGGGATAATACAATTATGGTTTCCTTGCTTTCAGAAAGAAGTAAGTTCAGTGATCTCTACTTTGCTTTACTTTTCATATTGTCTCTATGATCGATATCCTGTTGTGACATGATAGCTTATACTTCGCCCAACCACACGGGTCTTACCAACAAATTATATCTTTCAAACGGATTGTCTAATTTTTCACAAACTTCACTGATTTTATACCACCAATCATATCCGTTTGCTGAATTATACACATAATTGTATTAGGGTTGTAGTTTCCTTTGATGCTGGATGATGTATGCTCATTAGGGAAAGTTATCACTAATGTAAAATCAAGAATGCCAGTAGGTCAAATAAAAATCCAAAGTGCTAGCTGGGAAAACCCTTGCAATTTTCCTTCATTTTTATGATTTTTGATGCATTTTTAGGAAAAAGTCTTTCGTGGAGACATGTAGTGGTACCAAAAACTACATAAACCGTGGGTCAAGAACAATGTTGAAAGGGTATAACAGCAAGAAACAGTCGGAGCTTAATTGCCAATCAAATCATAATGTGTTCCAGGCTTCTGCAATGAACCCAGTTATTGTAGATGAATGAAAATAGTGCAGATAATAATAGTATATCAAAATCGGAACACCAAAGAAAAAAAATAAAGTAGCGTTATATTAAGGGTGCCGTGTCCTCACAAACCGGTGACATTATTATCAATGGCATACTCAGTCGACATGATTATGTCATTGCCCTTCCCCTCCGCCCCCAACCCCGCCAACAACACCATGCTTCAGGGTACGCGTGTGCTCTCTCCCTTTGGAAGCATCCCATTCCCACCCCCTCCACATGTCCTACCTCAGACTAGCCAAAATATCTGAACCCCCGTTTCTGTCGGTCTTTTCTGGCATGGAGACCCCACTACAATCCGGAACACTGTCCTATTCTCCCTTCTATCTCACGGGATTTCTCATTCCAACTCCCTATCTCAAGACAGACATACCCATCTCAAGTGAGCTGCATGTGATTACACTACCATTATAGAGATGCTTGCTTGTGTGCTTGTGTGTGTGTGTGTGTGTGTGTGTGTGTGTGTATGTATGTGTGTGTGTTTTGGTTTTTTTTTAATGGGGACTCACGAGAAATATTTAACAATACCATGACATGTGAACTTTTGTTGATATTAAGTCTTGTTAAGAGCACATTTATAACGGTTACAGACCTGGTTAAAGCCCAATATTATGCAGACTATAGGTACGAAAAAACGAAGATGCTCTATATTATTTACTTGTGCGTGCCATGTTTGTTCAAACGGGATGAAATGAAAGCATGCGCAGTTGGAATGGGCGACTGTGGAAAGATCCAAACACTTTCAGGAATTTCAGGAATTCGATCCACTGATTTTATCAATTTATCAACAACGGTGTATAATTTTCATTTTGTTTTGTTAATACCCTCCCTTTAAATCTCTTAGGAGTCCATGTGAAGCGAGAGATAGACAGAGAGAGAGAGAGGGGGGGGGGGGAGGCACCGACCAATGAGAAGAAATTTTCAGGTAAAATTGTAGACCGGTAAATTCACCACTTTTTTATCTGACGTGCTTTTTTATTCATATTCTGCCAATGTCGTTTAATGTACTAGAATGAAAACTTGAGCAGGATGCAGACTTGCTTGTAAAGAATGTCGCAAGCAAATCTAGATGGTGGCGTCAAATGGATTGCAATTACCTCTCCTTAAGGTTCCAAACACATTGGGATGCATTCATGTGAAATATATTCATGAGAGCCAACCGAGACGTTAAAGAAAAATGGTTGCACAAGACTAGACCCCTATGTGCCGAGAAGGTGACTTCCAAAACATTTTTGCTACAAAACGCTCTTTTTAAAATGTGGTAATTCAGACAGGGATGTTGAGAAATTTGGACTGATCTTCAAAGAAACTCTAAGTGATCTGTTGTGGTTCTCGCTGTTATCTTCACTAATCTTGTGTAACAACCATTTGTTGCTCTTTCTTCTTCTTCTTTTTTGACAAACACTGCAGAAAGAACGCCTTTGGCGAAGACTATACGTAAAGTGCACCTGAGCATTCACGACATTGATTGGCCCATTGTTGCATAGTGGGGCTCAGGGGTACAGATAAGTCAATTAATAGCGAAGAGACTTGTGAAGTTTGGAGCAGTGTAATATTGCCAAGGCCATGCTTTGTGACTTTTAAAATCGGCAGTGTGGCAGTGTAAATGAACCTTGTCCCTGCACCCGCATAAAGACAAACCGTGACAACTGCATCGTTGGTCTTTCTTTCCCGCAAAACCGAGTGTCATCTCCGCGACTTTTCTTCCTTTTGTACCCCCCCCCCCCCCCCCCCCGATCTACCTTATCCATAGCAATACACTGACAGCGCAATTAGAACTGAGATGTGTCTCGGCAGACAAAACAGTGCACACCCATTAGCTGAATAAGCAAAAGAAAACTAAATACACCCGTCTGGTTAAATATTGGGTTCAGCTATAACATACAAACAAAAATACAAAAACAAAAACAAAAAACGACAGTGCGTTAAAGGCATAATTGACCATTTCCAGATGAAACAAAAACCAAGCTTTAGTGCTACAAAATAGTTCTAAAATGTGAGTTAATGATAGAAGCAACCAATGTATAAATTCTAATCAATAATAAATGTTAAGTATTGTTATTTGATATGCAACATGTAAACAATAGCTTTAACAAAAATGTTTTTAGACAGTGCTAGATTAAACCGTCCACAGGATGGTTTATTGAGGAAAATAATGATATTATCTCCTTATCAGGGCTATTTTAGGCTATTAGTGCAAAATCTTATGGTAAGATATTTTGTGATACAACTGACCTATCTACATACCCATTAAATGTTATATATCGAGCATTTCTCTTTTTAATCACTGCTCCAAATGGTAAAAAGTACCTTTACCAGTGCAGTCCACTCCATGCTCAAGCAAACTTGTGAAAGAAATAATAAAGGGAAAAATGAAGTGAAGTTTCGTCAGAATATGGAATATGGGATTGAAGCGTTTTATTTGCGTTTGCACTGCACAAAATGACACCGTAAATATCCACTCATACAAATGTCAGATTTTTTATTTCATTTTTTACGTTATTTGTCACATCGTGTTTGTTATAGTTCACTGTATTTCTTAGCTATTAAAGTGGACTGGACCGTGAATCGGCACCGTATACTTTGAACAAAACAGCAGTATGAAAATAGGGCTACTTTGTCAATACAAGGTTCCCCTAAACAGTCTTTTAAATCATACTCATGATTCACTTTATTCTGTAGGGTGATTGGGTGAAGGTCTTTTCTTTACTGAATTTTTTTTTCTTTTTACTATTTTTAAAAACATTTTATACTCTGAAGACTGCGATCCAAACTGCGATCCGTACATAATTATATACACTTCTGCCGAATCCTGGATAAAGGGTGTTGTTATTTGAAGAGGAGTCACGTGGAGGGGGAGGGGACCAGGAGAGGGAACTATTACTCTCCTTTGAAGGTGTGTCCAGCACCGCCGAGAAGTTATGCGCCGCAGGTGGCATCCGCAGGTGCTATGGCCAAAGATAAAGGCCGTGTCACACCAGCCTTGCGTGCGACTTGCAAAGAACAATTTTGACTACCCGGAGGTCCCCGTAGATATCCGCACATGACAGTACCTAGCATGTATCTCAAAAGTAGTCGCCCGGAGGTGCGCACGCATATTTTTTTTTTTTTACCCGCAACCGTGTTTAGGCCCTGTCACACCTTTCCGGGTAAGCTACTCGGGCTTGTTACGTGTAAGGATTTTCTAGCATACCGGACATTCCTGAGGGCGGAAAAGGATTTGTGCGAGTCGGAGCATGTGTCTTACTTGCTGGACGCGTTATGCTTGCGAGTATACTGTGTGACCTTTGTACCAGTCGCGTGGGGGCTGACAACTTAGTGAAGGAATTCCTCTAATGGAATGGCTGAAATCTCACAGAATTTCATTATCTTGGCTGCATACGGGACTGCGAAGTTCCTGCGTGGGAATTGCCTGGGAAGTACTGCCGCTAAGGGTCTCCTACTTGCGTTCTGCGTGGACCTCTACGGGCATTCCCGCGACTCACCCGGAAAAAGTTTTGGTCATGCTCAAAACTTGGCTGCGGTTAAATCGGACTTGCGTGAGCACCTCCGGGCAACTACGCGCTAGATACTGTCAGGTGCGGACCAACTGCGGAGAGCTCCTTGGAGTAAATTTGTTTCCCCGCAAGTCAAGCCGCAAAACTTCCCCCGTACGGTATGACAAGGCATGAATGAAAATTGCAAACATTCTTGTTCGCCCGCTGAAAACCTCCTCACAACAAGCCCGCGTAGCTTGCCTGGAAAGGTGTGACACGGCCTTTAAGGCCGTGTCACACCATTCCGGGCAAGCTACGCGGGCTTGTGGCGAGGAGGTAGTTTCCAGCACGCAGGAAAATTTTTCGCGGGCGGACATGAATCTTTGCGAGTTTCGCATTTGTTTCTTACATTCTACTTACCTTCTACTTGCTTGTATTCCGTGTGACCTGCTTGAGAGCTTTGAAATCGATCCGTTTTCTGTTACCAGCGACTTACGGGTACTGAGAAGTACCTAAGTTGGAGTTGCCTGCGAGGTGCATGCTGGTAAGGGTCAGATCCTACTGGTGTTCTGCGTGTACCTCTGCGAGCGAACCCCCACTCACTCGGAACAAGTTTTTAGCGTGCTCATGGCCTTGTCATCCGTATCTGGGAAGCTTGACTTGCGGGGAAACAAATTTGCTACCTGGAGCTCTCCGCAGTTGGTCCGCACCTGACAGTACCTAGCCCGTATCTAGTCTGTAGTTGCCATGAGGTGCGCACGCAAGTCCGATCTAACCGCAGCCAAGTTGTGAGCATGACCAAAACTTTTTTCCGGATGAATCGCAGGGATGCCCGGACAGGTCCACGCAGAACGCCAGTATCTAGGATGCCCTCAGCGGCAGCACATCACATGCAACTCCCACGCAGGTACTTCGCAGTCCCCGTATGCAGCCAAGATAATGACATTCTGTGGGACTTCTGCCATTCCTTCAGGGGAACTCTTTCACTGAGTTGTCAGCCCCCACGCGCCTGGCACACAGGTCGCACAGTATACCCGCGAGTAGAATTGAAGTAGAACGAGTCCAGCAAGTCAGACACATGCCCATCCTTGTCCGCCCTCAGAAATTGTCCGGTATGCTGGAAATCCCTACACGCAACAAGCCCGTGTAGCTTGCCCGAAATGGTGTAACAGGGCCTAAACATAGTTACGGGTAAAAAAAAAAAAGAAAAAAAAAAGAAAGAAAAAAAAAAGATTTGCGTGCGCGCCTCCGGGCGACTACGGGTGGGATACGTGTTAGATACTGGCATCTGCGGGTCATCTGCGGGGACCGCCGGGTAGTAAAAATTGTTCTTCGCAAGTCGCACGAAAGGCTTGCCCGGAAAGGTGTGACACGGTCTTAACGTCACTTATCAGGACTAGTGTTCTCACAGTAGAAAATGAAAATTTATCCCAGCGTGGAGTTTACACTTCGAATGATTCCTGACATGTGTGAATCACGAGATCTTTATTAAATAAATTTGATCATAAAATACTGTGCCACAGTGGGATGAAAATCGCTAATTACGACAGAAAGTATATATTTTCACTTTCACTTTCGCAGAGTTGTCGCCTACATGCGTCATTAATACATTGCTGTAGTTATAGCTAGCTAGTACGTACGTACGTAGGCATGGATACGTACGTGTGCATAAATGCTATCTTCGTTAGACGACGACGATCAATAGTGGGGGGGGGGGGCGTAGATGTTGTAGGATTGGGTTAGTTTATCAACCGTCTACATTTTTGTAGTTGATGAAAACCGGCCTTCATATTCATTTCTGCAGTGTTTTAGGGACTCATTTTATTTTGCACAATTCGATAAAGCTTTGTTGAATAAAATAATACTGGTGGTGACAATGCGTTTGTGCTATGATAATATAGACAGTTTGGTATCAATCCAACGCAACTTTGCGTTTGATCTGAACCAAACGCAAAGTTGTATTTGTTGAAATTGCGTTTTACATTCTACACGCAAGTCCTTTCAGCAACAGATTTGCGTTTAAACGCAAATTTTCTAGCACTGGGGCCCTGACCGCTGAAGTTGGTGTCTCTGGTACGTCTGGTAGGACGTAGGGAGCGGACGGTGACCCCATGGGCGTAGGTGTTTCGGGGGAGGGGGGTCATAGGTCGCACGTAGGAGCGAGAAAAAAAACTAACGCTCGACGAAGGCGGACAGGTATGGCGCGCTATAATGCCCAATAATTCCTATAAACTGTGTTTATCGCCGAAAAACTTTGTTAATCAGTCGTTAAACTCAGTTTTTGAGAGGGAAACTCTGCCTATCGAGTGAAAAAGTAAATTTACTACGTTAAGCATAGATTTTCACTTGATAAGTTTTTCGCTTGATAAACGGCAGAGTTTTTCGATAAACTGAGTTCATCGAAAAATGAAGTTTAACTAAGCCACTATTTATCAAGCGAAAAACTAAGTTTATTGGTAATCATGGTTATTTCAACTTTGGCGAAATGGGACGCTAACTCGGAATTAAATGCAGTGCCGTATACGCACTGCTGGATTAGAACGTGGGGCTCACCACGCACTCGTCACAGACTTGCGACTTGCAGTAGTACCCATTACCAGCAAGTATATAGTCACGACGGTAAACATCCCACGTGAAAATCTCTTAGCTCTGGATCTGGCAGCTCCTCTGGCTGCTCGCTTGTACCATTGGCCACTTGGCCATGACAAAACAGCGAGCAAAATTATCGTTGAATAACTTCTGTTGCATTATTCGATACGGAAAGTTAAGTTGACAACTTGCCGCAATGCAACTATCAGTGTCGTATAACGCCTGAAGCTGGTGATACGGCAAAAGAGGAGTGCATGGCTAATACGCTAAGCTGAAAGCGCCAACTACTGACAAGGCTTGAATAACTCTGATTATCGATAAACTCAGTTTTACTGAGAAAAAAAAAACTGTGTTTATCGAGCGAAAAACCTAGTTTCTCGGGATGAATTAAGTTTATCGCCGAAAAAAAAAAGTTTATCAGTCGATGAATTAAGTTTTTCGAGAGAAACAATGTTTATCGAGGTTTTTTTTTTTTTAGTTGATAAGCAGAGATTGGCACTCGATAAACATAGTTTTTCTCGAAAACTTACTTTATCGACCGATAAACTGAGTTTCTTTCGGCGATAAACTCGGTTTATCGGAATTATTGAGCAAATAGCGCGCCATAGACGTGTCCAGGGTGTCTCCCCGTGGTTGTGTAGGGTATTGCACAATGAAGTCTTGTATACGCTAGGTGTATCGCTCGTTCGTGCGACGATACAGTAATGTTCATCATGTCAGGCGACGAGCCCTGACGGGTTGCCGGATCGGCGAGTACGGTAATAAAGTTTCTCTTCCCCCGCTCCTCAGAGGTGAAGTCGTGATTTCAATGACGTTGACTCGGCGTGATGATGCGATTTAATGAGATCGTTGTGAGTCTGAGTGAGGTGTCAGCGAACATACCCCCCCCCCCCCAAAAAAAAAAAATAGATCGCACAAAGTAACTGATGGAGAAATCCGGTTGCATTGCAATAGCTTAAACACACACACACACACACAAACACACACACACGCACACATACACACACACACATCACACACTGGAACATGCTTTCAGGAAGCACTTCATTTAAAGGTTCAACTATGATGCCTTTCACGGCAAAAAAAAAAGGCTTGAAAAGAGCACTATTTTCTTTCAATTTGCTCATTACAAAAAGATTTAATGCGAAACCTTTTCTTCAGCTCAAAATTTCATCTTGAAGCGGCTCCAAACAGGGTCTAACATGCAACGTATTTTTAGCCATCCTTCTGGCCAGCAGCTCTTCAGAACTGCACCATCCATTGGTGGGGAATGACAGAATGAAAGCTGAAAATACGTCGTATGTTAGACTACGCATAACTTTGTATAGCGCATGCCGTAGAACCTAGTCATGTGTTCACATGGATTACAAAGAACTGATATCCCACTGAATTTCACGTCCCTGGGAAGACTTCCGTTGTGAAATTTTGATTCAATGACGATGCAACACATTTTTCATGAGCTTCACGAGAACGTCAATGCAACACACTATAGAATGTTATAATAATCACCGTGTGACACAGCTGATACTGGCTTTGTCGCTGAGAGAGTTACTCAAACGCTCACCACCATAAAGGGGTCCAGGAAAATTACCCCGTGGGCAATTACCCCAGACCCTACCCCTGGCCCTAACCCTAATCCTAACCCTAACCCAAACTCCTAACCCTAAACCTAGCCCTAAATCTCATCTTTACTCTTACCATACCACTAACCAATATATAGCCGGGGGGTAATTCCCCGGATATGCCACCCGCTGAGGACGAACCCTGAGTATACTCGGGCAAGGGGCAATGGGAAATGCGTGTTGTAGCAAAATCAGTCCGTCCTCAATGGGTTAAGCCATATAGCACAGGAATGAAACAGCAGAACACAGTTCACGGTTACAGTTGATCATTTTCCTGCGGGTTTATTGTGTGAGTTCTTTCCTTGTACAGCTATGTTGAGACGTCCTCAGCTTCACACAAGCTGTCTCCTCGCTCCCTTGTCTGAGGAGTTTCACAATTCCACCTCTTTTATATCATTTGAGACATTTCCCAGAGTGTAATTCCGAAACAAAGTTACAGTAAAATTGTGCCGAATAGATCGTCAGCAACCTTTTGCAGTTAATACATTGTTCTCATAAAGGGAAAGTTAGGGGGAAGGACCAGAGCGCAGCAACTTAGTATAATTCTTTCCTCCCCTCCATAAGCCAAATAGCACAAAGGTTTATACAAGAGGACCTACTTCAAGGCAATCAGGCTGCATGCCTGGGTTACATTATGTATTATTGGCCTGTCTGTAGTCAGAGACAAAGACTAGCACAAAGGATTCACTTTTACCCAACTATGATAGTGGCCGGAATTATATGACTTGTATTCGACTTTTTTTCCTGACTGACTTTCAATAAAATACATAAACAATATACTTTTGGCCAATCATCACTCCGTCTGGACTACCTGTTTGATTTGATATGATTTGATTTGGATTGATTTATTCATAAAATGCATACACATACATTATTCACAAATATGCACATAGTTTGTACACGGAATTTGTTATTATTCATTTGTGTGGATCTCATTACCTATGAAAAGCTTGACTGGGACGTCCAGCATGGATAACGTACACATATTATACATATTATACATCGTTCAAAAAGTTTATAATGCACGTTCAATTGAATCCTAGATAGGGAAATGAGAAAAGGAGAGAGAAAGGGAAAAAACAGATAGAGAGGAAGAAATAAGAAGAGGGGTACTCTACATGGTTGCACGTCACGAGACCGACACCCACGAGTCATACAGCCCACAAGTCATACAGCTCACAGGCCATACAGCCCACGAGTCATACAGCTCACAAGTTATACAGCCCACTAGCTATACAGCCCACGAGTTCAACACTGAGTAAATAAATCCCATGAGTTCGACATCCAGTAAAGTAAGCCCACAAGTTACATAGCCCATGAGTTCGACACTACGCACAGAAGGCTCACGAGACCGACGCTATGCAAGCAAAGTCCACGAGACCGACACTACGCTTAAAAGGCTCAAGACTGACACTACCAAAAGAGGCTCACGAGACCGACACTAGGCACAAAAGGCTCACGAGATCGACACTAGGCAAAGAAGGCCCACGAGACCGACAGGATGAACAGCGCCACCTACAGACCAATTACTTGCATAAGGCGTCCAATAATGACATAAGGAAGATATGAGACGGAAGAGGACAGTTGCTAGGGTATTACTCCGTCGGTTGCCCTCCCTCACCCCCTGAACTGTTTAAGATCTTTAGTTGTGTTTGTGGATGTGAGTGTTTGTGAAAAAATAAACAAAATTTTAAAAAAAGTGCATGAGATGTTTCAAACTTAATCTCGAAAATGCCCAAACACCCTCGTTTCCCCTTCCGCAAAGCCCATACCGGTATACACCTATACTTAGAAAAAAAAATAAATAAAATGATGTGGACATTGAGATCAAGCAACAAGAAAAAAATACCCAGGCATGAAATGAAGTTCACTACAAGAAAATAATTCACAAAACTGCCAATGTTACAGTGCAGACCTGCTTTACATGATGGGGGGGGGGGGGGGGGTTGTCACCTGCAAAGGCGTTGATTTAGTATAAATTCACAGAAAATGATGAAATCGTCTATTACAGTAGCGTTAAGAATTCAGAAAAGGAAGATGCATCCATGATAACAACTATTCCATTTCATGAAAATGTACCGTTTTGAGAAGAATAATTTTACAAACACAAGTCACAAACGAGGTGAATCGCTGCGATATAAAACGTTTTCATCCGTTGAATTTCATACATTAAAGTTAAACAGAAAATTGTAAATTGAACTCTAAGCAGGCGGGTATAAGCAGGCGGATATGGTATCTGATAAGGCCTACATTAGCTTGTGATGCGAGAAAGAAAAGGAAAAAAAAAACAATTTAGATCCTGTCCACCGTCCAGCTAGAAGTTAGGAAAGCCTATTGAAAATAGCAAGATGACATCTAAAATTTAACCATACCTCGTTCTTGTTCTCTTTTATTTTTTCATACATTTTTTAAGGGGGGTGTCCCATGAAGAGGACAATTCTATTAAAAAACAATAAAAAATGACAACAACGTCACTCCCCGTAGCGTGACAGAATGCCCCCTGAAAGCCGCACGTGTAGAAATACATGCTTTATGTCGTTGATATGCACATGGTGCTGTTCAATTAGTTACAATCTCTCGCTCGACACCGTGACAAAATTGCACCCGCCAGTATGTAATTTTCCCCTTAGTGGAACACCCTGTACAGGTACATGTTTGTAATTGACATGTAGATGGCGCTGCTCATCCTGTCGGTCTCGTGAGCCTTCTTTGGCTAGTGTCGGTCTCGTGGGCTTTCTTTGCCCAGTGTCGGTCTCGTGAGCCTCTTTTGCGTACTGTCGGTCTCGTGAGCCTTTATTGTGTAGTGTCGGTCTCGTGGGCTTTCTTTGCTTAGTGTCGGTCTAGTGAGCCTTTTGTGCGTAGAGTCGAACTCATGGGCTGTATGACTCGTGAGCCGTATAACTCATGGGCTGTATGACTCATGGACCTATTTTTTATGTCGGTCTCGTGAACCGTATGGCTCGTGGGTGTCGATCTCGTGGGATGACCCCCCCTCCCCCCAAAAAAAACAACAACAACAACAGCAACAACAACAACAACAACAACAACAACCAATGGGTTGCATGAGACTTGTAATCCGAGTTCGTAAATACCGACAGCTTTTTTCTGAAGGAAAAGCATTGAGTTGAGTTAAGTCTTCTGACAAGCCTAAATGATATTGCAGAAAGATAAGGCAGAATAACAGAATTATAAATGGTGAACAACTTAGAGCTCGATACGTATGGTCTAAATTTGTATAATATTCCAACTCCGCATGCTACAGAAGTCACAACATTGGCAATATGCAGATTCCAGTTCAACTTGTCATCTATAGTAATGTCTAAAAACTTCGTACTTTCCTTCTGTCCAATTTTCATGTCATCAATAATGATACCAAAATGAATGCTACTGTTTATTAATCGTTGACTTTTGAACTGTACAAATTTTTTTCTTTTCTACGTTTAATTTTAACTTATTGCTTCTGAACCATTCGGAGACTTTGGGTAATTCTGCATTCATAGTGTTAATGAGACTCTCAAGATTATGATCAGAAAGAAATGCACTAGTATCGTCTGCAAATAAAGAAATGAAATGAAGTAAAGAGGATGAATTACAGATATCATTGATGTGTATAAGAAATAACAAAGGCCACAGAATTGAACCTTGGGGACCCCACATTTGATTTGTAATATATCAGAGTGAAGGTTATTATAAACAGTATATTGTTTTCGGTCACAAAGATAGTTTTGAACCACATAAGAGGAGATCCTCGTATACCATAGACATTCATCTTTTTCTAACAATATACTATGATCAATGATATCAAAAGCTTTACTGAGGTCCATAAAGACCGCAAGTACATGTTCTTTCTTAGATAATGGAACGGAAATCTTATCACAGAGTTCAATAAGAACTACGTCTGTTGAGTTGTGTTTCCTAAAACCATAATGATAACAGGTGAGTAAATTATTTTGTATTAAAAAAAAAAATTGCAGTCTGTTATATACAATTCTTCCGAGAACTTTTGACAAATTAGAGAGAATAGATATAGGACGGTAATTGCTTAAAGATATAGGACGGTAATTGCTTAAAGGAAAGCATCTTCTTTCTTATGAATAGGTATAACTTTGGCAAGTTTCATTTTACTTGGAATAACACCAGTATTCAATGATAAGTTGACAATATAAGTAAGTGGGGTAACAATATTCAAAACTACTTTCTTTAAAAGATTATTACTTATATCATCATGACTTATTGAATCACTACATTTGAGCGAATCAACAACTTGAATAAGTTCACTATATGTTGCTGGAACAAAAAAAAAATATAGAAAACCCACCCAGGGTTTCCAAATGCCTAAAATCTTCCTTTGTACTTGACACCCTTGAAGCTTGATTACAAGCTTTTGTTTCATGCTTTTGTTGCAAGCTTTTGTTTCATGGAAATGTGCACTCTGGTAGTTGACCCTGAATGGTAACTGTCTCCGCCTCTGGGGTGATTATATAAGCCCACTTGGCATGGTAATACAAACCTCCTGTCAGTTGAAGTTGATGGGGGAACTGGGGCCATGGCTATGCCTATTGGTGCTTGCTTTGGAGTTCTAGTGGGTAAATTCACACCAAAACTATAAATTTTTCACCTGAAACATACTTGCATGTCACCGACATCCCCATCCTTCTAAAGAGGAAAACTACACAAATTTAGAATAAAGTACAGTTGACATATTAGTTTACATAATGCTCAAACATGAAATATCACAATGTTAGCAAACATAGTTTCAACCTTTGCAATGACGCTCATATTCTTTCTGCCAATTAAATTAAGCATTTTCACAGCAGTGATCACATCCTTTCAACAAGACTTGACAAATAATTATATTATATTGGATGGCTATGAATGGGATACCAGGGGATATTGCACGAGTTAGGGCCAATATTGCACGAATCGAAGATGAGTGCAATATTGACCCTAACGAGTGCAATATTCCCTGGTATTCCATGAATCAAGGCCATCCAATATGATTATTATCATCTATACAATCAAGCAGAGCAAGCATAAACTGCACAAAATTACCCGGCTTCTACTCGTCTTTGAAGTTGACTCGGCAGTCCCATCCCAGCGCTGAAAAGGGGAAGCCCCTAAAACTGCGTATGAAACAAACAACTAGCAAGATGTTTGCGCGCTTGTGAAAAATGTAACAAAATGACGCGCACTAGTGGCAAGCGTTTGCGCATTCAGCAAGCGCTCACGCAATAAACGAGACAGAACTGAATATCGTGTGATCTTGAACGGCGAGTAACAACGGTAGCCTATGGGGAATTAATACGTTGGTCTATGCGATTCGTTCAATAAGCTCTGATATTGAACGGTAAAAAATGAGCGGACTACAATACGCGTTTTTAATGCGCCGCGAAAACGTCCTATATAGATGATAATGTTCAAATACTGAATAGTTCAGAGTGACATGATACAATAATCCTTTGTATGCTGCTTGCTCTATCTGTAGTAGTCGTGCAGTACTTGTATAACCATTGTTGGCATTGAATTGGTAATAGGTATGCAAACACTGTGTACACACAAAACAATTAGATAACCTTTAAGAGTTCGTGAAAAAGACATACATTTCAGAGTTCATGAAATCTTGCATTACATGTCTGTCAGCGTCCATTGCTAATTATCTTGAGAGAATCTCCCGTTGCATATAGTCCAACGGCAATCCATGTCGTGTGTGATGCATCCGACAGCACATGAGCATTACCACGAGCAGTTCGCACTTTTTGTTCAATCGCGAATGGGTGTGCGTGGCAATTATTAACAATCTACCGCCTATTCTGGCAGATGTGAGTGGCAAAAGTGAAAACTACTACAGTTCAAACTTACATTAAATCTACCTCAGAGTCAGATTAATCTACCTTATTAACACATTAACGCAGACTATCAACACGACAGTAGTGTATAGCATTTTCGTTTACCAACAGTTCATTCTGTACCTTTAACTGTTACTTTATTGTTACCTTAGGATCATTCTCCATTAACATGAAAATAACAGAACAAGAGATTGATTTCCAAGATACAGGCGTCAACAGACTTGGGCTGCGGTAATCCGCCATTATAACATAACCTTTTCGGTCATTCTGATTTGTATTTGTATTTTGATGAATTTCAGTTTTCGCCTATAAAAGAAGAATGACAACCCAAAAAATATATATGTAGATTGAGGATGCAATATAAGTAAACACATCAACAAAGATTGAGAAAAATCAGAGAATCCCTTGAAAATTTCTTAATTTTCAGTAGTGGTGTCGCCATCGCTGAGTAAGAAGACAACTACAGGTCATGACACCATGCGTGTGCAACGAATAACATAAAAAAAGAAAGATAAATAACGTTCAATGATATATTTCCTCTTTTCTAGAATGATGAAAGAGGACTTGACTGTGTCCGCACCTGCATGAAGACAAGTCGTAACAACTGCATCGCCTTTCTTTGTTTCCTCAAGACCGATTGTCACCTCCACTCTCATGCCTTTTGTAACACTGGGATCTGCATTGTTTAAATGAATAGGGCCTACATTGACAGTGTCGCTAGGTACTGTCAGTTGCGCGCCAACTGCTGGGAGGTCAGGGTAACATTTTTTCCCCGCAAGTCAATCCGCAAGTCTTCCCCAGACACGGTGTGACAAGGCCTTGAACATGTTCAAAACTCGTTCCGAGTGAGTCGCCTGGTCTGCCCGTAGAGGTACACGCAGAACACCTGGTAGGATGTCCTAGAGGCTTATCGGTAGCACCTCGATGGCAACTACCACGTAGATACTTCGCAGCTGTAACGCAGGAACTTCTCAGTCCCCGTATGTCGCTCGTAACTGAAAACGGATCGACTTCGAAGCTCTCACGCAGGTTGCACGGAATACACGCAAGTAGCAGGTAAGTAGCACGCGTCTAGCAGAAAGACGAAAGTACGAATTCAGCTTGTCCGCCGGCTGGAAAATCCCTATACTCGCAACAAGCCCTCGTAGTTAACCCGGAAAGGTGTGACAGTGCCTGTAACTGCAATGTGCATGTCACGTTTTCCGCCAGATCCTGCACAAAATGCTTTGCCGTTTGAAGAGGATCCAAGTGTGTGTGTGTGTGTGGGGGGGGGGGGGGGGGGCAAAGCTAATAGCTCTTCTTTGAAGATCATGCATACCATCGAGAAGTTATGCACTGTTAGAACGCTGTGTAAAATTTCGTTGTTTAAAATATTGTTGTTTAAAATTCTAAACAATGTTGTTTAAATATAGAAAATTGGAGCTTGATTGCCTTAAACAGCGGTTGTTTAAAAACAATTCGGAATGATTGTCCAAACAATTAAACAACGTTGTTCAGAAATTGATGGGCAAAAGTCATGTGATAGTCATGAACCAATCAGCGGGCCTGCATATATCCTTCGTCGCAATCGATCGCCGCCGGGCGGCCACCGCGCCTCACACACACACGTACATCATCACGTTTATGTACGTATACTACTAGCTATAGCGCGGCTATTCATCATGATGGACGGCGGTGTGACGATGACTAGCAATGCAGCTATATGGATTCACGAACATTCTCAGCAAATGGGGTCTAGCTATAGAAGAACTTTGCCAGTCATTCCAAGGTATTTGTTTATTTAACTGATAGTTACATCGCTTCATGCCCATCTCTAATTTGCATGATGTATGAAGCTAGTCACGGCTCACGTTTTGGGTTCTTGGCCGGGCTGCGCTACGCCTGCCTTCATGCATGTAACGTTAAATCTAACAAACTGTAATAATATTAACGTTAACGTTAAGTTAGGTCGTCTGTACCGGTACGTACATTTGTCATTGTGTTTTTCAACCAACTCGTGCTTGTATAAACACTTGCATATAATCCTTACATTTTCAAAACTTCACATAAAATACGAATTTCTTTTACAAAAACTAATCATCTAAATCAGCGTACGGAATATTCCCATTGTTGACACAGTACAGTAGCCTATTCGTTGTACAGTATTCTAAGTTGTAACAGGCACCGTATCACATCATGCACAATTATAGGCGCAGTGTCCGTGTTCGATGATGTAGAAATCTAACAAGTTAGTTAGGCATAGGGTCTAACGTGACGGTCAGGGCCTAGCTAGGTAATGCTAGGGCCTAGTCAAGGGCTAGGGCCTATATTTTAGACTGCTAGTGCTAACTACAATTTGTAAGTTCAATTACACAATGACCTGTCTCGATTATTTCCTACCTCATAATTTAGAACTTATGCCATGGTCGGCTGTATGATATTATAGCCCTACGACCACGTACCTCTAGTAAACTGACCGTGTATTAATTGGCGCACTGAACGCATAGTACACACTTCACTGCACGCAAAGCACATACAAATGGATTGGCTTTGACTGTTGATGAGGCTGGTGTGGGAAAACGCGAAAATTCACCGTTCATTATCAAAGTTAATGGTTTTAATAGGACAAAATTTCGAATGAATATTTTCACTGAATCATAATGTAATGTCTATGGAAGTTTCTAAAAAGCTTCGAACAACACGGTGTTCAATACAACTCGGCGCGTGCATTGTCAATGCAAAAACAGCGGTCGCTCTCAATAAGGAGCGTTACCGCGGGGAGCTGAAACGAGGCCATGCAAGTTCGACGGCGATATTTTTGCACTGAAACTTCGAATTGAAAAGGGAACAAAGGCATTTGATAGCCTATATAGCTCTGGATTTTCTCAGTCACGTAGGTCAAGTTTTTTGCATGAATTTCAGTGTTAAATATTCTTATCAAGCAAATAATCATTAGGCGGTCGATGAGTAGTAGGTCCAACCGTACAATTAAAATCTACTGTAAACATAACGAACCCCCTAAAATCCAATACTAAAGTGCAAGTTAAGTTCTGCTACTTTTGCTGGAGCAATTCATTCTTTACTGAGCATCATTGCCATCAATGATGCTCGATGAATTAAGGTCTACGTAAGCTTCCAGTAGAAAAAAAGGCCTAGAACCCCTATAGAAAATGAAGATAAAGACAAAAAACAGATTGTGGTGTTTTTATATAACGCACAATATAGTCTATGCACCACACGTAAACTTAATGCCTGTAGTAATAATATACCACCTTAGTAGAGTTCTATTTGTTTCGTGTAGGTAGGTGGTTTGGAACCAACTTTTGGCACTTTTGTCACTTTCGAATAAGTTTCTATGCAAAGATTAGGAGCTTTCTCCTCAGTCTGTCAAGATTTCCATGCCAAACGAAGCACATTGTGCAAATTCACACAAACTTGTGAGAAAAATGTTTATAATGAACATTTTTGCAGAAGCTAATGATCATGCATAATTCACTCCATCGTTTATGTTTTTGTTATTAACTTGAGTATTATATTTTTTTTTCCATTTGGTTTATAGCATTCTTTCTGGGTCACCCTTAATATGATTACAAATGCAATCTTGTTCCCTAATTTGTATAGATCAAGCAAGACTTCAGCCAGGAGATCATGGCTGATGAAGACGGGATGTTTGCAGCATGGCCATGTATGCTGACAAAGTACTCTAGTATGGGGAATCAAGATGTCCATAGTAGCAAACGCTACTTATTCGTCACACGGGTGACACCGATGGCCTTTCCCAAGGTACATTTTAAATAGTATTGCTCTGTGTAGAGATTCTAATCTACAGCCCCAGTACCACCCTTCCCTTTTTTTGCATTTGAGTTGAGGTGAATTTATTAACAACATTAACAAAATACTTACAGTATGTACATGACTATAAAAAAATTGTTAGACCGAGAAATTCATTCAATGCTTGTTAATTAATTTCTAAGACTTTCGCAAAAACCTGCAAAAACTGAAGTGGATCTGTAATTTCAAAGCCAATTTTAAAGAGATCATCCGGGCTCTTGATGACTCTGCTTTGTCCATCATTCAACTTGCATGTCATGTTCCCGTATTTGGTTTTGTTGCCGATTCGACATCATGAGCTTCCTTGGCATTTATCATGCACTGATCGAGTGACACATTGCATGCCTTTAGATCTTCATTGATGTACACACTTTTCATGTTCTCTTTTCCTTTCAGACTAGAATGCCCAGAATACAGTTTGTTCCTTTTGTTTGCAATAAAGTGGACTTTGATCTGCCTGTTCTTTCCTTCTTGCCTTTTCCCCAAGATGATGACAAGATCATGAAGATGAGATGTCCTCTTTCCAAATGTCTAAGCCAACTTCCTTGGCAACATTTGACTCGCCCTCAGTAAGCTCGTCCTCTGTCTCCTCAGCCCCCTCTGGCAGGCCAGTCAGGCAGAGATTGTCCCTCCTTAGCTCATGTTGGACCTCGTCCTGCTGGAACTGAATCCTCAAGAGATGACATGTGGATTCAGAACATCTTTAATTGTGCTCATACAAGCTTCTTTCGCTCCTTGTATCACATGCGGTAGTGCAGCTTTAATGACTGTAACTACAGCTTGGACAATTATTTGGGAGAGGCTGTCTGCTGCCCCTCTCTCACATTATGGCACCCCACGGCCACACAGTTCACGTACACTGAAACTTCTGGACGGTTTGTCCTTGCCTCCTTCATCTACCATTCCCCTTTTCTTCTCCACTGCCTGATCAACTCACATGATAATCAAGCTTTTGTCATTATAGGATAACATTAACAGAACTATTAAAGTTTTTGCATTCTTCTTCCTACTACTTGGAATAAAAATCACTGGACCTTGAACATCCCTTGCTCTTGCTAATCTAATTAAGATATATGCATATTAACTGATCTTGCTTTATGCAATGCCAGAATATGACATGAACCTCCTGCAAAAGCACAAATGTCATTCATATTGCAATACTGAAAAAATGAGGAATGTTCACGGGCATTTTAATTTCGCGAATTTCGCAAGCGCCAAGATTCGCGAAATTAAAATGCACGCGAAAGTTCTTGTCTACAGCCCCCCCCCCCCACACACACACACAGTTAGTAATCCTGGTTGCAATCAAGTACAATATAAGTACATAAGCTAGCATCTGAATATGAGCTGATACTTGTCAGCATTTCTCTTTATCAGCCTTGATTGTGTTAATATTTTTAAAGGGCATATTTGTACTTATCATTCAAAATACTCCCCCTGTGTCATACATTTTGCTCCACAGAGGAAAAAGAGACGCTTGCATTCAGCATGCTGCTGCTAGTTTGCCGAGGCTGGACTGCGAGGGTGTGGGGCAAGTGCTCCTTTCAGGAGTCGTTGGAGTTATTCTACGACTTTCAACCTGTAAGTACCTAACTGTTCGGAGGCTAATCTTCTAAAACAAGTGATGTGTTGCCCTCTTATCAAAATGATGAGATGGACTTTGACATTGCAATACAAAATATAGAAATCATCAAGCTGTGGTCCATAGTTACAGAAATTCCCAGTTTATGCTGTTTCATTTGTTAGTTTAGTCCATGGATTCTACATATTTATGCAAATTTACTATGTTGCTAATGTATACTGTGAATCACAATAATTTTTTTTTTTAATGAAAAAAAAAAATCTTATATTACATAGTCAACATACATATTTACTTTATTTTGTGCCTGACTGCTCAATCACACACTTGTTCATATGTCCTTTTCATTTTGATAGAAAGGGGAAAAAATTTGCATGAAATGCAAAATTGGTCCCAAATGTTGCCAATAAGGAATATTCCATTCATTAACAAATATTGCACTTGACCTGTGGTATCATTATATTCAGCAAGATGCTGGAAATATATCACATACCACTCATATACATCCAATGTGATACAGGGTGTCTCCCCCCCCCCCCCATATCAAAAAGAAAAAAGACCTCGCATACTCCTTAATGTTCCTACAATGTAAGTGGACAAAATTGTTATACTACTAGTATTGGAAAGAGTAACTTACCCAAAATAATGAAATGCAATTCAGAAGTAGTTTTTGTTTGATAATACTTTTTGCCTGGGCTTGCCAGCAATAAAATTAATTGCCTTTCAGAAGTTCCCATAGGCCACACAGTTGAAAATTCATTCAGCCAGGTCATGGTTAACCCTTGCAAGAATAGAAAATGTAATACATGGATCTTATATACTACATAAAATACCCAATTTAGGGTATATGTTTGCAAATGAAATGTTGCAGAATTTGGCCAGGCACTTTATTATGAACTCTACCTTGAACATTGGAGAGGTGTGGGAAATATATCTGTTCTGATGGACTTCATTATACCAATGCCTCAACCCAACACTTCTGCGTAGATTATTTCAAGATTTTATCGAGATGTATATGCATGTTTCTTTTCCACTTCCATTTCATTTTACAGGAGGGCACAGACCTGGCTTTCTACATTGGACAAATTGACAGGAAGCAGAGACCACAGCCCTTCATCTTGCTGATGGGAGGATCCTGGAAGAAGCCACTGCAAACCTTTGTCATTAGGAAGTTTTCGCTACACGACGCGAAGACCGAGAATACGAGGAAGCGATCACTTGTGACAGTCCCCGTACTCTGACTCCCGTCCCCATATCTATGCAGTTTCGCTTTCCTGTACAGGACGGAGGCGTGGGGACAAGATCGCTGATTGGATGGCTGACTGGCTGGCTCACTCCTGCCCAGCATCGGGACCGAACGCTATTTTGGCCAAGTACCGTACTCGTTTTCCCCCGGACGGGACGTTCCTCAGATTTGATCATGTGCAGAAGCAAATTTCGCACACGACACGCTTAACTCCCGGCCGCGTTGTGCTTGCGAAAACTCCCTATTGTAGAGAGACAGGTATTCTTGTTTCCAACTTTGACAAAGGCTGTGGACTGTGCATTCAAAGTGCATTATGTCCTAGATGTAGATTACCAGGCTCAATGTTTTGCTGCCTGGCAGTTCTTGGAGACAGTTGTGTACAAAATGCCTGGTAAAGTGACGTCCAATTCTGTGAGAGAGATCAGGACATACCTGAACTCTTCAAATCAGGAAGATTAGATGGGTAGAATGAGATTTTCACGGTCATCAGAAGTTTAATTGTTAAAGTCGACTTTTAGGTCATTCGTCAAAGCAAAGGTTTGATATCTGTGTTTTATTTGTTTATAACTCAATAAGTAATGGATACATGTCACATGGAAAGATCAAAGGTCATGAGAAGATTGTTCTATTAGTGGGTAATGTTGGCCCTTGAAAACTTGTAATAAAGATGGGCTAGAAATGAATTAAAAAGGGTATTTTGCATAGTAGTGACTTAATGACATATTGGGCAAGATCTTCACAGGTTTATACTGAAGCATGACAGAAATATAGCAATTGTGAAATTAAAACCTCATATCTGTTGAGCATAATGGAGGTGACACTCTGTACTGAATGTGGCCTTCATAAAATTCAAGATGAACTGTTTCGTAGAAGGTATATTTCCATTACAAATTTATTTCATTGTATATAGAGTAATCTTCATTACTGCCATCTCTATCACAGGAGTGACAGAGATGATCTTTGCTGGACAGATGTGCTGTACTTGGCACATCCCAGTTATGAAGAAAAAAAACCTGTATGTGTTGGTACATGTAGCAGGTATGACTTCTCAAATTACACCAGTAAACAGGAGTAAATTTCATTATAATTACAATGCACTGTATATGTTATTTGGTCTGTTCAGATATGCTGAAGAATATAGGTATGGAGTAGAATTTTCACAAGAGATAAAACTTATTTCTTAATGTGAATGGTTTCTCCATCTGCAGTATATTTACAGTCATCATTGTACTGTCAAGGAAATATCATCTAATAACCCCTGACTATACTATTGCAGATGTTCCCCAAAAGCATTGCAACTGAAATGATTCAAAACGTTGTTACATCAAATTGAACATTGTTAGAAATGATCTAGTTAATAGAGAAGCTGTGTAGTGCAATACCTTCAGTAATATTTTCTTAGTGGGACAACAAAGTCCAGTATTGGGACAGAAAAGCAAATCCTTAGAGGGCCATTCCCTTATGCTTCGCTTATGAGATTTCCAAGCGCATGTAATAGTGACAAACACTTCAAGAACAAAGTCAGTGGTTCTAAGAAAATCAGATAATTATTCCAGGAAATAAGACTCATTCAAGATTTATCTTGTCTTGTCGGGGTATGATCACTATAAAACTGGATAATGTGTCTGTAAGGTATGCATTGGACTGTAAATGCATTCTGAAAAATTACATTCTCTGTGTACTGTTCATTCAGTTAGCCCTTTTGGACCCATCTGAGGGCAACTGATGGTCCCCATGCACCCACACAATATGAGAAATGAAGCAACAAAATATTCAATGTGGCACAGGTATAGATAATCTCAAGCTGAACACATCCATGTTATGCATAATAATTAATTCTTTAATTATTGCATGTTTCAAATTCAATTTGCCATTGCAGTTTAGTTGAAATATTGTGAAATGTGATTTTTACGGCGTTAAGCGCCCCATTTGTATGTAAGTGGAATCAAAATGTACATTTGACAATACACTAAGCTTTAGATGAGTCGAGGTCAATTCAGCTGGGAAATCACTTAACTCAAGCAAAACAAAAGCTCGTGATTTTTCCTCTGCAGTCAAACTGCATATTTTTACTAAATCCGCGCAAGTCGACACATTTTTCTCGGTTCTCGAGAACTTTGACTTGTCAAAGGTTAAAGGACAAGTTCACCTTCATAAACATAAGGATTGAGAGAATGCAACAATATTAGTAGAACGCGTCAGTGAAAGTTTGAGGAAAATTGGACAATCGATGCAAAAGTTATGAATTTTTAAAATTTTTGTGTTGGAACCGCTGGATGAGGAGACTACTACAGCTTGTGAGTCATATGCGTACAACAGTATAAAGAAAATGTAAAAGAAAATTCAACATATTTTCACTTTTTTCGCATAATAAAAGAGCTCTTGACTTGCCTCTTTCTAAAGGAAGGGGGAATAATATTACCCATAACATTTTGTCGGTAACGAGTCAGGGGAATGTGTACTTTTTTCAAAAGATGGCATTTTGTGAAATTCTGTTTATATTTTCCTTATATTGTTGTACGCATGTGACATCTAAGTTATTCATACACTGGAGTAGTCTTCTCATCCAGCGGTTACTGCACAAAAACTTCAAAAATTCATAACTTTTGAACGGATTGTCTGATTTTCCTCAAACTTTCAATGATGTGTTCTACTAATATTGCTACATTCTCTCGATCCTTATGTTTATGAAGGTGAACTTGTCCTTTAACTGTATAAGAAGAATTGTTACTCTGTATATATTCTGAAAATGGATGAGACAATTCTTGATTGGCTCAATTTGTTATTTGTAATAAGTTTGCACATCGATGGACATATTGACCGATTGAAGGTTTTCTAATGATACGATGTCAGTGATATACGTTGTAGACAGTGAAAATGTGCTGAAATATATAATTGGCCAAAAAAATAAACATTTGTGTTATTGTGCTTATATACAAGTGAGTTGTACAGTAATATGGGATTAAGAACTATAAATTCTAAACATGAATATTTAATATTTGCTTTAAACAACCCAGTTGTATGAAATTACTTTTAAACAACCTGGTTGTATAAAATGACTTTTAAACAACAGTTGTTCAGAGTTTTAAACAACTTTTTTTAAACAACTCAGTTGTATAAAATTACATTTAAACAACAGTTGTTTAGACTTTTAAACAACTTTTTTTAAACAACCCAGTTGTATAAAATGACTTTTAAACAACAGTTGTTTAAATTTTCAAACAACTTTTGTAAACAACCCAGTTGTTTAAATTTCTTTTAAACAACAGTTGTTTAGAATTTTTAAACAACAAAGGGTTAAAAGTTTAAACAACTACGTGTTGTTTAATTTTTAAACAACAGTTGAGCGATTCACCGGTTAACTTGTGGTTGTTTAAAATTTTAAACAACCTTGTTGATTTTTTTCTAACAGTGTGCGCCGCTGGCTTGACAAAAGATACCATCAGTAATCCGTGCTTACTCAACATACTGGCAACACGATTTTAACTATGTGTGTTTTCATGAAGCAGTGAATCAATATGCCGTCTTCTCAGATGGAAATGAATAAACAAAATATCATGTTCAGTACCACCGAGAAGTTATGCGCCGCAGGTGGCACCCAGGTGCTTTGACAAAAGATACCATCTGTAATCAATGCTTGGTCAACATACTGGCAAAACGATTTTAACTGTGTGTGTTTTCACGAAGCAGTGAATCAAAATGCAGTTTAAACAAAATACATTTTTGATAGCATAAAGTACAAAAATCACACTTGAATATGATTTCACGAAGTTATTCATATGAAGGTTCAAGTATGCGCTTCGCGGAAAAAAAAAATCAAGTTTTAAAAAGGATACATTTCAATTTTATTCCGATTTTCTCATTACAAGAACAAAAATATGTGTATAACCATGATAACTGAATTCTTTCTTAGACAACAAATTTTTCGATTTCATAAAAAGAATACGTTGGAACATGCAGCTGGTGATTGAACATTTAATGTGAAACTTTTTTTTTTCTTCGTCTCCAAATTTCATCTTGAAGCGGCTTCAAACATAGTCTAGCACGCAACGTGTAGGCCAGCAATATTTCGGGTCATGCATCAGGGGTGGTATTCTGAAAATCTTCCTAAGTCACTTAGGAAGTGCTTGAAACATACTTGCATGTCACCGACATCCCCTCCTTCTGAAGATGCAAACTACACATAGTTGACACAGACTATTCAAACTACAGTTGTAGTGCTTAGGATTTTCGTTTACCAACAGTCCATTCTCTGACGAATACGTCAAACTTTACTTTCTGGTTATCTTTAGATACCTTTTTTCTTTTTTTTTTCTTTTTTTTTGGGGGGGGGGGGATCATTCTCCATTAACATGAAAATAACAGAACAAGAGATTGATTTCCAAGATGCAGGCGTCAACAGACTTGGGCTGCGGTAATCCGCCATTATAACATAACCTTTTCGGTCATTCTGATTTGTATTTGTATTTTGATGAATTTCAGTTTTAGCCTATAAAAGAAGAATGACACCCAAAAAAATATATATGTAGATTGAGGAAACGCTGTAATTATGTAAACACATCAGCAAAGATAGACTTGAGAAAAATCAGAGAATGCCTTGAAAATTTCTTAATTTTCTGTAGTGGTGTCGCCATCGCTGAGTAAGAAGACAACTGCAGTTCACGACAAAATGCGTGTGCAAAGAATGATATCCAAAAAAAAAAAAAAAAAGTTAAATAACGTTCAATGATATATTTCCTCTTTTATAGAATGATGAAAGAGGACTTGACTATGTCCGCACCTGCATGAAGACAAGTCGTAACAACCGCATCGCCTTTCTTTGTTTCCTCAAGACCGATTGTCACCTCCACTCTCATGTCTTTTGTAACACTGGGATCTACATTGTTTGAATGAATAGGGCCTACATTGACATTGTCGCAACTAACCTAGACGTGTCCCGGCGGCCGTATAAGTTCACTGCATTCACATAACTAAACAAAGGGGAAATGAATTATGTACGTTTATAAATCGGTTAACCTATTCCTCCAAGGTCTTTAGACAGCGTACAAAATGTTCCGGCGTTTTCTGTGAAAGTTATCGGCATTCAAATCACAAAATGGTTAATGTTGTATTCCTTTGTGGATCTAATGGAAAAAAAAATACGCAACAACACCAAAAAAAAAAAAAAAGACACACACACACACACACACACACACACCCACACACACACAAGAAAACAGCAACAAAAAATAGGGTGCGTTTACAGTGCAATCCATTCCAATATAAAGAGAAGTTTTGTCAAATGTGAACACTGGATATAGGATTTGAGCGTTTCATATTTTTGTACTATACAAAATGACACTTCATATCCACTCATGGAAATGTCAGATTTTTTAATGCCAGTTTTACATTATGTTTTACATAGTTTACTGAATTTTTATCTGTATGAAAGTCGACTGGACAATATGGAGTGGCATCGCACTTTGAACAAGACAGCATTGTGAAAATAGGGCTATACACGATTCCTATTCACGAGTCATTTTAACTATACTCATGATTCACTTTATCCTGTATAGGGGACACTTGAGTGAAAGCTTTTCTGTGCTAAGTCTTTTCTCTTCTTTTTTTTTTCTTTTGGTGACTATTTTTAAAGACATGTTGTGCTCTAAAGACTTCGATCTGTTAAAGGCCCTGTCACACCTTTCCAGGCAAGCTTTGTTTACGACTTGCGAAGAACAATTTTTGTTACCCGGAGATCCCAGCAGATGAACAGCACATGAGAGTACCTAGCACGTATCTCACTTGTAGTTACCCGGACTTACGCACCTGAAATCTAAGTCTAGACCCTGATGTCACACCTTTCCGGACAAGCTATAATAGGCCGGCTTTTTGCGTCTGGGGATTTTCAACCACGCAGGTCAATCTTTGCAGGCCGACAAGAATTTGGGAGAGTTTTGCCTGCGTCTTACCTGCTGGACCCGTGCTACTTACTTTTTACATACGTGCATTTCGTGTGACCTGCCTGTCGGGCGCATGGGTGGCGAGTGAGGGCTGACAACTCGGTGAAGGAATCCCTCCAGAAGGAATTTGATATGGCAGAAGTCCCACAGAATGTCATTATCTTGGTCGCAGAGAGTAATTGACTCTCAGCATGCTCGAATAGCTCACTCCACGCTCGCAGAACCGTCCAGCTACACGAAGATTGGCAGTTTTTGACACTGTTCCTTGCCAGTAAAACACCCGTATTATGCTCGTAGAATGCCCGTAGATGACACTGTTGCACGCGCTTCTGGCGCATAAGCATAGATCCACGGAACTTAGGTATTTCAAGCGGGTCAACTGCCTGCGACTTGCGGCAGTTAAGGGCCTCCTACTGGCCTTCTGCGTGGACCTCTGTGGGCAGTCCCTGAGACTCATCCCGAAAAGAAATTTTGGTCATACTCAAAACTTGGCTGCAACTACGGGCGAGATACGCGCTAGGTACTGTCAGGTGCGCCCCAACTACTGGGAGGTCAGGATAGCAATTCCCCCCCCCCCCCCCCCCCCCCGCAAGTCAACCAGCAAGTCTTCCCCAGACACGGTGTGACAAGGCCTTGAGCATGTTCAAAACTCGTTCCGGGTGAGTCGCGGGATCTGCCCGCAGAGGTACACGCAGAACACCGGATAGGAGGTCCTCGAGACTTAGCGGTAGTACCTCGCAGGCAACTACCACGCAACTACTTCGCAGTAACGCAGGAACTTCTCAGTTCCCGCACGTCGCTTGTAACTGAAAACGGATCGGCTTCGAAGCTCTCACGCAGGTCGCACGGAATACACGCAAGTAGCACGTGAGTAGCACGATTTGAAGAGGATCCAAGTGTGTGCTGGGGGGGGGGGGGGGAGGGGGGGGGGGACTAGGGCAAAGTACGTTAGCTCTTCTTTGAAAATCATGTTCAGTGCCATCGAGAAGTTATGTGCCCCAGGTGGCACCCAGGTGCTTTGACAAATGCAGTATAAACAAAATACATTTTGATAGCATAAAGCATAAATACATTGAAATATGCTTTCACGAATGTTATTATGAAGGTTCAAGTATGCGCTTCACGATAAAAAAAAGACCAAATCTTAAAAAGGAAAATGCTTTCAATTTTATTCCAATTTGCTAATTACGAGAACAGAAATACACAGTATGTGTATAACTGAATTCTTCCTTAGACTATTCTAAACAAATTTACAATTTCATTAAAATAATACGTTGGAACATGCAGCTGGTGATTGAAGATTTAATGTGAAACTTGTTTTCTTCGTCTCTGAATTTCATCTTCAAGCGGCTTCAAACATAGTCTAGCACGCAATGTGTTTACAGCTATATTTTGGGTCATGCATTAGCTCTTCAGAATTGCGCCATCAATTGATGGAGTATAAAAAATGGCTAAGAATACGTCACATATTGGACTATGCCGAACATAACTTTGTAGCGCGCCGTATGAACCCACAGACACGTGAAGACATTGACTACGAAGAGTCGCTAACTCATTTATTCCACGTCCCTGGGAAGACTCCAGTTGTCACGTTCGCATTCAATGACGATGAAACACATTTTCAGTAGCTTCATGAGACCGAAACGTCAATACAAAACACTATAAATGTTACTATAATCACTGTGAAAACAGACACACAACAATGGCAATAGAGACATCACATCCACAATACAGATGCAGTGGCGGATCCAGAGGGGGCGTTAATTTACCAGGCTAAATTTTGTATAATTTCCATTATGTATATGAAACGCATTCAACCTTATAGGAACCGACTTGTACTTACAAGTATTCATTTTAGTTCAGGTTCCAACAAATTTCAAACTTTATTCCTAACATAATTATGGTTTATGTGTTGTTTGAAGGTTTGCATGGTAAAGTAAATGAGGGAGAAAGATTTGCTGTGACATCATGCGTATGTAGTCCTTAACTGGATCGATGTTTGGCAGAAGAGCCAAGAAAGAGGAGAATTGAAGAGGGAAGCGACATATGGGGGTTGTAAGGAGGGCAAAAAATGAAGGGGGGGGGGGACAGTAATGGGCTAGAAGTTGAAGTTGCACTAGTGGAGACGTAGAGAAAGGAACAGAGAGAGTGGTAAGGAAGAATAGAGTGAGAATCAAGTAAGATGTTCGGACATCGTTAGAAGGGGAAAGATGAAATAGACCATCAACAAACCATCGAATAGCAACAACGACACACTCTCTGCACAGCACATTCCCTCTCTACTTCTTCCTCTCATATCTCTTCCCCCCACGTCTTCACAACAGCGCCCACGACGTCAACCGCGCCTCCCACTCACGACCACACCTATCGCTGGTTCCAGAAGACGCCCTCACCGACACAAGTCATCCACACCACCGGCGTCCACCCCATCTAATCCAGACTCCAATCTCCCCGGGCAAGCTACGCGGGCTTTAATGTCACCGTAGGGATTTTCCAGGACGCAGGGGAATTTTCTGCGGGTGGACAAGAATGTTTGCAAGGTTTACACTTGTATCTTACCTGCTAGACGCGTGCTACTTACCTTCTACTTCCATTTATTCCGTGTGACCTGCGTGAGAGCTTTGAAACCTATCCATTTCTGTTATGAGCGACCCACGGGTACTGCGAAGTACCTGCGTTGGAGTTGCCTGCGAGGTGCTGCCGGTAAGGGTCTGATCCTGCTGGTGTTCTGCGCGTACCTCTGCGGGCAAACCCCCGCTACTCACTCGGAACAAGTCTTGAGCATGCTCATACCGTATCTCGGAAAATTTTGCGGGTTGACTTGCGGGGAAACAAATTTGCTACCCGGAGCTCAGTTGTTGCAGTAAAGTAATTCGCACCTGACAGTACCTAGTGCGTATCTCGCCCGTAGCTGCCCGGAGGTGCGCACGCAAGTCCGATTTACTCTCAGCTAAGTATCAAGCATGACCAAAACTTTTTTTTTTCCGGATGAGTCGCGGGGATTGCCTGCAGAGTTCACGCAAAACGCCAGTAGGAGGCCCTTAACGGCAGCACCTCGCAGGTAACTCCCACGCAGGTACTTCGCAGTCCCCGTATGCGGCCAAGATAATGACATTCTGTAGTACTTCTGCCATTCCTTCAGAGGAATTCCTTCACTAAGTTGTCAACACCCACGCGCCTGGCACACAGAATACCCGCAAGTAAAACTTAAGTAGAACGCGTCCAACAACTAAGACACATGCAAAACTCGCCTAAGTCCTTTGTCCTCCCTCATGTCCCTCAGAAATTGTCCGGTATGCTGGAAAATCCCCACACGCAACAAGCCTGCGTAGCTTGCCCGGAAAGGTGTGACAGGGCCTAAACATAGTTACGGGTAAAAAGGATTTGCGTGCGCAACACCGTGGGGGGGGGGGGGGGGGGGGACTACGAGTGAGAAAAGTGCTAGGTACTGTCATGTGTGGGTCATCTGCGGGGACCTCCGGGTAGAAAAACAAATGTTCTTCGCAAGCCGGACTTGCCCGGAAAGGTGTGACACGGCCTTAAGCCATTTTTTTTTCCTTCTACCATTCCCCACTTGCCCTTTGGATGGAGCAATTCTGAAGAGCTGCTGGCCAGAAATGATAAGGCTTAACATACGTTGCATACTAGACTATGTTTGGAGCCGCTTCAAGATGAAATTTGGAGATGAAGAAAAGATTTCACACTAAATCTTTAATCACCAGCTGAAATCACCAAAGAAATCAGTTATACCCATATTTCTGTTCTCATAATGAGCAAATCGAAATAAAAATGAAAATAATGTCCTTTTCCAAACTTCATTAAAACTCTATTTCAAGTATAAAGTAATGAAGTATTTCGTGAAAGCATGTTCCAGTGTCCTTTTCAATTTATGCTATTAACACGTCATGTCAAGTCATGACTGAAGTGATAGAACAAAAAGCCATATACAAGTCTACGACGTTATAATTACCAAGATTACGTTAATCAGAATCTAATGTTCACCGTAGACCTATTTCGATGCTGCAGTAAGTAGAAGGAGAAATTGAACAAGATAGATGACTTTGAAACAGAGTTTGATAATTCATCGAATTCGTTGGTTTGATGGTGAAAGAAGTTTGAAGCATAATTTGCAATTTAGAAAACCAATCTTACCAAAAGAAGAATACTTGCTCTACTACGGATGGCGAAGGCGATATAATTTCAGATCAACGTACTGTCTCACAAAATATTAATTATACGTATGTTGCGACACGGGTGGTCGCCCCTACATTGATTGTTGCCTCCTGCTCTTGGCGACAATCCGTGTAGGGCGTTGACGGCACGGATTGTCGCCCCTGTCACGGATTGTCGTCTGGCGACAATCCGTGACGAGGGCTGGCGGCACGGATTGTCGCCCGCCCTCGAAGCACATTTTGCTGGGTAATAGACCGGGGGCCCAGAAGATTTATTCAGCTGAAAAGGGTCACACTTTTTAATGGTCTCATCGTATAAGGATGTGGCCAGGGGTCAATAAAATGAATTGCTGGCAAGTCACATCCTGTACCGTAAGCCTAGGGATCACAAAAAAGGACCCCGAAAAATGGATTTATTCAGCCGAAGGGGGTCACGGACAAAAGTTGGTGGATATTGTTCCTTTGGGTGTACTTATCATGAAAACAGCAATGCCAGCTATTTTATCCTGTACGGGGCCCCAGACAGTAGCCCCAAAGGGTCCCACAAATATGGTGTTATTCAGCTGAAAAGGGTCACAGCTAATTTCTTTTGCAGTGGAAGTAGTCCCCATCAGAGATATCCAAAACACCAATGCCAGCTATTTTATCCTGTACGGGGCCCCAGACAGTAGCCCCAAAGGGCCCTACCCTCCATAGGCCCTACGTACAAACACACACAAATATTGATTTTATTCAGTTGAAAAGAGTCACGGCTAATTTCTTTTGCAATGGAAGTAGTTCCCATCAGAGATATCCAAAATACCAATGCCAGCTATTTCATCCTGTACGGGGCCCCAGACAGTAGCCCCAAAGTGCCCCACCCCCATAGGCCATACGTACAAACACACACAAACATTGATTTTATTCGTGCAGCTGAGAAGAGTCACAGCTAATTTCTTTTGCAATGGAAGGAGTACCCATCAGAGATATCAAAAACACCAAAGCCAGCTATCTTATCCAGTACGGGGCCCCGGACAGTAGCCCTAAAGGAGCCCCCCCCCCTTCCCCCCCCCCCGCACACACACACACACACACACACACACACACATTAGTTTCATTCAGCTAAAAAGGGTCACGGCTAATTTCTTTTGCAATGGAAGTAGTACCCATCAGAGATATCCAAAATACCAAAGCCAGTTATTTTATCCTGTACGGGGCCCCAGACAGTAGCCCCAAAGTGCACCCCTACACACACACACACACACACACACACACACACACACACACACACACACATTAGTTTCATTCAGCCAAAAAGGGTCACGGCTAATTTCTTGTGCAATGGAAGTATATACCCATCAGAGATATCCAAAGCACCAAAGCCAGTTATTTTATCCTGTACGGGGCCCCAGACGGTAGCCCAAAAAAGTGCCACCCCCCTCTCCACGTACACACACACACACACACACACACACACACACACACACACACACACACACATTAGTTTCATTCAGCTGAAAAGGGTCACGGCTAATTTCTTTTGCAATGCAAGTAGTACCCATCAGAGATATCCAAAATACCAAAGCCAGTTATTTTATCCTGTACGGGGCTCCAGACAGTATAGCCCCAAACACGGGTAATTTCTTTTGCACTGGAAGAAGTACCTATCAGAGATATTCAACACACCAAGGCCAGTTGTTTTATCCTGTACAGAGCCACAGACAGTAGCTCCACAGTGTCCCATCCATTATACATGTACTGTGAATCAGCTGAAAATGGTCTTACAAATTCTTTTGTAACGTAAATATCAGGGCCTACTGAACAGAGATATCACAAACACCAAAGCAAGTCATCTTATCCTGTATACGGGGTCCGATAGGTTACAGTAGCAAAACGCCCAAGAAATTTGCAAAGGAAGCATACTTCTGTATAGTGCACAACCGAGATGACCATATTACGAAAACCAGTCATTTCATCCTGTACTGGGCCCAGTACAGTAGCCATAAAGTGCCCCTCCCCAACATGATTATTATGACATCATTTAGCTGAAAAGAGTCATAGTTGTTTTTCTTTTACAATCGAAGTAGGCCTTAGTTTACATCATAGATACCCAAAACATCAAAGCCAGTTAGGTTTTCCCAGCCAATTTCGCACTTTTGTTGGTTCATTTGATAGAAGGTTCGAATTCGTAAAATGGGTATTCAAATTGGCTGGTACCCTACGTTCATTCAAATTCGCCTTGACTTGCCGAAAAGGGTATTTCAGTCATTAAATTTCGCGAAAGACAGTCAAATTCCAAACGTGTTCATTCAAATTCAAATCTTGCTATTTCTTTGTTTCAGATCATTTTAACGTGTCTTTCTATGTGTGTTTTCGTTTCATCTATGAATTACTGTTATAAAGCAGTAAAAGTATCATATTTCTTATCTAGTATAACTGGATTTGGTTGTTCTGTAACCATACTGGTAACGCTCCTTCTCTTTCATATACATGTAATTATAGGCCTATACGTGTACCAGTAATGCAGATTAACTTCATTTTTTATAGTCATGACAGCACAATAGATACAGACGTATATCTCTAGAAGACATAGAAAGAATTATTAAAAAAAAAAAAACATTTGAGGATCATAACCTTGACTTCCTGGAACTGGCCGACCGCTCGTAATAAAGCGCTCGTAACGGCCAGATAATTTGTGGCTTCTTACTTCTTCGGATTCAAAAAGCACGTAAAAAAAAAAAAAAACTGGTGTCAAAGTCTCTTAAACGAATACGAAAACATGAAATGCTATGATGCTTACAAAACAATAACTACGATGAAAGAAAATAAGGAAAGAGGTCAAGCATGAACATATCTGTTTAATTGACTGCAGAACATGTTAAATTAGATGGCCAGAAATCAATTTGAATGAACGAGCGCAGCATGTGTGATCACGTGACTATATCATCATGAATTTATGAATGAACGGATAGTGGAATGGTGTTTGTCTTATATATGGATTTCAGTTGAAAAAGTGTTATTTAGAATAAGGTTAGAGGTAATGTGAATGTTTCAAAATGAATTTGAATGAAGAGATTATGACATTGAACTACCATGTCATCTAGGCGAAATTTTTGCTAAATCTAATTCAACATTAAAGAATTCGATTAAAAGAGGTGCGAAATTGGCCCGGATGCAGGGACCTTGACAGGTATAGCCCCAAGGTATTCCCACTTATATGAATTAAGTGTTTTTAGGTGAAAAGAGTCATGTATGCCTATTTTCCTTGGCAGTGGAATTAACTGCTGAGATACGTAAAACACAAACCCATCCAGTTAAGGGGCACCCAGCCAGTAGCCGGAAAGAGCTCCCGTCTTATTTTATTCTAAGTGAAAAGAATCACTGCTATAATTTCTTTTGCAATGGAAGTAGTACTCAACGAGGTATCAAAAACACCGAAACCAGTTATATAGCTGTACGGGGCCCCACGGAGTGTTCCTAAAGTGTCCCCACATGTAATTCCACTATCAAGATCTGCATCCCGATCTATTCAATCTGTCAGATCGGGAGAGAGCGGCAAAAGTGTACGGGGACCGGGAGCATCGTAGTAGCAGCGTTTGGGTGATGGGGTTGGATCTGGCAATATTACAGATCGGGAAGAAATTTTGAACTGGTTCAAAATTTCTTCCCCATCTCCCCATCAAGATTGACCTATTTTGAATCGTAGCTCCAACGGGGAGAGAGCAGTAACAGTGTAAATACCGCGGGATGAGCGTAACAATTCCAGGTTTTTCTGACCGTAGTAACAGCGGCACAAGAACGGGAAGTAGTCTAAACTAGCAGACTAGACACCGACGACATGGTCCCGCTGCTGCGCCGCTTTCTTGATCAAAGCACGACCTTCCCGCTTTAACGACGCTCTCACTAAGTTCTCTACTCTCGTATAAAATCAAGGCCTGTTCCTACGACGCTTCATTCCTGCTTCGATAACGCTGTTGGCCGCTTTAGCTACGCTGTTCATACGCTTTCCCAGACTCAATTACGCATGTCTTCCGCTCTCGCCGCTTTAAAATCGAACGTAGCCGATACGCTGGAAAATGTTTGCCAGAACAGCAAAACTGATGATGATGAGGAGGACGTTGTCGTTGTCGCGAAAATGAAGACGAAGGAGCGCATATTTAAGAAGAAGAAGAAGAGATGCAAACAATAAAGAGAATAAAGCAAAACACTTTGGAGCTACTGTCTGGGGCCCCGTGCAGGATAAAATATCTGACTTTGGTATTTTGGATATCCGATGGGTACTACTTCCATTGCAAAAGAAATTAGCCGTGACCCTTTTCGGCTGAATGAAACCAATATGTGTGTGTGTGTGTGTGTGTGTGTGTGTGTGTGTGTGTGTATGTGTGTGTGTAGGGGGCACTTTGGGGCTACTGTCTGGGGCCCCGTACAGGATAGAATAACTGGCTTTAGTGCTTTGGATATCTCTGATGAGTACTACTTCCGATTGCAAAAGAAAGTAGCCGTGACCCTTTTCAGCTGAATAAAATCAATGTGTGTGTAGGGGGGGGGGGGGGAAGGGGGGAGGGGGTAAGGGGGCAATTTGGGGCTACTGTCTGGGGCCCCATGCAGGATAAAATAACTGGCTTTGGTGCTTTGGATTTCTCTGATGGGTACTACTTCCATTGCAAAAGAAATTAGCCGTGACCCTTTTCAGCTGAATGAAACTATTGTGTGAGTATGTGTGTAGGGGGGGGGGGGGCACTTTGGGGCTACTGTCTGGGGCCCCGTACAGGATAAAATAACTGGCTTTGGTGTTTTATATGTCTCTGATGGGTACTACTTCCATTGCAAATGAAATTAGCCGTTACTCTTATCAGCTGAATAAAGTCAATGTGTATGTGTGTGTGTGTGTGTGTGTGTGTGTGTGTGTTTGTACGTAGGGCTTATAGGGGGTGGGGCACTTTGGGGCTACTGTCTGGGGCCCCGTGCAGGATGAAATAGCTGGCTTTGGTGTTTTGGATATCTCTGATTGGTACTCCTTCCATTGCAAAAGAAATTAGCCGTGACTCTTTTCAACTGAATAAAATCAATGTTTGTGTGTGTTTGTACGTAGGGCCTATGGGGGGTGGGGCCCTTTGGGGCTACTGTCTGGGGCCCCGTACAGGATAAAATAGCTGGCATTGGTGTTTTGGATATCTCTGATGGGAACTACTTCCATTGCAAAAGAAATTAGCCGTGACCCTTTTCAGCTGAATAACACCATATTTGTGGGACCCTTTGGGGCTACTGTCTGGGGCCCCGTACAGGATAAAATAGCTGGCATTGCTGTTTTCATGATAAGTACACCCAAAGGAACAATATCCATCAACTTTTGTCCGTGACCCCCTTCGGCTGAATAAATCGATTTTTCGGGGTCCCTTTTTGTGGCCCCTAGGCTTACGGTACAGGATGTGACTTGCCAGCAATTCATTTTATTGACCCCTGGCCACATCCTTATATGATGAGACCATCAAAAAGTGTGACCCTTTTCAGCTGAATAAATGCTCTGGGCCCCCGGTCTATAATATCGTTCTGGACATAGTCATTGAAATATTAACACATAATTTACATGGCTACTTCCATGCAAACATGCCATGTAAAAAGTCATGGTGAGGTTTCAAGGAAGTGTGTATGTGCGCGTGCACATGATAATTTAGTGTCCGTTTGTGCGTGTGTGTGTGTGCGTGTGTGTGTGTGTGTGTGTGTGTGTATGATGGAAGAATGTGTTTATTATGTCAGCTTTATGCGTATGTGTTTTTTAGCTGCGCGTGGGGAGGGATACCTACTAAGCTGTTGCTGGCAGAAACGTTGATATTGATTTTATCAGCAGCTTTGACTTTGATGAGTTTGTTTGGCGGATTTGTTTATGAACTTGGAGTGGTGCTTGCGTGCGGGCGGATGCTGCTTTTCTGCATACGGTCCACTATGTCTTATTTATCAACATTGAAAAGTCGTTTCATCAGAAAGGAATGTGGTATCGGTTCGGATGTGTGTGTGTATGTGGGGAGGGGGTTACATTCCGTTATTGCAAAAGTTCGTTATTCTGAAGGCTCTTTAGTCCGAGGTTCTTTATTCGAAGGTTCGTTATTCCGAATTTCATTTTTGGATCAACGAACCTCTAGGTACAGGGAATTGTACAGGGGATGCTGTATAGATGAGTACGTCCTTCGACGTTTTCTGTTTTCTACTCGCATGGGAACACAGAGACGCGTGGGAAGCCACACAACTCGTGTTGCCAAGCTGCAGCGCATTTATCTGAAGGAATGCTACAACACACTCGGAGCGGTGGAGAGGCAGAACCGCAAAGTCAAGTTACTAAATTTCTCCCACATATTATGGTCATTTTAGGTGGCACCCATATACGCATGACATCGCTTAGTGCTGAACATTTTTTTTCCTTGTACTATTTGAATTTACATTTTTCGAAACTCGGAAAGCAATTTTTGGGTTGGGGATGAGGTGACAGCAGGTGACAGCAAACGATATAAAATGAGAACGAATTTAGTATTTCCCTATAGTCTTACCCACTTCACGCTCCATGGATATTACATTTTTTTATATTGTATTTGGGTGTGGGAGGGGTGTCCGATTGTCCTAATGTTTTTTTTTCTGGAAATGTAATAGGCTTTGCTTTATTATAACAATCTCCTTAACATAATCCAGAAAGTCATGAATATCGCTGCACAATGACAGCGTAACCACAGTTTGTCTATTCCATGACTGTCAGGAATATTTTCTTACTCTGTTTAACTTCGATCTAGATAGTATTCTATTTGTGGTATAATTATGTTATGTAGTATTTACATTTATGATGTTTATCCATATTTGAGCTGCACAAAAAAAAAATCACACTTCAAGTTCAAAATTTCATATATCTTTCATAACTGTCAAGCAAATTAAAGAAATGCGAAAACTTTTCACAACTTGTACGTAAATTCAATTTCAGTTCTACCCAGTGTACAATGTAAGACAGTCCAATATGTGATAAATTTGCTGTCATAATACATTGACTTGGCAGGGATCGTCATATTGTACATAATCATTTATAACAATCTGTAACTATCCGAAAATATCCGCAACTCTCCGTAAATAGTCGCAACTCTCCGCAAGTGTTCCGAACTATTCGGAAGTTTATGCAAGTTGAAAGAACAAAATTACGTGCAAATTCGTAAGAATATCCGCAAGTGGACGCAAGTATTCGCATTTGGTCGTATCTCTCCGTATCGCCCGCATATTTTTTTCCCGTATGTTTTGTAAAAATGCTCTGGTGACAGCAAGAGACCCCCGGGTGTCCGCAGAAAAGAAAAATGACTCATTTGGACGTAACGCCGGACGCAGAGCATTATGTGACTGGGGACTTACGTAGACACACGAACGCTCACACACAACACACATACGTAGGGCCTACGTAGCCCACGAACACCAAACCCCTCAGATACTCATGCAGGCACAAAACTGCGCCCACAAACACGCACCATCACATACCCTTTGATATACACATACGCCACTATATGCCACATACACACGTAAGCACACAGGCACACGTATACACACAAACAAACCACTACCACTATACAACCACCACACATGCACAGTTTCTACATATTGTATTTTTATACTCCAAACACACACACATACACACACACACACACAACAAATCATACACATCACATATCATGCATCTCACAATACACACACACACACACACACACACACACACATACGCATAACTTACCAGTCATACCCATCCCACCAAAGCTTAACACTGGAGGAACCACCCCGAACCCGGGGCGACAATCCGTGACGGGGCGACAATCCGTGTCGCAAGAAATGTTTTGCCATCACGGATTGTAGCCTTCGAGGAAAAAAACTGGGAACTGCACAAGCGTCACGGATTGTCGCAAGGCGACAATCGGTGACGGGGGCGACAATCCGTGCCGCCAACTCTGTCACGTCACGGATTGTCGCCCCGAACCGGGGGCGACAATCCGTGTCGCAACACACGTATATCTATAGATTATATTCTAACTAAAATCGAAGTCAAATTCATGTTTCAGATATTAAAGCTTTTCTCAAATTAACCGATTCTCCTAATATCTCTGATGATGAAAACATTATCCTTGAACAACCTCTCTCTATACTCTATACACGCTCTATACACGAGATGTATGTTATAAAAACAATGGAGACTAATAATAACCCAGGATAATGATATGATGGAGTTCCAGTCGAATTCTACATACAAAGTAGTTGTTTGGCTTGATATTTGTGATTTATTGACTGACATTGGCGGATCCAGAGGGGGCGCACAGGGCTCGCACCCCCTCTTTATTTTTGTTAAAACAAAAGAATTAAAAGGAAGAATGGGGGGGGGGGGGGCGAGTGCGCCCCCTGTTCAATTTTGTAAAGATGCCTCCCCTTTACATTTTTTCTGGATCCGTCCCTGGACTGATGCCTACAATTTGTCATTGTAACAAGGAAAATTAACCCCTTTCAAAGTATTATCACTACGTTACTCCTAAAGGAAGACGCACCCACCATGGATATGTTAAAAATAGACCCATCATTGTATTCACTGTAGATTAAAAGATATTGGCCAAATATTATGCTTATAGATTGAAGTGTTCTATAAATCATCTTATTCTCCCTGATCAATGAGGCTTTTTAAAGGAAGATACATTGTCTTACTTGTCTTGTTTTAGATATGAGGCCTATGAAATATCCCAGTAAAACGATCTCCCTGGTTCCATCCTCTTTAAAAATGACATTAAAAACGAAATTAATACTGTTAAACATGAATTTTTGTATCATGTTCTTGAATTTTGATTGTAAATTTAGCGATTGGAATAAATCTACTCACATAGAATTAGTTTTGGTAATGAAAAAAAAAAATACATTTTGACTAATCGAATTCACACCAAAATGAAGATCTCCCAAGTTTACTGAATCATCTCTTCATATTTGTTTTAGTGAGTTAATTAAATTTGAGCATCATGAATATTATCAAAGCAATGTTGTTTGCTGTTAATAACTAGGACGTCAGGGTTTCTCTGTTAACATGGTTAACCGATGACACAGTTACTTTCTTAAATGGATCCAAAGATTCCTTTGATAATCTCTTTGAAATACTTTTTTTTTTTGGGGGGGGGGGGAGGGGGGTCAGATGTATGGATGTAAAATTAATTTGAATAAAACAGAGACTGTTTGATTGAATCCAAGAAAGAATTTTTTCGGATTCTTGGCACAAAATTTCTTGGAAAACTCGTAAATTTAAATCTGTAGGAACAATCCTTTCACGTAAATTCAGGTTTTTTATCTTTATTTCAAAAGTAGATTAAAATAAACCGAGCAAACTATTAATTGCTGGCCCAGGAGAAATCTCATTGATTGCTAATGTATGTGTGATTAAAATCCTTGTGTTACCACAATTATTGTACCTTTTTTCAGTTTAAAAAAATAAGTATTTTTTAAGGTTAGTGCTCCGTTAATTTCATTCTTATTTGTTGATGAGAAAGAGCTGTATCATTCAAATTAGTACAGGTAATTAAAAGTTATGATTTATCATATTTTCCCGTTTTTCCCCGTGTATCCTTTTCTTTTATTTGCTTGTATCAACTGTAAAATGCGATTTTCTTGTTGTTTTTTCTCTCAATCTATGTACTTCATATCTTTATATTTTCAATTATGTATTTCAATTATTTCATACTGTATTTGTAATTTTGGTGTTCTGGACCCCTTGGAAGACCAGTGATGACATGTTGGCATCGCTGAATATGGGCTATCCAGCCGTTGTTATCTTTTTATACGGAAAATACAATCAATCAATCAGTTTCATGTATTAAAATTCCTGCTTTTGGCATATTAGGTTGCACATGTATGTGTCAGACTAACGGTTTTCACAACAGACCCACTCGATGTATCATGTGCAGGTTCCAAATCGTGGAATTTTATTCATTTATTTATTTATTTGGTTGTTGTTGTTGTTACGAGCCTTTCTGTGAATATTTCTCCTGTAATATGTTTTTTTTTATTTCTTCATTTTGCTTTCAGTTTGGAGGCCATATTATTTGCTTTAATTACTGTATTTTTTTATGTAACTTTGTATTCTATAAAATCACTTTTTTACTGAAAGGGATATACCCCGTGAAAATAAAAAGAAATTAATGAATGAATACATGTATATGAAAGCTCAAAAAGAGTATCAAAGTTTGTCTCCACGACCAAGAAAGAGTGGGCGAATATTCAACTTGATCCCAGACTTTCTACAATATTGGGGGAACCACCTCTACACTCCCAAAGACAACCGCCCAACTTGAGATCACTTCTGGTGCGGAGTGAGTTACCAAAACCTGCAACCCCAAAAGGTAACAAGAGGTGCGACAAACCACGATGTCAAATTTGTAACCATCTGGTGACAGAAACGGTGGTGCAAATCTCTCCGTCACTCAGAATCAAACCACCGGACCACACATGCGACTCTAGCAATGTGCTTTACTGTATTATGTGCACTAAATGCCCAGGGGTGTCATATATAGGTGAGACAAGCACGAAGTTCCGCATGAGGTTTAATAACCACAAAAGCTCAATCCTGAAGCGTAAAGATACTCCAGTGGCGAACCACTTCAATGACCCCCGTCATTCGATGAAAGACTTGAAAGTCTGCATCTTTGGCGGGGGTTACAAATCGGCCGAGGACAGGAAGTGGTGTCACAAATGTACACACTAGTAGTTATGTACACGTACATGTATGATGTACTGTATGCCTGGCTGTTTTAATGTGTATGTACACAGGTGGACCAGATTAATGGAGAACATTCTATGTGGTATAGATATAGTACATACAGGCTGACCAGATCAGTGGAGAATTTTCTAGGTGGTATACAATGTAACTACACAGTACATGCATGTAAGAGGAAATACATTATAACTCACTCCATCTAGAATGATTTCACCCTTTCCAGAATTTTCTGGGAAGTGCTTACATATTTGGCTGAGTGAGGCACTGTCCCTGTAGCCCAATGTGATTGGTACTAAATGGTAGTTATTCTTGGTAATGATGTTTTGCACATAGTTAGGCAGTGAGTCATCCAGGTTTCCTGGAACTTGGACTGGCTAGTAGGTTGGAGAGAGTTATAGAATGTGCTAGAAGGGGTTGAATGGATAGTATATAAGCCAGAGAAATTCTGCAGTAGGCAGAGTACCCAACACCTCTGCTCTGAGAGTTACGTCACTTCTGGCTCTGAAGCGACTTGTTATAGTCAGTCCTGTGCTACCTGCTGACCTGTTATGTTTGTGGAGATAAGGCCTGGGAGACATTTTGCCTGCAGATAATTAATTTGCCTACATTGAAGATAGACTCCATATTTTTATGTCAATGGACATTGCTACGGAAAAGCTGTGACGGGCTGGATTCCTAGCTGGACAATATTAAGTGAATCATCATTCTACGCATCAACTGGACGTGGTCGTCACAACATTTGGACTCTGCACGTTTCGCTGTGGACGTATATCGTGGATTTTACCCCGGATCTATACCGTGGACTATCGTAACCTGTACCTCTGGAGTTACGTCAGAGGAATCATTCATCGGTGCATCGCAGATCATTCGTTTGTGCATCAAGCATCGTATTTGGACATTTCCAGGGATATTGCGTGTAATGCGTACGTAAGCAGGGGCGTCACCAGCTTTTATTCAAGGGGGGTGCGTTTTGACACTAAATGTAACGAGATTTTTTTTGACAAACATTTGGAACATAGGAAGCTCTCAATCCCTAGATTTTTACGGGTTTTTTTAGGGAAGCCAAGCAGGGATAGGGCACCGGCGTATCTAGGATTTCATCTTGGGGGGGGGGGGTGTTAGTATGCGAGGGAGCGAGCAAGGGGGGGGGGGAGGGTGTGGAAGTGCATGTTGTCCCCCCCCCCCTCCTCCCACGGTGAGAATCTCCAAAAAAAATCATTTTGGAGTGACCTCAAGGATCACTCGAAGATTTTGGAGTGATCCCTGACGTCACTCTAAAACGAGTGAATATGAGCATTTTCACTCACAATTCACTCCAATTTCACTCGAAATTCACTCTTTTTTTAATTCACTCCTTTAAGAGTGAATATTTTCACTCGATTTTTTTTTTAGAGAGCAAATGGTACAATTTGATGCAGGCTTTTTGCGTGTTTTCATCGACTTGAAACAGTCCCACTTGTTTAAGGTAGCAGTACATTTTGATGGAAATTGTTGTTGAACAATGTGCCTATAAATTATATCAGTTCAATAAACTTCTTGCATTGATTCTTACACTGATGTCATGAACGCGACCGAGCCCGAGCAAGCGGAGCGAGCGAGGGGGAAGGGTGTGGGAGGGGGCCAACCCCCTCCTACGGTTAGACCTGAAATTGCATATTGATGTTTTAAATGGTGCAATTTGATGCATGTTTTGCTTGTTTTATCGACTTGAAACAGTCCCACTTGTTTGAGGTAGCACTATATTTTGATGAAGATTATTATTGAACAATTTGCCTCTAAAATAGTATCATCCAAATAAACTTCCTGTTTTAATATTTACACTGAATATCATGAACGCGGCCAAGCAAGAGCGAGAGGAGTGAGAGAGGGGGAGGATGTGGAAGGGAGTGTCCCCCTCCCACGGTGAGCACTTTTTGCATTTTGATGTTGTAAATAGTGCAATTTGATGCAAGTTTTTTGCGTGTTTTATCGACTTGAAACAGTCCCACTTGTTTAAGGTATCAGTACTTTTTGAAGTAAATTGTTACTGAACAATTTGCCTATAAATGGTATAATCTAAATAGACTTCTAGTAATAATTCTTACACTGATGTCATGAACGCGACCGAGCCCGAGCAAGCGGAACGAGCAAGGGGGGAGGTTGTGGGAGGGTGTCCCCCTAAAAATGGATTATGGAATGACGGTGTGAAACGACAAATTGCTGGCAGCATTATCAGGAGAATGGCATAACGACTACATGCGAGCGAGCTTGAAAATTTTGACATTTTACAGTCCAAAAACTGCCGTTTGTAGCCATATTTTTTTTTTTTTATTTGGAAATTAGGGGGGGGGGGCGCGCACCGGGCGCAACTGCTGGTAATTACAGGCAGCAACATCGGGTGAATGGCATAACAATTAAATGCGAGCGAGCGAAGAGAGCGAGCTCGAAAATTGTGACATTTTACAGTTCCAAAACTGCCATTTGGAGCCATATTTTGCGCAACTGCCGGCAATTACTGGCAGCAACATCAGGAGAATTGCATAACAATTAAATGCGAGCGAGCGGAGCGAGCGAGCTTGAAAATTTTGACATTTTACAGTAAAAAAAAACTGCCGTTCGTAGCTATACTTTTTCGCTTTGGAATTTAAGGGGGGGGGGCACATCGGGCGCAACTGCTGGCAATTACTGGCAGCAATATCAGGAGAGCATAACGATTACATGCCTGCGAGCGGAACGAGCGAGCTCGAAAATTTTACATTTTACAGTCCAAAAACTGCCGTTCTTTAAATAGCCATATTTTTCGCTTTGGAAATTAAGGGGGGGGGGCGGCACCGGGCGGAACTGCTGGCAATTACTGGCAGCAACATCAGGTGAATTGCATAACGATTAAATGCGAGCGAGCGAAGAGAGCGAGCTTGAAAATTTTACATTTTACAGTCCAAAAACTGCCGGGCGCAACTGCTGGCAATTACTGGCAGCAACATCAGGTGAACTGTATAACGATTCAATGCGAACGAAGAGAGCGAGCTTGAAAATTTTGACATTTTACAGTAAAAAACTGCCGTTTGTAGCTATATTTTTTCGCTTTGGAAATTAAGGGGGGGGGCGCACCGGGCGCAACTGCTGACAATTACTGGCAGTAACATCAAAAGAATTGCATAAAGATTAAATGCGAGCGAGCTTGAAAATTTTGACATTTTACAGTCCCAAAACTGCCGTTTGAAGCTATATCTGTTTTTTGCTTTCGAAATTAAGGGGGACGCACCGGGCGCAACTGTGGGCAATTACTGGCAGCAATATCAAGAGAATTTAAATGCGAGCGAGCGGAGCGAGCGAGCTTGAAAATTGTGACATTTACAGTCCCCAAACTGCCGTTTGTAGGTATATTTTTCGCTTTGGAAATTAAGGGGGGGGGGGGGGCGCGCACCGGGCGCAACTGCCGGCAATTACTGGCAGCAACTTCAGGAGAATGGCATTACGACTAAATGCGAGCGAGCGGAGCGAGCAAGCTTGAAAATTTTGACATTTTACAGTCCAAAAACTGCCGCTTGAAGCTATATTTTTTCGCTTTGGAAATTAAGAGGAGGGGGGGGGGGGGGACGCCCGATGCGCCCCCCCCCCCCCCTGGATCCGCCACTGGTAGTCAAGGGTGTCGGTTTATGTCCATGATTGGGGGAGGTATGACCAGCCTGGTGGCGTCGAAGTGACCAAGTGGGGGAAGGATGTCCAAAATCTGCACTTTAAAACCCTGCTCCGTATATCGTACGGATGTACAGTGCGGTCGATAAAATAGAATACTAGTAGATATGTATAAAATCATTGCTGCCAGAACCAGGGGTGCGAATTGTTTTTGCCCACGAATTTTTTATTTCTTTTTTTGGTCCCTGGTGCAAAATAATTTTTTTTTTTTAAAGGATCTGAAGGGGGGTGCGTTCGCACCCAACGCACCCCCCCTGGTGACGCCCATGGTAAGTGATTCCATTACTGACTATATTTGTTTCTATTGATCATTATTGTACTGATGTGAAACCGATTACCAGTCTGTACCCACAATATCACTGTTAATAAACCGCCTGAACATCAGTTGATTGTTTCTTTTGTGCGATCATTCTCAGAGTGATTTTGGTCGTAACAAAATTGGGGGCTTGTGTCCGAGAAGTGAATTTAAGCCAAAACTTAGAATTTGGAACGTTCCGGAATCCAGAATATTGGAACAGACAAAATACCAGTTGAGTTGATTGTTCAATTGTATATTGTGTGTATTACAGTGTGATAATGTCAATCAGTACAATGGATGTTCAGGCATTTGTTCAGAGGACAGATTTGTCCCTCAAAGATTTGCAAAGGTTACGCAAATGTGATTTGACTGCTATTGCACAGCATTTGAATGTTGATGTTCCACAAGGTGCAAGAAAGGCAGAGATTCTTGACTTAGTAGCTGGTCACATGGAGCTCAAAGAAGAAATTGACACTCCAGATCAAGCTCAAATTTCTGATCAAACACGGCTTGAACTTGCTAGATTGGAAATGGAGAAAGAGAAGATGAGATTAGAAATGAAGGAAAGAATAGAAATGAAGAGAATTGAAAAGGAAATGGAGCAACAACTGAAATTGCGTGAGATGGAATTGACTCATGCACAGACTGTTGGAAATCATGAAAGGGCTCCCTCTGAATTTGATTTGGCCAAGAACATTCGATTGGTGCCAAAGTTTGAAGAAAACAGAGTCGATGCATATTTTGTGTCATTTGAGAAGGTGGCTGACAGTTTGAACTGGCCACAGGAATTTTGGCCCACGCTCCTTCAAAGTGTGTTTGTCGGCAAAGCAGCCGATGTGTACTCATCTCTCTCAAAAGAGCAATCACGTGACTATGCTACAGTCAAGAAGGCAGTGTTGAATGCTTATGAGTTGGTGCCAGAGGCATATAGACACAAGTTCAGAAATTCGTACCGCAAACCAGGCCAGACACATGTTGAGTTTGCTCGTGAAAAAGAAATGATGTTTGATAGGTGGTACAGATCCCTGAAAGTGGATCAGGACTTTGATAACCTACGTGAGGTTGTTCTCTTGGAAGAATTCAAAAAGAGTGTTGCTTTCAGTGTGAGGTCACATTTGGATGATCACAAAGTGACAAGTTTTCATAAAGCAGCCTTGATGGCTGATGAGTATGAGCTGACCCACAGAAATGACAACAGACCACCTTTCAGGAATTTCTCTGGAAATAAGAGAGACAAAATTCAGTCGAGCAGTCCAAAGAATGTTGGTTCTGAAAAAGGCACGAGTTCTGAAACTTCATCAGCACCAAAGCCTCAATCTGACAAAGGGTCCAGTACAAGTGCAAATGTCATCAAATGTTTTCACTGTAACAAGACAGGGCATGTTAAGTCACAGTGTTGGAAGTTGCAAAACAAAACAAAGAAGGACTTGGGATTTGTCATGTCAAAAAGTGTCCTACCTGAAAACAGTGTCCCGTTCAGTGAAACACAGGCCATTGAAAGTCAATCTCCCAAATTCAAAGATAGGATGAAGCAGGTGGATGAGAGCTATCGTAGCTTTTTGTTTGATGGCGAGGTGACCCCATGTACCTCTGGTGAGGCAGGTAAGCCAGTGGTCATCCTGCGGGATACGGGGGCCTCTCAGTCGTTGATGGTGGATGGTGGTATGACTTTTCCACCAGATAGTGCAGTTAATGCAAAAGTCTTGATTCAGACTGTTGATGGCAGTTATATGTCAGTGCCACTGTATAGAGTGGATTTGAAGTGTGACCTAGTTTCTGGTCCTGTTACTGTTGGAGTTGTTCCTGAGTTGCCTATGGCAGGCATTGATTTTTTGTTGGGGAATGACTTGGCTGGGGACAAGGTGGTTGCGTCTCCAGTTGTTTCAGAGAAACCAGTGGTGGTTGCTGAAACTGAGCAGTTGCAGGAGGAGTTTCCTGGGATTTTCCCAGATTGTGTTGTGACTAGGTCTCAGGCTCGTAGAGCTGTTCAAGATGATGCGGATTCTGTTGATGTGGAGGAGAATTCCGGTGTTTGGTTGGCAGAAACCTTTTTCAAGGATTTGAATGATGGGGTTGCTGTATTAGGCTCCAAGGCTAACAGTGATGGGCTGTTTAGCAAGTCTTCCTTGGTTGAAGAACAGCAGGCAGACTCTGAGTTGAAAGGCTTGTCTCAGACGGCGTGTTCTGAGGCTGAGGCTGAAAAGGTCCCTGAGTGCTATTATGTCAAAGATGGCATTTTGATGAGGAAGTGGAGACCTCCCCATAGGCCAGCTGATGAGGATTGGACGGTGGTCCGTCAAGTTGTTGTCCCTCCTAGTTACCGCGGTGAGATCTTGAGGATTGCTCACGAGTTACCTGTTGGCGGCCATTTAGGCGTCAGAAAGACAAAGGATCGGATCATGAGGCATTTTTATTGGCCAGGGTTGAATGTGGATGTGGCTGAGTTTTGCAAGACTTGTCACACATGTCAGGTGGCTGGTAAACCACAGCATTCAGTGAAGCCGGCGCCATTGATTCCGATACCTGCGTTTGAAGAACCATTCAGTCGGGTTCTAGTTGACTGTGTTGGACCTTTGCCTAGGACTAGGTCGGGTCATAAGTACCTCTTGACAATCATGGATATGTCTACACGGTTTCCAGAGGCTATTCCATTGCGAAATATCACTGCTAAGACTGTGGTAGATGCTCTAGTGCAGTTTTTCACTAGGTATGGGTTGCCCAAGGAAGTGCAGTCTGACCAAGGGTCAAATTTCATGTCAGGCATATTTCAAGAGGTGATGTATCGTTTGGGTGTGAAGCAGCTGAAGTCGTCAGCTTATCATCCCCAATCCCAAGGTGCGTTGGAGCGCTACCACCAGACCCTAAAGACAATGATTAGGGCATTTTGTGAGGAGTATCCCGAGGATTGGGATAAGGGCATCCCTTTCCTGCTGTTTGCAACGAGGGACTCCCCAAATGAGTCGACGGGTTTCAGCCCATTTGAGTTGGTGTACGGTCATGAAGTTAGGGGCCCACTGAAGCTCATCAAAGAGAAATTCATGACTGAGGATGATGAGGTCCACCTACTTGACTACGTGTCAAAGTTTCGTGAAAGGCTTTCAAAGGCTTGTGAGGTAGCTAGGGAACACTTGAAAGTGTCACAAGACTCTATGAAGAGAAAGGCAGACAAAAATGCCAAAGCCCGAACTTTCAACCCAGGTGACAAAGTTCTTGTACTGCTGCCCATACAAGGTGAACCACTGAAAGCCAAGTTCAGTGGCCCATACAGTGTCAAAAAGAAACTCAATGATGTGAACTATGTGATCAGTACGCCAGATAGACGAAAAGATCAGAGGGTGTGTCACATAAACATGTTGAAAGAGTGCTATGACAGAAAGTCAGTTGGTGTGACATAGGTAGTGGATAGCACAGTAGAATTCAAGGGTGAAAAGTTTTCACCGCATATCATTTCCAGTGTATGTGTTTAGCATATCCATTAATGTATGCAAAACAGTTTGATATGATTATATAAGCTCCGAGAATCCAAGCAATATCATTGTAAATAGTATCCATGAAAAGAGAACATGGAATTAATACAGCTATCCAAAAGGCATGTGATAGTATGTGATTATTGTTGCTTGACTTGGACTTTACCTCACATTCGTTGCAAATAACAATGAGAAATTGTGAAGGTAAAAGAAACCCTTGCTACAGCAAGGCTTTCTTTTTCCCATGGGGGATGGTGTCACAAATGTACACACTAGTAGTTATGTACACGTACATGTATGATGTACTGTATGCCTGGCTGTTTTAATGTGTATGTACACAGGTGGACCAGATTAATGGAGAACATTCTATGTGGTATAGATATAGTACATACAGGCTGACCAGATCAGTGGAGAATTTTCTAGGTGGTATACAATGTAACTACACAGTACATGCATGTAAGAGGAAATACATTATAACTCACTCCATCTAGAGTGATTTCACCCTTTCCAGAATTTTCTGGGAAGTGCTTACATATTTGGCTGAGTGAGGCACTGTCCCTGTAGCCCAATGTGATTGGTACTAAATGGTAGTTATTCTTGGTAATGATGTTTTGCACATAGTTAGGCAGTGAGTCATCCAGGTTTCCTGGAACTTGGACTGGCTAGTAGGTTGGAGAGAGTTATAGAATGTGCTAGAAGGGGTTGAATGGATAGTATATAAGCCAGAGAAATTCTGCAGTAGGCAGAGTACCCAACACCTCTGCTCTGAGAGTTACGTCACTTCTGGCTCTGAAGCGACTTGTTATAGTCAGTCCTGTGTTACCTGCTGACCTGTTATGTTTGTGGAGATAAGGCCTGGGAGACATTTTGCCTGCAGATAATTAATTTGCCTACATTGAAGATAGACTCCATATTTTTATGTCAATGGACATTGCTACGGAAAAGCTGTGACGGGCTGGATTCCTAGCTGGACAATATTAAGTGAATCATCATTCTACGCATCAACTGGACGTGGTCGTCACAACATTTGGACTCTGCACGTTTCGCTGTGGACGTATATCGTGGATTTTACCCCGGATCTATACCGTGGACTATCGTAACCTGTACCTCTGGAGTTACGTCAGAGGAATCATTCATCGGTGCATCGCGGATCATTCGTTTGTGCATCAAGCATCGTATTTGGACATTTCCAGGGATATTGCGTGTAATGCGTACGTAAGTGATTCCATTACTGACTATATTTGTTTCTATTGATCATTATTGTACTGATGTGAAACCGATTACCAGTCTGTACCCACAATATCACTGTTAATAAACCGCCTGAACATCAGTTGATTGTTTCTTTTGTGCGATCATTCTCAGAGTGATTTTGGTCGTAACAGTGGGCAGAACTGCGATCCATTGTTCGGAGCCGCAGTTTTGAAACAGGCATGAACAACGATCTCTCCTGGCTCAGCCCATACACTTTCTTCCGATAACTAATTTTAGTTGCTACTCCGCTATTGATAATTTCACCCTTGTAGAGGTCTTCAATTTATTTTTCTGGTACTAGACAACTTGCGCAGTCTTGATGTGTTACGAGTAAGTGTACCTCGTGTATATTATGACATTTTTTTCTTGTGTCCTTCTTTCTTCTCTCCTTATTCCCTCCTTTCCTACTTTTTTGCTCTCTCGTCTCTCCTCTCTATATAATGCGTACAAGCACTTGACAGATTGTATCACTTCATTGCCACTATGACGTTTCTATTATCGTTCATAATTATTGTCTCCTTTGTGCAGCGCGTGCCATCTCAGTGTGACGTCTTCTCTGTTATAACGCACAGTATGGCACTCATATATTCGCGCAACTCAGCATGCGTTTATTGTTATTATTTGTTATCCTTTGTTTTGGTTACACTGAGACTACGCGCGCTGGTGGGATATTGACATATCACTGTGAAAATCCATTGGCACCTTCATTGTATCATGTTAACTTCATTGCCTTTATGACGTTTCTATTATTGCTATTATTGTCTCATGATCTTTTTGTGCAGCGCGCGCAATCCTAGTGTGACGTCTTATCTATTATGACGTAGAGTATGACACTCATAAGCGCACAACATGCGTTTGTTGTTATTATCTATTATTTTTTTTTTTGTTTTGGTTGCACATATTGCGCGCGCTAGCAGGGAAGTAACACCTCACTCTTAATAATCATTGTGAATATTCGCACTGTCATCCCTGAAGAAGAGGAAGGTTCCTCGAAAATTCGGATTATTCATTAAATCAAGATTGGCTATTAATGCATTCCCTGCATTCCTCTGTTGTGACTTTATTATTGCTATTATATATATATATATATATATATATATATATATATATAAACATGTTGCGAATTCACGTATTGGCTCCAATGTAACGAAGAATAAACCGGCAATGCAATATTTCGCCAATATAGAGTTTATTGAGCAACTCAAATTTTCGGTGGCTTCCATCCACCTTCTTCAGGAGTCTCGACGTCATTCCGCGTCGAGACTCCTGAAGAAGGTGGATGGAAGCCACCGAAAATTTGAGTTGCTCAATAAACTCTATATTGGCGAAATATTGCATTACCGGTTTATTCTTCGTTATATATATATTTTTATACAGTACATGGTACCTATATATTATCACGTTTTATTGTACAGTATATACACTGTATAACACATACATATTATCTGATATTTTATGTTGAGTTTTCACTCTGCATGTATGTTTTTCAGCAAGCATCTTTATGAAGTACCGAATAACATTTTACAACCTTTTAAGTCATACACTACTTTACTTTATTCTCATTTGTAATTCTATATTTGATTACCATATTATTTGCATGAATCATATAAAAGCAACAAAAACATTAATACAAAAAAAAGAAAAATGGCGCGCGTCATAATAAACAGCATAACGTAAAATTTCTTCACTCAAAATTAATCAACTGTTTCAAAGTCATTGATTCAAAGTTAAATTAATTCAAAATCAAGTTATTGTCGTTCTCTTCTGGATTTGTTTATCTTTTCCTTGTGATGTTTACATAGAAATTCGGCTACAAAATCTGTTCTTCATTCTGAAATGTTGACATACGCTGTGTGGGGTGTAGGAAGCACCCAAAGCTAAAATCATCAATAATTTTAGTTTAACAAGAAATGGCGCTGTCTTTAAAGTAAGCTTCATTCATGTCCCGTCAAGGAAGTGTTTCAGCTCGCTGAATTGTTTGCTCGATTAATTCATTCAACTAAACCTACTGGCGCTGCGACTGCTCTTTCTCTCTCTCTCATTCTCTTTCCATAATAACGCTTACGCAGTCATAACGTTTGTTTGTGTAAGTGTGTAAAAGTACGTATCTTTTTCTCTCATTCTCTCAGCAATGCGAAACTACTCAATATTTGTTTCTCATGAAGGTTAGTGAACAAACTGTGCGTATAGTCAATCAATCATACAGTCATAATCGTCTTCGACACACGATTGTCCTAGTAATTTGCTTTATTAAAACTCGTCTCTGTGAACTGTGTTTTCCAACTCCTGAACAATTACATTGCACACACGACTGTACTGTGTAATTCGTCCAATGTCTTGGGCTTCAAGTTGACTGTTGGCAAAGAACAAAAAATGTCAACAAACAACCCTTCGTTCCCCCCCCCCCCCCCCGCACACACGGACTCATAAACACCTCATACACAAAGGACAAAGAAAATCATGGACAAAAAAATCTCCTATTTTGAAGACAGAGTAAGTTGTAATGAAAAAAAAAAGAATGAATTAATTGGATGTTATTGCACTTCCTAGCTTCAGGTGATCAATTCTCAGAAGAAACTGACCTGTGCAAAATTTTTATTTGTAAGCTAGCAAACATTAAGGGTAGCTTAGAAATTTCTACACACTAAGAGTTGCTTAATTCACATTATCCACAAACTATAATCCAGCCACAGGTATGAAAGACGTTTATAAAATGGAAGAAAAGAATTATGATAGATATATAAAATGGCTCCCCCACAACAACAAAAAAAAAGAAGAAAAAAAAAAATATATATAATATATATATCCCCAGCCAGCTATTGGTTATATCCAGCACTGAGTGTAGAAACCAGATCCTTTTCTGATCGAGGTCGTCGAACTGTCTAGCCAACTTTTTCTAAACTTCTTCCGTCAGGTGTCAGAAGGCGTTTGGAGTCTCAGTACATTACTTAAAAGTTTAACAGCAATGAAATGGAAGATCCCTACGCATCATCAAGTCCCTTTCTGATCCGTGGAAACGAATATGCAATTGCAAGAGCTGGTCATCCATTTTCTTTTTTTTTTTTGCTATTCAAAGCAAGTACGCTCCAGACTCAAATGGATTCATATGTCTGATCATTATTTTGAAGTTATTACGCCAGGAATAGCATTATGTTTAATACATTAATCGTAGATAATTGAGGTTTCGTCCCTTCCTGTTTGTTCAAGCTCTTGACACTTGACGAATATTGCTCTTTGTATACTGATCTCTATGTTTTTTGCAAAGACAAACAAACCTCGTACAATATGTCACGCCACCTACTAGTCGACCTCCCACATTCCAACATTCTTCAGTTCAATGCCATGGCACCATAATTCTATGGAATAAAGTACAAATATCTTACAACCCGGGGGGGGGTGGGAGGGGGTATACTATCTCCCTTCCCACCCGAAGGAGATACGATTTTGCATTAAAAGATCGGAAATTCAGCGATCTGGTGCATACTTTTGGGGAATTGTTTTTTTTTTATCAAACGAGTAAGAAAAATAAATATTCACAGACAAATGAATGACTAATCGCGGTATCTCAGCTCTTCTTCCGCGTGTGCAACATCACTGTGTAGGCCTAATACTAAGTGATAATCGAAGTTGGGGGGATATCCCCTTCCACAAGAAGGTTTTTGTTTTCCATTTTTAGAATTGAAATTGAATGAACAAGAACGATCTGATGCAATATCGTCAATCCCCACTCTCAAAGTGCAGAGTCTTAATCTATGGAAAGGAAGCGAGTAAACCGAGGGGTGGGGGCTAGGCATATCAAATGAGGATGAGAGAACTTTGGAATATATTTGAATTGAAGTGAATGCTATGCTGCATACGTTTTGATGAAATATTTTCAAATTTGTCACCCACCCCCATCCCCCCCCCCCAATGTAATAAGTGTATGGAAAGGGACCTTACTCTGCTTTTTCAAAATTGAAATTCAATGATCTGATGCACAATGGGTGAAATATTGCGACAGGTTTCTCTCAGAAAAGCAAGAAAGTTTTCCTCATTTCGGGAATGGGAGGAACCTACATTCGAGAGAGCTTTTGCAATATCTCGTAAACACATTTTTGATGGAATTTGGGAGCTATCAATCCCAAAAGTTTACTAAAGTAGTGGTGGGAAACCAAAGCAGGGAAAGGGTTAATTGAAAAGATGTATCCCCTCCCACCAGACAGAACTTTTGCATTTCTTTAACGTGAAGTGAAGTGACAGATCTGGAACACACTTTTGATGAATCATTCTGAAATCTGTCAATCTAAAAATGTAAATCTATGGGAAAGGGCCAAAAGGGGTGTAGAAACAGGTATGCCAGTCCCAGGAGAGAGGGCTTTTGCATTTTTAAAATTGAAATTCAGATATCTGGTACACACTTTGGATTATTATACTTGGACAGTTTTCTATAAAATAATAAGAAAATAAAAACACACATTTTGTTGGGAATTATTAGGGGAACAACTGCCCCCCCCCCCATCTCCCAGCCTAGTATTACCATACCACAGCAACACAACAGATGTATCAATGTTCACGTGTAAGCATGGAAGGTAGGGCATTATTATTCCGACAAAGATGGACTTAAAGGAAAGGAGGAGCAGGCCTTGAACCATAAGAGCCTACAAGCAAACAAACGAGCAACAGTTAAAAACAATGTGTTGTCATCAAAGCGTCGGTGGAGCAACCCCGTAGTATCTGGCGATCTGTTTTTGGCGAATGTAACCGGTCATCAGCAACGCAGGCTTGGCCATTGCTTTGCACATTCTGTCATTGGCTGCAGACGGCTTCAACTTAAAACTTTCCACCTTGACCCCTGCAGGGTGCCAGACCTGGGGATCGTTGACCACCACCTGACCAATGCACCTGTCTCTCAACTCGCGGTTCATCTCTTCCAGCTGGTCGACCTCCTTTCGCATGCGCTCCTCGCCGAATGCCCTAACTTTCTCCCAAAACGTCCTGTTGAAGTGATCATATAAGAGACCATCGCCTTTGTTCCACTCTCTGATCTGCTTTACCATCGTCTCCGAGATCTTTGGGATCTGGGATCTGCTGCGCGCGTTCATTTTGAAGTACGTGATATCCTCGAAGTCCCAGCACATTATATCCTTGAGCAAGATGAGTGACTCAGGTAAATACTCTGTCATCATCACCAGGTCGAAATCTCTGCTGGTGAGCTCAATTTTCTTGTCGATGGCAGCTTGGTCAAATTTAAACTCCATCCCGAGGCCAAGGTCGAACAGCATGGAGTCCTTCACGTGGTCTTTACCTGAGCTGCTTTGGTAATACCTGAAGGGGCTCTTCAGAAACGTCGCCAGAGCGCTGGGGCCGGCGAGGTGATAGCGCTGGGGATAATTCATGTATGTGAAGGTGGATTCGAACATCGTTGCAGGGTCGCGCAGAATTGTCACGTAGAGAGCGTCATTTTTCATCACCGATGAGAACCCTTGAGTGTGAATGGAGAATGAAGATTAATGAGTTTTGAGCTGTTAATCGTGATTAATGTACATCGCTAGCTCGTGAACAACAACAAAACACCTCAAAAGGAATCAATACATGGACTAGGTCTTTGCGTGATTGCTGGGCATCAATGAAAATTCAGTGGTTTCAAAGTAGGTAGCCAACAAAATCAAAAAGCATACTTATTTCTCTATTTTTTTTCTGCACCTGAAGCCGAGCTAATACAGTGTACTTCTTGATGCAAAAAGAAAGAAAACAATACGATGGGCGATGAGCACTAATTATTGTTGCTCACCATCCGACTACGAAATTTTCTCTGACGAAATTAATGCAAAACGTTTATGGAAAAAAAATAAAATTTAAAACACTCCAATAGGTCTGAGTCGTTGCCCAGGATACCTTGACAGTAATGCACGCTTCCTTCTCATTTGTATTATTTTCCAATGCTGCTAGTGGAATGTCCTTATGGAGATGCCAATTTCACGAAGTGAATACATCTTTTTGATTAATTAATAAATAATACCATAGTAGGACAGAATATTGCAAATATGATATAAAGAAAATACTTCCTTGAAAAATAGAACAAATTGAAATTATGTTTTCTTTTTTTATAATAACAACACAAGCCCCCATTCGCGCGCGCGCACACACACACACACACACACACATACCAAATACATGTCCGTTTATAGTCCACTGCCTGGACTGTTTTGTGTGATCATTTACCGCGCACGCACGCATCTCGACCTCCAAAACAGTTCAGTCTGGTTTTAGTAGAGCAGATAAGCCGAAGAATTGTGCAAAATTTGACTAAAGCATGAAACTTTCACCATTGGCAGTTCGTGCTAAAGGATTAATTTTAAGATCGGGAGGTAAGTCTGAATTGACCTCTGATGACCTCCAGAGGTCAATGACCTCAAAATGTAAGAAAATTGATATTTTGCATCATTAGTTACTGATAAACACAGTAATAATGTACTAAAACTTAATTTTTGTCACGGTGAAATTGTCTTCATGTTCAACAGAGCCTTGACAGGTTTCTACCTTTCACCTCTGATGGCCTTGAGAGGTCAATGACCTCAAAATGTCAGAAAATTGATATTTGGCGTCATTGGTTAATGATTAACATCGTAATGGTGTACTAAAACTAATTTTGTTACAGTGGAATTGTCCTCGTGTTCCACAGAGCCTTGAAAGGTTTCTGCCTTTGACCTCTGATAACCTCCATAGGTCAATGACCTCAAATAATGTCAGAAAATAGATATTTCAATGCGTTACCTGTTACTGATACACGGTAATTGTGTACTAAAAACTAATTTGTGTAAGTGGAATTGCCTCAATGTTCCACAGAGTCTTTGAAGCCAGGTTTCTACCTTTGACCTCTGATGACCTCAGATGACTTATGATGAGGTCATTGACCTCAAAAAACCAGAACATTGATGTTTGGTGCAACTGGTTGATGATAAACATGATTAAGATGTCATATTCATTTGCATTACAATTGAATGGTTTTCCTATTCCACAGAGCAAGAGAAATTACTCACGCGTCTCTACCTTTGTGGCCTCTGAGGACTGTGACATTTCAATGACCTCAAAATATCAGAATATTGATATTTCATGTATAGTCAATGGTCAACTTATACCCAATGCAGGGGCGGATCCAGGAATTCTGTAAAGGTGGGGGGGGAGGGACGCAACTGATATTTCTGGTGCCACTTCCGGGTTTCATTTGATTTTTTTCTTTTTATTTCGTTTGTTTTTAACCGATAAATAATGGGGGCGTAATTCGCCTCTTGCGCCCCCCTCTGGATCAGCCACTGCGATGTACATGTACAATCATGCATTATGCTGTTATCATTTATGCTATAATAGAAGAATCTTGTCATTCCATGGAACATTAGTCATTACCCTGTGTATTATATCCAACTTTGACCTCTCAGGACAATGAGAGGTCACTGACCTTTTAGAATATCAGAATTTGTGTAGGCTTACCTACATTGATGTTTGGCTTCATTGGTTTATCTTAATGCTTAATCATGTACAAATCATACCTTGACGTTGGATGATCTTGAAAACTTCGACATACTGTGACATGCATTCCATATGAGGCAATCCTGTGTTTTGCAACTAGCTTATTGCCATTGGAGACCTTTATACCCAGGGAATAGATAAGCATTTATGGCAAACCATGGAGAAAGCGGATTGTGCAAAATATTTTGGAGTCTGCTCCCATATAGGGGGCTCAGCTGGAATCACATCGCCACAGCAGTTTAAAAAGGCTATACTTCAACCAAAGACTTTTTCCAGCCGAAGATAATTATCATAAAGTTCAGGTGCTTTGCTACTCCACACTGCTCAGGACTGTCCTGGAATATGCATGAATCATCTGGGATCCATTCACCCAAGCAAAAGTCACATCATGAAGTTTGGAATGAACTAGTGAAGATATGCACTCTTCAGCTGCAATGACCATCACATACAAAACAAGCAGTGTTACAGCCACACTTAAAAAAAAGAAAAAGAAAAACTACAATGGCAATCCCTGTAAGAAAGTACAGCACATGCAAATTCTGCGATGATGTTCTGCATGAAGAACGCCCCAATATCCACTCCGCAGGAAGTTGTGGCTCCATTGCTGCATTCTTCAAAAAAGGCCAATGACCAGAAATGCCAGGCATCCTTTGCAAGAACATAAAGTAGGCTTTCTCCCAAAGGTTTTTTTTTTTTCATCGCTACCCTAGGCAACTGTCTCTTGTATCTCTTTAAAACACTTCAGGAGAGAGATACTCAATATTCAGCTCTGCTATTAAAGATACATATGTCTGTCTTTTTGTTTCTGTTTTTGTTTGCTTCTTGTTGTTGTTGTTTTTTTTGTTGCTGCATATAGATCTTAGGAGACCTTATTAACCAATTAGAAAAAGGCTCCATGGCAAAATATTACAAGATTACACAGTATAGTGAAGAAGAAGAAGAAGAAGAAGAAGAAGAAGAAGAAGAAGAAGAAGAAAGAGAAGAGAAAAATAGATCTGCTGTCAATGATGCAGAGCCAATACCAATCAGTTCCATGGTACCGGGGTAGATCTTAGTCGGCACTGCAAAGGTTCGGATGTCTCTGTTGGCAAAGGATATTCTAAAGCTCCAAGTAAGTCCTTGGGGTGGTTTGAATTGTCTGGGCGTAGAGGGTTGGGTTGGGTCTATGAGGATATGATGCTTTGTTATAACAATTAGGTCTGAGATATCTGTTTTTTATGTTTGTTTTGACCACCGGGCATGCATCTCCTACACATAAGAACATGATAATGTGTTAGACCCAGCCACCACCATTTTTTTTCAATAGATTTTGATATTACAGTGTAGTTTAGAAAATAAAAATAACCTCTCATTGTCCTAGATGGAAGTCAAAACAATGTGTGGAATGCTCTGCATACAATTTTGGACAAACACACACACACACAGAATGCATTTTTCTGGTATAATATTATTTCATAAACAGCTGGCCATTACAAACCAATGAGACCAGACATCAACATTCTTACATTTTGATGCATATCTTTCAATATCCTCCAGAGGTCAGAGGATAATCGCTAATGTTCATGTGAAATGAGTACACGCCCTTTGAGTTGCTCACTTTTATTGCTATAGAAATACACACTATATGCATCATGTCAGTCATTAAGTAATGTGTCAATTTCATTTTCAGTCTTACATTATTTTTTCTACATGTACAAATAAGATCATGGCAAAGTGAACAACTTTTACATCAATATATAAACGAGAATACTAAAAAAGAAATATATGTAAAAATGTGCAAAGCAAATACCAGGTCAACATCATCTTAAGGTAAACAGGTGAAGGAAATCACAGTATTGATAAACAATAACTACATGACTGGGAGAGCGACCACTGAACAATATTGTTTCTTTAGTTCTCTCTTCTTTTCAACAAGTGGAATAAAACACATGCACATACCGGGGCTTCAGTTTGGAGGAGGGATGGGGTGGTGGCAGGGATAGTTGACCCCCACTCCAATAAATTCTGAGATGTGGACTTTGTTTTATTTTGCTTTTTGCTTTTTAGACAGAAAATTGTCCCGGTTTCTACCCTTAGATTCAGTACACTCCTTTTACTGATAATCTCCCAAATATTCCATCATAAATGTGTACACAAGTTTTGTTTTTTTAATTTCTATTTTTAATGCAAATGTTTCCTCGCATGGGAAGGGTTGGGGGACAGCCCTTTCATACCCTCCTCTTGCTATATCAACCTCCCCTCCATGCACTGATTATGGCTACACATTTGGGGATGGACATTTTTTTTTTCAAAAGGATAGTTCAACCCAGAGTGGCACGAGATCATTAAATTGAAAACAAAAGAATGCAAAAGCTCCATAATGTGGGAGGGGGGGGATACCTCCACCCACATCCTTCCCTCGAATCGTCTCCCTCCATCGATGGCTGACTTACGACACCTCTCTGATACAAATTTCGAGACATTCCTTCAAAAGTACATGTGTGCCAGATCGTTGAATTTCATTTCTTAAAAATCAAGAGCTCTCTCGAATGGTAGTGGAATACCCTACCCTCTCCAACAAAAGCTGCACTAAATCACTGATTTCAGGTCTAAAACTGCAAAAATCCAATCCCCGACCCATACCCTCCCCCTCCGCTCCACTCCTTTGCACCATGGACTTATGCTCACACGTATTTTCCAAGTCCCCCCCCCCACCTGAAAACAGATCGACACCCCTGCTCTGCATGTGCACACACCCGATGTAGATAATTACCTGAAAGGTTCTGCGGAATGAGCAGCCACTTTTTTGGTCACAGAAATGCATGGTTTGTAAGCCCTACATTATAAACAATTAACTATTAACTATCGCAATATCAATATTAACATCGTCACATTTCATTTGAGGTCTTTGACCTTGTGTGATTTTCATAGGTGAAAGGTAATGGCTCATTAATAAGCAGGGCCTACGAATGATCTCTAGAACATCATCATGTTTACCATTAATCAATGATGCCAAACTATTCTGATACTTTGAGGTCAATGACCTCTCGAGATCATCAGAGGTCAAAGGCAGAAACTCGTCTGTGTGGCTTGGAATATGAAGACAATGTCATTGTAAAACAAATACGCTTGTTTTGCACATCTTTACCATGTATATCACCAACCAATGATGTCATCGTTCAATATTCTGATATTCTGAGGTCATTGACCTTTCAAGGTCATCAGAGGTCAAAGGTAGAAACCTGTCTGCTCTTTAGAATATGAAGACAATTTCACTGTAAGAAAGATATGCTTGTTTTGCACTTCAGTCTTAACAATGTTACCATTAACCAATGACATACAGATCAATATTAGATATTTTGAGGTCATCGACCTCTAAAGGTCATCAGAGGTCAAAGGTTCAAACCTTGTCAATGCTCTGTGGAATCAGAAAATGGTTTCCCTGAAGTATAGATGCATGTTTAGTGCATCATAACCACATATATCATTCACAAATGTCGCAAAACATCGATATTCTGGTATTTAAAGTTCATTGACCTCTGGAGGTCATCAGAGGTCAAAGGTTGAAACCTGTCAATGCTCTGTTGAATCAGAAAATGATTTCTCTGTAGTATACATGTATGTTTAGTGCAACATAACCACATCTATCATTCACAAATGTCTCCAAACATCAATATTCTGATATCTAAAGTTCATTGACCTCTGAAGGTTATCAGAGGTCAAATATGACTTACCTCCCGATCTCAAAATAAATCTTATGGTATGTACTAACACTGGTGAAAGTTTCATGCTTTAGTCAAATTTTGCACAATTCTCGTGATTTTGAGGGCTTACCCGCTCTACTATTTGCCAAGTCTCCCCGAAATATTTCGGAAAAAATTGGCCCCACCCCCACCCCCTCATTCATTTCGAGCATCCTGATTGGTCGATGAGATCGCGTCCAGCAGGCAATTTGCGGGATCGAAAAAAGTCGATCGATCTCTAATCTTGTAGTCTTATTGCAAACAGGTACATTGCATTTAGCAATATAACATACGTATTTTACGCCAATATTTGTATTAATCTCATGATATATGAATGGAATTTCAAAATTATTTTTTTATAATTAAAAATTGCTCAAATAATATATCTTAGAGATCATAAGAGGAGAATGAAATTAGAAAGTGCATAAACCGTGCGTAAGATTAAGACTAACTTCTACTCGTTCCCATAACTGTTATAAATTAAATTATAAATATCACAATTATCAACATTTTAAATCTATTTTTTGACCAAAAAAAATAATAATTTAGAAATTACAAATGAAAAATTGATAAATACGTATAGAAAAGATATTCGCTTATTTAAAGTATCGTGACCTATTGTACATGTCAATTTCGAGATGGCTTTTACTTCTCGATCGGGGATCCCCCGGATCGCGTGAACAGCATAAAGCTTGTGCAGTGTGCTTTTCGTATTGATTCCGAGTCTTGCGTTTTCCGACCAAAATCTGTGCAGCATTTTAAGTATTTCCTCCAAATCTTGTTTACATGATCAATGGATGTCAACATCAGCGTCTCCGCGTCACTTTTCTGACAGTGATAATGAGAAGAGCATTCAATGCAATGTGCTACTGAGAAGCTTGGATTCGTTGACGGTTTCGGGGAGCAGCAGCAGAACCAGAACTTAGAAGTCCCTACTACACTAACTCGTTTATCCGTGCGTGGTCATGATTTGTTTATCTCCTGGCCCTGCCGACTGGTTTCGGCAATAGTGTGGTGTTCCAACTTCCAAGCTGCACCGTTATGCGTTGATATTCTTCGCAAACTAGATCTACATGATGGACCAGACTCTCCGAAAGCTGTGGCTCTTGTTGTCATGCCTTTACGGATCTTGCTTGGCCTGCATGACAAAGTCAAAGACTCAAGCGGCCTAGCGGGAACATTGGGTAAGCTAATCATTTAGATCTATCCAGTTTCTAAAAATGATTCGTCAAGGCAACTTTCATTACGTGTCTCTTGTCTTGAATTACAAACTGTAACTGTAGGCCCCTTGTTGAACAACAAAAAAATGATTGTAAAACTATTAATTGTAGTTATGTCTGGCCTCTCTGGGCCGGGTAGGGTAAACACATGTCAGGTTTCTACTACAGTACTACTCTTGTGAGTGTTCCTAGGTGTACTGAGTTAAATTCTGTGTAATTGTGATACATTGTTAACACCGTAACTGCACTGGTTTAATTGTTTTGTACAGTATAGTAACTACTGTAACTTTCTCGCATACAAATGCAATTACACAGAGGCCTACTGCCTTTTCATAGCTTTAGTCTGTGAGCCACAGCCTGTGTCTCGTCGGCTTTGCTCCTCTACACAGAGGAGCGATCGAGACACCTGCTGTGGCCCACAGACTAATTCTTGATGTGCATGTACATTGAGAAAAAAACTCAAATAGGAACATGTTTCAGTATGCAAATGTACTCATACTTGTTCATCTATAGATTAAAATTATGCAGTCTTATGGCTATGCGATATGCATTGTAGAGACTGCAGGCATTATTAAAATCACTTATGTGCAATGTATTTTTTTTTTTAAATCTTACTGGGTTTTTTTTTTCCAAATAGGGGGACCGCATCTGGAGACACCAAAGCATTTCGAGCAGCGTATGGAAAATTGGGTGAATTACGATCGAAACTCAAGTCGTCAGTCCCGCTGTTGCCCTGACAGCCACTGCAACCAGAGATGTGCGTAGCGGTATCATCAAAAACTTTGGTCTTCGCAATAATGTGTGGGTAAATCAGTTGCCGGACAAGCAAAATATAAGACATGTTGTAAAGTCTGCTGCAAGAGATTTAGATACAATGTTCTAGTGGCTGGCAGATCACTTGAAGACCCATGGTGCATGTTGTGAAACGATGATAAGAAAAATGTGCAGTAATGTGTACGTGACCTTTATGGCACTGCTTCTAGAAGGTTGCCACAGGTACATGTATGTTAATAAGTTTATATGTACCACCGGAACAAGGAAACTGATATTCAAAAGGAAATTGTTGACAGCATGTTGGCAACAGATGGTGAAATCAGAGTTCTGATAGCTACCATTGCGTCTGCCCTGGGTGTTGACGCAAGCAGCGTACACAGTACGGTTTTGTGTGGATGCCCAAGTGATCAGGACGATTATATCCACTTTTTAAAAGCACTCAATTTTCAGACTTTATCAGATTATACTGGTAACATGAAGAATCATGTACAGCTGTACAGCTGTACATCGTAGCTCAGATTTTTTTTTAAACTAAAAAAATGTTACGTATACACGTGTACATGTAGCTTGTACCTTTGGGCTTTGAAAATTGTTTTTTTAGAGAATTCATGTGGATGTTATTACCACTGAGTGACTCATGTCATACTACGCAGGATCTTTTCACCCATCAATCCTTGGCTCATTTTGCCACTCAGAATTTCATCCCTACAGAATCAGAACAAAAAATGCAAAGTACGTGTAAATTTGAGGAAAAAACTCACTTTTATCTCAAAAGATATTTCACCATTACTAACATGATTAATAACAGGCATTGCATGGAAACATGCATGTTTCTCTCAGTCTATAGGGGAAATCATTCCCCAATGTCTTTTGTTAATCATGTTTTAGATATTATCTTATGTATCAACTGACAGGTGTTGTCATCGACGAAAACTTGCTTTTGAGGGGCTTTTTAAGGGAGCATCGTAGCAATCGAAAGATAAATACTGAAAATATTAAAAAGTATGATATATTATTTTGGTCACATTAGCAAAGATCAAGCAACGTAAAGTAAAGTGGTGGGGGGGGGGGGGGCTGCAAGCTGGAGAGACAAGGGTCAATAGTTATCCTCCCCCCCCCCCCCTTTAGACGGGAGGGATCTATGGGTGGCTCCTTAAGAAAATGTGGATGTGAATTTATTTCATTTTTTTTAGCACACCACAAGTGAGCACGCATTTGCATTGCACAGGTCTTGACGTGAAAATGGAGCGGCATTATACTTTCACAAACGCATCATCTGCTTCTGCAACCATGCGGTCATTTCTATACGAACCCTTGTGCATCTCTAGAGAGAAATTTTATTTAATTTGGGCAAACTGATTCAACAACAACATCAAAACGGGAAACGGCCTCTTTGCCTGAACTGAAAAATCATTGCTCGTTACAATGAACAAAATTGCATGCATGTAAAGGGATGTGACGCGAAGTTTCCCTTAACTCTATAAAAATCACACTCCTGAGGCCAAATTCACTTTGGTCTGACGTGATTACCCACGCCGATGAAAATCGGCAGGGGATTATGTAAAGGGTTCCGTATGTTTGTTTGTTTGTTTGTTTGTTTGTTTTTGTTTGTGTACAAGATAACAAGAGAACGGGTAAACGGATTTGCACGAAATGTTCAGGGGATGTTTGGATAATGGCAGGAAAGAATCGATTAGATTTGGGTGATAATCGGTTGACCCTTGCAAATTCTGTGTGACCTTGAAGTTTTGACCCCATGATATAGTGACCACTCCGAAAATTTCCCGTTTCTCACTTTGCGATTTTCCGCTACCATACGATCACATAAACTCCCAAACGATCCGACTTCGCTGCTCAAATGTTTGTAAGAATTCCGAAATTTAAGTTAAGGCCTATTTGAGGGACTATGTCCTTCTAGATTTATGAAAGTTCGTTCTCCGTCGTCACAGACTGGCCCGTATTTTGATGATTTTTCAAATTAACATTGATTGTTTTTTTCGTTGGAGGAGCATTTGCTCGGTCAGTTACACTGCACGATATGCGCGCTCAATGTCAATGCGTGTGCAAGGCCGCTGAAAATGCATTGCGCTCTACACTGTTGGTGCAAAATTGCATCGGGGACGTTGCGGCGCTCGTTGGTGACCGAATACTGGTGCAGTAGACATTTGCATTCAACCCTTGCATTGAATAATTTCCGTAGACACTAATCATAGGGGTACCTGTAATTGCCTAGGGAGTACGTAAATTTGTTTTTTCTTTTGCGCTTTTGTGGATACCATCAAAGATCGTACACTCATACGACCTTTGCTATCATCACACTCTTGGCTTGCTATGAGCAAAATATCCCGCAAGAAAACGGCGTATTTCTCGATTTTTAGCGCTTTTTCGGCGACCCGTCGCGTAGACAATATACTCTTAAAACTGGACTTAATTCGCGCGCGCTTGGAAAAGTTCTGATTCTGCACTTTTGACGGTGGTATTTGGGATTTTCGATGGATTTTTGGAGGAGACTAAAGGACTTTCCTGCACTGTAAAAACATCGGTGTTAGATTTAACACCACGGGTGTTAAATCTAACACCGATCAAACTTCAATAAAGGACCACACCCACAGGTGTTAAAAATGCACTGTGATGGTGTTGAAAAGTGTTCACCTGACACTTCGTGGTGTCAACTTGACACTGTACCTGGTGTTATTTTGACACTGTACTGGTGTTAATTCAAAAATGACACCACATGGTATTGATTTGATATTTGTTGGTGTTAATATCAATGGTTTAACACCCGTCCAGCTTCAATAAGAGACCACACCAGCTGGTGTTACTTTGGTGTAAATTTATTTTCACATTTTTTTCAAAAATCTAGTATTTTAACGTAAAATTATTGATCGTCTTGTTTAAATTAAAGATCAACAAGAAGTGCAGTTACTAAGAAACTCTTCAAAAAACAGTTTAAAATTTGGAAATGACACCCGGAGGTGTTAATTTAACACCATAAATGAGCACCGAAAATTTAACACCAGCTCGGTGTTCACTATTTAACACCGGACTTTTTGCAGTGTGCTATGAGTGAGTGTTACCGTATGTGAAATGATGTGATTTGCGTGTGATGACTGTGACTGTAGACCCAAAGATCGTACACTTCAGTGTACGATCTTTGGTAGAACTCACTGGCTGGTGATAAAGCACACTGGCAATTAAGTGACCGAATTCTGGTAGATGACCGAATGCACATTATGTTTACCCCGACTTTGTACAAGGCGTGGGTCTGCCGCCTTTGACGGCCCCTCTCTAGTTTGTTTATCAGACTGTCAATTTAGGTGCGGAATTTCATTGAATGAGCTCGACTTAAGCGGAAATTTCAGCCAAACGTACAGTTTTGTGAATTTAGTTAACAACGCAGAAAAATTAAGTGAACACATAATGAAGTTTGAAGAAATTTGGACAAGCCGCTGAAAAGTCATAACATATCTGCAATCACGTTTCGGTTTTATAGATCTCTTAAGCCGCCATCGCAAGATGAGAAAGATATAAAACAATACCCGATAACATGAAAGTACAACAATATGAATACGAACAAACACTGGCGTAGCCAGGGGGGGGGGGGGGGGGGGGGCGATGGGGGCGATCGCCCCCCCCCCCTAAGATTTGGACCGGGGATTTGGGAGGCGGAAAAAAAATGCGTGTATACTGTATATGCATGCACATGAAGCGGGCCTCCTTTGCAACCTTTCAGCAAATAAGATATTTTTTGAATATTTCACTCAAAGTGTGCACCAGATCGTTGAATTTCAATTCAAAATATGCAAAATCTCTCGTGCTTGGGAGGGGGATACCCGCCCCCGCCCCCCCCCCCCCCCCCTTCCACCATGCATAGAAGTATAGACTGTGGCTATACTCAGATCGCTTTATTTCAATTCTAAAAACGCAAAAGCTCCGCGAGGGGGAGGAGGAATCCCCCTTCCTCTATATATACCTCACTAGACTTTATACATACACACAGATGGTGCACATTCGGAATAAGAGCTAAATTCCGTGATTTTATCACTTCGATAAAAAGTATTGCACCAAAAATTTGCAACAGATCGCTGAATTTCAGGGGGGCGTTTCATCAACGAGTTCGTCGGAGGTTTTCACCGACAAATTTGCTATCAGCCAATCAGACGCAAGGATTTACACTGACAACTGTTAAAAGCTAATGAAATCCTTGCGTCTGATTGGCTGATAGCAACTTTGTCGGTGAAAACTCCGACGAACTCGTTGATGAAATGCCCCCCTGGTCTGAAAACGCAAAATCACCTTCGTGTGGGAGGGGATATGCCCCTATCTACACCCTCGTGTGCATGCTTTTTCTGTTTGACTGCTGAACAGAGTGTTCATGATATTCAGTGTAAGAATTAATACAAGAAGATTATTTAGATGATACCATTTTATAGGCAAATTGTTCAGTAATAATCTACACTAAATTATGGCTGCAACTTTAAACAAGTGGGACTGTTTCATCTCGTTAAAACACGCAAAAACATGCATCTAATTGCACCATTTGCAACATCAAAATGCAAAAAGTTCTTACCGTGGGAGGGGGACACCCCCTCCCACACCCTCCCCTCCCCCCTCGCTCTCTCCGCTCTCTCGGGTTCAGTCGCGTTCATGATATTCAGTGAAAAGAAGTAATACAAGAAGCGTATTTAAATGATAGCATTATTTTATAGGCAAATTGTTCATTGATAATCTACATCAAAATATACTGCAACCTTAAACAAGTGGGACTGTTTCACGTCGATAAAACGCGCAAAAACATGCATCAAATTGCACCATTTGCAACATCAAAATGCAAAAAGTTCTCACCGTGGGAGGGGGACACCCCCTCCCCTCCCCCCTCGCTCGCTCTGCTCGCTCGGGTTCAGTCGCGTTCATGATGTTCAGTGAAAAGAATTAATACAAGAAGTGTATTCAAATTATACCATTTTGTAGGCAAATTGTTCAATGATAATCTACATCAAAATATACTGCAACCTTAAACAAGTGGGACTGTTTCAACTCGTTAAAACACGCAAAAACATGCATCAAATTGCACCATTTGCAACATCAAAATGCAAAAAGTTCTCACCGTGGGTGGGGGACACCCCCCTCCCACACCCTCCCCCCCCCCCCCCCTTCACTCGCTCCGCTCGCTCGGGTTCAGTCGCGTTCATGATATTCAGTGAAAAGAATTAATACAAAAAGTGTATTTAACGTATACCATTTTATAGGCAAATTGTTCAATAATAATCTACACTAAAATATACTGCTACCTTAAACAAGTGGGACTGTTTCACGTCGATAAAACGCGCAAAAACATGCATCTAATTGCACCATTTGCAACATCAAAATGCAAAAAGTTCTTACCGTGGGAGGGGGACACCCCCTCCCACACCCTCCCCTCCCCCACCGCTCGCTCCGCTCGCTCGGGTTCAGTCGCGTTCATGATATTCAGTGAAAAGAAGTAATACAAGAAGATTATTTAAATGATACCATTTTTTAGGCAAATTGTTCAATAATAATCTACACTAAATTATACTGCAACTTTAAACAAGTGGGACTGTTTCATCTCATTAAAACACGCCAAAACATGCATCAAATCGCACCATTTGCAACATCAAAATGCAAAAAGTTCTCACCGTGGGAGGGGGACCCCCCTCCCACACCCTCCCCTCCCCCTTCACTCGCTCCGCTCGCTCGGGTTCAGTCGCGTTCATGATATTCAGTGAAAAGAATACAAGAAGTGTATTTAACTTATAGCATTTTGTAGGCAAATTGTTCAATAATAATCTACATCAAAATAAACTGCAACCTTAAACAAGTGGGACTGTTTCACGTCGATAAAACGCGCAAAAACATGCATCAAATTGCACCATTTACAACATCAAAATGCAAAAAGTTCTTACCGTGGGAGGGGGGACACCCCCCTCCCACACCCTCCCCTCCCCCCCCCCCCCCCTCGCTCGCTCCGCTCCTTCGGGCTCGGTCGCTTCGCTCCCTCGCAGACTAACCGCCCCCCCCCCCCTAAGATGAAATCCTGGCTACGCCGTTGCAAACAAAAATTGATCCACATTTCTTCAAAATAAATGTATGCCCTCGACTAGTACCTGATGTGTGAAAGGTAATTTAGTATTTCCCCTGATTCCTGATGGGGAGGCGAGTCGACTACCTTGGCATTGTGCCTGAAAACGTAAATATTCTGTGGAATTCTTTTTTTTTGTTGTATTTTTTACATCATTCTACTATGCTATATTCTACTATGACATTACTGACTGCTCAAGCCGTCTTATCCAGCGATGACGATACAAGTTTTGATTAAAACGTACAAACTATTCATACATTTGGAAAAGGATTATCCACTTTCCTCATATTTTACCGATATGTTCTATAAATATTTCTGCATTCATTAAACCTACATCTGTTGGAAACAAATTAATTTTAAACGTAGTATCAACGAAGGACTTAAGGAACACATAACATGCAAACAAAACATATGGAAAAAACTGACTTCATTATACAATTATTGTACCTTCTTTGCTGAAGCGGGTATGATGGCAGAGGATGTTGTAGTCGGACACGGGGAAATTCATCGCAGCCTTCTTACTGAAGTATGTGTGGCCTAGATAGTTTCCGGACGACGGCAGCACAAAATCCAGGTTATACTTATCTCCGAACCGCATCAGAATGTTCTGAACGGTGCTGCTGCTGCACTTGTGCATCTTGAAGAAAGCTATATTGTAGCGCCGCTTGCAGGTCGCCGCCTGGACTTGACTGGAAGTCATCTGACCTGTATTGGAAGTCACCTGATTGTTACTGGAGGTCACCTGACTCTGTATAGAAGTCGTCACGACATTTTCCTTCTCTACACTTTTCGATGTTGCATCCTTTCTTGTTGTTTGCGGTAGGACTACCGGTGGTTTTGGTGTCATCACCGTGCCATTTGTCTTGTTATCAATGGTGTCGTTGAGTTGAAAAGTACGATTTGTCTGCCGAATAATGCTGGCAACATCCTAGTGCAAGGAATGCGAGAAACATCACAAGTTTACTCACGTATGTCCAAATTTTATGCATACGGATACCCTCATCTGAGGCTTGCCTGAGGTTGAACGACATTTCATATCCAAAAACGCCGAATGAATCTTATTGACTTTGTTAATTTGTAACTTGGTCATCAAAGAGAAAGAGAAAAGATATAATATATATATATAAATAAATATATAAATATATATACTTGTATATATATATATATATATATATATATATATATATATTATCTCCTTAGATTTATATACACTGGCAAACTGGTCTATTAAAGGAGTAAAAAAAACCACGTAATTATAACATCAAATAATCATGCCATGAATATAGCACATTTTAATACCCAACCCTGTCGTTCTGTATTCCACACAATAGCCGTACGTAGGCTACACTTTGAGTTCTAGAAGGCTGTCGAGCAAAACGTTGGACACAGGTGGTCTTCTAATGATACATGATAACAAAGGAGAACAGAACTCGGGGCAATGAAATACACTTGCTGAGGATTAGAGAACAAGAAGGATATCAAGTGCATGATGTGATGGAGCAACGTGTGAGAGTTGTAGAATAAGGAAATACAAGGCTGTATCAGGAAGTACTAGTATTTAGTTGCATGGACGATGCCCTCTAAAGTGCTTTCTTATTTTTTTTTTCACAAATTAGATTACACAACAAAGAGTGTGTGCGAAACTTTTAGGATACCCAGCAGGTAGGTAGGATATTTTCGCCACCTAAACGAAGGCTGTTCTTGTACATAATCGCGCTTCCAACGCCGAGGTCGACACTTCCACACTATTCCATTATTCCTGGCTATTTGTGGATAGAATGTGTACATTATATACGAGCACTCTTCAACCTCCTTTGCATCATAAAAGCAAAGAGCCAAGCGATTACGCTAACATGGAACATGTCAATATGTCGATGTTGGAAAAGCTGCACATTATACCCACTGCAAGTTGTGTTTGATATTCTATCGGTGTCTATAGTACCAACACTGAATATTAATTCCTCTGTCTTAACACAGATAGGAGACAAAATAAGCAAAATGTTCTAATCATTAATTGGCACCTACTTCATTTCCTTGTCCATCGTGGTCAGAAAAATTCGGCCATATCCGAGGTACAGCAGCAGGCCTACATGTAAAGACAAAATAAACGTAATAGCAATAACTACACTGTAAAATACGAGAGTGATAAATCATGCAAACATACGCATTCTTTCTTTAGACATATCGAAAGGATTTACAAACTAAACCTGATAACAGACACCAGCGTCTTGATTCTGGCGACATAGACAAAATCTCGCGACACTATCATCACAATGCAAAATGACGAGTCGTTAATATCTTTACAGGACATTATACATGCTCATCCACACAATATGTGTGGATAGAGGAAATAATTAAAGCAGTATCAGCAGAACACAGAACGCAGTGAGAGAATGATGAAAACCGGACAATCCGTTCAAAACTATGAATTTTCCGTAGCTAGATGAGAAGACTGCAACAGATTGTGACGTTACTGCATTTAATTAATCATTTATTTATTCATTTATTCATTCATTCATTCGTTTTTATTACATTCATTTCTTTGTGAAAAGTACACACTTGCTACTGACAAATGTTAATGGTAATATGACTCCCCTACTTTCTGAAAAAGGGGGAGTCAAGTGCTCGTCAATTTTGCGGGAAAAAAAATTATAAAGATATATTCATAATGATCATGTTTATACTTCCTTTAAATATCGTTGTCCTGCGGTAATCGATCCCAACAGTTTTGAACCAACCGGCTCGTGTGAGCTCGATACAAAACTACATGGCAGAGTTAATTGGCGTTAACAACGCCAGCACTGTCACCTGAATGACTGTAAAGTGCCAAAAACATTGCAGCATTTCCTGTATTTTACATCAAGTGTGAGTAAAAGTGTGACAGAAACACAGTCATTCTCTGGCGTGATTTGTAAAATGGAAATTCATGTCAAACGGAAACTCGTTTGATTTCCAACGTGAGTCACGTCTATAACTAAATCATGATCGACTCACTTTAAACGTTACATTAACAGCAGGTTGACCATGTAGTGTATTAAGACAGCGGGACAAACGCGTATTATTATAATCACCTGTGAAAAATGCTGCATCGCCTCCTAAATACTGTACCATTTTCACTTCACAGTGCCTGGAAAACGCAAGGACATGATATTACAACCAGCATAACTAATATAATATCTCTTTCTCTGATTCCAGCCAAAGCGCCTAGGACAAACTCGAACTGTTTGTTTGTCTGTCTGAAACATAAATCTTAATGGCAGTTGGTATTTGCTGAGAGACAATGAGAAGCAATATTTCTTTTGCATTTTCTTGTTCAGAAGCAGTATTAGTGCTGGTACAGAATCTACCGCCTTTCAAGCTCAACTACTGTCGATATCGTCTCCATACATAGATATACAGTGCGTATCAAAAAAAAAAGTAGTCCAACTTTACAGGGCTACTGTTTCATAATTGCCAGCTACGGAGAGCGCAATGCTTATTTTGAGGAAAGGGAAACTCTTCTTCTTTCCATTGATACCTAATCATTGATTGTAGACAAATGACATGCATGACTGAGCACATACGTTGAAGACGACAAATTGCACTTTTCCAGGTTTCAGCGTTTAATATCGCGACGGAACACTAATGAATGAATGAGGGCTCCCGTCTGAGGACAAAGAACCGACACTTCTTTTTATCTTCGAACGCACAGACCTTTCTATGTACTACAAATAAAGATAGATCACAGTTTGTATTTTTCCGATAGCATCCTCAATTCTACGAATTAGTTCCCCCAACCCCTTTCCCTCCTTTATAGGGACTGCAAAGTCCGATAACCCAGGACTCAAATTTATTGACTCGAGGAGTATTAGAATAGCCTATCACTTGGGTGCCGTTTATACTCCTTGTTTGTGCACAACTGAGGTCGACATGAAATATCGAGCCGACTTCTATGCTGTACTTTAAGATATGACAAGTACAGATAGAATATAAGGAAACAAAGGAAGAGAAATGGAAAATGCACTAGAAATTGTATTGGCTTGGTGGGGAAAAATGATTATGCATGTAATGCTCAGTAAAGTACAGCGTGTCCCAGAAAAAACGAAACCGAGTTTCCTCTTAATTTTCTAGTATCAAAATCATAAATTTTCTTTATGAAATGTACATGAATGGAAAGATACGTTTCTCCTCTTTCATTTGGTGTACAACACAAAGTTTATAATCCACGCATGACTGAGTTAGAACAATAGACAGTAGTACTAGTAAATTTTCATTTGCACGAGGAAATTGTAACTTTGTGCGAATATTTCGTACTTTTTCGCCATTCCTTTTCAATAATGACAGTTATAAATTTAATATTCATTATTTTTCCTATCATATCACAGCTCGTGCGTAAAAAAAGGTTCATATATGCTAGAGAAATCTTAATTTGAAAATATGCTTTAATTCTACGCTGAAAGAGGGATAATTAAAGAAGGAGCCATTAAGATTTCCCGACTTCGCACATAACAATGGCCGTCATGCTCCGATGAATTTACACAAATGCGTGTGCGTGTGTGTGGGGGGGGGACATAAAGAGAACAATAGAAGCAGTTTGACTGTAAATAGGGTCGAAAAAACAGACGATCATGAGCTTGCCTGACCATGCAGCTGACCACAGAGCAAAGAGTGTTCATTGTAACGGAGTGGTCTCGTTCTGGGAGCCTGCAACAAGTTGCAGCAGCCTTCCATGACCGATTTCCAAATCGTGATGTTCCTGCGAAGTCAACGCTTTGGAGAAACATCAGAAAGTATCAGCATGAAGGGACAAGCCGATCTGGTCGAAGAAGGACTGTCAGGTCAGAAGAAAATGTGGCTGCAGTAAGACGTACCATGGAAGACAACCCCCAAGTTTCTATGAGGAGGAATGGGCTGGCGATATCAAGGTCTTCGTTCCATCGCATTGTTCGGCAAGATATGAGATGGTACCCCTACAGGATGCTGTGTCGGCATCAGCTCCGGCCTGGAGACCGTGCGCGTCGTCTACAGTATTCCAGATGGCTTCTTGATCACGGCGAACGATTTCTAGAAAATATCGTGATCGGCGACGAGTCCTCCTTTTTCATGAATGGCCGCGTCTGCAGTCACAACGTCCGCCAGTACGCACCTCACCATGATCCACCTGCATTCATTTATGAAAGGAATGCAAGCCGAGAGAAAGTTTCTGTGTGGTGCGGTCTCTGCGGCAACGGGGCTCTGATAGGTCCTGTTTTTTTTTCAACGGCAGTCTACACGGAGAAGCCTACATGCACCTGATCGACGAAGAGATAGTTCCTCGCCTTGAAAGGGAACATGCACGAGATGGAAACGGCGCCTTTCGTCGCTTGTGGTGGATACAGGATGGGGCGCCCGCCCACCGTCAACTGATCGTGAGGGAGAGATTGCATCAGCTCTTCCAAGACAGAGTCGTCGCCATGAATCATCCCATCGAATGGCCTCCGCGGAGTCCTGACCTCACCCCTTGTGACTTCTTTCTCTGGGGCTTCCTCAAGGGAAAAGTCTTCGTCACTCCTCCTCGTGACCTTGAGGATCTGACGGCCAGAATCGTCGAAGCGGTGGACGCTCTCCGACAGGACAGAGGATTGATTCGCCGCACAGTGAGAACCATGAGGTCGAGGGCGCAGACATGCCTCGAAAGAGACGGCGGTCATGTTGCATGAACTTGAACTCTCATTGACAAGCTTAATCAGTTTATTTTTGTGTTATGATCATGAAATAATACAAAAAAAGCACGATGAAACTCAATTTAGTTCAAGTTATTTCATTTTTAATTCCAAACATAATTCATGCTTAATCAGCGAATGGTTTGAAAAATTCTTGGTGCGATCTTCCGGTTTGCTTGATTTCATTGAATGTGTTATGATTGATTACTTGTACGAGATGTTGCTTGAAGTGAGTGAATGAAGTAGTGGCAACCAAATGATTGAAGTGAGAGTGACCCGCCTAAAAAAATCAACAACAAAAAAAAAGAAACCCACACGAAACAAAACAAAACAACAACAACAACAACAACAACCAAAAAAGAAAAACTTGCATGCAAAAATAAATAAACAAACAAGCAAACACACACACACACACACACACACACACCAAATCACACAAAAAGCTCAAAAGGACTGTCTGCACTGCACTTGTACTTTTGAATTAAGAGTGCAAGTTTAGTGATAGAAAGTGGGGAACCACATCTCTGTTTTTCCCTCCCTTTAAAAAAAAAAACCAAACAAACAAACAAACGTCCCGCCTTCCCCTTCAGTTATGAAGGAAGAACCGTGATTGTCTTTGAAATGTAGCGAGGAATGAAAAGACTGAAAAAAAACATGAGACTAACAAGAATATTATCAAAATGTTCGGATCATTGTAGCATTGATTTTCCATAGTCATTAGACTCCATGCAGCCTGAAAATACTCACGATAGTAGTCTTTAATTATTACTTAAATCTCAGTTTATTCAAAATACATTACAACAACAGGCATTCTGTCCCAATACAGCATTGTCTGTAATGCCCCGCCCCAAACAGCATTCACTGTAGCACAGCCACTGCGGTTGTTTTGTGTGAATTCAATCGCGCAGACGAGCCCATTCGGGAGAGCTGAATGATTGTTTTTTGACTATCCGTGGAATCGGTAGAAATGAATCATATTTTTATGCAAATGTTTTCCGACCATGCGTTGTTCATATTTGAAGAATAAGGTCTCATATAAAAGAAAAAAATTATGGATGTTCGGGTCATGAACTTTGTTTTTCGAAAACATAATTGTAAAAGTCTGAAAAATTAACTTAAAATCACCATTTCCGCGTGCAAATGAAAATTGAGTAGCACTACTGTCTATTGTTCTAACTCAGTCATGCGTGGATTATAAACTTTGTGTTGTACACCAAATGAAAGAGGAGAAACGTATCTTTCCATTCATGTACATTTCATAAAGAAAATTTATGATTTTGATACTAGAAAATTAAGAGGAAACTCGGTTTCGTTTTTTCTGGGACACGCTGTATTACGCTCCTCTATAACATACTATATCCGATCAAGCTGTTTGTTGCACTGTTTCCTTCGTATGAAACAAGAGAAAAAGAGAAAAATATAGCAGTACCAACAGAGATGTTATAATTCGGTCTCCTTTAGGGTTTGATTCTCATTCATAATTCCTTCGATGATACTTATGTCAACCTCACGTCATACAAATGCTACATTCTAGGACTTGGTCGAATTGTCACGTAGTATAACTAGTAAGTACAATTCCTAGATTACGCAAATAATATAAAGTGTAATTGGAATTCTACTAGTGATAATAAAGTACACGTCCAAAGAGGGTCCCGCCCATACAAAGAAAGACTGAATACCCCCTCCTTGGGAGGGCGACCCGTATCAATGAGGCTCACTCAAATTGTATAAAAGGCCGTGTCACACCTTTCCGGGCAAGCCTTGCGTGCGACTTGCGAAGAACAATTTTTTTTCTACCCGAAGGTCCCCGCAGATGACCCGCACATGACAGTACCTAGCACGTATCTCACCCGTAGTCGCCGAAGGTGCTCACGCAAATCCTTTTTACCCGCAACCATGTTTAGGCCCTGTCACACCTTTCCGGGCAAGCTACGCGGGCTTGTTGCGTGTCGGACAATTTCTTGGGGCGGACAAGGATTTGGCCGAGTTCTGCATGACATTGTGTCTTACTTGCTGGACGCGTTCTATTTAAGTTCTGCTTGCGGGTATTCTGTGTGCCAGGGACTGACAACTCAGTGAAGGAATTCCTCTGAAGGAATGGCAGAAGTACTGCAGAATGTCATTATCTTGGCCGCATACGGGACTGCGAAGTACCTGCGTGGGAGTTGCCTGCGAGGTGCTGCCGCTAAGGGACTCCTACTGGCGTTTTGCGTGGACCTCTGCGGGCAATCCCCGCTACTCATCCGGAAAAAAAAGTTTTGGTTATGCTCAATACTTTAATAGCTGAGAGTAAATCGGACTTGCGTGCGCACCTCCGGGCAACTACGGGCGAGATACGCGCTAGGTACTGTCAGGTGCGAAACAACTGCAATAACTGAGCTCCGGGTAACCTGTTGTTTACCCGCAAGTCAACCCGCAAAATTGAGCATGCTCAAAACTTGTTCCGAGTGACTCGTGGGGCTTTGCCCTTACCGGAGACCCTTACCGGTAGCACCTCTCAGGCACCTCCAACGCAGGTACTTTGCAGTACCCGTAAGTCGCTCGTAACAGAAAACGGACCGGTTTCAAAGTTCTCACGAAGGTCACACGGAATACTCGCAAGTAGAAGGTAAGTAGCACACGTCTAGCAGGTAAAACGCAAGTGCGAAACTCGCAAACATTCTTGTCCGCCCGCAGAAAATTCTCCTTCGTGCTGGAAAATCCCTACTCGCAACAAACCCTCGTAGCTTGCCCGGAAAGGTGTGACACGGCCTTAAACATTTCTTTCTTGGTTTGTTAAGACTTTGCACATGTATGCTGCAAAACCCAGCTAAGTGAACTTGAATACACAAGTTATGATACTGCTAGGGTTACATGTGTTCGTTCGCTTTTGTTGGTCCCACGATGTGATTGGTAAAATAACTTTTATACTCTGAAAAGATGCCTTTACTCCCAAAGGAGCCTGTACCTGGCGGGAAAAGTATGTGTCTTTCATATTTTTAACATCTTTGAAACCTGTTGTGTGAATAGATTGCCTTATCGAGAGAAAATGCTACCCTAAGATTTGTACTTCACTATTTCTAATATGATTCCAATCAAGGGCGTACCGAGGGGGGGGGGGGGGGGGGGAGGGGTGTTTTGGGTGTTCAAACACCCCCCCCCCTTTGCCAAAATGGGGGTGTTTGAGGTGTTCAAACACCTCCCTTGGGCAAAAGGGAGGTGTTTGAGCTGTTCAACACCCCTCTTCAGCAATGTTTAGATGTTGATAAATGAAACAAAAGCTGTCTTTACCGCTTTTATTTCCGTTTTGAATTCCGTCTTTCCTTTCTTTTGTGTTCATTTTTTTTCTCTCTCTCTTCCTTGTTTTATCTTAATGTTTGTGTGGATGATGATACATTATGGAGTTATATAATATTATACGCACTAAAGAACTCGTGTACAGTACGTGTTAATACTACGTTACTGCACCGCGCGCGAAGCTGACGCGCAAACAGTAGACATTCCCGATCCTGCTTTGCTTTCTGGCCGAATCGCGAAGATACATTGCGCATAATTATGTTCACCGTTTACCGGTATTATACCGTACGCGGTACCGTAAATTGTGTATGATGCATAATTATTATGTGTGTACAATGCATACTGCGCTGCAGCCTATTATAGGCACAATTGCATGCTAAGTTAGTAGTATCAACTACCAAGTACAGTCAGTATAGTATAGCCTACTGGAAGCAGTTCAAGCACGTTTTCCCGTTTTTACAGAATCTCAAGGTAAGCTAACTTACTAGCAGTGGCGTTTCTGGGGGGGGGGGGGGAAGGGGGGCACGTGCCCCGGGCGCCACTCCTTGGGGGCGCCAAAAACGAAAAAACGAGAAAAAAAATGAAGAAGAAGAAGAAGAAAAAAAGAAAAAAGAAGAAAAAAAAAGAAGAAAAAAAAAACTCGCCCGGAAGGGGGGGGGGGGGGGGGGGAGCCACAAACATGATGATGACGTGGACAAAATGACAATGTTTATTGTGTTCACACAAGAATTCCATGTTTTGTAAGCTGAAATACAACGATTTTCGGCTCGCTCGCTGCGCTCGCTCGCCAAAATTCATATAAAAAGAAGATAAGAACAAAACGTGATGAATAAGCGGACAAAACGACAATGTAATCCTATATTGTGTTCACACATGCCATCGTTAGAAGGCAAAATGTTACACGGAGCTGCGGCTGCAATTTCTTTCGTTCTGAAGCGACCGCCGATTGGAACAAAAGAGTTCGCCAACGGTTTCGAACATACGGGGGCGCAAAAAAAAAAATAAAAAAAAGATAAGAACAAAACGTAATGATGACGCGGAAATATACAAATTTCGGCTCACTCACGCATACTAATTTAGAGTATTTTTTCAAATCCTCATTTTTTTGGTATAAATCGTTATCTATGAGGCCGTCACTATATCTTGATTAGAACTGTAAGATTAAATAAGCAAAAAATGACAAGAATTCCATGTTTTGTAAGCTGAAATACAAAAAATGTTCTGCTCGCTCGCCAAAACTTATCAAATAAGAACAAAACGTGATGAAGACGTGGAAATATACAAATTTCGGCTCACTCCCGCGTACTAATTTAGAGTATTTTTTCAAGTCCTCAGTTTGTTGGTGTAAATCACATTGGTCCCCGCGACGCGGGGAAAGTCCCGAGCTGTGGGACTTTCTCCTCCAAAACCATAATGTGAACGCTCACTGGGACTTGTCCCCCCGTCCCCGCCGAGCAAGTCGGGTACGGGGACAAGATATGGAGGGAAGAGTGACCTTGGGACGAAATTGATAGCGTCCAGCTGTGGTCATCAAATGTGCGCATGCGCTATGCCTGGCAGAGCTCGCCCCAAGCCCCAATTGCCCCCACAGCTCGGGGACAGATGAGATGCTAATGTGAACGGTCAGTCGTAAAAAAGATAAGATCTCTTGTGGCTGTCCCCGCGTCGCGGGGACCAATGTGAACGCAGGGATTATCTATAAGGCCGTTACTATATCTTGATTGGATTTGTAAGATTTAATAAGCAAAAAGTAACAAGAATTCCATATTCGTAAGCTGAAATCCAAAAATTTTCGGCTCGCTCGCTGCGCTCGCTCGCCCAAAACTTATCAAAAACAAAAAGGTTAAAGGGGTGGCCCAGTATTGGTGGAGATGAGAATTGGGTTTTTAACTTTTTGCGAGGTACCAAGAAAACACTTATGATATAGTACAGACCATACCATTTTAAGAGGAATTCAAAGTTTATTTGATGAGAATCGGGTTTGGAATGACTGAAACATCCAAAAACAAAGTAAAACAAAGCGATCGTAATAAAGTGTGGGTCCCACACTTTATTAGAATCGCTCTTTTTTGGATATATCAGCCATTCAAAACCAATTTTCATCAAATAAACGTTGAATTCCTCATAGAATTACACGCTCTTTCATATTTCATAAGAGGTTTCTCATTACTTTACCAAAAATGTTAGAAACCTGAAATTATAGGTCTCAACCAAAACTGTATGATCCCTTTAAGAACAAAACGTGATGATGACGCGGAAATATACAAATTTCGGCTCACTCCCGCGTACTAATTTAGAGTATTTTTTTCAAGTCCTCAGTTTGTTGGTATAAATCGTTATCTATAAGGCCGTTATACTATATCTTGATTGGAATTGTAAAATTTAATAAGCAAAAAGTGACAAGAATTCCATATTTGTAAGCTGAAATCCAAAAACTTTCGGCTCGCTCGCTGCGCTCCCTCGCCAAAATTTATCAAAAAAAAAAGAAGAGATAAGAACAAAACGTGATGATGACGCGGAAATATACAAATTTCAGCTCACTCGCGCATACTAATTTAGAGTATTTTTTTCAAGTCCTCAGTTTGTTGGTATAAATCATTATCTATAAGGCCGTCACTATATCTTTATTAGAATTGTAATATTATTTTAATAAGTGAAAACTGACAAGAATTCCATGTTTTGTAAGGTGAAATAAAAAAATTTTCAGCCCGCTCGCTGCGCTCACTCGCCAAAATTTATCAAAATTTATTACATTTAAATCACCCTCAAAAGACCCCTTTTAAGTGCTTGAAAAAGCATATCATGTGGACTTTTTTAAAGTCCCTACCGGGATGGGGTTGGGGTTGAACACTTTTTTCAGAAATTAGGGGCGCAATATTTTCGCGCTTTCCCCCGGCGCCGTTTTCCCTAGATACGCCACTGCTTACTAGAGGTCTAATTCTGTTTATATACGATGGTTTTCAACTTAATTCGCATAATGATTTTTAACACAGCAAACTGATAATACTTCGGTAGTTCGGTGACATATCAAAGTTAGACGTAGGGCTAGGCTAGGCCTAGGTAGGCTAGCCCTATTACTGCGACAGCAGCCGCCGCACGCTGTGCTCGCGGTCCCCGGGGCTAGGCTAGCGCCGGGGACCGCACAACGTGCTCTAGCAGTTAGGCACAAGCTAATCCAATATTGTTTTGTAATGAGTCTGGGAGTAGCAAGTTACTTGCTACTCAATGTAATTAGTAATAGCACATGGACTTGGTAATCTTTAGTAGAGATATGATTTTTTTCAATGACTGAAAGTTAAAACTGAAAGATAACTGAGTGTGAGTCTACAAATTGTGGTTGGATGACTTTATTTCGCCTGAAATTCACTAGATATCTAGATCTAGGAAAATTGAAAACAAAGAAGATCGGACATCTAGCCGATTTTGTACCGCCTTGGCTGGGGGGGGGGGGGGGGCGCCCAATAGCGTTGGGTATGTTAACTGACAAGTGACATGTGAATGTGTACAAACTATGGGCCTATGGGGAAAAAAAAAACTCAGGGGACTAGGGGAGTGAAAGACTATAAGAAGGGAGTGAGGCCTGGAGGGTGCAGTCAACCAAACACATAATTGTTCCAGATTCTTGAAAATAGGCCTAGCCTATATTCCCTTTTAATACGGATGGAAATGGGTTAAGATTTTGACCCCCTATATCACAGGTTTTTGGAAGGGAATCCAGCAAAATTACCCCCTATCTCCCCATCACAGGTTTTTGGAAGGGAATCTAGCAAAATTACCTCTTTCGGAACAATTTTAGGAATGTTTTGGAAAGATTTGAAAACTACCCCTAATTCAATAATTTTCAGGGGAGAAATACTAAAACACCTCCTATTTCAACAATTTTTCGGGATTATTTCCCGAACTGAGCCCCTAAAATATGCCCCTTTTCCCGAAAAATCGGAAACACGCATGCGGTACAGTTGACCACCTGAGTGGGGGGGGGGGGGGGGGGGGGGGGAGTTTCCCCCTCCCCTGCGAAGCGCAGAAGCATCGATGTTTCGACTTCTTCTCTTCTTTCTTTTCCTCACTTTTTTGTCTATTTCACTCCTTTTTTTCTTCACGTTTTTTCTTTTCCATTTTTTTTTTTTTTTGCGTTTTGGGGGCGACCTCACCCATCGTCCCCCTGGCTACACGGGTGTGGTCTGGGTCAGCTTCTTCCATTTGTTTATACACAAAATGCGTCGGTTATACTTATCCAATGCTGTTTTGCGCCCTTCTCCATATGCATGGCAGGCGTTACACCAAAAACGGCGATCTATCCGGTCTTCCCCTCTCCACAATCTTTTGTAAAAGTAATTCATGAAATTGGGGTCTTAAGTCTTAACTATACTGATGCTTCGTATATTTATTACTAGTAGTAACATGTGTATACGAGCACAATTTCGCCGGAGGGGAGCTGAACCTTTCGGCTTTTTGCCAGATTATCAACTTCCTTATTTTTCCAAAATAAAGTGAGAAAAAACGCTACACAATGCAGTGCCTCAAAGTTTGATTTTTTTCTTGATAATTGAAGTTAATTTTAGCTACTTTGTGTGTGTGTGGGGGGGGGGATCCAGACTATTAACACTAATATAGAAACAAAAGCCTTTAGCTGCCACTTCCATTTCCGGAAAGTGAATAATTTTCATTCCTCCAAAGTTAAGCTACTAGTACTCTGTCTCATGATTTGACCACAAATTTTGAAGATAATAATAATTTGAATGAGTTTTTATAATATTTATGATTATTAGACCCATCAGGGCAATTCCGTATGGGAATGTCAAAAACAGAAAAATTCAAAGTTAAGTAAATGCTCAGAAATTTAAGTTTCCCGTACAGACGGATTGTTGTATTTACGGAATCAAAAATCCCTTTTCCAACAACTTTCCTCGTTTTTGTTGTACACACTTTTGAATTTGGAAGACTATCTATTGTATTTATCTAAAATTTTACAATATTAAATGAAAATTTAAAATGAAACAACTTAAATATCTCTCTGCTTTATCCATACTTCCACATCTTTCTTCCTATGCTTCAACAATCACATTTAACCCTATTAAGCCCAAGCTATTTTGACCCCTCGCAGGCCCAAGGGGGGGCACATTGTGCCCCCCCTATATAACTTTTTTATTATTTGATGTATCATCGTCATATTTGGCACGTGGGTAGAGTAACTCATACTCTACATGACTGTACATTTGAATTTTCACAAGGTCACCCATGGAGGGCGCTATTTACCAAAATACAAAGAAATACATAGGGAATATGCTAAAAACATGATTTTTTCTGTATCTTTATCCCCATTATATATGTCTTATTATAGACCAATCATTTTCATATTTGCCACAAATGATAAGCAAGTGGAATTTTATTATTTTTTATGGTTGAAATTTCTCAAGGTCACCACATGGGGGCGCTATTCATATCAACATAGTGATACATTATGAGACCTGGGATGAAATGTTTGGAATGGGTACATGTATAGTTATGACATTTCATATTTGCATAATACTGGAATTTTGAGATTGCAAATTGATAATATGATAAACTAATGATATTAGAGGCATAACTTGGGTGAAGGAATCAAAATAACTCAAAATATAAGGGCAATCTTTAGAAAATATTATTGTTTTCAATTATCTCTATTATATCTATTGTTTTATGCCTTTGTCACATAAAAACAAAGGAAATAATAAGAAAAACTTTCCAGGACCATAATTACTTCAAATTTTGCTCCTTCAACAAATTTCAGCCAAGAAACACCCATTTCATACACTGTACTGCTGTTAAAAGAAATGGGAACAGAAAAAAGATGCAAAATCTGACTGACATGGTTGTCAGTTTATGGTTGCCATGGCAACCAGCAACACCAAATATAGCTAAATTATATATCAAAATGTTTGCAATAAGATTTTAGGTAAAGTCACCAAATTTGGTTGAAATCGGATTAAGGGCGAAGGAGTGGCAAAGGAAAATCTGGTAGGGGGGGCACAATGTGCCCCCCCTTGGGCTTTATAGGGTTAATGAAGCATTTAGTGACTCTCATTTTGATATTTTTTTGAGAAATTTTCAAAATCTACTGACAAATTGACGTAATTCCGTTACCATAAAATTGAAAAAAGTTTTCTCCTGAACAAACTAATCACTGATTTTTTTCTCCCCTTGTAAATTTTTTCTCTTCATGTGACTCCCTGAAAACTCACAAAACATTTTGTGAAATATCTCCTTCAGTTCTTCTGTAATCATGGTGACGGAATTACATGGTAACGGAATTACACGCACATCTAATATGGAAGAAAATGACATAACCTACTTTCGTGCCGATATGTATGTGAACTGTTCATGAAATACCTTCAGGGCATTATCATTGAGCTTAACAACTTGTTCAATAGTGATTGGCAGTAAAGGAGTGAAAGTTGAAATATACACTGACATGACTCAGCATAGCTGGATGCCTCTGACAGTGAGTCCTGACATCAGTGTACACGCTTGACAAGACTTCTTGTGCTGAAAGTCTCCTCCCTTCTTTTACCTTTTCTCATGCACAAGAACTACATGGAGACTGTGCTAACTGATAATTTTATAACGTTTGCTACAGATACTCATTCTCAACTTATGTTAAAAATCATACTGAATTCTGAGATATCAATGCATATTTTCTTGCTAAAAAGTCTCATGGTTTCATACAAAATCTAAGTATAGTGATGAGGGACTATTGAATGGGTGTGATGCAGCATAAATTGAACAAAGGTTAGAGAGAAGAGGAAGGACATAAAGTTTCTTTAAAGGGAAAAGAGAGCACTGCTACTGACAGAGAGAAATGAACAGGATAATTTTTGTGAGGAAAGATCAAGAATTTAAGAGAAGGATCATACACAATGTCATAGAAGTCATTATCTGACATGGGATGCCCACTGAATGTGACACCTTTGATCTTTCTGTATGCCAAAGGCTTTATTATCACCAAGTCGATAGTCTGACCTTTTATTGAACATGTCCTGTTTTCATCCTCAAGTCCTTTATCTTTAATGGTAAGTGTATGACTGACCTTCTTTCATCTGTTTCTTAGATCTTTCCTCCACATAGATATGTATTTTGATTTTCATGCCCATTTAATACAGAGCATCTGCTATCCTTTGAAATTTGTTCTTTAATCCTTTCTTTTTAAAAGGAATAAAGACAAAAACACAATTTGTGATGAACATTTACCCAGTCAGTAATTGTGATACAGCTCTAAAATATAACATTTAGGCCTAGTGTATACTTTCCCCGTCCTAAGAAGATTTTAAATTATACAGTCAATGGGCTTCTGCTTCTACCTTTACTCTTCATGTTACCATTTGCTGTACAATCCAGTTTCCTTTCATACAAGCATCATTACAGTGTATTTTATCATTTGCTTTCAGGCAGTCAAAATACAACTTACTGCAAAAGAGAAGATGCACACTTCTTGTGAGTAAATATATGGCAACACTCAGGATGAGAAAATAAACAAAGTCAAAGAAGAAAGACAGAGACAGGAAACTTGTAGGAAATTTATTGGCCAAGTCATGATTACAGTCAATGATCAAATCACTGTCGTGTTTCTAAAGACGTCATTTGGAAATTTTGTGTGGTCAGAAGTAAATACTAACATTATTCACAGGTTGATTAATCTGACTCTAACTCAGTGAGCAGCAGATGGATAAAAGAGGCCCTCTTACCTTTCTATGAATTAACAGAATTTGGTGGACTCACTCTAATGGTTCAAAAAGTTGTAGTTTGTTGAAGTTATTTTGCTGTATTCTATTTCATTTTAGTTTAGTGCATTTTATTTTGGTGGGCTTAAGCAGGACTTACACTGTGAGGGAATTATCAAATTATGCACTACATTATATACCAGGGGGCAACTTCAGCTATTTAAGTAAAATGTCGCAGGTTTATAAATGTATATTCATAACATATAAATGTACCATAATCATATAAGACAATGTTCTTTTCAATTTATGATTGAATTGTAATTTGTTATATTTGTCACTGAACCACAACTTCATCTTTTCACTTAACAAATTAAAAGTTTCAAGCATCCTTTGTGTTCATCCTTAATATTAAACATTGTATTCAATGATGGGGCTGCACACTGTGCTCTTGCACTGCAAATTCGCACTTTATGATTTAGATTTAAATTCACTGTAAATCTGGACAGTTTTTAATTATTTTCTTGTGCTTGTGCACATAATGTTTATGTACAATACTTGTAAGTAATTCACACATATTATCAATTACTGGCATATTTAGGAAAAAGAAAACAGAGAAATCTGTCTTGCATGATATCAACAAAAGCAATGCAAGAAAATTTGAGTATTGTCGACTGGATTTATAGAATTGTACTTGTGTAGGGCTATTCTAGCGTAATTTCGTTACCATGTGTCTTAGATGTCACTTACCTGCAGAGTGTGAAATTCTGAACTTGAAAGTAGACAAATTTTGATGGATGTGGTAGTTACAAGTTACGAGATCTTGATTGACATAGTTACAACTTCAAATCACAGTCATTAGTATGAAAATTTAATGTTTTTTGACAATAAAAACTCATTTGGCACCTACACACTTGTAGCATTTCAAGGTCAAAGGCTAGAGAATACTTATTTAGTGGTTATATTATAGCTAAAGGCATAAACAATCTTTATCAAGACATTTCAGAATGCAGGAGTACCAAGAATGTGTATTTTTTCCAGTGTATTTCAGAAGGCGTAATTCCGTTACCATTTGTGTAATTCCGTTACCACTGACTTTACAGGGAAAAAACCTGCTGCTGGGAAAGTGTGATGAAACATTTGAAAAACAATACAACTAAATTGAAGTTGACACAATCAAATATGAAATCAGACAACAACCTATAGTGTATGTGTTATAGATTTCAGAGAAACAACTCCCAAAGTCAGAGTTGAGATTGTGACTCAATTTTCTGGTAATTCCGTTACCATCGCGCATAGACCTCCTTTGTAACCAACCAAGTGAGAACATGTAACAAATTTGTATTTGGGGTGACAGTGTGAGTACCTCTGCATCTTTTATATGTATCAAGAGAAGGCAAAGTGATCAATCCAGTATACAGGGTGAAAGAATATGAGCCAACATTCTCTGATTTGTAATTCCGTTACCGCGGAATTGCCCATTCATATCCGGGTTTTTTTTTTCTTTTCTTCCTTTTTTTCCTTTTTTTTTGGCGGAAAAAAACGTGGCCTCCGCAAGAAAGGTACGGACAAAAAACACGCATTGTGGGTTACTTGGGCAAGCTGTTGTCTTGACTATGTCTGAATTAATTTGGCTCTTTTTAAATTAATGATTCTTGCGTCGGGAAATTAATTTGAATAAAAATAATAAATGCAGTACTCGCTGCTATTAAGGGATTCGGACCAACACTGGCTATCGGGTGAAAGCTCGGTAGTCTAGCGGATATGACGCCTGTCTACTAATCAGGAGGTTGTTTGTTCGATTCTCATCCGAGTATGTAAAGCACATGATGTGTTTTTTTTTTAAATATATCATGGCTTACTCAAAACACACTGAGTAATTGGTGTTTATACATGTTGAGAAGGGCGATTTGTCAATCAGTTGCATTTAATTTGGCTCTTTCAACCACTCCAACCATGTTTAACCCAGTGACCTCCTGGGATACTACATTACATCTATAAGTTAAAGCAAAATTCAATGTAACTCGTAAGAAAAAGAATCAAGATAAATTTCCTTCATAACAACAGGGGGGCTCTGACACTGTAGAGGCGTGGGTTTGCCGCCTTCGACGGCCCTTCTAGTTCATATTGCCCATGAGTCGCATTGGCAATAACTACGGGAAGGGGTGTTGCGACACGGATTGTCGCCCCTACACGGATTGTCGCCTCCTGCTCGGGGCGACAATCCGTGACGGGCGCTGGCGGCATGGACTGTCGCCCCCGTCACGGATTGTCGCCTGGCGACAATCCGTGACGCTTGTGCAGTTCCCAGTTTTTGACCTCGAAGGCGACAATCCGTGTTGGCAAAAAATTTGTTGCGACACGGATTGTCGCCCCGTCACGGATTGTCGCCCCGGGCTCGGAGTGGTTCCTCCGGTGTTAAGCTTTGGTGGGATGGGTATGACTGGTAAGTTATGCGTATGTGTGTGTGTGTGTGTGTGTGTGTGTGTGTGTGTATTGTGAGCTGCATGATATGTGATGTGTATGATTTGTTGTGTGTGTGTGTGAGGGGGGGGGGTGTTTATGTGTGTGTGTTTGGAGTATAATAATACAATATGTAGAAACTGTGTGGTGGTTGTATAGTGGTAGTGGTTTGTTTGTCTGTGTGTATACGTGTGCCTGTATGCTTACGTGTGTATGTGGAATATATTGGCGCTACTGTGGCAATACAAACGCCTTCAGAGTGTATGAGCACGTGTTTAAAGAATTCACACCAGCGTTGATCTAAAAATAGTATGGGTGTGTCAACCAATATCAGCGGTGAGGCGGGCTAGGCGAGAGAGAGAGAGACCGAGAGAAAATACATACGAGGGAGGTACCCTCCCCAAATGTTATTTGTCTTTGTTCATTTTTCACTGCAGTCATTTTCTTCCATCAGTCTTATAAACTAGAACGTCCATACCACTATTCTTTGTCCCAGAATAGGTTTGGCATGCTTTATGCATGAGCGAATAATTTCCACACGCCGTAAAAAAAAATTGTCAATCGTTTGATAGTTGATTTTAGCACAAACGAACTGCCATTGCACACCGCTAATACATACGTGATACAAACAAACACCAACAAACACTCAAACAAATCCTCATAATGAAAATAAACCAACTCAACACTTTTTTCCTTGATATTTATTGATTTCATTCAAATCATTCATAAATCGACCCATTCTGGGTGTAACATGAACAAAAAAAGTTACAAATGGCAATTCGAAACACAAACAAATCCATTTGTCAATTTATACCACAAATAATCTCACTTCAACATAGATAACTCGATTATAGACCAACCCTACTAATAATTTCTTCTCGAGAAAGTTTTGACATGTAGGGCCCTACCAAACCTATATTCCTTGAATATATTGGTTTGGATCATGTAACACCTTCTTACTTACAAGGGCATATACATAAAAAAACACAAATACATTACACAAATCTAGAATGAAATCAGTCATAAAAAACCCGACCACCCCCTCCCCTCCCCAACCGAAACAAATCTAGGGCCTACATCTATCCTAAATGTTAAATCCTACCAACATCTGTCATACCATTTATAACTATCCTTCTTCAAATCCAATCCCCAACCCACCAACCCCTGATTAAACAAAACCTAAATTATCCCACACCTACATTCACCTACCCAAATACATACACACACACACACACACACACACACACACACACACACACGAAGGTTCGTTATTCCGAAGTTTCGTTTTTTCCGAGGCTTCATTTATCCGAAACACACAATTCCCTATACCTAGAGGTTCGTTGATCCAAAAATGAAATTCGGAATAACGAACCTTCGGAATAATGAGCCTTCGGACGAATGAGCCTTCGGACGAATGAGCCTTCAGAATAACAAACTTTTGCAATAACGAAATGTAACCCCCTTGCCACATACCGACGCACACCCGAACCGATACCACATTCCTTCCTGATGAAACGATTTCCCAATGTTGATAAATAAGACATAATGGACCGTATGCAGAAAAGCAGCATCCGCCCGCACGCAAGCTCCACTCGGAATTCATAAACAAATCTGCCAAACAAACTCATCAAATTCAAAGCTGCTGATAAAATCAATATCAACGTTTATGCCAGCAACAGCTTACTAGGTATCCCTCCCCACGCGCAGCTAAAAAACACATACGCAAAAAACTGACATAATAAACACATTCTTCCATCACACACACACACACACACACACACACACACACACACACGCACACACACACACACACACGCACAAACGGACACTAAATTATCATGTGCACGCGCACATACACACTTCCTTGAAACCTCACCATGACTTTTGACATGGCATGTTTGCATGGATGTAGCTATGTAAGTTATGTGTTAGTTTTTCAATGATTATGTCCAGAACGATATTACACAGCAAAATGTGCTTCGAGGGCTGGCGACAATCCGTGCCGCCAGCCCTCGACACGGATTGTCGCCAGGCGACAATCCGTGACGGGGGCGACAATCCGTGTAGGGGCGACAATCCGTGTCGCAACAAGGGGCATGGGGGGGGGGGGGGGCACATGTTCCCTCAAATTGCCTGGTATAAAAAAACCCAACAAAACATTTACGAAAATAGGAAAGGAAAAGAAAGGAAAAGAAAAGGAAAGAGGAGCAAACAAAAAGAAAGTGGAAGAGAAATACCTGGAAGCGTTCGCTCCCTTCGCTCACTCGCATTTTAAGTATCTTAAGCAATGCAGTTTATATTAATGATTACTATTCTTATAAAAGGGAATTGGTTTGTATCTTGTGTCTCTATCTAATGTCATATTATTCTTTTACTTAAAGAATTTTAGTATATAATATAACTGCAAGGAATTGGGCGGAGGTTGACCTAAGATAGATGAATTTCAGTGGATAATGGCCTGTGACCAATAGCCTATTCCTATCATACCCACTATGAGAATGGAAGATGCCAATAAAATATACACCATCATGAGAATGGGGAAACAATACACTAGAACCTGTTCTCAGTATACAAAATTCCATTTTTTTTTTTGTCGCTCGCAAAATAGGAACAAGATGGTTTCCAGTAGCGTGATGCCTGAATATCATAATATTTGGGTAACTATAGTCGAATGCGGCATGAAGATGTACTTAATAAAAATCAATCATTGTATTTTGAAGACGAATCTACGTTTTAAAGAAAATAAAGTTTCTTGTCGGTCGCTCGCTCGCAGAATGGTTACAGACGGCAAGCGAAGTGCCCAAACAGAGTCATATTCGACTAATAGCCTAGGTGATGGAATTATCTTATAGGCTTATAGTGAATTTTGGTGACGAAATCACACTTCTTTACCGTGAAAAAAAGAAAAGTAAAGTTAACAATGAAATTTCAGATCACTACGAACACAGTACAATACAATAATAATAATAATGATAATGAATGATAATAATAATGATAATAATCATAATAAAAATAATTATGATGATAATAATAATGATAATAATAATAATGATAATAATAATAATAATAAACAGAATGACAGAAATAGTTAAGATAAATATGAAATAATTAAATCTGACATTTCTTTTTCCTTGTTTCCTGTTAATGTCACTTTCATATATTTGCATGTTTTATTTTTATGTCTACATGTCTCTGTAACTTCTGAATATGTAATTTCCATTGAGTTACATGTAAAGAGAACAAATACCCATATGGACAATAAACGATGAATTGATTGAATTCATATTATCATCATAATTGTTATTGTCATTATTATTATCGTTATTATTACCATTTTTCAGGCTCATCGGCAAAACTCCTTTGAGCTTCTTCCCGCTTCCCACCCCCTCCCTCCACTACACTTCCAAAGCGTTCCCGCTTCTCCTGTATCAATTATTTTCAGTTAAAATGAAGAACAGATCTAATCTTAAACACCCCCCTCTAAAAAATCCTGGGTACGCCGTTGATTCCAATAATACTTTTATAATATTTGTATTTAAGGAATAATACATTTTTACGATGGTGATTACTTTTCGTCATTCTTGTATTACAATGTAGTTCTTATAAAGGATGAGGGCGCTGTGGTATGGTGGATAAGACTCCGGACTCCAAATGAGAGGAACGAAGATTGATTCCCGCCAAGTGCTTACGTTCTTGGACGAGATATTCTTACCCACCATGCCCCTCGACCCAGGTGTATTAATGGGTACCTGGCTATTGTAATAATTATGGCACGGCCCTCTGGTAAAGCAGTGACAACACTGAAGAGGTCGGCCTGGGTAAAGAAGACCTTATTTTTATTTATGCTATCATCATTAGCGGTTCATAATGGTAAACACATGGGATGCGCAAACAAAAAGTGCACAAACACTGGTGAAATAAATATCAGTTTTACTCTACTTATTTTCCCACACCATATTGATTTCTAAGAAATTTTACTTAAAGTTTATACAATCTCGTTTTTGTATGTCGGAATTTCTCGGGCAGGTGATAAAATTGGCTTTGCTTTATGAGGATACACACACAAGCACTTTCACAACGTACCGTATGTCCCCCAAAAAATCACAACGGGACCCTCCGCAATGATAACTTTAAAAATAGTGAATCAATCCAAATACAATTTCAGGGTACGAAACTATAACTCATTGCCCACATCTTACAGAAACCCCCATTCGATTTGTTTCAGTGGTTAAAGAGAAATTAGGAATTTTGTAGAGCATGTCAGGAATCTCTTCCCTCCAAGTTCTGTCTATTGTGTTCACACCATGGGCGTAAATCCGGGGGGGGGGGGGGATGGGGGGGGGGATATATCCCCCCTGAAATGGAGGAGGGGGGATGGGCAGTACAATCATCCCCCCCCCCTGAAATTTGAGGGGGAAAAATGGAGGAAGCAGAAATGTGCTTTTATCAATTTTGATATATTTTTATTGCACGTCGTTCGTACGCCCGCCTTCAGAGAGGTAACAGATCTGAACAGTATTCCATCTCGCTCGCGAAGAAAGTAATATCGACATAGGTGTAAGGTATGGTTCAGACGTTGACAACGTCAAATAGCATAGGCTTACATGTAAACATGCTATGACGATAGCAACTCGGGGCCATCTGCAAATTATGTACGAAAACAAACAATAACAAAAACCATACCGCCATAATCGAACCCCCCTCCATTTTCCTGAATCAATCCTGAAACGATGATGACTCTGATACATCTATGGGCATACCCAGGGATGATCAGGGGCGTCGAATCTATCTCGGGGGAGGGGGGGGGGGGGGGAAGAGGAATTTGCCCCACCCCTGCGGAAGTGTTGGGGCAGACAAATCATTTGTCCCCCAATCAATTCCCGAGATGAGGACAAATCTTGAATTTTCTTTGTGGAAAATTGTCCAAATACCGCCAGAACTATGCACAAGATCGTTGAATTGCAATTATAAGCATGCAAAAGCTCCGCTACTGGATCCCTTTCGATAGACTTTGAACACTTATGAGATTGACGTATTTCCTAGTATTTTATCAAAGAGCGTGCAGCAGATCTTTCACGTACAAAAGCTCCCTCATCATATGTGACGGTGCACCTCAAAACGAACATAAAGTCGCACACACTGATTTTGCGTGGGGACTGAAAATAAGTGAAATGGGTCAACCTAGCCGAACTTGACTTTTTCATATTTTCTGAAAGAGCGGGTCTTATTTTACATTATGCTAAAATCTGGTATCATGAAACGGGCAGGAAAGTGTGTGTTTTTAGTAGTTTATCTCGAACATTTTTGGTAGAATAGTGTGATTAGGTGTGTCTTTAGAATCTCTTTTTCATTTCTGAAAAATCTTGTCCACACTCTTCACTTTCAACTCTAATAACTTTTGAAAGGATTGTGCAACTGCTTGGAAAGTTGGCATTAATTATGGACAAATTTTGCTAATAAGGCATGCTTAAATTCAGTTTAATCTGATAATCCCTTCATTGCTGTTACTCTGGCGGTTTACTTGCTGTTTTTTGTCCCACTCATCGCACAGCCAGCACGGTTTGGTACAGATTAAGCGCTTGAATAGACACTGTACTTTAGAGCCTCTTTTCTCAGTTCACACTTTTCCTGAGTTTGTACTTTCTTTCCAATATTTAGATAGGTTAGGAGAGTCCATTTGATTTGAGTTATACATCATATTAAAGCTTAAAGTCTGCTCTTTCAGATCATGGTCTTAACTAAAAATTCATGTCTGGCGACTTTTTGTTTGTTTTGAGGTGCATGGTCACATATGCAGAGGCGTCGATGGGGGGGGGGATGGTACCTCATAAAAGTATTGGGGACAAACATATCATTTTGCTCCTCGTAACTCTCGAGATGTGGAAATTTTCTTACTTTTTTGATTGAAAACTGTCTAAATATTTCATCCAAAGATGGCTGAATTTCAATTCTGCAAAATAATACAAATCTCCCTCGTGTAAGAGGGAGTTAGGCCTACCCAATGCCTCCCCGTTCAGTCCTTGTAATTTCTACGAAATACACTTTAGATTAACATATCTTAAAATGTTTCATCTAAAGTGTGCACCAGGTCTGTTACTTCAGTTTCAAAAAATGCAAAAGTTCCGTGGGTGGAGGTATCTAGATACCTTCAATTAACGGAGGGTCCCCCCCCCCCAAATAAAAAGAAAAAAAAATCCAGATGTTGCTGCCAGTAAATGCCAGCAGTTGCGCCCGTTGTGCCCCCCTCCCCCTTAATTTCCAAAGCGAAAAAATAGCTACAAACGGCAGTTTTTGGACTGTAAAATGTCAAAATTTCCAAGCTCCCTCGCTGCGCTCGCTCGCATTTCATCGTTAAGCCATTCTCCTGATGTTGCTGCCAGTAACTGACAGCAGTTGCGCCCGTTGCGCCCCCCCCCCCCTAATTTCAAAGGCGAAAAAATATAGCTACAAACGGCAGTTTTTGTACTGTAAAATGTCAAAATTTGTAAGCTCGCTCGCGCGCATTTAATCGCAATGCTATTCTCCCGATGTTGCTGCCAGTAATTGCCCACAGTTGCACCCGGTGCGCCCCCTTAATTTCCAAAGCGAAAATGTATAGCTATACAAACGGTAGTTTTTGGACTTTAAAATGTCAAGATTTTCAAGCTCCCTCGCTTTGCTCGCTCGCATTTAATCGTTATGCCATTCTCCTGATGTTGCTGCCAGTAACTACCAGCTGTTGCGCCCGGTTCCCCCCCACCCCTTAATTTCCAAAGCGAAAGAATAAAGCTACAAACGGGGGGTTGCGACTGTAAAATGTCAAAATTTTCAAGCTCGCTCGCTTCGCTCGCTCGCATTTAATCGTTGTGCTACTCTCCCGATGTTGCTGCCAGTAATTGCCCACAGTTGCACCCGTTGCGCCCCCTTAATTTCCAAAGCGAAAAATGTATAGCCACAAACGGTAGTTTTCGGACTTTAAGATGTCAAAATTTTCAAGCTCCCTCGCTTTGCTCGCTCGCATTTAATCGTTATGCCATTCTCCTGATGTTGCTGCCAGTAACTGCCAGCTGTTGCGCCCGGTTCTCCCCCCCCCCCCCCCCCTTAAATTTCCAAAGCGAAAAAATGAAGCTACAAACAGTATTTTTGCGACTGTAAAAAAAAAAGTCACAATTTTCAAGCTCACTCGCTTCGCTCGCTCGCATTTAATCGTTATGCTATTCTCCCGATGTTGCTGCCAGTAATTGCCCACAGTTGCACCCGGTGCGCCCCCTTAATTTCCAAAGCGAAAATGTATAGCTACAAACGGTAATTTTGGACTTTAAGATGTCAAAATTTTCACGCTCGCTCGCTTTGCTCGCTAGCAATTAATCGTTATGCCATTCTCCTGATGTTGCTGCCAGTAACTGCCATCAGTTGCGCCCGGTGCGCCCCCCCCCCCCCTTAATTCCCAAAGCGAAAAATTAAGCTACAAACGGTAGTTTTGCGACTGTAAAATGTCAAAATTTTCAAGCTCACTCGCTTCGCTCGCTCGCATTTAATCGTTATGCTATTCTCCCGATGTTGCTGCCAGTAATCGCCAGCAGTTGGCCCGGTGGCCCCCCCCCCCTTAATTTCCAAGGCGAATAAGTATAGCTGCAAACGGCAGTTTTGTGGTTTTAGAATGTCAAAATTTTCAAGCTCGTTCGCTTCGCTCGCTCGCATTAAATCGTTATATGTGACCCTGCCCCTCAAAACAAACAAAAAGTCGCCAGACATGAATTTTTAGTTAAGACCATATTCTGAAAGAACAGACTTTAAGCTTTAAAATGATGTATAACTGAAATCAAATGGACTCTCTTAACCTATCTAAATATTGGAAAGAAAGCACAAACTCAGGAAAAGTGGGAACTGAGAAAAGAGGCTCTGAAGTACAGTGTCTATTCAAGCGCTTAATCTTTACCAAACCGTGCTGGCTGTGCGATGAATGGGACAAAAAAAACAGGAAGTAAACCACCAGAGTAACAACAATGAATAGATAATCAGATTAAACTGAAATTAAGCATGCCTCATTAACACATTCTGTCCATAATTACTGCCAAATTTCAAAGCAGTAGCACTATCCTCTCAAAAGTTATTAGAGTTGAAAGTGAAGAGTGTGCACAAGGTTTTTCAGAAATGAAAAAGGGATTCTAAAGACACACCTAATCACACTATTCTACCAAAAATGTTCGAGATAAACTGCTAAAAAAACACACTTTCCTGCCCGTTTTATGATACCAAATTTTAGTAAAATGTAAAAGAAGACCCGCTCTTTCAGAAAATATGAAAATTCAAGTTCGGCTAGGTTGACCCATTTCACTTATTTTCAGTCCTCACGCAAAATCAGCGTGTGTGACTTTATGTTCGTTTTGAGGTGCACGGTCACATATGCTATTCTCAAGTTGTTACTGCCAGTAACTGGCAGCAGTTACGCTCGTTGCGCCCCCCTTAATTTCCAAAGCAAAAAAAAAATATAGCTACAAACGGCAGTTTGGGGACTGTAAGATGTCAAAATTTCAAGCTCGCTCGCATTTAATCGTTATGCCATTCTCCTGATGTTGCTGCCAGTAATTGCCAGCAGTTGCGGACGGTGCGCCCCTCTCCTCCTTCTTAATATCCAAAGCGAAAAAATATAGTTACAAACGGCAGTTTTTGGACTGTAAAATGTCAAAATTTTCAAGCTCGCTCGCATTTAATCGTTATGCCGATCTCCTGATGTTGCTGCCGGTAATTGCCAGCAGTTGAGCCCGGTGCGCAACCCCCTTAATTTCAAAAGCGAAAAAATATAGCTGCAAACGGCAGTTTTTTGTACTGTAAAATGGCAAAATTTTCAACGCTCGCTCGCATTTAATTTTCATGCAATTCTCCCGATGTTGCTCCAAGTAATTTGTTGTTTCCCACCGTCATTCTAAAAAACTTACAATGTTGCTCAATGACTGCGCTGTGGAATGTATGACATATCGTTATGTATTGATTAAGTTTGCAGACTGACAGCGCACGCACACACGCGCACACACACATACACACGCAAGCACGCATAAGCATACACACCCTGAAAATTACTTTTCCACGAGGTGCCCCCTTATGTCTTGACCCACGGTACGCCACTGTGTGTGTGTGTGTGTGTGTGTGTGTGTGTGTGTGTGTGTGTGCGTGCGTGGGGGTGGGGGGGGGGCACCAAGCTTCGTCCCCCCCCCCCCCTCCCAAGGCTGCGCCGGTCCATTTGGGCTTGTAATAGTGGTGATGGTGACTATCGCCGATCATCCCCCCCCCCCCCCCCACTCCTCAGTACGGATTTACGCCGTTGGTTCACACACAAATGACCCCAGTGCTAAACTTGGAAGAATCAGACTCATGACATGCTTTACAGCAATCCACATTTCTCTGTGACCGCTTAACCAAATTGAATGGGGTTTCCTGCAAAATAGAGCTAAGATGTTATATCTTAAGACCCTGAAGTAGCATTTTGACAGTTTAATCGTATTGGGTGTTATTATGCTATTATGCGAAAATAATTCTTTTTTTTTGGGGGGGGGGGGGGGGACATAGTGTACAACTCCATTTAACACTATCGCACAAATTTCTATGCCGGATCGACTTTTGTTTTACAAGTTATATCATGAGTTTATATTGCATTTCATTTCATTTCATTAAATACCTTCATTTAATACTTGTATATGAGTAAAATAAACATTTCCTTCGCTTCGTTTTCAGGAGCCGACAGTGTGTGCGAGGTCTATAAACACTATCCCCCCTCCTTTCCACTGCCCTGCGTACATTCTCGTTGTTGTGGGGGAGGTATCTTTGAAAAGTGTCATTCTAGTCCAGCGGATATAGAAAAAATCATGCACTTTATGGTAAAAGCACCATACTTGGTACACATGTACATGATGCCAATATAAGTCATTTCTGATATGGAAGCCACTCTGATTCTCCCTTTGGCGGCCGTGGCGGCCATTTTCCAAAATGGCCGCCATGTGATATAGCAATGCTGTGTATTTTGGAAACTAATAGTCCGATTGTCGTGATTCTTGTACCAAAGTATAGGTTTTGAGGGTCAAGAATTTCAATAAAATAATTCTTAAGAGGATAAAACCATGGCAACCTACTTATTGGCGGCCATTTTTAAAAAATATGGCCACCACGTTAGATAAAAACATATCCTTAAAACGTATGGACAAAGGGTCATGTCTCTGGTACCAGCTTATGTTTTTTGGCCGGGGTCAAGGATTCCAATAAATTCAACTGTAAGTGAATATGAATCGCTTCATCCTACGTTTTGGTGGCCATTTTAATGAATATGGCTGCCATTCAACAGAAAATGAATATTGTATATCTCCGAACTCAAAAGATATAATTTATAATCACGATTCAAGTGGAAAAATATATTTTTGTAGTGAAGGTTTTTATTTTAATGATGTTTTAGCAAAGTGAATACGTTCATCACATCCTTTGTTTTGGCGGCCGTTTAATAAATATGGCCTCCCTCCAGTTATGTATAGCGTACGATTGTTATGAAAGCGGGATGCCCATTGTGGATTGATTCTGGTGTAAACGTTTGTTTTAGAGTTCAACAATCACTTGTTCACTCATTTTTAGTATTCTAATGTGGAACATCTGGGCATGGTTAACTTTGGAAGCATTTTGGAAAATATGCTCAACTTCCTTCTTAGGATTTTTGTGTGTACAGTGTATGTGAAAAACATGATCTTCACAATTTCATGTCTGAAGTACATATTTCTCAAGATTATACAGTTTCTAGAAATATAGACTCTCGCTTTCTTTGGTCCCTGGACCATAGAATGAAAATCATCGTTTCCAACCAATATAGTACATCTATAAGTGTGAGAAAACTTCTAAAACTTATTGGGTCACTTACATCAAATGTAGACACACTACAATTATTATGTCTGTAAAATCCATGATTGACCAGGCTGTTCTGATACTTACAATTACACTGAATCTTATTCATCAACGATAAAGTAAATATAATAGGTATTATACAATACATCTTTCTAGGTTTATACCACATCTAATTGTAATTTGCAGCGTAGTGGGTAAAGAATCGGCCTCATGAAAACAAATCAGATCTTCTGCCAAAGTTTTGTATCCTATACCAACATCATTTCTTTTAGACAAAGCTGGACATGATAGGTTTTTTTGTGTCATCATCTTAACATAATATGTATACTTGGTCCAATCTGTTTCTTTCCTGGGAGCTGGTTTCTCGGTTGAAATGAGCTTTGCTTTTGAAGCCATGTTATCTTACAAATAAATCTAATCACCAATTACTTAAAAAGATAACATTTTATGTAAATGTGCTTCACAGAGGTGAAGCAAAAAAGTTATGTGTACATTTTTTCTAGAAATGTGACAAATATTTTCTTTAAATGGATTTGTGGTTGTGAATTTTACCTTTTGATGTACAATAATTTGTAAAGAACAAGAACAAGGAAAAATCAAATTATCTGTTTCTGTGTGTAGTTTTACCCTGAATACATTACTTGTTATAGTTGATCTATGCATTAATTTTTATCAATGATTTTAGCCTCTTGAACTGAATTTCACCCTACTCTAACCCCAAAGAAATTATACTTATATATTTTTGATGCATTTGCCATTCTCTTACGGAATAAGGATTAAGGTTTCATAGATTCCAAAGCAACTTCTACAGGTAAATGGACAGTGGGCATTTCAACGCAATTTTATAACGTAACAGAGCCCATCCAAAATATAAACTACAACTTGTACAAGAAAAATTATGCTAATTTATGAATTTAAGGAAAACCTCAAAGAAATACAAATTTTGGGGTTCATAATTATTGGAAGATAAAATTGCAGAATAAAATATTCCGTATATCGATCTTTCTACTTACCGGCACCAGTAGAAATACTTAAGACGTTCTCTAAAGCGCACCTGCATCTACATATTCATGCATTAAAGTTCATTATAAAATGGGTTCAAGAATGTAGCCAATAGGAAGCGCTGAAATGAGTCACGTGTGCTTTGGTTATTCTAGTCCCATTGCACTGCGTGTTAAATCCTATTCTCATGGTCGGACATCCGGATATTTTGCGTGTCACGGGGTCATGGATAGCGTTGGAGTGAAAACAAACCATAGTCTACAGTCGCGTGAGCCTGGAATGGTAACGCTGTACGTGTTTTCTGCCGGGGCGCAACGCGAGCATAGCGCTAGCGCAAGCTGGTACTGTAGCTGTGCGGGCGGCAGGATTAGGCCCTAGGCCTACTCTAAATTAGGCCCTACCCTAAGTACTACAGTACTAACGTTAGGCCTATAGACCTACCTGAAGTTTCTATGAGGTACTAAGTAAGCGTAGATATCGGGGTAGGGCCTACTCAAAGAGGTTCTACTGCACATCTGGCCATTTTGCCGGGTCGTTGATCCAGAGTCCTGCCGCGATTTCATACGGGCACAGGTCCAGTCCGGCTGCCTTCAACTTGGCAAAATACCGGGACCGATCGATCGACAGGATCCAGATTTTTAGTATATTGCTGGCAAGACATGATGCATGTATCTCATGAATGATGGCACAAATGACAAAATGAATAATGAAAAACAGTCCCCATGTCTGCGTAGAGTTGCACATAATACGCGTCGCACATGCACAGCATGCAGTATATGCGCATTATGCAGGCTTAGCGCCGCGCTTGCAAGCTGTTTGTTTTCACTCCAGTCAACCGGAAGTGACGTGTAGCCGACCGCAAGAATTGCCGATCGTCTGTGCCCTTTGAATTGCATGCATACGCGCTGTCAATCCTGTAAACAACTTCTAGTTCGGGCTGCCGGCCGCCCAGCCTTTCTTCCCTTGTACATAACATGTGTACGTGTGGCGTACGTATACTCTTATACAGTAGTACAGTAGACCAAGCGTTGTGGGACCGGACGCGTACATGGAGTTACTTTGAAGGGCAAATACAACGATTTAGCAGGTTAATTCTCACGCCGTTTTCAAAGTATGTTGTCTAGTAGGCCTATATGAGGAGTCTATATCAAGTCTTTAAGGTAAAGGGTGCATATTCTATGTAAAATAAGTAAGTTTTCATGCGGGAACTTAAAAGTGTCCGGAAACCCAACCCCCCATCATACTTATATAATACAATGTATATGTGCGGGATTTCCGAGTGCGACGTGCGTAAATGTTTGGGACGAACATCTTCGGACGTCATGACCCACAAAGGTACGTGAAAAACGCTGAAAAATGCTGTTAGTTTTCGAATTTTCGACCCATTTCATAAAACAAATGATGCACAGGATTATTTCGTGGCGTTAGTGGAGATGCAGCTCACTCTCGGGTATTTACAATGTAGTGCAATATGCACTCGGCTTCGCCTCATGCATGTTTCACAATTGTAAATACCCTCGATCGAGCGCGCTATACGCCTCCACTATCGCACTCTATCCTGTGCATCATTTGTATATCACCGCTCATCAATGGATGATCAGAAACAATTATTATTGTTTTGGATTGTCAGAGCTCATTCGATTCCTTTATATGATTCCTTATAATTTTGTGTAACATTTTTGACAAGGTCATACTATGAAATAATGAACAAGAACTGAGAACTTTAGAAATCAATATGTCTTATAAGACTGCAATAATCATGTTTTTGTGGCTGGAAACTATGACAGTACACTTATTGTACTCTCCTGTCTATGCATCCAAAATTGGGGGGGGGGGGAAGTCTTTTATTCCATTCTCACCATTTACTCTACCTAATTGATATTCAACATAATTATCTTTATAGTATTCCAGGTATGCAACAGTTGTACTTATTTGATGTTCAATACCTATACTTGAATAGTGAATGTGATAGAGGTATGGTCAATCAACAACAATCAATGAACAATAAAGAACTAAACGCCGCAACAACAAAGGAGGTTCATTTACCAATCATGGGCGTAAATCCGGGGGGGGGGGGGGATGGGGGGATATATCCCCCCACTTTTGAAGGAGGGGGGGGGGATGGCCTGTACAAATATCCCCCCTGAAATTCTCCCAAGAAAAAGATGTAGGAACATAAAAACAAACAAAAAAAAGAAATGTGGTGATATTGATTTCAGTATGATGGATTGTAAAATGGGTTCAAGAATGTAGCCAATAGGAAGCGCTGAAATGAGTGACGTGTGCTTTGGTTACTCAGTCCCATTGCACTGCGTGTTAAATCCTATTGCCGATCGTCTGTGCGCGCGGCGGCTCCTTTGAATTACATGCATACGCGCTGTCAATCCTGTAAACAACTTCTAGTTCGGGCTGCCGGCGCGGCCGCCGACCTTTCTTCCCTTGTGCATAACATGTGTGGCGTACGTATAATACGTACAGTACAGTAGACCAAGCGCTGTGGGACCGGACGCGTACATGGAGTCACTTTGAAGGGTAAATCTAACGATTTAGCAGGTTAATTCTCACGCCGTTTTCAAAGTATGTTGTCTAGTAGGCCTATATGAGGAGTCTTATCAAATCTTTAAGGTAAAGGGTGCATATTCTATGTAAAATAAGTAAGTTTTCATGCGGGAACTTAAGTGTCCGGAAACCCAACCCCCCGTTATACTTAGACGTCTATACTGTATGTGCGGGATTTCCGAGTGCGACGTGCGTAAATGTTTGGGACGAACATCTTCGGACGTCTTGACCCACAAAGGTACGTGAAAAACGCTGAAAAATGCTGTTAGTTTTCGAATTTTCGACCCATTTTATAAAACAAATGATGCACAGGATATCAATTCGTGGCGTAAGTGGAGGCGTAGCTCACTCTCGGGTATTTACAATGTAGTGCAACATGCACTCGGCTTCGCCTCGTGCATGTTTCATAATTGTAAATACCCTCGAGTGCACTATACGCCTACATTAACGCACTCTATCCTGTGCATCATTTGTATATTATTGCATAGCCTATAATCTAGGCGGAGAATGCAGTCATTGTCTTTGTAATTTGCTGTTAAGCTAAACGTATGATGCAGCGAGATAATTGTCTTTGCCAAGCGATACATCTGATGCGGCGAGACTACGAACAATGGACGCATCTACCGCGTCCGCTATACTAGGCGCCACGATCGGTGGCAGGTTTTTTTTTTTCCGTGTAAGAAGACTGCCACCGATTAAAAAAAGAAAAGAAAACAACGACAAACAACTGGATCATAGGCGGTGTATTCGCGCGCATCCACTGTTCGTAGTCTCGTCGCATCAGACCAGCTGCATCCCCACCTAGGTTATAGGCTACATACTGTAATGCATGAGCCATGACGTTCGCACGCCCGCCTCGTGACGAGAGCATACTGCTGAACAGTGCTAGCAGCGCTCGCGTACTTCTCTCGCACGCCAATGCATGTAGAGCAATATTGACCGTAATGCATGCTTCGGATGTTGAACTACTGTAGTAGCCACACAACCAGATGGCAACCAGCTGCATGCAACCAGGGAGGTGCTCTTCCCACCTCCTTGATGCAACACAGTCTGTTAGGGCCATGGACGTAGGCGTGAACGAGTGCACCATGCCGAGCGCGATACGACTCACGTCGAGCTCCGCATGAGTTACCCAAAGATCTAGATAACAAACGAGTTCGTTAACAGCCTTGTACGAGTTTCAGTCGTAGGAATTGCAACACATTTACCCTCTCCATATTGGCAGTGATTTTGCTCAGTTAGTATAATTCGTTTGCCTCCAGAAAAAACAAAAGGAACGGGTGTCGATTCCCATATTTTGCCATATATGCAAGTACCTCCTTTAACCTAATAAACATTGCTTTAGATTAATGGTTCAGACCTATTAACAAGATGTATTTTTGTTTTCATGGGAGATGTGCAAAAAAACACAAGAAAGTTCACCTGTTAACAAACATACATTAATAGATTAATAAGATAAGTTTATTCGAAGCCAATTTTATTGATATGCAACATTCATCTCACGAACAGAAAAATGGATTCTTTAATCCCTAATTAAACAATCCCACAGAAAAGGCAAGACATTCTAACAGTTTGCCAGAGTAGTACGAAAAGATTTTCACTTTTTTTCCAGTGAATAGGACCTACTTGGAATTGAGTACTGAAACGGATATTGTACCTTACCAAATCATTTTCACACGTTGGTAAGAATGTATAAAACCTGAAGTGTGCAGTGATCCAGAATGAATTTTACAACTGTATTTATGAGCCTGTTATGTTGTTGGAAAATAACGTTGCTTATCATGTCATTGAGCTTAGTAGGGGCCAGATATGAAGCCATTAACTTGACAAAGATGGAAAAAAGTGAGCAAAATAAATAGAACTATCTCTACGAAAAGGAAGGGCTGAACTCATTTTGATTTCTGCAAATAAATGATTATGAATGGTGTTTAAATGGTAATAAAATATACAAAAGAATCTTTAAGAAAAAATCTCAGGAAATTATTCAAATTGTCGGCATCATATGCCCAATTATGTTTGAACTTTCAAAGGCTACAGTATGTTAACATCTGATAGACCTGGGCTTCAGAAGTGCTCTGATATGTAGGCCTATGTTGCGAGATTTATAGTTTATAAACGTTGGGTTGTCTTCAATTAAAGTACGGTTTACTTAATCTATTCCTGTGAGGTAACTGAAGTTAAAAGGTAAAATTTCCTTCAATACGAGATGAACTTTCAAGTTTTCAATCTCCGCCTATACGGTCCTAACCTTGCGTTTCTGATAATGTTTATTGTTTACTATCCAAAGGAATGGGGTTAGACATAAAAGATAATATTCTATATGGTCGATTGGAATTACGGAACATAATTATGTTATTAGAGTCCACAAAGATTGTCATAGAGACACATACGGAGAAAAAAACTGTGCTTGTTTGTTTAACCTTGTTTGCTTTGTTACTGTTTTATGTTAATGTTTTAAACACATAATGTACAAAACTGATCTCGCGGAATGAATTTATTCAAGTGAATAAAACTATATATATATATTCACCTTTATCCAGCAATTTGTTCTCAATAGTGTTTTGATCAGAGGAAAACTGGTGTGTTAATTGTCGCATGTAACAAGTTATCCGGGGTTACATGAGAAGCTGTCACTATACCTTGCCACTACAACTCGACTTCTGTGGAAGCCGTTCTTCGTTATTCTGCCAAGTACCATTATACCCCCCCCCCCCCCCCGAAAAAAAAAGCGCAAGCGCGCGAAACCGAGCGCTTTAAAAGTTCAATCGTGTGCAGTGGATGAAGTTGGGGGAGACAAATCATTTTGTCCCCCAAGCAAATCCCGAGATGTTGTTGTTGTTCATTTTCCATCTGTGAAGATGGCTGGATAGCCCATATTCAGCTACACTAAGCTGGTCTTCCATGGGGTCCAGTTGGATGTGGGGTGGGACCACTTCACCGGGTTAGACACCCTGCTCTTTGCGATGAATGAATGAAGCGGGATCTACGTGCATGAGCTGTGACTCTCTCATACACGGGACCTCCATTTTATGTCCTATCCGAGGGACAGAGTGTTTTGCCTCTTGCTAGAGGGGACGGTATGTTTACGCACAACATTGCTCAGTCCAGACTCGGGTTCGAACCCGGGCCGCGTGATCGTGAGGCAGACGCGCTACCGACTGAGCCAACTCACCGCCCTATGAGGACAAACCTCGAACTTTCTTTATGGAAAATTGGACAACTACCGCCAGAATTATGCACCGGATCGCTGAATTGCAATCATAAATATGCAAAAGCTACTGGGTCCCTTTCGATAGACTTTGTACACTTTTGAGTTTGACGTTTTATTTCTATATTTATCAAAGAGTGTGCAGCAGATCTTTCACTTACAAAAGCTCCCTCATATTATGCAGAGGCGTCGCGATGGAGGGGGAGGGGGATGGTTCCCCCATAAAAGTATTGGGGACAAACAGATCATTTTGCTCCTCCTTGTAACTCCCGAGATGTGGAAATGCTCTTACTTTTTTTTTGATAGAAGACTGTCTAAATATTTCACCCAAAGATGGCTGAATTTCAATTCTGAAACTACAAAATCTCCCTCGCGTAAGAGGGGGATAGTCCTAACCCCTCCCATACCCTCCCCTTTCAATCATTTCTACTTAATACACTTTAGATTGACAGATTTCAAAATGTTTCATCCAAAGTGTGCACCAGGTCTGTTACTTCAGTTTAAAGAAATGCAAATGTCCCTTGGGTGGAAGGAGATATCTAGATACTTTCGATTAACGGAGGATCCCCCCTAAAAAAATAGTATACACTTCTGGGATTGAAATTTCCCCAGATTACATCATAAATGTGTTTACGAGATATTTGTTGCTGCCAGTAATTGCCAGCAGTTGCGCCCGGTGCGCCCCTATCCCTTAATTTCCAAAGCGAAAAAAGTACAGCTACAAACGGCAGTTTTTGGACTGTAAAATTTCAAGCTCGCTCACTTCGCTCGCTCGCATTGAATCGTCATGCCATTCTCCTGATGTTGCTGCCGGGTAAATTGCCAACAGTTGCGCCCGGTGCGCCCCTTTATTTTTCAAAGCGAAAAAAATATAGCTACAAACGGCAGTTTTGGGACTGTAAGATGTCAAAATTTTCAAGCTCGCTCGCATCAGGGAGGTGGGAAGAGAAACACCTCCCTGCTCGCATCTAATCGTTATGTCATTCTCCTGATGTTGCTGCCAGTAACTGCCAGCAGTTGCGCCCGGTGCGCCCCCACCCCCTTAATTTCCTAAGCGAAAAAAGTACAGCTACAAACGGCAGTTTTTGGACTGTAAAATGTCAAAATTTTCAAGCTCGCTCGCTTCACTCACTCGCATTTAATCGTCATGCCATTCTGATGTTGCTGCCGGGTAATTACCAGCAGTTGCGCCCGGTGCGCCCCCCCCCCTTATTTTTCAAAGCGAAAAAGATATAGCTACAAACGGCAGTTTTTGGACTGTGAAATGTCAAAATTTTCAAGCTCGCTCGCATTTAATCGTTATGTCATTCTCCTGATGTTGCTGCCAGTAATTGTCAGCAGTTGCGCCCGGTGCGCCCCCACCCCCTTAATTTCCTATAAAGCGAAAAAATATAGCTACAAACTGCCGTTTTGGGACTGTACAATGTCAAAATGTTCAAGTTCGCTTGCTTCGCTCGCTCGCATTTAAGCGCTATGCTAGTCTCCTGATGTTGCTGCCGGGTAATGCGTCCGGTGCCCCCCCCCCCCCCCTTAATTTTCAAAGCGAAAAAATGTAGCTACAAAAAGCAGTTTTGGGACTGTAAAATGTCAAAATTTTCAAGCTCGCTCGCTTCGCTCGCTCGCATTTAATCGTTATGTCATTCCTCTGATGTTGTTGCCAGTATTAAATTGCCAGGAAATGCGCCCGGTGCGCCCCCCCCCCCCCCCCTTAGTTTCCAAAGCGAAAAAATATATATATAGCTACAATCGGCCGCTTTTGGACTGTACAATGTCAAAATTCATGATCGCGTTCGCGATCTTCAGTGTAAGAATTAAGACAAGAAGTTTCTCGAAATGATACCATTTTATAGGCAAAATTGTTCAATAATAATCTACATAAAATGTACTGCTACCTTAAACATGTTGGACTGTTTCAAGTCGATAGAACACGCAAAAAAAAAATGAATCAAATTGCGCCATTTACAACATCAATATGCAAAAAGTTCTCACTGTGGGAGGGGGAAACCCCCTCCCACACCCTCCTCCCTCGCTCGCATCTCTCCCTCGCATCTAACCGCTCCCCCTAAGATCAAATCCTGGCTACGCCGGTGATAGGCCCCACTATTTAGTAGGCCTTCACAGTGATGTCGCACAGGCGGAGCAATATAGCTGAAACACCACGATGTAGTCATTCAATTATATATGAATATTTCTTTCTCTCACTTGTTTTTTTACAGGAAAAAAATCCCAAATTTTACCAAGAGTGTGCACCAGATCGCTGAATTTGAGGTCTGAAAATGCCAAATTTTCCTCGTGTGGGAGGGGGATAACCCCCTCCCACACCCTCCCCCAGGCCGCTCCGCTCCCTCGCACAGATATTCAAACTCAAAGTCCCTCCCCTACCCCCCATCATTAATACGGAACGATGCCCCTGTGATGATTGCTTCACTGACTTAAATCAAGAAAATTGAAGAATACAATTAATAGCTACAGGAAAATATCTACTACGTTATTCAAGAAATGGATATCCTTATTAGCATTTTATTGAATTTATTTGGCCATTATTCAGGGCTGCGCTACGTTTTTGAAAGGGGGGGGGGCAAAATCGCCTGTCAGTCAAGAAGAAAGAACATCAAAAGACATTAGAAGAGAAACAACAACAAAAAAAGTCTTCATACTTTTAAGGTCTGATTTTCCGCCGAAAGTCGGCTGACAAGAAAAAAAAAAACAAACAAACAAAAACAAGTACAAAAAGTCGTCATAATTTTGCTGCCACTTCCCTCCCACTTTGCATGGAAAAGAATGGGACATTTGATCCCTGTAAAGTGTGTGTGTGCCCCCCCCCCCCCCCCCCCAAGGGCTGCGCCGGTCCGGTTATGGGCTTGTAATCGTGGTGATGGTGACTATCGCCAATCATCCCCCCCCCCCCACTCCTCAGTACGGATTTACGCCGTTGTTACCAATAATAGGTGAACGATTCTTGTCAATGATACAATACATATGGCAAGTGAGGGTGTATATATATATATATATATATATATATATATATACTGTATATATCTATATAGTGGCCCCTCAGAAAACGGAAACAAATATTTTTTTCAAAACCAAAACGAAATTGTCCAATTTGGTTGAGTACTTCTCTTTCTAGACATGTTTTGTTGATCATAGATTTCTTACTTTATTTTATCAAAGCTCAGCAACGGAGACTACCCAACAAGGTGAATTTTCGACAGTAATCCTATTCAAGCATTCCACATTGTGATGTGCGGCCTCAATTCTTTGTTAGTCTCCCAAGGCAGTGGCTTTTGTTCGATGCTGAAATTTGTTGAATTGAGCTAAGAAATTTACGCTCGACCCGTCTTTACAAAAACATCTGTAGAATGAAAACTACTTAACCAAATCAAATGATTTTGGTGTCATTCTTCTTCTAGATAAGTTCTCTATAACTTCATGTCATTCATTTTGGCCTAAAGTAATGCAAATGTGCAAATTGTTTGCAAAAACTCGCGTTTCCATTAATTCTAGGCCACACTGTATATAATGTGTGTGTGTGTGTGTGTGTGTTTGTGTGTGTGTGTGTGTGTGTGTGTGTGTGTGTGTGTGTGCATACTCTATGTAGTGCGGCAGTCATATTTATCAAAATGGACCTGAAAACGAGATGTGTTAGTTCTATTCATCAGCTAATGCTTGTTTAAAATCGTTGACCCCAATCAGTTTCAAAGGCGTACAGTATAGTATATATTGCGGTGGCCATGTTTTGAAATGGCAGCCAAAACGTATAGGATGTGATGGTTGTTTACACGAAAAGATGTATCCATTTAAATAATTGAACCTCAAAAACATATTTTTGTAGCAGAATCATGAAGATGCATCCATTGGTTTTAAAGATATATGAATAGAATGTAGAGTGGCAGCCATGCTTTTTTCAAAATGGCCGCTAATAAGCAGGTTGCCATGGTTTTATCCTCTCAAAAATAATTTTATTGGAATCCTTGACCCTCAAAACCTATATTTTGGTACAAGAATCACGACCACCGGACTTGTAGTTTCCAAAATACACAGCATTGCTATATCACATGGTGGCAATTTTGAAAAATGGCCGCCACGGCCGCCACAGGCAGAATCAGAGTGGCTTCCATATCAGAAATGACTTGTATTGGCATCATGTACATGTGTACCAAGTATGGTGCTTTTACCACAATGTGCATGACTCACCCTATATGTGCTCTATATCCGAAGGACTATTCAGACGTGATTCCTCGCGTCGTTCTCTTTGTCCTGATTGCGTAATACCAAGGAGCTCCTTGGTAATACTTTTGTCTTTTGTTTAAGTCTTTTGTTACGCAGATGTCTTCTCACATTCTTCTGAACCATCCAAGCCATATACTGTAATACTCGGCGAATAATTCCGTTTGGCTCAGTGAAGCAATTTTATTCATACTAAATGCATGAAGCCTTTCCAGTAGGCAATACAAACTTTGTCGGTGCTATTATAGATGGAGGGACAACTCTCTGTAAATCTAAACACACAAATCCTTGGGATTTAAAGCATTCCAGTGGGATGTAGTATTCCTCTTCACTTCCAAAGTCACGTTCGGCGCCACTCTAGCGTATAATTCGGAGACGAAGCAAGTGTTTCAGGTTTCATTGAATATTATTATTACAAGTCGTATTTCAACGCATAATTAATGACGAAATACTAGAATAAGAGAGTTTAGGATTGAATTCAACATTAAAGTTGTTATTTTCTATTTCTGTATTCCTAATAATGGGCAAATCAAAATCAACTGAAAATTAGGCTCGCTTAATAAAGATGGATATTTCTCCCCGATGAACACATTTGCGCATGTGAGTATTCTATCTTTAAATCTGACATGCTTGTATTTGATGTTTTCAATAAAGTATAAGTAATCCATTAGAGCGTGTTCCAGTGTATTTTTTCTACATTCATTGCTGTTGAAAAAAAAAAAGAAAAAAGAAAAGTAGTTTTACAGCGTATCTTCATTCTCTGCTTCTATTCAGGGAGGTGAGACACGTCACCACCCTTTTCTATTTAAAGCACACACATTCATCGCTACCAGCACCTTAACACCTAACTTAACACCTAACTTAACACCTAGGCCGATAAGACAGCTAGAGGCGCCTACCCCCGGGAAAGGTCAAGACATCACCGGCGTCGGCGGGCGGGTCCTCTCCCTGCTTTGCCGACGGGAACGGCGCATCCCTGCATTTCGGTGCAGGAGTAGGCAGGTGACATCATTTTCGAAACCCTGTCCCCTGTCCTTCCTGTGTAAATATATCACTTGTAAATATCAAAAATAAATGTGATTATTTTTTTTGTAAATAATTGAAAGTAGTGTAGGTTTTTGCAATTGAATTTAAGGGTATATTCAAATAATTATATTTTTGGAGCAAATTGCCCACCCGGCAGAGAGCTCCAGAAATCTAAAAGAACAACAACAACGCTACCAGCACATTGAAAGAGAGAGCGAACAGTAGCAGGGGAAGCCATTTCTACTCTGAGAGTGGCTATTCCTATTCTAGCCCTAAATATATTGCCCAAACCCCGCCACTTTCTAGATTATCGATCATTTTATCCACAGGGATGAATGTTTGCAGAGAAGATAATTAAAAAAAGAAGATATTTTTGCTTCCAGTCCGACAAGTGTAAAGTGTGACAACAACAAATTCTGCTGTAAATATCAAAGTGATTTTGCATGCTCTGCTTCGAGTGCTTTTGAGTGGTTACGTAAGGGGGCCGGGTTGCACCGCAGCACAGAATTACAGCACATGACAATACGTAGTCGGTAGCAATGAATTCCCTTACTGGCTTGACTTATTTGCTTTCGTATACTGCCATGCACCAACAAGACTGTCACTGTGTGGAATGAATACACTCTGTATTTACAGACCTACAACGCTGAATTCTGGAAAGACTGTGATATAGGGGTGATGATGACGTGTCTAGGTATTCTTATGCTGAATAACTAAAACATGTATTGTGTGTTGTGGTATGTTTTCTTAGCAATAGCAAAATTTGATTTAAGATAGAATATTAGCATGAGTTATAGCAAGTAACAGCAGGAGATAGCAGGAGATGGGAAATTATAGATAATAGGCGTTTTCACATCAGCCCGATAAAAATCCAAGCTCGAGATATTTTTCGCAGAAAATAGTCAGCAAAATAGCGCGCTATTTCGAAACATCGGGCTGATGTGAAAAGGCCTAATGATGCACATAAGTTCTGGATCGAGCAGTTTTATGTAGGCCTACATTTACAGTTTACGTGAGCGGCAGCGACAGGCTCACTGATATTCCGAATCCAGATCGAGCTGAGCCGAGATAGACTAATAATTCAATAAGAAACAAAATCATCCCCATAAAAAGCTGACCTGATCATGTGTATGGGTATTGAAGGAGATCGATTACGATTTCGGATGGACCAAAATCAAACTCACAATAAGAACAGAAATAAGCGTGTTAATACCCTCAAAATTACTGTTCATCACTCGACTTTTCATCGTGGATCGTGAGCCTGGAAGCATCATCATCTGCAACCGGTCTGAAGTAAGTAGGAACGAAATTTGTACGGGTACTCAGTAGTTAACCTGCTACCAGTGCTAGTTTGCGGGCATGTTTGATGTGTCTCGGGAAAGTGCGGTACTTACGTGTATTCGTCAGAGCCATAACTCAGTCGCCCGACGTAATTCAGCACAAGCAAAATAGCAATAGCCGTAACTAGGATAACTAAAATTATTTTCTTCCCCAGGCCAGAAACCATGTTTGACTGTGTTCATGTTTTCCTCCCCGGCGGTGTGATGAGTAGATAGAGCGAAAAACTGTACGCAGTTACAGGTGCAGGCTTCAACAAACGCCAGACGTGCCCCGAAATAAATGTAGACACGTCAATCGTCCACTTCCGTTGTCCTACAGTGCACATGAAAGCTAACTTCCTGGACTGTATTCGTATGCAGTGTACCCGCCGCGTACGTACGGACCAACGGTGTAGCCAGGATTTCATCTTAGGGGGGGGGGGGGGGGGGCGGTTAGTCTGCGAGGGAGCGAAGCGAGCGAGGGGGGAGGGTGTGGGAGGGGGTGTCCCCCCTCCAACTGTAAGAGCTTTTTGCATTTTTATGTTGTAAATGGTGCAATTTGACGCATGTTTTTGCGCGTTTTATCGACGTGAAACAGTCCCACTTGTTTATGGTAGCAGTTTATTTTTATGTAGATTATTATTGAACAATTTGCCTATAAAATGGTATAATTTACATACACTTCATGTATTAATTCTTTTCACTGAATATCATGAACGCGACTGAACCGAGCGAGCGGAGCGAGCGAGGGGGGAGGGGAGGCTGTGGGAGGGGGTGTCCCCCTCCCACGGTAAGAACTTTTTGCATTTTGATGTTGCAAATGGTGCAATTTGATGCATGTTTTTGCGCGTTTTATCGACGTGAAACAGTCCCACTTGTTTAAGGTATTAAAATAGCAGTATATTTTAGTGTAGATTATTATTGAAGAATTTGCCTATAAAATGGTGTAATTTAAACACACTTCTTGTATTAATTCTTTTCACTGAATCATGAACGCGACTGAACCCGGGCGAGCGGAGCGAGCGAAGGGGGAGGGGAGGGTGTGGGAGGGGTGTCCCCCTCGCACGGTAAGAACTTTTTGCATTTTGATGTCGTAAATGGTACAATTTGATGCATGTGTTTGCGCGTTTTATCGACGTTAAACAGTCCCACTTGTTTAAGGTATATAGCAGTATATTTTAGTGTAGATTATTATTGAAGAATATTCCTATAAAATAGTATAATTTAAATACACCTCTTGTATTAATTCTTTTCACTGAATATCATGAACGCGACTGAACCCGAGCGAGCGGAGCGAGCGAGGGGGAGGGAGGGTGTGGAGGGGGGTGTCCCCTCTCCCACGGTAAGAACTTTTGCATTTTGATGTTGCAATGGTGCAATTTGATGCATGTTTTGCGCGTTTTATCGACGTGAAACAGTCCACTTGTTTAAGGTAGCAGTATATTTTAGTGTGGATTATTGTTGAACAATTTGCCTATAAATGGTGTAATTTAAACACACTTCTTGTATTAATTCTTTTCACTGAATATCATGAACGCGACTGAACCGGGCGAGCGGAGCGAGCGAAGGGGGAGGGGAGGGTGTGGGAGGGGGGTGTCCCCCCTCCACGGTAAGAACTTTTTGCATTTTGATGTTGCAAATGGTGCAATTTGATGCATGTTTTTGTGCGTTTTATTGACGTGAAACAGTCCACTTGTTTAAGGTATATAACAGTATTTTTTAGTGTAGATTATTATTGAAGAATTTTCCTATAAAATGGTATAATTTAAATACACTTCTTGTATTAAGTCTTTTCATTGAATATCATGAAGGCAACTGAACCCTAGCGAGCGGAGCGAGCGAGGGGGGAGGGGAGGGTGTGGGAGGGGGGTGTCCCCCCTCCCTCGGTAAGAACTTTTTGCATTTTGATGTTGCAATGGTGCAATTTGATGCATGTTTTTGCGCGTTTTATCGACGTGAAACAGTCCCACTTGTTTAAGGTAGCAGTATATTTTAGTGTAGATTATTGTTGAACAATTTTGCCTATAAAATGGTGTAATTTAAACACACTTCTTGTATTAATTCTTTTCACTGAATATCATGAACGCGACTGAACCCGGGCGAGCGGAGCGAGCGAAGGGGGAGGGAGAGGGTGTGGTAGGGGGGTGTCCCCCTCCTACGGTAAGAACTTTTTGCATTTTGATGTTGTAAATGGTGCAATTTGATGCATATTTTTGCGCGTTTTATCGACGTGAAACAGTCCCACTTGTTTATGGTAGCAGTTTATTTTGATGTAGATTATTATTGAACAATTTGCCTATAAAATGGTATAATTTAGATACACTTCTTGTATTAATTCTTTTCACTGAATATCATGAACGCGACTGAACCCGGGCGAGCGGAGCGAGCGAAGGGGGAGGGGAGGGTGTGGGAGGGGGGTGTCCCCCCTCCCACGGTAAGAACTTTTTTGCATTTTGATGTTGTAAATGGTGCAATTTGATGCATGTTTTTTGCGCGTTTTATCGATGTGAAACAGTCCCACTTGTTTATGGAAGCAGTTTATTTTGATGTAGATTATTATTGAACAATTTGCCTATAAAATGGTATAATTAAGATACACTTCTTGTATTAATTCTTTTCACTGAATATCATGAACGCGACTGAACCCGAGCGAGCGGAGCGAGCGAGGGTGTGGTGGAGGGTGTGGGAGGGGGTGTACCCCCTCCCACGGTAAGAATTTTTTGCATTTTGATGTTGCAAATGGTGCAATTTGATGCATGTTTTTGCGCGTTTTATGGACGTGAAACAGTCCCACTTGTTTAAGGTATATAGCAGTATATTTTAGTGTAGATTATTATTGAAGAATTTGCTATAAAATGGTATCATTTAAATACACTTCTTGTATTAAGTCTTTTCATTGAATATCATGAAGGCGACTGAACCCTCGCGAGCGGAGCGAGCGAGGGAGAGGGGAGGGTGTGGGAGGGGGGTGTTCCCCCTCCCTCGGTAAGAACTTTTTGCATTTTGATGTTGCAAATGATGCAATTTGATGCATGTTTTTGCGCGTTTTATCGACGTGAAACAGTCCCACTTGTTTAAGGTAGCAGTATATTTTAGTGTAGATTATTGAACAATTTGCCTATAAAATAGTGTAATTTAAACACACTTCTTGTATTAATTCTTTTCACTGAATCATGAACGCGACTGAACCCGGGCGAGCGGAGCGAGCGAAGGGGGAGGGGAGGGTGTGGGAGGGGTGTCCCCCCTCGCACGGTAAGAACTTTTTGCATTTTGATGTTGCAAATTGTGCAATTTGATGCATGTTTTTGTGCGTTTTATTGACGTGAAACAGTCCCACTTGTTTAAGGTATATAACAGTATTTTTTAGTGTAGATTATTATTGAAGAATTTTCCTATAAAATGGTATAATTTAAATACACTTCTTGTATTAAGTCTTTTCATTGAATATCATGAAGGCAACTGAACCCTAGCGAGCGGAGCGAGCGAGGGGGAGAGGGAGGGTGTGGGAGGGGGGTGTCCCCCCTCCCTCGGTAAGAACTTTTTGCATTTTGATGTTGCAATGGTGCAATTTGATGCATGTTTTTGCGCGTTTTATCGACGTGAAACAGTCCCACTTGTTTAAGGTAGCAGTATATTTTAGTGTAGATTATTGTTGAACAATTTGCCTATAAAATGGTGTAATTTAAACACACTTCTTGTATTAATTCTTTTCACTGAATATCATGAACGCGACTGAACCCGGGCGAGCGGAGCGAGCGAAGGGGGAGGGGAGGGTGTGGTAGGGGGGTGTCCCTCTCCTACGGTAAGAACTTTTTGCATTTTGATGTTGTAAATGGTGCAATTTGATGCATATTTTTGCGCGTTTTATCGACGTGAAACAGTCCCACTTGTTTATGGTAGCAGTTTATTTTGATGTAGATTAATTATTGAACAATTTGCCTATAAAATGGTATAATTTAGATACACTTCTTGTATTAATTCTTTTCACTGAATATCATGAACGCGACTGAACCCGGGCGAGCGGAGCGAGCGAAGGGGAGGGGGAGGGTGTGGGAGGGGGGTGTCCCCCCTCCCACGGTAAGAACTTTTTGCATTTTGATGTTGTAAATGGTGCAATTTGATGCATGTTTTTGCGCGTTTTATCGATGTGAAACAGTCCCACTTGTTTATGGAAGCAGTTTATTTTGATGTAGATTATTATTGAACAATTTGCCTATAAAATGGTATAATTAAGATACACTTCTTGTATTAATTCTTTTCACTGAATATCATGAACGCGACTGAACCCGAGCGAGCGGAGCGAGCGAGGGTGTGGTGGAGGGTGTGGGAGGGGGTGTACCCCCTCCCACGGTAAGAACTTTTTGCATTTTGATGTTGCAAATGGTGCAATTTGATGCATGTTTTTGCGCGTTTTATGGACGTGAAACAGTCCCACTTGTTTAAGGTATATAGCAGTATATTTTAGTGTAGATTATTATTGAAGAATTTGCCTATAAAATGGTATAATTTAAATACACTTCTTGTATTAAGTCTTTTCATTGAATATCATGAAGGCCACTGAACCCTAGCGAGCGGAGCGAGCGAGGGGAGAGGGGAGGGTGTGGGAGGGGGGTGTTCCCCCTCCCTCGGTAAGAACTTTTTGCATTTTGATGTTGCAATGATGCAATTTGATGCATGTTTTTGCGCGTTTTATCGACGTGAAACAGTCCCACTTGTTTAAGGTAGCAGTATATTTTAGTGTAGATTATTGAACAATTTGCCTATAAAATAGTGTAATTTAAACACACTTCTTGTATTAATTCTTTTCACTGAATCATGAACGCGACTGAACCCGAGCGAGCGGAGCGAGCGAGGGTGTGGTGGAGGGTGTGGGAGGGGAAGTACCCCCTCCCACGGTAAGAACTTTTTGCATTTTGATGTTGCAAATGGTGCAATTTGATGCATGTTTTTGCGCGTTTTATGGACGTGAAACAGTCCCACTTGTTTAAGGTATATGGCAGTATATTTTAGTGTAGATTATTATTGAAGAATTTGCCTATAAAATGGTATAATTTAAATACACTTCTTGTATTAAGTCTTTTCGTTGAATATCATGAAGGCGACTGAACCCTAGCGAGCGGAGCGAGCGAGGGGAGAGGGGAGGGTGTGGGAGGGGGGTGTTCCCCCTCCCTCGGTAAGAACTTTTTGCATTTTGATGTTGCAATGATGCAATTTGATGCATGTTTTTGCGCGTTTTATCGTCGACGTGAAACAGTCCCACTTGTTTAAGGTAGCAGTATATTTTAGTGTAGATTATTGAACAATTTGCCTATAAAATAGTGTAATTTAAACACACTTCTTGTATTAATTCTTTTCACTGAATCATGAACGCGACTGAACCCGAGCGAGCGGAGCGAGCGAGGGTGTGGTGGAGGGTGTGGGAGGGGAAGTACCCCCTCCCACGGTAAGAACTTTTTGCATTTTGATGTTGCAAATGGTGCAATTTGATGCATGTTTTTGCGCGTTTTATGGACGTGAAACAGTCCCACTTGTTTAAGGTATATGGCAGTATATTTTAGTGTAGATTATTATTGAAGAATTTGCCTATAAAATGGTATAATTTAAATACACTTCTTGTATTAAGTCTTTTCGTTGAATATCATGAAGGCGACTGAACCCTAGCGAGCGGAGCGAGCGAGGGGAGAGGGGAGGGTGTGGGAGGGGGGTGTTCCCCCTCCCTCGGTAAGAACTTTTTGCATTTTGATGTTGCAATGATGCAATTTGATGCATGTTTTTGCGCGTTTTATCGACATGAAACAGTCCCACTTGTTTAAGGTAGCAGTATATTTTGGTGTAGATTATTGAACAATTTGCCTATAAAATAGTGTAATTTAAACACACTTCTTCTATTAATTCTTTCACTGAATATCATGAACACGACTGAACCCGGGCGAGCGGGGCGAGCGAGGGGGGAGGGGAGGGTGTGGGAGGGGGGTGTCCCCCCTTCCCATGGTAAGAACTTTTTGCATTTTGATATTGCAAATGGTGCAATTTGATGCATGTTTTTGCGCATTTTATCGACGTGAAACAGTCCCACTTGTTTAAGGTAGCAGTATATTTTAGTGTAGATTATTATGGAACAATTTGCTTATAAAATGGTATAATTTAAATACACTTCTTGTATTAAGTCTTTTCATTGAATATCATGAAGGCTGTCTTTTCAGCAATCAAGCAGAAAAGGCATGCACACGAGGGTGTAGATAGGGGCATATCCCCTGCCACACGAAGGTGATTTTGCGTTTTCAGACCTGAAATTCAGCGATCTGGTGCAAATTTTTGGTGCAATACTTTTTTCATCGAAGTGTTAAAATCACGGAATTTAGCTCTTATTCCGAATGTGCACCATCTGTGTGTATGTATAAAGTCTAGTGAGGTAGAGCTTAGGGGAAGGGGGATTCCCCCTCCCGCTCGCGGAGCTTTTGCGTTTTTAGAATTGAAATAAAGCGATCTGGATATAGCCACAGTCTACTTCTATGCATGGCGGGGGGGGGGGGGGGGTGGGGGGCAAGCAGGGAGAAGGCGTGGGCGAGTGTTATCTCCACCCTTCCCTTCCGATGGAGCTTTTGCCTTTTTAAGGTTGAAATTGAGATATCTCGTATACGCATATTTGATGGAATCAACATTTGGGAAATCACCAAAAAAAAAAAAAAATGGGGGGGGGGACTGAGGGAGGAAAGGGTCGATTAAAAGGGGAAATTCCCCTTATACATGATGAGGGAACCTTGAGTTTTCGGAATACAAGTGATAAGTCTTGTGCACTCAGAATTATTCATAATTTTGTGTAAATCTAAAAAGTGTCCTTAGCTAGGGAAAGAGGCACAGAGGGGGAGGGTTTACCCCCTCCCAAGCACAAGAGATTTTGCGTATTTTGAATTGAAATTCAACGATCTGGTGCACACTTTGAGTGAAATATTTTAAAAAAAATCTTATTTGATGAAAGGTTGGAAAGGAGACCCGCTTCATGTGCATGCAAACAGTATACACGCATTTTTTTTCCGCCTCCCAAATCCCCGGTCCAAATCTTAGGGGGGGGGGGGGGGGGCGACCGCCCCCATCGCCCCCCCCCCCCCCTGGCTACGCCAGTGGTACTACGGACGTACGTTGATGGTGTCTGTATGTACACTGTATTACACAAGATCACCCCTCCTGAATACAGTCCAGTCAAACCTGCCACCTTCCCCTCATTTCAGGGGGAACTCGAAACGCTAGGCTCCACCTAATTTGCCAACTCCTCCGCTGATTAGCTTATCGACATGCCAATCAGGCTGTATGTTGTTGTTTTGTTGTTGTTGTTGTTTTTATGCCTCCGCCACGAAGTGGTGCCGGAGGCATTATGTTTTCGGGTTGTCCGTCCGTCCGTCCGTCCGTCCGTCCTTCCGTCCGTCCGTCCGTCCGTCCGTCCGTCCTTCCGTCCGTCCGTAATGAATTTTGTGGACAAGGTAACTATCAAAACCTGTTGAGGTATCCTAATGAAACTTGGCATGTATGTGTATTAGGGGGTGAAGTTGTGCCTATCAACTTTTGGGTGCACACGCTCAAGGTCAAAAGTCAAAAGGTCAAGGTCAAATACATAAAATTTCACTATTTCCACCATATCTATGCAATGCCTGAAGATATTTTCTTGAAACTTAGTGTATACATGTATTACCCAATCTAAATTCTCTGGTGAAAGTTTGAGTCATGAGGTCAAAGGTCAAAAGGTCAAGTAAAAGTATTAAAACTTCTTTTTTTCTCTGTAAATTGGAAAATTGTTCAAGGTATCTTCATGGGACATAGTATATACATGTACTGACTGGCAGTGATTATCTAGAGAATGTAGGGTTCATGGGGTCAAAGGTCAGGGGTCAAAGGTCAAGTGCAACACTTCAAAATTTTACTATTTCCCTCATGTTCATGCAATGCCAGCAGGATTATTATTTTTTTTTTTACACTTGGTGTATGCATGTGTAACCTAACAGAAATTCTCTGGAGAGTTTTTTTTTTCTTTTTTTTTTGCCTCAAAGGTCAAAAGGTCAAAGATCAAGTGAAAGTGCTGAACTAACTTTTTCCTCCATATCTCGGAAGTGGCTCAATTTATCGTGGAACTTACTGCATATTTATGCATGTTCTACCTGAACGTGATTATCTTATGAATTTTAGGGTCAAAGGCCAGATGAACATGGTAACAATTTACTATTCAGTACAGAAATTGCACTTTTTCTCCATACCTGTACCATGAAAATTACTGAATGCATAAATGTATGAATGGGTTAAAGTCCTTAAATCCCCAAATACATGCTCTCCTATTCATCCAATTAAACCAAGGTCAAGGAAGGTGAACATTCAACACATTTGTGACAAACTTGTCATTTCATTATTTTGCCAGTTTTGTGAAAATGTAATCACACATTGTCCACATGATCTAGACCTATTAGGAGAATCATGCATTATGGCGGAGGCATACCAGTCGCCATAGCGACATTTCTAGTTGTATTTGAGGCGCGTCATTCAAATATGAATATTTACGCCTTTATCTTTATAATATGATTATTTTACATATAATTGATGTAAAACAAAATAATACCTTTTTACAATCATTTTTATGCGCGCTATGTGTCTGCTGTTATACGGTTGGGGCAAATAAGTTCTGGTGCATGCTGATGGCAAACTCTGATCAGCCCGGCTCGTTACATTGAGCAGGCTTCTCGGTCGCGCACACAGACCTAGATCCCTCATTTGCCGCACTCAGGACCCTCTGCCCAACGCATATGGTGCACAAGCAGACTCCCGAATGCGATATCTAAACATCAAAAATAATAACATTATTTCCTATATACTTTCCATTAAATAAAACATATAATTAACAAATAATTCAAAATTTTTCTTTATGTAATAAGCAAACATCCGGTTGTGCAGTGTGCAAATCTAAATTAAACAAAACTCAAAAGATAATTATCTGTATAACTCTATAAGACTTATATAAGTCTTTTGGAAAACCTTCTTGTTCTCTTCACATATAAAATTAATGCCCTCAAATGATCAACAATTTTTTGTGGATAATACTTTTCCTATATCCCGTTGATCTTTGCCTCCAATGTCTGTGATTAACATGGCTCTCTCTATCAAATATTTCGGACAATCATATAAAAAATGACTTAAATTTTCCTTTTCTGGGCAATGGGGGCAGTTTCATGCAAATTTAATTTCCACTTGTCATAATTCAGTCCAATATTACCCATACGGACTTGATGAATAAGGATTTGTTCTTTCCTGTTTTTTAATCTGCATTCATATTTCCCACATACATACTTCTGTACTTCTTTTAAAGGGGACTGTGTTTCTTCCCATCTTTTTTGCCACTTCATATTTAAATGACTACTCAAAACACATTTAACTTCCATCTTATTGAGTCCATTATTGATTCCGATATGTTTCTCTTGTAGGGCTGTTTTTGCCGCTTTATCTGCTGTCTCATTGCCCGTGATGCCACAGTGGCCGGGCACCCATTCAAAATGTACTATCATACCCCTGAACAGCAGGTGCATCGAAAGAACGTGTATTTCTTTCACAAAAGCATCCTCGAATTTACATGTTTCAAGGGCCCGGAGAGCATTTAAACTGTCAGTAAAAATAACTAATCCTGTATACACATTACTAAGTTGTCTCAACCAGGTTAATGCCATAAGAATTGCAGCAAGTTCCGACCTATATGATGACGTGAAATCCTGCAGTCTTTTCGATTCAATATATTTGTAATAGGGTGCGAAAAAAGCAGCTCCCACTATGCCTGTTTGACTTCTGGATCCGTCCGCGTATACATGCAAGAAGTGACTCCACTTCTTTTGTGTAATTTCTAAACTCATTTGATTTTGGAACTGTGGATTATCTGACTTCGATATTAACCCACTTAACTCAGTTGAGACATTCACTTTTGGGATATGCCAAAGTGGGATAGTTAAAGGAGTTACCGGCTCAACAGGCATATCGAGGTAAACTTCTTCTTTCATCTGCTTTATCCTGTTTCCAAAGGAGTTACTAGAACAAGATTTGTTATCATAAAATCTATATTGCCAACAGTCCCCTACATCTTCCAGCAAGGGGTGGTCGGGAGTTGTTTCAATTCTCTTGATATACCTTGCACTCAGCAATTTTCTCCGCATATGTTAGGGCATCTCTCCTGACTCTGTTTGGAGAGTTCTCAGGGAGGTTCCGACTTTGCTACCCAAACATATTGTCAGAGCCTGATATTACTGAATTGAGTATATTTTTGACAAAATCAGATGCCGAGTCATATGCTTCACATGCATAATCCAATAAAGAAAGAATAATAATAAAAGAAAGTATAATAGGACTTTGGGGTTAGGCCTAACTGGAATATCCCTGAGCATCAGGTTGAACAAAATGGGGCTCAAAGGGCTTCCTTGGGGTAATCCGTTAACCATCTCCATTGTTTCAGATAGTGCATTGCCACACGCACCTGAAAGGTGCGCTTTGACAGCATGTTTGCTATAAAATGTAGCAAATTCCCGCGAATGTTTGCCTTCCACAGTTTGACCAGGACGGCTTCGGGCCACAGTCTATCATAATATCCTTTAAATAGATCAATAAATACTGCGACTGTCTTAATACTCACTTTCAAATTTCTCTGTATTTCATTTTCCAGGTGATTATCCACACAGCTTCTGCCTTTACGGAATCCACTCTGTATCGGAGATAATAAATCATTCTTTTCCACCAAGAAGTTTATCCTCTCTTTAACCATAATTTCCATAATTTTCATAATATATCCTTATAATTCTCATCATTTTCCTCTTTCCTGCCTACACTACCGAAATATTTTCCTAAAACATGTGCTTTGCATTTATCGTTGATGATAATGTCCTCTTCGGAGTGTAAAGCAGGCATGTTTTTTTTTTGTTTCACAGGTATTCCGTTTAATAGCCTCTTTATTGTTTGCCATACCTTTGAAACTGAGGAGAAGCGATTTAGTTTCGCACTAAAGGACTGCCAGTAGTCGTGTTTGGCTTTCCGGATAGTCCTCTGGGCTTCTGCTTTCCTTTGTATGAATTCGTTTTGCAAAGCCTTTGACCATCGTCTCCTTAACTTTCTCTGTATTTTGTTTCTCTGTTTTATTTTGTCCGTACAATCCTTCGTCCACCATGAGACAGGGTTGCGCTTTGTGTCTTTTGGGCGGTAGCTTGATATTCCTAATATTTTGATTAAGCGTACCATAAATTCTTCAAATAACGTTGTTGGAGAGGCGTCTTTCTCAAATGTGTCAACACAACCAACAGTTAACTGACCATTACATAAAGAGGCAAATTTCTTCCCTTTAATCTTTCTGAAAGATTGGTTTTCGCCTCCTGTGTTGATTTCACGTAAATGAAAAGGATTTGCGCTAATGTATAACTGCGTGCACACTACATAATGATCACTTCCAAGTGATTCTGTTAACACTTGCCACATGCATTTACCGGCCAGGGTTGCCGATGTGATAGACAGATCTAAACAAGATGTCTTGCCGGTGTGACTATCCAGTCTTGTTCCAGAACCATCATTTAAAACAACTAAGTTATTACACATCATAAACTTTTCAAGTAATTTACCGTTGAGATCTGTTCGTAAACTACCCCATAATACATTATGAGAATTAAAATCACCGACTATTAATACTTTCGATACATCTCTCACCTTCGAAAGTAACATATTCAGACTATCATCATTCAATTTCTTGCAAGGATTATAATAATTCACTACCGACAACACATAATCGTCCAAATATAATATATCAATCAGTTGCATCTCTATTTCTTCGTAAATTCGAACCTCCTCAAAACTTACTGAGTCATGAACGTATATAGTTACCCCTCCACCACGTTGTCCATTTTTTCTGTTTCTTGACAGTGTGGTGTATTGGGGAATATTAAGGTGATTCGTAACCCCCAAAATGCCTCCTACTGCTGCAAACTTTGATTTCTTTTTCATCTTATAGATGCAATTTAAAAAGAAAAATACAGCACTTTTTTATTGAGTATCGTAAAAAAAGGTTTTTTCCTGTTGCCATGGCAGCGAGTATTATCCAATCAGGATTCAGCTGTCAATAATTCAATAACTTAAGCCCATAATTTCAAAAAGCTCAATAAGCATGCCCTTCCTTCTGCATAAGTGACGACATTATGTGAAGGATATTTTGAAGCATTCTCAAGTTACAGCAAAACTTGTAAGCAAAGGCATAATAAACGGCTATTGAAAGAAAGATATAATTTTCGAATTGTAAAATGCATGAAAAAGTTGCATCCGTCGTACTTTCAACACAAATTTGACTTCAAAGTATAGGCAGATGTATATGTTTTTTAATAATGTATGGACACAAATTTCCCTTAAAAATATAGGTTAATACAGAGAGCAAAGCCAATATTCTATTGTTAGCTCTTTGGAGTATTTACAGAGCGATGGCTATTCAAAACAATCCTGGAAAAGAGCAAATGAAAGCAATTGATTGTTTATGTTCTTAAAGGAAGTTTAAAAAATGCCGATAAATTCCTTTCTAAGGAAGGAATATACACGCGGCTTTATTATCCATCAAAAAATTGAACATACTTTTGTGTTCGATAGCTATTGTAAAAAAAATATAGAATAAAATGAAAACTCATGATATGTAAACTTGTATCAAAACGTGCAGTAATGAATTAAGGCTAAGGAGAGAATGAGGGAAAAATCTTGGGTGTCTTTTCTCTTTTATCCAGGCGAACTTACAGTGTAGACGTAGGTACTTTAAGATCAGATCTACAATGGGTGATGTGCATGAAAGGCAAAAGAAACAAACCTGTCTAAAATCCAGATATTTTAGGGGGTTACCAATCGCCCGTAGGCATCCGGTTACCATGGTAACCATGCACAATATTAGACTTTACAATGTATCCCATTGTATTGCTGACATCCCTAGCAACATGCACATAATAGTTTGAAGGCGTTTTGACGAATTATTCGTGAAAAAAATGCAAAAACTATGATAATTTTGTCATTTTCAGTGCCCCAATAGCGACAAACGTTACCGACCTTAGTCTTAATTTCTAGTCGTTTTTATTTCGTCTTCATTTCTCTGAGTTGCAGCTTGTGTATTGTGCGGAAGCCCATTGTATGGCGCTAAGCCGAGTGAGGGCGCATACCCAGTGATTGCCACAAAAAATGGTTCGGGCGACACAATCACTAGGTATGCGCTCTCACTCGGCTTGCCTCAACTCGGAGATATAAAGACAAAATAAAAACGTCTGGAAACTACACTACACCGACCCCAGCTTAGCGTGAAAAGTTAGTTTGCAGGCAAAAACCCTTGTTTGTCGCAGAAAAAGTCTGTGTGCGCTAAGACTACTACACACACCACTAGCATTGGCGCCTGTAGCAGTGCTAGTGGTACGTGTAGTAGTCTTAGCGTACGCAGACTCTTTCTCGAAGAATAAGGTCTTGTCGCAACTAAAGTGGCCTTTTAAATTTTATTGATACCACAATTTGGAATCACATACTACCTAGGGGTGTTCCAGAGGGTCCAACCGACCACCCCATGCAGTCAAACCTTTTCTGTGGGGTGGGTTGAACGAAGTCATATTTTCTGGGTCCCTGCGCCTGGACTAATCATAGCTAGTGTCGCTGTCTGCCCCCTTGGGGTCAAAAGCTCCTTTGGGGTCTACAGCTCTATCGTATTCTCGTGAGGCGGCAGCCACCGCCATGGTTTCACAAGACGCCAATTGGCGGGAAAGTTGAGTTATATCTATATTGGTGCGAAGTGCGAAATTCCGGATGTTTGCTTACCTTAAAACTGTTCGACGGCGTGCTTCGAGAAAGACGTATATTCCATATGCCTCAACTATGGCCCAAAATGTGTAAAGTGAGTCCAAAATATCAAAATATCAAAATTATCCAAATAGCAGAGATTCCAAGTTCGGAGCTAGAGGTGGACACGTCCGGCGTCCGTGACCACCGCTGACCAGAAGACTGTTGTTGTTGTTGTTGTTGTTGTTATTTTGATTTTTTGGCGTGTATCATTCATTTATGAATATTTACGCCTAATGCCTGTTAAAATTTATGCAAATATCTTTATAATTATTATTGTTCATCATTAATTCAAAATTTTCCGCTGCATTATTGCTGCAATTGTGGAGATTTAATAAACAGACTGTCACCCACCCATCATTGGCCGTTTTTGTGTATTTTCTGGCCAGCCCGGTTCGTCGTGAACAGGCTTCTCAGCTTGCGCATGCGCGCGTGCAAGCCTAGGCCCCTCCAATACCGGCCAAGACTGGGATGATGTCTGTTAATGTCAATGTCCTCCTTTTCCGATTGAATTACTGAAACCAAAAAAACAAAATATAATAATTTTGAAACCATTATAACATAAAAAACCAAAGCAGACATTCTGGGCTTCTGGTGAGGTGCAGATGATCATTATATGCTTCTTACGTACATTTTTGTTTTACATACAAACATACACACACTTGCACTTACACAATATAAAATACATACGTACATAATGTCATCTTCAACAATTTATTGTATATAGTAATTATAGGAAGGAGAATCTCTGTGTCCTTCTTACGAAGGCCACCAATGCTTTTTGGTTTGAATATTCTGATGAATTTAAAAGTCTCAAATGGCAAATGTTCTTTACTTCCTTACAATCTGTTTCAGCTAACAAGATTGTCCTTTCTATTATAAATCTAGGGCATTCGATTAGAAAATGTTTCGTGGTTTCTGATACTCCACATCTTTCACATAGCCCGGTATCATGCTTCTGCAATAAAAAAAAAGATTATAATTTAAGCCAATATTATCCATTCTTAAACAGTGCAAAATTGTCTCACTGTTTTTTTGCTTTAATACACATTTGAATGTCACTGATACATAATTTTGTATGTTTTTTAGGGGGGAGATTGTTTCTTCCCATCTTTTTTGCCATTTTTTCATACAATACAATCGAATAATACTATTTGACTCACTCTTGTTTATTTGGTTTTGAACTTCTACTTGATTGTGTGTTAAGGCTTGTTTAGCCGCTCTATCTACCACCTCATTTGGATGGATCTCGCAGTGACCTGGGATCCACTCGAAATATACCTGAGTTCCTTCATGGCGTAGATTTGTATACAACATCAATATTTCGTAGATGATCTGTTCTTCCCGATCATTTTTTATTGCTTGCATAGCACTAAGAGAATCGGAGAATATCACTGCTCCCGTATGCAAACATGGCAGTTGGTTTAGCCAGTGTAGAGTGAGCACAATAGCTATTAATTCAGCTCTGTATGAAGAAGTATCGTCTTGGAGTCTCTTAGATTCTACGTGATTATAATGTGGGACATAAAAAGCCGCAGCTACTTTTCCTTTGTCTGGAGACTTGGAACCGTCCGTGTATATATGGAGATAATTCGCCCATTTTTGATTAATCAGTTCAAAACTTCGCTGTCTTTGATACAAAATATGATCACTCTTTGAAATATAATCAGTTAACTCCGTGGATACTACCGCCGTTTCATAGTGCCAACAACGGCATTGGAGTTGTCATAAATAGGTGTTCTACGTTATAATTCAAATCTTCGGACAAATTCAATACTCTCTGTGCGAAAGGTTCTCTTGTGTTTTTACCTTTATGAACATTGAATTGCCAGCAATCTTCCAACTGTTCTGCGAGAGGGTGATTCGGGATACTAACAAACACGTTTTTTTAATCTTACACTAAACATTTCACGACGTAAATCTAAAGGCATTTCCCCTAACTCTACCTGTAAGGTTCTGAGAGAGGTTCCCTTTTTTGCCCTAGCACAGACTAACAGAGACTGATACTGAATGGAATTCAAAACATTCTTTACGTTTGTTGATGCGGAGTCGTATGCCTCACAAGCATGATCCATGAGGGAACGTATAATGGCTCTATACACCTGTAAAATTTCTTGAACCTGGGTGCAAATATGAGAATAAGTTATACATTACAATATGCTGATTTTTTTCTTGCATCTCTGGGCTATATCATCTATATAAGGTTTCCAAGTTAGTCTACTATCAAATATGGCACCTAAGTATTTGTGTTCTTTCTGAGGGGTGAGTTTGTTTCCATCAAGCGTTATCTCAAGGTGCTCTTCTCTATTTGAGCGAGAAAACAACATTGGAACAGTTTTCTCATATGATTATGTTTAAACCCCATGATGAAAACCAATCATTCAGCGTATTCAAATATTCTTGGACATATTTGCTGGATTCTCTCAAATCACTTCCAGGTTTCCAAATTACACAGTCGTCTGCATATAACAGACTGTGCACAGTGGGTGAAGTGGGGATATCATGAAGCATTACATTAAACAACACTGGACTGAGTGGACTACCCTGTGGAAGACCATGACTGATTTCCTTCGCGGGAGATAACTGATCTCCTACACGTACCTGAAATGTACGATGTAACAATAAATTACGTAAGTAAAGAAGTATGTTACCCCTCAGTCCAAGTTTACTCAGTTTGAATAAAAGTCCTTTGACCCACAGGGAATCAAAAGCCTTTTCTAAATCTATAAATACTGCTATTGTCTTTATTCCTGTTTCTAAATTCTTCTGTATATCATTTTCCAGGTGAACAGTGTTATCTACTACACAGCGTCCCTTTCTGAATCCATTCTATATTGGAGGCAAAAAAGTATACTTTTCTAAATAAAACTGGAGTCGCTTTTTTACCATACTTTCCATTGTTTTCATAAAACACGATGTTAAAGCAATAGGGCGGTATGAAAGTGTTTTTGTCGGGTCTTTGTTTTGCTTCAAAATTGGAATCAGCACTGAGTGCTTACACGGTGCTGGAATTTCACCGGTCACCCATATTTTGTTCATTATAGAAAGCATCATGTCTTTGCCTATTTTTGGAAGGTTCTTATATACCTGATATCCTATCTGATCTTCCCCAGGTGTTGTAGAAGATTTCATCTGCAGGGCCTTCTCTAATTCCTTCATTTGGAAATTTTCATTGATTGAAAGCATTATATGACCTGTTTCCTTAAAAGGGAGGCTGTTAATTTCTTCATCAATGTCTCTATCCGTTCTATTATGAGTATTGTTTCTCCCCATGGAAATAAAACTTTTTGAAAATTCATCTGCCTTTTCTTCATCTTTGATTATGAATCTGTCATTTATGATCAAAACAGGAAGCTTATTAGATCTTTTCACAAAACGAGGTGCGGTTAGTTTTTATTCAAGGCAGCGAAGGGAATATCCAAAGGTTATGATGTCCACAGCGCTTAGTCTAATATTCAAGACGGCGAAGGGAATATCCAAAGCTTATAATACAGTATTATATCCTTTTATCTAAAAACAGCAACAACAAAAAAGCTATTCCTCGTAAATTTTACCGTATTTTTCAATTATTTATCATTTTCCGGTGAAAACGCTACAGTGAAAACGCTAATACCACGCCAATGCCGCTTTATTTCCATCCAACAATGAAAGATAATGCAAAAACAATGTACCGGTACACTACAATACATTATAATAAATAATGTTGTAAATGAACAGAGTGATTTTTGTTTAAAACTGATGTATTTGTTGAAAGGGTAGTATGAAAACAGTATAGATAATCCCTTTTATTAGGAACTTTAGATAGTGATAACCGTACATTGTTCTAGATAAAGACTAAGCGCACCGCGTGACAGCTGTGGACATCATAACCCTTTGGATATTCCCTTCGCTGCCTTGAATAAAGACTAAGCGCGTCGCGTTTACAACAGAACACCTGTTGTAAACAGAACACCTGTTGTAAACCTGTTGTAAACGCGACATTGGTCAAGCTGTGGTCACGGACGCCGGACGTGTCCACCTCTAGCTCCGAACTTGGAATCTCTGTTATTTGGATAATTTTGATATTTTGATATTTTGGACTCACTTTGCATGTTTTTGGGCCATAGTTGAGGCATATGGAATATACGTCTTTCTAGAAGCACGCCGTCGAACAGTTTTAAGGTAAGCAAACATCCGGAATTTCGCACTTCGCACCAATATAGATATAACTCAACTTTCCCGCCAATTGGCGTCTTGTGAAACCATGGCGGTGGCTGCCGCCTCACGAGAATACGATAGAGCTGTAGACCCCAAACGGGCTTTTGACCCCAAGGGGACAGACAGCGACACTAGCTATGATAAGGTTCATGAAGAAGATTACAGAGTTGTTTCAGGCTTTTCGTAAGAAACGAAAGTACAGAGAAGGCTCAAGTACGGTGGAAGAGATGTGCACCAGAAGGGACTCTATGTCAAATTCCACAGATTCCGAAACGGACTATGACAATTACGAAAGAGTCTTTCGTACGCCAAAAGCAAATCCTCCAGATCTGAAAGTGTTTATCACCCCCATCGAGCGTTCCAAATCTCTTCGCAACATAAGTTTACTGGTAATTGCCAAATCAATCCAAAATGTGTCAGGAAGCCCGCCAGAATTCATGAAAAGTATGAACGCAGGAATCTTAGTTAAATGCCGCAACGAAAAACAACTCAGACAAATTTCCGATATTCAGCAAATCGGTAATGTCCCGGTCAAAACACAAAAGCATCAGAGCGCCAAAGGAGTTATCTCAGGGGTACCCATAGAAATGGGAGAGGAAGAGATCAAGTCAGAACTAAAAAGACAAAAAGTGATTAATGTAAAGAGAATAACAAGAAAAACCTACAACCAGGAAAAGAAAGATACTTTCTACACCCCAACACGCAGTGTCATTTTAACATTTGACTCAAAACAAATCCCTGAAGAGGTAATTCTCTGCTTTCAATCATTTAATGTAAAACAGTGGATTCCACCTCTTGTAAGATGCTTTAAGTGTCAGCGTCACGGTCATACGGCAGCCAACTGCCGTTCAAAGACCCGATGTGTCAGATGTGGGGAATCTCACTCTTTTGAGGAATGTCCCAGAAAAGAAAATCCCAAATGTGTTAACTGTGGCGACGACCACTCGGCGGCTTACAATGGATGTAAGATGATAAAGAGAGCGAAAGAAATACAAAAGCTAAAGACGGTACATAGTTTGTCATACGCCGAGGCCGCAAGAACGTATCGGGCAAAAGAAGAACAAACAAAAGAAAAGACACAGAAAACTCCTCTTCCCAATCGAGTGAGCTACGCCTCAGCGGCAACCATGGCAACCAATAGTGGCGATCTGCCGGTAGCCGGTGCCGAAGGGTTGGCAAGAACAAAACCACAGAAACAAACGGCGCCACGCATTCTCCCATCTCTCCCTTCCAGTACTGTAAGCCAAGCTGTTGAAACTATCAGCAATCTGATGATGGGAACAGACAGAAAAACAGATACAAATAAGGGTAATGTAGTGGATAGCCAAACATCGAACTCAACTACTGACAAAACTGAACAAAAAGGAAATCCACCTGGAAGTAACTTTCTTGTGAATGCTTCAAACGAGGAAATAATTTCCTTTGTGGTCAAAATTGTTCTAATTTTCGTAAGTGAACAAACGGAACCAGAGATACTCGCACTCATTCGTTCTCTTGTGGAACAGGTATTGATCGAAAGATCAAAATGCAGCAGTTAAACAGAAACCTTTTCATGACTGCGCTGGTCATTCTCCAGTGGAACGCCCAAGGGATGAATGCTCATGGAGGGGAATTGATTAGATATATAAATTCTGAACATGTAGGAGTAATTCATTTGATATGTATACAAGAATCTTGGTTTGCGGAAAATACTGAGTTAAATATTCCCCAATACACCACACTGTCAAGAAACAGAAAAAATGGACAACGTGGTGGAGGGGTAACTATATACGTTCATGACTCAGTAAGTTTTGAGGAGGTTCGAATTTACGAAGAAAGAGAGATGCAACTGATTGATATATTATATTTGGACGATTATGTGTTGTCGGTAGTGAATTATTATAATCCTTGCAAGAAATTGAATGATGATACTCTGAATATGTTACTTTCGAAGGTGAGAGATGTATCGAAAGTATTAATAGTCGGTGATTTTAATTCTCATAATGTATTATGGGGTAGTTTACGAACAGATCTCAACGGTAAATTACTTGAAAAGTTTATGATGTGTAATAACTTAGTTGTTTTAAATGATGGTTCTGGAACAAGACTGGATAGTCACACCGGCAAGACATCTTGTTTAGATCTGTCTATCACATCGGCAACCCTGGCCGGTAAATGCATGTGGCAAGTGTTAACAGAATCACTTGGAAGTGATCATTATGTAGTGTGCACTCAGTTATACATTAGCGCAAATCCTTTTCATTTACGTGAAATCAACACAGGAGGCGAAAACCAATCTTTCAGAAAGATTAACTGGAAGAAATTTGCCTCCTTATGTAATGGTCAGTTAACTGTTGATTGTGTTGACAAATTCGAGAAAGACGCCTCTTCAACAACGTTGTTTGAAGAATTTATGGTACGCTTAACCAAAATATTAGGAATATCAAGCTACCGCCCAAAAGACACAAAGCGCAACCCTGTCCCATGGTGGACGAAGGATTGTACGGACAAAATAAAACAGAGAAACAAAACACAGAGAAAGTTAAGGAGACAATGGTCAAAGGCTTTGCAAAACGAATTCATACAAAGGAAAGCAGAAGCCCAGAGGACCATCCGTAAAGCCAAACACGACTACTGGCAGTCCTTCAGTGCGAAACTAAATCGCTTCTCCTCAGTTTCAAAGGTATGGCAAACAATAAAGAGGTTAAACGGAATACCTGTGAAACAAAAAAAAAACATGCCTGCTTTACACTCCGAAGAGGACATTATCATCAACGATAAATGCAAAGCACATGTTTTAGGAAAATATTTCGGTAGTGTAGGCGGGAAAGAGGAAAATGATGAGAATTATAAGGATATATGTGAAGTTTGGGGATCGGTGAGGACAGATTCTGACAGCAATCGTGAATTAGTTTATAATGAACCTTTTCAGTTCCGGGAATTAGAGAGAGCGCTTAGTTCAAGAAAAGGCACAACGCCTGGATTGGATGGAATAGGATATGAGGTTTATTGCAACATGCCCATACATTCTAAAGAACTTTTACTATTAATTTACAATCGAATTTGGGAAACTGGTCTTATACCACAAGCATGCAAATATTCAATTTTGATCCCAATCCTGAAAGCAAATAAACCCCCACAGAATTGAGTTCTTACCGACCAATTACATTATTACCCTGTTTTATGAAAATTGTGGAAATTATGGTTAAAGAGAGGATAAACTTCTTGGTGGAAAAGAATGATTTATTATCTCCGATACAGAGTGGATTCCGTAAAGGCAGAAGCTGTGTGGATAATATAATTCACCTGGAAAATGAAATACAGAAAAATTTGAAAGTGAGTATTAAAACAGTCGCAGTATTTATTGATCTAGTTAAAGCATATGATAGACTGTGGCCCGAAGCCGTCCTGGTCAAACTGTGGAAGGCAAACATTCGAGGGAATTTGCTACATTTTATAGCAAACATTCTGTCAAAGCGCACCTTTCAGGTGCGTGTGGGCAATGCACTATCTGAAACAATGGAGATGGTTAACGGATTACCCCAAGGAAGCCCTTTGAGCCCCATTTTGTTCAACCTGATGCTCAGGGATATTCCAGTTGGGCCTAACCCCAAAGTCCTATTATACGCCGACGATTGCGTAATATGGCAATCAGGTAACGACATCACCGATGTTGTGTTATGCTTACAAGGATACTTGAATATACTTAACGAGTGGTTCAAAAGATGGGGCATGCTCATCTCATCCCCCAAAACAGTACCAATACTGTTTTCAAGGTCCAACAAAGAAGAACCCATTTTACTCTATCTAGACAAACAACCACTTATTCAGAGAAAAGAACACCGATATCTCGGAGTTATTTTAGACAAGAGGCTAACGTGGAAATCTCATATACAAGACTTAGCATGTAGAAGTAAAAAGAACATAAATATAATTAAATGTTTGGCATATGTAAAATGGAGTGGTGGAATAAAGGATTTGATAACAGTATATAAATCCCTTATTCTTTCTTTATTGGATTATGCATGTGAAGCATATGACTCGGCATCTGATTTTGTCAAAAATATACTCAATTCAGTCCAATATCAGGCTCTGACAATATGTTTGGGTAGCAAAGTCGGAACCTCCCTGAGAACTCTCCAAACAGAGTCAGGAGAGATGCCCTTAGATATGCGGAGAAAATTGCTGAGTGCAAGGTATATCAAGAGAATTGAAACAACTCCCGACCACCCCTTGCTGGAAGACGTAGGGGACTGTTGGCAATATAGATTTTATGATAACAAAACTTGTTCAAGTAACTCCTTTGGAAACAGGATAAAGCAGATGAAAGAGGAAGTCTACCTCGATATGCCTGTTGAGCCGGTAACTCCTTTAACTATCCCACTTTGGCATATCCCAAAAGTGAATGTCTCAACTGAGTTAAGTGGATTAATATCGAAGTCAGATAATCCATTGTTTCAAAATCAAATGAGTTTAGAATTACACAAAAGAAGTGGAGTCAATACTTGCATGTATACACGGACGGATCCAGAAGTCAAACAGGCATAGTGGGAGCTGCTTTTTTCGCACCCTATTACAAATACAGTGAATCGAAAAGACTGCAGGATTTCACGTCATCATATAGGTCGGAACTTGCTGCAATTTTTATGGCATTAACCTGGTTGAGACAACTTAGTAATGTGTATACAGGAGTAGTAATTTTTACTGACAGTTTAAGTGCTCTCCGGGCCCTTGAAACATATAAATTCGAAGATGCTTTTGTGAAAGAAATACACGTTCTTTCGATGCACCTGCTGTTCAGGGGTATGATAGTACACTTTGAATGGGTGCCCGGCCACTGTGGCATCACGGGCGATGAGACAGTAGATAAAGCGGCAAAAACAGCCCTACAAGAGAAACATATCGGAATCAATAATGGACTCAATAAGATGGAAGTTATATGTGTTTTGAGTAGTTATTTTAATAAGAAGTGGCAAAAAAGATGGGAAGAAACACAGTCCCTTTAAAAGAAGTACAGAAGTATGTAAGTGCAAAATATGAATGCAGATTAAAAAACAGGAAAGAACAAATACTTATTCATCAAGTCCGTATGGGTAATATTGGACTGAATTATGATAAGTGGAAAGTAAATTTGCATGAAACAGGCAACTGCCCCTATTGCCCCGAAAAATATTTGATAGAGAGAGCCATGTTGATCGCAGACATTGGAGGCAAAGATCAACGGGATATCAGAAAAGTATTATCCACAAAAAATGTTGATCATTTGAGGGCATTAATCTCATATGTGAAGAGAACAAGAAGGTTTTTTCATAAGACTAATATAAGTCTTATAGAGTTATACAGATAATTATCCTTTGAGTTTTATTTAATTTAGATTTGCACACTGCAAAACCGGATGTTTGCTTATTACATAATGAAAAAAAATTAATTATTTGTAAATTATATGTTTATTTAATGGAAAGTATATATGAAATAATATTATAATTTTGATGTTTATATATCGCATTCGGGAGTCTGCTTGTGCACCATATATGCGTTGGGCAGAGGGTCCTGAGTGCGACAAATGAGGGATCTAGGTCTGTGTGCGCGACCGAGAAGCCTGCTCAATGTAACGAGCCGGGCTGATCAGAGTTTGCCATCAGCATGCACCAGAACTTATTTGTCCCAACCGTATAACAGCAGACACATAGCGCGCATAAAAATGATAGTAAAAAGTTATAATTTTTTGTTGATTTATTATATGTGAAATAATTATATTATAAAGATAAAGGCGTAAATATTCATATTTGAATGACGCGCCTCAAATACAAAAACAACAACAACAACAACAACAGAACACCTGTGGACATACAGAAGACGGTGCTCTTCTTTGTATAGCGGTTAGTTTCGATTCAGAAGTATAGGGATATAAAAACGAGATCAAATTGGTTAAAAATTCATTTATTATGACTAAGCTACTCATTTGGAAATGCTATCATAGCTTGATAAACATATCTATGTCCAACAAACAAAATGACACCAAAAAGGTTTTGCCACCTCAGGTGGTACCAATAACCCATTTTTCGGGTCTCGGCCCATGGACTAACAATGTCAACCTACCGCACACACGCATCTCATAGTTATGCAGTTCTGTTTAAATTTTAAGTAGTACAGATTGCAGTTCTGTTAAAATGTTATGTAATAGAGATCTACGATTGTCGGACACCGGGAAATTTTCTCCAGTTATGTTCCAAGTCGCGCGAGGTTTATGAGAGATACAGTGTACGTGTAAGTTGTCGACAGTGATCAATTTCATCATTTGTTATTCACTTGTGAGTTATACACCTGGACAAGTTATGCACCTGGACGCTGCTAATGCTACATGGATTTGATTGAACCATACTGTTCGTGATATCTGACTCAATGTTTCGTGGAATTTGAAGACAAAACAGAATGTCAGCCAACCGGAGAGTACATGAGCACGATGTGCCGAAAACACGTTCGCTGAGCACCCGGGGGCTTGACCAGTCGTCAGGGGTAAAGGAAGGTACCACTGGTCAGCCGACCGAGACATTGCCCATTGAACAGTCTGATAGACTTGACACAGAAATTGTGGCTGGGATAAACATAGGATAACACCCAGGCAAAACGAGCAAGACGCCAACGCGACATCATCATCGAGGCGAAAATCTGAGAAGGTCATCCTGGTCAAATTTGCGACGCACAACATCAAGCAACAAATTTACCCGGTGAGGTCGAAACTGAAGGGGTCGACGATTTTCATCAACGAAGACCTGACAGCACCTCGCGCTCAGCTTCTCTACTTGACACGGACGCATCCGTCGGTCGTCTGGACATGGACACAAGATGGTAGAATATACGCATTGACAGGAGACCAAAGCCGGAGACGAAAGGTGGTGATACAGAACCAACGGGACCTCGATAGACTGAACTGAGCACGATAATAGTAAGGTACCACCATTAATTGACACTAGAATTACAATATGTCTATCCGCTTTCCATGTGTTACGTGTAAAAGACCAGTTCGTGTTAATCAAAACCCTCTACTTTGTGTTTCATGTAATAATTGGTGTCATTTTAAGTGCAGTAAAGCAAGCCTAAGTATTTTTAACTCTACAGATGACTGGGTATGTGAGTACTGTTTATTACTTTAGCTACCGTTTGCATCTGATACATATGATGACCAAACATCTGATTTGGAAACTCAAAGAAATGAATTTCTATGCTCACCTGAAATCTGTAATACGTGAAAACAAAAACTGGAATTTGATTTGGATAAAGATGTATGTGAACTTTCAATCCTTAAAGGTTTCAAGTTCTCACACTTGAATTGTTTGTCTTTATGGAAAAATATTGAAGAGATACGTATTTTGTGCAAGAAAGCTGAATTTGACATTTTCATCCTCAGTGAAACCTATTTGAATGATGACATTGATGATTCAGAATTAAATGTAGATGTTTACAATCTGATAAGGAAAGACAGAGGTAGTAAAGGTGGAGGTGTGGCAGCTTAGGTAAAAGAAGGAATAAATTATAGAGTGAGAACTGATTTTGAGTTTGATCTGGAGTTGATTGTTATAGAAGTAAATGCACAAATGGTGAAGCCATTTTTTGTTATAGTATGGTATAGGCCACCCAATGCAAGACTACATGGATGTAGATGTATTTCAAGAATTTGAGAGATTTCTTGGTGAAGTAGATGATATGGGCATTGATTTTGTTATTCTTGGTTACTTGAACTGCGATATGTCACAACACTGTACATCTTGGCAAACAAAACACCTGCGTGAGTTGTTGACCTCTTTCAATTTCCAACAGATAGTCAATACTCCCACAAGGGAAACTATCTGTACATCGTCTATAACTCTTTATGTGCCATGGTGGAAACCCCCTGTGTGCCACGTTATTCTGAGACACGAAGATAGTCATGCTTAGAGAAAGAATTCTGTTTTTCCAATCTGTATAACTTCTTCCAATTTCTGTTAAGCTGGACGTAATAGTGAGCAAAGTTAAAGAGGAATGCCAAACTTTGCTTCCATATACAATGTATAACAATTCTATTTTCAATTTTTCTTTTGAATTACCAGTTGCTACATTACTGTAAAGGAATAACTTTTGCACATAATAGTGACAGAAACTTAAAGTGTACATGCAAAATCTAGTTGGGAACACCGCTTGATAGTCATTCACCACATAGAATGCAAGCCGTATGTGAGAGGAACAAAAGCGCGAGAAACGCTTTGATTGTACCGCGGGATTAGCGATTTATCGATCGGTTTTGGCGGCTTTGTTTGTTGAGCAGAATATGCGAAGTTGGCACACCGTCGACTGAGTCTGACGTGCGAACGTGGCCCTTTAAGAGATAATTGATCTTATCGTAACTAACAGGGCCGAAAAAATTCACTATACAAATGTTATACCAATATCTCTGAGTGACCACTACCTTGTATATTGCACTTGGGATACAAAAAACAAGAACCATAAACAAAATTTACATAGATATAAGGTGTCCCGAAATGCTGGTAAATGCAATATTGAAGAATATACTGAAGCGATTTCTAAGGTACAATGGGACCATGTGGAAACATACCATAATGTTATTGAGGCATATGATGAATTTGAAAGAAAGTTATTAAGTGTGATGAATGCATTTGTACCGCTTAAAAAAAAAAGAGTAAAGAAAAAAGAATCCCCTTGGATAACAGAAGAAATTTTATGTTTAATGCGTCAAAGAGATAGACAAAAACTTATTTCTAAATCATCTAAAACTCAAAGTGAGTCGAAGTTTAATATACAAGAAGCTTAGAAATGAGGTTCTATGAAATGTCGTCAGGTGAAGAAAAAAATATATAAGTAATGTTATTTATTCCAGCAATGGTAACTCAAATGATGCTTGGAAATCTTTAAAGCTTATCACTCCTGCAAAGAATACTTTCAAGCAAATAGAATACATTGTGAATAATAACACACAGGTAAGGGTAAAACTGACATGTCAAATTGTTTTAATGCATATTATACAAAAATAGGAGATGCGATTTGCATGAGCCATGATCAAAAAACAGAGGAAGAGATTGCAAAATATGTACCGAAAAGGAGTCCCATGTTCTCATTTGAAGATGTAACTGAAGAAGACATTGTGAAAGTGGGTGAAAGTATGTCAATGAAAAACTCATATGGAATGGACACTATACCAATAACATTGATAAAGCCTGCTATACGTATAATTGCAAAACCACTGCGGTATATATTTAATCTTTCTTTGAATTGTGGTTGCATTCCAGAACAATGGAAGGTGTCAAAAGTTACACCAGTGTATAAAAGTGGTAGTCGAAGTGAGATGGGTAATTACATATCCGTTTTGTCTGCTATTACAAAAGTAGTCGAAAAGCTCATCTTTAATCAGTTGTATGATTATTTGCATAGGAATGATATTATTAACCCAAATCAATCAGGCTTCAGACCTGCCCATTCCACTATGACTGCTTTACTTTGTGTCACAGAAGAAATGCTTCGTAGCTTAGATAAGGGTGAAATGGTTGGAATGGTCTCCATTGACCTCAAAAAGGCATTCGACACTGTCAATCATGCGAAACTTCTTCATAAGTTATCTCTCCTTGGATTGAATAGTAATGCATGTAAATGGTTTGGTAATTATCTCCGTGATTGTGTTCAATATACTACTATTGACGGGTCCGTATCCGAGCCTAGGTATGTAACATGTGGAATCCCACAGGGCTCTACGTTAGGGCCCGTGTTATTCAATGTATACATCAACGGTTTGCCTGATTGCATTAAGGAATGTAAGGTCCATTTATTTATACGCTGACGATACATGTCTTTATTTACCTGGCAAAGATCTCGGTCAAATACAAAGAGGTCTCAATAAAGACTTGACGTGCTTGTCACAATGGTTGGAAGTAAACTCACTTGCTATGAATGTGAAAAAGTGTGAAGCGATGTTAATAGGTTCCAGAAAGAGGATTAGGAACAAGGTATTGAGAGTCAGCATTGAGGAATCTGAGGTTCCCTCTGTTACTTATTGTAAATACTTAGGAGTTTATCTTGACCAACATCTTGATTGGAGCCAACAGGTGGATAAGGTGATAAAAAGCACAGTGAAAAGTGTTTATTTATTGAAAAGAATATGATTTGTATAACTGAAAAAAACTGCTCTTGTATTTTACAAGTCCATTATTCAGAGCAAATTCGATTATTGCAGCGTTGTATGGGGTAATTTGCGAAAAACGGATTCTGAAAAACTGCAAATCATTCAAAATAGAGTTTTGAAAACTGTCCTTTTGGTTGAACCAAGATACTCTACCTAAGCAATCTACAATTGTTTGTCATTAGATACTTTGGAATAAAGGAAAGTATAAACAATTACTACATGTTATGTATAACATTTCTAATGGAATGCTTCCAGAATATGTATTGCAATATTTTGAAGAATATGTAACAAATTATTTTCTGAGAAACAGTATGAAAAAAATTATATTGTATAAGGTAAAAACAGAAGTTGGAAAAAGAACTCTTTCCTTTAGAGGAGTCAAGAGTTGGAATCAGTTAGCCTATGACTTGAAAAGTAAGCTCTCTCTCACCAGTTTCAAACGAGTTCTTGATATATCTCTGCTGTAGCCTAATCAACTGCCCAGGATTTTTGTTTCTCTCTTTCTTTATATGATATTGTTGAAATAACATGTTACCGTAGGTATTTGCTCCGTTTTCCTTTTTGTACAGGAATTTCTTAATGTATCGTTGTTGTTTTTTTGTTACCTGACACTTGTTCCTTTCTTTATTATTGTATATGCAGTTTGTATGTATTTCTGCTATTTTTATGTTGTTCACGGATTTCCAGAAGAACAGCTTTGCTGAAGCAAATTGCCGTGATTAAATAAAATAAACTGAAACGGAAACTGAAACTGAAGTTTAAACACTCTCCTAAAATTTCTCGCTTTGTTGCTTTTTTCTTTCTTTATAGTGATTCTTTTACCGACTGTAAGAATGTTCACGGCTCCGTTTCATTTGTTTGAGCTTGCGTGTGCTGTTCACATTAATGGAGTCGTTGTCACCCTGTGTCTCTGTATATGCAGCCTACTACATGGGGATAAAGAACCCTCCGATTCATGTTATATGAACAGTCATGTATTACATGTATGTCCCCTTAATTTATCCAGTTTAGTTTTATACCCACTATATATGATTCTGATTACCACACAATAATCAAGGAATATAGTTTCTATTGGTACATTCGATTTCTTTTTTTTGCATATGCATGACTACCTTTTTCTGTGTTTGCTACTGTTTACTCAAAGAACGTTAACGGTGTATTGTCCTTTTTGTCCCCTATTTTGAAAATTTATCTGATTTGAGACTAGCAATGTTCAATTCTCATGTTACGACACGATTTGATACATATGTACATGTATGTATGTATGTTGTCTTTCTGTCCTTCTTTCTCTGTCCTCTTCCTTGTGTTTGTCCTCTCACACCTATCTTCCTTTTCAGAATTCTATGTTTATGTGTATTTGCCTACTCGCTGTACTATCCGCGAAACCGGAATTGTTTGTGCTTCACCTACATGTTTGTTAAAATATTTCATCTTTCAACCCCGGCAGTTGATATGCTTTTATCTTAGATTGTATGCTCCTCCTTATGGCTAGTCAACTCAATGCAGCGTTTGATTCCCTTAATGATGATGAACTCTATGATTTGTTTAGACGCCCCCTACAGAATTAAGTCGGATAAATTCACGTTCTTCTGCTGTTTTTGATAACCTCATTGCCAATAATGTTAATTTGTCTTCGAAAGATTTATATGATGATTTCGATTTTGAATATGATTCCTCTCATATTTCTTCAAAGTATGTTACAGTTTATCAATTCACAGATTTTGTCAAAAGTTTTTTTCAGAAAGTATATTTTCTATGTTACATTTGAACATCAGGAGTATAGATAAGCATTTTGATGATTTACAGATAAATTTAGGTAACCAAATGAAAAAAACAAATTTCTGTAATAGGTTTAACTGACACATGGTTATCTTCTGATATTAACCCTATGCATTAAATGGTTGTGAGTAAATTGTTTAATAATAGAGTGAATAGGACGGGCGGTGGGGTTTCTTTGTATTTATCACGGAAATTTGAGTTTACTGGTTGTCATGAATTAGAAATAATGAATGATGTTATAGAGTCTTTGTTTGTGGAAATTTCCATTCCGCAAAGTAAAAACATTATTGTTGGTATTGTTTATAGACCCCCAAGTTCTAATCCTAAAGATTTTTTGAGTTGTATTATAAATCTATTAAAAAATCCCCTTTGGTTGATAACAATATTTTTATAATGGGTGATTTTGATATTGATTTGATAAAAAAATATGATAATACGTCACAAGAACTTCTTGAAATATTTTTTGTCAGCCTCATTTTTGCCATTGATTTCGAAACCCACACGCGTTACAAATCATTCCGCCATCCTTCTTGATAATATTTTCACGAATGTTTTGCAAATGTTGAACTCTTCTATAATTTTATCCGATACGACCAATCATTTCCCTATTATAGCATGTTTTGATCTCGGGTATTCGGTTAATAAGTTTGGTTTTTCCCCAACCAGACGTAGAGCTACACCAGAAAATTTGGCTAGCCTTGGTGCTAGCTTAGATAGGGCTGATTGGTCTAGTGTTTATGATAGTGATGATGTTTATATCATTTAATAATTTTTCAGGGATAATTAATAATCATTTCGATGAATGTATACCTAAATTAACAGAAAAGTTAGTTAATTATAAATCATCCCCCAGATTTCCATGGATATCAAAATCTATTCTTCGTTCAATTAATAGGAAAAATAGGTTATATCATAAATTCAAAATGAAAAAAAAACCCTGAGAAGTCAAAAGAAAAATACACTTCCTATAGAAATACTTTAACTAAGATTATGCGGTTGGAAAAGAGGAAATATTATATGTTTCAGTCAGAAAAATATAGACATGATATGAGGAATACATGGAAGGTTTTGAACCAGGCCATGAATATATCAAAAAAGAAATCAAATATTACAAAAATAAGATATGATAACAAAATATATATGAAGATCCAAGTGATATAGCTAATATTCTTAATTCTTTTTTTTAATGATTGGGGAGAATTTGGCAAAAAGGGTACCACAGTCAAATACGCTTTTTTCAACATGTTTAGGTCAATCTAATTCAAGTTCTATTTTTTTTTATCCAACTACAAAATATGAAATTATTGATATTGTTACCGCAATTAATGACAAGTGAAGTGCTGGTTACGATGACATAAGTAATTTCATATTAAAGGGAATTATATTTTCAATCGCTGATCCACTTTCCCGTAATAGATCTATATCATGTGGTGTTTTTCCTGGTTTTATGAAAACAGCTTAGGTTTTCCCTTTATTAAAAAAAGGGAACGGTTCTGATATGAGTAATTACAGGCCCATTTCTTTGCTTTCATCTTTATCTAAAATTTTGGAAAAATTGATTTTTAAAAGAACAATTAATTTTTTAACTTTTCATGTTTTTACAAATTCTGAATTTGGATTTCGTCAAAAACACAGTACCATTCATGCCCTTTTGAAGTTTATCGACCACGCAGCGCATACTATTGATAATCATTCACATCTTATTGGTATATTCCTGGACTTCTCCAAGGCCTTCGATACAATAAATCATGAAATTTTACTTTACAAGCTGTCTCATTATGGAATAAGGGGGAAGGCCTTGAAGTGGTTCTGGAGCTACCTGCAAAACCGCAAACAATACGTATTTCTGAACGAGAACGTTTCAAGTCTCGAATTTATTAAGTGTGGCGTCCCACAGGGTAGCTTATTAGGACCTTTACTTTTTATTATCTATATCAATGATTTTTGCAGATCATCCGACGTGTTGTCATTCATACTTTTTGCTGATGATTCAAATATTTTCTTTTCACATCAAAATCCAGATAAACTCGTGCACATTGTTAATTTCGAATTGAAAAAGTGACCCAGTGGATAAGACCTAATAAATTATCTCTTAATCTTTTAAAAACTAAATATATGCTATTTAGCAATTCTATAGAAGCTTTACGTAAAGAGATTATTTTTGATGACACTCAATTAGAACGCGTATCTCATATAACATTCCTTGGGATTACAGTAGACGATAAACTTTCATGGAGGCCACATATTATTAACATTAGTACAATAATTTCACGTAATATTAGTATCACTAATAGATTTAAGTTTCATATTCCATTGTCTTCTTTGCTGACGTTGCATTTCTCTTTAATCTTACCTTATCTTAATTACGGTCTTTTAGCATGGGGTAGCGCTTATCAAACTTTATTAGATAGACTACTGTTATTACAAAAAAGGGCACTTCGTGTTATTTGTTTCCACGTTTCCATACAGATCCATTATTCACTAAATATAAGATTTTAAAAATTAAAGATTTGCATTTTTTTCAACTTTGACAGTTTATGTTTAATTTCAACGCAAATGCACTTCCCTGTATATTCAATTCAATGTTTACAAGGAATCAATTTTTCCATAATTATCCCACCAGGCAATCTACTGAGTTTCATTTACCCCTTTTGAGAACATTATTGGCTCAGAATACATTAATATACACAGGCCCTAGATTCTGGAATTCATTAAGTTGCGAAATGAAAAAATTCTCCTTCTTTGTATTCTTTTAAGCGGAAGTTGAAATCCTTTCTGTTAAACCCTCTCTGATGTTTCGTTTTTATTAACCAAGTCCCAACAGCCACAGGGTTCATCATCCAACCATCAATCAATTAATCTCTGAATTCATTATAATAAAAATAGCCATCATAATCTTTGTACGGCTGTATGCAGCCATCAGCTGTTTGAAGCACCTCTTCAATTCCCTCTTCAATATCCTCTTTCGTTTCCTTGATCAGCGTGTAGGCATTCTCTTTCTTTCTTCCTTCCTTCCTTCCTTCCATTTTTCCATCTATTCTGTCTAGTCGTGTGATGTTGCTGTGTGTCTCCTATTTTGTTCCGTCTTGTCTTAAATTATACTTGTGCTAAGCATATGCAAATAAGTATTTCATGAGATTTTTCTTGAGTGGTTCACAATCTACAAGCTTGATTTTTAGTGGACCTCTCAGTTCTTTTTTTCCCAAATGAAACATAACCTTGTATTATTTTGCAAGTAAACATGCATATATATGTAACTTTATTATTGTATCATTTGATATCATTTGCAAGTTGTATGTATACGATTGTGACATGATTGCTAATTTATACTGTGTTATGTTCTGTTGGAAAAAGGAGAAGAATGAAATAAAATGAAATGAAATGAAAAGAAATGAAATGAAATGCTTCCCACGCCATCGGTGTTTTTCACGATTTTTCGAAGGCGTTTGATACCATTGACCATTATGTATTGCTTTATAAGTTAAGCCATTACGGTATCCGTGGGAGAGCTTTAGAGTGGTTTTAAGAATACGCAGCCTGTACGCCCGACCTACGTATATGTACGCAACTTTACGCCCGCTATACGCAAAATACTCTACTTCGATACGCGCTTCCTACGCAACCATACGTAACTTTACGCCGGGACTACGCCAGTCCTGCGCGTATCACTATAATTATTTTTCATGAGTACGTAGCTAATTTCGGCGTAGTCGCTACGCAGCTCTAAGCAACGGTCCACTCATCAAGCTGATGGGACCCCTAAAAGAAAGAAAGAAAGACAGGAAAAATAAGATTGACAACTTCGGGGGCCCGTTTCATAAGACTTGTCATCGGTAACAAGTTGTCATAGATGTGACAAGCCACTGAAATCCTTGTATCTGATTGGCTGAGAACGAATTTGTCATAGAAATGTGGCAGTTGTCACTGATGACAAGTTTTATGAAACGGGCCCCTGGTCGTGCGATTTTTTGTTGGTTTTGTGATGCACTGTTACATGACATTATGTTCATAATGTTTTATTGTTCATCAAAGCTGGATAACATGCATCATTCTATATTGTTCGGTAAAAATTTGACTGAAATCGGATGAAAAATAAGGAAGTTAAAAAAAATGACATTTTGAAGTTTTGCTAATTTCGGCAAAAAAGTTCTTCTACAGTGAATATTAATATGCAGATGAGTGAGCTAATCATGTCACATCCTCTCAATATTCCATTGATCGTGTACAAAATAAATGGCGAAAATTCAATGTTTCTGTCATTAGCTGTGTTCAGACGAAGGCAGTTTTGGTCGGAGTAACTTCGGAGGAAGGGTCGGAGGAAGCTTGATCGGAGGAAGGTCGGAGGAAGGTCAGAGGAGAGGTCGGAGTAGTGCCCGTCTGAACAAGGTCGTGGTAACTTCCTCTGGTCCGGGGAACTTACCACGACCTCTTCCTCCGACCAGTATACTCCTGAGTTTTCTCAGGAGTATCTCGCTACCACGACTAGCCGGTCGGAGTAAATTGCCCGTGCGGACAAACCCTCGGAGTATCTACGACCTTACATACCTAATGACCTAGGTAAAACTTCTGGGGTCAAATCGCAACGTTGACATTTGGCGAGTACACGTGGGCGTGCAGTACAATTCTAACCTAGCCGATCGCGACGAAGAAGCTAGCGCTCAGAAATGCTCATCAACAAGAATGGAGAAGACAAATGCCGCTGGTAAAAAACAATCGTATGGTCGTATGCGCGGCGCTACCACTTCCGGAAGTTACACCGACCTTCCACGGTGATCCCCGCGAAGGCCGTGATAAATTGGTCGGAGTTTCTTCCCACGACCGTCGTGTGGACACAGGGTCGTGGTAAGATATGTATCAATTAGAATTTTAATTGTTGCGCCATAAAATTTTACTCCGACTAGAAATACAGCTGAACATGGCTATAGAAGACTGTAACATGATGTTATTCCAGGTTGCATAACTTCAGAATTGAGCGATCAGTTAGATATACGAGGATTTGAGCCTCGGGCATAATTGCGTTTGAATGACAAACTAGAAATTTCATAATTTTATGAACAAACTATATGAGGGGATGGCATGCTGACTTTGCCATTTGCATATTCATATTGACTGTTCAAGAACTGTTTCCTGAAAAAATAGCGGAACTTCAAAATGTCATAATCTATCATAACTTCCTTATTTTTCATCCGATTTCGATCAAAATTATACCGTTGAACCAGGGAGGTGGAAAAAACTTCTAATATTTTACTCTTTGTTATCAGACTAACTTATATTTGGACTGTATTTCCCCTTTGAGATTTTAATTAAGAATTAAGGAATATGCAAGTGGTCCTTTCAACTACGTGGTGGGGGTACGAGACGGGTAATCACTTCACAAGTATCCGTAGCGAGAGTTCAAGAATATTGACTAAATTCCATAAGAATGACATTTATCCTTTGCATCATATCATCGCAGTCTTTAATATTACAGACAATAACTTCTAATAGAAAAAAGATTCTAGTTGATATTGAAAATAATCGACCGAAGGCATGATTTTCATGACATTTTGGTTAAGGGCCCCTACCAACTAATGAGAGCGATGTGAGGTGACGACAGCACTACCTCTTCCATTGCGAGTATATACAGTGAAAGCACGTGAACAGTTACAACTTCACAACTTTCTTTAATATCTAAGTATCTCAAGTGTTTCTTTTTTATCAACCTTTTGCTAATCTTGTCTAATGTATAAGAGTAAAAGCTTGAGCAGTATATGCGACCTTGCTCGTAAAGAATGTCGCCGACAAAGGAGGTGACGTCAAGGTTGTTATTGGTGTCAAGTTTTGTTTTGTTTTTGTTTTTTTGTGAGCTGGCTGGGTAGGTACAATGGCCGCGGTCCGGGCATACGCCTATCATTCGCTGAATATAAGACGGCGTCATAAAAAAGGAGGCACTTACTTCTCCTTTGAGGTTACAGACACAATTATGGGAGGCATGGATGTGAAATATCTTCAAAAGAGCAAGTCGAGGGGCTAAAAAGGGGGATTTTGTTGGTTATACAAAACTAGACGACTATTTGCCCAGAACATAACTTCGAAAACATGAACCGAATTGTGCTACCAAACGCTCTTGGTTTACAAATTATTTCAGTTCAAAAAAGGAGTTAAGAAAGTTGGGCAGATCTTCAAAGGTTCTCCTACTGATCTGCTGTGATTCTTGCTGCTGGCTTCACTGGTCTTGTGTAATGACCCTCTGTTGCTGTTTTTGTTTTTGTTTTTGTTTTTGGTGGTTTTTTGGCAATCACTACAGGAAGAAGCCCTTTGGTTAAAGACTAGGTTGAATAAGGCGTTAGCGACATTAGATTGCATAGCGGGGCTCCGGGGTACGAATGAAGTAAATTCCCGTAAGCAGCTTTCCGAAACTCCACCCTAGTTCTATTACCTTCCATCAAAGCACATTGGCTCTAACGACGATCTTCGTTTTGAATAATAGTCGTTATTCAGACACAGAAAATTAGGCACAAACTAAGAGAAATAGAATGATTGAAAGGTATCGTACGACACTTAGGTATTGTTTGATTCATGGGAATGAGTTCTGTTTCATGTTGATTTCGTTAGAACAAAGAACCCCTCTTTCAATATGACCTCTTTTTCTTCCTTTGTTCGTTTTGTCACATTCAGTGCTTCATGTTGCCTTGCGAATCTCACATAACACAAACACACACACACGCGCACACACACACACACACACACACACACACACATACTACTCTTCGTGGTGAGTGTGAACACATGTCCGGGTCCCATACGGCATGCGCTTTAACGTTATGCTCGGCGTAGTCTAACATGCAACGTATTCTAGCCATTTTTCCCTTCTTCCATTTCCCACCTGCCCAGTGGATGGAGCAATTCCGAAGAGCTGCTGGCCAGAAATAATATGGCTAAAATTACGTTGCATGCTAGACTATCGAATGTTTGGAGCCGCTTCAAGATGAAACTTGCAGATGAAGAAAAGGTTTCACCCTAAATCACCAGAGAAATCAGTTATACCAATATATCTGTTCTCATAATGAGCAAATCGAAATAAAAATGAAAAAATGATGTCCTTATCAAACCCTTTTTTCCCATTAAGCGCATATTTGTATTTGAACCTTTAAATGAAGTGTTTCGTGAAAGCATGTTCCAGTGTGCTTTTCTAGTTTATGCTATTAAGAGTGTATTTTTGTGTATACTGAATTTCACTTTTGTCATTTAACTCTTTATGTGCCATGGTGGAAATCCCCTGCATGCCACATTATTCTGAGACACCAACGCAGCTATGCTTTGAGATAACATTCTAATAATAATATTGCTGCATTCACTCAATCTATATACAAGTATCTATGAAGGTGGACTTGTCCTTTAAATTCCTGGTCCCTGGGAAGACTTCGGCTGTTACGTTCTCATTCAATGACGATGAAACACATTAATTTTTCATGAGCTTTGAGAGACTGAGAACGTTGGAACAAAGGCTGATTTGTGGATGATGTTGTCTGCCAATTGTTTTTTAGATCGAGTGAAATGGATTTTCCTGATGTTTCTAACTTTATCCTTATGCTCGTCTCTTCCTATGCCGAATTGTCTGCCTGTCTCCCCAATGTATGTAGCTGAACAATCATTGCAGGGAATCTCATATGCGACTTCCGCTATGTCGTCCATTTTCCGTCTGTCCTTTGGGTGGACCAGTAAAGGCTTCTGATGGTTTTAAGTGACTAGACAGCAGTGGAGACTTCAAACTCCTTGAAGACTCGATGAAGGGCTCGAGTAGTTCCTCTAATGTAGGAGAGAACTGCAAGGCCAATCTTCTCTGTGGATCTCTGTCGTTTGGGATTTTGGATTTAGCTGACATTTTCTTGAAAACAGCTAGCACAATGCAGGGGCGGATCCAGGAATTCTGTAAAGGGGGGGGGGGCGTGACTAATATTTCTGGTGCCACTTCCGGGTTTCATTTCATTGTTTTTCTTTTTATTTCTTTTGTTTTTTACGAAAAATAAAGGGGGGGGGCGTGCGCCGGTTGCGCCCCCCTCTGGATCCGCCACTGCAATGAACAGAGACTCAGACCAATATATTTTCTCACACGATCTCATTCCGTCACATCCAGCGTCATACCGCCATCTACGACGCAGTCTGACGATTTTTTTTTCAATGATATTTTATTGATTTCATGCAAATCAATCATAAATCAACCCATTCTGGGTGTAACATGAACATAAAAACGGTACAAATGCCATTCAAAAGACAAATCCATTACCAACTTATACTGCCAATCATCTCCCTTCAACATAACAACTCGATTATAAATCAATCCTACTGACCATTTCTCCACGAGTAAGTATTGACATGTACAAAAAAATATATATATATGTATATATATATATATATATATATATATATATATATATCTTTGACTATGGTATACTTATACTGCCAATAATCTCTCTTCAACATAACAACTCGATTATAAATCGAGTATATAAGGGTATATATATATATATATATATATATATAAGGTATATACATAAAAAAGCAACAAAAATACGTTATACAAAGCTAGAATGAAATACACACACAAGTCACTAATATATATATATATATATATATATATATATATATGTATGAAGGGTTTCTTTGCAAAAACCGATGTCCATTTTTCAAGATTTTTAAGCACGATCTCAGTCATAAAGTACAAAATAATACCTTTTAAATGATATATTGGTCACTACATATAAAGGTATATTTTTGAAGTTATGGTCAAAAGAAGCAAAATTTTTCTTATTATTCTCTTTATTTTTCTTGACATTTAATCGCAAATATCTCCATTTGGCAAATATGGACTTATCGGTTTTTGCAAACAAACTCTTCATATATATTAGTGACTTGTGTTGGGGCATTCATGAACGTTTGACAAACATTTGATGATATCAAGAATTTAGTTGATTAATTATGGACCTTGTCACAAGAACTGTAAAGTCCTTTTGTTTTGCTCATACACAAAATGTAATTTATAAAGTTCAATTTATTCAATGTATATAAGTATATTATTTTCAACCTTCATTTCACATGTATTCATATTAAAAGTCCCCATACCCGATATTACTACTGAAGATTTTGTAATTAAGAATGGAAAAGGGATATCAATATTTATAAACTGGGTATTGCTACAGTAGTACTTTGAATGTTTCATTATCTAAATATTAAAATCTTCCTTAAACTTCATTCTTACCGGTCCGAAACTGTAACACTGACACAAAATATCGGATGTTTATCGGAGACATTTTAAATCGCTTTTGTTCAAGATTGAGTATACGTGATAAATACCTTGTTTCACTTTATACTAAGTCTGAAATGCAGTTGTGTATTTATGTAATTTTAACGGGTTGGTGCTTGTCGTCAACTTGGTCTGCTGCCTTTATAGGTGATAGTCTTGTCTTTTGTCTGTTTGCAGTGCAATAATACTTTATGATGTCTGTTTTTTCTGATCGATTTGTAATAAATTAGTTTTGAATCGAATTGAACTGAATTGAATGTGTGTGTGTGTGTACATTGATAAAGAATGTTTGTGTTGGTGTCAGTACAGAAAAGATGACGAAGTAGAGTATATTGTATTATAGTAATGCATTTCAGTCCAGCGGTGTTACCTATTCAAACCAAGCTTTCATTCGTTTGCAGACCACTTTCTGCAGGGACCTCAAGATCTGCCTCTTTAGAGATGGACACGAAAAAAACAGACGAAAGAAACCCGCTGAACTGTGTGCTATAATGCTTAGTGGAAGCTTTCAGGTTGGACTTTTATAGAGAACTTTCGTGGTTTGACAAATACAATAATTATACGAACATATTCTACATAAACAATTATCAAACTCCACCCTAGTTCTATCACCTTCCATCAAAGCACATTGGCTCTAACGACGATCTTCGTTTTGAACAATAGTCGTTAAGCAGACACAGAAAATTAGGCACAAACTAAGAGAAATAGAATGATTGAAAGGTATCGTATGACACTTAGGTATTCTTTGATTCATGGGAATGAGTTCTGTTTAATGTTGATTTCGTTAGAACAAAGAACCCCTCTTTCAATATGACCTCTTTTTCTTCCTTTGTTCGTTTTGTCACATTCAGTGCTTCATGTTGCCTTGCGAGTCTCACATAACACAAACACACACACACACACACGCGCGCGCGCGCACACACACACACACACACATACATGCTACTCTTCGTGGTGAGTGTGAACACATGTCCGGGTCCCATACGGCATGCGCTTTAATGTTATGCTCGGCGTAGTCTAACATGCAACGTATTCTAGCCATTTTTCCCTTCTTCCATTTCCCACCTGCCCAGTGGATGGAGCAATTCTGAAGAGCTGCTGGCCAGAAATAATATGGCTAAAATTACGTTGCATGCTAGACTATCGAATGTTTGGAGCCGCTTCAAGATAAAACTTGCAGATGAAGAAAAGGTTTCACCCTAAATCACCAGAGAAATCAGTTATACCAATATATCTGTTCTCATAATGAGCAAATCGAAATAAAAATGAAAAAATGATGTCCTTTTCAAACCCTTTTTTCCCATTAAGCGCATATTGGTATTTGAACCTTTAAATGAAGTGTTTCGTGAAAGCATGTTCCAGTGTGCTTTTCTAGTTTATGCTATTAAGAGTGTATTTTTGTGTATACTGAATTTCACTTCTGTCATTTAACTCTTTATGTGCCATGGTGGAAATCCCCTGTATGCCACATTATTCTGAGACACCAACGCAGCTATGCTTTGAGATAACATTCTAATAATAATATTGCTGCATTCACTCAATCTATATACAAGTATCTATGAAGGTGGACTTGTCCTTTAAATTCCTGGTCCCTGGGAAGACTTCGGCTGTCACGTTCTCATTCAATGACGATGAAACATTTTAATTTTTCATGAGCTTTGAGAGACCGAGAACGTTGGAACAAAGGCTGATTTGTGGATGATGTTGTCTGCCAATTGTTTTTTAGATCGAGTGAAATGGATTTTCCTGATGTTTCTAACTTTATCCTTATGCTCGTCTCTTCCTATGCCGAATTGTCTGCCTGTCTCCCCAATGTATGTAGCTGAAAAATCATTGCAGGGAATCTCATATGCGACTTCCGCTATGTCGTCCATTTCCCGTCTGTCCTTTGGGTGGACCAGTAAAGGCTTCCGATGGTTTTATGTGACTAGACAGCAGTGGAGACTTCAAACTCCTTGAAGACTCGATGAAGGGCTTGAGTAGTTCCTCTAATGTAGGAGAGAACTGCAAGGCCAATCTTCTCTGTAGATCTCTGTCGTTTGGGATTTTGGATTTAGCTGACATTTTCTTGAAAACAGCTAGCACAATGAACAGAGACTCAGACCAATATATTTTCTCACACGATCTCATTCCGTCACATCCAGCGTCATACCGCCATCTACGACGCAGTCTGACGATTTTTTTTTTCAATGATATTTTATTGATTTCATGCAAATCAATCATAAATCAACCCATTCTGGGTGTAACATGAACATAAAAACGGTACAAATGCCATTCAAAAGACAAATCCATTACCAACTTATACTGCCAATCATCTCCCTTCAACATAACAACTCGATTATAAATCAATCCTACTGACCATTTCTCCACGAGTAAGTATTGACATGTACAAATATATATATATATATATGTATATATATATATATATCTTTGACTATGGTAAACTTATACTGCCAATAATCTCTCTTCAACATAACAACTCGATTATAAATCGAGTATATAATGGTATATATATATATATAAGGGTATATACATAAAAAAGCAACAAAAATACGTTATACAAAACTAGAATGAAATCATTTCATTGAAAATCAAATCCCCATCCCCACCAACCCCGATGCACTCAAACCTATCCCACACCCCCACCACAACCCCAAACACATACATCCACAACCACCACACACATACACCCCAAACACCAACACACATACACACCAACACCAAAACACACATACACACATACACCCAACCCACAAACACACCCGAAGCGATACAACCTTCCTTCCCAATGAAAACGACTTCCAAATGTTGATTGATACGTACAACATACAAGCGTGTAATGGGCCGTATGCAGAAAAGCATCGTCCGCCCGCACCCAAATACCGCTCCACATACACATTCAAATTCATCAAACAAAACTCATCAAAAACCTAACTGCGGACAAAATCCTATAACTTTTACACCACCAAAAACTTATCCCTCCCCGCGCGCGGCCAATGACACATTATATTGCCTTCACCACTGATAACTACACTGTACTAATAAAAAGAAAAAGAAAACAAAACAATACTTAAGCTCTCGTTTCAGAAACATTTTCCCATTTCAGCAAATGTAATCCCAACTTATTTCTTTTTATAGCAATTTTTTTTCTTCATCCCGAAAACTTATTATTCTTTTACAAATTTCCTCCAAAGTAGGAATTTTTCCCTCCGACCTAGATCTAAAAATGCTATATTTCAAAATAAAAATTATTGTATTATAAAATTTTACTTTTGGATCCCTTCCCGTAACACCAAAATGAACATCTCTCCACTCTATATTTCGAAGTACTGCCATCTCAAACCTCTCTATCACTTCCTGCCACAAATTCTTAACATACACACAATCCCAAAATAAATGTTTATATTTTTCTACCGATTGCTCACAAAAAGAACACCGGTTATTTGCAACAAAACCAAACTCAAAAAGATTTTCCTTTGTATAAACAACTCCATGTAATAATTTATACTGAAATTCCCTAAGTTTTGTTAGAAGTGTTGTCATTCTTGGTCTTAAAAATATATGTGTAATTTCCTTTTTCGAAAACAAATAATCATTTTGGCCATCTTTCATTCGTAAAATATACAATTGCTGTAAATTTGTAACAAAGAGTTCATACACCAACAGGAGGAGGCGAAAGTACATACACACACACACACACGCACATATACACATATATATATCATCATAATACATATATCAATATATATATATATATATATATATATACAAGTCACTAATATATATATATATATATATATATGAAGGGTTTCTTTGCAAAAACCGATGTCCATTTTTCAAGATTTTGAAGCACGATCCCAGTCATAAAGTACAAAATAATACCTTTTAAATGATATATTGGTCACTACACATAAAGGTATATTTTTGAAGTTATGGTCAAAAGAAGCAAAAACTTTCTTATTATTCTCTCTATTTTTCTTGACCTTTAATCGCAAATATCTCCATTTGGCAAATATGGACTTATCGGTTTTTGCAAACAAACTCTTCATATATATTAGTGACTTGTGTTGGGGCATTCATGAACGTTTGACAAACATTTGATATCAAGAATTTAGTTGATTAATTATGGACCTTGTCACAAGAACTGTAAAGTCCTTTTGTTTTGCTCATACACAAATATAATTTATAAAGTTCAATTTATTCAATGTATATAAGTATATTATTTTCAACCTTCATTTCACATGTATTCATATTAAAAGTCCCCATACCCGATATTACTACTGAAGATTTTGTAATTAAGAATGGAAAAGGGATATCAATAATTATAAACTGGGTATTGCTACAGTAGTACTTTGAATGTTTCATTATCTAAATATCATAATTTTCCTTAAACTTCATTCTTACCGGTCCGAAACTGTAACACTGACACAAAATATCATCGGATGTTTATCGGAGACATTTTAAATCGTTTTTGTTCAAGATTGAGTATACGTGATAAATACCTTGTTTCACTTTATACTAAGTCTGAAATGCAGTTGTGTATTTATGTAATTTTAACGGGTTGGTGCTTGTCGTCAACTTGGTCTGCTGCCTTTATAGGTGATAGTCTTGTTTTTTGTCTGTTTGTAGTGCAATAATACTTTATGATGTCTTTTTTTTTCTGATCGATTTGTAATAAATTAGTTTTGAATCGAATTGAACTGAATTGAATGTGTGTGTGTGTGTGTGTGTGTACATTGATAAAGAATGTTTGTGTTGGTGTCAGTACAGAAAAGATGACGAAGTAGAGTATATTGTATTATAGTAATGCATTTCAGTCCAGCGGTGTTACCTATTCAAACCAAGCTTTCATTCGTTTGCAGACCACTATCTGCAGGGACCTCAAGATCTGCCTCTTTAGAGATGGATACGAATAAAACAGACGAAAGAAACCCGCAGAACTGTGTGCTATAATGCTTAGTGGAAGCTTTCAGGTTGGACTTTTATAGAGAACTTTCGTGGTTTGACAAATACAATAATTATACGAACATATTCTACATAAACAATTATCAAATCGAATTGAAAAGGTAGGTTTTGAGGTTCTTTTTGAAAGCATCAATAGAAGGTGCTTGTCGAAGACATATTGGAAGAGATCTTGTTTATTAAGAGATCGTGTTTATTTTCATAATTATTCATATCGACTCTGAAGGAGACGTGTGTATGCAAAAAAAAAATTGGTTTGAATAAGTAGCACTGCTGGACTAAAATGCATTACTTCCCTACTTCGTCACCTTGTATGTATGTATATGTGTATTAATAATAATAATAACAATGATATTATTATTATTATTATTATTATTATTATTATCATTATATTCGTATGTAAATTATATTCATTGTGAAAAGTGGGTGTTGCTGTTCAGCCCACGACGTGGAAAAAAGATGGATCGACACAGGGACGATGCCGCTTGAGGCGAGGGAAGAATAAAGTTTTCTTGTTACTGTAAGTCTGATATCATGGAGGTGGTGATTTGTTTTGTTGTCAGAATGTGTGACATGTTGTTGTGCCACCATATTTCCCTCCTTCCGTATAAAATGAATTGAACTGAATTGAAGTAATATTAGTGACAAATCCATTCATATACATAATCATATGGCTGAATACACAAACAGAGGAAGAAGGAACTGGAGTGCTAGAAATCCATGCTAACTTTTATTACCATGACTATCAGAGAAGAAATTCGCCCACATGAATCTAATAAGAAAAAGAATATAATTATCGAAAACATCGAAATTCATCGTTTAGACGTTTAAAAGTTACGTCATTTTTCTCATATAGCTTACTCTATTTATGTACAAAATTTGACTTTTTTTAGACTATCCCGTTCGTCTTGAAATCCGAATTTGTTGGGGGAAAAAAGCGATTTGAATTATCATGTTATGTTAAAATAATGTATTTTTTATTTATCTATTCATTTTTTTTTTAACCAATAAGCCCGATAGGCGGTCAGTGGTCTTTCGCGATAAATATGTCTACCACATGAATTTGAACGTGTGATGATCATGTTATGGAAAACAGAATGATATAAAATGAAAACGATATTTACTGTAAAAATAAAAACATAAAACAAAAACACACACTGAGCATGAGAGTGTACATGAATAGTTAAACTGCAACAGACACAGTATGATGGTAAATATTTAATACACAAATCGATTATATACTTGGCAATGCATCACAAAACAAATAAAAAGACTCCTGCTCCGAGTATAGTGAGGACTCAAAAAAGGTGGAATAGGTCAACCCGGCTAGTCAATCTTTACAATTTCACATTTTCTAAAAGAAAAAAAAACCCCACAATTCCTCGTCTATGTAATCCTACAGTTTGGAATCATAAAGCCAAAGGCAAATTGTGCATTTTGCAGTTTCTCCAGTATAGTTTTACATAGCCCGTTTCTTACAGGAACCTCTTATACACCTGTACCAGATTTCCGTTGCGTCAACTGATATATGGGAACCTGATATACCAAGTTCCCAAAATGCAGACAGTACGGAGTGCCTGCATCTGTGTTCTAAATTCATGTTAATTTGTGTTATGCTGCCCATAAAAATGGTTTTGATAGAAATATTGGAGTCTCTTCTATCAACATCTGTTCTCTTTCTGTATGAAAACTGCGTGTATTGCAGTGTCTTTTTTCCAATGTGTGTGTGTGTTGGGGGGGGGGGCATATTTCGCTGTAAAACTCGTATAAAGATGTACATAGCAATCAAGGGTGAGCTCAGTAGATATTTGAATTCGCTGATCTCATTCAGGTGCGTCTTTTGTGTATAACTAAAGAGTTTGTGAGGCCATCAGCGCACGCTCTATTCATACCTTGCCCCCGATCGATTATTCCCATTGTTCGATGACACATGTCTTAGTTGGCATGGAGTAGTTGTAGTTGTAAAGAGGGTACATTTACCGCTTGAATGCTCTCGCACAGGTGGATTTCCAACCTGTCTGTTTTCTGTCGACCTGCAAAGAATTTCGCAGGGGTATTGAAGGCGCTCGGAAAACTGTGGGATGTTCTTACTAAGTCGTAGAGGCTCTTTTTGTTTCTTGAAAGCCATATACACAATCCTCACTTTCAACTCGAGTATCTTTTGAAAGGATGATGCTACTGCTTTCTAGTGAAAATTGATATTAGTCATAAATAAAATGTGTTCATAGAGTGTGTAAAATTTCCGTTCATCTACTAATCAAGTGTGATTACTGTCGTAAATGTTAACATCGTGTTTTAGTAGTATTTTTGTTTTGTCTAACAGAGCAGAGCTTGGTGAAATTAAGCTCTTACAACGAACCTAACTTCCTTTTTTCCCCATCAGTGCAAACTTTTCCAGAGTGTGGGCTCTCTTTATATTATTTAGATAGGTTCGGAACGTCCATTCGTGTCGAGTTATGTATCCTTTTAAAACTTAGGGTATGCTCTTTAAGAATTAGCCCTTTAGTATAATCAACAATCTATAACTGGCAGCTTTTGAGTGTTTTCGTGTTGAAGGGTCACATAATATCATCAGTAATACTATTAAAAAAAAGAAAACACCCTTCATGATCCACAATAAGTTTTCAAGAAATTTTGATTAATTTTTATTGATAGGCCTACTTGTAAAGGATGAGCCTATGAAGAGGATTTCATAATAAGATAACATGAATTTAAGGTTCCCATATTTATATACTTATATATCAAGAAGAGTACAAACTGCGTTATAAAAAAAATACACCTTTATTTCTTATACGATAAATGTAACCAGATTATGTATTTAGCTCCTACACCGTGAGTGAATAAAGATCAGCTTGTTTTTAGAATGTACAATTTCATTTCAGCTCTTTGCCGTGCTACAATAGCTGTATTCAATGAAGCTCTTTCATATTGTATAAATACATTGTACCTATATTAGGAATGAATGCACGTATAATATATTTCCTTAATAATAGCGATAGTGACCGTTGCCGTGTAAAGGGTTGCGTTCCACATGGGTCTGTGAACAAAAAGAAAATACAAGAGAAAATACCAAATAGGAAAAATATGAAAAAGCAAGAGCACAAAGAAAGGAGCGTCTTAAATCGTTAATCCAATTTTTATTACATTGAGTATATTTTGTGTAGGAAATGTAGTTACTTTGAAATCGACAAGAAATTTGAATTCTTTGGGAGCACAACTACTCTTTTAATGCACCTGTATTCCATATCAAGATAGAGTTTTTAAGATAATTATTTAAGTGAGCTTCCCTGATTTCATCTTTTTCATTAATTCAACATAAATATGAGTGATTGAAGGGAGTTCACTTTAAACTGGAAGGTGACATACCCGATTTGAAGCGAAAGAAGCCTCAGATCCGTCAGCAACGTACGGCGTCGTAAAGTCCAAAGGTCTAGCTCCATATTCTCTCTATTGTTTTATATATATATAAAAAAACAGATGGAGGGAGAGCACGCACATTAGTAAAAAATGACAAATACGACCTCGCCATCCGCTACAAAATTGTTTTGCCCTCTACAGAATGAGAGATCACATGTAAAACATTGACCAATAATGCAATAAGAGATTTAGGCTTCTACCAACCTTTACTGATTTGCTCGCTAGCTTTCGTCCACTCCTGTGGACCAATAATGTCAAGATTTGTTTGCATTTACGCTCAAAACTAAGATACATTATAGCAAACAAAGTGGTCATAGCAAGCAGTCGATATATATATACATATATATAGTGTTATTATAATCTTTATATGAATAGTAAACCACCAGAGTATATATATATGAAATTATGGTATTATGTCAACTTACACTCAGAGGATAGAGCCTCTGGAGTAGCGTTGCATTGAGACTGATTTCAATATTTTCTTACTTCTTATCCATCCTTTACGCGACGATATAGATAATTAGTTGTTCTAGAGATTTGTTTTATCTTAAACCACATTTGAAACCTCACTCCAGGCTCACTCTGACGTTACAGAAAAAAAGAGACTACCGGACGTGTCATAAATTATTTACACCAATATTACCACTGCCGATATCACATAATTTTACGACACTAAACGTGTATCACAAAACGAACAAAAAGTCGCACGCACTGATTTTGTGTGAGAGCTGAAAATAGGTGAAATAGGTCAACCTGGCCAATCATGACTTTTTCATACTCTGGAGTAGCGTTGCATTGAGACTGATTTCACATTCTACATTTCTACATTATACTAACGTTTGGGATCATAAAATGAAAAGGAACTTGGGCTTTGAGCAGTTTTTCTGAAAAACTTTTTGGTAGAATAGTGGGATTAGGTGTTTCTCAAAGAGTCCTCTTTTCATTTCTTAAAAACCCTGTCCATGCTCATCACTTTCAACTTTAATAACTTTAGAAGAGATGATGCTACTGCTTTGAAAGTTGGCATTGATCATCAACAGAATGTGTTGATAAAGCATGCACAAATTCAGCTTAATCTAACAATCCCTTCATTGATGTTGCTCTGGTGATTATCATCCTGTTATTAATGATTTTGTTCTATTAATCGCACAGCTAGCGCGGCTTGGTAAAGATTAAGCGCTTGAATAGACCCTGTTCTTCAGAGCCTCTTTTCTCAGTTCACACTTATCCAGAGTGTGTACTTTCTTTCCAATATTTAGATAGGTTAGGAGAGTCCATATATATAATTTAAAGCTTAGGACCTGCTCTTCCAAAATCTGACCTTAACTAAAAAGCCATGTCTGGCGACTTTTTGTTGGTTTTGTGGTGCAGGGTCACAAATGGTATCCCGTTTCTGAAGGAAACTAGCTGGTATACCAGGTTCCCGAGGCGTAGGCATGTAGGAATTCATATGCATATTGTATAATGTATATCAATATTGTATACAATGGTCTACTTCAATACTGGTCACTGGTCGTAAATCAAAATCATTTGATTGTGAAAGTGAAATTTATAGTATAAGTATATGTTACAGGTAAGTGTTATGATAACACACTCTTACGGCGTCATGAACTCGACCGCCCTTCCATTCATGCCTCTTGCCTGTCGAAGACAGTGAAGTGGGAGTAGACATCAGTGCATTAGATATTGCTCATGACGTACAGTGATTGTGAAATGACGAGAACAAAAAGAAAGAAACAAACCAAACCAACCCCCCCCCCCCTCCCATAAACCCCCCCCCCCCCAAAAAAAAAAAGGTATAAGTGGAAGTGTAGAGTTACATTCGACCATAATGATGAGAAAACATCAGCGTCATCACAGTTATTTTCGTACGATTATTTTTCCTGTCATTTCATTGCAACCACTTGTTAGGAAAGGGTTACCTGGAGTCCTGAAACTGTGGCATGCGCTCTTATAAAGACAATATTGTTATTATAAGTACCTGGATATCAAGTCTACTTCATTTCTTCCGCATAGATGAAGTTACTCAGTTTAATAAAAGTAAGAGTTTGTCATCTCTCTGCATCCTCACACATGAGGAAGCTTCGTCAGTGCAGGACAAAATGCTTCCTTATACTGCTAAATTTGCCACATGTGTATCTTAACTTGCGATTGAAAAAAGAAAAGAAAATAGCCTTCAATACATTGTCAAAAGTATCGGGCCCAAAAAAGGGGTTGAAAACAAAACTGTGACACTCCCCACCTCCTGCTGGCCGGTGTTCCAAATCACTTGAGGAGTTCCAAGTCTAGTGTTGATTCCACGATTGAGGTTGATCTGGTATATGGCTTGGCGGACGGCCTCTCGTTGGTGGTCTAGGGTCTGGTCGGAAGATAGCTCGTCATTCCAGCTGCCGCTGTCATTCAGGGCAGGATTAGAGAGTCCGCAGTCGTCCCTTCAGCAAGCAGGAGAAAACAAAAGGACACACAGATTACAACGCATTTTCACTAAGAAGTCATTGCATCCGGGTGTACGACTTTTTAGCTCACTTGAGCCTGTATTGCGATTGCTCTTCGTCCGGCGTCCGCCGCGCGGCGTGCGTTGCCCGTTGTCCGTTGTCAGTCATCCGTAGTTCGTCGTTCGTCGTGCGTAAACTTTTTGCATTTCATCTTGTTCTTGAAAACCCCCGAGAACAATTTTCACCAAACATGGCAGATAGCATCCCTAGGGGGATAGAATCTCTAGTTGTTCAAATGGGCACCATACACCACCTCCCCACCTCTCACTCCCCCAATTAGGAATCTTCAAAAATCTTCTTCCCTAGAACTAGAAGTGATACAGCTATTAAGTGAATACTATGATTTAGTACATTGCGATGATGACTGTAATTTCAAATTTGTTCATGGCGGAATTAGGGCTGCCTCCCCATAACATAAATTGTACATTTTCTTCCTCTTCTTGAAGACCCCACAATGCATTTTCACCAAACTTTGCAGGTAGCACCCCCAGAGGAATAGGATCTTAATTCCTTGAAATGGGCACTCTTCCCACCTAGGGGCCCCAGGGGGCCCAAACTCCCAAATTAAGGAATCGTAAATATCTTCTTCTCCAGAAAAAGTGATAGAGTGACGTTAACACTATGAGTTAGTACATTGCTGACTGTTCTTTCAACTTTGTTCTTGGCGGAATCATGGATGTCCCCATTGGGACCCAGATGGGGGCGTAAATTGTACGTAAATGTTTATATTCTTCTTGAAGACCCCTCGATGAACTTGATAGGTAGCATGCCTAGGGAAATAGGATCTCAATTTGTTCAATTGGGCACCATGCTCCCAATGGGGGCCCCTAGGGGGGCCAAACCTCCTGAATTACGGAATGTTTAATAATACTCGTCTCTAACATGAGAAGGGGTTTCGCAGTGATTTGACTTGGCAGGTATTTTTACCAGTTTGATGGCATATGCAAATGGACGCTATGCTCTCAGCTCTCAAAGTCCCCCCCCCCCCCCCCCCACCCGCCCCAAGTTATCAATGTTCTTGGTTAAGAGTCTGCAAGATTGCATAGAAGGTGAACTTGCGATACTCAGGAGGAACGCGAGACCCCCGGGTCTCTTGTCTGTTACAATAACTTGATGATGAAAAAAATCATGCGTTCACATCTTTAAAGTATAGAGGTAGACCTTAAACACACATCTTTTTTTTTTTTTTGATACGAATTACATGTTCTTTAGTTGCTTATCATTCATACATATGTGACCCGCTACAACAACAGGATCCTAAAGTCGCTGACGGGTGAGCCGAGAAAATCGAGTTTGAAGTCAGATTATCAAAATCCGTCAAAACATTCGGATTTCTGTTTTTGATATAATTTTGTAGTCTAATGTATTTTCTATCATCTGCCAAAATTTCGAAGCTAAATGAGCAAAGGAAAGGCAAGATAATAGCGTTTTTCTGGGCCATGATTTTCCGACTTTCAGCGGAACTGAAACGTGTCCGAAGATTTGGATTAAGCGCCGCAGCTAGACTCCGCCCATAGCAGCAGGGGAGCGATCTCATTAGTTAGTGCGTGGCATCCTGGTTACTGATTGGTCGTGCGTAGACCGCTGGCGCTAAGCTTGAATGAACATCGTGGAGGTTGCTAGGAGCGTACAATTGTACCTTCTATTGTCAAACGGTGAAAACTGTCTTGCTTGCACTTGATCCTGATGGCGTCGAAAGGAAAAAAAAAGGCGGTTTTCTCGAAACGCTGATTTCCTAAACCACTCGACATGCACTAATAAAATCATCGATATCTCCGCAACCGAGTACTTTTATGAGTCATGTTATATATGACATTAAAGTGGAAGAGTAAGGGAATAATGGAACGTCATTTTCAGAAAATTGTTCTCCCCCGTCTTTCGGATCCTTTTGTTGCAGCGGGTCATATATTTTTGAAATACAGAAAATACACATAGCTCACAAACACAAAAACATTGAAGTGAAAGTTGAGCTAATGTGCAGATTTACGAGGAGGGGGACGACAAACAAGCAAACAAACAAACAAACAAAAAACTGGCAGACACAAGCCAGTCATAAAAAAAGAAGGAAGTGAATTGAATGTTATAAATTGAAAATTGAAAATGAAAAATTCTAAAGAGAGTGCCAAAAAAGAATGCATTTTTCATGAAAGGTACAAATTCCATCAACTTGATACTGACATATGTTAAGGGAAGTTATTATTCCCAGTGCTTTTTGAAAGCGGTTAGTCAAGTGCTCTTCCATTATGCTGAGAAAGTGAAAGCATGTTTCTTTATAGTTTCTTTGTAATATTGTTGTCCACACATGATGTCATAAACTCGAGTAGTCTCTTTGTCCAATAGTTACAACACCAAAAATTGGGAAAAAAAATCATAACTTTTGCATCAAATTGTCCGATTTTCTTCAAGCTTTCCCTGATGTATTCTACTAATGTTGCTGCTTTCACTCAATCCACATTTCTCTCTGGTTTTGGTTTCCATTATTCTGCAACAAACAATCCTGACTTGTAAGACGATGCATGTTCTAGGCAGAGATTCATGAGCAATGGTGGACACCCCCTGTATACCACATTATTCTGAGACACCAACGTAGTCATGCTTTGAGAAAACATGTATTTCAAATGTCTGTAACTTTTGTAGATTTTTATTATGCTGGACATGTAGTGAGCAAAGTTGTAGAGAGCTTCGCTTTGATGAAAATTGTATGACAAATTGATGATTATTTTTCTTTGAAATGACCATTAGCTTTATCGCTGTAAAGGCATGAATTTGCACACAAAATAGTGACAGAAACTTAGAATTTACACGCAAATCTATAAGGGAACACCACTTGATAGTTAATCACTATTATAAAATGTAACCTATATGTGAGAGGAACGGAAGCTCAAGAAAAACTTTCATTGTACTGCTGCATTTTGGGATTTATCGATCGGTTTGACCAGGTTTGGCGGTTTGAGAAGAATATGCGAAGTTGGCGCGCTATCAACTGAGTCCGACGTGCGAACGTGGCACATAAAGAGGTTAGACTTCCATTCTTACCTCGTCGTCAATTTTGTCACATGCACTCGTCTAGCGTAAAGGGCATACAGACAGCATATTGCAGTCAGGAAAAATAGCAAGACACCAGCCACACAGCCAAGCACGATAACGACGATGACACCGGAGGAAAGACCCTCCTCGCCCGTAATTGTAGTCGTGCTTCGTGAAACGGTTGTACTTCGGCTTGACGAAACCGTTGTACTCTGGCTCACTGTAAAACAGAAAAAAAAAGTGTGGAGGTAGGGAAGTTCGAAAAACAGATCTCTAGTCATTGCTGCTAATTTCACGACACGTCATAAAAGAAGGTATCTCTGTTGCTGTCTCTTCTCTAGAACTACCTTTTGATTTTTTTTCTTTTTTTTAAAGTTACATCCAGAAACCCAACGTCGATATATACAGTGTATATGAATAACGAAGTGGATTATTATGTTGCCTGTTGTCATTTAAGACTACTTTTACATCGTTCATGTGCTCCCCTAATTGTGGAAAACAGACATTCAAAGGAAATATGTGAATGACAAGGAAACAAAAACCCAACAAGAAAATGGTATAACTAGTTTGTCAAAATAACGAAAATAATAATACTTATGTCGATATTTACACGGAACACTCTGCAGTAAGATATGAAACCTCTTAAATCTGACAAGAAATGAAAAGAAACATCTGACCAAAATTTAGGCTGGTCTAAGCTATTCAATGTTTCCTATAAATCTACTTTGAACCAAAGACTTTTTTTCAATACAAAGTTCTGCATTGAATTATAGGGGTAAATAAATTACCTTGTTCTGGCCATGAGAATCCCTAACGCCCCTAAATTTTGTTAGCGCCACACAGAAACAAGTGTACAGTTGTTTGAGTATACAGGAAAATATGTTGCAGAAAGAAAATATCAAAAATATCTTTACAGTACTTTGAGCATGTTAGTTTAGTGTCTTTTTTGTATGCAAAATACCTTAGGTTTTCTGTCAAAATCATACAGAAATTACGAGATTTTTTATCACTCTTATTTCTTCAAGTTAAAGAGAGCAACTTGATGAATATATGTGACCGTGTATCACAAAACAAACAAAAAGTCGCACCTCTTGATTTCACGTGAGGACTCACCAAAGCTGAAATGGGTCAACCAAGTTAGTTTTAATTTTCCATATTTTCTGAAAGAACTATTCTTCTTCTACGCTATTCTTGAGTTTGAAATCATAAATTGAATGGGAAAGTGGGTTTTCAGCAGTTTTTCTATAACCCCTTTGTTGGTAGGGTGGAGTGATTAGGTCTTGCTTAGAGACCTTCTTAGAGACCTGCTTAGAGAATTTCTTTAAAATCCTTTTCACACTCTTCACTTTCAACTCTAATAACTTTTGAATGGACATTGCTACTGCTTTGAAAGTTGACATTCAAGCTTTGAAAGTTGACATATATTATGGATGGAATATGTTAATAGGTCATGCTCAATTTCAACTTAATTTGATATTTTCTTCATTGTTGTTGCTACAGTGGTTTACATTTTTGTTTGTTTTTTTGTCCCATTCATGGCACAGGCAGCACGGCTTATGCCCCAGTCACACAGTGCCTTACGATGGGTTACGTCCGCCGCGAATAGATACGGATGAGTGGACGCAGGGGGACGCAGCGTGGACGCAGGCACCCGCAGGGTCGTATGTAGACGTAACTGTCCGTAACTAATCCGTAAAGAAACGCAAAATGACGGCGCAAAGCCTGCGAAATTTTGAAATGTTCAAAATTTCGCAGAGGGACTCCACGGATGCAGCCATACGCAAGTAACCGTAACTAAACGTATTTATCCGTAACTGAACGTAACTATCCGTAGCTTGGACGCAGACCATCCGCAAAAATGTTTACCTCCCGTCCAGTTGCGTTCATTTGCGTCCACCGTAAGTATCCGAAATTAACCGCAAGTTAACGTATCACAACACTTACGTCCGCTTACGGACATTTACGGACAGTTACGGATGCTGCGGGCGATTGCGTCCCTTGACGTTTTCCGTTTTCCACTCCCATCGGATCAGAGAGTCGTGGGAAACCACACCACCCGTGTTGCCGAAATGCAATGCATGTACCTGAAGGAATACTACAACTTAGCCGGAGCGGCGGAGTGGCAAAACCGCATGATCGAGTTATGAAATTTCTCCCATAAATGGTCATTTTAGGCGGCACCCATATACAGATGACATCGGTTGACCATTGGTGCTGAACTTTTTTGTTACACTCTTGAAATGTATATCATTCGAAAAAGGTCGATATTTAGGGTAGGGGGTGGGGTGACAGCATTTTATTTACTTTTCTGGCCGAGGAGGGTGTGGGACAGCGATACACTATATAACATGAGAACGAATTTAGTATTTCTCTACAATCTTAGCCACTCTACACTACTGAATGTAGATTACATCAATTTTATATTGTATGTGGATAGGAGAGGGGGTGTTCTAAAGTTAATTTTTTTTTTAATCTGGAAATTTATTAAGCATTACTTTATATGACAGTCTCCATTAAGTCATGAATATCGATGAACAATTACAACGTAACCAAAGTTTGTCTATTCCATGACCGTAAATTATATTTTCTTCCTCTATTGTTTAACTTATCGATCAATATTGTATTTTATTTGTGGTATAATTGTATTAAGTATTTTGCACATTAATTATATTTATCAATATTTGAGTTGAACAAATAAAATTCAAACTTCCAGTTCAAAATTTCATTTGTCTTTAATTGCTATAAAACATATTTAATGAATACCAATTGTCCTCACAACTTCTTCGTAATATAATTTCAAGTTTTCCCCAGTGTACATGAGACAGTCCAATATGTGATAACCTTGCTGTCATGAATACACTGACTGAGCAGGGATCGGCACAGAAAACCATTGTCCATAATTATTCGTAACAATCTGTAACTATCCGTAACTATCCGAAAATATCCGAAACTCTCCGTAAATATTTGCAACTTTCCGCAAGTGTTCAGAAGTATTCGGAAAAACAAATTACGTTTCAATTCGTAAGATTATTCGGCAGTAGACGCAAGTATCCGTATCTGTCCGTATTGCCTGCATTTTTTTCTCGTATGTTTTGTAAAATTTTCTGGTGACGGCAAGGAATCCATGGGAGTCCGCAGAAAATTTGACTTTTTTGGACGTAACGGCGGACGCAGAGCATTATGTGACTGGGGCCTTATAGTGAATTTAAGCACTTGAATAGACCCTATAATTCAGAGCCTCTTTTCTCAGTTCAAACTTTTCCAGAGTGTGGGCTTTCATTCCAATGTTTATACAGGTTAGGAATCCATTTGAATTGACTTATACATAAATTTAAAGCTTTGAGTCTGCTCTTTCAGAATCTGCCCTTAATTAAAAATCCATGTCGGGCGGCTTTTCGTTGGTTTTGTGGTGCATGGTCACATATGACACTATTCCACTGCTCTCTCAGATGCTTTAAAAGATGCACGTTTGTTGTCTTATATTTTATTCAGCTGTCTGTCAGTAAACTCAAACCGTCAGGATTTACCATCGAGACGTAGAAGGAATGTGGAGCCCTCGTGTTCCACCAGGCTCTCTGTGATGTCGGTAAAGGTAGCGATCATGGAGTCCGCGTGGTCTGGAGTGGTCCCGAAGGCTTCGATGACGGCAGTAACGATGATGCTTCCATTCCGGATGTTTGTGATTGTAAAGTTGACATTCTCATGGGAGAGATTTGCATTTGCAATTATCTTGTAAAGAAAACAAGAAATAAAAGTAAAAAAAACAATAATTTCATCATGACGTGCTCGGTTTGTACAGGAATCACATTCTGGTTCTCTCCACATCTACCGTAGCAAAAAAAGGTGTATTTCAAACAGGGGCGGATCCAGGAATTCCGTAAAGAGGGGGCACTTTTTTTTTTTTTGCAAAATTAAAAGAGAGAGAGGGGGGGGGGGGGCACACGCCCCCTTTTTTCCTTTTTTTTTTCTCTAAAAATAAAAAATAAAATAAGGGGGCGATTGCTCCCGCTGCGCTCCCGCCTGGATCTGCCACTGTCAAATGTTATCCATTACTTTTTGTATATGGGTGAGAATTTTGAACGATGTACAATTGCCAATTTTCGCACCTTATGACATTCTTTCCCTTAGAACACGCCAGGATGATCTAAGAAACCAAATTTATTCATGTCATCTCAAAGATTGGTAAATTTCCTTTCAGGAAATGTATGGTTTGGTTGACTTTTGCCTGATATTTTCTATTTGACAAGGACTTAAACCGTAAAAATACGGTAAAAACGCTTTTTTCACAATAATTTTTGTTTTTCAAACAAATGATGTACCTTTTTTTATGGTACGTGGCATCTAATATCTGACCATGTTCTGGATCTGACATATCATGGGTATGTACCACAAAATTATAAGAACTTTATGAGCACGTATAAAATTACGGATGCTTTTATTTCTATCGCTGCTGCAAATTTTACTTTGTTGTCCCAACTGTAATGTATGCGAAAATTTGGTGTTCCACCTAATGAACATATCCTGCAAAAATTGTACGTCTGCTGGCTGTACATGGGACGTAACATTCTTTTATGCAAAATTATACTCAGTTTTCGTCACGGACGTGCTTCTGCTATTTTCTGATAAAGATCGTAGCCCATTAAACGTTATTGGCGATATTGTTCTGAGTCGTAATCAACTAATATCTAGCCACACGATGATATGTTTGTTTCGAGTTTCTGTCCATCCTTTGTCAAATAGGAACCGAAATTATATTTTTAGACGAACCTCCGAAAAAAAGAACGTCCGTGATGATTAAAACGTTTTCGAGTGGGACACCATCTTGCTTTGATGGTGAAGGTACATTATACCTTTGGCTCTCTAGCCGAGGAGCTGCATGTCATTTTTGGAGCGAACAGAGGCTCGTCCGCAGTTTTTGGACCATGCAATTCACCGAAAACCAAGCAAATAATTAATATTTTCTCTGAAAATTCACCTCCTGATTCCCCTCTGAGCAATGCATATGTGACCCTGCACCACAAAACAAACAAAAAGTCGCCAGACATGGATTTTTTAGTTAAGGGCAGATTCTGTAAGAGCAGACTCTAAGCTTTAAAATGATGCATAACTCAATTTAAATGGATTCTCCTAACCTATATAAATACTGGAAAGAAAGCACACACTCTGGAAAGTGTGAACTGAGAACAGAGGCTCTTAAGTACAGGGTCTATTCAAATGCTTAATCTTTACTAAGCCGTGCTACCTGTGCCATGAATCGGACAAAAACATGTTAACCACTGTAGCACCAACAATGAAGGGATTATCAGATTAAGCTGAAATTAAGCATGGTCTATTACCACATTCTGACCATGATAAACATCAACCTTCATAGCAGTAGCATCATCCTTTCAAAAGTTATTAGAGTTGAAAGTGAAGAAGTTGCAGAGGATTTTCAAGAAATGAAAGGGGCCTCTAAGAAAAACCTGATCACAATACTCTACCCAAAAAAAAGGTTGTAGAAAAACTGCTGAAAACCCACTTTCCCATTCAACTTATGATCCCAAACTCAAGAATAATGTAGAAGAAGAATAGCTCTTTCAGAAAATGTGGAAAACTAAAAATTGACTCGGTTCACCCATTTCACCTTTCTTGAGTCCTCACGTAAAATCAAGGGGTGCGACTTTTTGTTTGTTTTGTGATGCACGGTCACATATGTTGTAAGGATGTCAAATTTCTTATAATTTGCATTGACAATACCTTTTTCAAATTTTTGAAAGAGTTAGGAAGGCTAGGTACTCTCTGCCTATTAGTTATCCGTCCTGGAACATGACCCTAGTAGTAGAACGAACGTCCGTGACAATTCCAGCGAACGTCCGTGACGTGTGCAATCCCACCGATAGGGATAACTTGTCCCGAAAGTGTCCTGCATTCTTTAAAACTTTTGGCTCCAATAGCGACAAATAGAGTTTTACAAAGTAAACGATGAGTTTAGAGCAGTAGTTTCAGAATTTTTAAGGCGTTATGTGATCATGATGAACAAACAGTTGAAAATTTACTCACAATTTTACGCTTGTTTTCCCTCTAATTATACAAAAACAGCTTAACACTGAAAACGAAGTTTTATGAAAATGGAATTTTGCGTAATCTGTAATTTCTGTGCGTTTAAATTTCTTTCTAATGAGGTTCTGGAGACAATTTGTACTGTTACAGATTCTGAAAGTTTCGCTCACGGACGTTCTGTCCGAGAACGGAAATTTCTGATAATTACAAGTATATCACTGCACATTAAGTTAATGTTACTTGAAAATATTACCAAATCACCGAGTCGCTCATACCCAAAAGTGAATAACGTTCAGCACTCAATTTACCTGTAATAACAAATAGAAAACGTTTTGGTCACGGATGTTCGTTGGTAGAATTAAGTCAATGGATTACATAGTAGGAGAAAGAAGAACAGTGCCACTTTTTAGTGACAGATGCTCCAAGTGTTTATCTTTTGAGTATGGTAGCTGCCGTCTCAAACAGAACACATCCAGTTTTGGTCTCCATAACGGACGTTCGCTGCAATTGTCATGATATTAAATGCCTTAATTCATTCTTATTTTTCTCTTCACGACGATTTTTCTCTCATTCCCTAAATAGCCTGAACATGCTGCGACCAAACAGAAAACAAAAACAAAACAAAACAAAACAAATCCGAAAAGTGATACGCAATCACATTCAGGATAATGACGGAAGAAGTCTGTAATGGGCATGTGTTGAAGAAGAAACGGACAAGTTTCAAAAGGACGTGGAAGCAGTTGAATGAAAATGAGAAGAAACAGAGAAGGGATCGAGCTCCAACACACAGAGAAAAGAATTGCCAGTACACTCCCGTTATACCAAATTCCTCTGGAGAAGTTTTTTTTTGTTTGTTTATTTTTTTATTCATCGAAATGCCGTCACAAGCGAACAAAAATAATGCAGTATTTATTGTCTGATGAAAACACGCAAATCCTCCGCTTATCATGACATGGTGTTTTTTATACTCATCAATGAAAAGCAATGTTAATTTGTAATTCTTTCCGAGATTTTTTTTTTTCCATTTTACATTTAAGAGACAGAGAGATCGTCAAATTGTTCGTGCTTTTGTGCTTACTTTGAAAACACATGCTAAAAAAAGTAATGATTAAGAATAGGTTCGTTACTCCGAATGTCCAAAGGTTTGTTATTCCGAAAATGAAAGAAAAAATGTTCGTAGTTAATTCAGGAGGTTTCTTATTAAAAATGTTCTTAATCCGAAAGTTTGTTAGTTCGAAAATTAAATACTATAAGCTTCATTATTTTTAGGTCCGTTCTTCTAAAAGTGGAATGGGCCTGATATTCGTTTAAGTGAAAACGGTTATCATGAGGTTTTGAAATTTGGAGGATTTGGTTGTTAACTTGTTTCTCCACATTTGGATAAGCGAACCTGATTTTTCATGTTCCAATTAATAAACCTGTCGATTAACCTTCGGAGATTCCTATCATTTACCGAATAAAAAAGCTTCATGATTATACGAACTCTATCAATTTTCGGATTGACAAACTGTGTGAATAACGAGCCTCCGAAATGACGCGCTACAAAATGTCTGTTATAACAAACCATATTGTATAATATCGAAGTCACAAACATCCATCCAAGTTATATGGACTTATTGTGTCTTGTTATGACGAAACTTCGCAGTATCAAACCTAATATCATGTCTGACTAATATAATAACACAAATTCTCCTCGGTAACAGTGTGTAACACAAGGAGAAAACGCAAAGGGATTTCTTCCTAACGTATTCGTTTGCCCTCACCAGCTAAACTTCATATTTCTATAACGGAGCACATTTCTTTTGTTTTTCTATGTTAATTCTTTGTCATATTTAGCTGTGATCATGTTCGTTATAAGCAAATTTTGCGTTGTAGACTTTAGATAACAAATTTAGGACCTGAATCTTTACTCCGTGATAACGAAATTTTGATAAATATATTCGTTCTCAAGGATGGACTACGTCACTGAGATTACACGTACGTTTGTACGTTCATTTACGAGAGATGGAAAAATTGTTTTCTTTGATTCCTCAGTATGAGAAGATAAACAAGCTTTTGTAATTGAGAATTGGTAATATCTATTCAGGATTTTGCAGAGGAGTTTTTTTTCTCGACATGAAATTGCTATTTGTTGTGAGTAGAATGCGTTTCCAACTCAAGAGAGCTGCATTGTTCAATATCTTGTTTGTTTCGAACGTCCGTGAGCTTTATACGAACCTCCGTGATGAAAACTATGCTATGTTTGTTGGGTTATAATGACTGCCTAGATCAGATACATCTTAAAAAGGTATGTTATTATTTGGGAGTGAGGATTAAAGTATGGGATAGTGAAATAAGAGGTCAAAATATTGAGTTTCTGTAAAATGCGCCTAAAGTGGAGAAAGTGTTTAGCAGAAGAGCAATATTTCAACAGAAATGATGAATCTGGTTAAATCATCAGTTATCTACCATTCCGAACAGGTTAAGAGAACAAGCTTAATATTCTGCCAACACGTACACATGTCCCGTAAGATATTTCGGTACAATTTTGAACTGAATCAGATCTTTGCAAACTATGTTAAATGGTATTCAAATGTATGTGCAGTACTATTTCTCACGGACGTTCGCTGCTCTGGACATGGTAAACTTCCGTGGTGAATAAAAACTTGTTCCTCTGGGAGAATCCTAGTATAATTGGGTTCATATTAAAGCTTGAGTTATACTCTTTCAGGTAAAATAAATGATTTGGAGAATTTCCTATTTTTTGAATTTTGCCTTGTTTTGGCTCAATTGTACATCGTTCAAAATTCTGACCCATATGTACACGCTGAATACCCACTAACCCTTTTCAATCATCGCTGTTTCTCTCACTGCTATAGTATGTTACTCGTTGGGTTCTTTGACAAGCTTCCATAAGGTCAGTTTATCAGTATTAGAGAGCCTTAAGATTTTCGCGACGGGGATGTCCAGAGTGTGTGTGTTGTTTGTGTGTGTGAGAGTCTTATTCCATGCATTATTATGCCTAAATTAGCAGAATTTAGCATAAATGACAATTTTTCTTGCACTGCAGTGTTGAAATGGAATAATTGCACAGCACACTGCACACGACGATACACGTCGTTGGTGGACTGTACTGGAAAGGAAAAAGAAGAAGAAGAAAACACAACATCGGACACGTTCTTGTTCCGTTGAAAGTCGGAAAATCAAGGCCCAGAAAAACGCAAAAATCTTGCCTTTTCTTTGACCATTTACTTTAGCTTCGAAATTTCGGCAAATCACAGACAAAACATTACATTACGACATCATTTCAAAGAAAGAAATTCGAAGGTTTTGACCGATTTTGATTATGTAACTTCAAACTCGATTTCTCCGGCTCAGCCGTCAGCGACTTTCGCATCATTTTGTTGTGGCGGGTCACGCACATGAATACGTCCTATACAACAGGCATCAGTGCGTAAATATACCGACAGATATTATGGCATATTCATCGGTGGGATTTTGAAAGTTTGTCTTGACTGCTCAAGTAACCTGCGTTAAACTGCGTGTCAATTAATGTAATGGCAATTACTCCACATGGCATAATGTAGTTCATGGAATACGATGAATGCAAAATCAGACGCAACCCTTTACGAATTCGCACCCGCGTGGTACAATTCGTTCATCTCATATGTTACTCAACTGTGAACACTGATGGCGCAGCAAGCCATCATTCACACTTCCAAACATACACAGTATACGAATGCATGACCATCGACACTTTCCGAATGATTTTGAACTTCAAAAGAATGCAAATTTGTGATGTCAAAGCAATTTAATCTATTAAAGGCTGACGGAGGTAAAAAATTAGAATGGAAGAGACAATCATTGTGTGAACTTACTGTTGCTCCAAGCTCTGCCTGTAACGTAAGGAATTCCGCACTGCTTGAGTCCATCAAACCATTCGTTAGATTTGTCTTAGTTCCGTTGATTTCAATAATCGTGATGACAACAGTTAATTGACTGGAATCTGAAGTAAGAAAAGAAATGAATTTAGAAATCATAATGTACAGTAATCAAACATTAAGCTTACATTAGTGCCCGCTTTCTTACGTTATCAAAAATCTTACACTATCATTTCTAGTTCTCTAATAGCTTTTGGTTATCAACGGGATGGTAGAGTATTGGTGGAGATGAAAATTTGGCTTTTAACTTTTTGCAAGATACCAAGAAAACACTTAGGAAATAGTACAGAACATACCATTTTAAGAGGAATTCAAAGTTTATTTGATGAAAATCGGGTTTGGAATGACTGAAACGTCCAAAAACAAAGTTAAACAAAGTGATCGTAATAAAAGGTGGGTCCCCCCCCCCCCCCCCCCCCACTTTACTAACATCGCTCTGTTTTGGATATCTCAGCCAATTCAAAACCAATTTTCATAAAATAAATGTTGAATTCCTCATGGAATTATATGCTCTTTCATATTGCATTAGCGGTTTCTGATTATCTCATCAAAGAATGTTAGAAACCTGAAATTAGGTCTCAACCAAAACCATACGATCCCTTTAAACATGTTAAACAGGAGGCGAGGGTGAGGGTAGAGGAGCTTATATACATGGTTATTAAAAATCGCGAGTTGCATAATATGAACCAATGAAGATGAAAATGCATAAAGTACAGGACGTCCGATGGACAAAAAGAGATGGGTCACAGGAACAGTTTATTCGCGTGAGCATAAATGGCAAATATTTCTTTAAATATTTAGTTGGCATACAGTAGTCAGCAGTTCCATATTATGAGGTAAAGGACACATCAATTTTAAAGTATTAGAAGATGTCCATTACTATTCATATACAAGCATCGGTGGCAGCTAACTATATCCCGATGTCACAGAGTGGAATTGAGCAGAACGTAATATAAATCATAATAGATATTCTCGATTCTTCTAAAATGTTTAGAACGTATAACAACGTGTGTGTGTGTGTGTGTGTGTGTGTGTGTGTGCATGCATGTTTGCAAGAGAGAGTTCATGTCTGAGTGTATTGTTCATGTTCTCTATTCTGCAGAAATTAGATACATTAAATATATATCGTAAGCAATTGGTGGTGGTAATACCGACAGCTATTGACAACCGCCTGGAATCATTCAAAATGCTACAAGGGATAGATCTTTAAAGGAAGAATGATTTTCAACCAACGTGACTTCCTTATTCCTGCCAAACGATTCGAAAAATGCCTTACGCAGACACTGGTTGTTCCAAAGCACTGTCCCCTGTTGACACGTGGTCGTCGGAACAGGGGCAGTGGTGGCTTGCTGTGTCGGGGCATGTGTCACTCTAGCCGTAGTAGACGCCGAATCGATTGTCACCTGCAACACTGTGCCTGGAATCATCTTGTCGGAAGTAGGCGGTTCTGTAGTAGACGTCATAGTCGCTGGGGGCAATGCGTTCGTCGTTCGCAGTATGCTCGTCGTGAGTGATGTGGTAGTTGGTGCCGAAGCGCTCATTCGGGTCGGTGTGGTCAGACCTGTTGATGTGTGGATAAAACCGATGTCGCATGATGCCCTATTGCTTTTAGATTTTTTTCAAACGTTATTACTACCACTGGAAACATGAGTAGTACAAGCATTGGTTGTAACAATAGCGATAACAATGGAAATGGAACTATATCAAACTCAACTGTCAGTCAGGGAAACTCTCGACTGTCAGAGATCACGTGAAATACCTCATTTTCGTTATCGGTGCGTTCAACGAAGTGCGGTGGCCGTTGCTTTATGTTCTCTTTTCAGCCGTTTTCGTTATCAGAAATGCTCTGTAGCCAGTCCCGGTTGCAAGTGCGAGTGTATTTAAGGATCATTACTGTCTGTATACACCATATACAGTACACTTGCTCAATACACCTGTACTTTGGATAAATTTGTACACATGCGGTCTATGATCACCAGCTATATTCTCTAGATTCCTCCTTCTCCCTCTCTCTCCCCTTTCATCTTCTCTCGTTTCAGAGACAACGGTCTCTCCCTGGAAATCGAGTTTCCGTCACTGACTTTGGACCCCACCCCCTGTGTGCCACATTATTCTGAGACACCAACGTTGTCATGCTTTGAGAAAATATTCTATTTTTCAAATCTATGTAGCTTCTTTAGATTTCTGTTACGCTAGATAATGAGTAAAGTTGTAGAGACCAAACAATCACAGTAATTGAATCACTGAAATTCGATAACAATGTGTCCATATAACTTGTACTATATCTTTGCTGATGAATGTTACCATTGCTTCTTTCCACAATTTCTGCACGATTCAATTATTGCTAAATATCGCTAATAATTATATTGTCTAGCGCGCACAGGCAATTGCATATACAAAAAAAAGCAATAGCAGTTTATTTGCATTTTTGCAATACATACAATAAGATGATCTTTAAATATCACAGAAACATGAACGAGGAAAAGTGAAAAGAAAAATAAAAAAACACACGTTTCCAGTATGAAATAGGCCTATTGCAAATTGATATCTAGATTCACCAAACCACGAAAGAGAATAATATAACATCTAACAATTTTGCTCATTCTTTTCTCTACGCCATCTACATCCTATACTTGTACAATATCTACCAAAAGTACATAACATCCTTTTATAGGTCGCTTAATGCCCTTATTTCACTTTCTCAGAGTAAAAAAAAAAAAATGAAACAAAATAAGCTAACTAATCAAAAAATACCCACTTGTACAACTTCTCGAGTCGGCAGCAAGTTCAAATCCTTGATTACACGTACAGACGTAACTCCCGTTGGTATTTTGACACACATGGTCGCAGCCGTGAGCCCCATCGCATTCGTCTATATCTGCACAAGCGGTAGTTGTTATAATACAAGTTGGAATTATAAAAAATGTCAAGTGACAAAGGTGACGCGGTGATCAGAACCTCACGAATAGTTTTGATATTGAGGGCACATGTAGGTTACGTATTCCCCATTTACCTGCCTACTGTACACACACACACACACACACACACACACACACACACCAACAATATCATAGGCGCCGGAAACTACTTGTATAAAACCGGAAGAACAATAAAAGATGTGGCGGTATATGTAGTCTTGAATCATCTCAATAATGAATGTTTAATTTCAAGAATGAATGTAAACTAAACTACTCTGATGGATTGTTGTATGGCTTACTAGTACCTAACGGCTTTAATTCAGATACACAAATCTCAAAGTAGCCATTGCAGCATAATCTTATGCCAAATTTATTTGCAAATACCGCAAATTCTGTCATGTGGATAGAAGGCCCCTTTACTCTGTAATTTACGCTGGCATCCAAGACGTCAGAGAATTGGATTAAAGTTTCTTCTCGTGAGGTATGAAGCACCGCAGATAGATTAAGCTACATTGTATAATGCCTATTAATCTATGTTATCACCACTTCCTCTTTCCTGTAGTTATTACTGTATTAATGTAAGATTTCCGATGCTTATGTGCACTTGATTCAATTTGCTGAAGAATTATTGCACAATGGAATTTACCATTGTAATTAAAAGAATAACCATGATAGTAATGTAAATACATTTATAATACTCGAAATAATAGTTGTATACATATACTTTTAATAATACTAATAATGAATACAACTGTACAGTAATAATGACACTACTTATTAACATTATTATTATTATTACCACTGCTTCCACAATTATCATTATTATTATTATCATCATCATTATTATTTATTGATACCATTATTGTTAACATTACCATTGTTATCGTACAAACTGATAGATTTCAAACACTTTGTACTACCTATGCAACCGTCTCCTTCTTTCATATACCCCTCGAAGCAGTTGCATGAAAAGCCTCCATCGTTGTTGATGCACATTTGGGAGCAATCATTGTTCTCGTCGGTGGCGCACTCGTTGATATCTTAAAGGGACATTCCAGATGATTTTCATAATTCCACATCATGTAGTACATAAATCAGCAACTCCATGTATAGATTTGTAGAATTTAGTGTGGTTATTGAGCAGAGAAACAATACTTTGAAAAACCTTAAACAAATTACACTGAACAAGGATGACGACATAGGAGGTTCACATATTTCAAAAATGTAGCAGTTCAATTCCATTACACTACCGCTTGCTTGTGAGTTCACCTGTGTATAATCTATGCATGCCTTCTTCTATTGTTCTGCTTCCTTGAGCCCCAACTCATTAATTCTTATGGTGACTCTGCCATGTCATCATCCTTGTTCATTGCAATTTGATCCAAATTTTGAAAACATTTTTATTCTTCATCCCAATTATCACAAATTCTGAAACTCTGTCCTCAATATAACTAATTTATAGTTGTTCAAATGAAAAAGTCTGAAAATCATCCGGTCTCCTTTAAGTAAACAAAGTACAATGTATGCAATTCATAAGTCAATTGTTGGTGTTTGCTCCAATCTCTTTCATGCGACGTACTCGTGCAAAGTATATCAACTTTCATAGAAGAATATGTACATTTTCATGTGATAGGCCTTACTTTACGCGTCACGCGCTGTGTCAATCACGTGGGACTGCTCACACATGCTCGAGATTTGTGAGCAAATGTGTCAATTTTCAAGGTCTGAACTGAATCATGCATCGCAGGAGTAATTTTGCTCACAGCAAGTGAATTATCTATTCAATGTTAAGATGATTTTACACTAAAAATAATTTCTAGCAAGCTCTGCTTTTAACTTGGTCTCTTGAGTTCAGTCATGAACGTTAATGTCAGTATAACAATGAAACCAGAAATTTCTGAATGAAACGGCACGGTTATCTATGTGATCATGATAATGATGAAGGATCCTTGCTCATATTTGTTTTACTTTTTTTTTTCTCTCGAACCAAAGGAGAAAAAAAAAACAACAACAGCGACTTTAAATGAATAGGTATGACTTGCATTACCCTTTTTGTTGCTGTTTTGTAATAATGATACCTTAGCCAGAGGTTATTTGTGAGAATAGATCTCCATAGACGTATCTCGTTTCCCTAATATGTAGGCAAAGATGTGTTTAACTAACCTAAGGATCCAAATTCACGAAGGTGGTACAATCTTGTCCCTGGGTTAAACCATGGACAAAGACCTTGGGGCGCCATGTGTCGTCCACGATATAACCATTTTGTTAAGGAAATTATAATTTCGTAATGTTTCGAAATGATGTTTAATTATGGACAAGATTGTACCACCTTCGTGAATTCGGGCCGAAAAGTACAGCTATTGTGGCTTGCCAGATTGTGATTAACGTTATAGAAAACTTTTTTTTTCGGTGTGATATGACTTACAGACAGCTTGCTTGGCTGCCTGCTTGTTTTATGTATCTCTTCGTTACTTTGGTTTTAAAGGATCAAATCACTACATTAGGATTTTAAAGCAATCTAAAAAAAGATAATGACGCATTATAACATTGGTACATCATTCAGTTACCATTCTGCAGATTGATGCACAATGATAACATTTCATCAAGCGTACTCACCCAGACACGAGTCACCATTTCCTTCGTATCCATCATTGCACGTACAGTTGTAGCCGTCGATGGTATTCTCGCATTCACCATTTGTGCATATTATGTCCGCGTATACCAAACATTCGTCTACATCTAGGGTGGGGATTAGAAGAGCGCCAAATCACTATATGAAATAAAGCTTCAGTGAGATCCGTATTTTCATTGGGCAACAAAATGATATTCACCTAATACATCCAACTTGATAATGAATAAACATACGTTACTAGAAGGAGTGCAAAAGATTCCACAGAGCGAGATGGTCATTAACAAAACAGTAGCCAAACAAGCATCTACCGGTATGTTATACATAATCTATTTTTCAATGGCGATCACCAAAACGCATTCTCTGGCAGATCCAGTCATTCATCATACCTTACAAACAGAATGAACCTCGTCGTGCTTTTCTGTCCCATGCATTAGATAAACAAAAGCCAGCTATAGTGTAAACCTCCTCTAAATCTTCATAGGATTGCGAATGGTGCCCAATGCCTTATTCTGCAAGATAAATCCATCCTTATGATATGTAGCGCTGCAAGGCGAGACAAAGGACCAAAATACCTTGGCAATGATTATAATCATGATTATATTTAACTTATTCATTCATGTATTTATTCATTTATTCATTTAGCGGATAGAGATATGAGATAGTAGCCAGCATCGGATTGCAACCAACAAAACTTACGCCAAGGTGTCCCCTCTTCTCTATTCTGCAATGAAATGTAATTGCATCTAATAGGCATCATCAATAGGTATATAAGGACATCTCTTGCCTCGAAACATTACGAGCAATACACTTGAAATCAGTTTCCCGCTTCGACTGTGAAACACTTTGGTGTCCAGAGTTGCTGTCTCTTTCGTACGCGTGCGCGCGCGTGTGTGTAAGTGTGTGTAAGGTATATATATTTCTTTTTTATTCTAGAGGACCCTTGCCGCTCCCTGCCTGATCTCTCGTTCGAACGGCTTTACCCTTACTGCAGTGCTTGAATAGGTGCAAGCAGGGGCGGATCCAGGAATTCCGTAAAGGGGGGAGGGGGACGTTGACAAAGATGATTTGTTTTGTTTTAACACAAAATAAGGGGGTGCACCCGCTGTGCCCCCTGCCAATCCGCCACTGTACAAGATGATGTTGGGATCAGAAATAACATAATGGTTACTTAGCCCTCTAGGAGAACAATGACATTCAGGTTGAGGTGGAAATCATTATACACTGTAGTCTGTACCTTCAATTTGCACGATGTGGTTCGGCTCCACGCGATTAAACGTCGGGGTCAACCCTGCATAAAACACGTCTTGGAGGATCTCATCAGTGATATTATTCGACGTCGGAAGAGCAACTCTGAATACGACCTCCATCAGCGTAGTGCCTACCAACGTGAAGTTGAAAACGTACACATCGAACGTGTCCGCTGTTAATCGTGATCCCCGCAGGTGTGTCAGGACCTAGAAGTTACAAACACAATGAAAAGCAGTTTACAAATGAAGTAAGCGTGATACAGGTGTCTGTTCTTTTTAATGGGCTTTAGTGTCTACTAAAACTGATTTCCGTTGCAAACTTCTCGTATTGAGAATGTTGTTGCGGAGCAAGGGAGGAGCGCAAGTGTGTTCAACTCCTGTCTGTCTATGCAGTTGCAAGTGCCAGGTGCATGTGTAATGTTCGTTTACGTGTGGCAAGTCGATACTGCTACATGTGTTTTCATGTTTAATCACTCCCAAAATGACCGGTCTTCTCAGCAAATTAAGCTGAGAATGCGATTAGCTGTTTAAAATTTGACATTCATGACTTGTTAAAGTATTATCTGCTATAAAATGTGGGTAGAAATGAAATAAGAAGACAATATTTATTTACCCGTTTATGACGAGAGACAACCCGATTATCAGGTAATTTTAATGTGCATTGGTACTGACTTTGACAATACTACCCAAATAAACGGAGTACCCTTTTAAGCGATACCCGATTACGCGGAGAGTACTGTATTACATCTTGGAGTTTTCTCCACAAATATGTCATGAACTCTCTGCTGCCCTCTTCTGAATGGGTGCACTTTTGAATGCTGGGATTTCCTTATGCCTTGCCAAATTTGCAATGATTAATTTGAAGACATCAAGCATTTGAATAAGAAAAACTTCGAACAAAGGTATTGGTTCCCTTTAAGAGAGTGTGGCTGGCATAAACTGCGAAATTTAAGAGCAGTTAAGAAACAAAAGAAAGACAAAAGAAACAAACAAAAGAAACAAAAGATTTTGATTAATATTGATATACAAAGCAAAAAAAAAATAAAAAGTTAACAATGATCAATGCGACACAATTTGCATTATTTTGTTCACCACGAAGACACTTCAAGCAGTTATTTCACACGCAGCAGGGTTATGCAATGACTTCCACATTTCTGCCTTTAAGAGTGACATCTCACACTTATTATTGTAACGTATGATTATGTTTACAGCACGCTTCGGATGTAAATCCTGAGCCTAATAAACAGTTATTTAGCACAGTATCACGGTTTCACATTACATCGGAGGAAGAGCCGTAACTTACATCATCACTCAACAATTCGTAAGTAGGTGGGCTTTGCAATATGTCAGCATATTCAACCACTTCCAGTCCAGATAGTGTCGAAAATCTCACCACCAATGAGAGTGTGTTCGCGGCTGAAAAAAAGGAAAAAAAAACAAATTAGGATAGAAACATTGGTAAAATTGCTTTGTTTTGATTGGTCCTTCTGGGGTCATCCCACGAGACCGACGCCCACGAGTCATACAGCCTATGAGACCGACATCGAAAATAAGTCCATGAGTTATACATCCCACGAGTTATACAGATCACGAGCCATATAGCCACGAGTTCGACACAAGGCAAATGAATCCTGTGAGTTCGACAGACGGACAGTACGAGACCGACATGAAGAACAGCGCAATTTATTATGTCAACTACAATTATAATCTGTACAGGATGTTGCTTTTAATAACATCATTTAAGGGGAACAGAAAATACTGCCGCCTGCTTGTTTCGTGACAATAAAAAAAAAAAAAAAAACGTTATAAAAAAAGGGGGGTGGAGTAGGGGAACAAGATTTCCTTACAAGATAGAGAAATTAACGCAAACGAGGGTGCTTTTGCATTTTGGAATTGAAGAGGAAAGATGTGTGCCTTCTTTCCCAGTGTTGGTCTCAGTGAGCCTATTTTGCATAGAGTCGATCTCGTAGGCTTTGTTTGCGTTTGTCAGTCTAGAGAGCCCTTTTTCTTTGCAGCATCAGCATCCTGAACTCTTATTGCGTAGTGTCGAACGCATGTGTTAAATGACTCCGTGGGCTTATTTTCCTTGATGTCGAACTCATTGGCTTTGTTACTTAGTGTCGAACACGTGGGATGTATAACTAGTGGGTTGTATGACTTGTGTGCTGTATGACTCGTTGGCTGTATGAACACATGCACACACACACACACACACACACACACACACATCCACTTGCATGGAGATTTGCACACATATACACCAAAACGTGAGGAAACAACACCGTGAAACATGGAATCTCCGTCTATGCCAACTAAACTTCTTTTTTTTTAATAAGAGGCAACGAATTACGTGAAACTACATTATATATATATTTTTTTTTCTGACCTTCCTTTTTCTCTCCGTCTTTTAATCATATCTTTAGCGGCGTAATCATTTTCCTCCCTTATCAGTAATTCCTTAATTGAGTATCTTTCAAGCATAGATTTTGTTAATCCACATCATCAATAAAAATACCCCACCTTTCCCCATACGTTACTAGCATAATTTATTATGCCTCCGCCACGAAGTGGTGCCGGAGGCATTATGCTTTCGGGTTGTCCGTCCGTAATGAATTTTGTGGCAAGTGTAACTTAAAAGCCTTTTGCGGTATCCTAATGAAACTTGGCATGTATGTGTATTGGGGGTGAAGTTGTTCCTATCAACTTTTGGGTGCACATGCTCAAGGTCAAAGGTCAAAAGTGACCGTGCACCTCAAAACGAACATAAAGTCGAACACACCGATTTTATGTGAGGACTGAAAATAAGTGAAATGGGTCAACCTAGCCGAACTTGACTTTTTCATATTTTCTGAAAGAGCGGGTCTTCTTTTACATTTTGCTTAAATTTGGTATCATAAAACGAGCAGGAAAGTGTGTTTTTTTAGCAGATTATCTCAATCATTTTTGGTAGGATAGTGTGATTAGGTGTGTCTTTTGAATCCTTTTTTCATTTCTGAAAAACCTTGTCCACACTCTTCACTTTCAACTCTAATAACTTTTGAAAGGATAGTGCTACTGCTTTGAAAGTTGGCATTAATTATGGACAGAATGTGTTAATGAGGCATGGTTAATTTCAGTTTAATCTGATAATCCCTTCATTGTTGTTACTGTGGTGGTTAACTTCCTGTTTTTTGTCCCATTCATTGCACAGCCAGCACGGTTTGGTAAAGATTAAGCGCTTGAATAGACACTGTACTTCAGAGCCTCTATTCTCAGTTCACACTTTTCCTGAGTTTGTGCTTTCTTTCCGATATTTAGGAAGGTTAGGAGAGTCCATTTGATTTGAGTTATACATCATTTTAAAGCTTAATGTCTGCTCTTTCAGAATATGGTCTTAACCAGAAATTCATGTCTGGCGACTTTTTGTTTGTTTTGAGGTGCAGGGTCACAAAAGGTCAAGTAAAAATATTAAAACTTCACTTTTTTCACCGTACCTTGGAAATTGTTTGAGCTATCTTCATGGAACATACATGTACTGACTGGCAGTGATTATCTAGACAATTTAGGGTTCATGGGGTCAAAGGTCAAGGGCAACACTTCAAAATTTTACTATTTCCCTCACGTTTATGCAATGCCAGCAGGATTATTTTTTTTTTTTTCACTTGAAGTGTGCATGTATAACCTAATAGAGATTCTCCGGAAAGTTTTTTTTTTTCTTTTTGCCTCAAAGGTCAAAAGGTCAAAGATCAAGTGAAAATGCTGAACTAAGTTTTTCCTCCATATCTCGGAAGTGGCTCAAGTTATCTTTTAACTTTCTACATATTTATGCATGTTCTGTCTGACATTGATTATCTTATGAATCTTAGGGTCAAAGGTCGGATGAAAATGGTAACAATTTACTATTCAATACAGAAATTGCACTTTTTCTCCATACCTTGGAAATTACTCAATGCATAAACGTATGAATTGGTCAAAGTCAAGTTAAAGTCCTTAAATCCCAAATACGCATGCTCTCCTATTCATCCAATTAAACCTAGGTCAAGGAAGGTGAACATTCAACACGATTGTGACATACTTGCCATTTTAATATTTAGCCAATTTTTTGAAAATGTAATCACACATTGTCCACATGTGCTATCTAGACCTATTAGGAGAATCATGCATCATAGCGGAGGCATACCAGTCGCCATAGCGACATTTCTAGTTCATGAATATAAAATGTGACCCCCCGCTACAACAAAAGGATCCTAAAGTCGCTGAAGGCTGAGCCGAGAAAATTGAGTTTGAAGTCACATTATCAAAATTGGTCAAACAAATCCGATTTGTTGCGACACGAATTGTCGCCCCTACAAGGATTGTCGCCCCCGTCACGGATTGTCGTCTGGCGACAATCCGTGATGAGGGCTGGCGGCACGGAATGTCGCCCGCCCTCGAAGCACATTTTGCTGGATAATATCGTTCTGGACATAGTCATTGAAATACTAACACAACTAACATGGTTACATCAATGCAAACAGGCCATGTAAAAAGTCATGGTGAGGTTTCAAGGAAGTGTGTATGTGCGCGCGCACATGATAATTTAGTGTCCGTTTGTGCGTGTGTGTGTGTGTGTGTGTGTGTGTGTGTATGATGGAAGAATGTGTTTATTATGTCAGCTTTTTGCGTATGTGTTTTTTTAGCTGCGCGTGGGTAGGGATACGTAGTAAGCTGTTGCTGGCATAAACGTTGATATTGATTTTATCAGCAGCTTTGACTTTGATGAGTTGGTTTGGCGGATTTGTTTATGAATTCAGAGTGGTGCTTGCGTGCGGGCGGATGCTGCTTTTCTGCGTAAACTCCAAATCTTGGGGGGAACGAGCTTTCGCTCACGCTGAATCAACACTGTGGAATTCACTTCCTCGTGAGCTGAAAGACTCAAGCTCTATAACATCTATCAGGAGTGATTTAAAATCATATTTGTTTAGCAGTGCATTTTGAAGACCAGTGCCTTTTGAAGACAGACTTTCATGTCTTTTTTTTTTCTGCTTCTTCATCTTCTTCTATTACGGTGATGTACTTGTATCTTCAGTCTGTTTGCTTTGATGTACAATTGTAAAGCGCCTTGAGCATTTAATCAAAGTGGAGAACGGCGCTATAGAAGTTGTATGTATGTATTATTATTATTATTATGTCTTATTTATCAACATTGGGAAGTCGTTTCATCAGGAAGGAATGTGGTATCGGTTCGGGTGTGTGTGTGTGTGTGTGTGTGTTGGGAGGGGGTTACAATTCGTTATTGCAAAAGTTCGTTATTCTGAAGGCTCTTTAGTCCGAAGGTTTTTTATTCGAAGGTTCGTTATTTCGAATTTCATTTTTGGATCAACGAACCTCTAGGTACAGGGAATTGTGTGTTTTGGATAAATGAAGCTTCGGAAAAAAACGAACCTTCCGAATAACGAACCTTCGTTTGTGTGTGTGTGTGTGTGTGTGTGTGCGTGTGTGTGTGTGTGTGTGTGTGTGGGTGTGTGTGTGTATGTATGTGGGTTGGTGAATGTGGGTGTGGGATGATTAATTCTTTGGTCAATCAGGGGTTGGTGGGTTGGGGATTGGATTTGAAGAAGGATAGTTTTAAATGGTATGACAGATTTTGGTAGGATTTAATATTTAGGATAAATGTAGGCCCTAGATTTGTTTCGGCTGGGGGGGGGGGGGGTTGGTCGGGGGTTTTTTATGACTGATTTCATTCTAGATTTCTATAATGTATTTGTGTTTTTTTATGTATATGCCCTTATAAGTAAGGAGGTGTTACATGATCCAAACCAATATTCAAGGGATATAGGTTTGGTAGGGCCCTACATGTCAAAACTTTCTCGTGAAGAAATTGTTAGTGGGGTTGGTCTATAATCGAGTTATCTATGCTGAAGTGAGATTATTTGTAGTATAAAATGACAAATGGATTTGTTTGTGTTTCGAATTGCCATTTGTAACTTTTTTGTTCATGTTACATCCAGAATGGGTCGATTTATGAATGATTTGAATGAAATCAATACATATCAAGGAAAAACACACAAAAAAAAGGTGTTGAGTTGGCTTATTTGCATTATGACGATTTGTTTGAGTGTTTGTTGGTGTTTGTTTGTATTACGTATGTACTAGCGGTGTGCATATGGCAGTTCGTTTGTGCTAAAATCAACTAACGATTGACAAATTATTTACGGCGTGTGGAAATTATTCGCTAATGCATAAAGCATGCCAAACTTATTCCGGAACAAAGAATAGTGGTATGGACTTTGTAGTTACGACTGATGGAAGAAAATGACTGCAGTAAAAAATGAACAAAGACAGAAAACATTTGGGGAGGGTACCTCCATCGTATGTATTTTCTCTCGGTCTCTCTCTCGTCTAGCCCGCCTCACCGCTGAAATTGACACACCCATACTAATTTTAGATCAACGCTGGTGTGAACTCTTTAAACACGTGCTCATATACGCTGAAGGCATTTTCATTGCCACAGTAGCCCCTGCAGCAGAAGATTTATGGTCATTTTAGGTGGTACCCATATACGTATGACATCGCTTGACCATTGATGCTGGACATCTTTTCCTTGTACTCTTTGAATGTATATTTTTCGAAACTCGGAAGGTAATTTTTGGGTTGGGCATGAGGTGACAGCATTTTTTTTTTTTTCACTTTTCTGGCCAGGAAGGTGTGGGACGGCGATAAACTATATAAAATGAGAACGAATTTAGTATTTCCCTATAGTCTTACCCACTTTACGCTCCATGGATATTACATTTTTTTAAAATATTGTATTTGGGTGTCGGAGGGGTGTCCGAATGTCCTATTTTTTTTTTCGGAAATGTAATAGACATTGCTTTTTTATAACAATCTCCTTAACATAACCCAGGAAGTCATGAATATCGCTGCACAATGACAACGTAACCACAGTTTGTCTATTTCGTGACTGCAAGTAATATTTTCTTACTCTGTTTAACTTATCGATCTAGAAAGCATTCTATTTGTGGTGTAATTATGTTATGTAGTCTTTACATTTATGATGTTTGTCCATATTTGAGCTGCACAAATAAAATTCAAACTTCAAGTTCAAAATTTCATATATCTTTCATTACTGTAAAGCAAATAAAGAAATGCGAAAATTTTTCACAACTTGTACGTAAATTCAATGTCAGTTTTCCCCAGTGTACAATGTAAGACAGTCCATATGTGATAAATTTGCTGACATAATACATTGACTTGGCAGGGATCGTCATATTGCACATAATTATTTATAACAATCTGTAACTATCCGAAAATATCCGCAACTCTCCGTAAATAGTCGCAACTCTCCGCAAGTGTTCCGAACTATTCGGAAGTTTATGCAAGTTGAAAGAACAAAATTACGTGCCAATTCGTAAGAATATCCGCAAGCGGACGCAAGTATTCGCATTTGGTAGCATCTCTTCGTATCGCCCGCATATTTCTCCCCGTATGTTTTGTTAAAATGCTCTGATGACAGCAAGAGATCCCCAGGTGTCCGCATAAAAAAATAAAAAAAAAAATTATTTTAACATAACGCCGGACGCAGAGCATTATGTGATTGGGGCCTTACGTATAGACACACGAACGCTCACACACAAGTCACATACGTAGGACCTACGTAGCCCACGAACACCAAACCCCTCAGATAGTCATGCAGGCACAAAACTGCGCCCACAAACACGCACCATCACATACCCTTTGATCTATACACATACGCCACTATATACCACATACACACGTGCTTACAGGCACACTATATACACAAACAAACCACTACCACTATACAACCCCCACACATGCACAGTCTCTACATACATTGTATTGTATTATTATACTCCAAGCACACACACACACACACACACACACACAACAATACGGAAACTCATACACAAGTCACTCATTGTACGCACCTACAAATCATACACAGCACATATCATGCAGCTCACAGCAAACAGACACACACACACACACACACATACGCATAACTTACCAGTCATACCCATCCCACCAATGCTTAACATAGGAGGAACCACCACGAGCCCGGGGCGACAATCCGTGACGGGGCGACAATCCGTGTCGCAACAAATGTTTTGACATCACGGATTGTCGCCTTCGAGGTCAAAAACTGGGAACTGCACAAGCGTCACGGATTGTCGCCAGACGACAATCTGTGAGGGGGGCGACAATCCGTGCCGCCAACTCCGTCACGGATTGTCGCCCCGAGCCGGGGGCGACAATCCGTGTAGGGCCGACAATCCGTGTCGCAACACCGATTTCTGTTTTTGGCATAATTTTGTAATCTAATATTTTATTTATCATCTGCTGAAATTTCGAAGCTTAATGATTAAAGGAAAGGTAAGAAATCACCGTTCAACGTAACCGAAACGTGTCCGAAGATTTGTATTTAGCGCCGCAGCTAGACCCCGCCCCTAGCAACGAGGGAGTGATCTTATTGGTCAATGCGTGGCATCCTGATTATTGCTTGGTCGTGCGAAGACCGCTGACGCTAAGCTTGAATGAACATCGCGGAGGTCGCTAGGAGCATGCCTTCTATTGTCCAGCGATGAAAACTCTCTCTCCTCCCTTTGATCATGACAGCGTCGGAAGGAAAACTTTGAAGGCGTTTTTCTCCAAACTCTGATTTCCCCAACCACTTGACATGCGCTAATAAAAGCATCAATATTTCCGCAACTGAGTATTTTTATGAATTGTGCTACATAATTATGAAATTAAAGTAGAAGAGTAAGGGAATAATGTCATGCCATTTTCAGAAAACTGTCCTCCCCCGACTTTCGGATCCTTTTGTTGAAGCTGGTCACACATGTTTTCAAAACACCAATAAATGTGACCCGCTACAACAAAAGGATCCGAAAGTCGGGGGAGGACAATTTTCTGAAAATGGCATGACATTATTCCTTTACTCTTCTAATTTCATTTCAGTTATAGCAAAACTCAAAATAATACTCGGTTGCGGAGATAACGACGATTTTATTAGCGCATGTCAAGTGGTTGAGGAAATAAGAGTTTCGAGAAAAACGCCTTCAAAGTTTTCCTTCCGACGCTATCATGATCAAGGGGAGGCGAGACAGTTTTCACCGCTTGACAATAGAAGGCATGCCCGTAGCAACCTCCGCGATGTTCATTCAAGCTTAGCGCCAGCGATCTACGCATGACCAATCGGTAATCAGGATGCCACGCACTGACCAATAAGATCACTCCCTTGTTGCTAGGGGCGGAGTCTAGCAGCGGCGCTATATCCAAATCTTCCGACAAGTTTCTGTTACGTTGAAAGTTGGAGAAATCATGGCCAAGAAAAATGCTGATTTCATGCCTTTCCTTTGATCATTTAGCTTCGAAATTTCGGCAGATAGACAAAACATTACGTCACAAAATTATTCCAAAGACAGAAATCCGAGAGTTTTGACCAATTTTGATGATGTGATTTCAAACTCGATTTTCTCGGCTCAGCCGTCAGCAATTTTAGGATCCTTTTGTTGAAGCGGGTCACATACCATTTTAGATGACTGGATTGATTCAATATCTTGTACTAATAAAGCCATATCATCTGCATAAAAACATCTGTTTATCCTAACATCTGCTTGTCATGCTTCTCCATGTGCCAACACATCTATACATATAAAGATGAAATGATATGTGACAATTGATCACCTTGTCGAACTCCTTTTCAACTTTATAAGAAATGCTCGTCATGATCATGACAACATTCAACAACCCTGCAGTATACTAAATATGCTATCATTTAAAACGTAAACAGCAATTTAAAGTGAATCAAAATGATCATGACACCATTCAATAACCCTGCAGAATCCTAAATATGCTATCATTTAAAACTTAAAGAACAACAATTCTAAGTGAATCAAATTACCAAAGGGAGTATAACTACAGATACAATTTCTAGTAAAAGTCCAAAATATGACCCCATCCACCCTGAAATATCTACCCCTACACAAAACAAGGAATAGATCTACAACATCTAATCACACGGTCACTCGTACTGAACCTCCACAGGCAATTTCCCCCAACTGCTTTATAATTCCTACAAACAAAATACGGACGATATTACACACCTAGCAATCCTTCAGCTTAATTCCTCCTTCTCCTTGCCCATGACACCCCACTTCTTCAAAAATGTGATGCCATAGATAAGGAATCTATAATCATTTTTTTTTTATAGACAGCGTGTGACGTGTTATCGTAATGGGCTTCAGAGCTCAGTGGGTAAATCGAGTCCACCGCGTAGATTGCGTTGTAATTATGTAAACATAATTCATAAGTTTAGTTAAACAATTACACCATACAAACAGCGGTGAGTTGGTTCAGTCGGTAGCGCGTCTAGCTGCCTCACGATCACGCGGCCCGGGTTCGAACCCGAGTCTGGACTGAGCAATGTTGTGTGTAAGCATACCGTCCCCTCTAGCAAGAGGCAAAACACTCTGTCCCTCGGATAGGACATAAAATGGAGGTTCCGTGTATGAGAGAGTAACAACTCATGCACGTAAAAGAAAAGATCCCGCTTCATTCATTCATCGCAAAGAGCAAGGTGTTTAACCCGGTGAAGTGGTCCCACCTCACATCCAGCTGGACCCCATGGAAAACCAGCTTAACGTAGCTGAATATGGGCTATCCAGCCATCTTCTCAGATGGAAATGAAAAAACAAAACAAAACAAATAAACAAACAAACAACCTGCACCACACATGCCAAATGTGATTCCTTTCATGTTCCACAAACAAATATCACGAATCGAAGGAAGCTGCAGATAATCAGACATTTCAATACATTGTCTTCTGGAAAGCTCATCACGTGAGATACATGTAAGAGATATAAAGCCCTTACCTTGGCAAGATCCGTCACTAGCTTCGAAGGACATATCTGCGCATTCGCATTTGAATGATCCTACTGTGTTTATGCAAATGCGATCCTTGGAGCAGTTATGGGCACCCGTCATGCACTCATTTGCATCTGGAGGAACAACAGAATCATTTCAAAAGTAATAGAAAATGAGACCTTACATTCATTCCATCAAACAGTAGAAGACCAATACGGTAAAAAGTGAATGCTATGTTCGGTTATGAAAATGTGGTTGAACGATGGAAAACGGCTTCCACCTCGAAAGGAAAGAATCCCTTAACCATGCAGGCTTCATTTCTCTTCTAACTGTCTTCCATGTAACTTATTTGATCTTATCTTCAAACAAAGCAAGATGATTACATGGAAAAATTGGACGGGAAACAAGATCTAGTCATACAGAGATTGAACCATTACGATCATGAACGAACTGCCATTTTCTTTATGATTTATTTATGTTTTATTCATTTATTTACTTTTACATTTGATATCCACTCACCTTCACATATTTTGGGACTAGAGTTCTGATAACCTGTACTGCAGTTACACGCGTAGTCTCCTTGCGTGTTGTGACACACCGATATACCTGCCTGGCAGGAGTCAGTGCTAGCAACACACTCGTCGAAATCTATGGATGAGAAGAAATGTATATGATGATATACCATTAATTAAGTTTAGTTATACTGTAATCATAATATCGGATGCAAGAATGCAAAATACTAACCTGTTTGGTCCTTTGCTTCTTGAAACAAATGCTTTCCCGCATGATGACGTGTTTTCATCCATTTAATGTTTTTATCATCTAATAATTACAATACAAATTGTGTAATTTCATCACATGAGTGCAAAAAATTAGGAAAAGAGATACCTGGAAATACAACACGACGATGGACGTATAGAGGAAGTTAATCCAGACACGAATCAGAAAGGTTATCACTGGGGAGGAAAACTTGGTTACAGGTGAAAATGTAAACTAAATGAAATGACGTGCAAATATCGGGCACTACAGCCTTCTTGTCGAACTTTCACGCATGTTTTGTTTTGTTTTTGGTTCCAAATTGTGTTGGTCGACTACCAGGTCAGTGTCAGACATGTTGGGTGGTGACCCAATGAGGCTAGACCGTCCGATGACGGTCACGCACCACATGTCTGACACTGACTTCAAAGTCGACCAACTCAAGTTGGATTCATCAGACTGCAGTTCGAAAAACTTCAGAAGCAACAGACGACCTTAATACCCCTATTCCACAAAAATTGCTTGTCATCGGTCACTCGTCAGAAGAAAAGTTCGTTGCTTCCAGCCACCCGTCGAACTGCATCGGATGACATGTTACAGTCTGATGAACCAGACATCATTCTGTTGGTTGCCTATCAGGCCAGTGTCAAATATGTCGCTCTTGATCCTCATTGGGCGATCTTGCCTTATTTAATTCAATTCAATTCAATTCAGTGTTTATTTCATTTTTCGACGAAACGTTTAAGTTACACTTCTTTTGACAACAGAGAATAAGGTAAACAGAACATTATGTATTGAAGAGAATGTACAACAATTGATGACCTAATACTGTTATAGTAATTATACATTGTAGTGGAAAAGAAACAGAAGTGATCGAAATGAAGTACATGTATAACTTTGCTTAAAGTGCGACAAATGGAGAGACCCACTAAAAAGACAGAGCTTGTAGAATGTGTGCCCCTCTGGAAAAATAACATCAATGGGAAGATTAATTGAAGCATCATAAATACAAAAGGAGAAAAAAAAAGAAAAAAAAAGAAGAGGGAGAAGTCTGGAAGCCCACTGAGAATTAGATTCACAGATAAATACACTTTAATACTTTCATAGCCGTGAGCAACGTAGAACAAGACTTGACAACAAATAAACTGCTGGAGAAAAGGATGTACGAGACAAAACGGGATGGACAAGACTAACAGACGCGAACAAACATGAAACACGACTAGACAACAAAACAGCTACTGAAGAAAAGGCTGTACGGGACAAAACAGAATGGACAAGACTAACAAACAAAAGACAAGATAGCAAACAAAAATGCACAACAGAGACAGCGATCTTCGACAGAAGCATGTTAAGAGAAACAGATGATAGTTGTGGAGAAAAAAAAAGTGATATCGTAACTCCTGAAAGGAGAAAAGCAAGGAAATGAAGGGATGTATGAACAGGAGTAAGACAGAAATTCAAGTCTTTGACTCTTTGGGCGATAGCGTAGATGGCAGCAGACATCCAAAAGATTACAATTTATTCTTCAAAGCGAAGAAAAGGTGAGTAAGTCAGTATGTGAGAAAAAAAGGCCAAATGGCTAGCTCAGTACTGTAGAGGCCAAATGGCTAGTTCAGTACTGTAGAATCATACGATTGCAGAAAAAAAAGGACTTCAGTCTCCTCTTGAAAGGATAATGGATGGGGCGTTTTTTATATGATTCAAAGAATTCCAAAAATTTGGGCCTATATAAATAAGTGTATTTTCAGAAAAGGATCGTACGTAAAAGGGGTAAATGAAATTCATTGGAACGCCTAGTGGGATATTAATGAAATGATTGGTTTTTGAGGAACATAGAATAAAAAATAGATGGAAGCAAATTGTTGCAATACTTGTACAGAAACTGGCCTAAATTGTACAAAAACAGATCTTTAATTTTTAAGAGCTTGTTAGAGGCAAACAACGTGTTTGTATGAGAACGTACAGGGGGAATGGCAGATAACGCGGAGGGCTTTCTTTTGCAAGAGGGACACTCTTTCAAGTAAAGTCTGATGCGTGTTGCCCCAAACTAAAACTCCATAATTCAAATGAGGCAATATTAACGACGCATATAACATAAGTAATGTTTTTTGTGGAATATGAAATTTCAATCTATTTATAGCACCTATATTACGCGATATTATATTACAAATAATGTGATCTCTAGGAAAGTTTATCGTCTACAATGAACCCCCAAAATTTAATATTTGATACTCTTTGTGGATGAGAATCATCTAAAACTATATTTGTGTTTAAACTATCAACAGTATTACTAAAAATCATATATTTCGGGGTTTTTTTTTTGCATAAGTGATAACTTATTAGCTCTGACCCAATTTGTCACTTTATTCAATTCAATATTGATTTTGTGAACAAGAAAATCAATATCATTATGGGCAAAAATACATTTGTATTATCTGCAAAATGAATAAAAGAGAGACCATCAGATACACGACAAAAATCATTTATATAGATAATGAACAATAACGGCCCTAATAGACTTCCCTGTGGGACGCCACATTTAACTTCTCTGATAACTGAATCATTATTTTTAATTGTAACAAATTGTTTTCTATTGACTAAATAACTCTTGAACCACTCCAAGGCCTTCCCACGTACTCCATAATGTGATAATCTATGAAGTAAGATGTCATGATTGATGGTGTCGAAGGCCTTGGAGAAGTCCAAGAAAATACTAACTAAATGAGAATGATTATGAATGGCATGAACTACTCTATCAACGAAATGTAAAAGAGCATGCGAAGTACTATGTTTCTCACGAAAACCAAATTGAGAGTTCGTAAAAACTTCATGTACCTTCCAAAAATTGATCATTCTCTTATAAATAAGTTTTTTCTAAAACCTGAGACAGTGAGGACAATAATGAAATCGGGCGATAATTACTGACTACAAGTTCATCATCTTTCTTACATATTGGTATTACTTAAGCCAAATTCATTTTATCCGGAAACACACCGTTAAGGATTGACAAATTGAATATATGAACAAGTGGATCAACAATCGAGGAAATAACACCCTTAAGTATAAAATTATCTATCTCATCATAACCAGAACTTCGTTTGTTCTCAAAAAGAGGAAACTATGTCAATAATTCTAGATCTATTAGTTGGTGTAAAAAATATGGAATCAGAGTTGCGCTGGCCTAAAAATTCAGTACAATGAGTTTCTGTTGGAGGAATAGTTTGAGCATAATTTTCACCTATTTTTGAAAAATAGGAATTAAAAATATTTGCAATATGAAGAGAATCATTAATCAATTCATCATTCATTTTAATTTTGTCAATGTCAGAGTTTTTACTCGGAACATTATCGGAGCATCGTCCGATTTGTCCGACACTGACCCGATAGTCGACCAACACAAGTCGGATCCACCAGACTGTGAACATGTACTCTTACCAATATTCTTACTATGATATCCACTACAATGTCATATTAACCAAATTCAACTATTGATTAAACATGTTTTATGTCCAGTTAAGTCAAGATGCAGATGACGTTACTAAATTTCATGCATTGATACTTTCGGACACACTGAAGAGAGAGAGAAAAAAAAATCACCTCAATTCGACACACCTGAGAAGCAACAGACTTTGCTCCCGACAAGTGACCGATCAAAAAAAAAAAAAAATCAGTTGAATGCGGGTATAACAAAGTAGCGTAGACGACCTTAAAGGGAGAGAGTTGTAGATACTGAGCAGGCAATTTTCATGATATCGAACAAACACCAATATTATTACTTTAATATCCACTTCAATGTCATATTTACCCAAATCAATTATTGAATAGCTTTTTTATGTCCAATAAAAGGGAAATTAACCCAAAATAAACAGGTGTATTGAGTGAATGCAGAAATATTAGTAGAGCACATCGGTGAAAGTTTAAGAACATTGGCCAATCCGTTGAAAAATTATGAATTTTTCAAATTTGGAGACGAGACCACTGGCTCAGAAGACTACTTCAAATCATGTTATCTCTTATGGACTACGATGATGAATAAAATATGAAAAAACTTATTTAAAAAAATGTCATATGTAAAGTACACATTCCCAGAACTTGCTACTGACATAATAATGTCAAGGGTATTTGTCCCCCCTTCTCCGCTCTGAGAAAAGGTAATACCAATGCTCTTTCATTATGCGCTAGAAAAAATGAAAAACAAATGTTAAATTGTCTTTATGTTTGCTTTATAATTATGGTAGCCCGTGTGGAATGTCATGATCTGTAGTTATCTTCTGATACAGCTGCCTCACAACCAAAACTTCAAAAATTCATGACTTTTGAACAGATTGTCCAATTTTCCTGAAACGTGCTCTGATGCATTCTACTACTATAGCTACATTAATTCAATCAACATGTATTTTTGGGGTTGATTTCCCTTTAAGGCGAGGTGAAGACGAAGTAAAAGAACTTCATGCACAGTGGAGGGATACTTTCGGAAACACTGAAGAGAAAAACAACATCACTTTTCATGTTAAACTTTTTAAATCACGCTTTAAGTAAGCGTTGATATCCAACCTGTACAGTTCTTTCGATCTTTAGACTCGTAACCATTGTTGCAAACGCAAAATGCTGATCCTACAGTATTGGTACAGGTCGAAAAGGAGCCGCAGAAATCTCCGTCGGGATCGCATTCATTTGCATCTGAGAAAATAAGCGAACAGATACAAAAATAATATCAAGTAGAACAAAAGAAAATATGCAGCTATCAAAGTGTTAATGGGATGTATCGATAGTTTTGTTTCTAGATGCTGTTGACTTGCCTCATAATAAGGGTGTCCCCTATATCTCTTTTATAATCTTTATAGTTATAGGTTTTCCCGGTCAATTTCGCACTTTTGTCACTCTATTTGATAGAAGGTTCATCCAACTTAGCGAAAATCCTCGTCACTGCACATTCTGTCATTCAAAATTGGAAGTTGTTCGTTCAATTTAGCGTTTCGATCGATGACATTTGCACATGTACCTTTCATATGCTCTTCAGTCATTCAAATTCGCCAGCACTAGCCGAAAAGGGTATTTCAGTCATTCACTTTCGCGTATGGGCAGTCAAATTCCAAATATATTATGTTCATTAAAATTAACGTCATGTTATTACGTTGCATTCTTCTTTGAAAAGGTGAGAACATTAAAACGCGTATTTCTATGTGACTTTTTGTTCCATCCAAGCACTGTTAAGCAGTATAAAAGTATTATATTTTTGACCCTATATAACTCTACTTTGTTGTTCTGTAACGCTACTTCTCTTTCATACTTGCCATTTTAGGCCTACATGTATCAATACTACAGAATAACATCATCTTCTAACAGTCATGACAACACAAGTTAGATACAGACGTATACTAATAATAATAATTGTCATGATAATAATGATGATATTGATAACAAATAACAATGATGCTCATTACATCAATGACATGAACAACGGGGAAAAGAGAAATATTTCCTATGGTCTTTATGTATATGTCTGTTTATACATCAATGTATATCGTAATATTGTCTTTTGTTGTAATTTGTATAGGTACACACAATTTTGAACTTTTAAATATAGGGGAAAATATTCGCTGTCAGCATTTTTTTTTGGACTGAAAAGATAAAACAACGACCAACTTCTCTCTACCATAAGTTTCAAGTAGAGTAAATGATAGATTATGGAACCACAATTTGTGATCGTGCATCACTAAACCAACAAACAATCGCACATACTGATTTTGTGAGAGGACTGAAATTAGCTAAACAAAAATGTGTCAACCTAAACAGCCAATCTTGAGGTTTTCCTATTTTCTGAAAATGCAAGTCTTCTTACACACCATGCTCAAGCTTTGGATCATAAAACTGTGTCTTATACAGTTCCGTTTCACTTCTTAAAACTCTTGTACATACTTCCCTGTCAGCTCTAATAACGTTAGAAATTATAATACTACTGCTTTGAAAGGTAGCATTAATCATGAACAGAACGTGTGAACAAAGCATGCTAAATATCAGCTTAATTTGATAATCCTTTTATTGATATTACTTTGGTGAATCACATTCCGAATAAGCTTTTGAATAGACCCTGTACTCTATAGCCCTTTTCTACATTCTAAAAGGTTCTCACACTTTCCCGGAGTGGGTGCTTTCTCTCCAATATTTGATAAGACAGGAAAGTTTACTTGAATTTATATAGACATCATTTTCAAAGTTTGCTTTTTCAGATTGTTTTCATAAGTAAAAATCCATGTCTTATGACTTTTTGTTGTTTTGTGATGGGTCAGATTTGCAGACTAGAAGACATTCTGAAAGATTCTCACACGTACCGGTGCAATTTTCACCGACCAATTCGTAGCCCTCGCTGCAGATACATAGATAGCTCCCGATCATATTAGAACACGTTGCCTCGGAAGGACAAATGTTGGGATCATCCCTACATTCTTCGATGTCATCACACCGTGAGTACGGATCGCCACGGTATCCTTCTTGACAGGAGCACACATATGAACCATTGGTGTTCGTACAGGTTGCAGTGTCAGCACACACCGTCACATCGTCACATTCGTTAATATCTATAATATACACGGACAAACAGATAGGCAAACAGGCGGACAGAAATCCATGAATATGCACATTCATTCACGCACACCAAGGCACGGACGTGGAATCAAAATGAAAAAAAAATGGGAGAATCGTGGTTGTTAAAATCTCGATTTAAAGAGTGTTTGTGCCCTTTATATACTTCAACAAAAAAATAAAACTCTTTCGCGAGACTTGAAGTGTGCAGTGATCACAAATTGGTAAATGAAGCACAAGTATTACGACAGAAGAAATATTGTCATACTAATGTGTTCAGTGTGTAGCTTCAAACAGAAATAATACCAAAGTAAGGTGTGTTGTGGTTTTATTTTTTACTTCACAATGTTGCATATCTATCCCAAAGAAAAAAGAAACAATATTCATGTAACTCATTAGATAATGAAAAGGACGTGTTGCAACGACTGTGTCTGTCGCAGGATAATATTTATGTCTCGTTAATATATATATATATATATATATATATATATACATGTATATTTGTATATATATATATATATATATATATATATATATATATACAACATCTAGATGAATCACAAGCAGAAGTTTAGATTGCAATTAGATTGATACTTGGTAAAAAAATTTCTCAATTTAGTTCTATGAGAGCAATAACCAAATACGGTTCTTAACTGGAAAGGGTGTTGCCTTCTGTCACGGAAACGTACCTGAACAAATATCACCATTCCCATTGTATCCATCGCGGCAGGTGCACATATAAGAACCAACGGAATTCACGCAATCTGCGTTGACGTCACACAACCCTCCAAAGCACTCGTCAACATCTGAAAATTGAAGAAGAGAGTGTGCTCTGATCTAATCGTGAAACTACGAAAGACCACTTGACATAATGTCGCCATTTGTTTTGATGTGGAAAACGCATTTTGTTACTCAAAGAATAATTGAGTTTCAAAAATATGAACATAATATAGATAAAGTAGCTTGTCAATATGAAATTTGGCAACGATAGTGCTGCACTTTTACTGATGACAGTTACTCTGTGAAATTCATGATAATGTTAATTGGCGTTTTAGATGTGAACACTATGCTTTTGTTAGTTAGCAATACACGATAACTAAATGATAACGCATACAACCCACTTAAATCAATGTTCTGTTGCTTATGAATTCAATGTACTAACAAAAAATTATGCCTTTTCCTTTCATTTTTATCTTTTTTGGGTTATTGTTGTTGCTGTTTGCTGTGTTTTATATTTTTTGTTTAGTTTAGTTTTGTTTTGTAATAGATTTATCTTCCAACTCACCTGTGCATGTGAAACCATTCCCTGTATATCCGTCAAAGCAGCTACAGGTGAACGACCCTTCCGTGTCATTGCAACGCGCGTTTAGACCGCATGGCGATGACAATACACACTCGTCGATGTCTAGTTACACATAAAGGAATATAATAGTCTTATTTTGTGTGTGTGTGTGTGTGTGTGTGTGTGTGCGTGTGTGTGTGTGCGTGTTCATGTGTGATATTCATATTTATTCCATACATACTATTAAAATGCATAAATGTTGACAACAAACAAAACAATCAACAACTACAGGACTTTCAAAAAGTTCTCCTCTTTTTAGATTAACCAAATGCGGTGTGAACAGGAATGTGTACATGCGAATTCGCCTTGTGCCGTAATATTATTGAATTTTGCACGAATACAATATATTTCTTATCAAATTGCACCAATCAACTGATCTACTACCATTCCAACGTCTCTAATACGTGTAGCTGTCCTATCACAAGTTTACCCGCAATTAGTCGAGATGAGAATAGTAAAGTCAACCAAATGAAGAAAAAAAAAAAAGAAACGAGTTGAATGGTACATTGTGTCAGAGAGGGGTTACGTCGACTGAACTTGAATATTTGATAAGACAGGAAAGTTTCCTTGAATTTATATAGACATCATTTTCAAAGTTTGCTTTTTCAGATTGTTTTCATAAGTAAAAATCCATGTCTTATGACTTTTTGTTGGTTTTGTGATGGGTCAGATTTGCAGATTAGAAGACATTCTGAAAGGTTCTCACACGTACCGATGCAATTTTCACCGACCAATTCGTAGCCCTCGCTGCAGATATATAGATAGCTCCCGATCATATTAGAACACGTTGCCTCGGAAGGACAAATGTTGGGATCATCCCTACATTCTTCGATGTCATCACACCGTGAGTACGGATCGCCACGTAACGAATCCATTTTTATATCAATTTTTTTTTTTTTTTGGTTTTTTGCAGGAAGCGTTACCATTATAGTGAAATTCTTTTATGTTTGAAAGGTCCAGCTTTACCTTTGGAAGCAGTGATTTAAACAATTTTCAAGATATCACATTCGATGCATATGTGTAGGTTTGTTGTATCATAAAACACCTTATAACTTTTTTTTTTTGGATATAAAGCCTAAAATATTAGAGATTACCTACACGAGGTAGTTTTGCGAGGCAATTACAGTTGGTATTTTGCAGGGTCGTGGAGTTCAGCGGGTGACATTAGAGCATATCACGAGCATCCAGGTTTTTACATATACAGTGGACTCCCGTTATATTGAAATCCTCGGGACCGGCAGTTTTCTTTCGTTATATCGGAATTGTTATAACCCAGCAAATAAACAATAGAAATAAATAGAGTGGATGACATTGCAGCCCAGATTTTTACTTCGTTATAACTAGAATTTTGTTATAACCGTGTTCGTTATAACGGGAGTGCACTGTAAAACAGGGAGGTGGGAAGAGGAGTGGAATCTAAACTCCCTGCTTTACATGTAAACATTCCGATCGACCACGAAGAAGACATTCAAGGAGGTCGCTGCGTGTCGATTACACGCACCGCAGAAGAACGCCGATAAATCAACTCGTACAAGGTCGACTACTTAACAAGCAGCACTTAGCGTCGAACAATGACTAGTCCATTTGTGCTCAATAACTGCACAGTGACCATCAGTTATTACAACTCTCCAAATTGAAACAGAAGCAAAAATTAAGTGTAAAAGCGTTCAGATGTTTGAAGTTCGCCTGTTACAACTACATATGTATCTTTGAAGTTGGAGTTGAATGATATATATTGATGAACAATTTGTCAATTATTCGACATGTTGGTGATGATCTACAGGTAGTCAAATGTGGCTTGATCTATATCATAGTGCATAGCCGTATTCACATATTTTCCTAATTTACCTAGGGGATAGGTAATAATTATGATATTGACAAGCCTTGAGGATATACCAGATAAATAATTGCCCGCACTGAAAGAATATTTTCTGGTATCTCCCTCGAGGCAAGTTAATATTATATAAATGTAAGTATTTTTCTTAATAAAAGGTAACTGTAGACGGTTTGATCTGGAAACAGTTTTATTGTTATACCTATTGTTCACATTGTGTGTGTTTCTATCCTTAAGTCACATTTTAGAACTATTTTAAAGCACTAATACTGGGTTTTTGTTTCATCTGTAAATGGCAAATTATTGTGCCTTTAATATGCCTACTATAGGAAGTTAAGAAATGAAGCCACGAAGGCAAGTTTTATTTCAAAGGGTACTGAATTAAGTTGGATCCAATATCAAAGAATAATGTAGGACAATGTAGGAATATAGGTAGGTCATGTTTCATGTATCATATAAATTCTTTGGAGAGATGGAAGAAACAGGAGAATGCCTGGAGATAATCATAGCAGAAGAAAGACACAAGGTTATTACATTGTATAGATCACCCTGGCAATATGTTTGCTCCAAAAGGTGCGAAATCCAGACAAAAAAATAAAATCCTCCTAATTGCTTACACTTTAATACTCAACGTAAACAATTTTTTTTTTTTTTTTTACAGGGGGTATCTTAGCGGCGAATGTTTGCAAACGTAGCAATTTTAGGTTTCGTCAAGTGTTTATTTAAAAAAATGGAATCAAACTCGGAAATGGTTTTCATTATCGCAAACAATTTTTCATATTCAAAACCTCTTTGTGCCAAGAACAAAATTTTGCGACTTTGATTGCAACTGGAAATTTACGAACACTTAACTTAAGAATTGCTTAGATTCGCAACGTTCGCAAACGTTTGTCGATCAGTGAGATACTCCCTTTAGGCACATTTCCTTTTCAAAGGCTTTGTTTATCCTATAGGAATCAAAGTAATTGTATGAAAATAACAAAAAAAAAAACACGACTTAGATATAAAGATTTTCAAAATCAGAATACCATCAAGCATATATTTGACACGAAGACCTAAAAAAAAAACAAGTAAAAATGAGCACAATTTGCTTACAAATAGATAAAAAGGTATATCGGACATTACACTACAATCGTTTGGTAAAATTTCTCTCTCGTTTGATTCCAAGCAATTTTCTCGAACATGCATTATTATAATTTTTTTTTAAATGTGAAGGGAAATGCTTTTCATGATACAAATTATTATGAAATTTCAGCTGATAGAAGTTCTCTAAAATCATGGATATTTTAACGAGTCCCAAGATAAACAGAGGTTTAGAAAACAGGCTTTGGATTTTGAAGGAAAACACCAATTTCCTTCACAATTTCACAGTATCAAAATTAATGAAAACTGAGAGATCTGAAACAACTCATCTCAAATAATCGTAAAAATAAAGACGCAATCACCTGTGCAACGTCTATCAGCTTTGCACATTCTATGAATTCTTTTTTTTTTCATTCCCAATTACGATTATGCCATTGGCTTACTTAAACAAGGATTGGCTATGTATCCTGATCCGCTGTAACCGGCAGGGCAGCTGCAGTTAAAACCTCCGACAGTGTTGCTGCACTCGGCGTTCTTCGAACAGATGTTGTGATCCATGCACTCGTCAATATCTATGATAAACATGCGTGTAAAGAGTTTGTTCTATAAAGAAGAAGACAAAAACAGCGACAACAACAACAAAACAAAAACTAGAAATGTCGCTAAGGCGATTGGTATGCCTCCGCCGTGATGCATGATTCTCCTTATAATGTACAGTACATATTGTGGACAATGAGAGATTACATTTTCACAAAATTGGCAAAATATTGAAATGACAAGTTTGTCACGAATGTGTTGAATGTTCACCTTCCTTGACCTAGGTTTAATTAGATGACTAGGAGAGCATGTATTTGGGGATTTAAGAACTTTAACTTGACTTTGACCAAGTCATAAGTTTATGCACTGAGTAATTTTCAAGGTATGGAGGAAAAGTGCAATTTCTGTATTGAAAAGTACATTGTTACCATTTTCATCTGGCCTTTGACCCTAAAGTTCACAGGATAATCACTGTCAGGCAGAACATGCATAAATATATATTAAGTTTCAGGATAACTTGAGCCACTTCCGAGATATGGAGGAAAACGTTAGTTCAGCACTTTCCCTTGATCTTTGACCTTTTGACCTTTGAGGCAAACAAAAAAAAAAAAGAAAAAAGAGGAAGAAAGTGTCCAGAGAATCTCTAGTAGGTTACACATGCATACACCAAGTGTAAAAAAATAAAAAAATAATCCTGCTGGCATTGCATAAACATGAGGGAAATAGTAATATTTTGAAGTGTTGCCGTTGACATTTGACCCCTGACCTTTGACCCCATGAACCCTAAATTCTCTAGATAATCACTGCCAGTCAGTACATGAATTACTATGTTCCATGAAGATGCCTTGAACAATTTCCAACGTACGGAGAAAAAAGTGAAGTTTTGATATTTTACTCGACCTTTTAACCTTTGACCTTTGACCTCATGACCCCAAAATTTTACCAGAAAATCTTAATTGGGTAATACATGTATACATTAAGTTTCAAGAAAATAATCTTCTGGCATTGCGTAGATATGGTGGAAATAGTGAAAGTTTACGTATTTGACCTTGACCTTTTGACCTTTGACCTTGAGCATGCGCACCTAAAAGTTGATAGGCACAACTTCACTCCCTAATACACATACATGCCAAGTTTCATAAGGATACCTCAAAAGGTTTTTCAGTTACGCTGTCCACAAAATTCATTACGGACGGACGGAAGGACGGACGGACGGACGGAAGGACGGACGGACAACCCAAAAAACATAATGCCTCCGGCACTACTTCATGGCGGAGGCATAACAAAACAAAAACAGATCAGTCCTTTTTTTTCATGAAAACCAGTCGATATTATTATACCGTGATCTCCGACGCGAACAACGCGACCAGTGTGATAAAGATACTCGAAGATGTGAAGAAAGAGCTTTTAAATCTACGTATTTCGTTAACATGCAAAACTTGAACGTTGGAACAAGTCACTTCCCAACTGATGTATTTCTCTCCTTTTTTTCTTAAATGTAACAAACAAGAATACGTAATAGTGTTCATGAAGAAAAAAAAAACACGAAACACACACACACACACACACACACACACACACACACAATAAGCGTCTTTTCCTCGCTCGGCCCACGGCCAATATTACAAAAGTGTCTGTGCATTGTATTCTATGTGCATTATTACCCCTAGCCGACTTCGATATCCAACAAGTCGTCGATGCGGTGAATATTGGTCAGGCAGTTGGCCCGACAAGTCACGACTATCCGTGTATCAACGAATTAAGTTGATGAGTTATCGACGAAGAATGGTCTTCTTCAATGTTCTTCGTGGAACTCTCACCGTCATCCCTACAGGGCTGTAGGTTGGCTCAGTCGGGAGCGCGTCTACCTCACAATCCTTAAGCTACCCTGACACTTGCACGAATTTGGGCTTGCGCACTGCACCGCATTAAGGCGTACCAGTGTTACGTGGTATTTAGTGGTGCGCAGGCCGAGTTTAGTCATTTCGAATTTACGAATAGTTCAAGAAATGCGTGTTCTCAGTATAAAAACTCAATGATACGTCATGTTTACGACACATTTACGCATTATTTACATATTCGTATTCGTTGCAAGTACCCCACTTCCAATCAAAAGTAACGATCAGTACACATATAGGACTATGTGTATTTTTTTTTCCGGGGGGGGGGGGGGTCCTGCCTTTGAGTTTATTGTTGTTTCTTTCAAAAAAAAATGCGTGACTCATCCTGATGATAATGTAGGAGAGGGGAAGAATATCTTTTCATCAGAATTCAATTATTACAAATTACGATAGCATCCCAGTTCGCAAATGAATGCGATAATGTTTACTGTATGTTTGTATTAATTTTGTCAATCATATAGGCCCATGACGTACGTGTGTGTGTGTGTGTGTGTGTGTGTGTACGACATCTCATTCACTCTTCAATGCTTAAATGGAACGCAAACCCACAAAGCAACGTGGATTTAGGGAAAGCAGCAACATTGGTAGAACACACCAATGAGAGTTTGAGGACAATTGGATAATCGATGCATAAGTTATGATTTTTTTTTCTAAGTTTTGCTGTATAACAAGGGACCGCTGGACGAGGAGACTACTAGAGGTTATGACGTAGTAGTGGACAACAATACAAAGAAAATATAAAGGAAATTCAACAAACATTCACTTCATTTAAATAGTATTATGAAAGAGCATTTAACTAATCGCTTTCAGAAAACAGGGGGAATAATTGCTACTCTTTACATACGTCAGTATCAAGTTGATGGAATTTGTAATTTTCATGAAAATGTGAATTTGTGTGGAATTTTCTTTATATTTTCCTTACATTGTCCAGTCAAACGTCATAACCTCTAGTAGTCTCCTTATGCAGCGGTTCCAACGCCAAAACTTAAAAAAATCATAACTTTTGCATCGATTGTTCGATTTTCTTCAAACTTTCACTTATTTGTTCTACTAATGTTGCTGCTTTCACTCAATCCACATTGCTTTTGGGGTTTGCGTTCCCTTTAATATCATACATTATTCAAAAATCTAATGACATCACCGTACTTTGTCACTAAAGGAATTTTATTTCATGATCTCAGTGAATTGTGAAACATACGTCATTATCGGATTATTGAGCCTTCATATTTTTGATATCAACGAACCTTCTTAATAAGGAACATTGTCCAATTTTCGGAACTAACGAACCCTGCATCATTATTATAAACAAACAATCGGAATTAATACGAAAAAGTGTAATCCTATAAGTTGCGCCCAAGCTTAGTTTAAACATCCTTACCAGCTCGTTTCCCTCTTTTCTTTTACTGCAATGTATTTGAACAATGCAACAAACAACATTATCGTGTATCCCAAAATGTCCTTCCTTGACCCACCAACTGCTTTCTTTCCCTTGTCTTTGACCTTTGAACAACTGGTCTTTGACCGCAGACTACTGAATCGACAGCCGATTTTCCTCAAACTTTGGCTGATATCATGACCTGCTAATACAGCTACTTTCACTCAATCCGAATTCAAAATTGGGTTTGGGTTTCCTTTAACGAGCATATCATGCGTAAACTATGCCGTTGACATGCGAAAACTATGCGGGAGTATGCGCATTTTATGCGCAAAGGATACGCAAGTTAGTCGTGAACTAGTTGCGAACTAGTCGTGATTTTGTCGTGACGTGCGTGCCACTAGGTTGATGGACACGCATTAGTACGTACTGGTACGGCTAGTTTGGGCATAGGTTGTGTATAGTTTACGACAGGTTTGCGAAACTTGCCCAAACATTTCGTCGTGCCAACATTTTGAACAGTTCGAAAATTTTGTCATGTCTTTCGCGCATTAACCGCATTGGCCAGCATCCTCCCGCAGGTTGCCACGACTGTTTCTCGCACTGGCACGAAATGAGACGTGTCAATGCTGAAACCATACGCAAACCAAAATTCGTGCAAGTGTCAGGGTAGCTTAGGGTGGGATTTTACGGAGCATGACAATATCCAACATTCGGAAAAGTTTTTCTCCAAATGTGTTCCGACAATGAAGCCGAAAACTATTCTTGCGCAATTTGTGCGACGTTTCCACGACGTATGTGCGAATGTCGTGTTTATTATTGCTAAAGTACAGCATGTTACGTACACGAAGAACACGCGACGGAAATGCGAACAACGAAAAATGTTCAATAATCATGGGAGAAAATGTACCAAAGGAGAGGTGGAAGCTGTCTTCAGTTGATTTTTTTCCGTCTATTTCTCCTTTCTTTTTCTCTCATTTCTCTATCGTGTGCTTGCCTACATTTTTTTCCTAGGACCTCCACTAGTAAAGCATTTGATTTTTTTGCAGTTTCTCCAACACATAATCTCTATAGTTCAAATGAAATTTTACACACTTTAGATTAATTTTAAGTGTATTCTGCGATTTTTTTCTTTGTATATCAAACATTTAATTTTAGTTGGTCAAGACAAACATATCCGTTCTCCGTGTAAAATTATATGCCTATGAACTCGGGAATCTACAGTTTTACAAGCTTTAAAGCTTTTATGTAGGCCCCATCATATTTCTTATACTTACTAGTGACATTTTCACAGGATATGACCATGTACATTTGTGTCAAGTATATTTTCTTTTTCTTTTTCTTCTACAATCAAAAGACATGATTGTATATATTTTGTATTCTTGTCTTGTTGTAGATAATTTTGTAATCTCATCATTGAGAAAATGGAAATATGAAATAAATTTGAACTAAATTTGAACTGAATTTCTTTCTCTTTGCTAGTCTTTAATTTCTTTTGTTACTATAGTTGTTAATACATGTTTGATGTTTAGATGTATGCTACGATTTTTATTTGTAGACAGCATATAGGTCATACATCCCCCAAACGTGCGCTAAACGTTCGCGAGAATGTCTCAAAAGGTACGCGAACAGTTTGCGATTACGTCGTAAAATAATCGGAAAAACTTCGCAGATTTCGCGTAACGTACGCGAGACATTCTCCAAAGTTTCGGAGTCTGTTTGGGGTTTCACGAACATTTTGCGAACATCGCGCGTGTCTTGCGAAGGTCTTGCGCATATGACGAGGCTTTAAAGACACTTTCGAGAACAATTCACGAGCAAATTACGACCAAGCGTGCGGAAGAGGTTCGCAAAAAATTTCAAACTTTTTTGAAATTCTCGCCGGAGTAAAAAGGACATTTGCGAACAATTGACGACGCTTCCGAACCCTCACATTCGTTTGGCGATCTTTTGCAGACTAAAATACGAATGCTGGATTTTGCCATTCGCGTCCTTCGCAAATCGTTCGCGTGCTCTGTGAAATCCCACCCTAAAGGGTGTGATTTCATGGAGCACGCGAACGATTTGCGAAGGGTGGAATTTCACGGAGCACGCGAACGATTTGCGAAGGACGCGAATGGCAAAATCCAGCAATCGTATTTTAGTCTGCAAAAGATCGCCAAACGAACGTGAGGGTTCGGAAGCATCGTCATTTGTTCGCAAATGTCGTAACTTCGGCGAGAATTTCAAAAAAAGTTTGACATTTTTTGCGAACCTTTTCCGCACGCTTGGTCATGATTTGCTCGTGAATTGTTCTCGAAAGTGTCTTGAATGCCTCGTCATATGCGCAAGACCTTCGCAAGACACGCGAGATGTTCGCAAAATATTCCTGAGGGTGGGATTTCACGGAGCACGCGAACGATTTGCGAAGGACGCGAATGACAAAATCCAACATTCGGAAAAGTTTTTCTCCGAATGTTTTCCGACAATGAAGCCGAAAACTATTCTTGCGCAATTTGTGCGAAGTTCCCACGACGTATGTGCGATTGTCGTGTGTATCATTGCTAAAGTACAGCATGTTACGTACACGAAGAACAAGCGACGGAAATGCGAACAACGAAACATTTTCAATAATCATGGGAGAAAATGTAGCAAGGAGAGGTGGAAGCAAGAAAAAAATCAACTCAAAAAGCTTTCTTGAGTTGATTTCTTTTTTCTTTCCTGTATTTCTCCTTTCTTTTTCTCTCATTTCTCTATCGTGTGTTTCCGCCTACATTTTTCCCCCCTAGGACGTATCTCCACTAGTAAAGCATTTGTTCCTTTTTTTTTTTTTTTGCAGTTCCTCCAACACATAATCTCTATAGTTCAAATGAAATTTACATACTTAAAGGGAAGGTAAACCCAAAGAACAATGTGGAGTGAGTGAAAGCAGCAACATTAGTAGAACACATCAGTGAAAGTTTGAGGAAAATCGGACAATCGATGCAAAAGTTATGAATTTTTAAAGTTTTGGTGTTGGAACCGCTGGATGAGGAGACTACTAGAAGATATGACGTATGAGTGGACAACAATACAAAGAAAATATAAAGGAAATTCAACAAAAATTCACTTTTCTAGAATTATGAAAGAGCAATGGACCAACCGCTTTCAGAAAGCAGGAAGAATAATTGCTACCCTTAACATATGTCAATATCAAGTTGATGGAATTTGTAATTTTCATGAAAAATGGATTTTTGTAGAATTTTCTTTATATTTTCTTGGTATTGTTGTCCACTCATACGTCATAACCTCTAGTAGTCTCCTCATCCAGCAGTTCCAACATAAAAACTTTAAAAATTCATAACTTTTGCATCGATTGTCCGATTTTCCTCAAACTTTCACTGATGTGTTCTACTAATGCTGCTGCTTTCACTCAATCCACATTGCTCTTGGGGTTTACCTTCCCTTTAAGATTGATTTTAAGTGTATTCTGCGATTTTTTTTTGTATATCAAATATTCTTTCTCTTTGCTAGTCTTTAATTTCTGTCGTTACCATAGTTGTTAATATTTAATTGTTTGATGTTTAGATGTATACTACGATTTTTATTTGTAGAAAACGTACAGGGCATACATCCCTCAAACGTGCGCTAAACGTTCGCGAGAATGTCTCAAAAGGTACGCGAACAGTTCGCGATTACGTCGTAAAATGATCGGAAAAACTTCGCAGATTTCGCGTAACATACGCGAGACATTCTTCGAAGTTTCGGAGTCTGTTTGGGGTTTCACGAACATTTTGCGAACATCGCGCGTGTCTTGCGAAGGTCTTGCGCATATGACGAAGCTTTAAAGACACTTTCGAGAACAATTCACGAGCAAATCCCGACTAAGTGTGCGGAAAAGGTTCGCAAAAAATTTCAAACTTTTTTGAAATTATCGCCGAAGTAAAAACGACATTCGCGAACAATTGACGACGCTTCCGAACCCTCACGTTTGTTTGGCGATCTTTTGCAGACTAAAATGCGAATGCTGGATTTTGCCATTCGCGTCATTCGCAAATCGTTCGCGTGCTCCGTGAAATCCCACCCTGAAGCCTCAAACAGTCTCCGAAACTTTGGAGAATGTCTCGCGTATGTTACGCGAATTCTGCGAAGTTTTTCCGATCATTTCATGCAATTGCAAACTGTTCGCGTACCTTTTGAGACATTCTCGTGAACGTTTAGCGCACGTTTGGGGGATGTATGACCTATACGTTTTCTACAAATAAAAATCGTAGCATACATCTTACATCAAACAATCATTAACAACTATAAAGTAAAAAAAGAAATTAAAGACTAGCAAAGAGTAAGAAATGTTTGATTTAAAAAAAAAAATCGCAGAATCTGAAGTATGCCAAAATTATATTTGACACTAAAGATTATGTTGACGAAACTGAAAAAAAAAATCAAATGCTTTACTAGGGGAGAAAAGTCCTAGGAAAAAAAAAAAACTGTTGGAACACACACAATAGTGAAATGAGAGAAAAAGAAAGGAGAAATACAGGAAAGAAAAAAAAAAACTTCAACTCAAGGAAGCTTCTACCTCTCCTTGGGTACATTTTCTCCCATGATTATTGAAATTTTTCTTTGTTCGCATTTCCGTCGCGTGTTCTTCGTGTACCTAACATGCTGTACTTAAGCAATGATACACACGACATTCGCACATACGTCGTAGGAACTTCGCATAAGTTGCGCAAGAATAGTTTTTTGGCTTTATTGTCGGAACACATTCGGAGAAAAACTTTTCCGAGTGTTGGATTTTGTCATTCGCGTCCTTCGCAAATCGTTCGCGTGCTCCGTGAAATCACACCCTTGGAATGAGCAATGTTGTGCGTAATCATACCGTCCCTCTAGCAAGAGGCAAAACAGCCTGTCCCTCGGATAGGACATAAACTGGAGGTCCCGTGACATGCACGTAAAAGATCCCGCTTTATTCATTCATCGCAAAGAGCAGGGTGTTTAACCCGGTGAAGTGGTCCCACCACACATCCAGCTGGACCCCATGGAACACCAGCTTAGCGTAGCTGAATATGGGCTATGCAGTCATCGTTTCAGATGGAAATGAACAAACAAACAAACTGTGCAAACAATCGTTAGACATAACAAACGAGGCGCATCAGGGCATAGCGAGATTGAAGCAAGCCCTAGGCACGAAAGTTTGGTGGCCGAGGTTCGATGTCGATGCTAAGACACTTGTTCGAAGCTGCCCGGCCTCCCAAGCTGAGATGCCAACTCCTCCCTCTGCCTCTCCAGCCATCGCCGGCTCCATGCCTTGCGCTCCATGGAACAGACCTATGTGGACCTGCGTGGACCTCTACCGCCTGGAAAACGTTTCTATAGTCGTTGTAGATGTAACTATGCGATGGCCAGAAGCTGAAATCCTCTGATCAGCGACATCGCAAGTGATCACATCGCGACTAGATAGAATTTTCGCGCAGCATGGATTTCCGTGACCGACAATGAACCACAGTTTATTTTGAAGGAGTTCACGGAATGCCTGAAGTTGATCAAGTTTTTGTTTGTTTGTTTTTTTCTGATTGGAAGTTATAGGGCTTTGCCAACATGTATCTCATATTCTTGGCGTTTACTAGATAAGTGTGAAATATTGGACTTGTTGCAGGCATTTTTTCGGCTTTTCTATTTTTGTGATACAGCTTGGTCGAAAACCGTCGCGTCACAACCTATTACCCCCAAGCGAGGGCAGAGATATAGAGCGCTCCAACGCCACTATCATGAAAATAATCAGGATGGCGAGGAATTGCAATCCCGATTGGCATCATGCTAGGCTTGCTTTTTAGTCCATGGGCCAGGCCAGATATTGGTACCACCTGAGGTGGCAAAACCTTTTTGGTGTCATATTGTTTGTCGGGCATGGATATGCTTATCATGCTATGATAGCATTTCCAAATGAGTAGCTTAGTCATAATAAATGAATTTTTAACCAATTTGGTCTCGTTGTTATATCCCTATACTTCCGAATCGAAACTAACCGCTATACAAAGAAGAGCACTGTCTTCTGTATGTTCACAGGTGTTCTGTTATAAACGCGGTGCGCTTAGTCTTTATTCAAGGCAGCGAAGGGAATATCCAAAGGTTATGATGTCCACAGCGCTTAGTCTAATATTCAAGACGGCGAAGGGAATATCCAAAGCTTATAATACAGTGTAGGCCTATATCCCTTTATCTAAAAACAACAACAACAAAAATGCAATTCTTCGTAAATTTTACCATATTTTTCAATTATTTATTATTTTCCGGTGCAAACGCTAATACCACGCCAATGTCGCTTTATTTCCATCCAGCAAATGAAAGATAATGCAAAAACAAGGTACCGGTACACTACAATACATTATGATATATAATGTTGTAAATGAACAGAGTGATTTTTTGTTTAAAACTGATGTATTTGTTGAGAGGGTAGTATAAAAACCGTGTAGATAATCTCTTTTATTATGAACTTTACATATGATAACGGTACATTGTTCTAGATAAAGACTAAGCGCACCGCGTTTGGAAAATGCTATCATAGCTTGATAAGCATATCTATGTCCGACAAACAAAATGACACCAAAAAGGTTTTGCCACCTCAGGTGGCACCAATAACCCATTTTCCGGGTCTTGGCCCATGGACTATTTCTTCTTGTCTATTGACCAACGCCCCCTCCAGCGACACTGGCGACACCAGCAAAGCTTTTCTACAACCGTGAGTTTCACACACACACACAAATATATTGTTACCTCAGGTATAAAATGTGACCTTTCTTCGTTGCGTTGCCAGCTACACGTGGTTGCTTTTGACGTGAATTGACATGCAGATATTCCACCCGGGCACATGCGCAATTCAAATTTCTTAATCATTGTTCGAAAAATGCGGAACTCCATCGATTACAGACAGACAGACAGACAGATAGACACACACACACACACACACACACACACACACACATAATGTCCTTATTTACGGCCAAAATGCTGCTACTATCTTAACGTAATATCCGATACATTCGGGAAGAAAAAAAAAATGTATTTGATATATTCACATCAAAATCAATGTGTGTGTGTGTGTGTGTGTGTGTGTGTGTGTGTGTGTGCTATTCAAATTGTATGAGCATGACTGGAAAAAAAAAAACACACCAAGATTTGCAAGATTCAAAACGCACCGATTCTACAACGCGCGTGGTGAACTATCATTTTTATTCTTCTTTTTTCTTCCGGTATTTTATCAAAATTCAACCTTCTAGGAAACAGACATTGATTGAATTCCATATAGGATTGACCGTTACATGGTTAGTTTTCTACGTCGATAAAATGGACCGTAAAATCGTGATTTAAGAAGAATGGAGTTGTTGCTTGTTGCGAAGCGTTTGCATTTCATTTTCCTCAAATGTATTTTCACTTACGTATTTCTACTACATTGATGCTTACTCACTCACGCTCCGCACTGTCATCATTATCATAATCATGATTATTCATATTTCGACGTGTCTTTCCTTTACCTGACCAACTCACCTGTACAGTTTCTTTCGTTTGACTCCAGCATGAAGCCTTCGGAGCAGTTACACACGAATGAGCCTTCGGTGTTAAAACAGGCTGTCTCGCACATATCCATCGTTTCACATTCGTTGATATCTGCACATGACATGAAGAGGAAGAGCTGGGACACCACACAATCTTATAATCATAACTTTCCTGAGAACTAAAAAGTTTGTTATTTGAAGTGAAGCTTCATGATTGCCCTCTGCTCTCTCTTGTCCATTCCTTCGGAGAAAATAGCAATAAGATAATGCGAAGTTGTGAGTATCCACAAAATTATGGCAAAATATTACGAACAATAATGAGTGAAGTGAGCGCTTGACCAAGGACAATACTAGTACGTATCAAGCTATGAAATAAATCGATGTGTAACTGATAATGTAACTTCTACCCTGTCGTTACCTTTCGCTCATTACATTATATTAAAAGATATGAAAGGCAAACGAGGTGTATCCACTCATAACATCTGTTATAAATTTTTATAATGACTTCATTGAATTAGAAAAAAAAAACAATAACTAGAGTGTGCATAACAAAGTGATGTCCATGAAGTCCTCAATTGTTTCGGGAAAACGTACCCGTGCATGTCGTACTGTTGAACACTGTGAAACCAGCGCGATTACAGAAACACAGTTCCTCTGTGCCTACAGTCGCGCAGACTGTATTATCTCCGCATAGGTTGGTATTGCTACAAGCTGCATTCGACAGAACTGTTGATGCAAGGCAAATTAAAGTGTATAAAATCTGCAACTGTAGTGTCAAAAAACAACACACACATAAAAAAAGATGCTAAACAGAATGCTGAGTAAAAGAAGAGGGTGCGAAGTTGTTGTTTATTACTGTTTATTCTTTCAGTGTGTGTGTGTGTGCGTGGGGGTGTTTTTTTCTGCTGTTAATGGTTACATTTTGCTTCTCTTGTACCAAATTAATCAATCACGTAATACATCATTTGAGAAATCAAAAAAAAAAATCTAAGGAAAATGAGTTGTGAAAAAGAAAAATTTTACCTTTTTTATATGGCGAAGTGTATTTTTTTTGGAGATTTGATACTCAAATATTAATTAAGAAGCAAATTGATCATTGTATTATGTATGGATTATTATATGCTTATGTATATGTATATATATATATATATATATATATATATACTAGGTGTTTCAAAAAACATTTCCCACTTTTGATTCTTAATAATTCAAAAACTGTATATCAGATAACACTGTCATTGATATGAGTGATAGCTGAATAGTGTACAATTTGGTTGAAGGTAGTTTACATATGAAAGCATAAATAAGTTTCATGAAATCCATGATTAATTTCACAGTTAGGTTCCAGATTTTGCTCTATTTTCAACCCTCTGTACAAAATTTCACTTTGCACAGGGGTCAATGGGTGTGTATGGGAGTGTGTGGTTAACACCCTGACAATGGTCCTGAACAATGGCCAGGGTTTGAATGCTTTATTATTCATACATGAGAAATTCCACTATCACAGCTAGTCTTTATTCAGCCTCTGGCAGTATCTGTGTAAAGTCAAACGCCTGTCGACACTGTCGCGTCAGTGCTCTCCCTACTTCTGAAAAACAAGATTACAATGAGTACCTTCTGTTCTATCGTAAACGTGGTGACAGGAAGTAAAGAAAATCAATAATAGTATATATACACTTGTGTATATGGAGCCTTAAATAAATCCACTCTCAAACAAATCGCCCCAATGATAAATGCTGCTGAACTCTTTACCAAAAATGATCTCTTTTTATTGAAAAAGCGAAAAATTTGTCAGACTATTTAATTAGTAGACAGCTGTACTAAAATGAGGAACTTAAGATCATTTATGCTTATTTATATCCCAAATTTAGTGATATGTGAAGCAAAATTTGAAAATGATTGCCCGCTGGAATGAAATGTGGTGTTTGCAAGCACTTTACCGTGCATGAATTCAGACTAGCAGTGCCCAGGGCAATCCACATGAATTATTGATTAAGCATTCATGTGACAGGGAGCGCCAGACTGACGCCTAGTCAACAGGTGGTTCAGGCATACATGCCCATTGTTCAGGGCCATTGTCAGCACACACTCACATACACATCATTGGTTCCTGTGCGAAGTTCAATTTTTGTACAGAGGGTTAAAATTTGACCAAAATCTGAAACCTTACTTCAAAATAAATCTTAGATTTAATGAAACTAATTTATGCTTTCATGTGCAAATCACCTCCAACCAAATTGTACACTATCTAGCTATTACTCATATCAATGACAGTTTTATCGAATGAATAGCTTTTGAAATATTTATGATCAAAAGTGGAAAATGTTTTTTGAAACACCTAGTAGGCCTATATATATATATATATATATATATATATATTATATATATATATATCCCTAGTTGGCACCTTAGGGAGACATATTGGGGGGAAGTGTCTTCATTAGGGAGACAACTGGTAATTAAGGAGACAATTTTCGTGTCTCCATTGCGTAAACTGCCATTGAACATGTATGAATGAATTTGCATATAAAACAAATGGAAATGTCTTCCAAATGACCCATCTAGGAGTATATATATATATATATATAACATTGTTGTTGTTCTGCAGAGGACTGCAGGGAATGCATTAATAGCCAATCTTGATTTAATGAATAATCCGAATTTTCGAGGATCCTTCCTCTTCTTCAGGGATGACAGTGCGAATATTCACAATGATTATTGAGAGTGAGGTGTTACTACCCTGCTAGCGCGCGCAATATGTGTAACCACATATTTTGGTTACACATATTGCGCGCGCTAGCAGGGTAGTAACACCTCACTCCCAATAATCATTGTGAATATTCGCACTGTCATCCCTGAAGAAGAGGAAGGATCCTCGAAAATTCGGATTATTCATCAAATCAAGATTGGCTATTAATGCATTCCCTGCAGTCCTCTGTTGTGACTTTATCATTGCTATATATATATATATATATACTGTATATGACTGTGCATCACAAAACGAACAAAAGGTCGCACCCCTTGATTTTACATGAAGTCTAAAAATGGTGAATCGGATCAACCTAGTCAGTTTTGAGTTTTCTACATTTTCAGAAAAAGCTGTACCTCTTCTACATTATTTCTAAGTTTGGGACCATAAATTGAATGGGAAAGTGGGTTTTCAACTGTTTTTCCACAACCGTTTTTTTTTTTTTTTTTTTTGTAGTGTGATTAGGTATGTATTTGAGGCCCCATTTGATTTCTTGAAAATCCTTGACACACTCTTTACTTTCAACTCTATTAACTTTTGAGAGGATAACGCCACTACTTTGAAAATTAACATTAATCATGGACAAAATATTTCAATACAGCATGCTCAATTTCATTTTACTGATAATCCCTTCATACTTGTTGCAGCGGTAGTTTACATCATGTTTTTTTGTGCCATCCTTCACACAGATACCACAGCTTAGTAAAGATTAAGAGCTTGAATAGAGCCTATACTTCAGAGTCTCTTTTCTCAGTTCACACTTTTCCTGAGTGTGTGCTTTATTTAGATAGGTTAGGAGAATCCATTTAAATGGAGTTATGCATCCTTTAAAGCATATAGTCTGCTCTTACAGGATCTACCCTTAACTAAAAATCCATGTTTGGCGCCTTTTTGTTAGTTTTGTGGTGCAGGGTCCCATATATGTGACCCTGCACCACAAAACAAACAAAAAGTCTCCAAACATGAATATTTAGTTAAGACCATATTCTAAAAGAGAAGACTTTAAGCTTTAAAATGATGTATAATTCAAATCAAATTGACTCTCCTAACCTATCTAAAGATTGAAAAGTCAGCACAAACTCAGGAAAAGTGTGAACTGAGAAAAGAGGCTCTGAAGTACAGTGTCTATTCAAGCGCTTAATCTTTACCAAACCGTGCTGGCTGTGCGATGAATGGGACAAAGAGCAGGAAGTAAACCACCCGAGTAGCAACAATGAAGAGACTATTAGATTAAACTGAAATTAAGCATGCCCAATTAACACATTCTGTCCATAATCAATGCCAACTTTCAAAGCAGTGGCATTGTCCTTTCAAAAATTATTAGAGTTGAAAGTTAAGAGTGTGTACAAGGTTTTTTTCACAAATTAAAAAGGGACTCTAAAGACACACCCAATCACACTATTCTACCAAAAATGTTCAAGATAAACTGCTAAAAAACACACTTTCCAGCTCGTTTTATGATCCCAAAATTTAGCATTATGTAAAAGAGGACTTGCTCTTTCAGAAAATATAAAAAAGTCAAGATCGGCTAGGTTGACCCATTTCACTTATTTTCAGTCCTCACGCAAAATCAGTGTGTGCGACTTTTTGTTCGTTTTGTGATGCACGGTCACATATATATATATGATTATTATGTATATATGTTTATAAATATATATATATATATATATATATATATATATATAGTATGTCCTCCCCCCCCCCCCAAAAAAAAAAAAAATACAACGGGACCCTCCGCAATGATATCTTAAAAAATAGTGAATCAATCTAAATACAAATTCATGGTATGAAATTATAACTCATTGCCCACATCTTCAAACCCCATTCGATTTGCTTCAGTGGTCAAAGAGAAATGAGGAATTCTGTAGAAATTGTCGGGAATCTCTTCCGTCCAAATTTTGTCTCTTTATCACACTCAAGAGCACTGAATTGCTAAAATTGGACGAATCAGACTCATGACATGCTTTACAACAATCCACATGTCACCATGACCGCTTAACCAAATTGAATGGGGTTTTCTGCAAAATAGAGCTAAGATGTTTTATTTCAAGACCCTGAAGTAGCACTTAGAAAGGTCGATCATATTGGGTGTTATCAATTCGAAAATCTAATTGTAATTTTTGGGGCGACTTACTGCAGTATGTCCCCCCAAAATTACAATCAGATTTTCGCATTGATGAAACCCAATATGATTAATTCTTTGATATGCTATTTCAGAGACTTAAAATATAACATTTTCGCTCTATTTTGCAGAAAACCCCATTCAATTTGGTTAAGCGGTCACAGAGAAATGTGGATTGTTGTAAAGCATGTCATGAGTCTGATTCTTCCACTTTAAGCAATTCAATGCTCGTGTGTGTGAATGATAGACAGAATTTGGACGGAAGAGATTGACGACATCCTCTACAAAATTCCGTATTTCTCTTTGACCACGGAAGCAAATCGAATGTTGTTGTTGTTTTTTTTTAAAGATGTGGGCTATGAGTTACAGTTCCATACCCTGAATGTGTATTAAGATTGATGGAATGTTTTTAAATATATCATTGCGGAAGGCCCCATTGTATTTTTTTTTTTTGGGGGGGGGGGGGGGACATACTGTATATATATATATATATTGTTTACACAGAATTATTTATAGATACCGCTGCAACTTTTGTTGTCCGAGTCCAGCTCAAATCCTTCTCCACATGTGCACGTGTAACCCGTTTCACTGTTAACGCAACCCTGCACACAGTCATCCAGTTGCAACAAACATTCGTCGATGTCTATACAGAAATTGTTTCAACCAATCAAAATTATTAGGATTGTAATAATGAAAGTATGTGTTCAGAAATCGTTCACTCAAAGCACACATGAATAAGACGGATATTTTGTCTCAATCACTCGGTCTTCTTGTTTAAACGTAGGTAAATATGAACACGCTGTTAAACAGTAAGGTTCAAACATGTTTTTTTTTTTATGCCGCTGTGTACGATAGTAGATAATAATATTCTCGAGTATATTTGTGCCTGCCAATCGTTTACGTTACTCACAAAAATTAGCTTAAACAAAAGGTTACCTTCACATGCAAATCCATTTCCTTGATAGAACTGGCGACATTTGCAGCCGAAAGATCCATTGAAATTTGTGCAACCTGCGTTTTGGGAGCATGGGTCCATACTGCATTCGTCTATGTCTGCACCAAAATATAGGGTTATTAAGCGTACATTTAAGTTTATGGCCAATGTACTTTGTTAGTACATACAAACACAAAGAAAAACAAAAACAAAACCTGAAATACAATGATAAAGTCTCACATATACAAGCAAAGAGAGCTACAGAATAGTGGGATTAAGAGGATATGAGCCCGTTGATGTCGTATATATTCATATATAGATTATATACATTTATGTGTATCACTTTATGACGATTAAAGCATTTCGATCTACTTTTTTTTCTCTTGGCTCGGTCTTGAGCATTTTTTTTTTCATCCTCTCACCAAGTTGCGAACATTATCGTAACTTTTACAATATCACTATTGCTAATCCCTTCCACACCTGTTGGGCCTATTTCACCTGATAATGTTCATGATTGTTGACGTGTGTGATACTGAACTCTCAATGAAAAAAAAAAATTGCAATATTATTTTGCGTACCTTCACAAAGGCCATTAACAGTCCTGTTGAATCCGTCCAAACAGGGACATTCAAAGCTCCCGTCTGTATTTACACAACGTGAACCAAAGGTGCAGTTATCTGAGGATTCATCACACTCGTCGACATCTGGAAATAATTCAAAAATAACAATACAATTACGCATAATTAGAATTATAAGCGCATATCTACATCATAACATGTATCTTACAACTGTTTATATGGCAACAACAATGATAGTAATAATGGTAATAATGATAATAATGATAATAATCACAACAATTAAAACAACAACAATAAAACGAACAAACCTACCGAAGCACACAACACCAGTTCCCCGATACCCGTCTAGGCACAGACACTTGTAGCTCCCTGGAGAGTCGACACAGTCAGCGAAGGGACTGCAGTTATTAGTTCCGTTTTCACACTCGTTGATGTTACTACAGGTGAGTCCATCTCCTGTCCAGCCGTCGTTGCAAAAGCAGGAGAAGTAGCCGAGTCCGTTCTGACATGTAGCCTGCTCGTCGCATCTGTTCAGAGTTGGGTTTCGACACTCATCCTCATCTGAAAGAAAATTATTTCTGAAAGAAATTTCTTTTGGCTTTTTTGATAAGACCCGAAAGACTACTACTATGAATATTGCATCATAATTATTGCAATAACTATCGCTAAGAGCAGCTGGCCTGCTCGTCATATCAATATTCAGCAAAAATCACTCTAAACATATCATAAAAATGTTGGGCTGCATATCATAATGGCGATATCATAAGCGATGTAAAGCTTGTCTTCATGGGGGGGGGGGGGTATATAGGCCTACTCATAGTTCCATGCGACGTTATTGAAGCAGAACTTTACCTAGGCAAGTAAATCCATCGCCGAAAAAGCCTCCACGGCAGGTACATGTGAACGAACCCAACACGTTCTCGCAGAGAGCGTAAGTGTCACACTGATCAGGGTTCAGGCACTCATCGATATCTCAAGATTAAAGTAAGGTAAAAGAGAGAGACAAAATAAGAAATCTAACGTGTTTTTTTTTTTCTTCAAACAGGAGTGTTTGAATAATCATTGCATTAATGCATAATTCATCTCGTCAACTTTTTTTTTTAACAAATTGAGCAAAGTCTGCGGATTGAATTCTTTAATTGTTACATTTCTTCACGTTTACATTTCCTTTAACGGTAACATTGCCACAAAGGGAAAAGAAAGAGGATTCCATTTTACTAGACGAGTTTCCTATGTAATATACATTCACTGAGAAATGAATGTGAAATAATATGCAATATAATTGATAAACAGTCAGGTCGAAGAACAACGGGAAATGCTCCTCATTTTTGTCTGGTGTATAAGAGGAAAATGCAGGCCATCAGACTGAAATTAATTCATAAACGTAATCCTCACAGGGAACTTAACGGGATCCCCAAGGAGATCTTCATAACTATTTATCACGCACAGCTGCATTAATTACAAAAAAAAACAACAACAACACCAAAACAAGTTTGTCTTCTTTCGCAAAATATCAGGAATTCAAATCCCACAGTACATTGTATGTTGCCTACGTAATTGTGTGTCAACAATAGGAACAGCCGTGTTCATGTGTTTTAAAGTATAAAGATAGAAAAACAGATATCAGTGAAAACGACAGCTCATATGAAAATATCTTTGTTGTGAATGCTGATTAATCATATATTGTCACTAGCGTAAAGCCGCACACGAGATGCAATCTCGTCTCTTACCATCGCACCGATTCCCCTCACCGACGACAGGCATGAACCCGGGTTCACAAGTACAGTTAAAGCTTCCATCGGTATTTATACATACGCTGTTGTCTGCACAAGTGTGTGTATCCCTCGAACATTCGTCTATGTCTGCGTAAATATGATATAGAAACCACTGAATAAAATACTCATAATTCGACACAAATCCCTGGTTGGTTGTAGGTTGTACGATACACATGAACCATCTATATTTCCATGTTCTTTTTAATTTTCTCTCTCGTGCTTTGAAGAGTGTGTTATTATTTTTGGCCCGCTTAGAAAAACGAAAACTAGAAATGTCGCAACGGCGATTGGTATGCCTCCGCCATATTAAAGGGATGGTTTTCCCTATAGGTCTATAGTACAATGTCTTGACAATGTGTGATGACAGTTACACATAATTTACAAAATATTGAAATTAAAGGTTTGTCACCAATGTGTTGCATGTTCACTTTCTTTGAACTAGGTTAAATTGGATAAATGGCTGTATAAAAGATAGCATTCTCCATGCTAGGGGAAGAGAATGACATTCACATCACGCCGACATTCAATAGCAATGCAATACTGTGTAGCATAGCATTTTTAACAGCTTGTACGATCCGTAGCACGAAAAAAAAAACCACGCAAGCACGGTCAAAAAGGAAAGAAATAAGCGAACGCGCAATCATGCACGAACAAATGCTGTCGACTGGGCATTGTGCGAACTTTACTCTCGGTTAGCATCAACCAAACGCCTAACCAAAAATATCACCCCACGTTGCTAGGGGCGGAGTCCAGTTTGTAAAATCAAAATCTCCGGTCATGTTTCTGCTCCGTTGAAACCTGAAGTCACGGCCCAGAATAAACGCTAATTTCTTGGCTTTCCTTTGATCATTTCGCTTCTAAATTTCAGATGATAGACAAAACCTTAAACAACAAAATTATGTCAAAAACACAAAGTCGATGTTTAAGACCGATTTCGATGATCTGACTTCAAATTCGATTTTCTCGGCTCAGCCTTCAGCGACTTTCGAATCCTTTTCACAGTTTCATTATTTTTTCCATTAAAAAACACATAGAATGATATGTATGTATATATATATATATATATACATACATATACATATATATATATATATATATATATACATATACACACATTACCTAAGCAACTCCTCATATCAAGGCTGAGTGTGTATCCACTTAAACACGAGCAGGTGTAAGAGCCTTGGGTATTGTGACACTCCTGTTCACAATCATCCAACATCTCGGCGCATTCGTTGACGTCTGTTACAGAAATAGTTAAGAAAAAAAGAAAACAAAGAAAATAGCCTCAAAATAAAGACATAATGACAATGATTTCCTTTATGTTTTCCCGACGTGACCATGCACCACAAATCAAACAAAAAGTTGCCAAACACGGCAGATTCTGAAAGAGAAGCCTCTAAGCTTTAAAACAAGGCAAGTGCCAAATTGTGTCTCGCCCATTCGCGTAACAAGAAATTAATATTTTTCTACCTCCCAGAAGTTCATTGACCCGCCCATGACCTTTGACCTTATGGTGACCTTCAACTCCTTAAGGGACATTTACCATCCAAGTTTGGTCACAAACGGACAAAGGGATCAAAAGTTATGAGCCATAATCGAAACGCGCCATAAAAACTTAATGGACCCTGAAATTTGCTGACCCCTTTCTGTGACCTTTGACCTTGTGATGACCTTTAATTCCCCAAGGGACATCTACCGTCCAAGTTTGGTTACAAACGGACAAAGGGATCAAAAGTAATGAGCCATAATCAAAACGTGCCATAAAAACTTAACATTCGGCCCTAAAAGTTCGTTGACCCCTGTCTGTGACCTTTGACCTTGTGGTAACCTTCAACTTCCCAAGGGACATCTACCATCTAAGTTTGGTCACAAACAGACAGATACATCAAAAGTTACGAGCCATAAACGAAACGCGCCTTAAAAATTTAACATTGGGCCCTAAAGTTCATTGACCTCTGCCTGTGACCTTTGACCTTGAGGTGCCCTTCATGATTGGTAAAATGTGTAACTTTGTATAACCACTCTTCCCCCCAAGTTTGAGTGAAATTGAAATCCTCAGTAGAGAGTTATTCATGCTTTTGTAGCGTTACGGACAGACGGATGGACGGACGACGGACGGACAGACGCCGCAGGCGATCCCTTAGTCTCACCACACCTCCGGTGGGCTCGACAATGATATAAAACCCAATTCAAATGGATTCTGGAAAGTGTAAAAATAATGAGAAAAGAGGCTCTGACGTACAGGGTCTATTCAAGTGCTTAATCTTTACAAAGCCTTGCTACCTGTGCCATGAATGGGACAAAACATGAAGTTAACAACCTTAGAACCAACAGATAAAGGATTATCAGATTAAGCTGAAAGTGGACATGGTCTATTAGCACATTCTGACCATGATAAATGTTAACTTTCAGAGCAGTAGCATTATCTTTTTAAAAGTCATCAGAGTTGAAAGTGAAGATGGTGCAAAGGATTTTCAAGAAATAACAGGGGCCTGTACGAAAAACCTGATCACAATACTCTACCCGAAAAAAAAGAGGTTATATGCAAAACTGCTGAAAACCCATTTTCCCATTAAATTTATGATCCCAAACTCAAGAATAATGTAGAAGACGAATAGTTCTTTCAGAAAATATGGAAAACTAAAAATTGACTGGGTTCACCGATTCCACCTTCTTGAGTCCTCACGTAAAATCAAAGGGTGCGACTTTTTGTTTGTTTCCTGATGCACGGTCACAAAGATTATAATTACGAAGACCTGAATATAAAAACGACCCAAGTCCAATTTTTTGGCCAAATTCAGTTTGACATGGGAAATTGTAGCTCATGCAAGGACTCATCTTGTGTATAAATGATATAGCTTAATTATCCCCGGAAGTGCCTCAAATGAATGAGTTAAATCTAATATGAATGTAAAAATGAAGGACTTGGGTCATTCTTACATTCATATTATAGCGCCCTCTCTCGTCCTTCTCTCATCTCTATAGCAGAATATCATGTATATGATTCAAAGAACGACCCAAGTCCATCACACAAAATGGCCTCTCCACAATTAATGTAAATGTTAATTGTCATAATGATATATGTTCTAATTTGTATATACAATGTTGCCTTCCCATCACACTTAAATAGAATATCATTGGACAAATAAAAAAGATAGGAAGCTTTTTTTAAGTTTACTCGAAATGGTTTTCCATGGACTTGGGTCGTTCTTATATTCAGATACTCATATATCATATGTGTGAACGTGCTTAACAAAGCCAACAAAAAGTCCTTGTCCATACTCTTCACTTCCAATTCCAATAACTTAACTAAGAATAATGCAACTGCTTTGAAAGTCAGCATTATTCTTTGACAAATGTGTTAATGAAGTAAAATCTGATAATATTCAGCTTATTCTGATAAAACCTACATTGTTGTTGCTCCAATAGTTAACATCCTGTTGTTGTCGTTTTTCTTTCTTTTTTTTGTTCCATTCATCGCACAGATAGCACGGCTTGGGAAAGATCAAACGCCTAACTTTCTACCCTGCACTTTAGAGCCTCTTTTCTCGGTTCACACTGTCCAGAGTGTGTGCTTTCTTTCCAATATTAGGGTAGGTTAGGAGAGTCTATTTTGATCGAATAACACATCATTTTAAAGCTGAAAGTCTGCTTCTTCAGAATCTACTCTTACCTAAAAATCCATGTCCGGTAACTTTTGTTGGTTTTGTGATACAGGGTAATTAATATATGCATGAATATAAAAACAAATGAATAGATATAACATGTATGTATATATATATATATGTATATATATATATATATATATATATATACATATATACATATATATATATGAAGAGTTTGTTCGCAAAAACCGATAAGTCCATTTTTGAAGATTTTGAAGTACGGCCTCTGTCATAAAGTACAAAATAATACCTTTTAAATGATATATTGGTCACTACATAAAAAGGTACATTTTTGAAGTTATGGTCAAAAGAAGTAAACATTTTCTTATTATTCTCTTTATTTTTCTTGACCTTTAATCGCAAATAACTCCATTTGGCATATATGGACTTTTTGGTTTTTGCGAACAAACTCTTCATAATATATAGACCTATTTTATATTCATGTGTAATTATACACATACACACACACACACATATATACATATATAGGCCTATTATACACATACAAATGTAACCATGCATCACAATACTAACAACAATATCGGCTGCATGGATTGTTTAGTTAAAGCAGATTCTGAAAGAACAGACTTTAAGCTTTAAAAGGATGTATTACTCATTAAATCCAAACAGAAAAAAAAAATAATGTAATTAACCAGGGCGATCTTTGTTTCAAATAAATTATGATATATTACTTGAGAGTGATAGGGATACACATACAAATAGACATATATATATATATTATATATATATATATATATATATATATATACATATATATATAGAAAAAAATTGAAAGACACAGAGGGATAGAGAGAGAGAGAGAGAGAGAGAGAGAGAGAGAGATGTGTGTCTGTAAATACTGCATTTTGTTAATAATGTTTTTTTTTTTTTAGTTCTTACAGTCTTACCGTAGCACACAAACCCGTCTCCCGCTAAATGCGGTGGACAGTCACCACATCTCGGCTGAGTGGCTGGTGGCGGATCATCGAAGCAAATGATGCCTAGGTAGCACGGATCTCCAGCACAAGAGTCCTCATCCATTTCGCAGTGGTCTCCATCGTACCCCTCGGTGCAGTCGCACATTACAACCTACAAAGGTAAGAGCCATTAAGTGAAAAAAAGAAGAAAAATAACCAAACAAATAACCCAAAACACAAACTTTTCCTTCAATAACTTTCAACAATTACATATACTAAGTACTTTACTGTTACGCTCACCTTCTCAGACGAATGCTTTCTTCGGTGTCTTTGTGTATCGCGCATTTCGCAAGTGTATGCCTTTTTTAAATGGAAGTTACAAGGATTTCCTTACTTAAAAAGATTTTGAAATCATCCAGACTTTCCACTGAGCATTTCAGCTTTTCTTCACTTGAGCAAAGACATAATCGTTCAAAATAAAAAAAATACTTTAGACGATATTCATTCCTTTTATCATATTGATAACGGTTTTATACAGTTTTTGTTAGAGTCATTGCGATATTTTAGTTCAAGGTAAGCCACAAAGTATGTGTTGGGGTTCAAAAAGCTTGTATTTTGTTAACGAGTCTAACATGGTAATCTAAAAATGAAAATCACAATTTCAGTGGCACACAATAATTGGGATCTGTTCTTATATTCATTCTTTTCTTTCCTTATTTTTGCACATCACTGCACTTTCATATGCAATTTTTACTGCATTTATTGCATATTCTAATTATGATCATAACCTCTCCCAGTGTTCTGCCTCATGGTAAAATTAGTATCATCTATTTAAAGTTTTGCTCGTCACGGAAATATGGCCTATAGGATTCCCCTTCCACATAGGACCAAGAAAAAAAAACCGAGTTACAAACATGACAATGTTGGATATAATTTGAACTCAAAGTGTACATGATTTTCAACAGGTCTCTATTCTCACCGTTGATCTATCTTGAAGTAAATTGCCCCCGTCGACTTCGCTTTGGAAGTTGCAGGTTCCATTATTTTTGCATAAGCAGATCTTCACCAGAAGGGATTCAGAGGTCTGGACAGAGCCGTCGCTGACTACCACGTCAATACTTACTAGGTCAGTATTCATTGGAGTCCATACGAAGAGACCATCTTCCGGGGGAATAAACAAACACATGCATGATGTTATAAAAAGTGCATGAAATTGAATGTCGATATTATGTGATATTGATTAACAAATTACGAAAAACTACGAAACTACGAAAAACTAAATAAAACTAAAGATACTCGTGTCGAACATTAGGCAATGATTTCGCCTAGTCCAAGAGCATAACCACCGTATTGCCTGAAGAAACATAACCGTGATATTATGGGTAATATCATAAGTAAGCTACCCAACTTGTGACATGCTTATTTTGACAATAAGAAATAGTTATTTGTTGAACATAGATGTAGAAACTTGATATTTCGTAAGTCCCTTCAAAAGTAAGTGAAAAAAAAATCAATTATAATTTTCAAAGTATCACACTACCCCCAACTCTGGGCAAAGAAAAAAGATTCCCTATATGACCTAAGGTTCCTGTCGTATAAAAACGGACTCACATTCATTCTCCATTTTCGTTAATTAACATTGAGAATGGTCAGGTTTGATACCTATTGCAATGAAACCACAGCTTCATCGCAAAATACTTGAATGAAGGGCAGTTATTATTGTAATAAGACACGAAAAATAGCTATCAATGTACCAAGACGTAATATTTCGAAGGTCACAGAAGTCATCTATGAAAATCATAATTCGTATTATTTGTTTATGTTTGTTTTTCACGAAATTCTCTATCAAAATCTTAACATTACACTGTATATGAGTGCCAATAAACAACATCAACCAGTTCAACGTCGGTGCTTAATATGGTGAATTCTATGTTCAGGTTTCTCGTGTAGGCAGTTTTCGTGACCCCAAATTTACACACATACACACACAAACGCACACACACACACACACACACACACACAAACAACAACTAATTCTTGAAATTCACCTGTGCCAAAAAAGAATAAAAATAAATCAATGAAAAATATATAAAATAACATCATAATCATTTGATTCTTAATTTTTGTTTAAAGTATTCAACATTTACTCGTTTTTTATCACTTTTGTATCTACCAATAGAATGTAAATCTATGAAACTGGTAATGGGGTAAAAATGTCATACAATTTTGTTTAAAAAGTCATAATTTTGCACGTTTTGTGAAAATGTGTCTGCGACTTTGTAAAACCATTTATTGCCTTTGAAAAGGAAGATAATTACAAGAAAACAGAGCTCAATAGTAAACTAGTGCAGGGCTTGTACTTTGTAAACAATGACATGATGAATCGAATAGATGGGGCATTTTAATAGTGTAAAACTATAACTATTTTTTTCCTAATAAACCATAATTGTAGACGGTTTATTCTAAAAAAAATTACCTCATTTATTGTTCACATTTTGTATATTGAACAATCCTTATCATTGCTTACACTGAGCAACATTTTTGCATTGGTTGTTTCTGTCCCTAAGTCGCGTTTTACAACCATTAAAGAAGCATCAAAGCTGCGTGTTTGTTTCATCTGCAAATGGAAATGAATGCCTTTAAATGCTCAAAACTGTGAGGGGTAGCTAAATCCACTGATAACTTGCATACCTTCCTATAAAAGAAAAATGATTCGACCATAACAACAGATTTCTGACAATGGAACAATGTGAAGATTCCATATCTGCATATGACAGTGATCGCTTACGCCAAATTGTATGCAAAATGCTAATTAAAAAAAATACAAACATGTTCCTATGGCAACACATTGTCCATCAGTGGCAAAGAAATGAAGTTCGCACATTTACATGGCTGTAGTGGTCACATGTGTCAAATGTCATGGCAAATGCTCAAAAACTGGCAAAGTTACGTAGATGAATCTTCATATTTTTGTATGCTTTATAAAAAAAAAATACTCTTGGCGTGTCAACCGATTTATGAACACTAACAAAAGAATATGTCTTGCACAACTAGATATTTTGTTGATTGCATGTGCACATCTCAGGTGTATCGCATTAAAATTGAGAGAGTAATTACTAATTTTGAGTATTTTTAATGAAAGTTTGCCCTTGCCACGGCAATATATTACCCGATCCTGACGAAAAAATGGTCTTTACCTATAATAGCGGTCACACATGCTGAATTTAGGGTCAATTGCTCAAAAAACTGAGGGAGTTAGTCCAACTGGCATATCTTTTTTCTTATGATTTATATACAAGTACTGCTGTTGCCGTGAGAACACATTTCATAATAAGAAAAAAAGTAGCTTAGACAACGACGCATTTCACTGATTGCATGTGCCAAATTTCAGCTGAACTGCTTTCAAACTGAATGTACTTCACTCCATATCATTTTGTGATTTCTACGAAAATTTGCCGATGCTGTGGTAGCGCATTAGGCAATACTGATAAAAAAGGGTGTCTTTCACATCTTCATATGACAGCGGTCAGTCAACATACCACATTTAAGTTCAGTTGCTCAAAGAAATGAAAGAGAATTTCAAGCCAGAACATCTTGTATTATTCTTATGAAAAGTAGTTGTTACCATAGTAATGCATTACTTCATCCGGACGAAAATGTGTCTTGCCTATTTACCTCTGATAGAGGTCACATACGCCAAATTTTGTGTCAATTGCTCGAAAAATGAGAGAGAAGTTTGAGCCATAAAATTTTGCAACGGACAAACCGACCGCCGGGCATCCGACCTCATAGTGATCCGTAGCAATACCCAGACACATACTATACTGTATTATATGTGCGGGTGGTGGCATAAAAAAGTTGTTTTGTTCTTTAATAAGATACCGCTACAGAATTGAAAATGCACGTTAATATGGGCTTGCGTCTGCTTTATATCACTATTCCTTACTGTTGTCGATGGAAGAATTTTGAGGTACTGTTTCGTCGAGCGAAAATGCCACCGTGTCATTGTTGGGATCAGTTGCCGTAAATTTGAGGGTGTATGTTTCACCCACGATGACATAAAGGGTGTTATTTTCCATGAGAGCGTTGGTATCCCCGATCTCTATGATACTGATGATTTCTGGCGGAAAATTTTCTGAGGACAAAGCAAAGACAACAAGAATCGATGTGGTGGCATTCATGGGAGCCATTCAATGTTGTGGATTTCGTAAACATTTAAGATTGAAAACATAGGGACAGAAACACACTCAGAAACACACACACACATACACACACACACACACAAGGCAAAGTTACCTTTGCCCTTGTCGTCTCACGATGGCATGTCACTCTGCATTACAAAACCAACAAAAAGATGCAGGACAGGGATTAATGGACAAACTCTAAAAGGGTGGACATTCAGCTTTAAAATAATATCTAACTCGATTCGAATTGACTCTCCTGTCAATTCTAAACAAGTAGAATGAAACACACTCTGGAAAAATGTGCAATGAGAAAAGAGGCTCTAAGGTATTGGGTCTATTCAATCGCTTAATCTTCCCAAGCTCTGTTCGGTGCAATGGACGGAACAACAACAAAAACAAAAGATGTAAAATTCCATAGCAGCAACAATAAATGGATTATCAAATTGAGCAAAAGTTGAGCACACCTCCTGGCCATGACTTACACCAAATTTCAAAGTGCATTATCTTTCTATAGTTGAACGTGTGTGTAGAAGTTTTTAGAACTGACAAGTACCAAAAATATGTCTCGCTCATTCGCGTAGAAGACATTAATGTTTTTTTCTAACTCCCGGAAGTTCACTGACCCCGCCTCTGAGCTTTGACGACTTTGTAGTGAACTTCAACTCCCCAAGGGACATTTACAAGCAAAGTTTTGTCACAAAGGGACATATGGATCAAAGGTTATGATCCATAATCGAAACGCGCCGTTAAAACTTAACATTGGGCACTATAAGCGATACTAGGAAGGAATTAGGAAGATAATTATGATATTTTGAATTTTTTTTTTCGAAAAAATGTTTCTTTACCAGTCCTGCTAAATATTCAAATCATCAAGTTGACTATGTCATGCTCTCACAACTTCTTAATCCTTTCGTATACAAAAATGACAAAAATGTCATTATTCCAGCTGTATAGATATAAAACTTGTCTTAAAACCACCCAAAATAAAAAAGAACAAAAATGTTAACTGTGATGTATATTGGTATGAGAACAGGCTATTACTTGTATAAACTAAAAATAACAATTTCTCCGAATTTGATATTCATTAAACATATAAAGATTGTGAGAGAATATTTTTCTCTTTCTTTTGAAGTTTATCAATTTCATGGGTGGATTTCTTCTATGAGACATTTAGTGATTTCAGCCTCAACATCAATGGCAAATTACTATTATAACTGAGCAGAACGTGTTCCACGTATCATTGTGCGTATTTACAAAATAATTAATCATCAGTATTCACAATCCCGCATGTTAGCAAGTCATAGAGTATGGAAGAAAAGAAAAACATGGGTTTCCTCCTATCTACATATCTGATCTCGATTTTAGGGACTCTGTATTACTAACGGGCAAGAACTGGCCAATAAAGTAGTTCTTTCTCTAAAATAACTCCATTCTCACCTAGACGCTGTTGATTTATCTCGTTTACTTCTGCAGTTGCCATGGTATTCAATCCAAAGGAGCGCCCAACAGCAAGATAGTCGAACAGACACTCCCTATCGTCACCACACGCCTCCAGAGCTGCTGCCCTCGTGGCTGGATCTGCTGCCGTCAACAGTTCGTCCAAGAAAGGCGGCCTGAAGTCCGGGTCATTGTAATCACTCCAGGAACCACTTCCATAGTCAAACAGTGACTCAGATGGATCAATCAACCCTGAAATGATATACGAACAAAGTGCGGGGGTGATCTTCACAGAAATCATTTTTCTACATCGACAAACATGTTAAAATATGTCTGTATGATACAGCGAGTTGAACAAGCATCTCGGCTGCTATAAAAGTACAGTGTAGTAATTATTTTGCTAATGATTCATTTCAATCTTAAAGGTTCATGGAATGATGAGTGTTCTTGGGGTAGCACAGGAAACAATTAGAAAGTTTCCTTCGAACCGTGACAGACATCATGTATGGGAACGGAGATTTTTTAGAACACACGATTTATAAAGTTGTCCTATGAATATGGTTTTATATCAAAAGCGGAGTTTTGTGGAGTATAGAAAGCTTTCATTAACGGCGACATATCAAGTGACAAAGTGGATACCGCACTTCGAACTTGAAAGAGCTACAGATACGTACATGTAGTTACTATAGAAGAAACAAATAAAGGAAAAAGGGCATATGAAATGGACTAACTAAAGAACAAACGTATTAACAAACCAACCAACAAACAAAAACCCACGCATACACATTCATGTTAAGACAGAGCCTTCTAGAGGATATACTCACATGACTGTCCAAATTCAAAAATCTCTGCTTCTGTCAGATTAGATCTAGGCGCTGGTAACAGAGTAGTCCCATTCCTGAACTGGAAGTCATCCTCTGGATCGCCGTTTACCACACCTAATAAAATGATAGTAATAATAATAATAACAGTAATGATAATAATAACAATGATAATACTAATAACATAATAATAATAATGATAATGATAATAACAACACTAAAACATAATTATAACAATGAAAATGATTACCATAAGATCATACTTGCTTTGTCTCAACATGAGGTTAAGATTCTTCTCCGATGTTTTATCTGCTAACAGTTATGTTTATGACATAAGGAAGTCGTAATACATGTCTTGGAATTGTTTCCATTTGGTTCTTCATTGATTAATTGAAATGTTCAATAAAGGAGGAACGGAATTCAGGAACTGACTGAATAATTCACACCACAACTTCTAAGGCGAGTATCAACGGTTCGAGACATTATGAAATCACATTTCAAGATGGCAAATGTAGCAGGTAAAAATCAGATGTGTTGTCTTTGATTTCTTTTCAACATGAAATCGTATCTTTCAAGCCTCAAGTAAAAACGATATATAACTGCAAAATATAGAAAAGAAATAAAGGTGGGACTCTTTATACCTTGATTTTTTTAATCATTCATAAAATATATGAGTATTTGAGTAAGTTTAAAATCTAAACGAAAATAAACCCTGCCATCTTGGGTGTGTGTGTGTGTGTGTCTTTGTCTGAGTGTGTGTTGTACAACTCATCAAAAATTGAAGGTAAACGTTATAGCCCTACTACATTAACATAGTTCACAAAATCATGTTACGTCTGTGAGATAACACGTGATGACACGATATTAGATTAGTTTTTCTAGTCAAACCACTTCTGATGGCTGTGTGAGAATCTGTACAGTAGCGATTCCTAGGACATACAAGTAACAGTCCGAGTAGATCCGAACTAATGGCAAATTCATGAACAGCCCACAACCTTCGGCAGTCGCTAGAAAAGGAAATGGTTGATACAGCATTATCAGAGTGCAAGTCAACACTTGATAAAACTATCACCGCTTACGTAAGATAAAAGATAGAATTTAGCTGATTTCCTTCACGACTGAGGACGGTGTTTGACCTCTCTAATTAACATTGCAGCATTACAGGAGAATAATGTGACCTGCTGCAACAAAACGGATCCGAATGTCGGGGGAGGACAATATCTGAAAATAACACAACATTATTCCAATACTCTTCCACTTTAGTTTCATATATAACACGACTCATAAAAGTACTCGGTTGCGGACATTATTATCGATGATTTTATCAACGCATGTCGAGTGGTTTAGGATATCAGCATTTCGAGAAAAACGCAAAGATTTCCTTTCGACGCTATATCATGATCAAGGGAAGGCAAGAAAATTTTCACCTCTTGGCAATAGAAGATATGCTCATAGCAACTTCCGCGATGTTCATTTAAGCATAGCGCCAGCGGGCTACGCACGACCAATCAGTTAACAGGATGCCGCGCACTGACCAATAAGACCACTCCCTCGTTGCTAGGCGCGGAGTCTAGCTGCGGCGCTAAATCCAAATCTTCGGACACGTTTCTGTTCCGTTGAAAGTCGGAAAATCATGGTCCAGAAAAAAAAATAATTTCTTGCCATTCCTTTAATCATTAAGCTTCGAAATTTCGATAGATGATAAATAATGCACTAGACTATAAAATTATGTCAAAATCAGAAATCCGATCACTTTGACCGATTTTGATGATCTGACTTGAAACTAGATTTTCTCGACTCAGCCGTCGGCGACTTTAGGATCCTTTTGTTGTGTATACTTAAAGGACAAGTTCACCTTCATAGACATGTGGGTTGAGTGAATGCAGCAATATTAGTAGAACACATCAGTGAGAGTTTGAGCAAAATTGGACGATCCGTTAAAACGTTATGAATTTTTGAAGTTTCTGCTCTGTCACGGCTGGATGAAAAGACTACTATAGCTTGTGATGTCACATGAGTACAACGATATAAAGAAAGAATAAAGAAAATTCAACATATTTCCATTTTTCTCGCATAACAAAAGAACACTTGACTTCTCTCTTTCAGAAGGAAGGGGGAACCCGATTACCCTTAACATACGTCAGTAGCAAGTCGAAAAATGGTGCACTTTATTCAAAAAGTAAAGTTTTATGAAATTCTCTTTTTATTTAAGTTGTACGCATGTGACATCATACACTGTAGAAGTCTTCTCTTCTAGCAGTGACTGCGCAGATACTTAAAATATTCGTAACTTTTGAACGGATTGTCCAATTTTCCTCAAACTTTTATTGATGTGTTCTACTAATATTGCTGCATTCTCTCAATCCTTCTGTATATGAAGGTGGACTTGTCCTTTAACTTACCTAGCAAACCTCTTCCCGCTCCTGGCTCAACATCTTCACTGACAGAAGTAGTCACAGACAAAACTTCAAACTTAAATGTAACCGTGAATCCAGTCTCTTCGTACGTTCGACTGGAGAAAACTGCGCTGATTTGGATTTCATCACCCACCGATCCGTTAATATATGACAGCGAGAAGAACGCATCCGTGGAAACAAACCCTTCTGGACCGCGAGGGATAAGAGAGTAAACGTCGTAAAAAGTTATACAGGTGTTGTCAGTTCATTGCAGTTGAACATTGCCCTATGAATACTAGAAAACATACATGTACATAATGTATAATGATTATATACATATATTAAATCATTTGTTTCGTCAAAATGTATTGGATATGCTCCCTCTTATTTAAAAAAAAGAGAGAAAACAAATCTTACCTTTTCGTAGTGTGTTGATATCCAGGTTGGTGTCGTTTACTTGGATAAACAATTCAGTTCGGTTGTAATTCAGGATAAATCGAACCTGTGATAAGTACATGTTGAAAAAAAAAAACAATATTATTTAGTTTATTCTTGGAAATAAAACTCAGTGGGTATCTGATGCCGTTTGGGGAGAATTAGCTTCCTCTTTCTCTCTCTCTCTCTCTCTCTCTCCTTTCTCTATGATAGAAATCTGCACAAAAAGAAACTAATTAGTAAATTGGACACAAAACAGTATTTTAGTATACACATAACGAACATTTACATCGTGTTGTCACGCGGTGAAAGGAATGTCACAGGAATGAGATCGTTTTCGGAAAGTGATGACATTGGTATATGTTTTTATTTTTTTTCACGAACTTAAACAAAAATAGTAAAGCGAATGGAAATATGAAAGCGAGCACAGCACTGTGAAGCAAATGAAACAAATTTATTATTCATATGGAAGAAGACAGAAAAAAGCGTCGAGAGAACATACTTTGCAGAAAGGACACTATTTCGTATCAACATTCAGGTACCAACAAATGTCACATTATACGATCCATAAAACACAAAATACAATTTGACTGGCAGCAAAAAAAAAAAACAAAAAAAAAACAGTCTAAATAATGCGAATTCAACTTCAGTTATTATTGACTACAAAACATTTTTTTTCAGACATACAGTATAATTATCTTTTTATTTCTCTCGCTTTGAATTATGCCAAAGTCGGCAAATATAGAAAGTACAATGTGGGCCTATACTTGCATACAAAACAAAAACAAAAACAAACACACACACACACACATTTTAACACTATAGTTGCTTTTTGTAATTAAACCGTTCCTTCCGGAATTCTCTTAGTGCCTTTAATTCTTTTCGCCCGTCGACAGAGAGGCACACAGGTTGGTAATCCAGCTGCTTGAAAGCAGTCAAGCGCTTCATTGTGTCCCCCTTTCTACGGTCAACTACATGTGCCCGTGAACAATGGAAATATCGATCGGGTGCGAGGTATGAATAGAGCGTGGGCTAATGAGCTCTCACAATCTTTTGTTCTACACAAAACCAGCTACCTAAATGAGGTGACTGGGGTCAGCGAACCCGCATTTCTAACTCATCTCAGCGTTGATCATTATGTACATGTTCGTACGAGTTTACAGCAGAACAAGCAAAAAACTAAATCAGGAAAAGGTACATAATACTGTAAACCCCCTTTTTTTAAAACAGCAGGAGAACAAATCCTGATAGAATAAACTCTGATCTTTTTATCAAACCCACTTTTTTGAGCATTTTAACACAAAGAAACATGAATTTAGGCCACTGAAGCAGGTACCCTTGTCTTCATTTTGGGAACCTTGTAAACCAGGTTCCCGTATATCAGTTGCTCCCACGGGAACCTGGTAGGCCTAAACCTGGGGGGCATTTCATCAACGAGTTCGTCGGAGTTTTCACCGACAAATTTGCTATCAGCCAATCAGACGCAAGGATTTCATTAGCTTTTAACAGTTGTCAGTGTAAATCCTTACGTCTGATTGGCTGATAGCAAAATAATTTGTCGGTGAAAACCTCCGACGAACTCGTTGATGAAACGCCCCCCAGGTTCCCGTAAGGAACAGGTTAAGTATGAAAATATATATAATTAAGTTAATTCTATAAAATGATTTCATGTATTAGAGATTTAAATCTTTGTGTTACAAGCATTCTCAAGGCAAATGTGTAATCATTGTGCAATCAGCTCTAATAAAACTATAGAGGTATGTGTTAGATATTTCCATTGCAACAAGTAATGTACTAATTCGATAATAATTATCATATTAGGACAGGAAAATCGATAATTGCACAAAAAGCTAAACTCACAGTTGTGATGCCTTGGGTTGCAGCGAAACCTATGAACACCGTCCCAGTATCTATTTCCATCTGGCTTCCGTTAAATGCCTTCCCCGTCCTGGCTTGCAGCACGAAAGGATTTCCATTGGTGTATTCCAGCATGACGTATTCCCCTAAACCGTTAAAGGTATAGCCGCGTCCGTCTAGTGTGTTGATATGCGGGTCGCCGAAAAACCAGGCTGCTCAACAAGATGAAACAAAAGAGCAAGAAACGTGGGATATCTCAAGTTCACCTCTATGCATTCTTGCAGCTTACCTAAGAATATCACAAACCAGTGGGAGGTGAGGGCCACTATGGAGGATAATGGTGTCCATGTGCATGCTTTATCACGACGAAAAAAAAAACCACAGCAATCGCAAATGACAAAATAGGGCCCCAATTCAGCTCCTCCAAGATATATCACAATGCCAACAAAAGATCACAAGATATAGATTTTCAGTTACAGACATATTGTGAAAGAGCAGACTTGGACTTTAATAATTTTATGATGTATAACTTAATTCCAGTTGACTCTCCTAACCAATCTAAACATGTGAAAGAAAACACGCACTCTGGAAAAGTGTGAACTGAGAAAAGAGGCTCCGAAGTATGGTGTCTGTTCAAGCGCTCAATCTTATCAGTTGTGCTAGCTGCGCGATGAAAGCGACAAAAACAGTATGTAAGACACCATACCAACAACAATGAAGGGATTATGAGATTAAGCTGAAACTAAGTATGTAGCCTATTGATTAACACACTCTGCCCATGACAAACACCAACTCTCAAAGCATGATAAAGTACCATCCCTTCAAAAAGTTATTATAGTTGAAAATTGAGCGTGCACACGACCTTAAGAGTGAAAAGGGGCCTTTATAAAAAACATGATATCTAATTACATTATTCTACAAAAGTGTTCTAGAATCACTGTTAAAAACACAACTTCCCATTCCTTTTATGACCTCGAAACTTTGACACAATGTCGAGAAAGAACACTGATCTTTCAAAAACATGAAGACATCAAAATTGACTACATTGAACTCGTTCACCTATTTTGCGTCATCATATAAAATTGTATTGGTCTGTATTACTTTTGTGACGCACTTTTTGTGTGTCACTTGGGTGATGCGGGATGGGTGATTTTGGACCAGGTGATCAAAAAAAGAAAAAGAAAAAAGAGAAATCAAATCCGCATGAAATAATCTTTTGGATTGTTGCAGATAACGCATTGATCGATAGATCGATCGATTGATCGCGAGAGAGGGAGAGAGTTTTGTTTTTGCTTTTTTGTATTTGTTTGTTTGCTTGTTTGTTTGTTTGTTTTGTTTGTTTGTTGTTGTTGTTGTTGTTGTTTGTTTGTTGTTGTTGTTTTTTTTTTTTTTGGGGGGGGGTAAGACAGTGTAGTGAATCCTGAATTCATAAAACATGTGAAGTACAGAAACATAAGGAAACGACAATGGACAATGCAAACATTTGCTATGCGGCGCCATCAGTTTTACTTGGGCAGTGTTATTTATTGATTATGGCAAATCATGATTACCTTACCAAAAAAAGGTGGTCTGTATCCTCGGCACGTAGAAGGTGGTCTCCTTGTCTCGTACAAATCGCAGAAATCTGCACTTCCAGACCGACTGCAACATTGGTATCTTGGGAACACATCGGAATCTTCAGAACGACGAAGCAATATTGTTTCACACTAATAAGCTTGTGTGTGCATGTGTGTGTGTGTGTGTGTGTGTGTTTGTGTGTGTATGTAGCCTATAGCCTATATTTTCGATACGAATACATCTTTCATTCCAGGCAGTATTTTTTTTAATGACGCACAGAAACTGAAAGAGGTGTATATATTCTTCACTGCAGCTTAAGAGCTAAGCTCTGTAAACTACTCTTACTTACATTGGTATATCGTGTCAAAATACAATACAAAGATGGTGTTTGGAAAGGATGCTTTATACTAAAAACAAAAACCAAAAATGACATGGCAACTGAAATACTAACACAGTGGAATAAACATACACATTTATCCAAGCACATCATCTTGGGCGGTACAGTGCACTCCCGTTATAACGAAATGCTCGGGACCGGTAGTTTTCTTTCGTTATAACGAAATTTCGTTATAACCGAACAAATACAATATATAACGAAAATAAGAAGCCACGGATATATCATGGTCTATTTGTTGAGTACTCATCATACACTGGAAAGCTTTGTGAACAATAAAACAAACAGTTATTCAATTTCAGATTATTGTATTACAATAACGCAAGTTCCCCGCGGAAACTGCGTTACACACGGAGCGAACACAAAGTGAAGTGACGCGTTTGCCCATGCAGAGACGCTATAAATGCTTGTTCCGCTACGTATTTTCGGAAGCGATCCGCATTTCGTTATAACGAAACACATTTCTTTTGTTTTTCTTTGTCCGTGGTGCTCGGAAAAGACTTCGTTATAACGGAAATTTCACTATAACTGTGTTCGTTATAACCGAATTTTGTACCATAGACTTTAATGGCGATAATTTTGGGTCCAGAAGTTTTACTTCGTTATAACGAAATTTCGTTGTAACCGTGTTCGTTGTAACGGGAGTGCACTGTATTTTCTTTTCATTTGTGTGAGCGTCATAAATAATTTGATAATAATAACTTAATAATAATTAACATTTATATTGCGCTTGATACACAGTTTCTAAGCGCCTTACATGTATTATTATAATTCATACCAAAACATAATCTTATATTCAACATAACTACAAAGCTCTAAAATAATTGACATTGCATAATATACTTCAGCAATAATGAAATACCAAAAATAACATACATAATAGACACAAAAAGAAGAAAACATAACATGCAGGAACATGACATCATTATTAAGTTCAACTTATATTGACTTCGTTAAATGATATTAATTTGATACACTGATTGCACAAAATTTTCAAACTGTAAGAAGCTACACTTTCTTTTGTGTACTTGAACAATTTGAATTGTCAAAGTTCGACAATTTCTATAGCAAAGCCGATACAAAGGTCATGATAATCACTCAGTATGAAAAAAAAAATGATTGAGTAATATGTCCGCCACACGCACATAACGTATCGTGTGTTGTCGAGCAAACGCGAACTTACCAAGCCAGTCAAAATAAGCGTTTTGGGAGGACCAAATACCGTTTGTGGGGATGATTGATTGATAGTGGCTAGATTCCCAGAGGCTGTAATAGCCTCTGATTAAACCAGAATGCCTGAATGTACATCGGTATCCATCACCAGTTAATGGAAATCGTCGTTGAAAGCAACTTGAGGAATTCATATTGAAGATGCTTTGGTAAAACGAGCCTGTGTTAGAAACGTTTGACATGAGAAAACAACACTGCATTAATACATGCGCAAAATTAGTGTCAAAGTATTCTTGTTGTTGTTGTTGTTGTTTTAGCAAGGGGGGGGGGGATAGAAAAGAATGGAGAAATGTGCCTGGGGAAGTGTTTCCAGTATATATATATATATATATATATATATATATATATATATTTTTTTTTTTTTTTTTTTTTTTTTAAAGCCAGCATTTGCGAGAAACAATGTATCTTTTCACACGGAATGAATTTTTGTTCATTTTAAGCAGATTTCAGGTTTTAATGAAGTTGTTAAATGACTGTGAAATAATGATACTCAATAAAGACAATTTAAAAGGTAAGGTATCTTGCAATAGTAAAAAAGAGTGATTAAGAACTAGGTAATAAAATTTCTAAACATTTTTAATTTCATTCCTTTGTTACCACATATCTCAGCCTCTACTTATTCATTTTTTTCTTTCTTACGTTCCCTATTCCAAGGCCGTTTCAAATTCTTCAGTTTATTTTCTCCCATGCCACTCTGCTCTGCTCAGACTTCTCAGTTAAGTCGAATTCCTTTCATTTTCTGTCAGCAGTCATCGTACCCTCTACTTAATTGTCTTTTCTTCATCCTCAATCACATAAACATCTCACATCATCACCCTCTAATTTTTTGTCTCTTCCTCGTCCTCAATCACACAAACACATCTCAAAAACAATGTAAAACCACTTAAACTGGAGACAAGGCTGGAGAGACATATTATTGACTTATTTGCATCCACGGCGTACATCTGCTTATTATGATATTATTGTGTGGAAAGATTGCACTCAGTCTCTCCCTTTCAGGTTACAGGGGAGCATGACGATAGAGTTTACATCATTATGGGTTTGTTCGAGCGCTATGCTGGTGAAAGTTTACCTTACCATATAACATAGCAAAACTTTTGGGGATACAAATTTCTACGATTGTCAGACTGAATTGCGTAATGACTTGCTCACTTACTGGGTGGGTTGAAGTCAGGAAGCGTGTGGGACGCAAAGTTGCAACGTGTGAACCGAACATCAACAAGTCCTTGGAAAACAGAACAAGGGCAAGGTCTCGCGGAAGACCCACTCAGGAACACTGGAGCTGCAGAATTATACCACTCCTGGCAATATGCTTTCGGATTGATAGTACCCATAGGGTTGGCATCAAGACGGTAAATATATCTCCCGAGCAGACCTGTGTTTCCGACTGTATTATCTGGTCTGTAGCTATCGGCGATAGCTTCAGGTGAATTCTGATTAAATGCATTGTAGATGTTTGTCCCAATATTGTAGCCTCTCTGTGCAGCTACCGTTTGTGAGTCTGTATTCCATAGCATACTCCCTTGTTGAAATAGCATTAATATTCCGCTGTGGACGTTGTCTGTGAACAGAATAGCCTGGTAGGTAATAATCTGCAAATGAAAAAAAAAATACATGGAGACACACGCTTAGCAAATTTGTTTGTTGAAGTGTTCGGGGAAGAAGGGGGTAGGAATGATGAAGGATGGCGAACTAGTATGTGGTTTATGTTTGTGCGTGTGCCAAAGCTGATAAAGTCTCCATAAAACTGATGTAATCACTTATTTCATGAAACTGTAATGAATTACAAAGTAATGACATTAGAGGTGGACTGCATAGCAAATAAAACTAGAAATGTCGCTATGGCGACTGGTGTGCCTCCGCCATAATGCATGGTGCTCCTAATAGGTGTATAGTACAATGTCTTGACAATGTGTGATGCCAGTTTCACATATTTGGCGAAATATAAGTTTTCCCGGCAAATTTCGCACTATTGTCAGTCCCGATTCCTTACTGCTGCATTCAAACGAGCAAAATTAAGCGTAGATGACATGTTCGATATTTCAATTTTGTGATCTCTTCATTCAATTCATTTTTTGAGCATTCAAAATACCTTTAACCTCATTCTAATCAACTCTTTTTCACTTTAAATTCGTAAAACAAGCACCATTTCGTTAGAATTTAGAATGATATGATCAAGTTATCACATATCTTTTGCAGTCAATTTAGCACACATGTTTATGCTTTGGTTCTTTCTTTATTCTATACAACACAGTTTAAGCATCAGAATACACTTCATATTTTCGTATTCATTTTGGAGATTTCGGCAACAGCTTTTTTTTTTTTTCAATGTGCTTATTGAGTCTCTCAGTCCCATAACTTATCTGGCCGTTGTTTGCTTCACTCCGAGAGTGTCAGCCAGTTCTAGGAAATCAAGGTTATGATCAAATGTTCCTATAATCCTTTCTCTGTCTTCTTGAAATATACGCCTGTATCTACCTTGTGCCGTCATGACTGTAAGAAATAGTATCGGTACATGTAGGCCTATAATTATGTGTGAAAGAAAAGGGGAGTTACAGAACAACAAACTCGAGTTATTCAACTTCATGACATTCTTCCGTCGAGATGTTTTTCATTGCAACTGATTGACAAATTGCCCTACATCGACGATGTAGGGCAATTTGTCAATCAGTTGCAATGGAACTCGAGTTATATCGGGTCAAAAAGTGATACTTTTACTGCTTAACAGTGCGTGGATGAAACAAAAAGTCGCGTAGAAATGCGTACATATAAATGTGACCCTGCATCACAAAACCAACAAAAAGTCGCCAGATGTGGATTTCTAGTTAGGGGCAAATTCTGACAGAGCAGACTCTAAGCTTTAAAATGATGTATAACTCAATTCAAATAGACTCTCCTAACCTACCTTAATACTGGAAAGAAAGCACACACTCTGGAAAAGTGTGAACTGAGAAAAGAGGCTCTGAAGTATAGGGTCTTATATTCAAGCGCTTAATCTTTCACCAAGCTGCGCTTGCTGTGCGATGAAAGGGACAAAACACAGGATGTCAACCACCGGAGCAACAACAGTGAAGGGGTTATCAGATTAAGCTAAAATTGAAATGCTCTATTAACACATTCTGTCCATGATTACTGCCAACTTTCAAAACAGTGACATTATCCTTTCAAAAGTTATTAGTCTTGAAACTGAAGAGTGTACAAAGGATTTTAAGAAATGAAAATGGGCCTCTAATTCATACCTGATCATTCTACTCTCCCCCCAAAAGGGGTGTAGAAAAACTGCTGAAAACACACTTTTCCATTCATGTCATGATACCAAACTAAAGAATGAAGTAGAAGAAAATATAAAAAAACTCAAGATTGACCTAGTTGACCCATTTCACCTGTTTTGAGTCCTCACATAAATTCAAGGGTGCGACTTTTTGTTTGTTTTGTGGTGCACGGTCACAAATGTTCTCACCCATTAAAAAAAGAAATAACATGACGTTAATTTAAATGAAAATGTTCGGAATTTGACTGCCCATTCGCGAAATTGAATAACTGAAGTACCCTTTTCGGCGGGTGGCGGCGAATTTGAATGAACGTAAAGTACCAGGCAGTTTGAATGCCCTTTTTACGAATTTGAAAGTCACATGTGCAATTTTATTGATCGAAATGCTAAATTGAACGCACAAGTTGCAATTTTGAATGACAGACTGTGCGATAACGAGGTGTTTTTGCGAAATTGAATTAACCAGTCCTTCTATCAAATGGCCTGACAAAAGTGCAAAATTGACGGGGAAAACCTATATTAAAATCACAGGTTAGTCACAAACGTGTTGAACGCTCACTTTCCTTGAACTATAGGTTTAATTGGATGAATGGCTATATTGTCTAAATGTGCAGTTATTTGGTGATTTGAGGATTTTTACTTGACCTTTGACCCTTCTATAAGGTTATGCATTGGGTAATTTTCAAGGTATGTAGAAACAGTGTAATTTCAGTATTAAAATTAATATTAAGACAGTATTTACACCTGGCCTTTGACCCTTGACCTTTGACCCCATAGGTCTAACCCAGTAACCCTAAAATTCCGAAGATAATCACTGTCAGGTAGAACATGCATGAATATGTACTAAGTTTCATGATGATACCCTTAGTCACTTTCGAGATATGGAGGAAGAACTGAAATTTAGCACTTTCGCTGGACCTTTGACCTTTTGACCTTTGACCTTTTAGGCAAGAAACCTCCCAGAGAATCTCCATTGGGTAAGGCATGTATACATTAAGTTTCAAGAAAAATCCTGCAGGCATTGCATAAATATCAGGAAAAAGTGAAATTTTGAAGAGTTGACCTTGACCTTTCATCCTGACCCCTAATTAGATATCCTAGATAATCAGTGTCAATCAGTACATACATATGTTCTAAGTTCCTTGAAATACCCATAACCATCTGCGAGATTTGAAGAAAAAAGTTAAATTTTAACATTTTCACTTGACCTTTGACCTTTGACCTCACGACCCAAAACTCTCTCTGGAGAATCTTTATTTGGTAGTACATTGTATACACTAAGTTTCACGAAAATACCTTCGGGCATTGCATAAATATTGGGAAAATAGTGAAATGTTGAGCATTTGACCTTGACCTTTTGACCTTTGTCCTTGAGCATGTGGACTCAGAAGTTGATAGGCACAACTTCGCCCATCAATACACATACATGCCGAGTTTCATTAGGACACCTCTAACGGTTCTCAGCGCTGTCCACAACATGGATTACGGACGGAAGCACGGACGGAAGGACGAACGGACGGACAACTTGAAGACATAATGCCTCCAGCGACACTTCGAGGCGGAGATATTAACTCCCCCCCCCCCCCAAAAAAAAAAAAAAAAAAAAAAAAAAAAAAAAAACCAACAACAACAAAACAAAAACAAAAACAAAAACAAAAACAAAACAAAACAAAAAAAAGAAGAAAAAAAAGCATCGCTTCCACTTTCACGACAGCAAACACTGGAATCAAATAGGTTAACATCAGTATTGTGTCCTTATCGGGAATGACGAGCCATGTCCAGGAATCCACACAAGTATTGTGTGGAACCCTGGTTGCGTGCGACTAGTGGATGCCCGCCCACACTGCTCTTGCTTTTGTCTTATATTTTGCTGATTTTGTATAATGTTTGTGCTTGTGCTGTGTACCATCTGGTTTCTGTTCGTGTACAGAATCAACTAGACAAATCTGTGGCTCTGGTAAGCTTATTTTGTTACAGTGCTCACTGAATTATTTGAGGGTGGCCCTACTCTAGCCATAGCGTGTGCAGCCATGTTGTGTGCATTACACATGTAGCTACTGGTGCCTTGCTGTTCAGACAAGCTCGAAGTATTTTCATTGATCCTGTCACTGTTCAGTGTTATTGTTAATCCACTGAGTACCAGCTGTATATCATTCACAATGAAGCCAGTCACCTCTATAGCCTTTGTACTTACTGTGATCCTGTTGTGCTATTGCTGTCAAGGGTACTGCTTATATACATGTACGCCTACTATCTGCCTTCATAATGTTAATGTACTTCATGCACAACCCTATCCATCAAAGGGGAAATAATAAGTTGGTATACCCCTGTACGCTATTATGCTAACTCAGAGGCTACATTTCAGAGTATGTTATTGATATCGGGAGATATGAATCCGAATCCTGGCCCTGAGAGTGGTGGACTGCAATTGTCGACAATCGGCAACTCCTTGAATTCACGACATTCATCATCATATGTTACACAAATCCTTCGTTCATTTAATTCAAGCCATATTTCAACTAGTTGGCGCCATGATAACCCCATTGTCTGGAATCGGATTGTCTCTCTCGGTATCAACAGAAGGCGGAAGACACATAAGGGAAAACGAGGTGGTCATTTTTGCTTCGATAATACTTTGAATTTAGGTGTTTTAAATGCCCGTTCCCAGGGTAATAAATCTTCGGTATTCCAAGATTTTGTTACCGATCACCGTTTAGACTTCACATGTATCTGCGAAACCTGGTTGTCCTCGTCTGATGATGCAGCTATTGCCGATCTTTGTCCGAGTGGCTATACCTTCCATCACTGTCCCAGGGTCTCCAAGCGCGGAGGCGGAGTTGGGTTTCTCTACAAGGACAATCTTCAAGTTGTCATAAACCCATCACGGAAATACACTACCTTCGAGTCAATGCATGGAACTGTGTCGAATGCACACTCCTGTGTGGACATCGTCGTTGTGTAGAGACCTCCTGGAAATCACTCCTTCTCAACATTTCTCGACGAGTTCCCACAGTTTCTTGATGAGACTATGTACAAACCATCACCTCTGGTGATCACGGGGGATCTGAACATCCATTTTGACAATACTTCATCCCCAAATACGCTGAGGTTCAATGATCTCATCAGTGGTCATGGCATTTCCCAGCTTGTCTCATCTCCTACGCATGATAAGGGTCATATTCTTGATGTCATCATGGTGCGAAACTCTGATAATGTTCTCTACTCCAGCCTCAAGGTCTTTTCTGGTATCTCAGACCATTCTGCAGTTTCCTGCTTGCTCAAGTTTGTAAAGCCTTCTCGTGTTATTTCCGAATTCACCTGCCGCAACGTCAAGAAAATCAACAGGACAGCATTCGCCGAGGATATTGTCGGCTGCAAATTGATGCCTTCCCCAACTGACAGTGTGGACTGCGTTGTAGAAAAGTACAACTCAGCGCTCAGCAGACTCCTCGATATACATGCTCCTGCAAAGACTCGGAAGATCAGGAAACGCACTGACGGTCCTTGGTACAACTCTGACATTGCGGAGGCGAAGCGGAAACGTAGGAGACTCGAGCGCAAATGGCTTTCCAACGATAAAAGTGACATTGACAGGAGATTATTGTGTGCTCAGAAGAATGTGGTGAACTCCCTGCTGAAGAAGGCCAAGCGATCTTACTATGTGGGCCTCATCGAAGACTGTGGCGAGATTCCAAACGGCTCTTCTCCGTTGCCAACCGCCTTCTCAATCGAAAGCAATCTTCACCATTACCATCCCACACGGACAGTTCTGCAATGGCCGAGACTTTCATTGATTACTTTCGGAATAAGGTAGAGACTATCAGTAACAGTCTCTGTCCAGACGAATCGGCGCAGGAGCCCCTCACGACAGCTTCCCTTGAAACCCTGAAGCCCACTGATCCCGACGAGGTCCAAGCTCTTCTTCGCAGATTACCTCCCAAGTCATGTCCTTTAGATCCAGTCCCCACTATATTATTGATAAAAGATTGTTCATCCATTTTCGCTCCTATTATTTCAATGATTATGAACTTAAGTATTGATCAGTGTAACGTCCCCTCATGTTTGAAATGTGCATATATAACACCTCTTTTGAAAAAAGCCTTCTTTAGACCCAGATACACTCCAAAACTACCGCCCCATGTGTAACCTTCCATTTTTGTTTAACAGTCTTGAAAAGATTGTTTCCTCCAGACTTACAGATTATCTCTTGATTAATAATTAATTTGATCCCTTTCAATCCGCATATCGCCCTTACCATAGCGTAGAAACCCTTCTCCTTAATGTGTCGAACTTCATTCTACAGGAAATGGATCGGGGAAATGTTACTGCTATGATTTTACTTGATTATTTTGTCCTCCGCCTTTGATACTGTTAACTATACAATTTTGTTAAACACCATCCAATCTCTTGGTGTAAAAGGTCAGGCATACGAATGGCTTAAATCTTACCTTTCATGCCATTCACAGGCAGTGTTTGTCAACAGTTGTAAGTCTAATGCTATGCCTCTCAATTGCGTTTTCCACAGGGCTCTGTGGGCGGGCCCAGCTTGTTTTCTATTTGTCTTATTGGCGTGGGACACATATTGCGTCAGCACAAAATTAACTGTCACATTTACGCTGAGGACATTCAACTTTATTTATCTTTCAAACCTAACCAGGCCGATGCCTTACATGCTTTGAGTCAGCTTGAGAATGCAATGAACGATGTTTATTCGTGGCTGAACTTACATTCTTTGAAATTGAATACGGCTAAATCTGAGTTTTTAATGTTTCGTTCGAAGACACAATTAGGTAAAATTGACATAAATTCCATCTCTTTTTCCGGCATGTCAATATATGTGTTCCAAACCTGTCGCATCCTGGGTGTAATGCTAGATTGTAATATGACTATGTCTTATCAAGTTTCTAGCATTTGTAGAACTGTAAGATACCAACTTCGCAATATCGGCTTCGTTAGAAAATATTTGAACCGATCTTCTACCGGAAAATTAGTCCATGCTTTGATATCCTCTAGGCTAGATTTGGAAACTCCGTCTTATTTAACTTACCACAAACTCAGCTCTCCATGCTACAGAGGCTTCAAAATGCGGCAGCACGCATTATTACACTATCCAAGAAGCACACTCACATCACCCCTATTTTGAGATCACTTCATTGGTTACAAGTCAAAGATCGCATTATTTTTAAGATTTTACTTCTGACTTTCCATTACATTCAGGGCCTTGCTTCTCAGTTTAACATTGACTTGCTCCATAATTACATCCCTGCTAGATCTCTACGCTCATACAACTCCGGTTCTCTTATAATTCCAAGATTCACTACAATATGGGGCACACGTGCCTTTGGCCATGCTGCTCCGACCTAATGGAATAACTTACCTTCAGCCATAAAAAAAAAAAATGTTCTTCATCAGATTTCTTTAAAATCAGTTTTAAAACTCACCTGTTTAAGGCCTCCATTTGATTACTCATTAGGCCTACATGTATTTTGAAACTGGTATGTTCTTTATCTCCTTCACTTTCTATTCCTTCCGCGCCTAGAGCACTCTGCAGAGTGGATGTGGCGCTATATTAATCATATCTATTATTAGTATTATTATTATACTCAGGCGCGGGTATGCCACCACATATGAGTTTGTCATGTTATATTCTGAAAGGGTGGGTTCTTCTTACACGTTATTCTTGAGTTTGGGAGCATAAAACAAATAAGAAAGCGTTTTTAAACATTTTTTTCTAGAACACTTCATTCTCGGCTCTAATAATCTAATAACTTTTGAAAGGATGATGGTACCAGATTTTAAGGTGTTGAAATCATTTGACAGAATGTAATTGCCTATAGAAATTGCTCAATTTTAGCTTAGTATGCTCAAGGAGGTTTAAGAGTTGGAGTTCCAACTTGCTGTAATTATTCAAACAGTAGTCAGATTTTTATTGATGTACAAAAGAATTTCACAGGTGCTTTTGTGCCTTTGATGATTGATGTTCGACGCCGCCGTCTTGGTGAGCAATCTGAAGATTCATTTTGAACATAAACATAATATTGACCATATTTTGTTTATTCATTTACTGAATGAAATGTAATTTCACTCAGTGATAAAGCATGTTAAACAAAAGTCAACCCCATGCTGAAATCTGTGCAAAAAATGTAAATCAGAGCTGTATCATGTGAAAATGTTTAAAGCTGTACCATCCTGGAAAGCCGGTTTTATCATTTTTCCACATAATTTCCATGAATAAAACTAACATGGAATACTCTTCAAGTATAAGTCTTTATTGGTAAATATATCAGATTAGTGCCCGGGTATGCACAGACCCAGTCGAGTAATTTTCATCTTTATTTCAGCTTTTTTGTGCAATTTCTATTCGCACATCCTCGTGTCTGTACCACCTACCTTTTATAAGAAATGATAGCGAAAAGTAATGATCATCACAAAGATATAATCTTCCTTAGAAAGTGGCTGGTGATTATATGTAATGAGACACGAATCAATTATCTTCGTATGTGCGTGGCAGATCCTGTTTGGCACCGTCAGTGCTTGAAATAGTTTTGAGCGGCGGCATCGAACATCTACCATCTAATGGTTGTGACTTCATTCTCTTGAACCTGAGTCCTTGATGTGAACGCCTGTGATGGAAAACAGCAATGAGAACCCAGGGAGGGGAATAAAAAGTGCCCATCCGGGACACTAGAGAGAGAGAGTTGGTTGCAAAAATGGCGTGAACCTGTGTCCACCCGAGACACTAGAGAGAGTTGGTTGCGAAAATGGCGTGAAAGTTGTCATTTTGGTTCTCAGAAGGTTCACGTCTCGGTGTTGGTTCCAGATTGTTTGTCGGTGCATGACATGGTTTTGTTGGTGCATGACATATGTGGGGAACATGTCCGGGAAATTATCATACAAACAACCCGTCTTGTGGGGAGTTATTTGGGCGGTGTTTGGTACATCGTTGTAATCATTGATGCCCGCTGGAGGTATGTGTAGTGTTCGCACTCATGTGAGATGTGTACACAGGGTCGTAACGGTGTTGTTCGTTCGTACCGGTATTCTATACTGCGTGACATTGCATGGTATGTGTAATGGGGCTGCGTTAGCAGTGGTTATTGTGAATTGAAGTGCGACTGGCGAAGCGATGCTATGAGTATGTTTTGCGCACTTGTACTGGTCTTCTCGCAAGCTGAATACCAGGGTTGCAGCATTGATTGCTGGAAAGGAAGGGTACGTATTATCGTTTCCGTTATGTCATTCTATCAGATTAGTGTGTAACTTTCTGGTTATTTGGATTAGCATCGTTAGATGTGGCTTTGTGTGGAAATTGGTCTCTCGAGAGATATACGAGTGTTTGTCAGGTCTGAATTGCTTAGACCATTCTCGTAGTTTGGTACCCTGTTGGGGTGTACTGTGATAAGTTGCGTAAGCGACGTAGTCTTGAAATCTAGTCGGAAAGCTAGATGTGAATAAATCATGGCAGCCAAGTTCGATGCAGCAGAGTTTGTGAAATACGTCACTCTTGGTAGATTGAGAGGGTTAGTGAAAGCCCAGTTGATTGAGGTTGCAAGTCATGTAGATGCTGATATCAGAGAGTGTAGTCGAAAGAAAGAAATTTTTGCAGTTCTGGTAAAAAAGCTTGAACTGGGTGGTGTAGAATATGAACAGATATACCAGAGTATAGATGAGATTGAGAGCACTGGTAGAATAACTGCTCCAAGTACTACCACTACTAGACCTAGTGATACGAGGGTAGATTCCACACTAGAACTGGCTAGATTAGCGTTAGAAAAAGAAAAAAATGAAGGCAGAAAATCTGAGACTTGACCAAGAGTTAATGCAACGTCAAATTGAGTTGACCCAGGCCCAGGCCAGTAGGGTCCCAGGGGATAGGCCTAATGTTACTATGTCGAGACCAAAGACGCCCGACATTGCAAAAATGGCAAATAAGTCCCCCGCTTTGATGAAGAGGATGTAGACTCTTTCTTTTTCTCCTTTGAGAGAAGAGCAAGGAATTTGGAGTGAGAGAAGAAATATTGGTCTATGATAGTACAACAAAAGAAGAGTTTGTTTGCAAAACCGATAAGTCAATTTTTGAAGATTTTGAAGTACGGTCTCTGTCATAAAGAACAAAATACCTTTTAAATGATATATTGGACACTACATGTAAAGGTATATTTTTGAAGTTATCGTCAAAAGAAGCAAAAATTTTCTTATTATTCTCTTTATTTTTCTTGACCTTTAATCGCAAATATCTCCATTTGACAAATATGGACTTATCGGTTTTTGCAAACAAACTCTTCGCTCACAGGCAAGGCACATTCAGTAATGTCTGCTCTCTCAGATGGGGAGGCAAATAACTATGACACAGTTAAGAACGCAGTCCTTCTTGCCTATCAGTTAGTCCCAGAAGCCTACAGGCAAAAGTTTCGAGGATACAGGAGAAGTTCGGGACAGACCTACGTGGAGTTTCAGAGAGAAAAAGAAATTCTGTTTGATCGATGGGTTCGATCAATGAAAGTAGATCTCACTTTAATATGAAAAATTGAGAGAAATAGTGTTAATGGAGGAGTTCAAGAAATCGACACCTCCAGATTTGAGAACTATGTGACCCTGCACCACAAAACAAACAAAAAGTCGCCAGACATGATTTTAGACCATATTCCGAAAGAACAGACTTTATAAGCTTTAAAATCATGTATAACTCAAATCAAATGGACTCTCCTAACCTATCTAAATATTGGAAAGAAAGCACAAACTCGGGAAAAGTGTGAACTGAGAAATGAGGCTCTGAAGTACAGTGTCTATTCAAGCGCTTAATCTTTACCAAGCCGTGCTGGCTGTGCGATGAATGGTCAAAAAACAGGAAGAAAACCACCAGAGTAGCAACGATGAAGGGATTATCAGATTGAATTGAAATTAAGCATGCCTCATTAACACATTATGTCCATAATTAATGTCAACTTTCAAAGCAGTAGCACTATCCTTTCAAAAGTTATTAGAGTTGAAAGTGAGGAGTGTGTACAAGGTTTTTCAGAAATGGAAAAGGGACTCTAAAGACACACCTAATCACACTATTCTACCAAAAATGTTCGAGATAAACTGCTAAAAAACATACTTTCCCGCCAGTTTTATGATACCAAATTTTAGCATAATGTAAAAGAAGACCTGTTCTTTCAGAAAATATGAAAAAGTCAAAATCGGCTAGGTTGACCCATTTCACTTATTTTCAGTCCTCACGCAAAATCAGTGTGTGCGACTTTATATTCGTTTTGTGGTGCACGGTCACATATTTGGAAGACCGAAGAGTACATGATGTAAAGAGTGCAGCAGTCACCGCTGACCAGTGTGAGCTGACACATAAGGTGAAAACAAAAAGTCCTGCAGGAAAGAGGAATTTTGATCAGCTGAGAAATCCTGACACTCAAAAGTGGCACAGTAGTCATAGTGAACGCGGGTATAAAATAAAGACTGAATCACAGAAAGAGCGTCCGAAATTGCCACTGCCTCAATACAAAGAGGTGAGATGCTTTTTCTGTGGAAAAACAGGTCACATTAAGTCCGAATGTAGGCGATTCTTGGAACTGAATGAAATAAAGGAAAAACAAAAACAAAAAGCAACACATGGTTTAGTCCATGCAGACACACGTCCACAGAACAGTTCAGATGCTGAAACAAAAGAGAAACCGTACCAAACAGCCACCAATGGTTTTGTTAAGTCAAGTGTAGGTGATGAACAGCGTCATCCAAATGTTTTGAAAAGCAGTGTCTAAAAAATGGCAGATACGTGCTCAAGTGGTCGTGTGGATGAAAAGTACAAGGACTTCATTTCCAAGGGTAGAGTTACCATTGCAGAATTTAGAGTTCCGGTTGTCATCCTTCGTGATACTGGAGGTACACAGTCTCTCATGGTAGGAGATGTAAAGAGTATGCCCATAGACCGTAACACGGGTAGAAAAAATAGGCCCTACTAATACATGATGTCAACGGAGGAACGCAGGCGGTCCCTCTATTCCGAGTGGATTTGTGTTCAGTCAGCAAGCTTTAATCAAAGCACAGATGGAAGATGAGGAGTTGTTGAAGTTGAGAGAGGGTGCATTGACTGTAAATGAGGCGAAGAGAGTGCCAGAATGTTTGTATGTAAAGTCTGATGTTTTAATGAGGAAATGGCGGCCTCCAGATCGTCCCGCAGATGAGGACTGGACGATTGTCGACCAGAGAGTTGTACCTCCGCCGTATCGAAAGGAAATTCCACGTCTTGCACATGATATTCCAATGGCCGGACACATGGGTGTCAAGAAGACTGTGTAGAATCAGAACTCACTTCTTTTGGCCCAAGATGAGAAAGGATGTGTCTGAATTTTGTCGAACATGTCATGAATGTCAAGTGGTAGGAAAACCACAACATGCCATTAGACATGCGCCGTTGGTTCCTATGCCGGCTTTTGAGGAGCCATTTAGCCGTGTGATGATAGAAAACGTAGGTGCAGTTGTGAGTGAGAGTGTCCTACACAGTGCTGGGAAAAGTGCAGAAGAGTTTGAACATGATGCTCCAGATTCTCAGTGTAAGTTTCAAGTCAAGAATGATTCCGCGAGTAGAGAACTCAAAGGCACTAGAAAATCCAGAGTTACTGCTCAGTCATCTGTCTGATTCAGAGAGGCGAGATGTTGTCGACATCTTCCAGGAATTTTCGGAAGTTTGCAGTGATAAATTGGGTTGTGCGAAAGACACTGTTCATACGGTAGATGTTGGTGAAAATGCACCCAAAAAGCAGCATCCATATCGGATTCATCCTGCTAAGAAAGAACAGGTGGATAGGGAGATAGATTTCATGCTTGCAAATGGAATCATAGAACCCAGTAACTGAAACTGGAGTTCCCCAGTAGTGCTAGTCCCAAAGCCAGACGGAACGTCCAGGTTTTGCATAGATTACCGGAATGTCAATACCATAACCAAGACTGATTCGTTCCCGCTTCCTTTGATTGAGGAATGTATTGATCGGGTAGGAAGTGCTGAGTATATTAGTAAATTTGACTTGATGAAATGGTATTGGCAGGTGCCATTAGACAAGGATGCAAGAGAGATCTTGGCGTTTGTTACGCCCTCCAGTTCATACCAGTGTCGTGTCATGCCCTTTGGGATGAAAAATTCCCCCGCCACTTTTCAACGGATGATAAATGGAATTATTGCTGGACATGATAATTGTGTTGTCTATATAGACGACGTGTTGGTTTTCAGCAATACGTGGGAGGAGCATGTTGCTCATCTTCGAGAGCTGTTCCGGAGGTTGTCACATGCAGGACTCGTTGTGAATCTGGCCAAATGTGAGTTTGGAAAAGCCTAGGTCACAAAGTAGGCCGAGGTAGCGTCGCACCACGAGATGCCAAGGTCCGAGCATTCGTGGACTTCGGAGCTTCAGCGCTTTCTGGGAATGTGCGGATTCTACCGTAGATTCGTAGCCAACTTCAGTCACTTGGTGGTGCCCTTGACGGACCTGTTGAAAAAAAAAAGGGTACAACATTCCAGTGGTCGGCGAACTGCCAGGGTGCGTTCCAGAAGCTGAAGGCCGTTCTCATTAACGATCCCGTGCTCATTGCACCAAACTTCAAGAGGAGCTTCCAGCTGGCTACGGATGCTAGTGATCGAGGAGGAGGAGCCGTGCTGCTTCAGGACGACGACAACGGACACAGCAAACCCGTGTGTTTCTTCTCAAAAAAAAAAAAAACACTGAATCGCCATCAGCAAAAATATTCTACGGTGGAGAAGGAATGTCTCAGTGTCGTTCTAGCGGTGCTACATTTCGAAGCATACTTGGACGGTGGAAGTGACATCGTGGTGTACACTGACCATAACCCAATGACGTTCTCAGAACGCTTCAAGCACAAAAATCAGCGTCTCTTCCGTTGGAGTTTGATTCTCCAGCCGTACCGAATTGTGCACATAGCAGGAAAGGACAACAAATTAGCAGACGCTTTGTCGGGAGCTTGGAAACTGTGCACGCGCTGATAATGTTGCCGAACGATAACGACCTCAAATCTACAGTAAAACCAACATCAAGCAGAACATTTGAAACAAGACTCAAAACAGACAAGAAACTGATGTTGTTGTTTTTTTCGTATATGACAATGTATACATGTGTTTATGTATTCTCGTTCAGTTTTCTTCCTTTCCCAAGGATCTGGGATGGAAGTAATTGTATTTATGTTAATCATTTTTGTTTTAAACGAAAACAGTATATGTGAGTGATGCTAGGAAGTATGAGAAAGTACACACTATTCTGTTTTTATAAGGAGACATTACTTGAAAAATGTCATGATGTGTCACACGCCAAGCATTATAACTATGGTATTGTGAAAACCCAACATTACAGGAAGCGCCAGGATACAACATTTGTGGTGTGTAGCTTACAGTTAAAGCTGTGCTTCAGTTGCACACTTCTATTTTGATTTCATTCAATGTACCCCAAAGAGTCAAAGGATTCAGATTTTTATGTATACTGGTACGTTACAGAGTTAAAGATAATATAAAGTTTTGGTTCCTCAAAAGTTTCACTGAGTTTCCTTGTCTTAGTTTGTGTTTCAGGTTAAAGTACCTTTCATATAACTAACACTGTGAGACTTACTCGCCCCAAAGTGCTCTCATGTCTAGTAATCATGCAATAATGGTTTCGTACAATACGTGTATATTGATTGTCGTCGTACCGCGTCGAGTCAAACTAACGGCTCGTTCGAATTTTTCAGAGCCCGCTCTGCTCTGGTACGAAACCATTATTGCATGATTACTGAGACATGAGAGCACTTTGGGGTGAGTAATTCTCACAGTGTTATTTATATGAAAGGTACTTTAACCTGAAACACAAACTAAGACAAGGAAACTCAGGGAAATTTTTGAGGTACCAAAACTTTATATTATCTTTAATGCTAGAAATGCAAAAACAGTAGACAGTGTATATAGCAAAACACAACCGACCAGTCACTAGAAAACTGTTGATCAAATATTGAGTTTTATAACAACCAATTATTTTGTGTTTAAAAAAATAAATTGTTTTTTTTTTTGTATTAACGAAAAAGTGTTGACAGTGAGGCATAAAGAAGCCAAGATATAACGTCACTTTTGTAAATTAATAACCTGTATATATATATATATATATATATATATGTATTTTGTTACAGAGTGGCAGAGTCACATTTGAGTGTTAAGTATGATCTCGATATTTTCCAGAGTTTTCACATATATTATACCATCCAAACGGGTGACAATACATATGCCTGAAGGTACAAAAAGAAATGTCCAGATGGTTAAATTTTTGTTGTTGTTTCGGCCAACTTATGACGCAGAGTTGACATAAGTACACTAAGATTTATTAGCAAGTACATTGAGTGTATGTACACATGTGTCATAGTGTTTTAATACGATTTTGTTATAATCAAGAGATGCGTGCTGTTACCTCATTCAGTGAAACTCCAGTTGAAAGTTTGTGTTGGAGAAACAGACATATTTTTGCAACAGTCAGCACAATTTCATGAAGAAAGTGTATGTTTGGTTTCCACATTTAAAGGTGAAGTGTATGTGTTGTAAAAAAGAATATATATATAATATATATATATATATATATATATATATATATCATATACTATACATGCCTGAAGTTATGTAAGTTTATTGGTCAAGTATGTGAGGATATAATTATAGTCGAGACTACCAGAAAGCACAGTCTCAGTCAAAATATTGATATTATTGGAGAAATGATTGATTACATCTGTTGTAATCTTTCCGGATTATGTGCACCCATATGTGCACCCGTTGAAAACAGTTTCACACGTGTATTATTGTAAACACATTGCGTGATTGTTGTATTTATATGTGTTGTAGGGGGCTTGTCAAGTTTTCATAAAATTATATTGTTGTAAAAGTGGATGGTTGATGCCGGAGTTAACTGATTCTGATAAGGCTCAAAATCAGTAATTACAAGTGTAGTATGCCAGGTGATGTTTTAAAGGGTGTGTACAGTTCTGGTCGAGGTAAGGATTTAGCTTTTTACGTTTTGCGAGATATTCAGAAACCACTCTGCGAGCTGTCAAAGAGCACGCAGTTCTAGGGGGTATCAAAAGTTTATTCGATGAAAATCGGCTTTGAAATGGCTGAGATATCTAAAAACAAGGTGAAACAAAGAGATCCTAATAATGTTGTGGCATGTCGCCTTTTATTATTAGCACTTTTTGGGATATCTCAGCCATTTGAAAACCAATTTTCATCAAATAAACGTTCAATCCTTCTTAAAATTACATGCTCTTTAATATTTCATAGGAGGCTTTTCATTATCTCACTTAGGAATGTCCAAAACATGAATCCCCACCTCAACCAGTACTGTACAGCCCCTTTAAGAAAACAACACAAAACTATGTAAGTTTGTAATCGTGTAAGCTGAATAGTACGCAAGAACAGTGAAGTAAGCCTTACAATGAAGGTGTTTATCGTCGAAAAGTTACATTCATAACTTCCTCTTGTTGGGGGGAGGTGTGATGCAGAACAGCAATGAGAACCCAGGGAGGGGAATAATCATTCAAATCACTCAAATCATTGATTTTCGAAAAGATCGGATCACCTTATTAGGTTTGTCAGTGTTGACAAATTCCAAGTGTAGTTGTGTTTGAATCCGGAGCATATTTGTGTAATGATGTATTATGTGATAATGGTTGTATCCGTTTTACATTGATATAGCTGATTCTGGGTGCATGCACTGGTCGGGGAGGAAGGTCTCGAGCCTCGGTGATTAAGTTTGCTTTTTCCTCCCCTGGCAACCAGCAGCATGCACCTGGAACTACCACAATTTTTATATCAAATATTTACGATTTTCTGTTTGTATTTTATGTCAGCTTGCATTGTATATTGAATTGCCGAATAAATAATAGTAATAATAATAATAAAAAGTGTCCATCCGGGGACACTAGAGGGAGTTGGTTGCAAAAATGGCGTGAACAGTTGTGGTCATTTTGGCTCTCAGAAGGTTCAAGCTTTGGTGTTGGTTCCAGATTGTTTGTCGGTGCATGACATGGTTTTGTTGGTGCATGACAGCGTCTGTGTGTATGTATTATGAATGTGATTTCATAGCTCTTCTTTTATGTCTGGACATTTCTTCCGCACACTAAGGCCCTTTCAAACACATGCTCTCAACCCCGCCTTTGTTCTTGTGTTCGCACAGGCGTGACGTCCCTTTTGTTGAAAATGCAATCGCCTGTGCAGGACAAGCAAAAGGTATAAGCAAAAGCAAGAAATTCCTCTTAACCCGTTCCATACGGGAACCTGGTGGCCTGTGTATTAAAGGAGCTCTAGAATCCAAATGCATATTGATTTGTGTTGATTTATGATACCCTCAACAGCACTTTAGCAGTGAAACAAACATCTAGAAACATTCCATATATTTTTAACAATATTTCTTCTATTTTTCTTCAGATTACTTGGGAACGCCCACAAAAAAATCCTTCCAAACAAATATTCTGGCGATGACCTCATCTGTCAATCATTGCTAAAGTACTGAAATGTCTAACAAAAGACAACGGAATGCACCTACCCCTAGACTCAGCATAACTTGCATGTTCCCTCACCATGTCTTTTGTTAGTCTCATCAATATCACAGAAACATGCAAGTCAGTGGCGGATCCAGGGAGGACTGCAACCGGCGCAAGCCCCCCTTTATTTTTTGTTAAAACAAAAGAAATAAAAAGAAAAAAATGGGGGAGGGGTGTGTGCGCCCCCCTTTAATTTTGTAAACGCGCCCCCTCTTTACGGAATTCCTGGATCCGCCCCTGCAAGTTATGCTGAGTCCAGAGGAAGGTGCATTCCAAGGTCTTTTGTTAAACATTTCAGTACTTTAGCAATGATTGACAGATGAGGTCATCGCCAGAATATTGGTTTGGAAGGACTTTTTGTGGGCGTTCCCAAGTAATCTGAAGAAAAATAGAAGAAAAAATCGTTAAAAATGTATGGAATATTTCTAGATGTTTGTTTCACAATCAACACTAATTAACATGCATTTGGATTTCAGGGCTCCTTTAAGTCTATGGGGATTTCAGAATTTAGTATGGAACGGGTTAAGAAGTGTAAGAAACTTTTTTGTTTGAACAACGGAAGTTCCAGTACTTTGCACGCAAAATGTGATGAGAAACAAGTAGGCACGGTAGGATGTCGTGACATCTGTGGAGAGCAAGGAGACATCTATCCATGTGCGGCCTGGCAAATCCTGGGCTACTATAAAGCAGTGTGGGAATCAGCCTATACGTGTGTGTATGTAGATGTGTATATGCTTTTGTGTGCATTTATATGTGCGTCATTTCATGTAGCTCTTTTGCTATTTCAGGAAATGATTTCGCACACACACGCCCTTTCAAATACATGCCATTGACATGCTGTCACACCCGCCGTTGTTCTTGTGTTCGCACATTCGTGACGTCCCTTGCTGGACAATAAGCCAGTTCGGGGTTCCACTTTGAGCATGAGCAGAACAAGGTCATTTGTACCAATAGGGCACGTTCGTATTTAGATTCACTAAGATAAGCAGCTGTGGTGTAATTATTATTCACGTAATCCTTATAAATGATGCTTGCCAGCACATCCACCTGACAGCAAAAGTCGTATTTGGCAATATCAAAAGAAAACAGATTGTTAATACATTCAAAATAGAATAATGAAATGCATGCTTTCCCCAGGGTAAATTGATGGACCATTCTCGTCACGTCACCTGGTCTACAAAACTGCATTCTTTGTTCGAACACGACTGATGGATTCCATAAATTGTTACGTCTGGCAAGCTTATAAATTTTGTCACTTTGAAAACAAGGGAAGTGCCTAACCAAAAAAAAAAAAAAATAAATAAAAAAATGAAAGGTCATTTGTACTCAAGTGCACATGAGCTAACCCCGTACTGGCCTATTGAAAGGTATAAGCACAAGCAAAAGGTTATGTATATACATTTAAGGACTCAATTGCTTGAGCTACACGTTTTAATAGCTTTTAAGCTTTTCGAGCTTTTAGACTTTTTAAAACTAGCACTTGCTAGTTTTATGCATTCGGTCCAATGCCATCACTGTTTATTATAGTAGCCCGGATCTGCCAGGTCGTCCGTGAGAGAAGTCTCCGTGCTCTCCACAGACGTTAGACATCCTACCTGTTTTTCAACACATTTTGCTTGCTATCCACTGGAAATTCACGTTGCTGGAACGGAAAAGCTTCTTACAACTTAGGAGGAATTTCGTATAGATTTATACCACTCCTGCACAAGTTTGGTTTTTCTTTCATGAATATGAAAATGATACTTAGAAAGGGAACGTTCTCGCTTTTTGGCAAAAGCTCAAGCTCATTTAACGGGGTTTGGGAAATCGTAAGCAATTGCTAGCAAGAAAAAGCAAACTGTCTGTTTTATGTATACGCTTTTAAGCAAATGCCTTTAAGCTATTGCTTGCGCTTGCTTGCAAAAGCTTTTAAATAATTGCTTGTTTTTTATGCATACGGATTCAAGGGTAGCACAAGCGAATGCCAGGTTTCATTCACCCGGCCCCATCCATCATCAATTCACAGTGTGAAAGAGAACACAACTATGTAAACACTCTCTGAAAATCACACCTAAACTCGAACATTTTTACACAGCTGACCATGTGAACACATTATAAAAGATGCTGTGGAACGCTTTTTCTTCAGCAAGGTATACACGAGGAGATGAAAATGTCGCGTATAACATAATCCAATCACCGCTCTGACTTTCAAGATATCAAATATTTTCACAACATAACATAAGCATTAGTGTCAGGGAAATTTTGCTCTTACTTCATTGTCATCTGTGAGTGATGCTGATCCAGGGGGCTGAACGTCCATCCACGTAATAACGAGTGCAAACTTAATGCCGTCAAGGAAGGATTGAGATTGGATTTCCTCAATTCCAAGACTAGTAGCTGCCTCAATTTGTGCTCGCAACTCGTCACGAATCTCAAAGAAAACATTATCCGGCGTAGTTCTTTCATCATACACCTTTAAACGGGGAGAGAAAAGTAAAAGAAAACAATTGTTTTAACTTTAACAGCGAAAGAAAATTGAAATTATTTTACGGAGATCAGCTAATAAGATGTGGTTGTTCCTTTCAAGCAAATCCTTTCCGAAATCAATTGTTTCCCCTTGGATTAATGCTTAATGGAGGTAATATTTTGGTACTCATCTAAAGCATGCACTTACGTTTCTTTAAAATATTCTGTCTTGTTTTGATAATATCTATTTTTAGGTGAACATGCCGTTTTTAGCAAACGTTCCATATTGGTTTAGGGGAAAAAATGAAATAGAATAAACTGTGTTTCTTCATACCACATTGGACAAACAATACGAAAGTTTGTACCTGAAAGAATATCTTGGGGTCACCTGAAGTGATATCAACAGCTGCACCAAACACGGAGACAGCAAGGTTGCTATTGACTTGATCTTCTAGAGTGTATAGTGAAGGGTTGGTATATCTTTCGCAGTTGTCTTGAGTCGTTTCCCAAAATTCGATCACGCCAGTTGCTGTAAACTGTTTCGGGAAAAGGATGATTACACAGTCAACAACTCGTTATCAGTTACTGAAGTCACAAGTCACTGAGAATCGTGAGGCGATTTGACGGCGGTGCCTTTCCCGAATTTATTATATCAAAAGTATAGGCGGCAAACCAAAATGATTTCACATACTCGACGCTGGTATAAGGGTATGATAAATCATGTGGGTTTTTTTTTTCTTGATTAATTAATTTGCTTTTTTTTTAAGATGACATTGTTTATGTGGAAGTAGTTCGGAAGACTATTTGAGTCATTTCCAAAAATATTATTCTTTTATAAACACAAATCACTGTTTTCTTAACTAGCAAAGAACGCATTACATGCCTCACATGCATTCATGTTTTTTTTTTTTTTTTTGTAAAGAAAATTAAAGATAATGTAAAGTTCTGGTACCTCAAAAGTTTCCCTGAATGTTTGTGTTTCAGGTTAAAGTACCTTTCATATAACTGACACTGTGAGACTTACTCGCCCCAAAGTGCTCTCGTGTCTTAGTAATGATGCAATAACTGCGACCAGCAGCCCCATACGCATAGCGTAATGGGGATTCGCATTGTAGCATTTAGGATCATGACGGATTTAGTATCGCGGGTAAATATCAACTTAAAATCCAAAAATATTTCTTCAATTTGAAGACTTACCAATTAAGTTGAAGTATTGAAAACAGGCTTCGGGCAACGTTTGGTTCTGGCAATAGTCCCTTTCTCTTCGAATTGATGACTGAATGTGACTCGGTCGAGAGGACCTTGGGAGAGCTGCATACACTGAATACTACGGCCAGCGCATGCGCACACAAACATCTCATCCGTTCATGGATTTGAAATTTGTGCGCATTGGATTTTAAGTTGATATTTACCCGCGATACTAAATCTGCCATGATCTTGAATGCTACAATGCGAAGCCCCATTTTTTGGCATTACGCTATGCGTATGGGGCTGCTGGTCGCAGTTAGCTATGCGTACACGTGTTTTGTATGGGGCTGCACGCTGCTGGTCGCAGTTATCATGCAATAATGGTCTCGTACAATACGTGTACTACCTCGCCGTCGAACGGCGGCGGCTCTGGTACGAAACCATTATTGCGAGAGCACTTTTGGGCGAGCAAGTCTCACAGTGTTAGTTATATGAAAGGTACTTTAAACTGAAACACAAACTAAGACAAGGATATTCAGGGAAACTTTTGAGGTACCAAAACTTTATAAAATATCTTAAATGTATAATGCGCATTAACATTTTTTTTTTAATCAAACTAGGCCTATATCTCATATGCAATCAGATTGAAAATCCAGAAATTGAATCAAAAAGAATAATTATTCTTTTTTTATTTTGATGGGAGTGTACTGATAGAATTAATCAGAAAAGCCTATGTGGTGACGGACGCAAAAATTGTCTGATCTATTGTACAATATGTGTCAGTTGCTTTATATTTGATCTGATTATGATTTGTCAGGTCCTCCATTTCTGCTCTTTTTTTTTCTTTTTTTATGTTTCATGTCCATGTTTCTTTTTTCCTTGTTTATGTTTCACATTATCGTGTAAGGATGACTATACAAACTTATCAGAAAGAAATCCTGAAAGGACTATAAATATCAGTCGCATTTAGAGTAAAGCAGAGATGCTGCTAATAATCAACGGTGGTGAAGGAGAGGGGACAAACTATCACTTCCCAGGCGATCTGGATGTATCTATCTTTCCGAAGCGCAGCTGAGGAAAGATAGCGTACATATTCAGATCGCCGAGGAAGTAATAGTTTGTCTCATTGCCTGAAAGTAAAATTTGAATTTCTTCTTTATATTCCACATCTATAGGGTGCTAGATATTCCCATGTTATTCCACATCTGAAACCATTTTAGCTGTTTTTACGTATCCTCAGGGCTTAGACTACGTAGTTTACTTTAGACGTATGCTGCGTAGATGACAAAACAACGCATTTGCTCCGTGCCCCGCGCATGGCACCAAAATAAAAGTGCGTTGCACTGTGGTCTATCACTTGACCCAGGTCAAATGATAGGCCACAGTGCAACGCACTTTTATTTCGCGCGTACTCAAAATTGTAAGTTATATCACGCGTTAGGACTGTGTGGACCAAGAGATCAGCGAAACAAAACGACTATCATCATGGAGTGTAACGAACTTTTCTTCTCAGGTGATGTGATGGGCAAAACTATGCTTCATAGCGTTATCAGTTCTTGCCAAATCCTATAGCAAGATTCTTAGTCTGCGTAATTCTTATTATCACAACCATACTAGTATTTCACAATTTACGTGTGTGTGTGTGTGTGTGTGTGTGTGTGTGTGATGGTGATAAAAAAACACGATTGTTATTTTTGTGTGATTAAAAAAAAGAGTAGCGATGATTTAGGAATACACACCTCGGACGTACACATCCATAGGCGAGAACGGCAATGTGTCTCTCCGCATGATAGTTTGTGTTATGGCTTTGGAAAAAGGTATAATTTGTCAGTACCAATCATTGATGTAATGCAGATGCCATGAAAGCCACTTTGGATAAAATAAAAACCAAAAGAACAAAAATTAAGTGTCTCCTTGGTGTCTATAATCATCTTCTTGCGTGTATGTTTTCCTACTCTAATCTACTAACATCAATTCCCGACGAAACAATGAAATTATCAGAAATGATTCAGGCTAAACCATTGATTTCAAGAGAGTTACGCAGCACGGTTCCAGCACGTTTTTTTTATTTTACCGTTATATGTGAGTGGAAGTTGTCTCCAATTGGAAATCCCGTGTCGATATCCACTGTGTGAAAGGTACAGTTCGCGTTTTCTTCTGTTGGTGTGCCGAGCGCCAAAACTTCCTCATCACCGACCTCAGTACCAAATCTCAGATAAATAATTTCTGAAAAAAATATTCAAATGCAAAGTAAAATTTGAATGGTTAAAGACACGATTTTAAACAGCTGCCAAACTGACATGTAACTTCTGAAAGTCCGGTTTTCTTCTAATACCATGCAAGGAGTCATTGATTAAACGTCAATCTATTGATCGGCACTTACCGAAACATTCGTGCCCATTTCCGAAATATCCCGTGTCACACGCGCACTGGAAAGTACCGGGCTGGTTTGTGCAGTTTGCGTTCTCATCGCAGTCGTGCATATTCTCAGAACACTCATCTACATCTGTGGGAGCAATACGGTTCAGATTATGGTGATAGGAAAGTGGTAATGTGTTAAGTTGACGAAAAGCATTTCAATCAAATCGAGAACCGTAAATTTGATAGTTTTTACTTTGCCTACCGGAACCTAATGGTCGTTGCGAAAAAGCCTACATATACAAAAAGTTGTATGATCACTAGGTCAACCAAACCAATCTTGACTTTTTCATATTTTCTCCAAGAGAAATTCTTATTCTACATTATGCTAAAACTTGGAATCATAAAGCGAAGAGAAAAGTGTGTTCAGGTTCACTTTATTTTGGGTTTTCTTCTTTAGTTTTTTTTTTTTTTTTTTTTTAGAGTAGTGTGATTAGGCGTGTCTTTGAAATCCCCTTTTCATTTCTTTGATTCCCTGTACACATTCACTTTCAACTCTAATAATTCTAGAAACCTTCTGAACCCTTCTGAAAGTTATAGCCAGCAGGGCAGCACACTGCATATCGCTGACTTAGGTGTTGAATACACGTGCGTGGTTATGCTGTAAGTGCCCCCTTGAAGCTCTCCGACGATGACACCTTAACTATATCATTTTCTAATTTATTCCATGCCATGGGGGTCCTTACAAAAAATGAGTTCTTGTATGTATCCGTTCTTGCAAATGGTATTTGGATTTGCATGTCATTTTTCCTCCTTGTTTTCCTTTCTGGCAAATGTGTGATGTACTTATTGGCTGATATCCCCACCAGTCCCCGCTGTATCTTAAATAACATGGTCAATCTATTCCTTTCTCTTCTTGTTTCCAGTGTTTCCCATTTCAAATCTGCTAGCATCTGTGTGACACTGCTACTCTTGCTGTAGTTTCCTAGGCAGAAGCGTGCTGCTTTCCTTTGTATCCTTTCCAACTTCTCAATCTGGCCTATCTTGTGTGGATCCCAGGCGCAAGATGCGTACTCCAGTATGGGTCTTACTAGTGTGGAATAAGCTGTTGCTTTTACTTCCTTGGGACAAAACCAGAGGTTCCTTCTCAAGAATCCCAGTGTCCGGTTTGCTTTAGCGACAGCGTTGTCTACATGTTCCCCCCACGAAAGCTTGCTGTCAATTTGAACTCCGAGATAGGGCTGGGAACTTGAATGATGGAGGGTCTGCCCACAAAAGACATAGTCTCGAGTGGGTGGTTTCTTTTTGTTAGAGATAACCACAATAGAACACTTAGAAGGATTAAATGACATCTTCCATGTGTCTTGCCATGTTTCAAGAGCCTTGAGATCTTCTTGCAGGATGTCCGTATGTTCTTCTTCTGTGACAGATGTGTATATCAGACAATCGTCTGCGAAGAGCCGCGTTGTACATTTAATGTGTTCTGGGAGGTCGTTTATGTATGTCAGGAACAAAAGGGGTCCAAGAACCGTGCCTTGAGGTACGCCTGACAGAACTTGTTCTTCTGAGGACATGCTTCCTTCACAGACCACCCTTTGTATCCGGTTTGTAAGGAAGTCCCTGATCCATACTTGTAGGTTGTTTCTAATACCATAATACTCAAGTTTTCCTAATAACCTTTCATGGGGTACTTTATCGAATGCCTTTGAGAAGTCCAGTATTGCCATGTGAGTGGATTCCCCTTTGTCCAATGACTGTGAAATATCATCAACTGTGACTATTAACTGTGTTTCTGTTGAGCGTTTTGCTCTGAATCCATGCTGTGAATCCACAAGTACTCCATTCTCCTCAAAATGGCCCATGATGTGAGAGTGAGTGATATGTTCTAAGATCTTGCATGTGATGCTAGTCAAAGAGACTGGTCTGTAACTATCGGGTGCTTCCTTACTTCCCTTCTTGAATATCGCACAGATGTTTGCTTCCTTCCACTGCCGTGGTAGTGATCCTTGGTCAATTGAGGACTGGAATAGATCTGTGAGTATTGGTGCTAATTTCATAGCGAACATCTTCAGGAACCATGGTGGCAACTGGTCTGGTCCTGGTGCTTTATTTGGCATCAAATTCATCAGTTGTTTCAAAACTCCCGCTTCAGAGATGATTAATTCTGGAATATCCCCAATGGCGCTGGGTCCCATTGATGGAACACTTTCCTTGCTTTCCTTTGTGAATACACTTGCAAATTGGTGATTGAGTGCTTCCGCTTTCCCCTTGCTATCGCTTATAATAGTATTGCTTACCATAAGATCTGCAACTCCCTTCTCTCCATTTCCCAGGCGTTTCATGTAAGACCAGAACTGCTTAGTGTTCTCCTTCATTGCTGAGATGAGATTCTTTGATGTAAAATCTTGTTCAGCTTTATTCAATTCTTTCCTTAATTCCTTTTGGCACATTACAAAGGCATCCCAGTCTCTTTTGTCTCGAGTTTTCCTTGCCCTGTTGTACGCCCTCTGTTTTCTGCGTCTGAGTCGGTGGTGGTGCCTAGTAAACCACGGTAGGCTACCTGGTTTAGCGGCTGTTTTCTTTGGGATATGTTTATTCATGATATGTTTGATTTTTGTTTCAAACAAGTCCCATTTTTCCTGAACGGAGGTCTTCCCCATCAAATAAAACTGTTCCTTTAATTCATCCAGCTCATTTCCAATCTGATCCTCATCTGCTTTACCACGTACAAAATATTTCCTCCTGGGCTGATGTTTCCGTTTGGCCAACAGATCTAAGTTTGCGATGACTATGTCATGATCACTTACTCCTGGCTCTACCTTAATATCCTGCACAAGACTTGTGTTGTTTGAGAAAACTAAGTCCAAGATATTGCCTCTTCTAGTTGGTTCCTTTACATGCTGATTCAGCCAAAACCCGTCACGGTCCCGAACAATAATTCTGCTGTTTCCTTAGATGCAGAATGGTCCTGTGCTATTTTAGAATCAACCCAATTGATGTTTGGCTGGTTAAAATCACCTGAGAGCACTATGTTGTACCTCTTGCCTTTGTTGCATATCTTCTCGAAAGAATTTTCAAGTTCATATACAAACTGTTTATCATCATGTCTGGGCTTGTATGCAGTACCAATCAAAAATGAATGCCGGCCTTTTAATTCAATTTGATTCCACATTATTTCAGTATCTGTTTCAAACTCCTCTTTGCGAATCATAATGAGGTCCTTCTTACATGCTGTTAGAATGCCCCCATGAATACCCTCACTCCTGTCCCTTCGATAAACATCATAAGTATCAGGAAAAATTTCACTATTGTTTATCTCCGGTGAAAGCCAAGTTTCTGTCCCCTGTATGATATCAGGTTTATGCTGGTCCAACAACACTTTGAGTTCAGAAGTTTTATTCCTGATGCTCTGAAAATTGATCACCATCACTTTGAGTGATTTCCTGCCATCATGTTTATTTATAACTGGCTTCTTTTTAACTGTCCTTTTCCCTTGGGGTTTAGACGGTATTGAGTATCTCTGATGAGTGTATCCCCTTCATCATCTTCCAGAACAGAAAAAGCATTAGATGTATTGCTTTCCATTGATGAATTGAACAGCGTTTCAGATATATTCATGACTTCACATATTGGGCAAATCCAGACACAGTTACTCCCCTGTAACCTACTGTATGTTTCATCACCTACTCCACAGCATGCCGCATGTATCCATTTCTGGCATCCATCACACTGAATGCCTTTATCTTGGCTAGACACCATTTCCATATACATCCCACATGGTTCAGGTTTACAATTTACACATTGTCATCCAAGATTTTGCTTCATGATGTTCGAATGTTCTCTCATAGTCACCTCGGCACATTTTATGTGATATATTTCGTCACAATCGGTACACTGAATTTTTCTGTTTCGTGCTGTCACTTGTTTGTTACAATTCCCACACCTAGTGCCAGTGGGCCCTGGGTTTAGGTTAACATCACCGGACAATAACAGAATGACGAAGAAACCGATGTGCTTTTTTGGTCTGAGTTCAATGTTCATACCAGATATTGGCCTGAATAAAAGCCTGTAGCAGTGTGTGTAGCATGTTGTGTATCTCATGCTCTCTGCTCTCATGGCTGACTGTGTAAACCCTTCTTCGAGGACTGACACTGATTGATGCTCCTCACTATACATCTCCAATGAGTTCATTTGCTGCTTTACCAAAAGGACTAGCAGAAATATGCTGTAGAAACTGTGTAATATGGCCATTATAAATTGTCTTTTTGACTCTCTACTCAAACAGGAAAAATGAAAAGACCACTTCCCTTTAACTTGTGTTATCCCACGTTGTAAATCAGTAACTGCAGTTTGTAGCTCTCACCACTGCCGTGTTTCATATGCTGTTGCACTTAGCCTGAAAAATCCAAGATGGCCGCCTTTTTCCCGCCACTTCCAAGATGAAGTAAAAACATCTATATGTGTGTCGTGTCGCGATAAAAATACCACTTAACAATGATAAAAGAGTCGATTAAGAAGATCTTTGCACGATTGAATCCGGATAACTAGGGATTGCACTCAAAATGTTCTTTGCACTGGCCGTCTTCCCTTGCGTTGTATCAATAGCGGGCTGCGGGCTCCCTTCCGCCGACTTGTATCTCGCCTGCGCTATCGGGGTCTCGGTCATCCGCTGTCCGCTACGTTCCCTCGTGAAATGTCCGCGGAGATTCGCGAATAAAAACTATGACTTGGCAGTTAAAAATACGATAGATATTGAACTCAAAAACTCAGTTCCAACGAAGATAAACATATTCCACACATCACAAGTATAAAATGTCCACACAAAAAGAAATTTAATCAACAAAATAAAAGAGAATTTGATTAAAAAAACGGAGCTCCGCAGAGGCACGTCCAGTACGTCCAGCACGCACTACTCATTCTATATTCTCGATAACGATAATGCTACTTCTTTTAAACTTAGCATTGATAACGGACAGCGTGTGGTAACAGAGTATCCTCAATTTCAATTTAATCTGATAATCCCATCATTGTTGTAACTGCGGTGGTTAACTTCCTGTTTTTTGCCCCCTTCATCGCACAGCTGGCATGGCTTGGTAAGAATAAGCGCTTGAATAGACCCTGTACTTCAGAGCCTCTTTTCTCTGTTCACGCTTTTCATGAGTGCGTGCTTTCTTTGCCATATCCAGATAGGTTAGGAGAGTCCATTTGATTTGAGCTATACATTATTTTAAAGCTTAAAGCCTAGTCTTTCAGAATATGCTCATAACTAAAAATCCATATGTGGCGATTTTTTTCTTGGTTTTGTGATACAGGGTCACTTATAGATATGTATAGATAGCCATGTATATGCCTTGTATGTGACCCCGCATCACAAAACAAACAAAAAGTCGCCAAACATGGATTTTTAGTGTACGGCAGATTCTCAAAGAACAGACTCTCAGCTTTAATAGCTCAACTGAAATGGACTCTCCTAACTTATCTAAATATTGGGAAAAAACACGCACTCTAGGAAAGTGTGAACCGAGAAAAGAGGATCTGAAGTAAAGGGGATATCTGTCTATTCTTAATATTTACCAAACCCTCACGGTGCTAGCTGTGCGATGAATGGGACAAAAAACAGGATGTAAACCACCGGGGCAACAACTATGAAGGAATTATCAAATTGAGTTGAAATTGAGCTGGCTTTATTACCACATTCCGACCATGATTAATGCCAACTTTCAAAGCAGCAGCCTTATCCCTTCAAAAGTTATCAGACTTAAAAGTGAAGAGTGTGCAAAGGGTTATCAAGAAATGAAAAGGGTCCTCTAAGACATACCTGATCTCACTACTCTACAAAAAAGAGTTGTAGAATAACTGCTGAAAATGCAATTTCCATTCATTTTATGATCCCAAATTTAAGCATAATGTAAAAGGTTAGTTCTTTCAGAAGATATGAAAAACTCAATATTGACTTCGTTGACCCGTTTCACCTTTTTTGCGTCCTCACGTAAAATCAAGGGGTGCGACTTTTTGTTCGTTTTGTGATGCACGGTCATACATATATATATATATATATATATATATATATATATATATATGTATGACGCGCATAGCATTGTTGTTATGATTCATGTTTATCATTGTCCATCATTGTCTTTGCACTGACGAAGGTCTGAGGCAGACCGAACATTTTGTAATAAAAATTTTTGTAATCGTTGGATCCATGGCGTACTTGAGACTCTTTCTTCTAATAATTACTATATTTATATATATATATATATATATATATATATATATATATATATATATATGTATATTATATTAAGTGATCCTGCGCCACAAAACCAAGAAATATATTTATATGACCCTGCACCACAAAACACAAAAAAAGTTGCCAGACATTGATGTTTAGTTAAGGGCAGATTCTGAAAGAGCAGACTCTAAGCTTTCAAATGATGTATAACTCAATTCAAGATGGATTCTCCTAACCTATGTAAATATTGGAAAGAAAGCACACACTCTGGACAAGTTTGAACTGAAAAAAGAGGCTGTGAAGTACAGGGTCTATTCAAGTGCCTAATCTTTACCAAGCAACTACCCGTGCCATGAATGGGACAAAAAACTTGACGTAAACCACTGTAGCAACAACAATGAAGGAATTATGAAATTAAACTGAAATTGAGCATGCTTAATTAACAAATTCTGTTCATAGTAAATGTCAACTTTCAAAGCAGTAGTGTCATCCGTTCAAAAGTTATTAGAGTTGAAAGAGAAGAGTGTGTAAAGGTATTTTTCAAGGAATTAAAAGGGGTCTCTAAGAAAAACCTGATCACACTACTTTACCAAAAAAGGGGATGTAGAAAAACTGCTGAAGACCCACTTTCCCATTCAACTTATGATCCAAAACTTGAGGATAATGTAGAAGAATAGCTCTTTCAGAAAATATGGAAAACTCAAATTGACTCGGTTGACCCGTTTCACCTTTCTTGAGTCCTCATATAAAATCAAGGGGTGCGACTTTTTGTTTGTTTTGTGATGCACGGTCACACACACACACATATATAATCACACACACACACACACATACACACACACATATATATATATATATATATATATATATATATGTACATATATATATAACATCTTTGAAAAAAAAACGTGTCCTGTGTGAGTCTAAGTATACCAAACGTGAAGCTCTGCTGAAAATAAATCCGAAAAGACTGTAAATTGCTGTTAGTCTGAAGAGGATTAATCTATAATCACCACTATGATCTCATCTGTATCTACAACTTCCATCAAAATGTATGAAGACATAATCAATCTCAGCGCACAGTCTATTGCTTTAATTCGACACGGCAGGCGCCAAAGTTGGGGCAATTTATGTTCAAATACAATAATAAAAGTTTACCATACAAATTTGATCAAATCTTTCGATGTAATGATGCTGTACACAATTATTCTACTCGACGCTCCAGTGAATATTATTTACCATTACCGGGAAATGTGCAAATCTCTAAATTTCATCAACGGGAAATGTGCAAACGTGACGCCGGGAAATGTGCAAATGTTCAATTTGCCGGGGAATGTGCAAAAGCCGCCTGGATATGTGCAAAAATTTCATTTTACCTATATTATGTATAGATGGAGGAGAAACTCTCAATCAAACCTGTGGATGAATCATTTCTACCTTTACCACATGTCTTAGCCACCACCTGTCTATAGCGACCACTTGTCTTTTTTTTTAACACTTTCAACATTTTCTTGTAAGCCCCACAACGGATTTTCACCAGATTTGGCAGATAGCATCTTAATAGTGATATGGTCGTAATTTGTTAAAATGAGTTCCCCCCCCCCCCACCACCGAAGGAGGGGGGGGGGGTGAAATCTCAAAGTCCCTGAACTATGGATTTTTTTCTCTCTTTTTCTGCCGAACCGACAAAAAGAAGACATAAATGACTGCAATTTCATTTTTGATTATAGCGCATCCAGGGGTGCCCTGATTGGGGGGGGGGGGGTAACGCAGAGGGGGATTCTCCACGTTTTCAGCATCTCACGACAGAAACATTATCACCAAACTTGGCAGATAGCATCTTTATGATATGATCTTTATTTGTTGAAATGAGTCCTACCTCCCCCCCCCCCCACCGCCAAAGGGGGTGGGAGAGGGGAAGATGAAACGTCAGATCCCTAATCTCTTGAATTTGTAAATCTCCTTCTGTCAAACCAGAAAAGATAGAGCTAAGTTAGTGATATGAAGACATTAATGACTGAAATTTCATGTTTGATTATGTCGGGTCCAGGGGTGCCCAGATCGGGGTGGGGACGGGGGGGGGGGGAGGAGAGGGGGGTTTTCTACGTTTTCAGTATCTTCTTTAAAAATCTACAACGGATTTTCATCAAACATGGCAGATAGCACGTTTATGGTTGTATGATTATGATCATAGATAAAATGAGCCCCCCCCCCCCCCGCCAAAGGGGAGGGGTGTCCCTAAACTCTGGATTTTTTCTTCTTCTCTCAAACCGGAAAAGATAGAGGTAAGTTAGTGCTAATGATAACGTTAATGACTGAAATATCATGTTTGATTATGGCAAATCCAGGGGTGCCCAGATGGAGGGGGGGGGGGGGTTGAGGGGGATTTTCCACATTTTCAGCATCTTCTTGAAAAATCTACAACGGATTTTCATAATACTTGGCAGATTGCATTTTAGCATTTTATGGTGATATGATTTTAATTTGAGAAAATAAGCCCCCCCCCCCCCCCCACCCGCAAAAGGAGACGGGGGGGGGGGAGGGGGTTGAAGCCTCAGAGTCCATAACTTTGGAATTTTATCTTCTTCTGTCGAACCAAAAAAAAAGATAGGGCTAAGTTAGTGCTATGAAGACATTGATGACTGACATTTCATGCTTGATTGTGGCGGATCGAAGGGTGTCCTTATGGGGGGGGGGGGGCTTGTGCCGAAAGGGTGGGCTGGGTGGTGGCGCGTCGCGTTAATGGGAACACCACCCTTCGTCCAAAGCCCCCCCCCCCCCCCCACCCCCCGGTTTTGCCGAAAGGGTGCGTTGAAAAAGCGTTGGGTCGCGTCGCGTTGACTGGAACCCCACCCTTCGTCCAAAGCCCCCCCCCCCGGTTTTGCCGAAATGTACTATTAAAAGACGAGTTTTGAATTTATATTTAACCTTCAAACAACCATTTCAAAGAGGCTATCCTCCGGATCTAATATTTAGTTTGTCCAATGTTCATTTGGTCCAATATCCATTTGGTCTAATATCCGTTTCTGTTTTACATTACAGGGCATGATCATGTGGATAATCAGTGCAGCTGCTGGGGGTGCTGGACTGGCACCATGGGGGAGGGGCGAGGGACCCTAAACTTTACCCTAATCTTATTTCATGTGTATGAACATCTGTTTTCTCCCTCAATGCAGGGTCAGAGGGTAGTCCGTAGTCGTAGAAAAAGCCCCCCCCCCCAAAAAAAAAAAAAAAAAAAAAAAAAAAAGTTGGTGATATAGACGAAACGATGATTGGACCAAATGGTACCTGATTACACCAAGAGGCTGGCTATTAGACCAAATGACAATAAGATCAATACTATATCAATACAATATTGATCGATACTATGAATATCGAGATAAAAAAGTTACTTTACTGGATTAGAGCGAACAAATTATCAATTAATTTTCAAAAAACTAAATGTATGCTTTTTAGTAATTCTTTGGAAATGTTATCTCAGGACATTTATTTGGATAATATAGTTGTAGAAGAAGTTTCTTCAATTCGATTTTTAGGTTTGATCCTTGATAACAAGCTCACCTGGAATTTGCATATTGATTCAATTTGCCGTACAATTTCTAGAAATGTCGGCGTAATCAATAAAGTTAGACTTTATCTCCCCCAAAATGTTTTATTAATGTTATATTCATCTTTAATTTTACCCTATCTGAAGTATGGCATTCTCGCCTGGGGCAACACTTACTCCTCATATCTAGAAAGAATATTATTATTGCAGAAAAAAGCTCTTCGTATTATTTGTAGAGAATCGTGGAGATGTCATACAAACGACTTGTTTTATCAAAATAATATTTCAAAAATTTAGGATTTGTATTGTTTGAATTTAGGTCAGTTTATGTACAAATTGATAAATAATTCCCTTCCTTTTGTGTTTGACTCCATGTTTATTCAAAATAAAACTGTACAATCATACCCCACGAGACAAACCAATGAATTCCATTTACCACTCTCTACGACGATTTTTGCAAAGTCTATATTCTCCTTCGCTGGACCTAAAGTTTGGAACTCCCTTGACAGCAGCATAAAAGAATCTCTAAGTTTTAACACTTTTACTTTGAAATTAAAGAAAATGTGTATCAATTCTTATATCACTGGGGATTTGCATTTCGAAAGTTGCTAACTGATTTCTTTGCTGTTAATGTCTTTACTTTGTTTAATCTATTTCATAACTGTTATATATATTATAGATAGTCCACTTCTTGGTAAGACCAAAGTCTCATGTGCCCTGGCATTGACCCTTGAACTCTTCCTCCTTTGCCCTTTTCTCTCTCTCTTCCTCTGTCTTCCTGTCCCCCTCTGGCCTTTGACCTCCTATTTTTTCTTTCCACGCGTATGTAAGAGAGCAGCTTTGTTTTTGTCTGTGTGTGCGTTTTGTGTGCGTACTCGTTTTATTTTCTGTTTCCCGAGGACTATGTCAAATTGTCTTGTTGCAATATTACTATAATTTTCACGACTCACGAGGGGACTGCATTCTACAAGCTTGGCTTTTTAGCAGTCCCCTCCATTTCCGACCTTTTCTTTCTTATGATTCAGTCTCATTTTGCCCATGTATTTTTTCAACTAGTATGTTTATTGATTCATGTAAACAAATGACGTGTATCTAAATCTCATTTGGAAATGTAATAGTTACATTGTCCTTAATTTATTTATATGAAATTGTCATTTTAGCTTTGGTCCCAACGCTCCCAACGCACCCTTTCAGCAAAACCGGGGGGGGGGGGGGCTTTGGACGAAGGGTGGTGTTCCCATTAACGCGACGCGCCACCACCCACACCACCCTTTCGGCACAAGCCGGGGAGGGGTGTCCTCATGGGGGGGGGGGGAGGGGGTAGAGTGAGGGGAAGGAGGGGGATTTTCCACATTTTCTGCATCTGTTTGAGTAATCTTTGACGGATTTTCACCAAACGTGGGAGGTAGCATCTCTAGGGTAATAGAATCCCACTTTGTTCGAAAGGACAAGTCCAATTTATTCCCTTTCGCCAAAGCGGAGGCTAAGACGAGGGTAACCACCACGTCACGATTATAAGCAGGCGTGAAATTTCATCAAAGTATGCCAACCTTCCAAAACATGTGATAAAATTGTGTTCTGTTACTCTTAGTTGTACAGAAAATTTCATCAAATATGAATTCATTTTGTCATGCGTAGGGTGTTAAAGAAATACCTGAAATTCTGAATTCCACTCAAACGACCCCACCCCTTTGTCTCGGCCCCTATCGAGGGGCTGAGATGGGGGGGGGGGGGGCTTCACCTCCTCCCACCTTTGGGGTTGGGACGGTGAAAATTCGTCATAGCTTGTTTTCAAGAAGATGGAGAAAATTTGGAAAATCTCCCTCCTCCCCCTCACCCGACCCACACCCAATCAGGGCACCCCTGCACCCGCCATAATCAAACATGAGATTTCAGTCATTCATGTCTTCATAGCACTAACTTATTTCGGTTCTAAGGGAGATTAAAAAAAAATTCCAGAGTTTAGGGACTCTGAGGCTTAACCCCCCCCCCCCCCACCCCCTCCTCTTTGGTGGGGAAGGGGAGGGGGAGGGGATCATTTTGACAAATCAAAATCAAATTAGGTGAAAATCCGATAAGATTGTTCAAGAACATACAAAAAATGCGGAAAATCCCCCTCCTCCCCCTCACACCCCCTATCAGGGCACCCCTGGATCCGTCATCATCTAACCTGAAATTTCAGTAACTTTAGTGTCTGCATAGCATTAACGTAGTTCCATCTTTTTCGGTTCGACAGAAGATTAAAAAATCCAGAGATTTAGGAATCTTGATCTTCACCTCCCCGAAAGGGGGCTATGGGGAGGGGAGTTGAAGCTCCCCCCCCCCCCCTTCATGGCCTCTTGCCCTGCAGCCTTGAATTTGTCATTTATCTTGAACTACTGTCATGGATGTCTTTACAGCACCAACCAAGCGCCATCTTATTTGGTTATAGAATATAAGAATTTTGATAAAACCGTAGTTCTGGGACTTTGAGGTCCGCCCCCCCAAGTGGGGGGGGGGGGGGGACGGCGGTACGACTAATCTAAACAAATTGAGATCCCATTGCCATAATTGTGCTACCTGCCAATTTTGTTGAAAATCTGTCAAGGATCTTATTGAGGAAATATTAATGGTGGAGGTTCATGTGCAGTTTTGACATGGAGTTTATGTATCATCTTTATACACAGTATTGCTAAAGTAAATGTGCCCCTGCACCTGAAAACAAACAAAAAGTCGCCAGACATGAATTTTTAGTTAAGACCATATTCTGAAAAAACAGACTTTAAGCTTTAAAATGATGTATAACTCAAATCAAATGGACTCTCCTAATCTATCTAAATATTGGAAAGAAAGCACAAACTCAGGAAAAGTGTGAACTTAGAAAAGAGGGTCTGAAGTATAGACAGTGTCTATTCAAGGCGCTTAATCTTTACCAAACCGTGCTGGCTGTGCGATGAATGGGACAAAAAACAGGAAGTAAACCACCAGAGTAACAACAATGAAGGGATTAATAAATTAAACTGAAATTGAGCATGCCTCATTAACACATTCTGTTCATAATTAATGCCAACTTTCAAAGCAGTAGCACTATCCTTTCAAACGTTAATTGAGTTGAAAGTGAAGAGTGTGGACAAGGTTTTTCAGAAATGAAAAAGGGATTCTAAAGACACACCTAATCACGCTATTCTACCAAATATGTTCGAGATAAACTGCTAAAAAAACACACTTTCCTGCCCGTTTTATGATACCAAATTTTAGCATAATGTAAAAGAGGACCCGCTCTTTCAGAAAGTATGAAAAAGTCAAGTTCGGCTAGGTTGACCCATTTCACTTATATTCAGTCCTCACGCAAAATCAGTGTGTGCGACTGTATGTTCGTTTTGAGGTGCACGGTCACAAATGGTTTGCACATTTCGCGGCGACGTTTGCACATTTCCCGGAAAAATTTTGTTTTGCACATTTCCCGTCGATGAAATTTGCATATTTCCCGGCGTTTGCACAATAATCCAGGCGAGATGTTTGGACATTTCCTGGTGTTAGCACATTTCCCGGCGTTTGCACATTTCCCGGCTCCACAGGGTGCCAAAAATTGTCAATGTAAAGAATTGTCCTACACGGAAGGAATCACGCGTCTAGTGGGTATGCTTCTGGAAAGGTGTCTTCCCATACAAGCACTACCAGGGACGTTAGAATACTTCTGTTTCTTTACATATGATTCTATCCCTAAAGTACTAAACCTGTGCAATTGTATCCGTCATCTGCGAGAAGGAATCCATCCTGACAGCTACAAAGGAATGAGCCCGCTGTATTCGTGCACTTCCCGTTTTTAGTGTCGCACGGTGAACTGTTTTCTTCACATTCATCGATATCTTCGATTAAAAGAGAGATATGAAAACATTACTATGCAGCTTCACTAAAACAAACGAAATCAATTCATTCAAATCCTACATTTGCACCGAATACAACTGAGTATAAAGAACGACCCAAGTCCATGGAAGACCATTTCGAGCAAACTGAAAAAAACTTCATATCTTTTTTATTTGTCCAATAATATTCTGTTTAACTGTGATGGGAAGGCAACATTGTATATACAAATTAGAACATATATCATTATGACAATTAACATTTACATTAATTGTGGAGAGGATATTTTGTGTGGTGGACTTGGGTCGTTCTTTGATTCATATGGACTTGGGTGGTTCTTTGATTCATATACATGATATTCTGCTATAGAGATGAGAGAAGGATGAGAGAGGTCGCTATCAACCCAAGTCCTTCATTCTTACATTAATATAAGATTAACTCATTCATTTCAGGCACTTCCGGGGGTAATTATGATTTATCATTCATACACAAGATGAGTCCATGCATAAGCTCCAATTTCCCATGCCAAACTAAATTTGGCCAAAAATTGGACTTGGGTCGTTCTTATATTCTGGTCTTCAATTGACAATATCTTTTTTCTGTTGTTTATATCTGTTGAAAAGAATGTAATTCGTTTCCACCAAAACATAATTGTAAATTTCCTTACGTTGACGATAAGAACGATTTATTAATTAAGGTCAGTAGTCTATACAACCAGCTTTCTTGACTTATAACATTCGTTCACACATTGCCGAACCACATTCATGTATCCTGACATTTTTCTTTTATTTTTTCAATATGGACATTTCCCAAATGATTAAAAAAATATTGTGAAATGGGAAATCAAATGACTAAGGTAACTTAAAGATCACATAAATATTTCTGTATTTGCACGAACGACTGAAATTGAAAATATTTTAGCAATATCTCCGACTTTTTGTTGAATAAGAATGACCTTGATAAAGGTTTATCTATCTACCCATTTCTTTTTAGACCTTCAAAAAGGCATAATACATGATAACGTATGGAATTCTGAAATTAACCAATGTTTTCAAATGATGTTACAATAACTGAAATTCGATTGTTCTGCTTAAATTTTTCTTAGGTAAAAATTGTGTATCATTTCATGGCATTCCAAGTGAGATTTTTCGTTTTTCGTGCTGAGTCTTGAGTGACAAGAGATCTGCTCTTGGCCCCCTATCATTCTGCTTATTCCTCTTTTTTTTTTTGGTATACTCTTTGTACCCTTTTAAAAGGATTGTCATTTGTTACTGTCGAGTCACTTGCATTTTCCCTGACGAATCTTTGAAATATGGGCATTCCGAAAATGATTTTGAAAATGCTATTGTAATTAATGAGAATTCAAATGACTTTAACTTTAAACAACTCTCCCTATTGCCTTGTGTGAATGTACCTTTAGGGAAACAACAAACAATAAAAAAATAACAAAAAAGACAGCATTTCGGTATTCGCCTTGACCATTTCAGTCAAATATATTTTGTATATTATTATCGACTTTTTGGTGAATAATACTGCAATATTTTTTTTTCTACATGAGCGGTGCTTTTGGACCTTACCAAAAACATTATATTATATCGGATAGAATCGTGCTACTAAGATTCTTTTTGACAGTGTCATAACAGCTCAATTAAGATATTTCTTTGGATTTTCTCTTTACTTTTCTGAAATACAGGATTGTTCTTCATTCCACGGTTAAATCGTGGTGTTTTGAATTCGCAGTATCCAATCCAGATTTTTTTTTCTTCTTGTTGCTTTATGGTTTTACAGGATGTTATCCTTTTTTTTTAACAGTTCTCAAGATTCATTGATTTTTTTTTCGGGGTGCATAGTAGGGCGTTTCTTTAAAGCAAGTTATTTGGTTCTCACGGGACTTCTCTGAATTAAGAAGTAATAAATATGTTAAATAAAAAAAGTTAAAAGGTTTTAATGTTGGATGCTCAGCAAAAGAACTCACGCATGTGTCATTGTGGATCACAAATAATTACAACATTGTAAAGAAATGAGCATGTTTAATTGCATCGCACATGATTATTATGAATCCATTTTGTGTTCCTTGAATGACGGACGAATTATTTGACATCCAATGGCATATAACCCTCCTCCCAAAAGTGTACGTCTAGAAAAAGTAAAAGTCTTACTAACGTATCAAAAAGCTAGAATTGGGTTCGCAACATGTCAAAGTCTAGAAATTCGATAGAATGCAATGTCGGAGACAAGCAAGCTGATTATGTAATTTGTGATTTTAGAATACAGTGGACTCTCGTTGTAATGAAGTCCTCGGGATCGGCAGTTTTCTTTCGTTCAATTTACTGAAATTTCTTTATAACCAAACAAATAACCAAAAAAACAAAAAAACCCACAATACAAAACGACATCAACAACAACAACTTAGAGCGAATAATGTTGCGGTCTGAACTTTTACTTGGTTGTAACCAGAATTTCGTTATAACCGTGTTCGTTACAGAGGGAGCGCACTGCATGTATTCTAGAACAACAGAAGTCTTCGAAAAGCCACCTGTACACCGAGGCAATTCATTCTCTTTAGTTCCGTTGAAATCATACAGATTTGCCGCCAAGATAGCACCATTCACACAGATAGTTGGTTCACTCTGGTACCCAGAGAGACAACTGCAGCCCCCTTCCTGATTGAAACGTTGACCGCTGTCAAACTGGATCGAGTTACACATGATGGCCGTTGGAGAAGTGTCTCTCTGAATGAAGACGCATCCTGGTAATGAAACGTAGAAATACAAAATACAGAATTTTGCGTATTGTGATAAGTCTCTTTTAGAGAAGTTTGACTGTTTTAAGATCATTTTTTGCTCAACCATCAAGGAAAAAGCAAAGAAGAAAATAACAATAATACAATAATAATGATGATAAAAATGATAACAATTACGATAAAAACAATGAAAGAAATCGTGTAATACTCATAAAAAAGGACCTCCGCGAAGCAGCTCATTTCCACCACTTATCTTGTTATTCCATCCATAGAGATCAGTGATTTTTACTCATACATGCACGCTGACAGTCGCCGAATTTCAGAATATGAAAGTTTTTTTTGTTTTGTTTTGTTTTTTGTTTTTGTTTACGCCATCGGCATCTGACTAATTACGTAAACTCCAGTCTCGAGCAGAGAACGTACTTTAGTGCTTGTATGCAAACCTCAAATGCGTGCCAGATCCTATTTCTTGCATTGTTTGTTGCATCATTCTGTTGTTCTGTATATGCGGTCGCGTCTGTAAATCGAGTGTCCGTAATAATATTACGGACACTCTGAAAGACAATGCTATTGTCTTTCAGTAAAGCTGTTTTCTTCATGACATTAAGGAATTTTTATTCAAAACATTCTCTCTTGATTTGACTTCAAATATAATCATAGGCCTACATATTTGTTTCAGTACAACTTTCAATTCTACCAACATTATCGGACATCTGACATGAAACATGATACATAGGATTAAGTAATAAAGTCGTATATTCTTTCTGCGAAATAATCGTTACAAGTTGCAAGCATTGCACGGGAACAATCTTCCGATATCGAAAACATATCAATTAAGATGTTGACCTTTCCCTTGCATAATCTAAAAACCGTCAGTCGTTTCAGGGGCTGTTGTTACTTCGGTTGCTGGAGGAGCTGTTATTGCATCGGTAGGGACGGTGGTACCTACAGCAACGGCGTAAATCCGTACTGAGGAGTGGGGGGGGGGATGAATGGCGATCCATCACCACGATTACAAGCCCATAACCGGACCGGCGCAGCCCTTGGGGGGAGGGGGGAGCTTGCCCCCCCCCCCCCCCACACACACACACACACTTTCCAGGGATCAAATGTCCCACTCTTTTCCATGCAAAGTGGGAGGGAAGTGGCAGCAAAAATATGACGACTTTTTGTTCTTGTTTTTGTTTGTTTGTTGTTGTTTTTTTCTTGTCAGTCGACTTTCGGCAGAAAATCAAACCCTAAAAGTGTGAAGACTTTTTTGTTGTTGTTTCTCTTGTCTTTTGATGTTCTTTCTTCTTGACTGACAGGCAATTTGATTGAAAGGTATTGAAAGGTATTTATTAAATAACATCTCTTGCAGCCAGGAGGCTGAATTGCGGACATTTTACAAAGATCATCATGAATACATTCAAATATACAAACATACATTAGAAATATTAACTATTGCACAATAAAATTGACCTTTACCATCAACAAACAAAAAATACAATTATTCACATCTCTGTTCTTATTTGCATAAATAATCTCTTTTGTTTGATAGATAACCTTACTAAAAAAAACAACTTTCTTTTCATCTACTCATCTTCTTTTAACCCATCTTCTCTTTTACCCCTCCTTATAAACTTTACCATCCTCGTCTTCACTTTCACTCCTTCAGCGTCTTCTTATTCCCTGAAATTATCCTTATCATAATCACACATTATTACTTTTCATCATTAAAAATCAAAATACCCTTTAGTCTCTACTAAAAAAAAAAAAAAAATCAATATACATTCATCAAAAATATACTATTGCAGTGTATTATGTAAAACACTGGTTTCGTATCAGTAAAATTATTCAAACTATAAAAAATTTCTTATTTCACATAACACAGGACAGAGGAACATAATATGGTAATTAAACTGATCTAAAAAAATCTGCTTAAGACTAAAAAATTCTGGCAAATGAAAAAAAATGAGATGAAATCAGAAATAAATGAATGAATGGAGGGCCCATAATCAAACACATCATTACAAAGAGAGAAAGAAAAAAAAACCAACCTTAACAATAATGAAGCCACATGCGATTTGTAACAAAGTTGAGTGTTATATCAAAAAGAGAAAGTTTCGGCGTGCCTGCAAAAGGCTGAACTTGAATAACAAAACACAGAGTGTATGGGCGATATAACTATCAGTAAAACATCGATTATATTCTTCTCTGTCAAAAAGATATATTATATATAATCATATTCATATCAAAACACTTAAAAAACTTTCAGATCTTACACATATGAAAATAAAATCAGTTGTTATCTCATTTTCATAAATAATCTCTATTGTTCATACAAATGACCTGACTAACCCCAACTTTGTTTTTTTTTTTCATCTACTCATCTTCTTCTTCTCTTTCCCCCCGCCTTATAAACTTTACCATCCTCTTCTTCACTTTCCCTACTTCAACCTCTTCGTATTCCCTTACTATCTATTACAAAACCTCAATCAAAAACTCAGACTTTACATTCATCAGAAAGTATACTACTATTATACAAAACACTAAATTCATATCAAAAAGATTATTCAAAATACAAAATTTCATATTTCACATGACACCGAACAGAGGAACGTGACGTGGCGATCAAAATGAAATCAGAAAGTCTGTTTAGGACTAAAAAATTCTGACAGGTGAAACAAAAAATTGAGATAAACTCAAACAGGCTTTACCCATATATGGAAAAAAAAGGCGTTGGCATACTACTTTTGCTAGTGTCCTCTACGAACGGTACAATCAAATAAAAAGGGGAAATATCTACACATACATCAATTATGGCGTATAAACTCCCCTATTCGGCATTAATATGGCGTCTGTTATTTTCTAAGAGGCATTAGCTCAGTTTGATTTCTCTTCTTTCTTTTTATGCTGGTGGTTTGTTGTTCAGTGTACAAAGTGGTGTGGGCTTTCTTCTCTGCAGAGGTTGAATAAAGCCAGGGCACTGAAATAATTGTCTGAAAGACCCCTGATGAATAATATTAGTCAAAAGAACCCAATAACATGCTTCCATGGTGAATTTGCAAGAAACGGCGATTAATCGCAATCATGTTGCAAATGGGCTGATGAGTGTAAATGGCTGAAAACCGGATACAGAAAGAAATGTAGCACATCTACCCATTAAAAAAAGAAAGAGGGAGAGAGAGAGAGAGAGAGAGAGAGGCTGAGGCTGGTGTGAGAGTGACAATCCATAAATCACATATTCTATTGAGTATTATACAAACGAATTTAAAAAGGAAGGGGGCTATTCTTCATTCTGTTTGTTCTACAGAAAAAGTCAGGTATTTTTTGAGAATGTCTTAAAAGTCTTTCATTTCTTGGTTTCTGAGGTAAATAGTTCTTGAATTGATCAGTATTGTTCAGAGTTTTTTGTATGAAATTCAAACACAACATCTTTCTCCTTTCCTGCAGGGTGATCATGCCTAACTGGGCGAGCATGTCACAGTAAGTACTGTACTGCAACCGAAGATGATGCGGAGGGCTCTTTTTTGTATCTTTTCGATGTTTTCAGATTGCTTCTGCGTAATACCGCTGTGCCACACAGGGGTTCCATATTCAAGCACTGGGCGAATGTAACCTTCATAAATGGTCAACATATCGCGGGATGGTAAACAATGGCGCTTTAGGACTCGGAGCATATGGAGCTTCCTATTGGCACGTTTCAACATGTCATTAATGTGGGACTCCCATTTGAGGTCGCTTTGGATGAGAATTCCGAGAAGTTTGATGGTTTTAACAGACTCGAGCTGATGATCTCCTAGTAATACGGGTAACAATGGTGGCGTGTTTCTCATGAAGTTAACTTCCATTGTCGTGCATTTCATAGGGTTTAATTTCATCATGTTAGCATCCGACCAATTTGCCAAATACGAGACAGCCGCTTGCATCTCAGATTGGTCATTCCCAGAGCGGCATTCCACCAGCGTCATATCATCAACATACTTGTAGGACCGAATGGGTAGTAGTGGCTTTGCGTCATTTATCATAGAAAGGAATATGATAGGGCCCAAACGCGTTCCTTCAAAAACGTAGCGCAGCCCTGAATAATGCCCAATTAAATTCAATAAAATGCTAATATGGATATCCATTTCTTGAATAACGCAGTAGATGCTTTCCTGCAGCTATAAATTGTATTCTTCAGTTTTCTTGATTTAACTCAGTGAAGCAATCATCACAGGGGTATCGTTCCGTTTTAATGATGGGGGTAAGGGAGGGACTTTGAGTTTGAATATCAGTGCGAGGGAGCGGAGCGGCCTGGGGGAGGGTGTGTGAGGGGGGTATCCCCCTCACACACGAGGAAAATTTGGCATTTTCAGACCTCAAATTCAGCGATCTGGTGCACACTTTTGGTAAAATTTGGGATTTTTTCCTATAAAAAAACAAGTAAGAAAAAGAAATATTCATAGATAATTGAATGACTACATCGTGGTATTTCAGCTCTTGCTCCGCCTGTGCGACATCAGTGTGAAGGCCTACTACATAGTGGGGCCTATCACCGGCGTAGCCAGGATTTGATCTGAGGGGGAGCGGTTATAGATGCGAGGGAGAGATGCGAGCGAGGGGGGAGGGTGTGGGAGGGGGGTTTCCCCTCCCACAGAGAGAACGTTTTGCATATTGATGTTGTAAATGGTGCAATTTGATTCACAATTTTTTTGCATGTTCCATCGACTTGAAACAGTCCAACATGTTTTAGGTAGCAGTATACATTTTATGTAGATTATTATTGCACAATTTTGCCTATAGAATGGTATCATTTAGAGAAACTTCTTGTCTTAATTCTTACACTGAAGATCATGAACGCGATCATGAATTTTGACATTGTACAGTACATAAGCGGCCGTTGGTAGCTATATATATATTTTTTTTTTCGCTTTGGAAATTAAGGGGGTGCACCGGGCGCATTTGCTGGCAATTTAATACTGGCAGCAACATCAGGAGAATGACATAACGATTAAATGGGAGCGAGCAAAGCGAGCGAGCTTGAAAATTTTGACATTTTAGAGTCCCCAAACTGTTTTTTGTAGCTACATTTTTTCGCTTTGAAAATTAAGGGGGGGGGGGCACCGGGCGCAAATGCTGGCAACTACCCGGGCAGCAACATCAGGAGAATAGCATAGCGATTAAATGATTTCACTCAGATTTCGAGTCATTTTCCGAGTCATTTCTGTGGCGTCAAATTAACTCGGAAAGTGTCAAATATGACTCGGAAATGGGGTCAGTTAGGTACAATCTATTCCAACAAAATGACACGGATTTCCGAATCAAAAGATCACAATTTTACCCTGATACAGTGTCGTTTCCCGCCTTGTAAGTAACCCATTTTGGTGTAGTAATGACTCGGATTTTGTGTGCACTTTTCTAGAGGAATGCGGAATGGAGGAATACATAGGAGTTTTCATTGGTGAGTACCCACCTCATTCACAACACTCGTATAAATAATTGCCTGAAACATGGTCTAAACAGTCAGTTTTATTTAGGGCAAAATGAACTTTCGACACGGACACATAGCCGTAGGCGGCCGTACGGTGGCTCGTACCTTTTGTACGTACCCCTGGGCTATATGTGACCGTGCACCTCAAAACGAAGATAAAGTCGCACACACTGAGTTTGCGTGAGGACTGAAAATAAGTGAAATGGGTCAACCTAGCCGAAATTGAATTTTTCATATTTTCTGAAAGAGCGGGTCTTCTTTTACATTATGCTAAAATTTGGTATCATAAAACGGGCAGGAAAGTGTGTTTTTTTAGCAGTTTATCTCGAACATTTTTGGTAGAATAGTGTGATTGGATGTGTCTTTAGAATTCCTTTTTCATTTCTGAAAAACCTTGTCCACACTCTTCACTTTCAACTCTAATAACTTTTGAAAGGATAGTGCTACTGCTTTGAAAGTTGGCGTCAATTATGTACAGAATGTGTTAATGAGGCATGCTTAATTTCATTTTAATCTAATGATCCCATCATTGTTGTTACTCTGGTGGTTTACTTCCTGTTTTTTGTCCCATTCATCGCACAGCCAGCACGGTTTGGTAAAGATTGAGCGCTTGAATAGACACTGTACTTCAGAGCCTCTTTTCTCGGTTTACACTTTTGCTGAGTTTGTGCTTTCTTTCCAATATTTCGATAGGTTAGTAGAGTCCATTTGATTTGAGTTATACATCATTTTAAAGCTTAAAGTCTGTTTTTTCAGAATATGGTCTTAACTAAAAATTCATGTCTGGCGACTTTTTGTTTGTTTTGAGGTGCAGGGTCACATATGCTATACGTTAGAACCAATCTACAATAGATGTGAACCTACCTAGCTACACCTCCACTGTACATGCAAGGAACCTACCCGTATGGTACGATGAAACTAGGCGAAGGGGGTGGATTGAAACTTATCTATTACATGTTATTAGAATAGGTAGGTTTACATCTATTGTAGACTGGTTCTTACGTATAGCATACAGCCCAGGGCTACGTAGAAAGGGTACGAGCTACCATACGGCCGCCTACGGCTACGCCATTACCAGTCAATGTGTCCGTGTCGAAAGTTCATTTTGCCCTAAATAAAACTGACTGTTTAGATCATGTTTCAGGCAATTACTTATATGAGTGTTGTGAATGAGGTGGGTACTCACTGATGAAAACTGCTATGTATTCCCCCATTCCACATTCCTCTAGAAAAGTGCACACAAAATTGTCCATCTTGAAGACATGATGTTGCAAGACATCTCGCGGCCGCGGCGGATCGTCGAGAAATGACGATTTTTTTTTTTCCGCGGGGCTACTACGTCACATAGGACACATGACATGTTTTGTCCAATTGTAGCGCGCGTATGTCATGTACACCGCGCTGGGTATTTCTGATGTGACTCTGCGCAGGTGTAAAAAGTCCGATAACCCAAATGATAACTCGGATTTGAGTCAGAAGTACACGGCTGGTGTTAAATTTACACGGATCGGAGTGAACAATTTTTGACTCGGATTCAGATTTGAAATTTTGACTCGGCAGAAATAAGAGCGTGGGGGCGCACCGGGCGCAACTGCTGGCAATTACTGGCGGCAACATCAGGAGAATGACATAACGATTAAATGCGAGCAGGGAGGTGTTTCTCTTCCCACCTCCCTGATGCTAGCGAGCTTGAAAATTTTGACATCTTACAGTCCCAAAACTGCCGTTTGTAGCTATATTTTTTTCGCTTTGAAAAATAAGGGGGAGGGGCGCATCGGGCGCAACTGCTGGCAATTACCCGGCAGTAACATTAGGAGAATGCATGGCATGATGATTCAATGCGAGCGAGCGAAGCGAGCGAGCTTGAAAATTTGACATTTTACAGTCCAAAAACTGCCGTTTGTAGCTTTCATTATTTCACTTTGGAAATTAAGGGATGGGGGCGCACCGGGCGCAACTGCTGGCAATTACTGGCAGCAACAAATATCTCGTAAACACACTTATGATGTAATCTGGGGAAATTTCAATCCCAGAAGTGTATACTATTTTTTTTAGGGGGGGGGGGATCCTCCGTTAATTGAAAGTATCTAGATATCTCCTTCCACCCAAGGAACATTTGCATTTCTTTAAACTGAAGTAACAGACCTGGTGCACACTTTGGATGAAACATTTTGAAATCTGTCAATCTAAAGTGTATTAAGTAGAAATGATTGAACGGGGAGGGTATGGGAGGGGTTAGGCCTATCCCCCTCTTACGCGAGGGAGATTTTGTATTTTCAGAATTGAAATTCAGCCATCTTTGGGTGAAATATATAGACAGTCTTCTATCAAAAAAAGTAAGAACATTTCCAATTCTCGGGAGTTTCAAGGAGGAACAAAATGATGTGTTTGTCCCCAATACTTTTATGAGGGAACCATCCCCCTTCCCCTCCATCGACACCTCTGCATATGGGGGAGCTTTTGTAAGTGAAAGATCTGCTGCACACTCGTTGATAAATATAAGGAAATAAAACGTAAATCTCAAAAGTGTACAAAGTCAATCGAAAGGGACCCAGTAGCTTTTGCATATTTATGATTGCAATTCAGCGATCCGGTGCATAATTCTGGCGGTAGTTGTCCAATTTTCCATAAAGAAAGTTCGAGATTTTTCCTCATCTCGGGAACTGCTTGGGGGACAAAATGATTTGTCTAACCCAACTTCATCCACTGCACACGATTGAACGTTTAAAGCGCTCGGTTTCGCGCGCTTGCGCTTTTTTTTTTCGGGGGGGGGGGGATATAATGGTACTTGGCAGAATAACGATGAACGGTTTCCACAGAAGTCGAGTTGTAGTGGCAAGGTATAGTGACAGCTCTTGATGTAACCCTGGATAACTTGTGACATGCGACAACTAACACACTAGTTTTCCTTTGATCAAAACACTATTGAGAACAAATTGCTGGATAAAGGTGAATATATATATATCAGCGAACAGATCTTCATTCAATGCACGCATACATGAAGCGCAAAATAGGAAATGCAAATGAGTAGAGACAATACGGAGCTCCCAAATTCAATTTCTTACTAACTGTCCAACAATATTTCCTGTCTGAGAAATGTCAGTACCAAGATTCTATATTTAAAGTATATATTGATAGATTCAATTCTTGCATACCTTCAGTAGTTTCAGCACCAATTATAACTTCTGTTGTTTTCTTTTCGGTTGTTGAATGGGTAGTGTCTTGGGTGGTTTCTAGGGTCGTATCATCCGCTCTTACTGTACTTGGTGATTCAGTAGTTACTCCAGTAGTTTGAACTGTTGTGCCCACTGTTGTTATAGTAGCTGTTTTATACTCAGTAGTGGCTTCCATTCTTTGAAGAGTGGTGTCTGCAATGGTTGTTAGTACTTCTGTTGTTGATTCTGCAGTCTCATCAGTCGTTTTCACAGTGGCCTCAGTTTCTTCTCGGACTGAGGAAACAAACAAACAAACAAAAACCATGTAACATGCTTCAAATACTCGAAGTAGGCGAAGACGTATAGAAAATCGATTCAAAAGTGAATTTAAACTTTTAGAACCTTTGACGCCCGCGTATCCGCATGCGTGACGGTAAAGTGACTTGTAACCAATATGAAGGAAGACCAGCCGTAACGTAAACGTTATACCAACTTCAGCAAAAAAATAATGAAATAACACAAAAATGTAGGTGTACTTAAATAAAATAATTTTATTATAATCTTTATCTACATATCAAAATCGCTCAAAGATGGTAAAAACATTATATGGTAATTCTTCAATTTACTGTTCAGACATCGCGTTAAAAAAAATTGTCAGGAAGAACGAAGAATAAAGAAAGATTTCTTTCAAAAGCAATAGGTGTCAAGATGTTAGCGTATAAGTGCAGTTTATACGTCATCATTATCCTGTTGTATGCCTTGCTAATTGATACTTCACTTGTCTCGGCACATGACATGACATGCCATTCCATTTTCTTCCCTGAGCAACCATTCTTACATTGATTTAAATAAGTATTGTCGTTCGGTTCACTGACATCTGTACAAGCTACATATCAACAATAACAAATTATTCTGTTCTGTGCATACAAAGACCAACCTGCAGCAAAGGCTGAAAGAGTCATCCTAAAAAGGAATAAGGCATTTCACACGTGATGTTCTAGCCCTAATGAGACGTTTTAAAGAAATGCAGCTGATGACATAAACACGATAAAGACAAAGTGCAGTTGATACTTTCTACACACAAACAACACTGAACAATGCAACATACCGTTGACTCGCTCACAAATGTAAGCACTCGTATGGCTACACGACACGTCATTCCAAAGTCCGTCGTGTTTTAAAAGAACACAGTCCTCCCCCATGCCAACGTCGTTTGGTTCACCAAAATCCCAACGTCTATACATAATCGAATGATATATCACTGACAGATTATTGTTAATTCAGCCTAGAATGGTTTCAGGCAAATAACAATTATTCTATATTTTGAATTTTAAAGTATAATTTGATAGATTCAATTCTAGCATACCTTCAGTAGTTTCAGCACCAATTATAACTTCTGTTGTTTTCTTCTCGGTTGTTGAATGGGTAGTGTCTTGGGTGGTTTCTAGGGTCGTATCATCCGCTCTTACTGTACTTGGTGATTCAGTAGTTACTCCAGTAGTTTGAACTGTTGTGCCCACTGTTGTTATAGTAGCTGTATTATACTCAGTAGTGGCTTCCATTCTTTGAAGAGTGGTGTCTGCAATGGTTGTTAGTACTTCTGTTGTTGATTCTGCAGTCTCATCAGTCGTTTTCACAGTGGCCTCAGTTTCTTCTCGGACTGAGGAAACAAAAAAAAAAAAAACAACATGTAACATGCTTCAAATACTCGAAGTAGGCGAAGACGTATAGAAAATCGATTCAAAAGTGAATTTAAACTTTTAGAACCTTTGACGCCCGCGTATCCGCATGCGTGACGGTAAAGTGACTTGTAACCAATATGAAGGAAGACCAGCCGTAACGTAAACGTTATACCAACTTCAGCAAAAAAATAATGAAATAACACAAAAATGTAGGTGTACTTAAATAAAATAATTTTATTATAATCTTTATCTACATATCAAAATCGCTCAAAGATGGTAAAAACATTATATGGTAATTCTTCAATTTACTGTTCAGACATCGCGTTAAAAAAAATTGTCAGGAAGAACGAAGAATAAAGAAAGATTTCTTTCAAAAGCAATAGGTGTCAAGATGTTAGCGTATAAGTGCAGTTTATACGTCATCATTATCCTGTTGTATGCCTTGCTAATTGATACTTCACTTGTCTCGGCACATGACATGACATGCCATTCCATTTTCTTCCCTGAGCAACCATTCTTACATTGATTTAAATAAGTATTGTCGTTCGGTTCACTGACATCTGTACAAGCTACATATCAACAATAACAAATTATTCTGTTCTGTGCATACAAAGACCAACCTGCAGCAAAGGCTGAAAGAGTCATCCTAAAAAGGAATAAGGCATTTCACACGTGATGTTCTAGCCCTAATGAGACGTTTTAAAGAAATGCAGCTGATGACATAAACACGATAAAGACAAAGTGCAGTTGATACTTTCTACACACAAACAACACTGAACAATGCAACATACCGTTGACTCGCTCACAAATGTAAGCACTCGTATGGCTACACGACACGTCATTCCAAAGTCCGTCGTGTTTTAAAAGAACACAGTCCTCCCCCATGCCAACGTCGTTTGGTTCACCAAAATCCCAACGTCTATACATAATCGAATGATATATCACTGACAGATTATTGTTAATTCAGCCTAGAATGGTTTCAGGCAAATAACAATTATTCTATATTTTGAATTTTAAAGTATAATTTGATAGATTCAATTCTAGCATACCTTCAGTAGTTTCAGCACCAATTATAACTTCTGTTGTTTTCTTCTCGGTTGTTGAATGGGTAGTGTCTTGGGTGGTTTCTAGGGTCGTATCATCCGCTCTTACTGTACTTGGTGATTCAGTAGTTACTCCAGTAGTTTGAACTGTTGTGCCCACTGTTGTTATAGTAGCTGTATTATACTCAGTAGTGGCTTCCATTCTTTGAAGAGTGGTGTCTGCAATGGTTGTTAGTACTTCTGTTGTTGATTCTGCAGTCTCATCAGTCGTTTTCACAGTGGCCTCAGTTTCTTCTCGGACTGAGGAAACAAACAACAACAACAACAACAACAAAACATGTAACATGCTTCAAATACTCGAAGTAGGCGAAGACGTATAGAAAATCGATTCAAAAGTGATTTCAAACTTTTAGAACCTTTGACGCCCGCGTATCCGCATGCGTGACGGTAAAGTGACTTGTAACCAATATGAAGGAAGACCAGCCGTAACGTAAACGTTATTGTTGCGACACGGATTGTCGCCCCTACACGGATTGTCGCCCCCTGCTCGGGGCGACAATCCGTGACGGGCGTTGGCGTCACGGATTGTCGCCCCCGTCACGGATTGTCGTCTGGCGACAATCCGTGACGAGGGCTGGCGGCACGGATTGTCGCCCGCCCTCGAAGCACATTTTGCTGGGTAATATCGTTCTGGAGTCTGGGGAGTCATTGAATATAACACATAACTAACATGGCTACATCCATGCAAACATGCCATGAAAAAAGTCATGGTGAGGTTTGAAGGAAGTGTGTATATGCGCGCGCACATGATAATTTAGTGTCCGTTTGTGCGTGTGTGTGTGTGTTGTGTGTGTGTGTGCATGATAGAAGAATGTGTTTATTCTGTCAGCTTTTTGCGTATGTCTTTTTTAGCTGCGCGTGGGTAGGGATACCTAAGGGCTTTTTACACTTGTAAATTTTTGCTTAGCCCTGGACCAACGGTGGGGCTAAGGGGGGGGGGCCTTAGCCCCACCGTTGGTACGGGACTATCCTTAGCCCACTTTCTGTTTACACTCGTTTTTGCCAAAGTGGGCTAGCCCCACCGATAGTATGGTACTATCTGGCCCTGCAAAATAGCTGGGGTTAGCACCGCAATTGCGGTGCCAAGCAAGTGAGTGTAAACAGAACGAAAAAATAATCCTGGGCTAAGCGACGGAGACGAAGTCCGACCCTCACTGACCAATCAGAAACGAGGTTAGCAAGTGCTGCCGGTGCGTGCATGTACGTGTACAGTACACAGCGTAATTATGAATATTCATGTGGTTTGGAAAGTCCGGGGCTAAGAAATACGAGTGTAAAAAGGTCAGTTTTCTCCTTAGCCCCGGACAAGAGATAGTACGGGACTAATTGGCGAGTGTAAAAAGCTGAAAAAATTGGTACGGGACTAACGATAGTCCTGGGTCAGAGAAAGTCCGGGGTTAAGAAACACAAGTGTAAAAAGCCCTCTAGTAAGCTGTTGCTGGCATAAACGTTGATATTCGGAGTGGTGCTTGCGTGCGGGCGGATGCTGCTTTTCTGCGTACGGTCCATTATGTCTTATTTATCAACATTGGGAAGTCGTTTCATCAGGAAGGAATGTGGTATCGGTTCGGGTGTGTGTGTGTATGTGGCATGTGGGGAGGGGGTTACATTTCGTTATTGCAAAAGTTCGTTATTCTGAAGGCTCTTTAGTCCGAAGGTTCTTTGTTCGAAGGTTCGTTATTCCCAATTTCATTTTTGGATCAACAAACCTCTAGGTACAGGGAATTGTGTGTTTCGGATAAATGAAGCTTCGGAAAAAACGAACCTTCCGAATAACGAACCTTCGTGTGTGTGTGTGTGTGTGTATGTGTGTGTATGTATGTGGGTTGGTGAATGTGGGTGTCGGATGATTAAGGCTTTGGTTAATCAGGGGTTGGTGGGTTGGGGATTGGATTTGAAGAAGGATAGTTATAAATGGTATGACAGATTTTGGTAGGATTTAATATTTAGGATAGATGTAGGCCCTAGATTTGTTTCGGTTGGGGGGGAGGGGGTTGGTCGGGTTTTTTATGACTGATTTCATTCTAGATTTGTATAATGTATTTGTGTATTTTTTATGCATATGCCCTTATAAGTAAGGAGGTGTTACATGATCCAAACCAATATATTCAAGGGACATAGGTTTGGTGGGGCCCTACATGTCAAAACTTTCTCGTGAAGAAATTGTGTAATACTAGGGTTGGTCTATAATCAAGTTATCTATGTTGAAGTGAGATCATTTGTAGTATAAAATGACAAATGGATTTGTTTGTGTTTCGAATTGCCATTTGTAACTTTTTTGTTCATGTTACATCCAGAATAGGTCGATTTATGAATGATTTGAATGAAATCAATAAATATCAAGGAAAAACAAAAAAAAATGTTGAGTTGGTTTATTTGCATTATGAGGATTTGTTTGAGTGTTTGTTGGTGTTTGTTTGTATTACGTATGTATTAGCGGTATGCATATGGCAGTTCGATTGTGCTTAAATCAACTAACGATGGACAAATTATTTACGGCGTGTGGAAATTATTCGCTAATGCATAAAGCATGCCAAACTTATTCTGGGACAAAGAATAGTGGTATGGACTTTGTAGTTAAGACTGATGGAAGAACATGACTGCAGTGAAAAATGAACAAAGACAGATAACATTTGGGGAGGGTACCTCCCTCGTATGTATTTTCTTTCGGTCTCTCTCTCTCTCGTCTAGCCCGCCTCACCGCTGAAATTGACACACCCATACTATTTTTAGATCAACGCTGGTGTGAACTCTTTTAAAACTTATATATACACTCAGAAAATGACAATGATGGTGACATTGGAATTCGATTCGGAGCTCATGTGCAAAAGAATGTCAGACTTTGAAAGGATGGCGTGGTGATTCGGGGTCATCCCACGAGTTCGACACCCACGAATCATACAGCAAACGAGTCGTACAGCCCATGACTTCGACAGCAGGCAAATAAGGCCCATGATTCCGACAGTATGCAAACAAGGCCCGCATGTTTGACACTAGGCAAACAAGGTCCACGAGATTGACACTTGTCTAAGCAACACCCCCCCCCCAAAAAAAAAAAACCAGACAAACAAACAAACAAACAAAAACAAAAACCTCACGAGTTAAAAACGACCCACGAGTTCCATATTACATCACAGGGCCGTAAATGTGTTTTTCTCGTGGGTCTTGTTTATTACGTGTCAAACTCGTGGACCTGGCTTGCCTAATGTCAGACTCAAGGGTGTCGAACTCATGGGCTGTACGACTCACAGGCTGTGTAACTCGCGGGCTCTGTGAATCATAGGCTGTATGATTCGCGGGTGTCGAACTCGTGAAGTGCACCCGGTGATTCAGCGTCAGCTTCTGGACATCCATAAGGCACCATGGCTGATCTATAAAAAAAGTGTTGACTGTAAGTTAAATGTCTACTGAAGATGCCCGAATTAAGATAATGCCTTAATTTTTTTAATTAAACATGGCTATTTATCTAATATCCAGACTAGATTTAATTTCATTTAATGAATTAACCACAAACAATGGATATTCGATGTTTTAGCCTGAGAACATGCAACAAAATGTGTGGACTTTTAAGTTTGTCAACCTCATGCATGCCCACTTCGTTGTCGATGACCTGCAAGTCCATTTTCCCAAATTTTCGAAATAAAATGGTACAAAAATACAAAAATACAAAATCAGATAATAATGTTAATATAATCATTACCACAGAGTAAATGTACATCGTGATTGAATCGTGACTCAAACTTGGGTCCTCCGATATGGAGTCGGGAGTTTTATCCACTATGCCACAGAACCGCCAAGAACCCACAAGTTAGCGTTCCCAAGTTAAGAAAACATCAAAGTAATAGGTCTCTAAAAGTCCATTGTCTCTATTATGCAACATGTGATGTGTCATTTCGGTGACAATTACAATGTAGATGCAATTTCTAAAGAAAATAGCGGAAAAATCATGTCAAAATATTATTTATGCCTGATACATTATTTAGAATTGTGGCAGTGAGTGCAGCGTAGTTGAGATAAGCGTTTTAATTATAAAATGTGACCGTGTATCTCAAAACGAACAGAAAGTCGCACACACTGATTTTGCGTGAGGACTGAAAATAAGTGAAATGGGTCAACCTAGCCGATCTTGACCTTTTCATATTTTCTGAAAGAGCAGGGCTTCTTTAACATTATGCTAAAATTTGATATCATGAAACGGGCGGGAAAGTGTGTTTTTTTAGCAGTTTATGTCGAACATTTTTTGGTAGAATAGTGTGATTAGGTGTGTTTTTAGTGTCCCTTTTTCATTTCTGAAAAACCTTGTGTACACTTTTCACTTTCAACTCTAATTTCTTTTGAAAGGATAAGGCTACTGCTTTGAAAGTTGGCATTGATTATGGACAGAATGTGTTAATGAGGCATGCTTAATTTCAATTCAATCCAATAATCTCTTCATTGTTGTCACTCTGGTGGTTTACTTCCTGTTTTTTGTCCCATTCATCGCACAGCAAGCACGGTTTGATAAAGATTAAGCGCTTGAATAGACACTGTACTTCAGAGCCTCTTTTCTCAGTACACACTTTTCCTGAGTTTGTGGTTTCTTTGCAATATTTAGATAGGTTAGGAGAGTCCATTTGTAGTTATACATCATTTTAAAGCTTAAAGTCTGCTCTTTTAGAATATGGTCTTAGCTAAAAATTCATGTCTGGCGACTTTTTGTTTGTTTTGAGGTGCAGGGTCACAAATTATCTTAATCTGAAAGGGAAATCCAGTCCAAATAAAAGTTAGTCTGATAAGAAAAAGTAAAATATTACGAGTTCAATGGTAAAATTGTGATCGAAATTGCATGGAAAATAAGGAAGTTATGACATTTTGAAGTTTCGCTATTTTTTGAAGAAACAGTTCTTGAACGGTCAATATGAATATGCAAATGGCAAAGTGAGCATGTCTTCCACTCACATCTTGCCATATATAGTTTGTACATAAAATTTTGACACTTCCAGTTTTTCACTCAAACGCATTTACGCTCGAGGCTCAAATCTTGATGTATCTAACATCACTATTACGAAGTTATGCAACAAGGGATAACATCATGTGTCAGCCTTCAATGACAAAAACATTGAATTTTCTTATTATTTTTTTTGTACACGATCAATGGAAAATTGTGAGGTTATGACATGGTCAGCTCACTCATTTGCATATTCTTGTCCTCTGTACAAGAAATGTTTTGCAGAATTCAGCAAAAATAAAAAATAAATTATCACTCCCTTATTATTCATCAGATTAGAGTCAAATTCTTACCGTTGAATTCGTAAGATTTCACTCTTTTTTTATCAGACTAACTTATTTTTAGACTAGATTTCCCCTTTAAGCAGGATTTGAGTTTATTGCAAAGACATAAAATGCCAATAGAATTGAAAATTCATTATTTTGATTTCCTTTACTGTGAATTCATCGCTAAAATCAATCAGTTGAAATAGAGATTTGTAAAAGAATCCCTGCTATGTCGTAATTCTAGTCTTTGACGTCGTCTTTATCTTCGACGTCGTGACCAACGTCATCGTCAAAAAGAACCATGGTCACATTTGCTTTCTCATTTTAAGGCAACTTTCATGCAATCAGATTATTGCTGATTGCAAAATATGATTAAATTTGTGAATTTACATGATAAAGAGATGAGTTGTAACTCATTTTTGATACTGGAAATCAAACAAAGGGCATTTGGGAGGCCCATAGACACCGCGCACGCGCACTTGAATGTCCACAGAAGAAAATAGGATTAAATAAAGGCCTAAATCTTTTATTATCGTAAAAAAGGGATATTCATTCAATATCCAGACCAAATTTCAAGTCATTTAACAAAATTTTCACGAAAACATACCAACTTAAAGGGGTAAACTTGAAAAATTTCACAAATTTTGTAAAATTTTGTTGAATTTTGTCGACATCGTTGCTCATGTCGTTGTCGATGACGACAATATGAGGGCTTATATTGCCAAACTTTGCTTTGTATCATATTTACCATCTTCTAAGAAATCTAGAAATACCAAAATCTTTGGGTATTATTGAAAAATAAAGGCATGAGGACCATTTTATTAGGATAATACCCAAATGCTATTCCCCCATATTCGCTAAAAGGTCGTTCCGGAAGTGACGTCACAAAACGTCACGGGGCGGGCCTTGGGACCCAACTTTTTTTTTGTTAACATCACTTTTCTGACCCTCCAGACCAAGGGCTACATGGAAACAACAATGAATGTTAGGTGCAGAGGGCGTGCAGGTTGACCCCCACTAGCCCATGGCCTAAATGTGATGTAGAATGTACACCTTTGTACCTTACGCTTCGTTATGTCACAGCTAGATTATTGATTTTGCAGTGTTCCTTTACATACTAGTCTACATTAGAATGCCTTGCATTACCAATAATAAGACTTGACCTTGGTTATTTCCTAACTTTTCCATGTATAACTCACACACACACACACACACAAATAGGGGAGAGCGGGGTGAGTTGGGACGCGGGTCAAGTGGGACACGTTCTCTGAATCAAAAACTGTTCAACCAATCAGCGATTGGCTTATATCTACAATAAGCCCCTAGCAACCATACATCACACTAAGAAAGCCATGCAGCTCGGCAAATTCTAAGTATGTATAAATTGCTATTGAAAATTTTCCCCAAAATATGACATTTTTTTGAAATCAGGCTAATTAACCTGTTGTCTTTGTATTCATGATTTCAAGGACACAATTGAAGCTGGTGGTGAGCCTTATTGATATGCAACTAATATAACTTGTTTTTGACAAATGCCTGCGTGGTTACTGAGCAGTCGTACATATTCATGTATATGCCATGTGAGGGACAGTTGGGACAACGTGTCCCATTTGTCCCTAATAATAGCATTACATGTAAAACAGTTCAGATTTTCAAACATGTTGTTCAAACTTGTTTTGTTAAAATAAAGATCATTTTAAAGCATGTTTGACTGTTTTCATTACCAATGTTTCATTACGCCTTCCAACTTTGGCATTTCCGACATTTCTATAGGATGTCACACTTTACAAACACCGTCCCATTTCTCCCTTGCCGTTGTCCCACTTGACCCACGGGTGGGTCAACTTCTCCCCCAAAATAAGGTTTTTTCTTTTTATTAACTGCAGAAAATTGAAAACAGTGCCACCCCCAGTTTATAGCTCTTTATGTTACCTACCATATGAACCTTCATGCAAGCCCGAAAGGAAGTGTAATCATCTCTTCTATAAAAAGATATAAGAAGAAAATCGGCGAACTTGAAATAATGTCCCACTTCTCCCCGCTCTCCCCTACAAATAATTAAGGGATGCTCTAAAGTGCGGATTTTGGACTTCTTTCCTCCGCTTGGTCACTTCGACGCCCCCTCGCTGGTCATACCTCCCCCCCCCCCCCCCCCCAATCATGAACATAAAGCGACATCCTTGACTACCAGTGGCGGATCCAGGGGGACGCAACGGCCGCGCCCTCCCCCTTAATTTCCAAAACGAAAAGAAATATAGCTACAAACGGCAGTTTTTGGACTGTAAAATGTCAAAATTGTCAAGTTCGTTCGCTTCGCTTCGCTCGCATTTAATCGTTATGCCATTCTCTTGATATTGCGGCCAGTAATTGCCAGCAGTTGCGCCCAGTGCCCCCCCCCCCCCCTCTTGATTTCCTAAGCGAAAAATATAGCTACAACGGCAGTTTTTCGACTGTAAAATGTCAAAGTTTTTCAAGCTCGCTTGCTTCGCTCGATCACATTTAATCGTTGTGCCATTCTCCTGATGTTGCTGCCAATAATTGCCAGCAGTTGCGCCCGGTGCACGCCCCCCCCCCCCCCCATTATTCCAAAGCGAAAGAAACATAGCTACTAACGACATTTTTTTGAGTGAAAAATGTCTGAATTCTCAAGCTCGCTCGCTTCGCTCGCTCGCATTTAATCGTAATACATTCTCCTGATCTTGCTGCCAGTAATTGCCAGCGTTTGCGCCCCCCTTAATTTCCAATTGAAAAAATATAGCTACAAACGGCAGTTGGGGGACTGTAAAATGTCAAAATTTTAAAGCTGGCTCGTTTCGCTCGCTCACATTTAATTGTTATGCCATTCTCCTGATGGTGCTGCCAGTAATTGCCAGCAGTAACCCGTTGCCCCCACCCTTAATTTCCAAAGCGAAAAAATATAGCTACGAACAGCAGTTTTGGGGACTGTAAAATGTCAAAATTTTCAAGGTAGCTCGCTCCACTCGCTCGCATGTTATAATTATGCCATTTTCCTGATGTTGCCGCAAGTAATTGCCAGCAGACGCGCCCGGTGCCCCCCCCCCCTTAAATTCCAAAGCGAAAACAAATATAGCTACAAACGGCAGTTTTTGGACTGTCAAATGTCAAAATTTTCAAGCTCGCTCGCTCCGCTCGCTAGCATTTAATTGCTATGCAATTCTCCTGATGATACTGTCAGTAATTTGTAGTTTCACACCGTCATGCCATAATCCATGTACGGAAAACTTACAATGTTGCTCGATGACTGCGCTGTGAAATGTATTACATTCAGTTATGTATTGTAGTCCCCATAAGTTTGCAGACCTTACAGCGCACGAACACACGCGCACACACACACACACACACACACGCATGCACGCACTAGCATACATACTCACCCTCAAAATTACTTTTCCACAAGGTGCCCCCCCCCCCTTGTCTTGACGCCACTGACTGTAAATCCAATGTATTGACTGGCCCACATTCCTACAAGCTCGCCTTTTCCATTAACGCAACCATTTCGAACAATAAGTTTCGTCGCTGTGCATTTTTGTTATAATAGGCCTATATTGTTACGATTTGTTTTCTTTGAATTCGTACCACACCAAACGTAATATGTTATTGGACACGTTGGAAATAAGATTTCATTTGAATTTGAGTATTATAACGATTGTATATCCCACAATCATTAACGATAAAACAAAAGATATGCGCTCCATTATGATGAAATGCGGATCGTTTCCAAAGTCACACACGTAGTAGAATAAACAACTCGCGGAAAGTTTGCAATGGTCTTCAAACCAACTGCCTGAAATCGAGCCCAAAGCCGATAATCCGATTTACCTATCTCGATTATCGATTCCCAGCACTATAAGGTGTTGGAATCACACCCTGCGAAGTCCTCGGATATTGCGCGGCGAAAAAAAAAATAGTGATTGCTCGTGATTGCGGTCAAATAAGCCATCTAGCCATGACTGCTTAATTTTAGACACATAATAAAAAAGACAGATAAGAATGCCACACACCTAATCCCTTCTTTAAAACATAATTAGATCTAAATTTTACTACCATAATGGGGGCAAACTGCGTCAGATTGACATTTTATCAGAGTACCATTGTCCAGCGTCGCAGAAGCATTGGATCAATGTACATTTTGTTACCGTCTATGGTCTTAACGTTCTTCAACCGTAAACTGACAACCCCGTCCGTCAGTTTTTTTTTTGTTTTTTTTTGTCCAATTTCTGTTTACTATAATAATTAATGAACTGCACATTCTTAGCTGTGATTTGCTCAAGGACCATAATGTGAAGAAACTATGGTTTGACTGACCCTGAGGTGAGCTTTGTATTATTTCCTGTCATTTTATTGTGACATTATATGATAGGCATCTAAAAATTTGGTTAACGGAGGTAACTGAAACTACAGTAATTTCCAAAGACTGTTCTTGATCAAAGCAATTAGAGACTTGAGTAAAGTAAGTTGAGAGACCAGAAGAACATGTCGTAAGGCTCACACAAGATAGGGGTCATGCCCCCCTCCAAAAAAAAAATGAAAAGATAAAAACATTAACAAATAAAATGAAAAATGTTATCACTTTTAAAAGTGCAAAAATGAAGAAGTGCAGTTCTAGCTCTTTTCAGCTTCATTTTTTTTTCAAGGGTACAAATAAGCTATTTTTGATATAACAAATTTCAACACTCACTAACATAGCATATGGAGCTCAAGGGACACCCGAAAGGGTTACTACACAGGTGTAGGCTTTGAAAATAAAGAAAACAATGTCAGTGTCTAAATGTGTAGGTTTCGAGAAAGTTTAAGTGTTTCCACACACCGTACAGTAGTTTCAGGATCTGTTGCGACTAGTATAGTTTCACGATCTGTTGTGACTTCTATTATTTTCTTAGCGGTTGTTCAGTCTGTAGATGTATGCTCCGGTAGTTTCCAGTGTGAATACGTGTTGCTGACCGACGAACAGTAGATGACAGGTTCAATTCCCGCTGGTTTCTTTATTTTGCGACATGTTATAAAGAATATTGATCAGCTACAGGTGCGGTATTTCACATTCAATTTTCAGTTTGTATAGCAGGAGACAAAAAAAGAAAATCCATACCTCAAGTCTTCACCCCTCTGTTTAGCAATCCCTTGCTTTCATATGATATGCCTTGTCCGCCATGAACTGTACTCAACATTGCCAGAATTTGGGAGCTTGGATATTTGTTCCAAACCCATCATATCACTTTCAGCAACCACAGAAAAGAGACTTGACTCCCGCTGGTTCCTTGTTCCGGTATGTTTGTTATAAATATGGATCGCCAGTACGATCTAACAAATTTCAATTGCACAGATGAAGGCAAATTGAAGAACCTCACACTTCAACCCTTCATCTCCTGCTTGATAGGCTATTGCTTTCAACAACAATTATATCTATCTAATGACATATTTGAACAATGGTAATCAAACTACAGAAAAATAATGTAGTTATACAGAAAATACCATCCTATGAATATATCAAATCAAATAAAATCAACTCTGCTGACCATAACCAATGTCTCTGGTGTGTACTGAATGCACTTTTATGTACCGAAAGTAAGAGAGAAAGGTGTAAAGTAATCAAGCAACAACAACAAAGGAATATTGAATATTCAAGAGCAATGGTAATGGATAAGACGCGTTATCTGTCACGCTGTGACCCATGCATGGGTATGATTTCATCGTATTGCTTACGTATAGGTGCACAAACAAGAGATTTTGTGAGAGGGATAAGTCAGTCCCCGCACAAGACTTTTCCTGATTTTAATTCAAGTAATCAAGCGATCTGATCCAAAATTTTGGAGCAACAGAAAGGGAAAATGTTTATGGAGACACAAAGTTAGTGTCACCTCCTGAACCTCCTGTTTCAGTAAGTGTTTTATACGCTGTGTACTTCTTGGCAATGGGGGTCGACGAAAGGGGTGTGGTAAGGATTTATGTATGCCTCAATAACAATTACGTCTGGATATTTCAGGAACTTAGATTAAACGGCCAACTCGTGCACACATTTCACGGAAAATTATGGGAAGGTTTACCTCAATTTTATCATATTTTGTTCTGATACCTCATTTCGACCCGTTATCAAAGTCAGTACCTGTAAAAAAAAATGATATCAAATTGCACAATTAATATACAAATCTCCCAATTTTCTCGCAAAGCGACTTACCCACATACACAAAAAAAATTGAGGGGTGGGAACTTCCCAACCCAATCCTATCCTATCACCCAAGCAGATGTCCTTATATGTGACCCTGCACCTCAAAACAAACAAAAAGTCGCCAGACATGAATTTTTCGTTAAGACCATATTCTGACAGAGCAGACTTTATAACTCAAATCAAATGGACTCTCCTAACCTATCTAAATATTGGAAAGAAAGCACAAACTCAGGATAAGTGTGAACTGAGAAAAGAGGCTCTAGAGTACAGTGTCTATTCAAGCGTTTAATCTTTACCAACTGTGCTGGCTGTGCGATGAATGGGACAAAAAACAGGAAGTAAACCACCAGAGTAACAACAATGAAGGGATTATCAAATTAAACTGAAATTAAGCATGCCTCATTAACACATTCTGTCCATAATTAATGCCAACTTTCAAAGCAGTAGCACTATCCTTTCAAAAGTTATTAGAGTTGAAAGTGAAGAATGTGGACAAGGTTTTTCAGAAATGAAAAAGGGATTCTAAAGACACGCCTAATCACACTATTCTACCAAAAATGTTCGAGATAAACTGCTAAAAAACACACTTTCCTGCTTGTTTTATGATACCAAATTTTAGCATAATGTACAGGAAGACCCGCTCTTTCAGAAAAAATGAAAAAGTCAAGTTCGGCTAGGTTGACCCATTTCACTTATTTTCAGTCCTCACGCAAAATCAGTGTGTGCGACTTTATGTTCATTTTGAGGTGCACGGTCACATATGGTGAGTGTTTCGACCTTGACTCCTTTAGATCGAAAACTCTGTTCATTAGTGATTAAAGTTAAAAATTCGTGTTTACCGCTGTCAGAAGTACTGTTTAGTAATATTTGTATTTCTTTTATAACATTTCCTGGGTAGAAACTGACCGTGTCAAAATATATCCTTTTGTGTTTAACTTGATTGTTAATAGGTACTACATACCACCAGGTGTTACAGCATCTGTTGAGGCAACTGTTGTTTCCTTTACGGTTGTTGCTGCGGTAGTTGTTTTGGTGGTTTGGAGTGTTGTTACTTCTGTTTTCTCATCAGTTGATTCAGTAGAAACTTCAGTTGTTTCAACAGTCGTGTCAATCCTTGTTGTATGAGCAGTTGTGGATTCAGTAGTGGCTTGCGTTGTTTGGATCGTCGTTTCTGCAGTGGTTGTAAGAATTTCTTTTGTTGATTATTGACTGAAGGGGAGGGTTGAGTTGCTGCTAAGGGTCATTCTCCTTCTTTCTTTTTTTTTGAGACTCTAAATCCAAACATGTAGAGTATTTTCTTTTGTCAATATGTTTATTTTAGTCAAACAAGTAGGGGAAGGAAATAAATGATTCAGGACCAACATGAATAATACACACGCGTTACTATCACCTTTTCGAACCCGGAGTTTGTCTTCTGTGTATACTATTCTGTGAAGGTGAACCAAGAAAGAGGTTGTGAGGCGTGGTATCATCTACCTCCTTGCCATCCGCCCACCCAATCCCCCCCCCCCCCGGAATTTTAAATTTTAAAATTGATGAAATGCGATCTAGCGCACAACTTTGTGGAATATTTAAAGTGTTTTTCTACAAAACTGAAATGAATAATAATGTAGGCACAAAGTAAGTAGAGCTGTACAAATATCGTGTTGTCTTTTACTTCCTTTTCCACCTGTGGGTTGTGCACCTTGTACGTTTAGTATATTGTCATGGACAAACCGGATGAGGGTGAAAATATGTAGTCCTATACCCACGATAACAATATTTTTTTCCATGTCTAGAACTGAACTGCAAGTACTCAGTGGTGCACATATCTTGTCAAATGCAACGTTTTGTTGTGTTTTAGTTCTATTTGATTATTTTTTAGTTATTCTTACCTTCGGTTGTTTCAACATCTATTGTAGGTATTGTTGTGTGTTCAGGGGTTGTGAAGTCTGTAGTTTCCTGGGTGGTTTCCAATGTCGTTTCTTCTGTTGTTACAGGAGCAGTTGTTGACTCAGTAGTAACTTCAGTACTTTCGAAAGTTGTGTCTTCTGTTGTTACTGGAGCAGTGGTTGACTCAGTAACCTCGGTAGTTTCAACAGTTGTGTCCTGTGTTGTTACAGGAGCGATTGTTAACTCAGTTGTAACCTCAGTATTTTGAACAGTTGTTTCCACTGTTGTTACAGGAGCTGATGTTGAGTCTGTTGTAACTTTAGTAGTTTCAACGGTTGTGCCTACTGTCATAAGAGGAGCGATTGTTGACTCAGTAGTAGCTTCAGTAGTTTTAACATGTGAGTTGACTGTTGTTACACTTGCAGTTGTTGACTCAGTAGTAACTTCAGTGGTTTCAACAGTTGTGTCCACTGTTGTTACACTTGCAGTTGCTGACTCAGTTGTAACTTCAGTAGCTTCCACAGTTGGGTCCACTGTCGTTACACTTGCAGTTGTTGACTCAGTAGAAACTTCAGTAGTTTCAACAGTTGGGCCTACTGTCGTAAGATGAGCGATTGTTGACTCAGTAGTAGCTTCAGTAGTTTCAACAGTTGTGTCCACAGTTGTTACAGGAACAGTTGGTGACTCAGTAGTAGCTTCACTAGTTTCAACAGTTGTGTCTACTGTTGTTACACTTGCAGTTGCTGACTCAGTTGTAGCTTCCACAGTTGTGTCTACTGTCGTTACACTTGCAGTTGTTGACTCAGTAGTAGCTTCAGTAGTTTCAACAGTTGTGTCTACAGTTGTTACAGGAACAGTTGGTGACTCAGTAGTAACTTCAGTAGTTTCAACAGTTGTGTCTACTGTTGTTACACTAGCAGTTGCTGACTCAATTGTAGCTTCATTAGCTTCCACAGTTGTGTCCACTGTCGTTACACCAGCAGTTGTTGACTCAGTAGTAGCTTCAGTAGTTTCAACAGTTGTGTCCACAGTTGTTACAGGAACAGTTGGTGACTCAGTAGTAACTTCAGTAGTTTCAACAGTTGTGTCTACTGTTGTTACACTAGCAGTTGCTGACTCAGTTGTAGTTTCATTAGCTTCCACAGTTGTGTCCACTGTCGTTACACCAGCAGTTGTTGACTCAGTAGTAGCTTCAGTAGTTTCAACAGTTGTGTCCACAGTTGTTACAGGAACAGTTGGTGACTCAGTAGTAACTTCAGTAGTTCCAACAGTTGTGTCTACTGTTGTTACACTTGCAGTTGCTGACTCAGTTGTAGCTTCAGTAGCTTCTACAGTTGTGTCCACTGTCGTTACAATTGCAGTTGTTGACTCAGTAGAAACTTCAGTAGTTTCAACAGTTGTGTTCTCTGCTGTTACAGGAGCTGTTGTTGACTCAGTAGTAACTTCAGTAGTTTCAACAGTTGTGTCCACTGTTGTTACACTTGCAGTTGCTGACTCAGTTGTAGCTTCAGTAGCTTCCACAGTTGGGTCCACTGTCGTTACACTTGCAGTTGTTGACTCAGTAGAAACTTCAGTAGTTTCAACAGTTGGGCCTACTGTCGTAAGATGAGCGATTGTTGACTCAGTAGTAGCTTCAGTAGTTTCAACAGTTGTGTCCACAATTGTTACAGGAACAGTTGGTGACTCAGTAGTAGCTTCACTAGTTTCAACAGTTGTGTCTACTGTTGTTACAGGAGCAGTTGTTGACTCAGTAGTAACTTCAGTAGTTTCAACAGTTGTGTCTACTGTTGTTACATTTGCAGTTGCTGACTCAGTTGTAGCTTCAGTAGCTTCTACAGTTGTGTCCACTGTCGTTACAATTGCAGTTGTTGACTCAGTAGAAACTTCAGTAGTTTCAACAGTTGTGTTCTCTGGTGTTACAGGAGCTGTTGTTGACTCAGTAGTAACTTCAGTAGTTTCAACAGTTGTGTCCACTGTTGTTACACTTGCAGTTGCTGACTCAGTTGTAGCTTCAGTAGCTTCCACATTTGGGTCCACTGTCGTTACACTTGCAGTTGTTGACTCAGTAGAAACTTCAGTAGTTTCAACAGTTGGGCCTACTGTCGTAAGATGAGCGATTGTTGACTCAGTAGTAGCTTCAGTAGTTTCAACAGTTGTGTCCACAGTTGTTACAGGAACAGTTGGTGACTCAGTAGTAGCTTCACTAGTTTCAACAGTTGTGTCTACTGTTGTTACAGGAGCAGTTGTTGATTCAGTAGAAACTTCAGTTGTTTCAACAGTCGTGTCAATCCTTGTTGTATGAGCAGTTGTGGATTCAGTAGTGGCTTGCGTTGTTTGGATCGTCGTTTCTGCAGTGGTTGTAAGAATTTCTTTTGTTGATTATTGACTGAAGGGGAGGGTTGAGTTGCTGCCAAGGGTCATTCTCCTTCTTTCTTTTTTTGAGACTCTAAATCCAAACATGTAGAGTATTTTCTTTTGTCAATATGTTTATTTTAGTCAAACAAGTAGGGGAAGGAAATAAATGATTCAGGACCAACATGAATAATACACACGCGTTACTATCACCTTTTCGAACCCGAAGTTTGTCTTCTGTGTATACTATTCTGTGAAGGTGAACCAAGAAAGAGGTTGTGAGGCGTGGTATCATCTACCTCCTTGCCATCCGCCCACCCAATCCCCCCCCCCCCCGTAATTTTAAATTTTAAAATTGATGAAATGCGATCTAGCGCACAACTTTGTGGAATATTTAAAGTGTTTTTCTACAAAACTGAAATGAATAATAATGTAGGCACAAAGTAAGTAGAGCTGTACAAATATCGTGTTGTCTTTTACTTCCTTTTCCACCTGTGGGTTGTGCACCTTGTACGTTTAGTATATTGTCATGGACAAACCGGATGAGGTTGAAAAAATGTAGTCCTATACCCACGATAACAATATTTTTTTCCATGTCTAGAACTGAACTGCAAGTACTCAGTGGTGCACATATCTTGTCAAATGCAACGTTTTGTTGTGTTTTAGTTCTATTTGATTATTTTTTAGTTATTCTTACCTTCGGTTGTTTCAACATCTATTGTAGGTATTGTTGTGTGTTCAGGGGTTGTGAAGTCTGTAGTTTCCTGGGTGGTTTCCAATGTCGTTTCTTCTGTTGTTACAGGAGCAGTTGTTGACTCAGTAGTAACTTCAGTACTTTCGAAAGTTGTGTCTTCTGTTGTTACTGGAGCAGTGGTTGACTCAGTAACCTCGGTAGTTTCAACAGTTGTGTCCTGTGTTGTTACAGGAGCGATTGTTAACTCAGTTGTAACCTCAGTAGTTTGAACAGTCGTTTCCACTGTTGTTACAGGAGCTGATGTTGAGTCTGTTGTAACTTTAGTAGTTTCAACGGTTGTGCCTACTGTCATAAGAGGAGCGATTGTTGACTCAGTAGTAGCTTCAGTAGTTTTAACATGTGAGTTGACTGTTGTTACACTTGCAGTTGTTGACTCAGTAGTAACTTCAGTGGTTTCAACAGTTGTGTCCACTGTTGTTACACTTGCAGTTGCTGACTCAGTTGTAACTTCAGTAGCTTCCACAGTTGGGTCCACTGTCGTTACACTTGCAGTTGCTGACTCAGTTGTAACTTCAGTAGTTTCAACAGTTGGGCCTACTGTCGTAAGATGAGCGATTGTTGACTCAGTAGTAGCTTCAGTAGTTTCAACAGTTGTGTCCACAGTTGTTACAGGAACAGTTGATGACTCAGTAGTAGCTTCACTAGTTTCAACAGTTGTGTCTACTGTTGTTACACTTGCAGTTGCTGACTCAGTTGTAGCTTCCACAGTTGTGTCCACTGTCGTTACACTTGCAGTTGTTGACTCAGTAGTAGCTTCAGTAGTTTCAACAGTTGTGTCTACAGTTGTTACAGGAACAGTTGGTGACTCAGTAGTAACTTCAGTAGTTTCAACAGTTGTGTCTACTGTTGTTACACTAGCAGTTGCTGACTCAATTGTAGCTTCATTAGCTTCCACAGTTGGGTCCACTGTCGTTACACCAGCAGTTGTTGACTCAGTAGTAGCTTCAGTAGTTTCAACAGTTGTGTCCACAGTTGTTACAGGAACAGTTGGTGACTCAGTAGTAACTTCAGTAGTTTCAACAGTTGTGTCTACTGTTGTTACACTAGCAGTTGCTGACTCAGTTGTAGTTTCATTAGCTTCCACAGTTGTGTCCACTGTCGTTACACCAGCAGTTGTTGACTCAGTAGTAGCTTCAGTAGTTTCAACAGTTGTGTCCACAGTTGTTACAGGAACAGTTGGTGACTCAGTAGTAACTTCAGTAGTTCCAACAGTTGTGTCTACTGTTGTTACACTTGCAGTTGCTGACTCAGTTGTAGCTTCAGTAGCTTCTACAGTTGTGTCCACTGTCGTTACAATTGCAGTTGACTCAGTAGAAACTTCAGTAGTTTCAACAGTTGTGTCCACTGTTGTTACACTTGCTGTTGCTGACTCAGTTGTAGCTTCAGTAGCTTCCACAGTTGGGTCCACTGTCGTTACACTTGCAGTTGTTGACTCAGTAGAAACTTCAGTAGTTTCAACAGTTGGGCCTACTGTCGTAAGATGAGCGATTGTTGACTCAGTAGTAGCTTCAGTAGTTTCAACAGTTGTGTCCACAGTTGTTACAGGAACAGTTGGTGACTCAGTAGTAGCTTCACTAGTTTCAACAGTTGTGTCTACTGTTGTTACAGGAGCAGTTGTTGATTCAGTAGAAACTTCAGTTGTTTCAACAGTCGTGTCAATCCTTGTTGTATGAGCAGTTGTGGATTCAGTAGTGGCTTGCGTTGTTTGGATCGTCGTTTCTGCAGTGGTTGTAAGAATTTCTTTTGTTGATTATTGACTGAAGGGGAGGGTTGAGTTGCTGCCAAGGGTCATTCTCCTTCTTTCTTTTTTTTTTGAGACTCTAAATCCAAACATGTAGAGTATTTGTTTTTTTGTCAATATGTTTATTTTAGTCAAACAAGTAGGGGAAGGAAATAAATGATTCAGGACCAACATGAATAATACACACGCGTTACTATCACCTTTTCGAACCCGGAGTTAGTCTTCTGTGTATACTATTCTGTGAAGGTGAACCAAGAAAGAGGTTGTGAGGCGTGGTATCATCTACCTCCTTGCCATCCGCCCACCCAATCCCCCCCCCCCCGGAATTTTAAATTTTAAAATTGATGAAATGCGATCTAGCGCACAACTTTGTGGAATATTTAAAGTGTTTTTCTACAAAACTGAAATGAATAATAATGTAGGCACAAAGTAAGTAGAGCTGTACAAATATCGTGTTGTCTTTTACTTCCTTTTCCACCTGTGGGTTGTGCACCTTGTACGTTTAGTACATTGTCATGGACAAACCGGATGAGGTTGAAAATATGTAGTCCTATACCCACGATAACAATATTTTTTTCCATGTCTAGAACTGAACTGCAAGTACTCAGTGGTGCACATATCTTGTCAAATGCAACGTTTTGTTGTGTTTTAGTTCTATTTGATTATTTTTTAGTTATTCTTACCTTCGGTTGTTTCAACATCTATTGTAGGTATTGTTGTGTGTTCAGGGGTTGTGAAGTCTGTAGTTTCCTGGGTGGTTTCCAATGTCGTTTCTTCTGTTGTTACAGGAGCAGTTGTTGACTCAGTAGTAACTTCAGTACTTTCGAAAGTTGTGTCTTCTGTTGTTACTGGAGCAGTGGTTGACTCAGTAACCTCGGTAGTTTCAACAGTTGTGTCCTGTGTTGTTACAGGACCGATTGTTAACTCAGTTGTAACCTCAGTAGTTTGAACGGTTGTTTCCACTGTTGTTACAGGAGCTGATGTTGAGTCTGTTGTAACTTTAGTAGTTTCAACGGTTGTGCCTACTGTCATAAGAGGAGCGATTGTTGACTCAGTAGTAGCTTCAGTAGTTTTAACATGTGAGTTGACTGTTGTTACACTTGCAGTTGTTGACTCAGTAGTAACTTCAGTGGTTTCAACAGTTGTGTCCACTGTTGTTACACTTGCAGTTGCTGACTTAGTTGTAACTTCAGTAGCTTCCACAGTTGGGTCCACTGTCGTTACACTTGCAGTTGTTGACTCAGTTGTAACTTCAGTAGTTTCAACAGTTGGGCCTACTGTCGTAAGATGAGCGATTGTTGACTCAGTAGTAGCTTCAGTAGTTTCAACAGTTGTGTCCACAGTTGTTACAGGAACAGTTGATGACTCAGTAGTAGCTTCACTAGTTTCAACAGTTGTGTCTACTGTTGTTACACTTGCAGTTGCTGACTCAGTTGTAGCTTCCACAGTTGTGTCCACTGTCGTTACACTTGCAGTTGTTGACTCAGTAGTAGCTTCAGTAGTTTCAACAGTTGTGTCTACAGTTGTTACAGGAACAGTTGGTGACTCAGTAGTAACTTCAGTAGTTTCAACAGTTGTGTCTACTGTTGTTACACTAGCAGTTGCTGACTCAATTGTAGCTTCATTAGCTTCCACAGTTGGGTCCACTGTCGTTACACCAGCAGTTGTTGACTCAGTAGTAGCTTCAGTAGTTTCAACAGTTGTGTCCACAGTTGTTACAGGAACAGTTGGTGACTCAGTAGTAACTTCAGTAGTTTCAACAGTTGTGTCTACTGTTGTTACACTAGCAGTTGCTGACTCAGTTGTAGTTTCATTAGCTTCCACAGTTGTGCCCACTGTCGTTACACCAGCAGTTGTTGACTCAGTAGTAGCTTCAGTAGTTTCAACAGTTGTGTCCACAGTTGTTACAGGAACAGTTGGTGACTCAGTAGTAACTTCAGTAGTTCCAACAGTTGTGTCTACTGTTGTTACACTTGCAGTTGCTGACTCAGTTGTAGCTTCAGTAGCTTCTACAGTTGTGTCCACTGTCGTTACAATTGCAGTTGACTCAGTAGAAACTTCAGTAGTTTCAACAGTTGTGTCCACTGTTGTTACACTTGCTGTTGCTGACTCAGTTGTAGCTTCAGTAGCTTCCACAGTTGGGTCCACTGTCGTTACACTTGCAGTTGTTGACTCAGTAGAAACTTCAGTAGTTTCAACAGTTGGGCCTACTGTCGTAAGATGAGCGATTGTTGACTCAGTAGTAGCTTCAGTAGTTTCAACAGTTGTGTCCACAGTTGTTACAGGAACAGTTGGTGACTCAGTAGTAGCTTCACTAGTTTCAACAGTTGTGTCTACTGTTGTTACAGGAGCAGTTGTTGATTCAGTAGAAACTTCAGTTGTTTCAACAGTCGTGTCAATCCTTGTTGTATGAGCAGTTGTGGATTCAGTAGTGGCTTGCGTTGTTTGGATCGTCGTTTCTGCAGTGGTTGTAAGAATTTCTTTTGTTGATTATTGACTGAAGGGGAGGGTTGAGTTGCTGCCAAGGGTCATTCTCCTTCTTTCTTTTTTTTTGAGACTCTAAATCCAAACATGTAGAGTATTTGTTTTTTTGTCAATATGTTTATTTTAGTCAAACAAGTAGGGGAAGGAAATAAATGATTCAGGACCAACATGAATAATACACACGCGTTACTATCACCTTTTCGAACCCGGAGTTAGTCTTCTATGTATACTATTCTGTGAAGGTGAACCAAGAAAGAGGTTGTGAGGCGTGGTATCATCTACCTCCTTAGCCATCCGCCCACCCAATTCCCCCCCCCCCCGGAATTTTAAATTTTAAAATTGATGAAATGCGATCTAGCGCACAACTTTGTGGAATATTTAAAGTGTTTTTCTACAAAACTGAAATGAATAATAATGTAGGCACAAAGTAAGTAGAGCTGTACAAATATCGTGTTGTCTTTTACTTCCTTTTCCACCTGTGGGTTGTGCACCTTGTACGTTTAGTACATTGTCATGGACAAACCGGATGAGGTTGAAAATATGTAGTCCTATACCCACGATAACAATATTTTTTCCATGTCTAGAACTGAACTGCAAGTACTCAGTGGTGCACATATCTTGTCAAATGCAACGTTTTGTTGTGTTTTAGTTCTATTTGATTATTTTTTAGTTATTCTTACCTTCGTTGTTTCAACATCTATTGTAGGTATTGTTGTGTGTTCAGGGTTGTGAAGTCTGTAGTTTCCTGGGTGGTTTCCAATGTCGTTTCTTCTGTTGTTAGTAGTAACTTCAGTAGTTTCAACAGTTGTGTCTACTGTTGTTACACTAGCAGTTGCTGACTCAATTGTAGCTTCATTAGCTTCCACAGTTGTGTCCACTGTCGTTACACCGACTGTTAACTCAGTTGTAACCTCAGTAGTTTGAACGGTTGTTTCCACTGTTGTTACAGGAACTGATGTTGAGTCTGTTGTAACTTTAGTAGTTTCAACGGTTGTGCCTACTGTCATAAGAGGAGCGATTGTTGACTCAGTAGTAGCTTCAGTAGTTTTAACATGTGAGTTGACTGTTGTTACACTTGCAGTTGTTGACTCAGTAGTAACTTCAGTGGTTTCAACAGTTGTGTCCACTGTTGTTACACTTGCAGTTGCTGACTCAGTTGTAACTTCAGTAGCTTCCACAGTTGGGTCCACTGTCGTTACACTTGCAGTTGTTGACTCAGTAGAAACTTCAGTAGTTTCAACAGTTGGGCCTACTGTCGTAAGATGAGCGATTGTTGACTCAGTAGTAGCTTCAGTAGTTTCAACAGTTGTGTCCACAGTTGTTACAGGAACAGTTGGTGACTCAGTAGTAGCTTCACTAGTTTCAACAGTTGTGTCTACTGTTGTTACACTTGCAGTTGCTGACTCAGTTGTAGCTTCCACAGTTGTGTCCACTGTCGTTACACTTGCAGTTGTTGACTCAGTAGTAGCTTCAGTAGTTTCAACAGTTGTGTCCACAGTTGTTACAGGAACAGTTGGTGACTCAGTAGTAACTTCAGTAGTTTCAACAGTTGTGTCTACTGTTGTTACACTAGCAGTTGCTGACTCAATTGTAGCTTCATTAGCTTCCACAGTTGTGTCCACTGTCGTTACACCAGCAGTTGTTGACTCAGTAGTAGCTTCAGTAGTTTCAACAGTTGTGTCCACAGTTGTTACAGGAACAGTTGGTGACTCAGTAGTAACTTCAGTAGTTTCAACAGTTGTGTCTACTGTTGTTACACTAGCAGTTGCTGACTCAATTGTAGCTTCATTAGCTTCCACAGTTGTGTCCACTGTCGTTACACCAGCAGTTGTTGACTCAGTAGTAGCTTCAGTAGTTTCAACAGTTGTGTCCACAGTTGTTACAGGAACAGTTGGTGACTCAGTAGTAACTTCAGTAGTTTCAACAGTTGTGTCTACTGTTGTTACACTAGCAGTTGCTGACTCAATTGTAGCTTCATTAGCTTCCACAGTTGTGTCCACTGTCGTTACACCAGCAGTTGTTGACTCAGTAGTAGCTTCAGTAGTTTCAACAGTTGTGTCCACAGTTGTTACAGGAACAGTTGGTGACTCAGTAGTAACTTCAGTAGTTTCAACAGTTGTGTCTACTGTTGTTACACCAGCAGTTGCTGACTCAATTGTAGCTTCATTAGCTTCCACAGTTGTGTCCACTGTCGTTACACCAGCAGTTGTTGACTCAGTAGTAGCTTCAGTAGTTTCAACAGTTGTGTCCACAGTTGTTACAGGAACAGTTGGTGACTCAGTAGTAACTTCAGTAGTTTCAACAGTTGTGTCTACTGTTGTTACACTTGCAGTTGCTGACTCAGTTGAAGCTTCAGTAGCTTCTACAGTTGTGTCCACTGTCGTTACAATTGCAGTTGTGGACTCAGTAGAAACTTCAGTAGTTTCAACAGTTGTGTTCTCTGCTGTTACAGGACTGTTGTTGACTCAGTAGTAACTTCAGTAGTTTCAACAGTTGTGTCCACAGTTGTTACAGGAACAGTTGGTGACTCAATAGTAACTTCACTAGTTTCAACAGTTGTGTCTACTGTTGTTACACTAGCAGTTGCTGACTCAGTTGTAGCTTCATTAGCTTCCACAGTTGTGTCCACTGTCGTTACACTTGCAGTTGTTGACTCAGTAGAAACTTCAACAGTTGTGTCCACAGTTGTTACAGGAACAGTTGATGACTCAGTGGTAGCTTCAGTAGTTTCAACAGTTGTATCTACTGTTGTTACACTTGCAGATGCTGACTCAGTTGTAGCTTCATGAGCTTCCACAGTTGTGTCCACTGTCGTTACACCAGCAGTGGTTGACTCAGTAGTAACTTCAGTAGTTTCAACAGTTGTGTCTACTGTTGTTACACTTGCAGTTGCTGACTCAGTTGTAGCTTCAGTAGCTTCTACAGTTGTGTCCACTGTCGTTACAATTGCAGTTGTGGACTCAGTAGAAACTTCAGTAGTTTCAACAGTTGTGTTCTCTGCTGTTACAGGAGCAGTTGTTGACTCAGCAGAAACTTCAGTAGTTAGAACAATTGTGTTCACTGCTGTCGTGGTTGTCGGACCTGGAGGCGGAATAGATGGTTTAGATTTAAAGTAAACGGATTTACTATTTCATATTAAAAAAGATTAAGACAGCAATTAGAGAAAGAATTCAATCATTAAAGGAGATGGCTACTAACTGATTAGTGGGAATTAGTGAGAATGCTCGGGGATGATTGTTCCAATCCTTGTGGGATTCATTTTAAAGTACATTATATATCTATTGTTGTGTGAAAATAACTTGCTTCAGATTTGTCTCATATTCAAGTAATGTGCAGTTGAATGTTACCAGGTTAGCATGCCTGTAAAGTGACGGAGCATTAAACTGCACATTACTTGAATATGAGACAAATCTGAAGCAAACAATTTTCACACAACAATAGATATATAATATACTCTTAAATGAATCCCACAAGGATTGGAACAATCACCCCCAGCATTCCCACTGATTCCCACTGATCAGTTACTAGCCATCCCCTTTAAGAATCTGTGAGACTACAATATGAGTAAAAAGTAACCCAGAGAAAAGGATTTGCACATCTTTTTATTATTATTTTGCTCATGGTGCAATCGTCAGTTCAAAGTGCCCCTGGTTTGAAAAGCTGAATAGAGTACAATTTTTTTGGAGGTGACTTGAATACGAGAGCATTAATCAGTTTGTTTTCCTCGGGCCGGCCATCTCTTCAAGCAATGCTTACAATGGCGGCCGTCTGCATAATCGCTTCTTAACTAAAATTGTTATTGTAATCCCTGCTGCACAGACATGCATACTGCATATTGTATCATTAATTTCCTTTTATATCGTGGTTTATGCAAGTCAAACGACTCTGTCTTAAATATACTTTGTATGTTTCCCACATGTCCATGATTATGTACCTAACTTATGTATACTGGTTTGCAGAAAATAAAGTATCTATCAAACAAACATACAAACAAGTTTCTTTTAATCCATGATTGATTTTAAAGTTTAGTTCCAGATTTTGGTCAAATTTGAACCCTCTGTACAAAATTGAACTTTACGCAAGAACCAGTGGTGTGTATGTGAGTGTAAGCTTACAATGACCCTCAAAGGCACATGAATGCTTTATTAATGATTCGTGATGGATTGCCCTGGGCACTCCTAGTCTGAATTCATGGTAAAGGGTAAAATTCATGCACACGAAAACGATATGCAGCAATGTTTTGTCTTTGTTTTTTGTTTTTTTTTCAAACTTGTTAGCCCTCCATGGATTATTTTATTACCTCCATGTCAGCATAATACAAATTGAAAACATTCAACCATAATCTCCTTTTTTAACATTTCTCTCGTAAACATTAACACAAATAAATGTTGGAGTGACTGCCACTTTAAACTGAACTTGTTGAGAGTAAACGATACAGAATGAATATATCTCTCATCTGCATAATAGTCAATATTTCTTTCTTCATAGAGTTAAACGTAGGGACCTTGTTTTTTAACTTTTGTGCAAACAGTAGTTGCTTAATCAAAATCACAACACAATTTGGGGAGCATCGGGTTTTTTTTCTTTAGAACCAAAATTAAAATTTCCCAGACTAAATTTCATCAGTGCTCTAGAACCTTCACTATCCATTTTTCAGTGTCATTTCAGATTAATTTACTAGTTTCACATTCATAAAAGAAATGTACAATATCTTCCATTTCTTGTTTTTAAAACAAACATTTATCACTATTGACTTTTTTATCTTATACAGTTGCTTATTTAAAAACAAAATCCTATTTACAATGTTATACTGAAACTATCTCAACCCAAAGTCCACATTATAACGAAACAACATAATGTGATACTTTTCCATTTTGACAGTTTCAGGGGAGACTATCCAAATGTCGTTGTCATTTAGAACATATCAAATGTAAACATTTTGTTTTTCCGAGAAGAGCTTTATGAATATACCTACATCCTTTTAATTCTTACAATAGTATTCCAATAATGGGTCTACAATATTTTGTTCAAATCTTTGAATATAACCACCAAACCGACACCTAATTACTTGACTTACGGAATAATATTACAGGTAATTAAGTTTCAAACAAAAAATGTCCTTTCACAACCTTCACTGGTCAACAAATTTTCCTTGTTTTCAACCAAATCGTTGATATACCTGATACCTTTTCCATGCCTAGATTTGAAAAATACAGTCTTATGCCTGATTTGAATAGAACTTTTTTTTCCACAATGGCATAATAGGAACATGGCATAAGCTACGTCTTTCCAAAATGGATTTGCAACTTCGTGAGTTAAAGTTAAAAAATATTCATCGCCAAACCCTGATTGATATGGCTTTGTTATAAATAGCTGTGTTCAAACGAGGGCAGTTTTGGTCGGAGCAACTTCAGAGGAAGGGTCGGAGGAAGCTGTCGTCGGAGTAACTTCGGAGGAAAGGTCGGAGTAGTGCCTGTCTGAACAAGGTTAGAGGAACGTAATTACCAGGACCACTTCCTCCGACCAAGATACTCCTGAGTTCTCTCATGAGTATCTCGCTACCACGACTAGCCGGTCGGAGTAAATTGCCCGTGCGGACAATCCCTCCGAGTATCTCTGAACTTACATACCTTACGACCTAGGTAAAACTTCCGGGGTCAAATCGCAATGTTGACATTTTGCGAGTATATGTGCGTGTGTAGTGCAATTCTAACCTAGTCGATCGCGATGAAGAAGCTAGCGCTCAGAAATTTCCATGAACAATAATGAAGAAGACAAATGCCACTGGTAAAAACAATCGTATGGTCGACGTGCGCTGTGCTACCACTTCCGAAGGTTACACCGACTCTCCACCGTGATCCCCGCCAAGGCCGTGGTAAATTGGTCGGAGTTTCTTCCCATGACCGTCGTGTGGACATAGGGTCGTGGTAACTTAAGTATAGATTTGAATTTTAATTGAATGTTTATGCTGACACACCAAAATACTCACCATCTGGCATTCTAAGACCCCCTCCCCCCCCCCCCCCTCTTCATACGTACCAACCACTTGTTTCAATTTTATCTGGCTTATTCTCACATATAAACTGAAAAAAACTTTGTATGATTTTCATTAACTTAGCTGAGGGAGTTGGTATTGATATAGAAAAATGATTGATTTGTGGCAACATTGATGATTTAACAACTGTAACTCTTCCCAAAACAGTAATATTTCGTTTAATCCAAGAAATCATCTGACGTTTAAACCTATCCAAAAAAAAAAAAACACCTTTCATAATCATAATCCGGCATTTTATCAATTACAAGATGGAAATCTGTACCAAGATAACGGAAAAAATCAGCCCGCATAAAAAAGGCACTTGTCTTTCAGTTTCTAAGTCATCATTATCTTTTGATGCACCGATCCAAACTGCATTTGTTTTTTGCATATTAAACGTCAGTCCACTACATTTTTCAAATGAATCCAAAATATAGCTGTGTTCAGACGAAGGCAGTGTTGGTCGGAGTAACCTCGGAGGAAGGGTCGGAGGACGCTTGGTCGGAGTAACTTCGGAGGAAAGGTCGGAGTAGCGCCCGTCTGAACAAGGTCGTGATAACGTCCTTCGGTCGGAGGAACTTACCACGACTTCTTCCTCCGACAAAGATACTCCTGAGTTTTCTCACCGGTCGGCGTAAATTACCCGTGCGGACAAGCCCTCTGAGTATCTATGAACTTACATATCTTTCGACCTAGATAAAACTCCCGGGTTCCAAACCGCAATGTTGACATTTTGTGAGTACACGTGCGCGCGTAATGCAATTCTAACCTAGTCGATCGCGAGGAAGAAGCTAGCGCTTAGAAAGTGCCCATCAACAATAATGGAAAAGACAAATGCCCTGATAAAAGAACAATCGTATGGTTGACGTGCGCGGCGCTACCACTTCCGGAAGTTACACCGACCCTCCACGGTGATCCCCGCGAAGGCCGTGGTAAATCGGTCGGAGTTTCTTCCCACGACCGTCGTGTGGACACAGGGTCGTAGTAAGATGAGTATAAATTTCAATTTTAATTGCGGCGCCATAAAATTTTACTACGCCTAGAAATACGTCTGAACATGGCTACAGTAGAACACTGCGGAAACTTACAGTTGTACCATCTAAAAATAGTCATCTGCCTAGTGAGGATCTTAAATTCTTTCACGCCGACAAATTAATTATTTTCATCAGGTGCAAATTCCGAATTAACATCCCAAGAATTTCTACGCATAACAAAAACAAGTAGGGGGATAGTGGGTACCCTTGCCTACATTTCTATGCGAAATCTGCGTGTTACATGTCCATCGACAAGAACACTAGCATTGACATTATTGTACAGTAAATTTTGTATTTATCCACCGAGTGAAAAAATTGCCAAGCTTAAAAAAAGAAAGGGTCGTAAACAGAAAGTGGTGAGAGACACTATCCATAGCCTTTTCGAAATCAATTAACGAAATCATCCCGGGGAAATTTTCTCTTTCAGTATAGGCAAGTATATCACATAAACCTCTGTTTTCACCAATAAATCGTCCCTTCAAAATACTTGTTTCGTTAACATGAATGATACGATTTAATACAGTTTTGAGTCTACTACCAATACAACTTGAGAGTATCGTATAAACAACATTTTAACAACGAAATTGGTCTCCAGTTATTGATAAAAATGTCTCACTTTATCACCCTTTGGAAGTAGTGTTGTCATGTCAGTCTTTTGCAAAAGAGACAAAATTCCTGAAGTGTAAGCAAAGTTCATACTACGCACCAAATATTTACCTAACTCTTCAAAAAAGACTTTTAAAAATCCTATTGTAATTCCATCTTTCCCTGGAGCATTATTATTTTTCATATTTTTTAATGCATGCTCAATTTCACCTTAAAAAGCTTCTCCCTGTAATGACTCACGCCCTTCATCTATGAAATATTGAAAATAATGTTCCCTTATATCAGAAAAAACTTTCTTCTGCATCAGTTTTCATGAAATCTGTACAACTGTTCATATTATGCAACCATTTCTTTCATAATGTCTTCTTGATTCTACAACACTGTATCATAATCATTGATCAATTTCACAAATGTTTTTTGTACTATCCTTAGTTTTTCCAAGTTCAGAAAATATTTTGTTGGTTTTTCTCCGAATTGCATATCTTGCAGCCGTAGCTTATATGCTGCCCTTTCAAATTTCTGTTGTCGAAATTGTTCCAATTCTTCTCTCAATGACTTAATCTTATTCATTTTTCGTCTGGTATATATATGTTTTGATCAAACAATCTTTCTTATTCACCTATCTCGTTAGCAAGATCATTTTCTACTCTTTCTACCTGTTTCTTCTGTCGAATAGCATACAGAATTCATCAGCTCTCAGTTCCATCAACAGTGTATAAAAAAAAGCAAGTCATTAATAACAAATTTATAATCACCTTTACTGACATTTTCTGACTGTTTACCATGAAGACAACCGAAATCAAGACACTGCACAAGGTAACCTAATTTACCTTCTCCTTGATAAGGTCAACAAATTCAGATTCTTCCAAAAATGCATTATCAAACTTCCTATAACTGAATTTCTTGTGACATTCATCCAACACAATGTCAAGGCTGATCATTAAATGGTCAGTTCGATATCCCAAATCAATTTCACATTTCCCAACCAAAAAGAATATCTCGGATGACATCAAAGAGAAATCCAATCTACTTTGCTTCAGTGATGTTTGCTGTCGCCAAGTATAAGATTTCGTACAGAGGTGAAGTTGCCGCCATGGATCTATAAAACCGAAATCATTTTTAATCTCAAGAACCTTTTCCCTAGCTTTTCTATTACCAAGTCTAAGATAATTGAAGGTATCTAATTCCATACTCTGGACCAAATTCCAATTACCAGAAAGACTTTTATGAGGATCATCGAAATCCAATAAATATTTTCTATGCATCTATAGAATTCTGGATGATCACTATTTGACCCATACAGTACAATCAAAGAAAAAAACTAGAAAACCACATTGACTACTAAAGGCTACAAATTTTCCCTCAGTATCACACTTTACTCGTTTAATGTCAAATTGAGTATTTTGTCAAATAATACTGCGACTCCCCTTGAGTTATGTGATTTATACGAAAAGAAACCTCTGCCTCCCCACTCCTTCAATATGTCCTCTTCTAATAGAAAAACAACATGTAGAAAAAAATATTTGCATCATTCTTTTTCAAAAAAGTCAAACACATCTCTCTTTTGATACCTCATCCATAAATAATATCAATAGTGTTCATCACAGAATTCTTCATACACTTTATACACATTACAGCAATGTGCAGAGAAATAAAATCCATGTATAAATGCTTTAGAGGGTTTTTTGGATTTTTACATAAACACACCAAACACAAAACTACATATAAACGACATGAAAATAAAGCTAAATTAAACAAATAATTTATTATGGACATATTTCCATGTGCTTGCATACACTATATTTCAGGATGAATAAAGACTAGCTGTGATAGTTGAATTTCTCATGAATATGTACAGAGCACTCCAGACCTGGCCATTGTTGGGGACCATTGTCAGGGTGTTGACCATACACTCCCATACACACCAACTGACCTCTCTGCAAAGTCATAATTTTGTACAGAGGGTTGAAAACAGAGCAAATTCTGAAACCTGACTTAAAAACAAATTTCACATTTAATGTAACTGATTTATGCTATCATTTTTAGATTACCTCCATCAAAATTGTACACTATTCAGTTATTGCTCATGTCAATATCAGTTTTATCTGATATATAGTTTTTGAACTATTGAAGGATCAAAAGTGGGAAATGTTTTTTTTTGTTTTTTTGTTTTTTGTAACACCTAGTAATAGACATTTCCTATCATTACGGAAGAATCAGGCGGTCAGTGTAGGTAGATGTTTCCAATACAAATGACAGACCTGTTACAAAACAAGCCAACATTCAACAGTTAAAGATTCGTTCTAAGATTTTTTTTTTCAGAACGAGGACCAGATAGCGCAGGAAGCTTGCATGTATTATATCAAACGAAGTGAATTTGAACAATTTACAGACACGATAGAAGCCGCATGGGGAAGAAACTGTAACATGCAATGAAGTTTATAGGGTATTATTTGAATTTGCAAGAAATACAACTCCAGGGAATTATTTACTCACAGAGTTTCTGAAACAGCTGTCTTGATCTGCTCTCTAAATTCTTGGTTGACTCTCTGAATGCTGCCTACACATGTACATGGATGTCGGTTTCACAAAAACAAGAGGTCATAAAGTCCGTCCCCCCCCCCCCCCCCCCCCCCGTGGTAGGGAGAAAAATAAAACAAGGGTGTGTGCACCGAGTGCGCCAGAAATTCTTTGTTTGTATTCTTATTTTTAAAAAAAAATTAGAACAAAATAAAGGGGAGCGCTAGATACGACCACTTCCCCCCCCCCCCCCTTTTGGCCCTGGTCTCCCACTTGCCCATCAGGAATTTTGTCGTCAAGTTTTTAGTTAGGGCATTTTAGAAAATCTCTGGACCATCTGTGAAAAACAAATGCTTACCAATAGCTTTCTTCACCAGTGTGTTCATAAAGGTGTCTACTAACACCTCTCAATTAGTTCCAACCCACATCCTTGTGGAAGATTCTGGAGAGCCAATCAAAGTTGGGCACCCGGAGGGGGGGGGCGGGGCAAAAATGGAAAAATATTTTTTCCCCAATATAGGCGTGTGAGATGTCTAACTAGGGGTTTCTGGGGGTGCTGAATCGATTCCAACCACTAGTTTTGAGTAAAAACTACTATTTGACCGTAAAATAGGCCACGCCTCCTTTTTGACCCCGCCGAAATACGTAAATAGGCCCTATTGGTATTTTTATACATATCTCATTGGGTTTATATAGTGGGTCTTTAGGGTGCACTGAAAACATTTATGTGCGATGGGAAGTAGTCGTTCCCATTTCTCTTATATCAATTACACCAAATATAATCATATTACTGCTGTAAATACTTATCAAATGTTTGATTCTCAATAAGTTCGAACCAACATCCTTGTGGAAAAAAATGGAGGACAGTTAAAACAAGGCAAACGAAAGGGGGGTCGAACAATGGGAAATTTTTTTTTCAGTATTAGCGTGTGAGATGTCTAATTAGGGGTTTCTGGGGGTGCTGAATGGATTCGAAACATTAGTTTTGAGTAAAAACTACTACCTGACCATTAAAATAGGCCACGCCTCCTTTTTGCACCCGCCGAACCATGAATTATTGGTATTATATACGTATCTCAATGGGTTTATAATCATAATGAGTTAGAATGCTGAGGAATGCACACCTAAGTGTGCTACAGTCCCCTCACAGTTGCAGCTGACAAACTTCAGAAGGTAGTCCTTTGCGATGGGGTCTGTTGACGGGACCGGTGCGTAACCTTGGTCACTGAGCTTCCATCCGTACTCCAAGACATCCAATGATGGAGTCTGCAACATTAGCCAATCTCTGGTTTGGAGATAAGCTCGTAGAGAATGCTGCGCTGCAGCTTCTGTTGTCAGGGGCAGTTTCTAAGGTTTGATGCTCCCAGCAGCAGCCCGCTTGCTGAAGATGTCAAATGTCAAGTCTCCCAAGTCGTTGGGTGGTTTTCCATGGAACATGAGCTTAAATAATTCACAGCCGGCTTTGATTTCATATCATCTTTCTTGGCCCGGATGTCCAGAAACACATCCATGTCCCTTTCCGCCTTGTCAGTCTCCCAGAGCTTGTTTGTCAAAGTTGATTGGCTGAACCCAGAAATCGCTGACACTGTATCGCAGCCGAAGAAGCTGTGCAAGAAGATCAAATACGATATGTGAGGAAGGTGGGGTGGTCTCAAGCATGATGAATCAGCAAGACCATGATGTCGGTCTCCTCAGCCCTAATCTCAACAGGAGAATCTTTAGCCTCATATAGAGCTGCCCGGATATTAGCAGTGTCTCCATCATCGTGACATTGCTGTACACTGATCCCATTTCTACTAAATGTTTCAGCAAGCAGCAGAATGAGCTGGGCCGTTCGTCCATTCATCTTGGCTAGCACTTCAGCAGCACTCCAGAGGACAAAGTCAACGCTGATCAGGCAGAGGAGGTTGGCAGTGCCATGCAGCCCAAGATGAATGGACGAACGGTTCTGGATTCAACGGAAACTAAGTAGGCCTACAAGGTGAAGTAATTAAAGAGCCTCAGAAGTGGACCCAAAGTCAACGGAAAGAAGCTGGTTATCGACTCACTCAAGCTCTTTAACCGTCTAATCATCATCAGTGAGCGTGAAGTCAAGACCAAAGAAGTTCTGCGATTTGAGTTGACAAAAACACCAATGTCTCTATTTGACAAAGACCAGAAGTTGCGAAAGCCAGACAAGGCAGCCCTAGCAAGATTTCTGAAGGCATTTCTGGAACCCGTTGAACAAACCCCCTGCACGAGTCTGGTGATTGATGGTGGGTGGCTCCTGCACAACCTCAAGTGGGAGGCTATCCTCACCTGGAAGGGCATTGTCGAGAACTACCTCCAGTTTATGAAGTCCGTGGGAAGCCAGTTTCTCCAAATCACTGTGGTCTTTGATGGATACGGCAGCTCCACTAAGGACCATGATCACCTGAGACGAACGAAGAATGCATGCTGCGACATTCTGATTCTCCCAGACATCAAAAGCCTCGTTCCAAGAGAAAAGTTCCTCGACAACAATCTAGAGCAACAAGGCCCAGCTCATTCTGCTGCTTGCTGAGACATTCAGTAGAATTGGATCAGTGTATAGCAATGCCGCGATGATGGAGACACTGCTATAGTCCGGGCAGCTCTAGATGAGGCTAAAGATTCTCCTGTTGAGGTGAGGGTTGAGGACACAGACATCATGGTTTTGCTGATTCGTCATGCTGCTGGGAGCATCAAACCTGAGAAACTGCCCCTGACAACAGAAGCTGCAGCGCAGTCTTCTCTACGAGCTTATCTCCGAACCAGAGATTGGCTAATGTTGCAAACTCCATCATTGGATGTCTTGGAGTACGGATGGAAGCTCAGTGACCAAGGTTACACCGGTCCCTTCAACAGACCCCATCGCAGAGGACTATCGTCTGAAGTTTGTCAGCTGCAACTGTGAGGGGACTGTAGCACACTTAGGTGATGTTGTACAAAGCAATGAGTCAAGTGTACCACGGTATTTCTGCTTGCGGCAAATGTCATGGTAACTCTTGCCAGAATATCAACCAAACAGTTGATGAGAGCAGTGAGGGAGATGTCGGAGAGTAGGGTAAAGCACTAAGCTTTTAATACTGAGATACATTTCTGTTGGATTATAATGGGGCATAATAGAAGTAAGAGAAGTGGGAACGACTACTTCCAATTGCACACTTATGTTGCAATGTTTTGCACACTGTTTTTAGAGTGGGTGTCGCTCAAATTCAATGATAGACCTCAATTCAGCATTCTAAAGAACTCACTATAATTATAAACCCATATGGATACGTATATAATACCAATAATACATAATTCGGCGGATGCAAAAAGTAGGCGTGGTAGGCGTGGCCTATTTTAATGGTCAGGTAGCATTTTTTACTCAAAACTAATGTTTCGAATCCATTCAGCTCCCCCAAACCCCTAATTAGACATCTCACACGCCAATACTTGAGAAAAAAAAAACTTTCCCATTGTTTGACTCCCCTTTCAGTTGCCTAGGATTAAGTGTCCCCCCAGTTTTTTTTTCCACAAGGATGTTGGTTCGAACTGATTGAGAATCAAACATTTAATAAGTATTTACATAAATATTTACAGTGCAAATTAAACTTAAAACTAAAAATTTTAAACTAAAAACCCACTTTATAAACCCAATGAGATACGTATAAAAATACCAATACTTACATATCTCGGCGGGGGCAAAAAGGAGGCGTGGCCTGTTTTGCGGTCAGATAGTAGTTTTTACTCAAAACTAGTGGTTGGAATCGAATCAGCACCCCCAGAAACCCCTAGTTAGACATCTCACACGCCTATATTGGGAAAAATATATATTTTTCCATTTTTTGCCCCGCCCCCCTTCCGGTGCCCAACTCTGATTAGCTCTCCAGAATTTTCCACAAGGATTTGGGTTGGAACTAATTGAGAGGTGTTAGTAGACACCTTTATGAACACACTGATGGTGAAGAAAGCTATTGGTAAGCATTTTTTTCACAGATGGTCCAGAGATTTTCTAAAATGCCCTAACTATTTCAACTACTCTTGATAGATCGGCCAAACAAGATTGAGCAATGCAGTCGCTATAGAACAGTCTTACCTGATGTCGCACTTTGAAAAAAGCAGATCAGCATCAGGAGAAGGGCGATGCCGTCAGGAGCACGCGTCGATTTTGGGGGCCAAAACATCGTGAGTGCGTTGACAGACGTTCACCGTCCGCAGGACTTCCGTTGTGTGACCTGTGATACCTAAAATCAGAGCAAATATCTGTTGAAAATATCTACGCTGTAAAATTGCAGTCACCATTTTGGACACCTTCAAAGGCTATCTTACAGTCTTGAATCTGCAAAGGCATAACTAGAGGGAAAAATTGCGTCACAAATAAGCGTTTCGACAATCCGTCCTGGTTAGGATGATGGCTATTAGTTGTTTTTGTATTTATTTACCTTGAATGGTTCTTTGCTTTCACAAAGCTAGATTTTTTTTTTTTTTTGAAAGGAAACGATTGCCAAAATATACACATCGATTGAGTAAATGCAGTGATATTAGAAGAACACAACTATGTAGTTTAGAAAAATCGGATTATCCTTTTCAATCTACAATTTTCAATCGCGGTGCCACAGTCAACGGATGAAATCTCTTCATTGTGTCACTGGAGAACATTGTATTAAGACAAAGTATGCTTTAAAACAATTCAATGTGAAATTTCAAATTTTCTAGCATACTGACAGAGGACTGACAGGGGAATTATTGCCTTTAAGATTTTATGTCAGTTCATTTGAGCCTGTAGCACAACGTGTCTGCTTGATACCGATTGCTGACTATTGCTAGTCACCTTTGTTGATGGGGTGAAGCAGGAACAATTTGTGTGTGTGTGTGTGTGTGTGTGTGTGTGTGTGTGTGAGTGTGTGTGTCTGTTTGTGTGTGTGTGATGGACCCCGTTTACAGTGCGCGGCCTAGTCCACCTTCATTTCAGCGTAAACGCGCAAAAGGCCAAATGCGAGGCCAAAATTGGCCTCGCATTTGGCCATACCGCTCTGCCAATGGAGGTGGTCTCGGCCGCCCGAACGGTAGCCTTTAAACAAGGCGACTCGCTCTGCGTGCCCCGTATAGCGCGTTTACCCCACAAACCTGTTGGCCGGCGAGTGGAGCGAGCCGCCTTTATCCACTCGTTCAGGGATGTGTACTTTTGTCGTTGTTGTTGCTTTATATTCTTTGACAAATTTGCGTACAAATTTGACGCAGAAAATACACACGGCACCAAGGCAAGCCTCGTTAATATTAAGCAGAGGGGTGCTAAGCCTCGTTAATATTAAGTAACTATTCTTATTCTACTTAATATGAACGAGGCTTGCCTTGGTGCCGTGTGTATTTTCTGCGTCAAATTTGTACGCAAATTTGTCAAAGAATATAAAGCAACAACAACGACAAAAGTACACATCCCTGAACGAGTGGATAAAGGCGGCTCGCTCCACTCGCCGGCCAACAGGTTTGTGGGGTAAACGCGCTATACGGGGGCACGCAGAGCGAGTCGCCTTGTTTAAAGGCTACCCGAACGGCGACTTCGTCGCCACGCAATTTATTTGGCAAAGGGTCTGAAAACCAGACAATACCAAATTGCGTTTGTTTACAAGCAGAGCGCCACTGCGACAAAATATTGAAAGGTTTGAATCAAAAGCGCGGCCAAGCCCGGCAGTGTAAACGGACAAATTTGCGGGGCCCGGCCTCAATTGCGCGGCCGAGCCTCGCAATTTTGTCCGTTTACACTGCTGGGCTCTGCCGCGCTTTTAATCAAATCCTTTCAATATTTTGTCGTAGTGGAGCTCTGCTTGTAAACAAACGCAATTTGTTCAAATTTATGAAGTTCTTCCGTCGAGATGTTTTCATTGCAACTGATTGACAAATTGCCCTACATCGACGTAAATAAGCACTGAATTGATCAGTGTTTGAGTAGTAGCCATGACGGAAGAACTTCATAAATTTGAATAATAAAAGCAGTACCCGCTGCATGCTATAAGGATTAGAACCAACACTTGCTGTCGGGCGAAAGCTCGGTGGTCTAGTGGAGATGACGCCTGTCCGGTGATCAGGAGGTCGTGGGTTCGAATCCTGCTCGAGTATGTACGCCCATGATTTTTTATCATGGCTACTACTCAAACACTGATCAATTCAGTGCTTATTTACGTCGATGTAGGGCAATTTGTCAATCAGTTGCAATGAAAACATCTCGACGGAAGAACTTCATAAATTTGAATAATAAAAGCAGTACCCGCTGCATGCTATAAGGATTAGAACCAACACTTGCTGTCGGGCGAAAGCTCGGTGGTCTAGTGGAGATGACGCCTGTCCGGTGATCAGGAGGTCGTGGGTTCGAATCCTGCTCGAGTATGTACGCCCATGATTTTTTATCATGGCTACTACTCAAACACTGATCAATTCAGTGCTTATTTACGTCGATGTAGGGCAATTTGTCAATCAGTTGCAATGAAAACATCTCGACGGAAGAACTTCATAAATTTGAATAATAAAAGCAGTACCCGCTGCATGCTATAAGGATTAGAACCAACACTTGCTGTCGGGCGAAAGCTCGGTGGTCTAGTGGAGATGACGCCTGTCCGGTGATCAGGAGGTCGTGGGTTCGAATCCTGCTCGAGTATGTACGCCCATGATTTTTTATCATGGCTACTACTCAAACACTGATCAATTCAGTGCTTATTTACGTCGATGTAGGGCAATTTGTCAATCAGTTGCAATGAAAACATCTCGACGGAAGAACTTCATAAATTTGAATAATAAAAGCAGTACCCGCTGCATGCTATAAGGATTAGAACCAACACTTGCTGTCGGGCGAAAGCTCGGTGGTCTAGTGGAGATGACGCCTGTCCGGTGATCAGGAGGTCGTGGGTTCGAATCCTGCTCGAGTATGTACGCCCATGATTTTTTATCATGGCTACTACTCAAACACTGATCAATTCAGTGCTTATTTACGTCGATGTAGGGCAATTTGTCAATCAGTTGCAAAAAAAAACGCAATTTGGTATTGTCTGGTTTTCAGACCCTTTGCCAAATGAATTCCGTGGCGACGAAGTCGCCGTTCGGGCAAAGGCCTTTCCAAAAGAAAAAAAAAATCCTTTGCAGGACAAAACCACCTTAAACTATACTAGTTTTCGACGTTGAGGGGGTTAATATCCTGAACAGCGAAATAGTACAGGCAGAGGGTTTGGAAGCCAGACTGAAATTGGCCGCGCACTTGGCCCAGTTTACGTTTACACTGAGAAAAGGCCGGGCTCGGCCGCGGCCGAGACCACCTCCAGAGCGAGGCCAAATGCGAGGCCAAATTGGCCTCGCATTTGGCCTTTTGCGCGTTTACACTGAAGCGGGGCTTGGCCGAGCCGCGGCCGAGCCGCGGCCGAGCCGCGGCCGAGCCTCACACTGTAAACGGGGTGAAAGTATGTAGGTAGAAAGTCGTTTCTTCTCTCACATATTATGCACATGTATGTAGTAGGTAGGTAACATTTACAGTAATATCATACGTATGCTTGAATATGTATATCGGCAAGGCTTAATAGGGTTTTATTTTATTTATTTTTTTGCCCAAACATCTATTTCTGGTGCCCTTAGGCCGCCGGGCTACCACCATTGTCTTGATTTAGATATACATACATATATATAGTACATTTTTTTTTAATATAATGTCTTTATTTTATTTTTACGTATATTGCAGCGAAAGTGATCAATTCCGCTGTATGATTATTGTATTTCATTTCGCTTATTTCATTTTTAACACAAACTATCACGACATTTGAATACACATATTATGATAATTATACAACAAAGCAATTAAAACGGAACCATATGACATTGTACAATTCTATGATAATTTCAAGGCAACTACATGTTTGGAAATGAAGGGGACTGCTATAATAGAAGCAGAGCCTGCCAGCACCTCACTATTTAAAAAAAAGCGACATATGGCAAGTTTTCGTCGCAAAACTGACAAAACCAGGCAAAGAAAGTAAAGTAAGACAGAGACGAAGTTCACACATACAGATACATCAACAAACACGAGGCAACTCTAATGAGGGAAAGATGAGAAATTTCCCTGGTTGAACATAATTCAAATAGGGCAATATCAAGAAAAAGTATTACATGAAGAAAAGAACATATTTGAGAAGAACGCTATTTCTTGAGATACTACGACATATGGTGCCAACATGTTAATTCTACGTAAGTCTTTTATGAAAAATTAAACTTAGGAATTTGATTGAAGAGATTTCCTCTAAAATTTTGTCATTCGGGAGAATATCTGTTGGTGGAATTTCCAGGGAATTCCTTCATTAAACAAACATAAACTTGGTATTTGTAAATTTATCGACAATCTATTTCCTCTTAGCACTTGAAGTAATTTCATCAATTCAATGCTTAAAGTATCAATCAATACATCATGATTAGTGTTAGATAAAACTCATTATTGTTGTCAGCAAATGATAAGGAAGAAGAATATTTGATAAATTTGACATATCGTTGATATAAATAATGACAAATATAATGGGTCCAAGTAAGCGAGAAACGCCTCAACCAATGCCCCACTTGCTCATCCAATAAAAAATATGACGTCACCTCTCGTCGACCCTCCGCGTGCCACACCCACGCATCTTTTTGCATAACTAAAGCACTGGATGCGTTTTTACATACATTAATAGAGATCTGCTGGATTTCACTGACGAGACAAAAGTGGATACAGAGTACCCGACTTATCCCGCCCTATAGCGTGATGTCGTAAAAATGAATGACAACCTAGTCACCGCATCCTCACATAATGTCAACTCGCAATTCACATTGCAATCTAAGTGGAGACCATCAGACGCGTAACCACGCCCTACATGGTCATACTGTCGATAATATCGATACATATATTCATGATACTCTTAACACCACTTTTGAGGTGAAACAAATATCTAGAAACAATCCATATATTTTCAAATATTTTTTTCTTCTATTTTTCTTCAGATTACTTGGATACGACCCCTCCCCCCCCAAAAAAAAACAACAACAACACCACACACAAACAAACAAACAAACTTCCACACCAAGATTCTTGTTGTGACCTCATCTGTCAATCATTTGCTAAAGTATTGATATGTTTAACAAAAGACATTGGAATGCACCTTCCCCTCGCCTTAGCATAGCTTGCATATTTCTGTGATATTTATATGACTAACAAAAGACATGGTGAAGGAACATGCAAGTTATGCTCGGTCTCGGAAATCGAACAGAATAATAAGCAATACACTGTTGTCGTTCACATACAAAAGGGGGTTGTCGACGGATAGTACATGAAATCAATTATTGTTATAATAACAGACGTATAAACAATTTGAACCATTTGCCAATATTTTACGTTAAAACTACAATTTGATTAATCATCTGTTTGTTGTTATTGTTGTTGGTGGTGGCGTTTTTTGTGTTTTTGTTTTTGTTTCCTCCAACATCAGGAAAAAATTGTGTAAGAATATACAGCCACTTTTCATGCTCCGGTCATGAACTCTATTACTCATCAAAATAAGATCCACGACCTGTTTTCTTAAAACAATACTAATTCAAAAGAATCCATATTGATAACTCGGAACATTGAAATTCCCTGTAATTCGATAAGTAACGTTGTTTTCTCCACATCCCAACAAAACCGTGCGGAATAGAGAAAACGTACGGGGTACACATATCCGTGCTCATTCAAAATCGTACATGCAACTCTGCATGGGGAAAAAACAAGACAAACTAAACCAAACAGTTAAAGCCTGCGAGCTCAACCAAAACCCGGTCAGGGACACTATGAAAACTCACGCATTGTGTGATCAAAAAAAAAAATGTGTGATTTCAGAAATAACTGCATAATTTTGAATCATCACGCATTCCTCAAACGCTAGATTGACAGCAGCAAACAAAAAAAAAGAACAAAAAACCGGAAGAAAATGAAGTCCGCTAACAATACATAAAAAACGCATCATTTCCTGTGCCATACAGCATGTGATAGTACACTTGCGGATCCCGACGGGGACGCGAGGGGCGCGCGTCCTCCCTTTAATGTTTTTTTTTTTGTGATAAAACAAGAGAAAAAAAGAAAAAATGGGACGTGCGCTCTCCCCCCCCCCCCTTTAAATTAGTAAAGGCGCCCTCTCTTCACGGAATTCCTTGATCCGCCCCAGTAGTAACATCTGTATAATACCTGCGTTGAACTACAAGAAAGCCATACTTACAAGTCACAAAGTAAGAGGGAGAGTAAGCACACAAAAACTACGGACATCTATGCCAGGAACTAATCTCAGTGTCAAACTACTCCTATTTTACAAGTTTTAACAAAAAGAATAATCAAGGATACTGAAGTGAAGAAAATTGCAGTGAAAGTAAGCATTATATAAAACACCTGAAATTGATGGTATAGTACTGGGGGAGATGGTGATTGCACTTATAACTTTTTGCGATATATCATAAAGAAACCAGGCGTATTATTATGTTAACTTTACAGAGCATATCATTCAAAGAGGAATTTAAAGTTTATTTGATGAAAATATGTTTTGAAGTGGCTGAGAGATCCAAAAACAAAGTAAAACAAAGCTATTCAACCTTTTATTAGGATTGCTTTGTTTTGGATATCCCAGCCATTTTACAACCAATTTTCATCAAATAAAGTTTGAATTCTTTTTGGAATCAAACATGCTCTTTCAGTGAGTAGTGACTTAGATATCATATTCTTACAATGTCTTGTTTACACAATCATTTCTGAGGCCATCAATTGTCTTCGTCAAGCGTTTGCAAATGGTGATGTTCTCCTGTATTTCTGTTACATCCATAGTTGCTTAATATGTCTTTGAACGACTGACAAACGGGATCATATGTTTGCATAGATATATGTACAATGTAATGCCTATTTGTTTTCATTTTGCACTGTGCCAGAAAAAAGAAATGTTGGATATTTGAACTGATTATTCATCTGTTTCACCTGTCAGATTCAAATTATACTATGCTCAAATAGTTCGTTCAATTAACTTTGTGTTCTATTTATGTATGAAAAAGAAATTAAAAAATCAATCAAATCAAATCAATTAATTCATAAGAGGTTACTCATTATTTCATCAAATTAAAAAAAGTTAGAAAACCTGAAGCCAGGTCTCAAGCAAAACATTACAAATTCTTAAGTATTGTACCTAGAACTTTTAGATTTAGCGTGGAGGACAGATGATTTCACTTAGCTGTAAGGAAACATAAATATTGAAGAGTTGATACGATTTCCAGACAATGACTTTTGTTTGTCATTTTTACCATCATTAACAGATCCCAAACTTATCTGAAATCTTCGCATTGACTGTTTGAATCGATTGACCGCAAGCGTAAGGCATCACGATGTAAATCTGGCAACCACTGAGCGTTTACAATTGACCGATTACATTTTGTAACAACGTCATGTCAGCTCTACATACAAGTATAAGGCTTGTGAATGATTGATGATGTAACAACAGGATGTCCTTGATTTGGTACTTTCTTGCAGGGCCCTCAAGGATAACAGTGTATAATCCACTTGGGGAGCTACCCTGGTTATACAATACTCACAATGACTGAATACATGAATAAAAATAAATAAAACAACTTGATCAATCTTTCATTTGACGAATAATTGGCGGAGTGCTGTAAAATATTTTTTTTTCTTTTTTAAGTTTCTTTTGAATCTGCATATATCATGGTAGATAATATAGACACCTTTTCTCAATACATTGACGCTGAAAGTTTAAACCAGGTTATAATTGATTCTGTCTCTGCACCTATCATCAAAAAACGATTAATTTGGTTGAAGTGTATGCTCGTCCAACGCATCAAACTGTTTATGAAACAGAAAGCTCAGCATCAGAGTCAACAAAGTAAAAGTATAAGTAAAACAAGCGTAGGTTGTCTCAGTGATATTAAACACGGTGTTAGCATCAGGATTCATGGGTGACCCGAATCATTCATTGCTCACAGTGGTGCATTAAGAAATCACGGATAGTACCGGTCATCGAATAATCATTTGTATCGTAGCGTGTCTGGCGCGCTATTTGCCCATTAATTCCGATAAACTTAACTTTTCGCCGAAAAAAATAATCAATTTATCAGTCGACAAAGAGAGTTTTTTTGAGAAAAACTGTGTTTATCGAGCGATTAACTAAAACAAGCAGTTTATCGAGCGAAAAACTTAGTTTATCGCGTGATAAACAGTGTTTCTGTCGAAAAACTTTTCGGCTTTTCGGCGATAAATTAGGTTTATCGCTCGATAAACACCGTTTTTTCTCTGAAATCTTAGTTTATCGGTAATCAGAGTTATTCACAAGCTTTCTCAGTAGTTGGCGCTATCAGCTAAGCGTAATACATTAGTAGCCATGCACTGCTTGTGTGCCGTATCACCAGCTTGGCAGGCGTTATACGACACTGATATTTGCATTGCGGCAAGTTGTCATCTTAACTTCCCGTATCGAATAATGCAACAGAAGTCATTCAACGATAATTTTGCTCCCTGTTTTGTCATGGTCAAGTGGCCAATGGTAAAAGTGAGCAGCCAGAGGAGCTGCCAGATCCATAGCTTAGAGAATGTCACTATCTGGGAAGCAGCCGAGTCTCAACTAAGCAGCAGAAAGGCAGTAACTGACTCTCAGTAAGCACGCAATTTGCTCGTATGGGCTCAAAACTTGGCTGCGAGTAAATCGGACATGCATGCACACCTCCGGGCAACTACGGGCGAGATACGTGCTAGGTACTCTCAGTTGCGGGCCACCTGCGGGGAGCTCCGGGTAGCAAAAAAAAAAAAAAAAATCCCCGAAGTCAACCCGCCAGAAACGGCGTGACAAGGCCTTGAGCATGCTCAAAACTTATTCCCGGTCAGTCGCGGGGGTTTGCCCGCAGAGGTACACGCAGATCGGGAACACCAGTAGGAGGCCCTTTAGCGGCAGCACCTCGCAGGCGACTCCCACGAAGGTACATGGTTGCCTAAAGCCCACAAAGGTTGAAGATCTCTACCTACTGAGTGGGATATCCCATCGAAGAATCAGTAGGACTGTTGCATCCCAGAAGGGAAAGATGAAGCAAGAAAATGACCCTCGCCACCCTCTCAACAAAGAGGCTAAAATCCAGGCGCAGCTTTATGCATTCTGTAGAGTCTCTAAACAAAAGCCCTGACAAGCAGCGTGTATCAATGTGGATTGAACGTCTTACCCACTACACCGCATACAGTGTCTACTACCAGCCCTAAGGAAACTACGCCGTCGGGCACTAGCAAGGCATGGCCTTCCTGGTCTTGCTGCAATCGCCTAAGAAGTGTTGTCGGCCGTTGCAAATCCAACCTTAAAGGAGACCTCCAGGTGATTTTCAGATATTTATATTAGAACAACTATAAATTAGTGATGCTGAGGACAGAGTTTCAGAATTTGTGATGATTGGGATGAAAAATAAGAATATTTTCAAAATTTAGAACATCTTGCAATGAACAAGGATGATGACATGGCAGAGTCACCATGAGAATGCATGAGTTGGGCCTCAAGGAAGCAGAACAAGAGAAGAAGGCATGCATAGATTATACACTGGTGAACTCGCAAGCAAGCGGTGATGTAATGGAATTACACTGCCACATTTCTGAAATATGTGAACCTCCTATGTCATCATCCTTGTTGAGTGTAATTTGTTTAAGGTTGTTCAAACTATTGTTTTTCTGCTCAAGAACCACAATAAATTCCACAAATCTATACATGGAGTTGTCGATATATGTACTACATGATGTGAAATTATGAAAATCGTCTGGAATGTCCCTTTAAGTGGGGGTATAGTGAGAATGATGACAACTGTTGCCTCTCCACATAGGCACGTGTTACACGTGCCTGTGTGGAGAGGAGCAGACTTTGTAAGAGCGATTGTCTGCCCACTTTTACGAGAGCCTTGCACACAAGAAGATCTGGTAGCTCTAACGCCCTGTGCCAGGCAGTGCATCCAACATTGGATTGGAAGAATCTAACATTCCATTTTGCGTAGTGACTCGAGAAGGAGACATCGCAGCTGTAAGGCATGTACTTCGCAGACCTCGTATGTCGCTCGTAACTGAAAACGGATCCGTTTCGAAGCTTTCACGCAGGTCACACGGAATACACGCAAGTAGAAGGTAAGAACCACGCGTCTTGCAGGCGAGACTCAAGTGCGAAACTCGCCAACATCCTTAGTTGGGTACCTAAGGGGGGTCACCGTGCACCTCCCCCCCCCCCCCCCCCCCCGGACTCCTCGAAACTTACATTTTCAGGATCCTCATGACATACCAAAACATAATGAAGATGTTGACAGGAACGAAAAGTGGCTGTTCTAGGTGAAATTTAATGTATTCTATTGTTTTTCATAATTTCTTATGTATTTCCTTGTTTTTCAACTTTTTTAACTTTTGTTTTTTCTTTGTCTTTCTATTGGAAATTGTCACTGACCACTTTTCTACCATAATTAGCACAAAACTAATCAATGAAAGTGATTAATTGTAAAAAATAGTCAGGTTTTCATGACTTTCATGACAGAGCACCTGTTTTCCATAGGAAATGTACACCAAAGCACAAAATTGTGCTCGTTTTGGGACAATATTCCGTTACAATAATGGGCGTGACTTCGCTAAAGTATACGCGGATGTTGCAAATTTGGTCTCAAAAGTTGTGCGAGACTTGAACAACAAAGTCAAGGCAGATTTATAGCGCGAAACTTCGAGAGGGGGGGGGGGCGGATTCCCCCCCCCCCCTCGTTCTTAAAGGGTTAATGTTGCATGAAAAAAGTCAATTTTCTCATAATCTAATCACGGTGACCCCCCCCCCCCCCCCCCTTAGGTACCCAACTACCTTGTCCACCCGCAGAAATTTTTTCTGCGTGTTGGGAAATCCCTACGCGCCAAAAGCCCGTGTAGCTTGCCCTGAAAGGTGTGACAGGGCCTTTACCAGCTAGTAGTTACGACGGCAAACATCCCACGTGAAATATCTCAAAGAGCTGGATTTGGTAGCTCTTCTGACTGCCTACCTGTATCTTCCGCGACCGTGGCAAAACAGCAAGCAAAACAGCTTTGAATGATCGTTGCCTCATTCGACGCGCATGGTTAAGTTGACATCTTGCCACAATGCAACTATCAGTTTCGTATAACGCGTGGGAATGTAGTACGCCACAAGAGCAGTGGCAACGCTAAAGCCAAGAGCGCCCACTATTGACAAGGCTTGAACAGCTCTGATTGTCGATAACTATGTGTTACAGTATTCGAGCGAGAAACCTAGTTAATCGCGACAAACTGACTTTTTCACCGAATATTTCCGTTTTATCACTCGATAAACTAAGTTTATCGAACGAATCGAATGAAAAGACCTAAAATTTAGTTTATCGCAGTAAACTCAGTGTATCACCGAAAAAAAAAAACTCATTTTATTAGTCGATAAAGTAAGTTGTGGTTGTTTTTTTTTCGAGAGAGAGAGAGGGATAGAGAGGTAGAAACAATGATATCGAGCGAGAAATAAACGAAGGTTATCGCTCAGGTTTTCGCGTAATAAACTGCGTCTTTCAGTAGTAATATTGATAAACAAAGTTTATCGATAAACTGAGTTTATTGCTCGATGAACACAGTTTCTCTCGAAAAACCTAGATCATTGGAAATATTGGGCGAATGGCCCGCCATAAGCGAGCGCTCATCGGTTTAAACGGCCGATTACCGTCAAGATTCTTCGACTATGTGTGTTCTTTAAAGACCACTGATATCGTGTTACACAATATTCTACGGATATAGCCGTGTAATGCCGAGTGATATTCAAGCCGGGCTAGAATTTCCACTCATTTCATTTACTTTCATTATATCCCCATGATCCCGGGTCTGTAACTGATAAGCATCTATTAATTTTGATTTAATTATGCTCAAACATACCGCTGTCAGTTCTGCGCTATGGATAATTTGAAAGGAAACAATAGGACGAAAATTAAATTCATGATTCAATCAAAAGAAAAAAAAAAGTGCCCTAGATGCCGCCACGGCAAGCGACTTCAGTACTAAACGTCAATTTTTTGTCTAACCTAGGTCATGGCTTACATTTTTTTTTCATCCTTTTCTAGTCATTTTGCTCTTAAAATTTCAAAAAGCCCAACATCTACATCAATATTAAGGAAAACACAATATTGATTCAAGGTTAGAATTCATAAACAAAAAGCCGTCCATGTATTGCAGTCTTGCGGTTCCTCCTTTACATATTGGGGGTTCTGCTCGACTGGAAAGACACTGTAGATAGGTGTGGTGCTTTCGGATTGGCTAGACAGAGATGGGCTTGATGACAATACATGTAAAATACCAGAGCATGTCTACAACATATATGAGAACATGTATACAGACCTTTTTAACATCACGTTTGAAATCACTGTTTCCAAAGTCTTTCTTCTTTGGTAAATGCTACAATCTATAATCGAAAAAAAGGTCATTTTTGACAGAGCGATAGCGCCAGCCAGCTTTTAGGGGGAGTGGGATACCTGGGAAAATGATTTTCATATTAAAATCACATTTGATGACACTTTGAGATGATAACACAGTGGGCGTTGCGCGTTGACGTCATGAAGCGTTTTGTCCGACAAACTTAACAAAAAAATTTGCTCTTGGCCAATCAGATGCAAGGATTTCAGTAGCTTATAACAGTTTGTCAGATGAAATATCTGACAAAACACTTCATGAAATGCCACCCCAGGTGCCGATACGAAGACTGGTATACAGATATACTTTGCATAGATGAGTTATACCAAAATGTTGTTAGAATATATGAGATACTATGAAACGAGTGTATACATCTGAAAACAAATATGTTTTTGTGGTCTTTACGACTGCGGAACCGTCTGAAGGCATATTGAAAATTGTAATTTCGACAAAACGTAGGCCTACCAGTTTCTGTCCTCGCAATATTTGATTTAGAAGTGAATAACCCGGACATAATTCTGTTGTTGTTGCTGCTGTTGTTGTTGCATCGTTGAAAACCAGGGGTGACTAAATACATGTTATATTGAAATGTGACCAAGCACGTTCATACATTGTCAAAAGGTATCAATCATACTTTGTTATATATTGCCCTCTCATTTCGAAGAAATCACCTATACTTCGAAATAATGGCATGGAAATCCTTTTGGGGCGGGGACTCATAAACACTTTGATATATATTGTGATGCCTCGTTAAGTGATCTTAGCAACAACCAAAAAAATCACTCTCTGTGAAAGAGGTGTATATGTTTACTCATGAAATTATGAATAGCCAACTGAAACACAAAATTCTGGGCTTCGGTAAAAACACTGTAAATAAATAGGTGTTTTGTTTTCGGATTGGTCGGACGAGGTTGAGGTGGTTACTGAATCTTACTACTCATGACAACAATGAAAGTGATCTCATAACTTATTCATGATATCCCATCTTCTTAGCACAGTGTGACACAGTAACGGAATGAATAAAAGAAATAGTAGGGGTGTCGCTGTGGAATATTAGACGCGGATACCTTGCTGTCGAGTCTGACAAAGACTAAATGCAGGAAACGGGAAAAGGACGGAGTGAAATTTACAGTTCTTAGATCAAAAGATTCAATGATGTGAAAGTGTGAATACATGAAAGTATTGAAACAAATTGGAACACTTCAGCATAAGATTTCATGTTCTCATACTGTGTCATATGAAAATGCATCGTTCTTCTCGTGGCATAATCTAATCTTTGTAATTTCTTGTCTAAATATTCTACAAACAAAATTTCTCTTCTAGGGATATACATTTTGTTAACTCGAGGATTTCAAAGGCGCTGTCTTTATTTGCCCCTCCTCCCACCTTTCGGGAGAGAGAAACAGAACATCGGACATGTCGAATGTATACATCTTTTTAAATTTTAGCAAGTAAACAAAAATAGATCAATACAAAAAACAAAAATAACGTGAACATCTAGAAATCTATTCTTGGGAATGTGCCCCATTCCTTTACCTCATATTGTGCTATGATAGAGTTAGACGTGTAAAAACCATATCCTGAATAGGAAATCTCATTCAATGGCCAGTGTTTGGAGGTAGACATACGAATAAGAAAAAAACGAGTTAATGCATGCTATTTCTTAACACTTTCAATGCAAAGCAAAATTATGAAGTTGATAATGTAATACTGTACATGCAATGTACATTCATATGCTAAAATTCGTCCATAGGGTGACTTCATACCTCAAAAATCATGATTTTTTTTTTATGAAGGATGAATTTTTCAATTTCTCTTCATTTTCAAAAGTCTTTTTACCATTTACTACTCTGTAGTACACGGAAAAGCTTGAAACCTAACTCTTTAACCCATTAATGATGACCGCGACGACTAACACTTAAAAGACACCATGGTTACTATCAACTGATTTTTGTTTCCCAGTTAAATCATCTCAAACGATACATGATCCCAACAAAAGCTATCTTCCAAACAAACTATCAGACAGATTATTTTTCCGATAAGTATAAGTTCTATACTGGTTTATCTTAGCTTTGTTTGAAAACTTTCAGAACAAGAACATTCATAGGCTACTCGATGTAAACAAATATCAGGGTTCAGAACGTTGGATGACATGTCTTTATCTCAGATGATACGACAGCTTTTAAAACCTGAAATATTCACAGCTACAACGCAATAACAAAAGTTGTGCTAGTGGTAGATCGGTAACTGTTACAGCTCTTACCTGTAAATGAAGATCAAATCAATGTGCAGCACTTGTCTTAAAAGCACGGTAAGATATAACGTCTGTCGCGTATCACAGCCGTGAACTTGTGTGCCTTGATAAGCTTTTCTGCAACCTGGGCAAGTACAATTATATAACCATTTATCACCTACCAAATTCGCGAGAGTGTGTGTACGCTCTGGATGCTACCATTTCTGGATCCCTTTTCTAGTCATCAATGACATGCGCAGTACGGTACAACTCAGAATAGGGTAGGGTATTTACATAGCGAATAGAAAAGCAATCCACTTTATTTGCGTGCTCTGGACCGCGTCTCCGCACTTGTAATATCTACTGAGGAATGGTGCATATAAAAGTAAGGGAATGGTGCACCTATTTATTAATACACACGAATGTTTAAGGTATGGTATCGGTTTTGGTTGAGATGAGGGTTCAGGTTTTCATTTTCTGGGGGCAGATATTGAAAATCCTTCTTTGAAATACGTAAGAGTAAACGATTATCCTATTAAAAGACGAATTCAATGATAATTTGATGAAAATCGGGACTCAAGGGGCTGAGATATTAAAAAATAAAGTGATTCTGATATAAGGTGTGTCCCATCTTTTGCACCGATTCTATAACCTGTTTGCTTTTGTAAGAGATGAGCACAACAAACAGGTAATTAATATCATAGAGAGTGGCATTATGCGTTGACCATTAAAGGCTTGATGTGGCAATTTCTTACGCATAATGTTGTAGCAGTGATTTATATATCTTTAGCCATTAGTTACGTGAGTTTGTGAAATATCAGTAGCCAGTTACAATATGTTTATATCTTTATTGATGAAGGCCTAATGCTATAAATAGTACGTTTGTAAGTGTCCGTTCAAGACTTCTTTGTTATTTTTAGCTCGATGTCTTGTGACTGCAGTAATTTCAATCCTTAGCCTATGCTCAAAACGGATCATGGTGTGACAACAAAACAGGCCTGTACATCTTAAAAGATGTAGAACTATACCTTGTCTCTATTATAATAAGTTCCAAATCACCTTGGTTTAAGAACAAGACATTCTACTGATTATGAAAACATTCAATTGCATGATGAAATTATTGAATCGCGTACAAAAAAAAAAGTATATGCTATTGGGATCTTCATGGATATGAGGTAAGCATTTGATACCATAGATCATGTAATTGTATTGTATAAAGTGGAAAAACATGGTATCCGCAGCCAAGCCTTAAACTGGTTTAAAGATTATTTACAAAACAGAAAGCAAATGTGTTCTATCAATCGACTGAATCCAATAAACAAAACGTCCTCAGTGGAGTCCCACATGCATCGATGTTATGACCTTTATTGTTTTTTGATATAAATTTACATATACATGATTTAGTGTATACATCTTCGTTGCTCAACTTTATTTTCTTTTAGGAAGAAAGATTTGCGGTGACATAATGTGTATGTAGTCCTTAACCGGATCGTTGTTTGGCAGAAGAGCCTAGAAAGAGGAGAAATGAAGAGGGAAGCGACATATGGGGGTTGTGAGGAGGGTAAAAGGTGAAGAGAGGGGGACAGTAATGGGCTAGAAGTTGAAGTTGCACTAGTGGAGACGGTAGAGAAAGGAACACAGAGAGTGGTAAGGAAGAACAGTGTGAGAATCAAGTAAGATGTTCGGGGAAGGGGAAAGATGAAATAGAAGGGAAGAGGAAGAGGAAGGAGTTGAATGTTGGAGAATCATGGAGATAGGGGAGAGCAGTGAAAATTCATGAAACCAAGAGAAGAACGAAGTCGGCGAACAGTGTGGCTATGGAATGCGGAATCAGTGGAGAAAGGACGAATAATCCCTCGAAGGAAGAGTAAGTAGAGGAGAGATAAGAATATGTTGAGAGAAGGGAGAGAGAGAGCTAGAGAGAAATTCAAATTGAAATTCAAGACGTAAATTAAAGGGAGCTAGTGTGGATCCTAGAATTGAATGCTGCGGAGGAGAAGAAAAAAAGAATGGAGAGGAAAATTGATGACAGTTAAATCCTGAAAAGGTTCCTATGGGAGAAATGCAAAAATGAGAAATAAAAATAAGGTTAAAGTGTAGACCTGAGGAGAGAAGACAAGAGAAATAACCTGTAAAGAAATGTGTAAATTAATACTAGTGGTCCTGAAAAGGACCGTTGGGTTGTATGGAAGGAAGAAATAAAAAGAAAAAGAAGAAAGAAGAGATCAGAACAGAAAGGAAAAGAAAAGAAAAGATAAGTAGCGTAGAAACAGACAAAAGTGTAAGAGAGGAGAGGGGAAAGAGAAATGAAACACTGAGTAAAGGTGCTAGTGAAAGTAGAGCAAGAAGTCTAGTTATGAGAATAGGTAACTATGAACTTGACGGTTTCAGGCAGGTTGACAGTCCTTCGTCAGAAGTGAAGTGTGATCTAATAGTGGGGGGGGGGGGGCGCGCAAGGGATTTTTGGTTCAAAATTTTCCAAAAGCACCAAAATTTGGCACACATGTAGCCCAAACCATACTTTTTCGATTTTTGATGGGCGCCAAGAAGGGCGCCCTCTGGGGCGGCCATATTGGCAAAATCCATTATGGCCGCTATATAGGTTTAAAGGTCACTTGCATTTGAAAACATAAAAGGCCTACAATCATTTAAAACGTCAGGTTAAGAGGTTTTCCGGGTCAAGGAATTCGAATCTGAAGTTGTTTTTATGGTCTGAAGTCAATTTTTCCTTATAAGGTCGCCTTAAGGTCATTCAGGGGTCAAGCCATTGTATTCATAACAGTTTATTGAAAAAATAGCTTGCCCATGGTCCATATTCCAGGAATGCCAGCCTTAGTAATATAATTGCAGTTGTCGACGGCTGAAAAAAAAAAAGCGTATTTCTTGTGAAGGGCGCCCTCCGGGGCGGCATATTTGCAAAATCCAATATGGCTGCCACCTACGTTTAAAGGCCAGTCCATAACAAAAAACCTTTAAAGTGTTACAACAATTTCTCACGAGTAACATCAAAATATCTGCTTTCGTGTTAAGATTTCAAACACTAGGTATACACTCATGAATTATAATAAGAACCCTTTTCTGAGAGTAATTAGGTTTAAGGGATCTTAAGGTTTAAGGGATCCGGGTAGCAAAAAATGTTCTTTGCAAGTCGCACGCAAGGCATGCCGGAAAGGTGTGACAGGGCTTTCAAGAAGCCTCGCGTTCACTGAACTTACACTACCGCACGCCGTCTCGTGCGCTATTTTCCATATTTCTATAGGATATGATTATAATGTGTGTGTGTGTGTGTGTGTGAGAGAGAGAGAGAGAACAAAGAGTCTGCTCTTAGGGCGGACGTCCACTTGGGCGCGGACAAGCCCAGGAAGGGTTTCGGAAGCAAATTCTGTCATTTCGGCATCCTGTCCGCGTCAGACGCGGAATAAGTGTGTGAATCGGCTTGTCACTGGGCATTCCTAGGAATGTCCACGGACTGACTGCGGAAATTCCTAGGAATCACTCCGGAAGAGCGCGAAATACCTTGGAATATGCTAATCCTAGCCGGGCAGCGCGGAAACATCTAGGATTACACCAGGAATGAACGCGGACAATCAGGATGCCTTCCGGACAACATAAGTTAGGCATGCGGACAAACTGCGGACAATGCCAGGAAAATGGAATGGTATGAATTTTGCGCTGACTTTGACTTTTCTTCATTTGACTGCTAGCCGTCATTGATGTTCCTTGTTATGCTTCCGCAGTAGCTGCTGATATTATTGATATGATTGGTCAATATTATTTTACAAATGTGACTTCCTAAAGTCGAAGAATAGGATTGTCTGCATGTCGGCTGGCGACTCATTTTTTTTTTTTTTTGTCTCATCTGGGAGAACAATCTTTTCTCTGCCTACAGTCACATGGATGATATTCGCAAACTTTTTGAACCATATATATATATATATATATATATATATATATATATATGTATATATATATATATATATATATATATATATATATATATTCTTTATTCCCTTTTTTTAGACCTGTGCTTTATCCATCGTGAAGTATATACATGTTTTGTCTGATACTTCTGCAGAGCATGCCAAAACGATCCTAATCATTAAATTTGTTTTTCTTTCTCTCATTTTTACCCTTGTGCATCTCTAACTCTCTCTTATTTTGATCACTTGTGAACATTTTGCAATGATTCAAGTCCGAGAAGTGTTTTTTTTTTCGTGCTGAGAGCTTACTAGCCTATTGTCATGAAGTGTAAAAATTGGGAAATATTTTTAACCTACTGTAATTTACTTCTTTTTTTTGGGGGGGGGGGGGGACTCGGCTGGGCTGTCAAATTGGACAATCGGGTTTATTTGCAACAAAAACAAAAAGAGAAGATAAAATTATTAGGTAATAACAACTACGAAAATCATTCAGGCAAAGAATATTTCTGAAATGGTTTGTGATGCTTAGAGTGTACGTAAATATATACACTCAGCAAAAAAGAAAGAAAGAAAGAAATTAAAAATTTTTTCGAGTTCATAATTTATTGTTTTTTCTCTCATTTCACTTGAACTTTGATTTGACAGAAAATTCTTCATTTTCCTCCATTATCTTTAGCTTTCATTGTTATTTTGGGATTCAAAGATATTACATTGTAATGAGACCACAGGTATATTTTTGCGATTGAATTCACGTTTTTTATTGTGATGAATTTGTCTTTTGTTCTAATATATTGTATCATTAGAGAGCATTTACGTATGAATAACAACTTGTTCATGTTTATATAATACATTAACATTCAGCCAAAAATTCTATGCTTTTTTTTCTGAGTGTATTTCATTTCATTCATTTCACACATGCATGTTCACATGCATGTTTTTTTTTATTTTCATTTCCAATCAAACACAGGTAATGCACTTTGACATGATTACATATATCGGAACATAATAATACATATTGGTTCTTAAAAGAACTTCATGGAAATTAAAATTGAGGGGCTGCTAAAAAGCGAACTTGTAGATTGCAGTCCCCTCATTTACGTTTCTTGACTACAATTCATTAATTAGATATGACTTTATAACACAATACAACGATACATGTACCGTACAAGCTAATCATTGAAAGTATACAGTTTTCATTCAATCGAATCGGATGGTTACATGAAGTATACGCTTTCACATGTATACACATACACATACACACACACATACACATAGACATAGACATACACATACACATACACATATACGCACACACACGCACGTACACACACATGTGTGCATCCACATACATTGTGCACACACAGAAGAGAGTAGGGAAAGAGAGAGAGGGAGGAAGAGAGGGGGAGTAGAGAGAGAGCGAAGGGCAGGTCAGCATTCTCGATGCAGGATGAAGAAAAAAGAATAACAATTCCAAACAGTCAAACTAATCATGGGGGACATATGAGCTAATCAAATATTTCTTTAAATTACTAGAGAATGATTTCAAACTAATGGAATCTTTTATATTTTTCTCAAGGGAATTCCAAAATTTTGGGCCACTGTAAATAAACGTGGATTTTGTAAATAAAGTTCGGGTAAGGGGCAAATGATACTCATCTGTTTGACGAGTGGGGTATTTATGAATATTTGTATTCTTATTAAACATATTTTCAAAAACTAAGGAATGAATTATTATACAAGCTGTACATAAATTGACCAAGGTAATAATAACATATATCCCTTACTTTCAAAACCTTATTCTCCACAAATAATCCGTCAGTATAGGAATATTTGGAGGTATTGCATATTACTCGAAGTGCTTTTTTTTGTAACAGAAATAATCTATCCAAATAAGTGGAATGTGTATTTCCCCATACTACAATTCCATACGTTAAATAAGGTAAAATTAACGTTGAATATAACATTAACAAATTTTTAACAGGAAAACAAAACTTTACTTTATCAATTACATCTATGTTACTGGAAATTATGCGGCATATACAATCTATATGATGTTTCCAAGAAAGCTTACTGTCTACAGTTACACCAAGAAATCTAACGGAATAAACCTGTTTTATCACTTCATTTTCAAAAATTATATCATGTGGCAATTTATCAAGGGTATTACTAAACAACATCACATTTGTTTTCTGCAAATTAAGCGATAATCTATTTGTTCTTAGCCATTGCATTATCTTGTTCAATTCTTTATTCATGACATCAACTAATGTATGAGGATTTGAATGAGAAAAGAAAAGATTAGAATCATCTGCAAATAATATAAAAGAAAGAACATTTAAAGATTTTGGAAAATCATTGATGTAGATAATAAAAAGTAACGGCCCTAGTATACTTCCTTGTGGAACTCCACAATCAACTGAGCGCAAAGAAGATTTGTCATTGTTTATACAAACAAATTGTTTTCTGTCTTTCAAATAGCTTCTGAACCACTCCAAGGCCTTCCCGTGTATACCATTATGATTAAGTTTATATAAAAGAATGTCGTGGTCAATCGTGTCGAAGGCCTTGGAGAGGTCCAGGAAGATTCCTGGACCTCCTGGACCAGGATATTCCTGGAATATTTCCACCTACTTTTGTCATGTTTCAGCTGGGCTGTCACATGGGACAACCTAGTTTGTTTGCAAATTAAATAAGAAAACAACATAAAGGAAAATGTACCATAGTAAGTAATGGGAACCATGAAAGTCACTCAGATGAAAAATAATTTCTGAAAAGATCAAATCAACATAAGCTTACTAGGAGGTTAGGGGGGGGGCTGATTTCACTTCTTTCTGGTTGCTATTGGCACAGTCTCTACTACCTTCTTCTTTGCCTTCTGGGACCGGGAACTCCTTAGATTTACCTGTTCTTCATCACTAGACATGACGCGTGACGCTCGCGGAAAGTGTCGACACTTTCGTGTCTGGATCGCAAAATTTCCGCATCGGTTCCGGACACTTGCTGCATATATAGATCCGCATCGGCTCCGCACTGTCTTAAAACATTCCTGGTGTCTTCCGCCTTCATTCGCGAAGCTTCCCCACACCGCGGGATTCTTTCCGGAGTGTGTGCGGAAGGAGCGGAAGGGTTCCGGACAAGCGGGACATCCTCAGGACATCGTCAGGACAAGTCACCGAAGGTGTCAGGAAGTTCATTTCCGCGTCCAAATTTTGGTCTGGATCAAAATTTGGACGCGGAAATTTTTCTCTCTCCCGAAGGTGCGGAAACGCCCGGACATGTTTAGGACAGTGAGCGGACACGTTCAGGAACGTGCGGACAGGTTGCCGAAGGAGTGCGGAATACCGGGTCTTGTCCGCGCCCTAGTGGACGCCTGGTCTTAGCAAACTCGCAAGATCGATATCCTGGCTCGTTTGTCTAGTTGTGCTTTGATCCATTTAGTTTGCTTTCGTGAGCTCCCACCTTACCTCATCAGAGCTTAAGGTCGTCAAGGAGTCATGTATTGTAATATTGTAAGCATTACCCTTTATGGCTTTGCTTTTTGTTATTTTCGACATGCTATGAATGCACAATTAATACACAGACCTATGTACCACATCATCATTCGTTCTTGTATTCTCGTTGTATACAAGAAGCTTAAATCTGTTGGGGCAATCATCGACTTGAGGAAAGAAACGCAATTCAGTTTTACCCAGTATTATAAGTGTGTGCATGTTTTATAAAATAGAAGTGATGAAATACGGTTTGCTCATCACACCGAATCTAGATGAATATTAATTGTGAAGAATTATGAACATAATGTTACCCTCACCTATATGCATATCTTAATTTTCTCAGGTAATGTTAAGAAGTTCATGTGAACTGCTACGTTTCTGTAGTCCAGATGGATACTCACACCCCGTCTAGACTTCTCAGAATAACTTTAATCTGCCACGGGACAAAGTGCGAGTCTGAGGTAAAGATCACAATAGACAGCCTACGGCTAGTCTGGCACAACCTCCGGAGGTTGTGCTAGACTATTGCTACATGAGGGGATTCTAAAAGGTCTCGCGGTGAACCCGGCACACACTTTCGGTGACCTGTGCTGTTTGTGGCAGAGTGCTCACGAGAAACTACCCGCCTCTCTCGAGGAGAATGCGCGACCACTCGTTTACATACAAATGTATGCCGACTTTTTGCTAGACAACCAGGGAACTCTGATGGGAGTTTGTCCTCTCCGGCCCCCACTGAGTTAGTGTTTAAAAATCGCTCGTATTTGTTTAGCATGTCCTCCGGAGTTCCCGAGGACCGGCTAGACAAGTGGACTCTAAAAGGTATATAAAAACTAATCAGCCTTGATTGTGCCTGTGTCTTCCTGAGTCTTTCCCTTGCTGTTCGACCTTGCATATTTCTTTTTGTTGTTGTTGTTGTTGTTGTTCTGCCTTGGCTAATTCAAGTCTATCCCTACCCAATAATTGCTGTTTTCGTCAGCTTATCCTGTATATTTAAGCAGATGAATTTTGTATCTTGATACTGTTGCCTACTCTGTATTGCCATTTTCAGTGTCCAGCCCAGTGTTGCACACTTGCTTCATGCATCTTGTATGTGTACTTGCTTTGTACTTTCAATAGCACCTTTTGTTGTCACACCGTTCACATGTGTATGTCAATAGCATCACCTCCACAGCAATGGAGGGGATTAAGATCTGGCGTCTCTGGAATCTCTTCTTTTGTATACCTCTGATTGTATATCTCTCTTGAACGTGAACCATGTATTCATGCTGCCAACTGATGCTTGTAATTGTAATCACAGTCTACATTCTCCTGTTCACAGGCTTGTCAGACACTGTGGTAAAACTGTTGCATACTATAGCAACACATGTGCATGTTTTCAATTAGCCATCCTACTGTCCGGTGACATTCAAACAAACCCAGGTCCATGTACTGAAGTCGATGTAATGCAACATGCTAATGAGTAATTGCAGTAGTTTTCAACCGAATCGTATTACATATGATGTACATGCCCTCCATCAGTTTAATGGGAAGCCCAGTCATCTACTTCCTTTGACTATCTGGAGAAGGGTATGTGATCTTGGGATTGCGCAGCAGCGGCGTACTCACAGGGGACGCCGTAGGCGGAGGATTCCAAGGTCACAGTCCCTTTGTGATGCTTCCAGTGGGTCTCAATTTGGTTTATGGAACGCAAGATCCTTGACGAATAAAGTCGATGCAGTGTCAACTCTGATCATAGATAATGATATTGATGTGTTAGTCATCACTGAGTCATGGCTTTCAGGTGACCAGAGGGATGAACCTACCCTTGCTGAATTGAAATTATCCCTTCCAAATTTCAATAATATATAATCATCCCAGAAAGACATCTAGAGGAGGTGGTATCTGCGTCCTGTATAGGTCTGCTGCGCGTTATGTTGTCAATGACACACACTAATTTATGTCTTCTGAACTGCTAGATTTCACGATTCATCTCACTTCTTCATCTACTGTTCGGGTTTATTGCATTTATCGCCCACCCCATTCCTCTCGTCACACCTTTACCAGCAACGACTTTCTTGATGAGTTTTTAACTCTCCTCGAGAGTGCTGCTGTTGATGCTCATCCAACCATTCTTCTTGGTGACTTTAATATACATGTAGATGATTCTGCTGATAGTTTCGCTCAGTCTTTTCTCAATGCCGTTGAAGCCTTTGGGTTTCATCAACATGTTAAGGGTGCCACTCACCAAGCAGGCCACACACTTGATTTAGTCTTTAGTAGGAAATCTGAAGATATTATTTCCCATATCACTGTATTGCCATCTTTGCCATCTGATCACTCCGCCATTCTTTCCGCCATTAATCTTAAAGGCCCACCAAATCCTAGAAGGAGAGTAAGCTTTAGAAAGCTTCGCAATATTGACACCAACTCTTTCCGCCAGGATATTAAACAGGCTTTGTTGACTTCCCAGTGTACGTCTTGTCCTACAGAAGCAATTTCAATGTATAATGACATGCTGAGTAATCTGTTGGACAAGCATGCCCCTGTTAAAACCGTGACTGTGACAATTAGACCCAATGCCCCTTGGTTCTGTGATGAGATTAGGGAGGCCAGGAGGCGTCGGCGTCGTGCTGAACGTCGCATGTTGAAGTCCGGCATGCAGACTGACATGGACCTGTATCGTCAAGAATGTGAGCTGTACTACAGTCTGATTACTGATGCAAAGTCCCAGTACCTGAGAAAAGAGATCGCCAATGCTGACTCGAAACGACTATTCAACTTCGTGAAGAAACTGTCCACCCCTTCTGACTCTTCTATTTATCCTGAACACTCATCTGATTCAGAACTGGCGCACAGGTTCAGTATATTCTTCATGAAGAAAATCGATGATATTGTGTCTTCCTTTGTATCTGACGTGAACCATTTGGAGTTATCCGTCCAGGCTCCTGAGAACTCTTTGAACTGCAACCTGAGCGAGTTTAATCCAGTCACTGATGAACAGCTTCGACGTCTCATCATGCTATATCCACCAAAATCTTGCAGTCTGGACCCTCTTCCAACTTGGCTGCTCAAAGAGTGCCTTGATGAGCTGCTTCCGGTTCTAAAAAACATCATTAACACATCATTGTCATCGGGTATAGTTCCAATACCTTTCAAGACATCTCTTGTTTCCCCTCTGTTGAAGAAACCGAACCTAGATCCCGATGTCCCGAGCAATTACCGACCAATTGCCAATCTGCCATTTGTGAGTAAGCTTCTTGAAAGGATTGTGTCTACACAGTTGATGTCTTATGTTGACAGTAATCATCTGCTTCCAACAAACCAGTCAGCATACCGCAACCTCCACTCAACAGAAACTGCCTTGTTGAAAGTGCTCAACGATCTCCTTCTTGCTGTCGACAAGGGCAATGAGGCTGCTCTTCTTCTTCTTGACTATTCTGCTGCGTTTGACACGCTCGACCACACGTTGCTACTACAACGACTTAGTAATGACTATTCCATCACAGGCACTGCCATCCAATGGATCAAGTCATATCTTCAAGATCGCACACAGAGGGTGATAATCAATGGGACCTGGTCACGTCCTAGTCCTATCAGCTGCGGAGTTCCGCAAGGATCCGTTGCCGGCCCCCTTCTTTTTCTCCTCTATACAGGTCCACTCACCAGAATCATCAATTGTCATCATGGAGTCAACTACGCTATGTATGCTGACGACACTCAAATTTACATAACTATGTCACCTGGCGATAGGATTGCTGCTGTTAATTCACTGAGAGAATGTCTCAACGACATCAAAACCTGGTCCACTGCCAACAGACTCCGTCTGAACGAAGACAAGTCTGAACTCATCCATTTCTCTTCACAGTTTAGGAGCACAGTTCTTCTACCAGATCTAACTACTCGGGATGGGATTATTAAGGTCTCTGACTGTGTTAGAGACCTTGGCTTTACTTTGGACAAACACTTATTTCTTAAACACCATATCACAAACATTCGTAAGTCTGCATCATGGGGTATTTTCAAAATAGGGAAGATCAGGCGTCTGCTTGATCAATCATCAGCTGAGCGGCTCGTCCATGCCTTCGTCTCCTCCTATCTGGACTACTGCAACTCCCTCCTTGCCGGCCTCCCTCTTTCTCACATATCCCCTCTCCAACGTATCCAAAATTCAGCCGCTAGATTAGTCTTCCTTAGTAGGAGACATGACCATATATCTCCTGTTCTCCGCTCACTCCATTGGCTTCCAGTACATTCCCGTATTACTTTCAAGATCCTACTTCTGACGTACAAAATCACACGTAATCTTGCACCCATATATCTTCAAAACCTAGTCTCTCTCCGCTCCTCCTCTTCTGCCAGACCCCTCCGTTCATCTTCCTCTCTCCAATTACTTCATGGCCCACGTACAAAAACCCGTTATGGTGACCGAGCCTTCTCTTCCATTGCTCCCACTCTTTGGAATAAACTCCCTCTTTATGTTCAGAATGCCTCATCTGTCGAATCATTTAAAATTCTTCTTAAAACTCACCTGTTTAATCAGCTGTATTTTTTTTTCTGGAGGCGCACACAGTTATCAATTATTGTACCATTGTATCACATGTATTTTTCTTTTCTTTTCTTTTCTTTTCTTTCTTCTTCTTTTGTTACTGTTAACGTTAATTTTGTTAATGTTATTGTGTTTTCTAGTCTATTTGTATGAGTAGCAAAGTGCGCTAAGAAACGTCAGTATGAAGCGCCATATAAATTATCATTATTATTACATTTAATTCCCTAGAAATTTGAATCAAAATGTTCTGTAAACGCGACTTTTACACTCTATTTTTTTTTTACAAAAAGTCCCTACCGTGATACCCCCTCCAACAAACTCCCCCGCTCGGTCGCTTCGCTCCCTCGCCGAGGATCTCACACCGTCACATAATGTACCCCCTAATATGTTATAATCGTAGTCCTTCACACTATTTTGTTTTCGTCATGTTAAATTCCCTAGAAATTTGCTTTTAGATGCTGTATAAACGCGACTTTTGTAAACTGCTTTTACAAAAAGTCCCTACCGCCGGTGAGAGGGGGGTATCCCCCCTCCCACACCCTCGCCGGGGATCTTACACGGTCACATAAATGTACCCCCGTATATTATAATCATAGTCCTTCGCACTAGAATTTATCCACTATGTGTCATTTCCTACAAATTTGCTTTTTTTAAATGCTCTGTTTTTACAAAAAGTCCCTACCGTGGTCGTTTCGCTCCCTCGCCGAGGATTTCACACCGTCACATAATAAATTAGCTGTAAAACGAGGAATTTTCGCGTGCACTTTAATTTCGCGAATTTCGCGAGCGCCAAGATTCGCGAAATTAAAATGCACGCGAAAGTACTTGTTTACACTGTATGCATTGAACACCAGTGGCTCTTCGCGAAAATTTCATGTCACGAAAAAGGCTGTCTGCTCCAATTCGCGAAAAATTCATGCCGCGAATATATCATGTTTTACAGTATGCCCCTGTCGAGATTTTGCCCCCCCCCCCCCTCCAAAAAAATCAAAAAAAAAAAAAACACAACATACAAACAAACAACGGCACGCTTGCAGACATGTGAGCCAGACCAAAGGTCATAATGTCTGATATAATAAAGCTTTGTAGGATAATTGTATAAAATGCATTCTCTCCTTAAAATGAATGTGGCAGAGCAAACATATCAATGTTATGTCACATACTTGCAGGGAACATTCAAGGCCTTTCAAACAGTGACGGAGAACAGCATATCAATGTACACATAGTGCATAAAATGTATGGAATATACCAACGCGATGTTCGTCCTGATTTGTTTTTAGTCTTTCAAGGGTACACTCTGTCTCCCCTGTATGCACGATATGCAAACCTTTTCATGAACATATACAAAGAGAATGTCACATCTGCAGAAGGTTTTGGCTGTCTTAATTACTACGGCAACCGCAAATTCAGCTTAGCAAAGAAACTTTGAGCCTTTGAAGGATGGAGTATAAATATACTAATGTTACAGTTACACACGGCCGGATTTCGAACCGGGTCCATAAGAAATTAAAACCTTATCGACCCGGTTCGAGCCGTAGCCGCATTGACACGCATCGTAACCCGTATCAATTCATGATGGATTCCGGGGACTACGATACAGCGGTGGAAAGTTTTTGGTCGTGTTCAAAATTTTCTCACGGATTTCAATTCCGTATTGATATCCAAATTAGCCCGGTTCGAACCGCATTGACTCGCATCGACCCGCTTCAACCCGCAGCGTAAAACCGTATGGACCCTTGCCGTATACCGCATTGCCTTCATGCAATGGATAATGATGACAAGTTTTTCATTCGGGTTCAGTACGGGTCGAAGCAGGTTGACATGGGTCGATAGGGGTCGAAAAGCAGTCATTAAAGCGGATTTTATACGGTTCGATACGGGTCAATACAGGTCTCTACGGCTCGAACCGGGTCGATGCGGTTTTAATTCCTTATGGACCCTGTTCAAAATCCGGCCGTGTGTGACTGTAGCATAAATTACCCCCAATTCCGGGACTAATCCGGCTTATTTTCACCCGGAACAAATCCGTTTTGTGACCCAGCCGTGTATGACTGTAACATAAAGCTGCGTTTACACCAAATCCGGTCACGGAACGGGGGTTTTACTATACTGTGCGCCAAAAGAAACCATGTCTGTAGTTCTGTTTCAAAATCACTTCCCCGCTTTAAAAAAAAGGAAAAAAAGTTGTTGCAAATGAATTTTCTATTGTTGATTTTGTTGCTCTTGATTTTGACATAAGAATAAGATCTTGGGTGGTTTTGTACTGAATTACTGATTCTTTTTAAGAGAACCAAACATGGTTCGATTTGACGTACCATAGCAAAAAACAGGCCTGTTGCCAGTACCGTGTCCGGTGTAAACGTACATGTCATTATGTTTGATTTTCTAAATTGTACTAGATCTCTATTATTGACGCAACAGGGCGCATCGTGGGTAATGAACAGTCGACGAGACAGCTTAGTCTATACAGTGACAAAAGAAAAAGTTTGCACATCTTTGTAGGCCTACTTAAGCGATTACATTTGCCAACTTTTGGTCAAATGCTCAGAGACTGAAGGGAGTTTTCTGAATTCGCAATATTTTTGTATGATATTTAGTTACAATATATGACCCTGCATCACACAACCAACAGAAAGTCGCCATAGACATTAATTTTTAGCTAAGGGCAGATTCTAAAAGAGCAGACTCTAAGCTTTAAAATGATGCATAACTTAATTCTAATGGACTCTCCTAACTATCTAAATATTGGAAAAGAAAGCACACACTGGAAAAGCGTTAAATGAGAAAGAGAGGATCTGAAGAACGGAGTCTATTCAACATTGTTCATACGCTTAATTTTTACCAAACCGCGCTCACTGTGCAGTGAATGAGTGGATGTAAAGCCCCAGTCACATAATGCTCTGCGTCCGGCGTTACGTCCAAAAAAGTCATTTTTTTCCGCGGACCCCCGCGGATCCTTTGCCGTCACCAAAAATTTGTACAAAACATGCGGGCAAAAAATGCGGGCGATACGAACAGATACGACCAGATGCGAATATTTGCGTCCACTTGCGGATATTCTTACGAATTGGCACATAATAGTTCTGAACACTTGCGAAGAGTTGCGGATATTTTCGGATAGTTACAGATTGTTATGAATAATTATGGACAATTTGGTTTTCTCGTATGATCCCTGCTAAGTCAGTGTATTATGACAGCAAGGTTATCACATTTTGGACTGTCTTACATTGTACATTGGGGAAAACTGAAATTGAATTGTGAAAAAAATCGTAATCCTTTAATTTGCCTTACAATAATAAAAGATATATGAAATTTTGAACTTGAAGTTTGAATTTTGTTTGTGCAACACAAATATGAATAAACGTCATAAATGTAAAGAATATATGTGACCGTGCATCACAAAACGAATAAAAAGTCGCACACACTGATTTTGTGTGAGGACTGAAAATAGGTGAAATGGGTCAACCGAGCCGATCTTGACTTGGCTACCCTGGGTAGATAAGGCCGTATATTATTATAATTATTATTATTATTATTATTATTGCTATTATTATTATCATTATTATCATTATTTTCATTATTATTATTATTTTTTTTTTTTTTTATTACTAATACTTTCAGTTTAAGCTGATAATCACCTCATTGTTGTTACTCCGGCGGTTTCCATCCTGTTTTTTGTCCCATTCATCACACAACCAGCACGGCTTCATAAAGATTAAGCGCTTGAATAGACACTGTAACTTCAGAGCCTCTTTTCTCAGTTTACACTTTTTCTGAGCGTGTGCATTCTTTCCAATATTTAGATAGGTTAGGAGAGTCCATTTGATTTGAGTAATACATCATTTCAAAGCTTAAAGGGGATGGCTAGTAACCGATCAGTGGGAATCAGTGGGAATGCTGAGGGATGATTGTTCCAATCCCTGTGGGATTTATTTAAGAGTACATTATAATTATGCCTACTGTTGTGTGAAAATGATTTGCTTCAGAACGGTCTCATATTCAAGTAATGTGCAGATTAATGCCCCGTCACTGACCAGGGACGCTTACCTGGAAACATTAAACTGCACATTACTTGAATATGAGACCATTCTGAAGCAAATAATTTTAACACAAGAATGTACTCTTAAATGAATCCCACAAGGCTTGGAACAATCATCCTCCAGCATTCCCACTGATTCCCACTGATCAGTTACTAGCCATCCCCTTTAAAGTATGCGCTTTCAGAATAGGCTCTCAACTAAAATTTCATGCGTGGCGACTTTTTGTGTGTTTTGTGGTGCAGGGTCACATAATATTATAACATCACTATACCACAAATAAAATACAATATAGATCGAAAAGTTAAACATTAGAGTAAGAAAATATTTCTTGCAGTCATGGAATAGACAAACTGTGGTTACGCTGTCGTTGTTCAGTGATATTCATGACTTAATGGGTTATGTTAAGGAGATATTTATGATAAAGCAATGCTTATCAAATTTACAGAAAAAAAAAGACATCAAAACTTTCAAACACCCCTCCCACACCCAAGTATGATATCAAGTCATCTCTTGAAGTATTTTTCTGTTTGAATTTCTTGTATGCTGTCATTTTGTAATGCGCAGTAGAGTATAATATTATAGTAGCTGCGCAATATAAATGTCCTTTATTATTACTATTATTATTATTATTATGATGATTATTATTAGTATTATTATTATTGTTATTATTATTATTATCATTATTACCATTACTATTATTATTATTATTATTATTATCATTATTTTTATTATTATTATCAAAAAATGTGTAATACACATTCGATGGAGCGTAAAGTGGGTAACACTATAGAGAAATACTAAATTCGTTCTCATTTTATATAGTTGCCCCTGTCCCACACCTTCCCCGGCCAGAAAAGTGAATAAAATGCTGTCACCCCGCCCCCTACCCAAAATATTGCTTTTTTCGAAAAATACACATTCGAAGAGTACAAGAAAAAAAGTTCAGCACCAAGAGTCAACCGATGTCATGAGTATACATGGTATGGGTGCCACTTAAAATGACCATTAATTGTGGGAGAAATTTCATAATTTGACCATGCAGTTCTGTCTCTCCACCGCTCCGACTGTGTTGAAGGGTCGAAGGGTGTAATTGTCCGCAGCATCCGTAGCTGTCCGTAAATATCCGTAAGCAGACGAAACTGTTGTGATTCGTTAACTTGCGGTTAATTTCGGATACTTACGGCGGACGTAAGCGTACGCAAACGGACGGTAGGTAAATTTTTTTGCGGATGGTCTGCGTCCAAGCCACGGGTAGTTACGTTCATTTACGGATAATTACGTTTGGTTACGGTTACTTGCGTAAGTTTGCGTCCCTGGCGTCCCTCTGCGAAATTTTGAACATTTCAAAATTTCGCAGGTTTGGCGACGTCATTTTGCGTGTCTTTACGGATGAGTTACGGACAGTTACGTCTACATACGTCCCTGCGGATGCCTGCGTCCACGCTGCGTCCCCCTGCGTCCACTCATTCGTATCTATCCGCGGCGGACGTAATCCATCGTAAAGCGTTGTGTGACTGGGGAATAAACCACTGGAGCAACAATGAAGGGGTAGTCAGATTAAGCTGAAATGAATCATGCTCTATCAGCACATTCTGTCCATGCAAAAGCCCCTTTTACACTTTCACGGATTGGTTCACGGATGACTACGGATCGTCATCCGTGGTGTTCCGGCATGCAAAATATCGATTTTCTTCTCTACGCCGGTGTGAATACGATCCCAACTGGGTGTCTACACGGAGAAGTACGGAGGCTACACGGACATGTACGGTGCCTACACGGACAGACAAGGAACGAACGCGAACCACAGCGGAAACGATACGGAGCTAACACGGATATTACGGAAGAGCACGGATGTAACTGGGTCCCTTCTCGGTCTTTACACGGATATCTCCAAAATGTTGACAGATGACATTTACTTTTGCTTTTAATACTTTATCATTCTCGGGCAAAATGCCTCTAGAGCTAATAACAAGCACACTAGAAAATCTACAGCAGCCTACATACGCCTCGGCTTATAGACATCAGGCAAATCTCTTGTTGCAAAGTCTCATTCACATCATGACATAAACAAAGCAAAGCAAAACAAAACAAAACAAAATAAATCAGAACACCCCCCCCCCCAAAAAAAAAAAGAACAAAAACAAAAACAACATCAAAGAAATGTGTGTGGGCCACTGAAGCTTTTCAGACGACCATTATACAAACAGTATAAGGGGTTGCTGTCTGCACTGATGGGGTAAGATGTGAGCAAATTTCATGGACTTTATGAGCTTGTATTGGCAAAATACACAAATGTTTCATCCCGGATGGAGCCGATGCTAACACGGACGTCCCGATATCTTCACGGATTGTCCCGAAATGAGTACGGAGGCAACACGGAATAGCCGGTGCCTACAAGGAAGGAATACGGAAGCAACACGGAGTAGACGGCGCCAACAAGGATGAGTTCGTATTGATTTTTATCCGTGATGCCCTGATGAAAAATTAAGCAAGCTTAATTTTTTTCGCGGACATGCCGGATGATCAAGGATAATGCCGAATGACTTCACGGTGTCAACACGGTCATACCGGAAACAGTACGGATTATCCCGGATCGACGATCCGTGGTCATCCGTGATGCGATCCGTGAAAGTGTAAAAGGGGCTTTAATGCCAACTCTCAAAGTAGTAGCATTATTCTTTCAAAAGATATGGGAATTGAAAGTGAAGAGTGTGCAAAGGATTTTCAACAAATGAAAAGGAGCATCTAAGATATACTTGAACTCACTACTTTACAGAAAAAAAGGATTGTAGAAAAACTGTTGAAAATACACTATCCCATTTATTTCATGAATCAATCTAAAGAGTAAAGTAGAGGAAGAACAGCTCTTTCAGAAAATAAGAAAATCTCAAGATTGACTTGGTTGACCCATTTCACCTATTTTGATTCCTCACGTAAAATCAATGCGTGCGGCTTTTATGTTGGTTTTGTGATGCGCGGTCACTTAATGCTGTTACAGTGGCAATACAGTCTTGAACAATGAGGAAAGAAGAAGTTCACGCATCTACGTATACTATACCCGTCACATGTGCTAAATTTCAAGCCAAGTGCTTAAAGACTGACGGAGTTAGGTTAATCCGCAATATTCTTGTAAGCTCTTTGGTGAAAAAAAAATGCTTTCAGAATCTGCTCTGAACTAAAAATCCACGTGTGGCGACTAATTTTTGGCTTTGTGATGCAAGGTCAAAAATGATAGTTGACAAATAAAGATATACATGCACACAGGCAAAATACAAGGTTTTGCTTAGAGAATAAACAAAGAATCGAGAGGTCCGCTAAAATAAAAAAGCATTCTTGCGATATTATGAACCACTAAAGTAATAGCAACCCGTCAAATATGTGCACCAGATCTTTCCCAAATGCAAAAGTTCCTCATATGGGAGGTGATATCCCCTTCCTTCGCCTCTCGGTTCTACCATCACTTTTGATTGACAATTTCCCAAATACTCCATCAAAAATAGATGTCTGGATATGATATAATTTATATCAACTCTGAAAGTGTGAAAGCTGCATCATGTTGGAAGGGTTATGGGATATAAAGACTATGAATAGTTTAACCTTTGAAGATCAAAAAACATCAAAATTGTGCACTAGATCGTTGTATGACAATCATAAAAATACAAACACGCCCTCGCGAGCGAGCGCGTGCGTGTGTGTGTATGTGTGTGTGTGTACTGATGGGAGATCCCAGTGCCACGTCCCCCCCCCCCCCCCCCCGGCACACTGCCATGAATATGACAGTACTTTTTTCCCTTTTTTGATGGAAACAAAAATCGAATATTTCACCAATAGTTTGCACCATAAATCTCTGAATTTCAGGTCTGAAAATGCAAAATCTCCCTCGTTTGGGAGCGGATACCCCCCTTCCACACTTTCCTCCACACATTTCGATGAATGCTAACAGGTTTATTACTTTTTGGCAGAAATGAAAATAAAGTATTTCACCAAATATAACTAAACTTTCAAGTCTGAAAGGGCAAAAAAATTCCCTCGTGTGGGAAGTGTCATCCCACACCTTACCCCACACATTTCCGTCAATATTGGTTTTTCTTGTTTATCTATAGAAAAACGTCAAACATTTTCACCAACAGTGTGGACCACATTTCAGGTCTGGAAATGCAAGATCTCCCTCTCCTCTCTCCCCCTTCCTCCCCCCGCACATTAACCTGAATATCTTTTATGTGTGTGTCTCATTTTCTTCTTTTTATCGACACACCCAAAAACATAAACATTATTTCGCAAAAAGTGTGTACCCTATCTCTGAACTAAACCTCCCTGCTGTGGGAGCCCCTGTGGATTGAAGGGTTTTGCCCATCCCCCCCCCCCCCCCCCCCACCTTCTATAGCCACCCCTGCACACTTCCCTAAGTGTTATAATTTTTTCTTATATATTCTTTTTTATATAAACAAAAATCAAATCTTTTACCAAGGTGTGCACCAGATATCAGAATTTTGATACCAAGAATGCAAACATCTAATATACCGGGTGTCCCAAAAAAAGCGGAACGGTGGATTTTCAGTACCTTGCGTTCTAAAAGTGATATATTTTTTAACATCATTAGAAAGAGAATTTTCCGCAGAAGACAACGATACCAAAATGATAAAATTTGGTTTAGTACTTTTTATTCTACGCCAATTTCTGTAAATGCAGTAATTTTCTATTTTTTTTGCGACTTATGAGATAACAATTTGGGTGCGACACGCGTTCCATACGGTGAATTGTGTACGCTCGTTGATCCACGTGAACAAAAGATAACGCTTTCTATTGGGCGCGTACACACACACACACACACAGACACACACACATACACAGTGTTGTTTTTTTTATTCTGGCCCGTGCCCAATGTGAAAGCTGTATCTTTTGTTGACATGGATCACTGAGCTTACACAATATTCACCGTATGGATCGCGTGTAGCACTCAAATTATTATCTCATAAGACGCAGAAATCCGGCGAAATTTGAAAATGACTGCATTTTCAGGAATTGGCGTAGAATAAAAAGTACTGAACCAAATTTTATGATTTTGGTATCATTGTCTTCTGCGGAAGATTCTCTTTCTAATGATGTTAAAAAATATATCACTTTTAGAACGCAAGGTACTGAAAATCCACCGTTCCGGTTTTTTTTTTTTTTTGGGGGGACACCCGGTATATTAGATGTTTGCATTCTTGGTATCTAAATTCTGATATCTGGTGCACACCTCGCTCTGGAGGTGGTCTCGGCCGCGGCCGAGCCGCGGCCGAGCCCGGCTTTTTCTCAGTGTAAACGTAAATTGGGCCAAATGCGCGGCCAATTTTAGTCTGGCTTCCAAACCCTCTGCCTGTACTATTTCGCTGTTTAGGATATTAACCCCCTAAACGTCGAAAACTAGTATAGTTTTAGGTGGTTTTGTCCTGGAAAGGATTTTTTTTTCCTTCGGCAAAGGCCTTTGCCCGAACGGCGACTTCATCGTCACGGAATTCATTTGGCAAAGGGTCTGAAAACCAGACAATACCAAATTGCGTTTGTTTACAAGTAGAGCGCCACTACGACAAAATATTGAAAGGTTGGAATTAAAAGCGCGGCCGAGCCCAGCAGTGTAAACGGACAAAATTGCGGGGCTCGGCCGCGCAATTGAGGCCGGGCTCGGCCGCGGCCGAGCCCGGCCCCGCACTGTAAACGGGGTCATAGATTTGCTTCATTATCACGTAACAACCTATTGCTCTGGCAGCAAGGTCAGGTAGGTACACATCAAGTTCAAGGTCAAGTTGATTCATTTCATTTCCAACAAACAAGTAATGAGGAATTTAATAAACGTTCGTATATACAGATGTCAGGGAATCAGTACAACACAATGCGATGAACATTAACATGTCATAAAGGCATAGGTAAATTATCAACAAAGATACAAATAAATGTTATATCATTATGGTAAAAGGCAGAAACAAAATTGCTGGAAATGGAGGGGACTATTAAAAAGCAGAGCTAGTAGTATACAGTCCCCTCATGAGAAAAAAAAATGAAAAAAAAGTCAAATTGCAAAAAAGAAGGCATATCATCACATCAAGTGGGACAAGCGCAGTCTTAGATTTAAAGGTTTTATGACATGCAAATGAATGTTGATTTGTATTGATTCATGGTTCCCTTAACATCACTTTTGCGGTGAAACAAAAAAAAATCTACAGTCAGACCGCAGCGCCCGATAATTCGTTCGTATTTATTCAACTCGTATGCAAGCCCGCTCTAGGCTTTCATACGTAATGAGCTGCGGAAGGGGGTTTTGTCCTTGGGCTTTCAGTTATCGTCACATGTTACTCAAATTATTGTTAATGAAAAATATCATAGCGCAATTTGAGTTTGAAAAATTATGAAAAAAGTAATTCGTGTGAAACATGTTCAAGACGTCAAAAGAATACCAAATTCACCTTGCGTCTCAATGAAAATGCAATATTTTGGTTGCCCATCTCTTAATCTTTGTATCCATGTAAATACTTGACAATTTGTTGCTTAATCCGGTCAGGAACCAGGAAAATATACATCGATGTCAGTGCTGGTCAGCTTGAAACCGTGCAATCTCAAGAGTAAGCTCTCTCAATGGACAGCGCTTGCATGCACCAGCGCTTGCATTACGTCATTACGCTGCTACGGTTTCATGCCACGTGCGTGCAGAGCGCATGCTTGCATAGGCACGCGTGTAGATTTCTGTGCTTCGGACAGAAGCTACAAGCTTGGTACAGCGCGCGCGAATGCAAGCGCTGTCCAATGAGAGAGCTCTTTCGCGCCACTGTAGGGGAGAGCGGGGTGAGTTGGGACGCGTTTCAAGTGGGACACGTTCTCTGAATCAAAAACTGTTTAACCAATCAGCGATTGGCTTATATCTACAATAAGCCCCTAGCAACCTTACATCCCACTAAGAAAGCCATGCAGTTCAGCAAATTCTAAGTATGTATAAATTGCTATTGAAAATTTTTCCCAAAATATTATATATTTTTTTAAATCAGGTTAATTAACCTGTTGTCTTTGTATTCATGATTTCAAGGGCACAATTTAGGCTGGTTGTGAGCCTTATTAATATGCAACTAATATAACTTGTTTTTGACAAATACCTGCATGGTTACTGGTTATACATGGTTATATCTATGTATATGTCATGTGAGGGACAGTTGGGACAACGTGTCCCATTTGTCCCTCATAACAGCATTACATGTATTTGGAATTCATACAAAACAAACAGACATATTAAGATGAAACTTGAATCAAACAATATTTATTACCCAAATGCAGAGTTGATGTACTCTGAAAAGAAAACGCAAAGACCAATAAAGATAATGGAGATAAAGCAGGCCTAAGTTTATATTTATTAACTATTGGGCATAATTTGTTCAGGAAACAAAAGCAATTCAGATTTTCAAACGTGCTGTTCAAACTTGTTTGGTTGTAATAAAGATCATTTTAAAGCATGTTTGACTGTTTTCGTTACCAATGTTTCATTACGCCTCCCAACTTTGACATTTCTATAGGATGTCACACTTTACCCACCACCGTCCCATTTCTCCCTTGCCGTTGTCCCACTTTACCAACGGGTGGGTCAACTTCTCCCCCCCAAATAAGGTTTTTTTTCTTTTCATTAACTGCAGAAAATTGAGAACAGTGCCACCCCCAGCTTATGGCTCTTTATGTAACCTACCATCATGCAAGCCCAAAAGGAAATGTAATCATCTCTTCTATAAAACGATATAAGAGGAAAATCGGCGAACTTGAAATAATGTGCCACTTCTCCCCGCTCTCCCCGCTCTCCCCTACACTTTGTGTGGAGCATACTTCCGGCTTAGGAGTGAATTTTACAGACATTTCAAAACGGAAAAACTAGTATAAATCATGCTTGCGTCTCCTTGACTCCAATATATGATGAGCATCTAAGTTTCCTCTCTACGAAAAAGCCAAAATCAGAAACAACAGTTTCTTAATCCGGTCAGGAACCAAAAACGAACTTTAGATAACAAAATCTTCCGTGAAAAGCAGGTGAAATTTACTTAAATTCAACAGATTTTAACGTCATGACAAGAACCGATATTATACGCAAATTTGGTATCAAAAATAAAACTCAAAGTCTGGGGAACAACTTATCGTGACTTGTAAACCATAATGAATGCATGTAAAAGTCGCTGCACTGTGAAAACCATAGCCCTATCAAACTCTCGCAAAATCTCGCACTCAAGAGACACCTTCGGAACGCAAAGATCGTCAACGAGAGTGCTGAATAAATCTCGCCGGATTGGGCTCATTAGCATACGTGCTGCGGACTGACTGTCTAGGTTGAGGTTTCAAGGAATTGTGTATGTGCGCGAGCACATGATAATTGATTGTCCGTTCGTGTGTGTGTGTGTGTGTGTGTGTTATTACATATTATGGAAGAATGTGTGTTGAGGTGGTTTGTATGCATTATGAGGATTTGTTTGAGTGTTTGTTGGTGCTTGTTTATAAAAAGAAAATGATGTTACGAGTTAAGGTAGGGATTAATTGAAGAATTATGAGCCAAGAGAGTCAAAGGGGAGGGTGTAAAAATGTTCAAATCCCCGAATACCTGCTCTCTTAAAACAATTTAGACCTCTCACCAAATGAAGCCTAGTTTAAGGAAAGTAAACACTCAACACATTTGTGACAAACGTGATTTTGTTTGTCTGTTTAGCTTCTTTAGCCTATGAAGTCAAACTGTTGGCTCAACATTGTGAAGACGTACTCTAGACCTTTAGGGAGAAACATGCATTATGGCAGAGGAATACCATTCGCCATAGCGGCATTTCCAGATATTCCTATGAACACGTTATGTAGAACCTTTATTGTCATCTCAAACATTTTGCACACTGGCAGACTGGTGTCAAAGTGGAAATAGAAATTATACTTCACAGTGATGACAACGGATGAAAAAATTTCAATCCAGGCGACATTCTTACAAAATGCTATCCTCACTTGTAGACAATCTGTGTCATGCCGTTTGTCCCAACGTTAACGACTTACTATTGTCGCCACAATATCCAACTCTGTGACAAAGGATATCGCATTATTGCTTCCTTAAATGAGAAAAACTGTTCAAGTGAAACACTTTTGTGTGTTATCTAAAGGTGTATGTCTGTTTGGAATCCCGAGTCAGCACCGATATAGTCTAGCGGGCGGCGTGTTCTTAACCTGAATCAGTCCTTGATCGCCAGTCCATTAACTGTAAGAAAAAAAGGTTCTCAAATGGTTCTCGTCGGCTCCTAAATGGTTTTCATCAGATGGTTCCCGCAAAATGGTTCCGATGAGCACCTCTAAATGGTTCCCAATCGAAATGGTTCCGTTCGTCACCATTTGCTAGTATGCGAACCAGTCCCCGAGTGTTATTTGTGGTATTCCTGCAGGTCAAACAATATCTTTAGGTCCACATTTATTTTTCCCCTTGCTGTAGATATGAATGCCAGATACAAGAATCATCCAAAATTTGTTCGACTCTATAGAATCTTAATCAATTTCGTGTGTGTTTCTACTGTTGTGATAGTAAAAAGTATATGTTGTTTTTATCGTAGACTAATGACTTCTCTTGGCTGCGTGCCATCCGGTGGTGCTATCTAACAGTTGCCACCATCCAATTTTAACGCTCGATCAGATATGCGTACTGTAACCGGCGCGGCACGCGCAGCGGCTAGTAGCCCTGCGCTGCATGCCGCACGCCTGCTAGCTGCATGCGCTATATGCCTATGCAAACCTTTTTGTTACCACAGCGGGCAGAGTGCCAATGCACTAGTTACAACCATGCATGCAGCAGACGGTAGGCGGTATATATAGGCGCTAGTATACAAATGATGCACAGGATAGAGTGCGTTAGTGTAGGCGTATAGTGCACTCGAGGTGGTATTTACAATTGTGAAACATGCACTACATTGTAAATACCCGAGAGTGAGCTACGCCTCCACTAACGCCACGAAATAATCCTGTTCATCATTTGTTTTTATAAAATGGGTCGAAAATTCGAAAACTAGCAGCATTTTTCAGCGTTTTTCACGTACCTTTGTAGGTCAAGACGTCCGAAGATGTTCGTCCCAAACATTTACGCACGTCGCACTCGGAAATCCCGCACATACAGTATAAGTATGATGGGGGGGTTGGGTTTCGCGGACACTTAAGTTCCCGCATGAAAACTTACTTATTTTACATAGAATATGCACTCCCTTTTACCTTAAAGACTTGATATAGACTCCTCATAATAGGCCTACTAGACAACATACTCTGAAAACGGCGTGAGAATTAACCTGCTAAATCGTTGGATTTGCCCTTCAAAGTGACTCCATGTACGCGTCCGGTCTCACAACGCTTGGTCTACTGTACTGTACAAAGTGTACGTAAGTAGAGTATACGTACGCCACACATGTTATGCATGCACAATAGTAAGGGAAGAAAGGCCGGCCGGCCGGCAGCCCGAACTAGAAGTTGTTTACAGGATTGACAGCGCGTATGCATGCAATTCAAAGGAGCCGCCGCGCGCACAGACGATCGGCAATAGGATCTAACACGCAGTGCAATGGGACTAGAATAAAGGAAGCACACGTAACTCATTTCAGCGCTTCCTATTGGCTACATTCTTGAACCCATTTTATAATATACAAATGATGCACAGGATAGAGTGCGTTAGTGGAGGCGTATAGTGCACTCGAGGGTATTTACAATTGTGAAACATGCACGAGGCGAAGCCGAGTGCATGTTGCACTACATTGTAAATACCCGAGAGTTAAACGCCACGAAATAATCCTGCGCATCATTTGTTTTATAAAATGGGGTCGAAAATTCGAAAACTAACAGCATTTTTCAGCGTTTTTCACGTACCTTTGTGGGTCAAGACGTCCGAAGATGTTCGTCCCAAACATTTACGCACGTCGCACTCGGAAATCCCGCACATACAGTTATAAGTATGATGGGGGGGTTGGGTTTCCGGACACTAAAAGTTCCCAGCATGAAAACTTACTTTATTTTACATAGAATATGCACCCTTTTACCTTAAAGACTTGATATAGACTCCTCATTTAGGCCTACTACTAGACAACATACTCTGAAAACGGCGTGAGAATTAAACCTGCTAAATCGTTTGGATTTGCCCTTCAAAGTGACTCCATGTACGCGTCCGGCGTCCCACAACGCTTGGTCTACTGTACTGTACAAAGTGTACGTATAGAGTATACGTACGCCACACATGTTATGCACAAGGGAAGAAAGGTCGGCCGGCCGGCAGCCCGAACTAGAAGTTGTTTACAGGATTGACAGCGCGTACTGTATGTATGCATGCAATTCAAAGGAGCCGCCGCGCGCACAGACGATCGGCAATAGGATTTAATCATGGTGGATTTAACACGCAGTGCGATGGGACTAGAATAACCAAAGCACACGTGACTCATTTTCAGCGCTTCCTATTGGCTACATTCTTGAATTCATTTTATAAACACATACAGTAGATAGGCTGCGCCTACACTTACATAATATATTCATCGGTACAAAATCATGATAGATTCATCAGTTTTCTTTCTCAGTGATTAACGTTGTTAGATCCAATTGGATTGAAGGTGCTATCTTGTGTACGGTGACGTTTACCAGGTACAGTAGATCCAGATATAACATGTTAGGCCTAACACTTTACTGCTAGAAATCTAGCATTAGTAGCAATGTGCTACCCCCGAACAGACGCCATACCCACGCGGAGCACGTTTTTACAGCGACTGGGGCTAAAGTTACTTAATTAGCTACGTAGGCCTGCATGTAACGTTTCACTGTTAGGCCTATATACGCGTAGTATAGAGTCTACTAACTCAGTGACTTCGAAACACAGCCCGAACGTCAAATGCAAAGATATAGGCCTAACTGTGTACAAGGAGCACCCCGGGGTAAGGTCTATAGGCTATACATGCAATAGGAAATTTGTTCTAAGTTATAACTGTTAGATCTAGAGGTCTACAGTAGGTCAAAATCTCTTCAGTATGTTTTCAGGCTTGCTGTAAGTATGGAGTCACGTCATCAATGCCGTGTTCTGTTCAAGCTATATAGCAATGACTTTGTTTTTGAAACGCGGTGTAGGTCTATTGTATCTTTTCGATTCAATTATGTCGGGAAAGTGCACTCACCAACATGCACAAAAACCAAGGGAACAAGTAAACTCCGACCGGGGGCGATAACCAGTACTACGTGTTTGGATGGCTGGTGCGGGTTAGGGGACAAGGTATAGTACATTCGATCAGAGAGACAGCCCGTGGCAGACCGTTGACAACATCGGCCGAAACCGTAGGCTAGCCAAGAATGAGCTGGGCGGCCACAAGAATACATCTATCAGAATGACAGCCCGTGATAGCCCGTTGACAGCATCAGACAGAACCCTGGGCTAGTCAAGAATGAGCCGGGTGACCAAGAGAATATATCGATCAGAATGACAATTTTAGCCCGGAAAGCCCGTTGACAGCATCGACCAGAAACCTACGCTAACCGAGAATGAGCTGAGTCAAAGATAAAACACTGATGCTGCCAGAGAAAACCTTTTAGATATATGCAGGTAGGGTTGGTAAGTCCGTTTTGCATTAAGTTACAGATCATTTTACAGCTGCTCTTTCAGAATCTGCCGTCAACCAAAAATTCATGTTTGGCGACTTTTTGTTGGTTGGTGTGATGGAGGGGTCACATACATGTATGTTTTGTAATGATCCCAATATTTGCAATTTAGACAATGTACCGGTACCAGTGATAATATGTTTCACGTATTTACACTTAAGAGCTTTTGTATCAGCTGTATGGGGGGGGGGGGGGGGGGGAGAGACGTAATGAGGACAGACTAGATGCCAATCTGAGAAGTGGAGTCATTCATAGTTTTAAACTTTAAAAGCACAAGCGAAAATGTTCTTTGTACTTCTCCAGTCATTATGTGGTCGATTTCTGGACACTTTTAAAGTTTGCACCTAGACTGATATTGCATTTATACCCACGCAGGAATTTACGTATTGTGTAGAGAATTGAAGATTATGTAATTCATTTCAGAGCACTGATGCACCTCTTGCCACCAGTTTATATCGCTTTTGCAGAAAATGCATGTATGTGGTGGTGGTGTTTAAAAGACTGTTGCCAAATTTTGGTGAACAAATGAAAATGTTAACAACATATTACATAATATTATATAATATACATCGGAAGGAGAATAGGAGGGAGGGAATGACTTGCATAGAGATAGGATAGTTGAAAGGAGAAAGGGAAGAAGGAGAGGTTTGTCTGCTTTCACTGAAGGTTTATACAAAATAAAGTCACCTCTGTCACTGAGTAGCAAAACAATAAAATATTTTCTCACCGAGGTACAGGTGAACAGTTGATGCAGGTCATGGCCGTTTACATAATTATTATTACATAATTAGATTATATGCGTCGATATTTCTACGAAAGAATTTTCGTGTATAATACATTAACAATGACAATGGAATTACTGATATTCAGATAACAACATTGTTTTTACAGCTTTCCTAAAAGAATACATGGACTTTAAACTTCGAATTTCAGAAGGAAAAGAATTCCAAACATCGGGGTCCGGTGTGTCTGACAGATTTCAGAGGCCATCACTGGTTTGGGATTATATAGGACCCCCGTTTACAGTGCAAGGCTCGGGCCGCGGCTCGGCCGCGGCCGAGCCCGCCCTTCATTTCAGTGTAAACGCGCAAAAGGCAAAAATGCGGGGCCAAAAATTGGCCGCGCATTTTGGCCACGCTCTGGAGGTGGTCATCGGCCGAGCCCGGCCTTTTCTCAGTGTAAATGCAAACTGGGCCAAAATGCGCGGCCAATTTTAGTCTGGTTTCCAAACCCTCTCTGCCCGTACTATTTCGTTATTCAGGATATTAACCCCCTCAACGTCGAAAACTAGTATAGTTTAAGGCTGCGTTTTGTCCCTGCAAAGGATTTTTCCTTCGGCAAAGGCCTTTGCCCGAACGGCGACTTTGTCGCCACGGAATCCAGTTGGCAAAGGGTCTGAAAACCAGACTTATACCAATTTGCGTTTGTTTACAAGCAGAGCGCCACTACGACAAAATATTGAAAGGTTTGAATTAAAAGCGCGGCCGAGCCCGGCTAGTGTAAACGGACAAAAATTGCGGGGGCTCGGCCCCGCAATTGATGGCTAGGGCTCGGCCGCGGCTCGGCCCAGCCCCGCACTGTAAACGGGGTCTATTAAAAGTGAAACTTATCAGATTGTCTTGTTTTGGATAAGAATGTATGTCCTTGTTTAATTGATATAGTGAGTAAAAAGAAGATGGCAACTGACCATTATGTAAGCGAAACATAAAGAAGTGAGTTTTGCAAAAAAATTAATGTCATTTACCTTAAGTGTTTTTAATTCTGCGATTAAAGGATCTGAATGGTCTCGATAACTTGAGTTGGTGCATATATATTATACGTATAGTTTTCTTTTGCAAAAGTAATATACACTCAGCAAAAAAAGAAAGTAAACATTTTTTTTCAAATTTATATTTCTCATAGAATATTTGGCTGAAAATTAATGTTTTATATACCATAATTAAAAGGTAATTTAATTGGCTATCAACATGGTAAGGTCAACAAAAATGGAAACTTTACGCATGAGTGAACACCTTTGTTTTTTCTCTTCCAGGGCACAAAAGTAAAAATGGCAAAACTGAATAAGTTGTCATTCATGTGTATGTGCTTTTTCCATAGAACATTAAGAACAAACAACAATTTCATACAAAACGAAACATCAATTAAGTTGTAAAAATGAACCTATGATCTCTATATGATATCTTTAAAGCCCAAAAAGATCAAATGCAAGGATAAAAATAATGGAGGAAAAATAAAGAATCATATGTCAAATCTAAATTCAAATGAAATGAGAAGTAATAATCAACAAAAATGGTAGAAATTTGAGCTTTTTTTCAAATTAGAAAATTGTAAATAATGTTTGGTTCTTGAATTTGTCTCAATGAATTCTTAAAATTACTTAGGTTAAAAGAAATAAATAAAGCCATTTCTGTTCATTTGATCATCTTTATGCTCATAAATTCCCTATGTCATTTGAAGTTTGACTTGACAGAAACTTCTCATTTCCCCCTATAATTTTCCCACTTTGCTTTTCTTAGAAGGTTATAGAAAGAAATAAAGAGAACGAAAACTTATTTTTGCTATTTCATTCATGTCTCTTCATTGTCTTAAACTGGTCTTTTGTTGTCAATATTATCGTGAAAGGCATTTGCAAACGAAAGAGAACATGTCAATTTTTGCAATTTTTTATTTTTCTACCTTGGAGGACAAAAAACAACTGTGCCCGCTCATGCGTAAAATTTTCTTTTAAATTAATACTACCTAATAGCTTAATAGCCAATTAAATAACCTTTAATATGGTACATAATACATTGATTTTCATCAAAATCTTCTATGAAATATATATGAACTCAAGAAAGTGTTTACTTTCTTTGTTTGCTGAGTGTATTATCCATGTGGTTTTTTGAAGTTTGCCCATACAATGTTGCAATAAGAAATGTGCGATAATATCAACAATTATATAACATAAATAAAATATTCTGAGGGACATAATACTTTAACTTCTGAAGTATACCAACATTACGAGACACTTTATCAGAGATATATTGTACATGAACGTTCCATTTCATATTTTCATTTGTATATATTCCGAGAAATTTAATACTCTCTTTTTGTTCCAATGATACACTATCCACCATAATATTTAAATGTTGCATTTCATTGTTATGCTTCTTGTAATAGAAATACACAAAATTTGTCTTTTTCAGATTAAGTGATAATCTATTACTCTTAAACCACATAGATAATTTCGGTAATTCAGTATTGAGAGTTCTTAGGAGCGAATGAAAATCAGAATTGGAACAGAATACATTGGTGTCATCAGCAAACATAATATGTTGCAGTGACTTAGATGAGTTTGAAATATCATTTACATACACTAGAAATGATAGCGGTCCCAATATGGATCCTTGTGGGACTCCACATTGTATAGGTAATACTTCAGAGTTAACAGATTCATGGTACACATATTGCTTTCTACTCCACAAATAATCTTTAAACCATTCAAGTGGAGTGCCATAAAAACCATAGGACGGCAATTTACGTATGAGGATAGTGTGGTCAAGAGTGCCGAATGCCTTGCTTAGGTCCATGAAAACACCGATGACTTGTTTTACACTCTATCGTATAATTGGTCTAGTGCTATATCTGTAGAATGAAATTTCCTGAAACCATACTGGTCTTGGTTAAATATATCATATTGTGTCAAAAAATCATACAATCTGTTATATACAAGCCTTTCTACTACCTTAGAAATACTAGGAAGAATAGAAATAGGACGGTAATCTGATACAAGAGAAGAGTCATCTTTTTTATATATTGGAATAACTTTAGCAATTTTACATGCATTCGGAAATATATACCAGTTGAGAGTGAGAAATTATAAATGTACACTAAGGGTGTCATTATACTACCAATAATCTGTTCTGAAAAATACGTGCTCATTTCATCATGACCGGTTGCATAACTTGATTTTAATGAGTGAACAATGTCAAGAATCTCACCATAATCTGTTGGTTTAAAAAATAATGAATTATCATTTGACGCACCTAAATACAGCGAGAAATCAGTTTGTGTGGAATCTATTTTTGAAGCTTGACTATAGGACCTACATCAACAAAATACTCATTGAAACAGCATGCTACATCCCTAGGGTTAGAGAGTGTTTGACCGTCACGCATAATTTGAAATGTTGACATATTCTTTTGCTTACCAGTAACATCATTAATAACTTTCAAAGTGGCTGACATATTTCCAGTAGCATTTTGAAAGGCTTCTGTATAAAACATCCTACGGGAAAGCCTTATAATTTGTGTCAATATATTTCTATATAATTTATATCGATTAACGTTGTCATTATTAGGATACCGTAAACTGTACATATATAAATTGAAGGATTGTGAAACATTCAAGAATTCAAAAATTGAAATCTCCATATGTTTCCCTATACATGATGGAAAATTGAAAATATTTGATGGTTTCATTCTATTTGGAGAATGCTAAATTCAAATCTGGATGACGGCAACTCTTGCTCTGAGGGTTTTGAGGTATCAAGATGAGCTGGGTATGGTAAATATCTCAATTTCCTTGTGCATGTGATGATCATTTACTGACCGCCTCACCCAGAATTGTAACAGTTTCATCTTTCTTCAATTTGATAGCTACATTCAGCGTCATTTATTATCAAATATTCCTTTGCTAACCGTTAAATATTTCAATATCAACATACATTCTGTCGAAGCACATTCAAGGAGGTTCTTTGATATCATCTAGTATCGTTTTCCATATTGTATAGACATTGTTAATTTTGATACACAAAGGCATAGCTACATCATTCATTCGATCAAATGCCATCAATCACATTATATGATTAGACAATCGTTATAGCATCTTGTTATTTGTTACTTCGACTCATGTAAACCTAATTCTTCAACATCATAAGCGATCATAATCATAAGCCTTTCTGCAAATTGAAGTAGAAGCTCCATAGTCGGACATTGCCAAAAGTAAACTTTTTAAGCAATCACCAATTAACCTAACCGCTGAATTAGCTATTTTGTACGGCTTGTGCCGAAAGGGTGGGTTGGGTGGTGGCGCGTCGGGTTAATGGGAACACCACCCTTCGTCCAAAGCCCCCCCCCCCCCCCCCCCCCCGGTTTTGCCGAAAGGGTGCGTTGGGAGCGTTGGGTCGCGTCGCGTTGACTGGAACCCCACCCTTCGTCCAAAGCCCCCCCCCCCCCCCCCCGGTTTTGCCGAAAGGGTGCGTTGGTACTTTTTCTCATGTAATATTAAAAGACGAGTTTTGAATTTATATTTAATCTTCAAGCAACCATTTCAAAGAGGCTATCGTCCGGATCGGTTTACACTCTATTACAACTTGGTCTACAGCCAGTTGGTCTAATAGACTGTTTAATATCAGTTGGTCTAATATATACCAGTTGGTCTAGTTATCATTTCGTCCAATTACTGTATGGTCTAATTGCTATTTGTTGTTTAATATCAGTTGGTTAAATATGAATTCAAAACTCGTCTTTTAACCCTATAAAGCCCAAGGGGGGGGGGGGGGCACATTGTGCCCCCTACCAGATTTTCATTCGCCACTCCTTCGCCCTTAATCCAGTTTTAACCAAATTTGGTGACTTTTCCAAAAATCTTATTCCGAACATTTTGATATATAATTTAGCTATATTTGATATTGCTGGTTGCCATGGCAACAATAAAACTGACAACCATGTCAGATTTTGCATATTTTTCTGTTCCAATTCCAATTAACCATATCATAATGTATAAAATGGGCGTTTCTTGGCTGAAATTTGCTGAAGGAGCAAAATGTGAAGTAATTATGGCCCTGAAATGTTTTTCCTATTATTTCCTTTGTTTTTCTGTGACAATGCCATAAAACAGTAGCTATAATAGAGATACTTGAAAATAACAGTATTTTCCAAAGATTGCCATTCTATTTTGTGTCATTTTGATTCCTCCACCCAAGTTGTGCCTCTAATATCATTTGTTTATCACATTATCAATCTGCAAACTTAAAATTCCGATATTATTGGAATATGAAATATGATAACTATGCATGTACCTATCCCTAACAATACATCACAGGTCTCATAATATATTTCTTTATTTTGTTATGAATAGCGCCCCCATGTAGTGACCTTGACAAATTTCAACCATAAAAAATAATGAGCTTTGACTTGCAGATCATTTGTGGCAAATATGAAAAATATTGGTCTATGATAAGACATACTGGGGAGAAAGAAATTATACAGAAAAATCGTGTTTTTAGCATATTTCCTATGTATTTCTTTATATTTTGGTAAATAGCGCCCTCTATGTGTCACCATGAAAAAAATCAAGTATGCGGTCATGTAGAGTATGAGTTGCTCTACCCATGTGCCAAATGTGACGATGAAACATCAAACAATAACATCAAATAGCTTGGGCTTTATAGGGTTACATGAGAAAAAGAGAAAAAGTACCAACGCACCCTTTCGGCAAAACCGGGGGACTTTGGACGAAGGGTGGGGTTCCAGTCAACGCGACGCGATCCAACGCTCCCAACGCACCCTTTCGGCAAAACCGGGGGGGGGGGGGGCTTTGGACGAAGGGTGGTGTTCCCATTAACGCGACGCGCCACCACCCAACCCACCCTTTCGGCACAAGCCATTTTGGCCTGTAATAGTGAATTCTTGGAGAAACACAGAGAGAAACATGCGCTAAGTTTAAGGGATTTTACAAAACAAGTGGAGCTTCCTGTGATTGAAGCACACAGGCCTGGACTGGACTGTGTATTGCGTAAATTTTACTCGAAATTATACTTAAGTCAAATGTTCAAATGACATGTTCAATGGATCGAATATGCCACCATTCCGATGTTAAAAAAAGCATCCACCCTTCCTCAAGAGTCCTGTGTAGCATGGCCTGTCTAGACGGACGTCCGGCGGAATAGTGTTGTAGAGTGTGTAGATTATATCCTTATTCGCAGGAACACTTGAAACATTTGACTGATTCCATACTTTCTTGTAATGATTTCATAATTACATTTCTACTCCAAAAATATGACCGGGTCAAGCTGTCCGAAGGACTTGTCTTTTCCAGAGTTCAAATAATTATTTCACTCATTTTAACATACTAGTATAGGGCCCCAAAAGGTAGTCACTGTGGGATTATTACAAATAATAGTGCTGTAAACAAAAAGAAATAAATAAGTCGGCCCGTACGTGGATCGGAATAGTGGCGTCTAATTACGACAGCGTTATATAGCGTGTGTTGCGACAAAGATTGTCGCCCCCGGCTCGGGGCAACAATCTTTGACGGAGTTGGCGTCAAAGATTGTCGCCCCGTCAAAGATTGTCGTCTGGCGACAATCTTTGACGCTTGTGCAGTTCCCAATTTTTGACCTCGATGGCGACAATTTATGATGGCAAAAAAATTGTCGCGACAAAGATTGTCGCCCCCGGCTCGGGGTGGTTGCTCCGGTGTTAATATGCTTTGGTGGGATGGGTATGTATGACTAGTAAGTTATGCGTATGTGTGGGTGTGTGTGTGTGTGTGTGTTGGGGGCTGCATGGTATGTGATGTGCTGTGTATGATTTGTAGGTGCGTACAGTTGGTGACTTGTGTATGCGTTTGCGTATAGCTGTGTGTGTGTGTGTGTGTGTGTGTGTGTGTGTGTGTTTGGAGTATAATAATACAATATGTAGAAACTGTGCATTTGTGGTGGTTGTATAGTGGTAGTGGTTTGTTTGTCTGTGCGTATACGTGTGCCTGTATGCGTACGTGTGTCTGTTTGTGTTTGTGTTTTGAGGTTTGTGCGAACAAACTTTTTTGAGCAGCAGGCACTACCTACTGTTTCAATGAAAATGCCTTCAACGTGTATGAGCATGTATTTATAGAGTTCACAGCAGCGTTGATTTCAAAATAGTGTGGGTGTGTCAATTTCAGCGGTGAGGCGGGCTAGGAGAGAGAGAGACCGAGAGAAAAGGCATACGAGGGAGGTACCCTCTCTAAATGTTATCTGTCTTTGTTCATTTTTTCAATGTAGTCATATTCTTCCATCAGTCTTATCTACAACTTCCATATCACTATTCTTTGTCATATGCACACCGCCGATACATACGTATTGTAAACAAACACCAACAAACACTCAAACAAATCCTGATAATGCATATAAACCGCCTCAACACTTTTTTTTGTTTTTCCTTGATATTAATAGATTTCATTCAAATCATTCATAATTCTTTAATCAACCCATTATGGGTGTAACATGAACAAAAACGTTACAAATGCAATTCAAAACACAAACAAATCCGTATGTCAATTTATACTACAAATAATCTCACTTCAACATAGATAACTCGATTATAAATCCACCCTACTAACAATTTCTTTACGAGAAAGTTTTGACATGTACCAAACCTATATCCCTTGATATATTGGCTTGGATCATGTAACATCTTCTTGCTTACAAGGGCATATACATAAAAAAGAAACACAAATACATTATACAAATCTAGAATGAAATCAGTCATAAAAACCCGACCACCCCCCCCCCCCCCAACCGAAACAAATCTACATCTATCCTAAATATTAAATCCTACCAAAATCTGTCATACCATTTATAATTATCCTTCTTCAAATCAAATCCCCAACCCACCAACCCCCGATTAACCAAAACCTAAATCATCCCACACCCACATTCACCAACCCACATACATTCACACACCCACACACATACACACACGCGGATGCTGTTCGTTATTCCGATTCCGAAGGTTCGTTTTTCCAAGGTTCATTTATACGAAACACACAATTTCCTATACCTAGAGGTTCGCTAATCCGAAAATGAAAAAGGGTTCGTTAATCCGAACATTTTGAGGCGTTATTCCATTGGTTCGTTGAGCCGAAATGAAATTCGGAATAACGAACCTTCGCAATAACGAAATGGAACCCCCCCCCCCCCCACACACACACACACACACCCGAACCGATACCACCTTCCTTCCTAATGAAACGACTTCCCAATGTTGATACATAAGACATAATGGACCGTATGCATAAAAGCAGCATCCGCCCACACGCAAGCACCACTCCGAATTCAGCATACAAATCCGTCAAACAAACTCATCAAACTCAAAGCTGCAGATAAAATCAATTAACGTTTATCCCAGCAACATCCCTCCCACGCGCAGCAAAAACACATACGCTGGCATAATAAACACATTCTTCCATCATATACACTACACACACACACACACACACACTCACACACACACACAAACGGACACTAAATTATCATGTGCGCGCGCACATACACACTTCCTTGAAACCTCACCATGACTTTTTACATGGCATGATTGCATGAAGGTGGCCATGTAAGTTATGTGTTGGTATTTCAATGACTATGTCAAGAACGATATTACCCAGCAAAATGTGCTTTGAGGGCGGGCGACAATCTTTGCCGCCAGCCCTCATCAAAGATTGTCGCCAGACGACAATCTTTGTCGCAAAAGCGTGACTTATTTCCAAAGAATCGCACTGTGCCAGCGCTTCGTTGACATTGTGATAGCTGCATTGGTTTTCTATTATCCCTTCAGACAGATTGGCACCTCCGCCCCTTTCATGCCTTTTGTAACCTTCGGATCCACATTATTCGAAGCAAGACACAGCAACGTGTTAACGTTGAGGCAATTTACCGAGACGTGCAATTTACCGAGACGTGTCTCGGCAGCCAAAATAACGCACAGCAGCTGCATTCACCTATATACAAATTTAACAAAGGAATACATATTAAGCTGGATGATTCAGTTCAGTTACTCCATTATGTGCCAATGTCTTTGCACAGGGTGCACATTGTTGTGGTGTTTTCTGTATACCAATCGACAATCAAGCACATGAGTTAATGTCGCATTCATCAATAGTCAGAATACAGGTCATGTTAAACGAGGATGTGTTTACATTGCAATTTTACTCCATGCTCAAGTGGACTTGTGGAAAAAACAAAGTGAAATAAGGCGTGAAGTTTCGTCAAAATGTGACGTTGAATATAGGATTTCTAGCTTTCATGCTTGATTGTTTCATGTTTCATTGCAGAAAATGTTGATCCCCACTAGTGCAGACGTCGGATTTGGAATGCAAAAGTTATCATCATGTTAAAGTGAATTAAGTTTGTTAGAGTCGACTTGAACATTGTGAGGTACCGCAACATGAATAAAGCCACACTATGAAAGTATGACCAGATTCCAATTATCAGAATCCTCGAAATTAATTATTTCAGTCGTAACGATGATTCACTTTATTGTGGAGGAGATGACTGGGTGAAGATCTCTGCTTCACAGTTTCGGTAGCCCTCTTCTTTTTTGTGGTCTTATTGCTTGGCGACTTTCTTGTCTACTCTCTTAAAAAAAAAATCGAGTGAAAATATTCACTCTTAAAGGAGTGAATACAAAAAAGAGTGAATTTAGAGTGAAATCGGAGTGAATTTTGAGTGAAAACGTTCATTTTCACTAGTTTTAGAGTGACCTCAGGGATCACTCCCAAATCTTCGAGTGATCCCTGAGGTCACTCCAAAATGAGTGAAAATTAACGTTTTCACTCAAAATTCACTCCAATTTCACTCTAAATTCACTCTTTTTTGTATTCACTCCTTTAAGAGTGAATATTTTCACTCGATTTTTTTTTAGAGAGTACAGAGTAATGAATCTTTACTTCTACTGAATTCAAGCACTTTTTTTTGTTGGTAATCATTGAAACTTCTTTCCTAATCAATTTTGCAGGAGCAATTTACATTTTGTTTTAAATGATATGCATGTAGACTAGCGACAGAAATTATGAAATAGCCTATGTATGTCATGGTTGTTGTTTGACATACACCTTGTTATGCACACACGTGAATATGCCTATTACATATATGTATATATATATATATATATATATATATATATATATATATATATATAAATTGCATCGTAAACATGATTCTTTTTCTTCATTAATGCTTTCACTAATGCGTGAATTATTCGTTTATAATGTGAACGCAAGTTTTCGTTCACAATCTCATGCATATTGCATAATAAATACATGTTTGTCGCGTCTGTCCAAAAGACGATCAATGCTATCATTGCAATTTTATTTTGTTTGAATCAACTGGCATAAGGTTTCACCTAGAAATTTCCAGTCAACTCAATATTGTATTTTCTTATTTTCTGTAGTTTTTTACAATGTTCTTTTTTTTTTGCCAAGTCCCACCACCCCACCATACTACACTACCACAATCCATCTGATTCTGAATAACATACACAGTTTATAAAAAATGTCATTGTCATCTGCTTCGTGAGAAAGGGTTTACTTCTTTTCACCAAACACAACTCTTGCGCACTTTTTTTTCTGTAAGCATTCAACATGTTTTGTGCAGTCTAACTACTGGTCAATGTATACACCAAGGTATATAAAGTGAGGGGCCGGATTAAAGACCATGTCTTTAATTTTTACACAAGGAACTGAAATACACTGTAGTGTCCTTTTCGACACAATCAGTTTTTGAGCATCTCTTAAGTATTACTAATCTATTACTACACAGCTACTAATTTATTCCGCTAAGTCTTCACCTGAGATTGCCGTCAATCTATCAATGCTATTCCAAGAGTAATAGAGGCATATGTCATCTGCATAGAGAGGCACCATACTATTCTTTACACTAAAAGGTAAAGTCATGTATGTCCAAAATGAACAGCAAGGGACCTAATATAAGATCGAATCCTGGGAGATACCACACTGTATTGTCTGTGGTATAGATGGGACCCCATTGACAACTGTGGACTGAGTATTTCATGTCACGTTGTAGGAGTGGATTTACATACAAGCAAAAATCAAAAAGGGAGAAATATAGGCCTGTACATTATATGTGACCGTGCATCACAAAACAAACAAAAAGTCGCACCCCTTGATTTTATGTGAGGACTCAGAAAGGTGAAACAGGTCAACCGAGTCAGTTTTGAGTTTTCCACATTTTCTGAAAGAGCTGTTCTTCTTCTACATTATCCCTAAGTTTGAGATCATAAATTGAATAGGAAAGTAAGTTTTTAGCAGTTTTTCTACAATACCTTTTTTGGTAAAGTATAGTGTGATCAGGGTTTTTTTTTAGAGGCCCCTTTTAATTTCTTGAAAATCCTTTGCACACTCTTCACTTTCAACTCTAATAACTTTTGAAAAGATGATGCTGTTGCTTTCAAAGTTGACATTTATTATGAACAAAATATGTTAATCAATCATGCTCGATTTTAGCTTAATCTGATAATCCCTTCATTATTGATGCTACAATGGTGGACATCGAGTTTTTTTGTCCCATTCATGACACGGGTAGCACGGCTTAGCAAAGATTAGGCACTTGAATAGACGACCCTGTCAGCCTCTTTTCTCAGTTCCAACTTTTCCGGAGTGTGCGCTTTCTTTTTGATATTTATATAGGCTACGAGAATCTATTTGAATTGAGTAATACATCATTTTAAAGCTTAGAGTCTGCCATTTCAGAGTCTGCCCTTAACTAAAAATTCATGTCTGGCGACTTTTTGTGTGTTTTGTGGTGCAGGGTCACATATGTATATGCATTATTCTACATACAAACGCAAACAAATTCGTGTGTATATGCGTACTTCATGTGGAAAAGGGCTAAATAAAAAAGTAACTGCGAAGAGAAGGAAGAACTGGGAATAAGAGATGCACATTAGGAAAATGCGTGGACAGAGATTATTTTTCATTTCCCTCCTGGATGTTGAGGCCGTGGAGTTTGATTGTGTGAAGTAGTCTCACTTCTGGTTCGGACCGTGTCTGGGCGAGTGACCAAATAAGATCCGATGCCATGTTGAATTATGTTAGTAATAGAGTGATTAGGGAATTAAAGTTGTGTCCAACTGGAGTGTCAAGCTTGGCTGTGTTGGCAGATGATCTGTGCCCATAAAGCAGCGTCTCTCCAAACAATATCTATTATGTTTGGAATTTGACTACTTAACCTCAAAACTGAATGACTGATATACCCTTTTCGGCCAGTGATGGCGAATTTAATGATTCTAGAGCACGCACTAAATAGTTTGAATGCCCTTTTTATGAATTCAAGGGGCGCATTTGCAAAATTAATCGATCGAAATGCTAAAATGAATTTAACGTACAAGTTGCAATATCAGAGATAGTATATGTGCGATGACGAGTATTTCTGCTAAATTGAATGAACCTTCTGTCGAATGGGCTGACAAAAGTCATTGAAAGTGCGAAATTGGCCGATACAACCTAAATTACTACAAGACCCTATATACTACCTCTACCAGTACAAGCGTTTACTATACTACTACTGCTATTACTGTACCACTACTACTACTACAACTACTACTACCGCTGCTGTTACCATGGCTACTACATACTGCTACTACTACTACTACTACTACTACTACTACTACTATACTACTACTACCACCCTACTATTACTACTACTACTACTTCTACTACTACTGTTACTACTAATTACTACCACTATTACTACTTCTACTGCAGCTACATACTACCGCTACTTCTGCTACCATACGTCTAGTATTAAATTTACTACTACTACTGCTACGACTGATTTTACTGCTACTACTAGACCTACTAAAACTTCTGATACTAATATTACCACCACTAGTAGTACGCCTAATACTACTCATACTGTTACCAATGCTGTTACATGGTATTACACACAACACAACGATTACATACAATTGCATCTACCATTACTTACTACTGCTTTTATATTTAATAGCAATTGAAAAAAAGACGCTTCTTTTGTCTTTTCATTTCAAAAAAAAAAAAAAAAAACCCACAGAACTGCTACGTTAAAGTTTTGATGACTATTCGGTCCTGTTATGTAAGGCTCAACAATTTTGCAGTACGGTTTGTCCCATGCATGCTGTCCACTGATTCCTTCAGAGAGTTATCTGTCCCCAACCCAAATACACATGACTGATACATTTGTCTGCCAAAAACAGGGGCTTGGGGGTTGCAACCAAATCCTCCCCAGCACTCACACTCATACACACAAACGCACACTCACATGAACATAAAAACCCGGCAAATTTCAGTTGAATGAGTAGACCTGTGACCTGGTCGCTTTGCGTGAATCGAAGAATTGTCAGGAATGAGAAGAAATATTCGAAACTCAGGGCTCGAAATGTTCTTTTGGGGACATTTAAATCCCTCAGAAATCATCACAGCCACCGAACCTCCCTCAAAACAATTTTAAACCCTCCTCATGGCCTATCCTGCGTGTTCTTTTGATATCAGTCATGTATATTGTGTCATCCAGGATTTCTATTGTCATGCTAAGCTTCCGACCAGTCTTTGATGTAAGTATAGTGATTGTGCTGTTATTGTTGTCATTGTTGTGTGTTTGTGTTTCAAGGTAATAAAAGCAACATTCTCCAGTGCGTTATATTGTACTTCTCGGTCTACTCATTTTTTAACAAGTTAAAATTATGACAGAATCTATGGTCCTTTTTTTGTTATCAATATCACACTCAGCAAACAAAAAGAAACTACGAAGCAGACGTTTTTCACGTTTATATTTCTCATAGAATATTTAAATAAAAGTGAATGTATTATAAACCATATTAAAGGTGATTTAATTGGCTATCAACCTAGTAGGTCACCAAAACAGGAAACTTCACGCATGAGTGAACACCTCTGGACACAGTGGATACGAATATGAAATTGAGTGAGCTAACCGTGTCATAACCTCCCCCATTTTATATTGATCGTGTACAACAAAAAAAAACAAAAATTCACTGTTTCTGTCATTGAAGTCTAAAACATGATGTTAATCCCGGTTGAATAACATCAAAATAGTGATCAGTTTAAATCACGATTTGAGCCTCGGGCATAATTGCGTTTGAATGCAAATCAGGAAAATTCAAAATTGTATGTACAAACTTTGTGGTGTAAGTTATGAGGGGATGACATGTTCACTTTAACATTTGCATATTCATATTAACCGTACAAGAACTGTTTCCTCAAAAATTGGCGAAACTTGAAAATGCCATCCAAAGCTTTCTTTTTGTCAGCCGATTTCGATCAAAATTTTACCGTTGAACTTCGATAAATGCATTAGTTATCACTAATTATCACTTATTTATCACTATAAGTTATCACTAACTTCTGTCGTTACTAGCGTTAAATCAAGCCTCGATTGTCTACATTTGAATCTACATTCAGCTGGAAGTCATATACGGTACTCATAATGATCAATTGAATGAACTTGATTGTTCAACAGTTTCGATCAAACTCTGAGTCTGAGAGGTCTTAAATTAATTCTGAACTATACGACAATGGTATAATCCAGAATTGATTCACAACCTCTCAGACTCAAAGTTTGATCGACACTGTTGAACAATCCAGTCCGCTACACAGACAATATTGAGGACTGGTTCACACGTCATGTGAAGTCATGACTGTGATAGAACAAAATCAAAAAGACAAACACAAGTCTACGACGTTATAATTACGTTATAATCAGAATCTCATGTTCATCGGACACCGGCTGCAGGAAGTAGAAGAAAAATTAAACAAGATAGATAACTTTGAAACAGAGTTTGATAATTCATTAAGTTCGTTGGTTTTATGGTGAAAGAAGTTTGAAGTATTTTTGCAATTCAGAAAACCGATCTTACCAAAAGAAGAATATTTGCTGTATTACGGATGACGCAGGCGATATAGTTTCAGATCAACCTAATGTTTTACAAAATAATCATTACACGTATATTTATAGATGATATTCTAACCAGAATTCAAGTCAAAATCATGTTTCAGTTATTGAAGCTTTGATCAACATAACAGATTTTCATAAAATTTCTCATAATGAAAACATTATCCTTGAACAGTCTCTCTCTACTTTGCTCTAAACACGAGACGTATGTCATTAAAACAATGGAAACTAATAAGACCCCACGATAATTATATCAGGAAGTTCCAGTCGAATTCTACATAGTTGTTTGGCCTGATATGTGTGATTTATTTACTGATATTGGCGGATCCATAGGGGGCGCACTGAGCTCGCGCCCAATCTTTATTTTTGTTAAAACAAAATAATTAAAAGGAAAAATGGGGGCGCGTGCCCGCCTCTCCCCCCACCCCCCCCCCCCCAATCCATCCACTGTTCAATTTTGTAAAGGCGCCTTCCCGTAACAGATTTTCTGGATCCGTAACTGGACTGATGTCTACAATTTTCACTGTATTTCAAAGTATTGTCACTACGTTAGTCCTCAAGGAAGATGAAAACACCATGGGTATGTTGAAAAATGGACCCATCATTTTATTCACTGTAGATTATAAGATATTGGCCAAATACTATGCTTATAGATTGAAGTGTTCTATGATTTTTCTTATTCTACCTGATCAATGAGGATTTCTAATGGAAGATACATTGGCTTACTTGTCTTGTTTTAGATATTAGGCCTATGGAATATCCCAGTAAAATTAGCTCCCTGGTTCCATCCTCTTCAAAAATGACATTGGAAACGAAATTGATACCATTAAACATGAATTTTTCTATCAGGTTCTTGAATTTTGATGGTAAATGTATCGATTGGAGTACATCTACTCAGTTAATTGATTCAAAATCAAGGTATTGTCGTTCTCTTCAGGATTTGTTTTTCTTTTCCTTGTGATGTTTACATAGAGAAATTAGGCTACAAAATCTGAACTTCATTCTGAAATGTTGACATACACTGTGTGGGGTGTAGGAAACACCCAAAGCTAAAGTCATCAATAATTTTAGTTTAACAAGAAATGGCGCTGTCTTTAAACTAAGCTTCATTCATGTCACGTCAAGGAAGTGTTTCAGCTCCCTGAATCGATTAATTCATTCGACTAAACCGACTGGCGCTGTGGCTGCTCTCTCTCTCTCTCTCATTCTCTTTCCATATAGCACTTACGCAGTCATAACGTATGTTTGTGTCAGTGTGTAAAAGTGCGTATCTTTTTCTCTCATTCTCTCGGCAATGCGAAACCACTCAACACTATAATATTCTCATGAAGATTTATGAACAAACTGTGCATATAGTCAATCAATCATACAGTCATTAAATCGTCTTCTTCGACACACCATTGTCGTAGGTGCTTTTTAATTTGCTTTATTAAAACTCGTCTTTGTGAAATGTGTTTTCCAACTCCTGAACAATTACATTGAACACACAGCTGTACAGTGTAATTCGTCCTATGTCTTGGGCTTCAAGTTGACTGTTGGCAAAGAACAAAAAGATGTCAACAAACACCCCTTCGCTCCTCCCCCCCCCCCCCGCACCCACGGACTCATAAACACTTCATACACAAAGGGCAATGAAACGTGCCGGAGATATACATGATGACTGCATGACTTGTACGCATTGAAACAAAATCATTGTACAATGTACGTCTAAAACTTCTAATGTGCACTCGTCTTTATATTGACAAGTGCAACTATCTCTTCATTTAGGCCTACTACCTATGCCTCGCATAGGCCTGCAAATCGTATTTAACTATTTGTCAAATATGCAACGACCTTGTGTTGGACATACAACGACAAGTGCTCATTGGCACAAAAAAAAATGATAATCAATAATATTAGTTTGGCATATATTTCACATATTTCTTGACCAACGTCGACAAACACATTTTAAAATGCGTCCATCAAAATCTTTGTCAATTAGCGAGGAAGGTGCTATATTCGATGTGACTATATTCCAAGTAGTATGTAGAAGCCCACTTATTTATCTGTGCTTTTAATAACCAAACACTTCTCGTCAATACACAGTGACACTTTGTAAACTTGCCTATGCTTTTCATGTTATGATCAACAAGCTTGGAGACTATAATTATAGAATCAGGCCTATACCAGCATATTACCATTTTAAGTGTACTGCAGTACATATTTTTGACAAATTATGTGGCACAATGGAAACCAGAGACGAATTCGCTAATTCAGATTGCAAAAGCAAATCGTACGTTTCAACTTCAAACCGTGCATATACTGTCTGATGTCAATTTTAATCATTCGAATGCTACTTTAGAAAATAACCGACACATTCAACTACATGACCGAGTACATAACTGTTTCGTTAAGGGTGTGGTGAGGTTTTTTTTTTTTTAAGTCAAGCATAAAAAAAAAGATAATCAGAGACAAAATCTCCTATTTTGAAGACAGTGTGAGTTGTAATGAAAAAGAAAAAGAATTAATGATTTGGATGTTATTGCACTTTCTAGCTTCTGGTGATCAATTCTCAGAAGAAACTGACCTGAGCGAAATTTTTAATTGTAAGCTAGCAAGCATTAAGGGTAACTTAGAAATTCCCACACAATAAGAATTGCTTAGTTCACATTATCAACAAACTATACTCCAGCCATAGGTTTGAAAGACGTTTATGTAATGGAAGCAAAGAATTATGATAGAAATATAAAATGGCTCCCCCCCCCCAAAAAAAAAAGAGACCCGGGGGTCTTGCGCTCACCTGAGTATCGCAAGTTCACCTTTCACGTAGTCACTAATCTTAATTATTCAAAGCTCTACCAAAATTTGACCTGGAGGCATTCTCAAGTAGAATATGAAAATGTACAATAAGGGCCCAGTTTTTTTTTTTAAGATTCCTAAATTTGGGGGGATTGAGGACCCCCTGGGGCCCCCTGGGGCCCCCTGGGTGGGGCATGGTGCCCATTTTAATAAATTGAGATCCTAACTCCCAAGTGATGCTACCTGCCAAGTTTGGTGAAAATCCATCATGAGGTTTTCAAGAAGAAGATGAAAATGTACAATTTAGGCCCCCTTCAGGTGAGCTAAAAGAAAAAAAAATCATACATACATATTATAATAATAATAATGATAATAATCTATACCTATCTCTTCACCTTAGCCCCAGCCAGCTATTGGTTATATCCAGCACTTGAGTGTAGAAACCAGATCCTTTTCTGATCGAGGTCGTCGAACTGTAGAGCCAACTCTTTCTAAACTTCTTCCATCAGGTGTCAGAAGGCGTTTGGAGTCTCAGTGACATATCTCACACTACTTAAAAGTTAAACAGCAATGGAATGGAAGAAGCCTACTCATCATCTCGTCCCTTTCTGATCCGTGGAAACGAATATGCAATTGCAAGAGCTGGTCATCCAATTGTCTCACAACTTGCCATTATAGTTTGTACACAAATCTTCCAATTTCCATTTTTTTTTTTTTTTTGTTATTCAAAGCAAGTACGCTTCAGACTCAAATGGATTCATATATCTGATCATTATTTTGAAGTTATTGAGCCAGGAATAACATATTGTTTAACACATTCATCGTAGATAATTGAAGTTTCGTCACTTCCTGTTTGTTCAAGCTCTCGACACTTGACGAATATTGCTCTATGTATACTGATCTCTATGTTTTTTTGCAAAGACAAACAAACCTCGTACAATATGTCACGCCACCTACTAGTCGACCTCCCACATTCCAACATTCTTCAGTTCAATGCCATGGCACCATAATTCTATGGAATAAAGTACAAATATCTTACAACCCACCCAGACACTTCCTTCCCACACAAAGCCCTACCAGCAGTTACTTACGGGCACACATGCCGACGGCAAGAAAACGTACACAAAACGAAATTAAACACACACACATGCCATACATACTATGATTATACATTATCATGTGGTGACCTTCACACATTATATGGACTTTCAACAGCAAAAACAGACACAGATCCTGGTTATTTTTTTTAAACTCACATAAAGCAACTTCTTACATGTCAGGCCCAACATCGCATAAGATTAAGATTTGAACCGTAAAATTCTGTGAGTCACTATACATTTACTTGTACTTCCTACCTCTTCACTATAATATTATTTGCTAAATAAGTCACCCAGTTTGCGAACAGGCATGAAACAATCTGAAAAAAAAGAAAGAAAGACAGAACAATCACCGCACAGTGTGTTTCGTTGATTTACAAGAGAAGGGGAGCAAAAAAAAAAAAAAAAAAAAAAAAGATGTGGTCTTGTCACATGCATTAAATATGTCAGTCAATCACAAACAAAATCTGCTGGGAAATCTTTCAAAAACATCAAGGCAAATAAATTTGGGAGGAAGTATATTTCACGGATCAGTTGGGGGTATTCAGGGCATCACATCTAAAATCATGCAGCTTATGTAAGCGTGAGTCCCGCGGTATGAGAGAGTTTACAAAAGAGAAATGGGCTAGAGTTTTTGGCGAAAAGCTTCTTACATCATAAAGAATGTGGTGCTGTACGGCATACCACGAATCGTTGATAAGGCAATACACGTAACAGTGTTTTACACATGAGCTGTCGTCACGGTACAAACTCGACGTTTTGTTTTAAAAGAGTGATCAAACTCATTAATATTTACCAATCACCATATAAAAAATAGCTCCTTTTTTGGAGGTCTCCACTGCCCTTTTTTGTTCTTGGCCAGGGAGCGAGTTACATTGTCCTTGTAAAAAGATAATCAACGACAGTAATACGAAAAATACCATGTTGTTGATCTGTTTTCACGATGGCGTAGGGGTGTGGGGGGTAGGTGGGGCAAACCTTGGAGTAGGCATATCAGTCGAAAGTGCGGAGCGACTGAGCCGGGGGGGGGGGGGGGGGGTGGGAGGGGATATACTATCTCCATTCCTACCCGAAGGAGATACGATTTTGCATTATAGATCGGAAATTCAGCGATCTGGTGCATACTTTTGGGGAATTGTTTTTTTTTTAAATCAAAAGAGTAAGAAAAATAAATATTCACAGACAAATAAATGACTAATCGCGGTATCTCAGCTCTTCTTCCGCGTGTGCGACATCACTATGTAGGCCTAATACTAAGTGATAATCGAAGTTAGGGGGATATCCCCTCCCACAAGAAGGGGTTCTTCCATTTTAAGAATTGAAATTCAATGAACAAGAACGATCTGATGCAATATCGTCAATCCCCACTCTCAAAGTGCAGAGTCTTAATCTATGGTAAGGAAGCGAGTAAACCAAAGGGGTGGGGGTAGGCATATTAAATGAGGATGACAGAACTTTTGAATATATATATATATATATATATATATATATATATATACATATATATATATATATATATATATATATATATATATTTGAATTGAAGTGAATGCTATGCTGCATACTTTTTGATGAAATATTTTCAAATTTCAGAATTGAAATTCAATGATCTGATGCACAATGGGTGAAATATTGCAACAGGTTTCTCTCAGAAAAGCAAGAAAGTTTTCCTCATTTCGGGAATGGGAGGAACCTACATTCGAGAGAGCTTTTGCAATATCTCATAAACACATTTTTGATGGAATTTGGGAGCTGTCAACCCCAAAAGTGTACTAAACTAGTGGAGGGAAACCAAAGCAGGGAAAGGGTTAATTGAAAAGATGTATCCCCTCCCACCAGACAGAACTTTTTCATTTCTCTAACGTGAAGTGAAGTGACAGATCTGGAACACACTTTTGATGAATCATTCTGAAATCTGTCACTCTAAAAATGTAAATCTATGGGAAAGGGCCAAAAGGGGTGTAGAAGCAGGTATGCCAGTCCCAGGAGAGAGGGATTTTGCATTTTTAGAAGTGAAATTCAGATATCTGGTACACACTTTGGATTATTTACTTGGACAGTTTTCTATAAAATAATAAGAAAATAAAAACACATTTTGTTGGGAATTATTAGGGGAACAACGCCCCCCCCCCCCCCCCCCCCCCCCCAATCTCCCAGCCTGGTATTACCATACCACAGCAACACAACAGATGTATCAATGTTCACGTGTAAGCATGGAAGGTAGGGCATTATTATCCCGACAAAGATGGACTTAAAGGAAAGGAGGAGCAGGCCTGGAACCACAAGAGCCTACAAGCAAACAAACGAGCAACAGTTAAAAACAATGTGTTGTCATCAAAGCGTCGGTGGCGCACCCCCGTAGTATCTGGCGATCTGTTTTTGCCGAATGTAACCGGTCATCAGCAACTCGGGCTTGGCCATAGCTTTGCACATTCTGTCATTGGCTGCAGACGGCTTCAACTTAAAACTTTCCACCTTGACCCCCGCAGGGTGCCAGACCTGGCGATCGTTGACCACCACCTGACCAATGCACCTGTCTCTCAACTCGCGGTTCATCTCTTCCAGCTGGTCGACCTCCTTTCGCATGCGCTCCTCGCCGAATGCCCGAACTTTCTCCCAAAACGTCCTGTTGAAGTGATCGTATAAGAGACTATCGCCTTTGTTCCACTCTCTGATTTGCTTTACCATCGTCTCCGAGATCTTTGGGATCTGAGATTTGCTGCGCGCGTTCATTTTGAAGTACGCGATATCCTCGAAGTCCCAGCACATTACATCCTTGAGCAAGATGAGTGACTCGGGGAAATACTCCGTCATCATCACCAGGTCGAAATCTCGGCTGCTGAGCTCAATTTTCTTGTCGATGGCAGCTTGGTCAAATTTAAACTCCATCCCGAGGCCAAGGTCGAACAGCATGGAGTCCTTCACGTGGTCTTTACCTGAGCTGCTTTGGTAATACCTGAAGGGGCTCTTCAGAAACGTCGCCAGAGCGCTGGGGCCGGCGAGGTGATAGCGTTGGGGATAATTCATGTATGTGAAGGTGGATTCGAACATCGTTGCAGGGTCGCGCAGAATTGTCACGTAGAGGGCGTCCTTTTTCATCACCGATGAGAACCCTTGAGTGTGAATGGAGAATGAAGATTTGATGAGTTTTGAGCTGTTACTCGTGACTAATGTACATCGATAACTCGTGAACAAAAGGAATCAATACATGGTCCTTGCGTGATCATTAGGCATCAATGAAAATTCAGTGGTTTCAAAGTAGATAGCCGCTTTCTTTAGCTTACATCAAGATTAAGAAGCATATTAATTTCTCTCTCTTTTTTTTCTTGCACCTGAAGCCGATCATACTTCTTGATACAAAAAAGAAGAAAAAAATGCGATGGGCGATAAACACTAATTGAACACTAATCAATTATTTGCTCTGACGAAATCCATGCAAACCATTAATGGAAAAAAAAACACATTTTAATAATAACACTGCAAAAAGTCAGAGTGGTTGCCCAGCATACCTAGACAATAATGCATGCACCCTTCTCATTTGTAATATTTTCCAATGCTGTTAGTAGAATTTCCTTATGGAGATACTATTTCACGAATATAATGCATATTTTTGATTAATTAAAAAAAAATTATATCATAGAAGGACAAAATATCACAATTATTATTAAAAAACTTTTTTAAAAGATAGCAGAACAAACAAATTGACTCATAATTAAAACACACGCCCCCATTCGAGCGCGCACACACACACACCAAATACATGTCCGTGTATCGCATACTATTATCATCTGAGATATTGCTGTAGGATCTGTGTTTGACAATTGATTAATGACACTATTTTAGTGTTAATACATGTATTCACTTTATACACACCTCCTCAGAAGCATTAAATGCTATTTTTGTGGGGGGTTTTAACGCTCTGATTTTCTATTGTATATCACACACATAAGCCATAATGAATCCATAAGTACTTTTGTTTACATCATCCTGAGCAATTTTCAACTAAATACTGTGTTCAGTTTGTTTGAAAAAAATACCAATACGTAATAAACAACTTTATTTACAATTAAAGTCCTCAGCATAAACCAAGGGGTTGAGATGCTCATCTACGGTGAAAGGGAAATTGCCCCCTCTATTTTCATTTTAAGGGCCTCATGAACACAGATACAAAGGCATCCATGCTATGTTTCCCCTCTGAAGAATCATAAAGAAACATACTGGTGAATGACTAATGCAAGTTTCTGATAGTCACTCATTTGTTGTTCATAGTACTGTACTAACACTGTATTATACCGTTTTACTACAAACCCGAATATGATTTATTTGAACTCAATTTTAAGCCTAAAATGGAATTATTGAAACCAAAGAATTCTTAGAGTTTGGGCTCCTAGAAATTTAACCCCAATATGTAAAATTACTCTTGTTAAATCTCTCGGTATATCTCAATTAGTATTTGTATTCTCTGTTCTTCCAAAACCTCCAGAAAATTGTATAAAAGAAATTGAGTCTGTTATATATTCATTTATATGGAGCAAGAAGCCAGATAAGATAAAAACGTAAAATTATTATTGGAGATTATAGTGAGGGAGGATTACGAATGGTACACATTCAGTCAATGATTATGGGTCTCAAAACCGCATGGGTAAAATGTTTTTTTAACCCTGATAGTAAAGGTAGCTGGAAATGCTTCTTTGATTTATCAATGAAAGATCTCGGCGGAGACCTATATTGGATTTGCAATCTCGATTGCAGGGATATGATTAATCAGGTCAAAAATATATTCATACGAGAAATTCTTGTCTGTTGAAGTAACCTCCTGAACGTTATATTCATAATCAGGTTATATGGAACAATTCTTGCATCAGAATTAATGGAAAAGTTTTATCAATCATAATTGGATAGATAAAGGTATTATAAGAATTCATCATCTGTTGAATGAACAGGGTTAATTTCCTTTCATTTTCACAATTTAAAAACAAATATGAAATTCAGTGTATCTTTTTGGATTTTTTCCATCATATCTGCAATTCCTCTTAACTGGAAAAAGGCTGTCAGAAAACCTCAAATTCAAGATAAAAATTATCAAGAAGAATTGATTCTTGATATCAAGAAAGCTCCTACAGTATGTAGATTTATTCATAGAAAATGCGTTGATTAACTTCGTGAAGTTCCAAATCACAAGAAAAATGGAATTCAATTTTGATAGAACCAGTCACTGACTGGAAAAAAAAAAACCATCTCATTCCTTTTAAAAGTTCATTGTCGACAAAATTACATTATTTTCAGTTTAAAATTTTATACAAACATCCTCGGGGTGAATAAACTGCTAAAACAAATTGGTTTGTCAGATTCTGATTTATGCAGCTTTTGTTTATATACAACCGAGACAATTTCAAATTTGTTCTGGGAGTGCCCTTATACTCAACGTTTTTTGAGAGAGTTCCAAAGACGAGTTTTGAAAGACGAAGTTATTCTCACATTTAACGATTTCATATTTGGAATTTCAAATGGTCCTTTCACTACATTGAATTCTGTTTTTCTACATGCCAAATATTACATATTCACCACAAGATGTAAGAACGGCATATTATCTTTGGCGTTATTCCAAAAAGCTTTGAAACATTATAATAAAATTGAAGAAACTATATATCTAAAACAAGGTAAAATCACTGTGTTTTTGGATAAATGGAGACATGTTCAACTTATTTGAACTGTCTGTTGTTGCTTCATTAATATATTCTATTTCATGTTCTTGGCAACCCGGTGGCTTTCTCGTGTAGAGGCCTACCTGGGCGTGGCGGCGGCGGGTGCATGCGATCGGCTAATTTATGGATGCTTCTTCTCGTGGGGCCCATTGACGAATTTCCTTTCATTAACCTGTACATTCGTATGAATGATACTGCTGTACTTTATACAATTTGCATGCACGCGCTGTTACTATGTCAGGTGGGTCTGGGCGAGCTGTCGCACTGCCAAGAGCGACTTCATCCTTGCTCGAAAGGGGTTCTTCGGGTTGCCGGTGGCAACCTCTGTTGAAGTAGTATGCATGAAGTAAACAAGCGGGTTTATTCAATTGTATGCAGTTCGCTTTTATTGTGTAATGTAAATGTATGCATGCTTTCGGGCAGGGTATATCCTTGGCGACCCAATGGTTTGCCGGAGGTCCGCCGGAGGCCTGCCTAAGCGTGGAGACGACGGGTGCATGTGGTTAGCTAATTTTTAGATTTTCTTTCCATGGGGCCTATTAGTATCGACGAATTTACTTTCATCAGCTGTACATTGCAATGGTCCTGTGGAAGTTATTCACTGTGCACTCGTCGCTATGTCGTGTGGGCCTGGGCGGGCTTTCGGACTGCCAAGAGTTTTGTCCTATTTCCCCTTGCATGCACGACCCTTTATTGTATCTTTGCTAGTAAGGAGTTACTTGAATATTTGAAAAAGAAAACATGAAAAACACAGATAAGTGTTTAAATCGTTTGTACCAAAGAAATGGCTTTATATGGTGTTGAAGTAATAATTAATTTCATCCATCCTGTGTATAATTATGTTGCTTCGAGAAATCAATAAATTCTATCATTTGAAAAAAAACACACAAACAAACAACACTGTATTATACTCTAAGGTCACTGCGTACAGTACCCCCTCTACGGTCAGGCTTAAATACACAGAATATCAAAGCCAACCAACCCCTCCCCCCCCCCCCAAAAAAAAAAAAAATAGATAAATGAATAAAAATTGTGCAATGCCTTCTAGCAAAACAAACTTTCAGACTATGTGAGGGAAGATGTGGTGGCGCACTTGCTGAATAATCAGTAAACCACTATTTTCAAGCTGTGACAGAGTACGAATGAATTAAGACGAGCTGCGGGGACATGCCATAATGCCCGTACCTGATTTGCAGTCCTCTTCAATGTTCCCAAACCGCGTGAACATGTAAAACTTCAATTCCACAACTTTTCATTCTTCGATGTTTGATTTCGATGAAAATATCTAATTTATTGTCTTGTTTCTATATTATGACAAATTCATGAAAACACGCAGAGGCGCTGCACTTAAATGTTGCGTAAAGTGTACAGCGATGTACAAGGTGAACTCCGTTTCGTGTGAAAACGTTGTCAATAGGCGTTTTCACATCAGCCCGATGTTTCGAAATAGCGCGCTATTTTCTGACTTGGGAAATTAACCCGATCGCGAAATAGCGCGCTATTTGATAATGGGAACAAACATAGCGAACTAGCGCGCTATTTGATAATGTGAAATCGCCTCAAGAAATTAGCGCGATGCATCCCATCATGCCTAGCGTGTGTGACCCGAAAGCGTGCGCTCTACTGGTATATCCGACACTGTTTGCGCATGCTCAGCTGTCGAATTAGCTCGAAAAATTTCGGGCTAATTCTCTTCGGGCTGATGTGAATAGGAAATGAAATAGCGTGCTGAAGTTGCGATCGCGAAAAATATCTCGAGCTTGGATTTTTATTGGGCTGATGTGAAAACGTGGTACACCGCATCTTCCTTGAGACTGTGATCGATGGATGCTCTTTCCTGAATAAAAAGCATTACATGATCGCCCGGAATGTTTGTCTCCGTGGCTGGTGCTCTACATTAATTGGCGACCATCTGGATATTGACAAGACGCTGTGCTGTGTCCCTGCCATTAATTACCGTAGTACCACGGCCACACCTGTATGTTATGTTACATGTTTTGCATGCCCTGATTACACACTTGACTCCGTAACAGCTTCACTTCCTATACACAAATTTGCACAGCTGCATTTGGAGTATCTAACATGATCAAAGGATGGCTCTAATGCTCCAGCTTAGATGTCATGCAATTATGGGTGATATACAACAGAATGTTTAAAGAAATAAGCATCTGTGTATAGTATTCATGTGGATTTAATTACCACTGAGTGACTCATGTCATACTACGCAGGATCTTTTCACCTATCAATCCTTGGCTCATTTTGGAACTCAGAATTTTACTGGATATCTTATGTTGGTGAAAAGTTTCCCCGAACTCTATAAAAACCACACTGAGGCCAAATTCACTTTGGTCTGATTTGTTTATCAGACCAGGGAGGAGTAAGAAAAGGAGAGACAACTCTTCGTAATTCATGCAAACACATGTTTGGGTTCAAAGCGTTACACTGGGATTTCTAGCATTCCACTATACGCTTTGAAGTCATGCTCAGCACCACTCTAGTTGCAAGGCGAAGTTCGGAGACGAAGAACGCATTTCACCTTTCGTTGAATTACAAGCTTTATTTCCTCGCAAAATTTTCAATGAACTACTCGAATTGATTAAGAGTAGTTTAGGAAAGAATTCAATATTATAAACATGTATTTCTAGTTTCTTCGTAATGCGCAAATCGAAATGAAATGAACATTAGGCCCTCTTAAAAACCTAATATTTTCTATAATGCGCACATTTCCGCGTGTTAGTTTTCTATCCTTTAATCTGGGATATTTTGATCTTTCAAATAAAGTACTTCGCTAAGGCGTGCTCCAGCGTGCTTTTAAACTACATGTATTTGCTGTTAAAATTGTCAGTTTACACTGCATTTTGATTCGCTGCTCCAATTCAAGGTACACAAATTCATTGTTGCCATCACATTGAAAGAGAGAGAGTGAAATGCAGGAGGGGCAAGTATTTCTAGATGTGAGAGCGCTACTCCCGATTATTGATGCTCTCTTTTGTCAAAGCACCTGATTTCACCTGTAGTTAAGCGCATAACTTCTCGGCGGTGCCGCGCATGACGTCAAAGGAGAGCAGGAGTTGTCTCTCCTTTTCTTACACCTCCCCGATCAGACTAACAATTTAGGTGCGGAATTATATTGAATGAGCTCGACTTAAGCGGAAATTTAAGCCAAACGTACAGTTTTGTGAATTTAGTTAACAACGCAGAAAAATTAAGTGAAAACATAATGAAGTTTGAAGAAATTTGGACAAGCCGCTGAAAAGTCATAACATATCTGCAATCACGTTTCGGTTTTATAGATCTCTTAAGCCGCCATCGCAAGATGAGAAAGATATAAAACAATACCCGATAACATGAAAGTACAACAATATGAATACGAACAAAAATTAATCCACATTTCTTCAAAATGAATGGTACACATGTATGTCCTCGACTAGTACCTGGTGTGTAATTTAGTATTTCCCCTGATTCCTGATGGGGAGGCGAGTCGACTACCCTGGCATTGTGCCTGAAAACGAACATATTATGTGGAATTCTTTTTTTTTTTTTTTTACATCATTCTACTATGCTATATTCTACTATGACATTACTGACTGTTCAAGCTGTCTTATCCAGCGATGACGATACAAGTTTTAATCAAAACGTACAAACTATTCATACATTTGGAAAGGATTATCCACTTTCCTCATATTTTACTGATAATGTTCTATAAATATTTCTGCATTCATTAAACCTATATCTGTTGGAAACAAATTAATTTTAAACGTAGTATCAACGAAGGACTTAAGAAACATATAGCACGCAAACAAAACATATGGAAAAAACTGACTTCATTATACAATTACTGTACCTTCTTTGCTGAAGCGGGTATGATGGCAGAGGATGTTGTAGTCGGACACGGGGAAATTCATCGCAGCCTTCTTACTGAAGTATGTGTGGCCTAGATAGTTTCCGGATGACGGCAGCACAAAATCCAGGTTATACTTATCTCCGAACCGCATCAGAATGTTCTGAACGGTGCTGCTGCTGCACTTGTGCATCTTGAAGAAAGCTATATTGTAGCGCCGCTTGCAGGTCGCCGCCTGGACTTGACTGGAAGTCATCTGACCTTTATTGGAAGTCACCTGATTGTTACTGGAGGTCACCTGACTCTGTACAGAAGTCGTCACGACATTTTCCTTCTCTGCACTTTTCGATGTTGCATCCTTTCTTGTTGTTTGCGGTAGGACTACCGGTGGTTTTGGTGTCGTCACCGTGCCATTTGTCTTGTTATCAATGGTGTCGTTGAGTTGAAAAGTACGATTTGTCTGCCGAATAATGCTGGCAACATCCTAGTGCAAGGAATGTGAGAAACATCACAAGTTTACTCACGTATGTCCAAATTTTATGCATACGGATACCCTCATGACAAAAATTCCTGTACGTACGTACAGGAATTTAGGCTAAACTTTGAGTTCTAGAAGTCTGTCGAGCAAAACGTTGGACACAGATAGTCTTCTAATGATATACAGAGCGTATAAAAAAGGTAATCCAACTTTGGATAGCTGCCATTTCTTAATTGTCAATTATGAAGATCACAATGTTGGCTGTAAGGAAAGAGGAACTCTTCGTCTTTCCAATGATACCTAATTATGTTGACAATTGTCATGCATGACTGAGCACATGAACTTTAAAGACAACAATGACAAAATGCACTTTGTCCAAGTTTGCGTGTTATTGTGAAGGAACAATGCATGTCTGACCGCATGGATGAGATCTGTCAGTGAAAGTGGTCGAATCATCAGGCCAGCCTGCACCACTGCAGATTCGTGTTTAGGGTTTCTTCTAATGTTTTATGGTTCATAACCTTCAACATGGCCATGTTGTTGATAACTTGGTCCTTCCCATTAAGGAGAAACCATTGTAATAGCCATTTTACTCTCTTCATATTCAAGACATGGTTTGCCACTGGGAGTTATGTGCTGAATATGAATAGAGAAAAATGGATTGTGTGGGTTGGCCTCTGTGGGAGCGACCAAGTTATTGGACAAAAGACCATGTTAAAGGTTACGGACCATAAAATGTTAGGAGAAAACCTAACACAAACCCTATACACACTAATCCTGAACACGAACCTGCATTCGTACAGGCTGGCCTATTTGGCAACTTTCATTGACACATCTCATCCATGCAGTGGGACATGCATTGTTTCTTCACAACACGCAAACTTGGAAAAAGTGCATTTTGTCATTGTTGTCTTCCACGTGCTCAGTCATGCATGACAATTGTCAACATAATTAGGCATCGATGGAAAGAGAAAGAGTTTCTCTTTCCTTAAAATCAACATTGTGCTCTTAATAACTGACAATTAAAGGACAAGTTCACCTTCATAAACATAAGGATTGAGAGAATGGAACAATATTAGTAGAACACATCAGTGAAAGTTTGAGGAAAATTGGACAATCGATGCAAAAGTTATGAATTTTTAAAATTTTTGTGTTGGAACCGCTGGATGAGGAGACTACTACAGCTTGTGAATCATATGCGTACAACAGTATAAAGAAAATGTAAAGAAAATTCAACATATTTTCACTTTTTTCGCATAATAAAAGAGCACTTGACTTGACTCTTTCTAAAGGCAGGGGGAATAATATTACCCATAACATTTGTCGGTGACGAGTCGGGGGAATGTGTACTTTTTTCAAAAGATGAAATTTTGTGAAATTCTCTTTATATTTTCCTTATATTGTTGTACGCATGTGACATCTAAGTTATTCACACACTGCAGTAATCTTCTCATCCAGCGGTTACTGCACAAAAACTTTAAAAATTCATAACTTTTGAACGGACTGTCCAATTTTCCTCAAACTTTCAATGATGTGTTCTACTAATATTGCTACATTCTCTCAATCCTTATGTTTATGAAGGTGAACTTGTCCTTTAAGAAATGGCAGCCCTCCAAAGTTGGATTACCTTTTTTCATACGCTCTGTATGATAACAAAGGAGAACAGAGCTCGGGACAATGAAATACACTTGCTGAGGATTAGAGAACAAGAAGGATATTAAGTGCATGATGTGATGGAGCAACGTGTGAGAGTTGTAGAATAAGGAAATACAAGGCTGCATCATGAAGTACAAGTATTTAGTTGCATGGACGATGCCCTCTAAAGTGCTTTCCTTCCCCCCCCCCCCCCCCAAATTAGATTACACAACAAAGTGTGTGTGCGAAACTTTTAGGATACCCAGCAGGTAGGTAGGGTATTTTCTCCACCAAAACAAAGGCCGTTCTTGTACATAATCGCGCTTCTAACGCCGAGGTCGACACTTCCAGACTATTTCATTGTTCCTGGCTATTTGTGGATAGGGTGTGTAAATTATATACGAGCAGTCTTCAACCTCCTCTGCATCATAAAACCAAACAGCCGAGTTATGAATTAAACAAGATGATTGTCACGCTAACGTATAACATGTCAATATGTCGAAGTTGGAAAAGCTGCACATTATACCCATTGCAAGTTGTGTTTGATATTCTATAGTACCCACACTGAATATTAATTCCTTAACACAGATAGGATACAAAGTCAACAAAATGTTCTTATCATCAATTGGCACCTACTTCATTTCCTTGTCCATCGTGGTCGGAAAAATTCGGCCATATCCGAGGTACAGCAGCAGGCCTACATGTAAAGAGAAAATAAAAGTGAAAGCAATAACTACATTGTCAAATACGAGAGTGATAAATCATTCAAACATATATAATGCATTCTTCCTAAAACCATGAAAACACAAATCGAAAGGATTTACAAACTAAACCTGATAACAGACATCACAAGCGTCTTGATTCTGGCGACATAGACAAATCTCGCGACACTATCATCACAATGCACATGACGAGTCGTTAATTCTTACTACACTTTACAGGACATAGGCCTTTAACATGCTCATCTAAGTGCGGATAGAGGGAATACAGCAATAATATCAGCTGAACACATCCGTGACAGTGTGATGAAAACCGGACAATCCGTTCAAAATTATGAATGTTCAGTGCCGCCGTAGCTAGATGAGAAGACTGCAACAGTTTGTGACGTCACTGCATTTAATTATTTATTCATTTATTTATTTATTTATCTATTTATTTATTTATTTATCTATTTATTCATTCATTCATTCATTCATTCATTCATTCATTCATTTTTATTACATTCATTTCTTTGTGAAAAGTACACACTTGTTACTGACAAATCAATGTTAATGGTACTAGGTGTTTCAAAAAACATTTCCCACTTTTGATTCTTAATAATTCATAAACTATATATCAGATAACACTGTCATTGATATGAGTAATAGCTGAATAGTGTACAATTTGGTTGGAGGTAGTTTGAATATGAAAGCATAGATCAGTTTCATGAAATCCATGATTAATTTCACAGTTAGGTTCCAGATTTTGCTCTATTTTCAACCCTCTGTACAAAATTTCACTTTGCACAGGGGTCAATGGGTGTGTATAGGAGTGTGTGGTTAACACCCTGACAATGGTCCTAAACAATGGTTAGGGTTTGAATGCTTCATTATTTATTCATGAGAAATTCCACTATCACAACTAGTCTTTATTCAGCCTCTGGCAGTATCTGTGTAAAGTCAAACGCCTGCCGATACTGTCGTTAGGTCTCGACAGTGCTCTCCCTACTTCTGAAAAACGAAATAACAATGAATATCCTCTGTTCTATCGTAAACATGGTAACAGGAAGCAAAGAAAATCAATTAGAGTATACACTTGTGTAGATGGAGCCTTAGATAAATCTACAGTGAAACATATCGCCCCAATGATAAATGCTGCAGAACTCTTTACTAAAGATGATTTCTTTTTATCAAAAAGCGAAAAATTTGTCAGACTATTGAATTAGTAGACAGTTGTATTAAAATGAGGAACTTTAAATCATTTATGCTTATTTATATCCCAAATCTAGTGATATGTGAAGCAAAAATTGAAAATGATTGCCAGCTGGAATGGAATGTGGTGTTTGCAAGCACATGGAAACAAATGCTTCCTTTTTCCATGTGCATGCATTTTACCCTTTACCGTGCATGAATCCAGACTAGCAGTGCCCAGGGCAATCCACATGAATTATTGATTAAGCATTCATGTGCCAGGGAGCGCGAGACTGACGCCTAGTCAACAGGTGGTTCAGGCATGTCCATTGTTCAGGGCCATTGTCAGCACACACTCACATACACATCATTGGTTCCTGTGCAAGGTTCAATTTTTGTACAGAGGGTTAAAATTTGACCAAAGTCTGAAACCTTACTTCAAAATCAATCTTAGATTTAATGAAACTGATTTATGCTTTCACATTCAAATCACCTCCAACCAAATTGTACACTATTCAGCTATTATTTATATCAATGACAGTTTTATCGGATGAATAGTTTTTGAACTATTAATGATCAAAAGTGGGAAATGTTTTTTGAAACACCTAGTAATAATTATGACCCCTACTTTCTGAAAAAGGGGGAGTCAAATGCTCGTCAATTTTGCTGGAAAAATTAATAAAGATATATTTATAATGAATTCTGTTTATACTTCCTTTAAATATCGTTGTCCAGCGGTAATCGATCGCAACAGTTTTGAACCAACCGGCTCGTGTGAGCTCAATACAAAACTACATGGCAGAGTTAAAGGGAACGTAAACCCAAAGAGCAATGTGGATTGAGTGAAAGCAGTAATATAAGTAGAACACATCAGCGAAAGTTTGAGCAAAATTGGGCAATCGATGCAAAAGTTATGGATTTTTAAAGTTTTGGTGTTGGAACTGCTGGGTAAGGAGACTACTAGAGGTTATGACGTATGAGTGGACTACAATATACAGAAAATATAAAGGGAATTCAATAAAAAATCATTTTTCATGAAAATTACATATTCCATCAACTTGATACTGACATATGTTAGGGGTAGCACTTATTCCCCCTGCTTTCTAAGAGCGGCTAGTCAAGTACTCTTTCATTTTGCTAGAAAAGTGAATTTTTGTGGAATTGCTCACATATTTTCTTTATATAATTGTCCACTCATACGTCATAACCTCTAGTAGTCTCCTCATCCAGCGGTTCCAACACCAAAACTTTAAAAATTCATAACTTTTGCAGCGATTGCCCGATTTTCCTCAAACTTTCACTGATGTGTTCTACTAATGTTACTGCTTTTACTCGATCCACATTGCTCTTTGGGTTTGTGTTCCCTTTAATTGGCGTTACAACGCCAGCACTTTCACCTGAATGGCTCCAAAGTGCCAAAACCATTGCAGCATTTCCTGTATTTTACATCACGTGTGATTAAAAGTGTGACAGACACACAGCCATTCTCTGGCGTGATTTGTAAAATGGAAATTCATGTCAAACGGGAAACTCGTATGATTTCCAACGTGAGTCACGTCTATAACTAAACAAGAGACCCGCGGGTCTAGCGCTCACCTGAGTATCGCAAGTTCACCTTTCACGCAGTCACTAATCTAAATTATTCACAGCTCTACCAAAATTTGACCAGGCATTCTCAAGTAGAAGATGAAAATGTACAATAAAGGCCCAAATTTTTTAAGATTCCTCCCCACCCCCTCCCCTGGGTCCCAAGGGGGGGGGGCACCCCTGATTCTGTCATGAACAAACTTGAAACTACAGTCATCAATGTACTAAGTCATAGTATTAACTTAGCTCTATCACTTCTGGTTCTGGAGAAGAAGATTTTTACAGATTCCTTAATTTTGGAGGGTTTGGGCCCCCCTGGGGGCCCCCTGGGTGGGGCATGGTGCCCATTTGAACAAATTGAGTTCCTAACCCCCTAGGGATGCTACCTGCCAAGTTTGATGAAAATCGGTCTTGGGGTTTTCAAGAAGAAGATGAAAATGTAAAAAGTTTACGCACGACGCACGACGGACGCCGGACGAAGGGCGATCGCAATAGCTCACTTGAGAGCCTTTGGCTCAGGTGAGCTAATCATGATTGAATTACTTTAAACGTTACATTAATAGTAGGTTGACTATAGTGTATGAAGACAGCCGTACAAACGCGTATTATTACAATCACCTGTGAGAAATGCTGAATCGCCTCCTAAATACTGTACCATTTCCACTTCTCAGTGCCTCAAAGAACGCAAGGACATACAACCAGCATGACTGATATAATATCTCTCTCCCTCATTCCAGCCAAAGCGCCTAGGACAAACTCAAACTGTTCGTTTGTCTGTCTGAAACAGAAATTTTAATGAGTGACAATGAGCAGCAATATTTCTTTTGCACTGTCTTGTTCATAAGCAGAATTAGTGCTGGTACAAGATCTACCGCCTTGCAAGCTCAACTACTGTCGATATTGTCTCCATACACAGTGCGTATATATAAAAAAAAATGGTAGTCCAACTTTACAGCGCTACTGTTACATAATTGCCAGCTACCACACTACGGAGAGCACAATGCTTATTTTGAGGAAAGTAAAATGACTTTTATACGCCTTGAAAAGATGCCTTTACTCGCAAAGGAGCCTGTGCCTGGCGGGAAAAGTACGCCTACATGTCTTTCAAATGTTTAATATCTTTGAAATCTGTTGTGTGAATGCACTGACTGATCAAGAGAAAATGCTACCCTCTAAGATTTGTACTTCATTATTTCCAATATAATTCTAATAATATTTCATTATATTTTTAGGAATAATAAGTCTTTACGATGGCGATTACTCTTCGCCATTCATATACTATACAATGTAGTACATGTACTAATAAAGGATGACCGGCGCTGAGGTATAGTGGATAAGACTCCCGACTCCAAATCAGAGGAACGAAGATTGATTCCCGCCAAATGCTTATGGGCAAGTCCAAGATAATGTCCCCTCAGATGCTCAAAATTCATCTTGATCTAATCAAAAAGTTATTGATATTATGTTGTAGCCAAAGAGTTAAATTATATATTTCTAGCAAAGAAAATATTTAATTATGCAAATTTATGCAAGAAATATGGCCTTAATTTGCATAAATTAAAAACAAACCTTACGTATGGGACAAATTAAAAATATTCATCTAAAATCAGTTGAATTTGTCCTTGACCTAGTTCCTTTATGGACATGACCCCTGTATGAGCTAGTATAATTTCCAATAGGTAAGACAAGGTCAGCACATTAATTATGCAAATTATGCTCTTTCCCAGAACGAAGTGTCCCATACGTAAGGATTTGAGTATGTTTTTTTTAAGTTTTTTCTGAAGATTTCCAACATTGACCAATCATACTTTAGGAAGTTCTAATTTATTCATTTTAACTCCAGATTAGCAAAACTAAATGTGGAAATTTAATTAGTCCTTGATCTTAAAACTAATTAAAGTCTGCTTACGTATGGGACAAATGCCTTACGTATGGGACATTACATGCAAAGTGAATGGGAAAACCGCCTTTTGACATGGATGCTATATGTCCTTACATTTGTTTGGTTAATGGTTATCTTTGCACCTGCTCTGAAGGATATGTCTATATATCTACCTCTCCTACTTAGTTGACCTCAGGGAGAGTGTAAGAACAGCATTATTGAGTCATTCTATGATTAAGAAAGGAAAATAAAGAATATTCATTTATACTTGCATTTTCTTATTTTCATTACAGGCTGTGCAGCTGGTCTTCAATTAACATTCCTCCTTTTAACATTTTGATATTGGACATTCTCGTAATTCAGTTATCATTTTCGACTTTACCTCTCTACAAAATGACTTTGTCCTAGAGAATGGGATTCTCTAAGTGTCATTGTAGGTGCAGTACACTGTTCAGCATGTACTACAGGCTGTACAGCCTAAAAAGGGAAATCAAAACAATTGTGCTTGTGGTGCTCATCAATGACAACATTACAGGTCTTACTGAAAAGAAAAATCACTTGAGGTGACAGCAGGTAACTTTGTCATTACTTGAGTTAATAGCAAAGGAAAAACCCTACAAGAATACTTTTTATTTTGATATGATGTTTAATATTTCAACTGCACACCCTCAGAATATGTCATGACTTATCAAGGTCATGAACATGATTTCTGAAAATCCTGTAAAATGAAGACTATAGTTTACATTTGCCATGAACCACAATATCAATACTGGTTCTGTGGTTGGAGTGCTAATAACACAAATTACACAAACAAATAGGGAATTCAATTTTCTTTTCTATATTGTGTTTGAAGAGACAAATGTGCTCTGAGACACCTTAATCAACTCATACTTACTTTGTACCCCACATCTACACAATTATCAACAAGCATTGCAATCTCGTAGTGTATGATCAAATTAGGTTATTAGAATTTATCAAACTTGTAAATTTCAGATCAGTGAGTTACTTGAGTGTTTCAAATCTAGAATTACATTTTCTCTTAAGATTTAAATGTACAAGTGATAATCTTTCCTGTATCACTACACAAGCATGTATGTATCTACAAAGTATAAACACAAATTTTGTCATCTTTGGTTTCATAGACCTGAAGCCAAGCAATTTGAAAAAAAAAAGCCAGCATTGGCACATACATTCTTCTATCTCTTTATTCTACCACGGCTTTTAAACTCTAAAAGTTTCATTAAAATTGGATTGATTTTGCAGAAGCTAAAATTCACATGGCAAAACATGATGATTACAGAGCAAAATTAATTACTCTTGTTGTTGTGTTTTGTGCTGCATTTCAAACAATTACAAAGCTCTATAAAAACTTAGACAACTTGCAAGGTTAGCCTAAAACTACTGAAAGTACCCACTTCAAACTGTATTTGCAAATTACACTGTACATAACATTTGATTTGACAGTTGAAATTATCAAGACTACAAATTAGTCATGGTACATGTGCATGTATGCTACATCAAGGTCGCAAGCTAGAATTCGCACATTTTTTTTTTCATTTGATAAAAAATATTGACCAGAGTATTATATAGAATAGAGTGTCAGTATACTGTATCTGTATGTGTAGACATCATGAGGACAGTGGTAATGCATGACGGAATCCAAACTAAGACATTTAATTGTAAATTGGTAATTACTTTTATTTGTCTTATTTTAGCTTTTGTTAGGTATCTGAACCGGGAAAGTACCCACTTAGAAGTCTATTTCATTTGTTACATGTTGTAGTATGATTTGTGGAACTGAATATGACACTATGGGGAAATTTAAAGTCATTCCCATGAATATACTTGTGCACTAAAGACAAATGTCCCATACGTAAGTTCAGCCATGTCCCATACGTAAGGTGTACTTTCGTTAATTAAACCAACTTCATGAAAATATGCGCCATTCTCTTGCAGTGAAACTTTGATGAAAGATACTTTAGTATTGTACCTTTTTTCACTTCTAAACAGAACTTGATCAGCAAGGTACTTTCAGAGAATTTTCAATTCAAACTTTATTTTGAAAAATCCAGTTTTTCTCTGGTCCCATACGTAAGTTGTCGTATTTTTCTTAATAAAATAATTAACCCAAGGTCAAATGACATCAAACTTAAACACAATATTCTTCTCAGGGCTACCAGTCCTCCTGATGATAAACAGTAAAATCCAAGTGCTCCTTCATTACTTTTCAGAGGTTTGAAATCTCTGAATGTCCCATACGTAAGGTGCGCGATATCTTGGACTTGCCCTTATACGTTCTTGGACGAGATATTCTTACCCACCATGTCCCCTCGTCCCAGGTGTATTAATGGGTACCTGGCTATGATAATAATAATGGGACGGCCCTCTGGTAAAGCAGTGGTGAGACTGAAGAGGTCACCCTGCGTAAAGAAGACCTTATTTTTATCATTATGACTATTATGATTATCATCATTAGCGGTTCATAATGGTAAACGCATGGGATGCGCAAACAAAAAGTGCACAAACATTGGTGAAATGAATATCAGTTTTACTCTCCTGATGTTCCGACATATTGATTTCTAAGAAACTTTACTATAAGTTTAAGCAATCTCATTTTTGTATGTCCGAATTTCTCGGGCAGGTGATAAAACTGACTTTGCATTATGAGCATGTTACACATTCAAGCACATTCACAACGTGCAACTCTATTTAACACTATCGCACAAATTTCTACGCCGGATTGACTTATGTTTTACAAGTTATATCATGAGGTTAACATTGCATTTCATTTCATTAAAGAATGAGTGAAATATACATTTCCTTCGCTTCTTTTTCAAGAGCCGACAGTGTGTGTGAGAGGTCTATAAACACCCACCCCCCTTTCCACTGCCCTGCGTACATTCCCGTTGTTGTAGAGGGGGGCATCTTTGAAAAGTGCCATTCAGACGTGATCTCCTCTCTCGCGTCGTTCACTTTGTCCTGACAGGCTGTATTGTTGCGTAATACTTTAAGTCTTTTGTTACGCAGATGTCTTCTCGCATTCTCCAGAACCATCCAAGCCATAATACTGTAATTCTCAGCGAATAATTCCGTATGGCTCAGTGCTGCAACATTTATTCATACTAGATGCATGGAGCCTTTCCAGTAGGCAATACAAACTTGGACGGTGCTATAGATGGAGCGACAACTCTCTGTAAATCCAATCACACAAATCCTTGGGTTCTAAAGCATTCCAGAGGGATGTAAATTAGTCAGCCTCTTCGCTTCCAAAGTCATGCTCGACGCCACTAATTCGGAAACGAGGCAAATGTTTCACATTTCAGTGAATTAATACAAGTCGTGTTTCAACGCATCATCAAAGACGAAATACAAGAATTTATTTAGGAGAGTTTAAAAATGAATTGAACATGAGACTTGTTATTTTCTACTTCTGTATTACTAATGATGAGCTTATCAAAATCAACTGAAAATTAGGCTCGCTTAACAGAGATGGCTATTTCTCCATGATGAACACATTTGCGCAGGTGAGTTTTCTATCTTTAAATCTGACATGCTTGTATTTGACCTTTGTGAGTACTGGAAAGCGTATTCCAGTGTATTTTTTCTATATTCATTGCTGTTGAAAAAAAAAAAATCAGAAAAGTAGTTTTACAGCGCATCTTCATTCTCTGCTTCTATTCAGGGAGGTGAGACACTAGTCTTCACCTCCCTGTTCTATTTAAAGCACACACACTCATAGCTACCAGCACATTGAAAGAGAGAGCAAACAGCAGCAGGGGAAGCCATTTCTACTGTGAGAGCGGCTATATTCCTATCATAGCCCTAAATTATTGCCCGAACCCTGTCACTCCCTAGATTATCGATCATTCCATCCACAGAGATGAATGTTTGCAAAGAAGACGATTTAAAAAAAAAAAATGATTTTATGCTTCCAGTTCGACAAGCGTAAAGTGTGACAACAACAAATTCAGCTGTATTAAAACATCAAATATTGCATGCATGGTTTGCTTCGAGCACTTTTGAGTGGTTACGTAAGGGGGCCGGATTGCACCGCAGCACAGAATCACCGCACATAACAATACGTACAGTCGATGACAATGAATTCCCTACTGGCTTGACGTATTTTGCTTTCGTACTGCCATGCACCGCCAAGACTTTCACTGTGTAGAATGAATACAGTCTGTATTTATGCCTACAGCTCTCCAACTCTGAAGTCTGGAAAGTCTGCGATAAAGGGGTGATGATTACATTATGTCTCTCTCATTCTTTTGAAAATGGCACAGTCTCGAGATCATGATGGCGTGTCTATAGGTCTTTCTTACTGAATAACTCATATCGTTTCTTGTCAAACATGCATGTTGTATGCTTTTTTAGTAGTAGCGAAATAACAGCAGACCATAGCAGGAGATGGGAAATATAGACAATGATCATGCATAGGTTCTAGGATCGAGCATTTTATGTACGTGTACAGTATACATGAGCGACAGCGACAGGCTCACTGATATTCCGAATCTAGAGCGATCTGAGCTGAGATTGTCCAATTTAAAAGAAACAACATCATCCACATAAAAAGTTGACCTGATTATGTGTATGGGTGTCGAAGGAGATCGATTCGAATGGCCCAAAGTCAAACTCCCAACAAGAACAGAAATAAGCGTGTTAATACCCTCAAAATTACTATTCATCACTCTAACTATTCATGGCGGATCGTGAGCCTGGAAGCATCACCTGCGACCGGCCCGAAGGAAGTAATGAAGACCAAATTTGTACGGGTAGTTGACCTGCTAGTTTGCGGGCATGTCTGTGAGCTATGTCTCGGGAAAGTGCGGTACTTACGTGTACTCGTCAGAGGCGTAACTCAATCGCCCGACGTAGTTCAGCACAAGCAAAATAGCAATAGCCGTAACTAAGATAACCAAAATTATTTTCTTCCCCAGGCCAGAAACCATGTTTGACTGTGTTCATGTTTTCCTCCCCGGCGGTGTGATGAGTAGATAGAGCGAAAAAACTGTATGCAGTTACAGGTGCAGGCTTCATCCAGCGCCAGACGTGCACCGAAATAATGTAGACGCGTCAATCGTCCACTTCCGTTGTCCTACAGTGCACATGAAAGTCCGTGCCGTGGCCCGCTCGAATGGAAGGCAGCCAGCGAGTTTCTAGTGCGCTGTATGACTCAGATGCAGCAGGGGGCTAAAGCTCCGTGGATGCAGTATGCAGGACGTGTCTGCGAAGTCGGAGCAGATGCCCGATAGCACGATTCATGTCACGTCTTCGCGCCCTGACCTATCCATATAAGAGGAACCTAGCAATTAGTATGTGAGCGGTACTTGAAGTTTGAGAGTTCACGTAGGTAATTATGAGAGCAGGCGTAGTCTGCAATATTGGATGTAAACTAGAGCTCTTCGAAGCATTTATAACTTTTGCTCTTTAGTTTAAAGGGGTCTCTTTCCCTGCTATTTACAGTTCATTTGGATGGAAAATTACCAAGAGACGGGAGTAATGACATCTATTAAAAACAGTATATGGAATATAGACATTTTCAGAAAACTTAAGGTAGTAACAGATCTGAACATTATTATGTTATTATGACATATTCAATTGTATCATAACCCTCTCTCTCTCTCTCTCTCTCTCTCTCCCTCTCTCTGAGAAGATCTTTTTTTACCGTCATACACTATAATTTTGGGGAACTTATGTAAGTACACAAAGTTTGTGCAAATTCAGAGTAGAACAATTAACGCAAACCACTATAAGACGTGCTTCTATGGCAGAACCATATGGCACTTAATTCAGGATCAAAGGGAGAAAATACTGCCCGTCGTCCCAGTTAATATGCAACTAATTGCAATATTTCAACGAATTTATAAGTTTCCACTTTTGAAAAGAAAAAAAATCATCATCTGCCTTGTAAACTATGCTCATGACCTCTCATCACACTAGGCATATCAAAACGTCTGGACAGAGTCTGTAAACAAAATGGACAGTCTGGTGATTAATATACACAGTATTTTCAATCGTGGCAAACTTTAAACTTTATAAGGATTGTATCGAATTTATCATATGTCTTTAGTTGATATTGGTTTACATTGTCCTTGTAGACATATACACGATGTAGATCGGGACTCGAGTCAAGGGTATGTCTTTAATCCCAAAATGTGCTGCCGATTATACGGTCCAACACCTGTAAATGATTTCTCGAAGAAACTTGTGAGTGTACTGGTCATGTAAATAAATACTGATATGAATATTAGCAATGACTCTGAACAGAAAAGATATTTGCTTCTTCGTTCGTTTGTTGTATTAGTTTTTGTGCTACAGCTCCATTTCATGATTCCTTGGAATCAGACAAATTTTCACGAAACAAATATAAAACAAACCTCGCGATTTCTTGTGCGTCTACGACTACACAGTGTTGATGATCTTAATCCTTTTGCGTTGAAAGGAAATTAACAACATAAAAAGACTCGCTACCTTCGTACCAAATAGTTATGGTGTATAATAACTTATTCGGTTATGCCATGTAGGTGAAAGGGATTGTTGTTGCTAAACTTAAAGTTTAGCAAAAACCTCAGTTCTCTTTTGTTGCACTGACGTGTGTGTGTATAAGTGTGTGTTTGCACGCATGCTAGTCAAGGTGTTATACTTTAATAGAACATTACTATAGAACTGCAGTACTATATGCGACATACTCAAATGACAATTACTTGTTATGATGAACAGTAATGCCCAAATAACTGCTGGTTTTATATCATTTGAGTGGAAGTGAATAAATAACATGGAAAAAAGTGATTGCATACCGTGCAGTGTGTGGTGTGTGTGTCTGTTTGTGAGAGAGTGTGTGTGTTCGACGTCTTCCTATCCAAGGACCTGCCCCACCAAGCATCTATACAGTAGGTTTCCCCGCATATAATCTTAATTCACCACTTATGAAATAGTACAGAGCATACCACTTTAACAGCAATTCAAAGTTTATTTGATGAAAATCAGTTTGGAATAATATGGCTGACACATACAAAAACAAAACAGAGTGATCGTAATAAAAGGTGAGTCCCACCTTTTGTTACGATATCCCTCTTTTGGACATCTCAGCCATTTCAAAACCAATATTAATCACTTTTATAATTGTTGAGTTCCTCTTGGAATTACGCGGTCTTTCATATTTCATTAGAAATGTTTCATTAAAAAAATGATAGAAAAAAAAAGAAGCTAGGTCTCTGCCAAACAATTACAATCCTTTCAATATTCATGTAGATTGAGAGAATGCAACAATATTAGTAGAGTACATTAGTGAAAGTGTGAGGAAAATTGGACAATCCGTTCAAAAGTTTTTAAAGTTTCAGTGCCACCATCGCTGGATATAAAAAGATTACTATACAGCTTGTGATGTCATGTGCGTAAAACAATAAAGAAAATAAAATGAAAAGAAATTGAATATAGTAATGTCAATCTTTCTTGCATAATAGAGCACTTGACTTGCCTCTTTCAGAAGGTAGGGGAAATTACCGTTAACATACGTCTGCAACTAGTATAGGGGAATGTGTACTTTAAAAAAAGAATATAATATATGAGGTTTTGTAAATTTTCTTTATAGTTTCCTTACATTGTTGTACGCATGTGACATCAAACACTGTAGTACAAGTCTTCTCATCCTGCAGTGATTGCGCAGAAACTGTATCACTAACGTCGTAACTTTTGAACGGACTTTCTGGTTTTCCTCACGTCACTGTTGTGTTTTATTAATATTAATGGCTGCATTCTCTCAACCCACACCTACTATATGACGGTGAACTTGTCATTTAAACCAATCCTGTACCATGAAATATTTAAGATTCGGTCTGATATAATTATATTATATAATGAATCTTCAAATATTGTTGACCGATTCATTGAAAACTTAACAGAATGAAGTGATATGAAGATGAAAATACTTTTGTGCATTAAGCATTCGAAGAGTTCTAACTTGAGGACCTCATCACCAGCTAATTTGCAAAATAAAATAGGACAATAATATATGCTTGGTAAAACTTTAAGAAACTGAAGAATGCCTTGAGTTTCGTTTCGTTTTAAGTCCGATTGTGGTAAAATTCTTATCATTCTGTTAGCCTATTTGTACTATCTTTTTTTAATAGAACACAAGGTTGAACTGAACTCTCTGTGTTGCTATTGCAAAATTTCACTTTATACCAAAGCAGTGTGTTTGATAGTACAACGACCGTTCCATCGCTACAGAATACACAGTCGGGCGTTCGGTACTATAGGCCTACATAGGATGAGGGTTTAGGGACTAATCTGTTCACATCTACACATTATTCTCATTGATCGGTGATAGAACCAAGACTGCGTACTTCGACTAACATTGCTTTGTTGATGTCATTGTTAGCAATCAAAAACACTTCATGTCCACATAAGGATGACAACGGTGGACTATACTAACATGGAAATGAGAGATTAATGAAACAGAATCGGCTCCTGCTTAATGATTAGTGATAATTATCATCTATCAAAAAAAAAAGACAACAGTATCTTACCTTCTGGACTGTACAAGCACGTCAACCAGCGGGCTCCGAGTCGTTATCACACATAGGCAAACGGTGATAATTATTACTATGAGCAGACACATAAAAACGTTCTTCAAAGTGCTAATTACCATGCCTCTTTTGGTACGGCTGCGAGAAACATTTCAGTATTAACTCAAGGAAAGCGAAAGAAAACGTAACCTTGAGTTCTTCAACCACTCTGTGACTCAATCGATGCACTCATGTCAGGAAGGGTAGCAAAAAAAAAAAAATACACAGCTAAGTGGCGGACAGTTCGGCAGGTAAGCTCAGCAATCTCGTCTGATATCGTCATATCTTCGCTAATCTTGCATTAACATAACCAAATTACAATATACACGTATTGCCTCTCACATAAATGGTACACCTGGAAAAGTAGATTGCGAGGCATGGACAATATCACACAAGAAAAGAAGTATAATGAATACAAACGACAGGGTCCCGAACTTGCCGTGTCCACGTCGACGCCAGAAGTGATGATCTTCAAAAGAACTAACCACTGTTTAAAGAAAAACAATGCAAACTGAATGACCGGCCCATTATCTATAGAGCGGTGCGTGCGCTTCGCCGAGCGTCGATTTCTGACGTCCATTCAAAGGAGCGTGGGTCCAGATTGAGGTTCGTACGACTTAGCTGATAATTGCTTCAACACGCATTTCCCATAGACACTTGCTTTTCAACACTTTTAACACTTTAGAGACTTGCTGGTTAATTCTAAAGGAAACCAAAAACTCAAAGAAAAATGTGGATTGAGCGAAAGCAGCAACAATGGTAGGACACATCAGTGAAAATTTGAGGAAAATCGGACAATCAATGCAAAAGTTATGAATTTTTAAAGTTTTGGTGTTGGAACCGCTGGAGGAGGAGACTCGTTATAGAGGTTATGGCGTCGTATGTGGACAACAATATAAGGAAAATACAAAAGAAATTCAACCAAAATTCATTTTTCATGAAAATTACACATTCAATCAAGTTGATAGTGACATAATATAATGTTAAGGGTAGCAATCATTTCCCCTGCCTTCTGAAAGCAGTTAGTCAAGTGCTCATTCATTATGCTTCAAACTTTCATTGACGTGTTCTACCAATGTTGCTGCTTTCACTCAATCCACATTTCTCTTTGAGTTTTGGTTTCCTTTAATAGTTTGTCTTCCTGCTTTTTTCCTATCTCCTGTAGGAATTCTTTTGCATTTAGGTCAAAATGACTTAAATTTCGACGTCTTTCCCAACGAGCTACCACTGCAAAAAGGTTACCAATCTAAAGTTAGAAGTTGATTCGTATTCATGCATGACACGGAAATAGGTTCAAGAAACTTCCCATCTCCCTGGGTGGACGTTGTTTTGTATCGGCCTGCAAGTTCATCTGATTATACGTGTCTCTGCATCTGGAAGGTGCCAGGGGCATTACAATTTCTGGTGTCCGCCCGTTAATGCACCCAAGGTCTCGGTAAAACCATGGCGAAGTTATTGATAATAATATGATAAAAACCTTAATGGTATACGCTTCAACCTGGCTGGGAAGCGCATGTTTTTGTTATAGTATATATATATATATATATATATATATATATATGATATTTAATAATGGGACGCGTTTTTTCCGTGTCAATGTAATAAACATGTATGTGTATATCACAAGAGAGAGTATGAGCTATATAATATATCGAGATTTCAGAGCTCATATTATTTTAAGACGTGTTATGGCCAGCATCATCCCACAGAATAGCTCATTTTGTCGTTGCGTCTTATATCAACATTGGCAAGAGTTCCGTGAGAACATGAGGAAAGTTCTGTGACTTGCCAGTTATGATTCCTGTTCGAATTTGATGAACCATTCTGTCTCCTTTGCATTTTGTTCTATAGTTGACCATAGAGGTGAGTGGACACAAAATGTTTGCGCGATCGTGTACGACGGAAATGCTCTCCAATCATTCCCATCCTGAGTCTTACGTAATGTACGCGATTATTCAGGCGAGGAAAGAATGAACTGCTACAGCCGATTCACGTGACCTGACTAATATTTTCTCATAGAAGAGGCAGAGAGCATGAGTACATGCATTACCACGATTTAAGACAATTGCAACAACACTTAAACATTCTGCGGTCGATTTGAAAGACCACGGACACGGAGCAACACACCGTAACGACTAACCCATTAGTAATTGAACCGCCCAACACCGCCCATCAGATTACTCCCTACATCGTCTGAAACCGCCCGTCCGCTTTTTTTTTTTTGATAGTTTTATGCTTTGTTTTGTTATTGTTTCATATAGAATATATGATTACGTAATTCTAAAGAGGTTAAAGGTCAACAAAAGTATGTCAAAATTATTTCGGTGAAACGCAAGTCTCTTGGTAAAATCTTAACAGGCTTTCAAATAAACAGAAATTATAATACAATAAACATGCAGTGCTCTATTTTGTTTAATTTAGAAAGTTGTCCAAATGAGAGTAAAAATGTTGTACTTTCCAGAGAAAACTAGAGGCCATTATGTACTCTATCTCCAGTTGCTAAAGGGTTAACTTAAATTATACTCATTCAAATGTTTACATTGGATTGTTTCTCTCCCTAACTCACATTTTAGAACTGTTTTGAAGCACTGAATCTCAGTTTTTTGTTTCATCTGCAAAATGGTAAAGAATGCCTTTAACAATCAGCAACTAATGATGGGGAAAGTCTATCGAATGCCATAAGACTTCCTCTCTGAGGAAATTCCACAAAAGAAGCCCAAGGCAAACTATAATCAGGAGAATTGTACTGTTGTATAGGGTTTTTTGGTTTCGGGGCTTTTTATCGCTGAAATGAGCTGTTGCTGCTCGATTGTACCCAGAATCACATCTTTGGTATGACTTCTATGCCTCCCAATTTCTCAAAACATTATTCATAACATCATTTCCATTTCCCATGTGTTTCATGAATGAAATTCAAATCATATAAATCTTATATGAATAATAAAATGAAATTATGATTGCATCGCGATCGTTCTACGTTGACCAATATGTGAATGCCGTAAAACTCAAATAAAAGCCTATCAATATTCTTTTCAAGACTCTCTCTCCCTCTCTCTCTCTCTCTCTCTCTCTCTCTCTCTTACAGGTAATTACCGCGAACACACAATTAAAGATTAAGGTGTTGTTAGTTATTCCAGCGGTTCGTTAATTCAAAAACGAATGATGAGAGAAAAAAAAAGACTGTTTGCCGGAAACGCGGTATGTTTGAAAATACCAATATCCTTCTCCTTCAAGTCGGATCTTACTAAAGTTTTTATGTCTAAAGTCAGCACAAACGCCAACTTGAAAGAGCTGTACCATTTTATCTATTCTCCGAAATTTGATATAATATATGTCCGGCATCATTCCGTCAAATCTATTCGCAAATCTTTTCTATAGGCCCATTATAGATTTTCATCTTTTTATCGAACATCCTTCACGGTTCTTTATGACGTATCAAAAAACAATGTCACACGAAAGCCTATACAGACACAGGGTATGAACACAGCACAAAGTGAACGTAGAATTCAATACCCCTGGAGAGACTGAAACAAAGATATTATATACCTTAGCTGATCTTAATACAAAACGTACTAAGTAATTTAAAGATAAGCTGCAAGTCATCATGACAACAAATGGAAACTGTTTTACCTTCAATGAATAATAAACTGTTACATGAAATTGTAAAATTCGTATATTTCTGAAACTTCGTATGACAACGTCGTGTTCCGTATTACTATTTCGTATGACTTTCTGTTGATCTTCCATTCTCTTCCATTCTCTTTTCTTTCTTCTTTCTATATCGCCACCAAACTTTTATGAGGAGCCATGTAAGAGTCAACTCTACTTTTCAATCCCGAGTGCCCCATGTCATATTCGTCTTCATTCGTTCCTCTCTCTCTCTCTCTCTCTTTCTTTCTTTCTCTCTTATTTTCTCACACATTACAGAAATATGTCATCCGCTCAAATGGAAATACATTGTATATTATTTTAATGACTGATAGAAAAGACTGATGTAAAACTTAATTTTTTTCCAATCCTGAACTATTTATTATATAAATGTTATCAACATGAGGGAAAGAGGGCAGTTACTCTATATTGAGGTTTATCATCGATCAAAGCAAGAGGTTACAGACGTTTTTTACCTGAAATCTAGACTGTCATGAAAAGTCACCCGTCGCCTTTTCACTTGAAACCAGAGTGAGATGGGTGGCCTGCTTTCTTCCTCTAAAAGTTGGCCATTATGCCACAACCCACTTATCCAGATTGCTACCATCGAGAATTCTATACCAGTATCAGGCAAATTGAAAAGAATGATAAGGAAATCCATCGAAATACTTAAAGAACCTGACAGAAAAAAAAAATAATGGTAAATGGCTCGGAAAGGAACACCGAAAACAGGAGTATTGGAATCATGTATGAGTGCTGTTAACCACCATGAACAGCATTGGTTTGGAAAAGGTAAGCACATCAAACATGTATAAAGAGCCTTGCAAAACAAAGAAAGAAGGGGAGGATAGAGAGAAGGAGAAGATGAGAGCTCGACTAGGAAAAAATGAAAAAGAGGGGCAGGAAGTGAGAAGAGTAAGACAGTAAAACATCATCTCAACCCTATAATAATAAACGGGGTGACGAACAATCGAAACTGGAGCAGCCATTTGGGCTGCGAGATGAGCTAGATAAGTGCACCGTTGATATACCAGAGTGCTGCTACTGAAAACGCGCTCAAGATTCGACTAATTTGGGAAAGAGTTATTCGACAACATAAAAGGAGTCCCGCTTGTAGCAAACTCGACTAATCGTGGCAGGAAACTTCAAAGTAGCCTTTAGAAGCGGTGAAACTAACTTGCCCCAGCTTCGCAGATAGATTGTCATCTTGAAATGTTGAACGCAAGCGCGTCAAATAACGAGCCTCACTTCCAGCCATGGCATCCAGTATCAATCTTGTCAGTGATCAATTTTGTCCTGACTCTTCCTCCAAATATAATTCTGCTCATCCTGTTGTCAAGGCAACGAATGATCGAAGATGCGACCAGATGGTTGCACAAAATATTCATCTGGAGCAATACGATTCTCAATCTTGCGTGGTGTTCGTGGTCTGTGTTTTGGTTCGAATCGCAAGGAGGGACAATATGCCGAATTACAAACACACTGTATCCACTGGCGCATTATTGCTCGTTTATTTCAACGATGTTTTGCCTTTGCTTGATAAACGTCGACAAATTTACACAAGTTACATATCCTCTTCGCTATCCAAGCATGATATCACTCGCGAAGATGAGAAAGACTTATGGAATCATGTGTATTATCTGGCTGCCTTTCTGTATCATTCAACTTCCGTGGCCCAATCTACCTTTTTACTACTTCTTCTATGATCGATGTGTTGGTGTTCGTGTCTTCGATGATTTTCCAGTATGGATACCTATCTTCGAAAGATCATGTCTTGGAGTACCGGCCGTTCTGACCGGCGTCATCATGCTCGTCATGAACATCGCTCTTTTGCGTATCGCTGGTCGCCACGCTCGTCGAATCGATGTCATCCACGTGGTGTCCTCCTCGTATGCGGTTGACGGAAATAGAGAAAGAATCTTACTGGACGCTCAGCAGCGAAGACATAATCGAAGGCGGCGCTGGCGGCTGTCAACCAAGGGTATCCCAACGTTGCTGCTGCTCACCAGCTCCTTCTGCGTGTGCTGGGCGCTGTATGTGTTTTATGATCTCCTGCCCGACTTCTTCGTGAAAGACTTGTCACTAGTACTGGGAGGAATGAATGGATGGCTGCAGCCCGTATTTTACATAATTTCAACAAAGGAAGCGAAAGAATTATTGCTGACTTCCTTTAGATTTTAAAGGTAGACGCAAATTGATACGTGATTATTTCAGAGATCTAAATCAAGTCGCCATACCAGTGAGTTTCGTGTCAGGAGTTTGTCCGTCGACGAGAACGCGTACAATTTGTAAAGTCTTGCCATCATTTCAAAAATGCCCGAGGTTTACAAAGGCCCATATCAATCCCAAGTTTGTTACTCATTGTGTATTTGCTGGCCCATACAGGTGGTTTTTTTTTTCTTTTCGTTCCCAACATAATGTTGAGAGCATGAAATAAAAGATGAACATTAGTCTCCGGCTCTTTCCAGGAAGGCATGATCTTGTTGATAATATTTCTTCGTCACCTCAGTTTTATTATATAGCAGTTTAAATTTGTAATGTCTGTGGGGTTCTTCAGTACAATGTACTTTCCCATGAAGAGTATTTAGATTTAATTTTTTGAGTTGTTAAATTTCCTTCAACTATAAATAATTTCATTGTATGTTGTAATGTAAACCCTCTTAAAAGAGACATCCGGAAATTCTTAGACTTTTACATTTGAACAGATATAAATTGGTTATACTGGGTACAGGGTTTCGGAATTTATATTGATTGGGATGAGGAATAAGAAAGTTTTATAAAGGTATACCAAATCACGATGAACAATAAGGATGATGAAATGGCAGCTTCACCATCAAAATAAATGAGTGGAGGCTCAAAGGAAGCAGAACAAATGTGAACTTTTTAAGCAAGAGGTGTCATGATATTGGAATTACATTGCTACATATTTTTACCTTGTGAGAACTTCCTATGTCATCACCCTTCTTCAGCGAATATATATATATATAAATATATATATATATATACATATATATATATATTTTTTTTTTTTTTGGGGGGGGGGGTCGGAGTATGGGTTTCCCTGCTCAAAGACCACAATAGATTCCAAAAATCTATTGTCATGGAGCTGTCGATTTATATACTACGTAGGGCCTATGTAGTTATGAAATTATGAAAATCGTCTGGACTTGAAGGTCTCACTAAGTGCTCTGTTTAGTATGCCTATAGCATACGCAAGCACACCATCGTGTGTAAGTAAATATATATTTGTAAATTTGTATACTGTGTATACACAGTGCAGATTGTGTTCACACCTCATTCACACGACATAGACTTCCACACATACCTACTCCTAATACACCGAAATGTTCACAACTCGTTCACACTGAAATGTCATGTGAATGTGATGGTAGGTTTTTCACAAGCTCAAGATTTTCATGTCCATATAATCGTCTGATATAAGCACACCTCACAAAGGTCACATCATTAAAAAACGAGTAGATTTTAACAACAGTGATTCACGAAAAGAAAAACTCTATGATATATAACACTATTGATGTGGATAAAGACAACTTCCTTCTCATCAATGATTAGGACTGTTTGAAAAAAAAAAGGTGCAACCCCTCAACATGAATAAAATAACCTCTTAAGCATCAACGGGGCTTAAGTGGTGTTTGGGCTTCAGCACCAGTCCCCTCACACACATGCACAAACAAAACAAAACAAAACAAAAAAGAGAGTTATAATCAATTAAACACCAGGATATATATATATGGGTGATAACGTTGAACGATGTACAATTGGCCATTTTCAGGCTTTTCGATATTCAAACCCTTGTAAAATTGTCACCTGGGGGTGTTTTTCATGGTGTTAGGTATCATTTGGTAGGGGAGGGTTGTACCTTTCAGAAAATATATACCTTGTATTGTTCTTACTGCATTTTCTTTAAAAAATAATGCCTTGAAGCTGAAAAAATTGACAAAAATGCATATTTTGCGAAAAAATCCCAGAATCACACGTCTTAATTTTTGTTCTAATGCAATTCTACAGCCTTGTTTTTCCTTGTGAGGAAGCCCACACACTTCAACTATTTAATCAAGTACTTCTGCTATGAACGTGTGTATTATTTATCTTATCAGGAAATGTTGAATTCACTTATGTCTGAAAAAGAACGTCTCTGAATGAATTATCTTTTCCTTGACGCCAAAAATTCAGGATGACTATGAAAACATGTAAGGCCATATTTATTTAGTGTCTTATCCATACTACCATTACATCAAAATTTGTGAGTGAGCTGTGTGAAATAATCGTGTGGTGGCTCATTAAAGAAAATTATACTGAATAACCATCAGAGATGTTCAGTTGTTTAATGGTGCCATTGATGAAAGTGGATTATGCTTGAGATAAAAAGTGGTTATCAGTATGTCAGTGCGAGCCAGGCGACTATGATGATTGGCAACTTTAGTAGCATACAGTCCACAAAAATGAGTTCTGGTTGAAAACCCGAATTGGCGAATGTCTCTGATCAAAACGAATGTCCCTGATTGAAAGTCTCTGAAGGGATATTCCCTCTTCTGACACTTTCGCACTGCATGATACTTTATTTGCGTGCTTATTTTACGCACTGACTAGCCATCCTGGAATCGAGTCAGCACAGTTCAACGACAGATATGCCCACAAATCTTAAAAATGTGAGTAATAACAAAAACTTTCCTGGTGTTTATGCCAATTTATTAGAATTATTATTCCGTAGATTTGCCAATCAGTATCATTTGTGAAATTATGTATTTTATTCTTTGGATTAGAGGTAAATTGAAAAAGGATAGACAGTAAATATGTAAGAATCTGCACGATGATCAAAGACCGCACGTCTCTGAGCAAAATGAAAAACGTCTCTGAAAATTACTGTTTCATGAAAATCATCCACTATACAAATTATGAGAACATTAAAGTAAATTTATGTCTGGATGGGCTCAGTTAGTATAATAGGAACAAGTAGAACCAAGTTAACACGGGCGTGTTATAATATTAAGAAAAATGAAGCTTCCTGAAAGATGTTGAAAATATGTAAAAGAGTTTCAAATTTAAGATTTTCTGTTGATTGAGCAAGTGTAAACACATTGCCAGGACAGAAACTATGTTTTATGACTAGTAATAGGTCAATAGTCTATGATTATTATGTAGAAGTCACTTTAGTTTACGTATTTTTTGTGAGAGAGGCAGAAATGTAAGAAAAACAGGTTTAGGTCAGAGACGTTCTCTGAACAAATAGGATCTGCTCTCAAACCAATATCAATGACCCATCATGGCGAATTGGTGCCTATGTTTGTAGCACATAGGTTACTCAATCCAAATATAATGCCAATATCTTGTAAAAATCAAACCCATTAAGTAATGATAAGCAAAGATGTTTACGTCAGAGACGTTACATTGAACGTTTTACATATTTTCAACTACTACAATAAGGAGTAGATTTTTCATTATTCCACAGTATATGGCCCTCGTATACATACATCGTTCTAGGTAATTTACGCAATCTAAAAACAATGTTGATTTTATAATTTTGATCAGAGACGTTCATTTGTGCGCACATTGTTCTTCCAGTGCATGATAAATCTATTTTAATATCAGTTTAACTCTATCTTTTTTTCTTACAGCAAGATGGGAAGACCGGATGGATTTTAAATGCTCCGAATATTAGAATTTCGTCCTGCTCAGGATCTTTACAGGCTCAGTCATGTTCATGTAGCCTACAAGTTCCAGACAACGGCCGTGGTACTGGCAAGATCGGACGGACATCTTGGAGGTGCCATCTGTTTACAAAATAATGACTATCCCAACCCCTGTTTCAGGTAGCAAGTGACGCAGTCGGTACCATGCACTGATTGAGGACATGGAATACCAAGTGGAGGGGAAATACAATTCAATGTTATTATGCGGACTCTGTTTTTAATGCACATCACTACGTTTGCTTTTGAGCCTGTAAAATCTGAGGCTTACACGCTAAGAAACAAATGTTCAAATTTGCACCTAATTTGTAACAATAGCAGCACACCTGCGGTGCATACTTGCACCCTTAATTGTGCTTAATTGCACCCTTAATTATCTGCCTTTTTGAAGTTTTGCTAATTTCTGCAAACAAGTTCTCGTACAGTTGTTAAGAATATGCAAATGAGTGAGCTAACCATGTCATAACCTCACAATTTTCCAATGATCGTGTACAAAAAATAAAGAAAATTCAATTTTTCTGTCTTTGAAATCTGAAACATGATGCTATTCCTGGTTGATTACCTTCAGAATAGTGATCAGTTAGATATACCCGTATTTAAGCCTCGGGCATAATTATGTTTGAATGAAAAACTGAAAATTTCAAAATGTTTACGTGCAAACATTATTGCAAGTTGTGAGGGAATGGCAAGCTCAATTTGCCATTTGCATATTCATTATGACCGTTCAAAAGCTGTTTCCTGAAAAATTAGCGAAACTTCAAAACGTCATAACTTCCTTATTTTTCTTGAGCCCGTAAGATTTTATTCTTTCTTATCAGCGGCTAGCTCATATTTGGGCTGAATTTCCCCTGTAATGAATCTTTTTCTCTTAGAAGTAAGGTGAGATATTCTAGTGGTATTATTTTTTAGGTTTGTAAGCAAAATACATGAGAAAAGGAAAAATACTAACATCTGTGATGAAACAAGAGAACGTCTATTAAGAATGTCCCTTTACTTAGTTTCCTCTACAACACTACTTATGTATCGCCTTCGAGTAGAAAGAAGGCTTGGTAATCCCCTATGACCGATGTGACAGGTAAAATGTGATATTGTAATGTTATCATTGTCAACCTCTTGAAAGAGGTTTTCAGTTCATTTTTGGTAAAATGTTTGCTGTACCACACCGTTGATATTCTTTTGAGTTTGGCGTTTACAATTTAAATCTGCCATAGTATACAAAAAAGCACAGCGGAATTTGATGCTTCTAGGATGAGTATAGGCTAATTACAGCTTTCTGAGACGTCATCATAACAGTGGCCCAGGTACGGTCCCTAATAAAAATCCGAACTGGCCTGACATACACATATAATCATATTTGAGGTATAGTGGTCAAATTAAGATAGTATTAGTAAATTCGTGTTTGACCTTTGTTATAGATTTGGACTAAATTTGAAAGAAAACATATACAATATTGATAGCATGTGGGCACACCTTTGTATACACCGGAAGGTAAAATACAAAGTAGTGGTCATCATAAACAAAAACAATTCTTGACATATATGCCTAGGTAAATTATTTCTCAATGAATGTGGAATGTTGAATTACGAGCATCTTTTAAGATAGGGAGTCTGGTGTTTAATTCTAGTGAAAACTTACAGCCGAAACGTCCCTGATGGAAAAGCAAATGTCTCTGATATAAACAAATAATTTAGGTAAGGTAGTCGAAATTGCAAGTATTTCATGTAATTTTTATTTGTCTCTCATTCAAAAGTGTTGTAAGATATGAATAATATAACAAGGACAGGTTTGTTGTTGATATTTGGTGTAGAAATCGAAATTCCTCTTACAATTTGGAGGTTTGTAGTTACAATCGGTTATTATGAAAAATAATTCAAGTTGAAATTACCATTCTGAATTGTTGACAAAAGATAAACATGTGTTTAATAAAATAATAATGTTATTTGTTCACAAACCTCGTAATTATGGATCAAAGGACATCATTTGTATTGTCTATGTCTGAGGAACGTCTTTGAGTGAAACCTGAACGTCTCTGATCAAAACATGGCTTACTTTCAGCATCTGTAAAGGGCTTTTATGGGGATTTGACCAAAGGAAATGCACTGAATTCATTATTAGTATCTACTGAACATTAACATTTAAAGAAATGAGACCCCTGCTATATGTTTTGTTCAAATGAGATGAAAGTGAAGATAAGAATATAAAAATCTCTGCTTAAATGACAAAAACTCCACTTTTACTTTAACTTCCGTGTGTATTAGCTTTTGTAAACTTCACAGGAGGTAAACAATATTTTAGGAACAAATTAACACAGTCTTCAAAAGCATGAACAAGATTAAAATATATTCATTTGAATGTTTTTCTACCCTTCATTTGAATTTTCAGTAAAACAATGTTTATTTTAGTCAGAGACGTTCGCCAATATGTCACAGTTCTATCTAACCTTGAATAAAAACAACACACTTTGAGATATCCCAGTATAATCGGGTTTGCAAGAAAGCTGATATCAATGACATTTGACTGAGATATTTTTATATCAGTGAGTCACGTTTTTTAATTTTGACCCCTGATTTGCCCAATTGTACATCGTTCAACGTTTTCACCCATATATATATATATTTTTTTTTTTTTGGGGGGGGGAGGGGCTCCGTCCCAGCTACCTCACCATCCCTCCCTCCCCCTTCCTCTTTCTATCTATATATCTATATATCTCTACTTCTGTGGGAGGGGAACATAGTCTATATGACGTACTACTTTCACATTCAGGGGCAGGTCCAGGAATTTCGTAAAGAAGGGGCGTAAGACAGTTTAGATTCCTAGTGCCACTTTCGGGTATGATATCAGCTGACAAGCAAAAAAAAAATGATATATATATATGTATATATATATATATATATATATATATATATATATATAAACGAATAGATAAATTAGATTAATTAGATTAATAAATAAATGTATATATAAATAAATAAATGAGTAAATAGATAGATAGAAAAGAAAAAAAAATACAGTGCCGGACAGGAGTGACAATAGTGTATACTGCTAAACCTCGAAAATTTACAGCAGTGGAAGATATTAGCGGTTGGGAAATCGAATAGAAAATGACTCACGTGACTGCATGCGACATGTCACGGGTAAACTCTACGCAATCAAGTTGACTGGGATAAAACAGAATGACAAAATTAGATAAGCAGGTACTTTCTATGTAAAACAGGGCCCCTTTCATAAAGAGGTTATCAGGTCAAGTTTTGCGGTAACTATACACTGGCAACTGCGGCACTGCCTAATTTTTCCCCACATACAGTATAAATCTTTTTTTTTTTTTTTTGGTATGGGTTTTTTTTTTAGGTCGATACATGATTGCATCGGTCTTTATAGCCCTTCAAGTGCTTGAGTTAGAAATTATGACATTGAGCATATGTTTGTCCAAATCATCTCTGTCGTTAAAAACAAACTTTGCTCTTTTTTCCGTCAATTTTTAGAATATAAGGACAATTTGTTGACATGACATCCGTGTGTGCTACTCGAGTACCCGTATGCTTTTGAATATCATTTTTCTTACTTGCTGTTACACAAGAGGGATAAGTCTGTTAAAGCATAGTAACTGGAAGTATTATTGTGCTCGTCATCAGGTTTCTATGTGTCCTTTTTTTCATGTTGATGATAATCATTGTTACTCAAAGGAAGACAGTATGCATGTATCTGTCCTGACTGATTCGAAAAGATATATCAGTCCTCAGATTATCATGTTCATCACAATTATATTACTTTAATAGTTATCATTATAGGCATGGCATGCTACCATAGTACTGTTATGTGAATTACATTATGTGAAGTTGTTGAAGGAGTACAATGTACTATCAGTTATGATAACTGTTGTTATTATTATCATTATCATTATTTTAATCATCATAATCATGTCCGCCTACATTGTCTCTTTGAGATTAAATTATATACACATATACTTTTTTCAACAGGATAGCCGTATCCAAATACATACTGTATGGTGCATGTCAGTTCAGCGTGACCTTTACGTAGTATGTACAGAAGACCATGATGGAAATATCTGTAAACTCTGGCAGGGCAGAAGCAAATAAAATCGGGAACAAACAAAACGGTTAAGAGAACACTGATCAGTCACAGCATAATTACACACACACAAACAAACAAAAAACTCGTATACGTGCTCTCGACTCTGAAATACATTCATAGTATACAATACGCAAGCATTAAAGAAGCAATCACTGTATATTTTGTCGTCTTTGCGGTACTTTGCATTGAACTAATTTTCCTGAAAGGAGAGCTAACTGTAGACTTTTCTCAAAATGAATTAGTTTCTTGTACCCATGCCTATTCACATACCAGAAAAAGAAATCCTATCGAATAAAAAAATTCCCAATATATTTTGATAATGGAGATTCCATACAATAAATATATCAATCTCTTTATTGAAACATTGATCTTACCCCTTCATTTTCGTCTCTGGACATAATCCATTATTTCGTTTGTTTGTTTGTTTTTTGTTTTGTTTTTTTAATGAAATTCTTGGTCTTGCAGCATGACAGCCCCCGCAAAAAAAAAAAAAAAAAAATGGTAAAACAAGCCTGTAAGCAAAATCATAAAAATCCATTCAATTGTTCTATTGCAATAAGTACAATCCGGTTTACTCGCATTTCGCTCGATCGATGGTATCCTATTACATTATGATAAATGATGATTAATCTAAGTCTATCATCTATCTATCAAACTTGAGAGCTGACACGCCGTTCGATGAATTTAAGTGGTTAACACGTCTGTAAAAAAATCAATAGTGTTATATCTACCTATACCATGGGCGTAAATCCGGGGGGATGGGGGGATATATCCCCCCCCCCCCCTGAAATGGAGGAGGGGGGGGATGGCCTGTACAATCATCCCCCTGAATTTTGAAAAAAAAAAATGGAGGAAGCAGAAATGTGATTGTATCAATTTTGGCATATTGCATGAAGTTTGTACGCCGGCCTTCAGACAGGTGACAGAGCTGAACAGTATTCTATCTTGTAGGAAAATGTATACATAATTTTCTCAAGCGCTCGCTCGCTTCGCTCGCTCGCGAAGAAAGTAACATCGACATACACTGTAAGGTATGGCTCAGACGTTGACAACGTCAAATAGTATAGGCCTATATGTAAACATGCTATGACGCGAGTAACTGGGGACCATCTGCAAAATATGTACGAAAACAAACAAACAAACAAACCATAACAAAAACTATATCGCCATAATTGAACCCCCTCCATTTCCTGAATCATTCCTGAGAAACGACAGTGACTGGTGACTCAGTCAGGATACATCTATGAGCATACCCAGGGAAGATCAGGGGCGTCGAATCTATCTCGGGGGGGGGGGGGGGGGGGGCAAAGGGGCATTTGCCCCGCCCCTACGGAAGTGTTTAGGCAGACAAATCATTTATCCCCCAAGCAATTCCCGAGATGAGGACAAATCTCGAACTTTCTTAATGGAAAATTGTCCAAATATCGCCAGAACTATGCACCAGATCGTTGTATTGCAGTCATAAACATGCAAAAGCTCCGCTATACAGGATCCCTTTCGATAGACTTTGTACACTTTTGAGATTGACGTATATTTCCCTAATTTATCAAAGAGTGTGCAGCAGATCTTTCACTTAACAAAAGCACCCACATATGCAGAGGCGTCGATGGGGGGGGGGATGGTTCCCCCATAAAAGTGGGACAAACAAAAGCGAAAATATAGCTACAAACGGCAGTGTTTGGAGTGTAAAATGTCAAAATTTTAAAGCTCGCTCGCTCCGCTCGTTCGCATTTAATCGCTATGCCATTCTCCTGATGCTGCTGCCAGTGAATGGCAGCAGTTGCGCCCGGTGCGCCCCGGCCCCTTAATTTCCAAAGCGAAAAATATAGCTACAAACGGCAGTTTTTGGACTGTAAAATGTCAATATTTTGAAGCTCGCTCGCTTCGCTCGCTCGCATTTAATCATTATGCCATTCTCCTGATGTTGCAGCAAGTAATTGCCAGCAGTTTTCACCCGATGCGCCCCCCTTAATTTCCAAAGCGAAAAAATATAGCTACAAACGGCAGTTTGGGGACTGTAAAATGTCAAAATTTTGAAGCTCGCTAGCATTTAATCATTATGCCATTCTCCTGATGTTGCTGCTAGTAATTGCCAGTAGTTTTTGCCCGGTGCGCCTCCTTAATTTCCAAAGCGAAAAAATACAGCCACAAACGACAGTTTTGGGGACTGTAAAATGTCAAAATTTTCAAGCTCACTCGCTTCGCTCGCTCGCATTTAATCATTATGCCATTCTCCTGATGTTGCAGCTAGTAATTGCCAGCAGTTTTCACCCGATGCGCCCCCCTTAATTTCCAAAGCGAAAAAATATAGCTACAAACGGCAGTTTGGGGACTGTAAAATGTCAAAATTTTGAAGCTCGCTCGCATTTAATCATTATGCCATTCTCCTGATGTTGCTGCCAGTAACTGCCAGCAATTTTCGCCCGGTGCGCCCCCCTTTATTTCCAAAGCGAAAAAATACAGCCACAAAGGACAGTTTTTGGGACTGTAAAATATCAAAATTTTCAAGCTCACTAGCTTCGCTCGCTCGCATTTAATCGTTATGCCATTCTCCTGATGTTACTGCCAGTAATTGCCGGCAGCTGCGCCCGGTGTGTCCCCCCCCCCCCCCCCCCTTGATTTCCAAAGCGAAAAAATACAGCCACAAACGACAGTTTGGGGACTGTAAAATGTCAAAATTTTGAAACTCGCTCGCTTTCATTTAATCGTTATGCCATTCTCCTGATGTTGCATGCTGCCAGTAATTGCCAGCAGTTGTGCCTGGTGCGCCCCACCCCTCTTAATTTCCAAAGCGAAGCATATAGCTACAAACGACAGTTTTGGGACTGTAAAAAGTCACAATTTTCAAGGTCACTCGCTTCGCTCGCTCGTATTCAATCGTTATGCCATTCCCCTGATGTTGCTGCCAGTAACTGCCAGTAGTTGCGCCCGGTGCGCCCCCCTTAATTTCCAAAGCGAAAAAATACAGCCAAAAGCGGCAGTTTTGGGACTGTAAAATGTCAAAATTTTCAAGCTCGCTCGCTTCACTCGCTCGCATTTAATTGTTATGCCATTCTCCTGATGTTGCTGCCAGTAATTGCCAGCAGTTGCACCCGGTGCGCCCCCCTTAATTTCCAAAGCCAAAAAATACAGCCACAAACGGCAGTTTTGGGACTGTAAAATGTCAAAATTTTCAAGCTCGCTCGCTTCACTCGCTCGCATTTAATCGCTACACCATTCTCCTGATGTTGCTGCCAGTGATTGACAACAGTTGCGCCCGGTGCGGCCCCCCCTTGATTTCCAAAGCGAAAAGGTATAGCTACAAACGGCAGTTTTTAGCATGTAAAAGCATTATGTCAAAATTTTCAAGCTCGCTCGCTCCGCTCGCTCGCATTTAATCGCTATGCCATTCTCCTGATGTTGCTGCCAGTGATTGACAGCAGTTGCGCACGGTGTGCCCCCCCCCTTAATTTCCAAAGCGAAGAATATAGCTACAAACGGCAGTTTTTGGACTGTAAAATGTCAAAATTTTCAATGTAAAAAGATTTCACCGTGGGAGGGAGAAACCCCCCTACCATACCCTCCCCCCCCCCCCCCGCTTGCTTCGCTCCCTCACGATCTCATAACCGCTCCCCCAAGATCAAATCCTGTCTACGCCGGTGATAGGCCCCACTATTTAGTAGGCATTCGCAGTGATGTCGCACAGGCGGAGCAAGAGCTGAAATACCACGATTTAGTCATTCAATAACATATTGTGAATATTTCATTTTCTATTGGTTTTTTAAAGAAAAAACAAACAAAAATTTCACCAAAAGTGTGCACCAGATCGCTGAATTTCAGGTCTGAAAATGCAAAATCTTCCTCGTGTGGGAGAGGGACACCCCCCCCCCCCAATGCACACCCTCCCCCGTTAACCCGGTCGCTCCGCTCTCTCTCACAGATATTTCAAAAACAAAAAAATGTCTTCATACATTTAAGGTCTGATTTTCCGCCGCAAGTCATCTGACAAGCAAAAAAAAAAGCAACAACAAGAACAAAAAGTCTTCATATTTTTGCTGCCACTTTCCTCCCACTTTATATTTCATGCAAAAGAGTGGGACATCCGATCCCTGTAAAGTGGGGGGGGGGGGAGGGGGCACCAAGCTTCTCCCCCCCCCCCCCCCCCCCTCCCCAAGGCTGCGCCGGTCCGGTTATGGGCTTGTAATCGTGGTGATGGTGACCATCCCCCCCCCCACTCCTCAGTACGGATTTACGCCGTTGACCTATACACACACACACACACACACACATATATATATATATAGGCCTATATATATATATATATATATATATATATATATACAAATTGTCTTCGACACAATGATTATTAAAAGTGCAATAACTAATACAGTGTAGTTCGTATCCATGATTCAGAGAATCAGAAGAAATTGAATGATTTGAATAGCAATTCTAAAGTAGACCTGCGACAAAGTGAAGCGCGCTGAATCCATAATCTGTGCAGGGTGTGTGCACTCGAAGCTCGTTTTTTTTTTCCCTTTTCTTTCTCCAGTGAATCCAAAGCTCAATTTTTGTCGCAAGATAACAATGAATACCACTCGTAACACTATTGAGGATTACTGCTTAACTCAAGGCAAAAAGAAAAAGGAACGTGTTTTTATCAGGATTAGGGGGAGGGCTGTGCGGAAGGGAGAAGTTATAACATGTATTAGGATAAAAGAAATTGCTTTTTGCTCTCTTTATCCTTATCCCCCCCCCCCCCCAACACACACACACGCACACACACACACACACACACATCCCTCTAGAGTAAACACGTGAAGCAGCTCGTCTTGTAACTATGAAGGTCCAACATTGTATTCAAATGACTGGTATAAAATGCGGGCTGTGAAATACACTATGTATGGCAGCGTGTGTAGTCTTATTGTTGAAACGGTGTCATCCCACGAGTTGGATATCCACGTGTCATACGCCCCATTAGCTAGACGTTGAAAAAAAATACCAATGATACATACATCCATCACGAGTCACACAGAACTCAAGACATGCAGCTCAGGAGCTAGAAATTTAGCAAATAAGGCCCACTGTAGCTCGACACTAAGGAAAAAAACACAAAAAAAGGTCCACGGGCTCGAAATTACATCAATTATATCCTATATGTTATATCGAGCTGGGCCATGGTTACTTATAACTAGTGTCGAGATCGTGGGTTGTATTTGCCTAGTGTCTAGCTCGTGGAACGTAGCTCGTGGCACGTAGCTAGTGGCACGTAGCTCATGGAATGTAGCTCGTGGGACTAGTTTACTTGACGTCGAGCACGTGGGCCTTGTTCACTAAGTGCTTCGCTCGTAGGTTGTATGACTCGTAAGCTGTATAACTCGTGGGCTAGCTGTATCACTCATAGCTTTTCAGATAGTCGTCGTTGGCGAGGTGGAAGAGCTTGGTATTCCACTTATTCTGAGAGCGATGCCGTCTGGAGTCTCAGACGCCTGGTAGGGTCAGCCATGGCGACATGGTCGAGGATGAGGTTTGAGACTAAACACGACCAATCACCGACACCAAGTCCCCAAGCTTAGAGTAAAGCAAGTAGAGACGGGGAATCCAAAAGCCCCAAGGCTTTGCTTCTGCGGAAGAAGGTAACGCCTGGCGGATAGGCGTGACAGAGGGGGACAGCCTCCGTCAGCTCGCTGCACCTAGCCTCATCAAACCTGCTCGGCTTAATTCTTTAGCCTAGTGGAGACGTCCCTGGACAAGCGCCTGCTCGACGTGGCCGTCGCGCAGCAATAATCATCTTAAGCAGTTTACTCTGCGACTGGCTTCGTCTTTCTACTCTTTGCGTCATTACCACTGGCATTCCCAATGGCAATGGTATAATCAACTGTACCGGAGGCAGGTTTGAAGAATTGGAAGCCTCAGGTAAATGACCACACATTTGGAGCAAATCTCAGATAGTCGCTCTCCAATGTATGGATAGAGGAGAATTTAGAGTTGGCTGCAAGATTCATGACTTAGTTGGCCTTTTTAGGATCCACCGCAGCCCATCCCTCAATAGGAGCCCCTAGTAAAGGTTGGACAAACATATCGGACATGTACGGTAAATTGATCTGCCAGCACATGCACACTACTATGAGTAGGTTCAGATGACCACTGGAATGATCACCGTCTTCTTATCTCCCGACGTCTTGACATCAAGGTCAACTGCCTACCAAAGTGGGTCTCAGCAAACATTCCCTGTCGACGCTTCAACTGCGCCAAACTCAAGAGCTCATAGGCATCAACTAGATATCGATCGGGGAATCTATTGGAAGACACCTGCATGTTGAACCTCCCAGAGCGCTTGTCTCTATTGAAGATTGTGCCATGACTGCTGCTGCTGCCGAGGTAACAATCAGCTTTTCTTGGAAGAACTCAGACTGGTTTGACGAGAATAGTGACAACATCTCCCGTCTCTTTGAAACCAAAGTCCGGATGTGCCTCCTCCTCGATCGAGGACCATGCCACTGCGGAGAACAATGGAAACGCCAACAAGCATCAATGAAATGCCGCAGCGAAGAATCCGAGAAGCGCAGAACATCTTGTGGCGGCAGATGAAAGCAGAGGTTATACAAAACTGTGCAGACCAGCGAAACCTGTGCCACTTTTAGCTGCAACCAATTAGGAGCTCTTCTGTCCCATAAGGTGCGGCTAGCTTGAAAAACGCAGCTGTGGCTTTTCGATGACAGACACTCAGGGATTCCTTCATCGCGCTGGAAGTCACATTTCGAGAGCCTCTCATGCGCGCCTGATGATTTCCTCCATGACACGCCCACTGATCCTCCCCCCCCCCCCCCATCCGCCATTGGATGTCCAGCCGCCCTCGATCACCTCATGAGTTCAACAAGGCATTCGGCCCGGTAAAGCAGCAAGACCAGACAGCATCCCGTTTGAGTTCTTTATTTACGGATTTCCCGAGGTGGGAAATCGTCTGATACATTTTATCCTCCAGATATGGGAAAGTAATACAATGAAGAATCCAATACTCAGATACGAGAAGGAGCAGACGATTACTCGTAGGCAGTATGGATCGTGGACTGTATGACTAGTGGGTTACGACCAGCAGTACACCAAAATGACCCGTTCACCCACACCTAAAAGTAAACTGATTTTCCCAAAAGATTTTGCAAAAATCGGCAGTTCTTGTGCGCGCTCGCACACATATATACACACACACACACACACATACACACACATCAAATTTCTTGAGTTGCCGTGTCGTTTGTCCTGTTGAATTTAGTTGCAGTTGAATTAACTATTTTGGAGTTAAGTTCTGTGAGAAAAATTTTGAATAGAGGTAAAGTATTACGAGTACCACTAGTACCACGTTCAAATTAGCGCGCGAAATGTAGCGCCATATTACACACTTCCGCTGGTATTGGCTGGGATCGGCCGCGGTGCGAGCAGAAAAACACGTCTGGGGGAAAGTTGCCAACAAAATTCACCGAGAGCATTGTCGTAGGTATGAAAAGACGGCACTGAAATTTTTACCGGAGGTCCCTCGGTGAATTCACCTGGGTAATCCAACGACGGGTCACCGACAGTGGCAGCGGGAAAGGGGTATTAGGCACCATGTTTTGGCAATAAAAAAGGAGAGAGGGCGACTGATTTATACAAACTCACCACGTCTGCTTGACGCCGCGTATGTCTCTCTCGAAAATGCGAGGTGACTGTACAAATACGTCAAATCGTTTTCGACCAGTTTGTAATAGTCGTTTAATCAAGGACCCTTGTCGAGTTTAAACAATCCGCCTTCTCGCATCATGTTCGAGGCAACTTGGCGAGTTTTCATAAGTCAGTCACCGTCTCATCTTCTCTTTAAACAAGGCGCCTTGGTGACTTTGTGTACAAGTCGTGTTCTCTATTGACCGATTCGGGTTCGTTGAGGGCAGCAGACATTTTACGGCACAGGGCGCAGCCATAGTGGGTGTATCGGTGTGTATCAGCCGACCCCCCCCCCCCCCTGCTCTCCCCTACCCCCGGGCAACATGTTTATCACGCACTTGTAACAAAGGTTCGCGCACTAGCAAGCATTCGCGCACTCAGTACGAGACGCCCATTGGCTAACGCAGTTTTTCATTCTGCGCGCGTGCTAATGTAGGGAGAGGGGTGGGGAGTGCGGAGGGCAGTGCCGTATATTAAAGGGGCATAGTCCCGGTAGTGTAGATGGCGCTGTTGATGATACTGCGAAGATTACCGAAGTAGAGCTGTCATCAAGAGTAAAGTGCGTAGGTGTTGCTAAGTAACGTTGCCTTTGTTGTCTTCTCTGCGCATCGCGCAGTCTGTTGTAATGCAAGGGTGCGTGCATATGTGCTTGTTATTATGACATCACAAAAGAAGTTTGCTAAATCTGTCATCCCTCTCAGCCGAATCATGAGCCGAACTGTGATCGGACCACTGACTACAGTGAATCGGACTTCTTCGGACTCGGGAAAGTGGGCCAAAGCGTAAGCGCCAAAAGAAGTCGATAGCGTAGGTCTCTATAGGAAACTTGCGCCGTGCACCCGCGTACGCATTTGACTAAAACACGGGGACCATGCACCTTTAAGAGAGTCTGGCCAACTCATGAATTGGACGCCATGGGCCCGTATTCTGCTAAAAACTTAGACCCGAGTTTAAACCCACGCTTGGGTCTAAAGTGGGTTTTTTGGGTTTAAACCTGGGTTTAAACCACCAGTTTAGACCCAGGTTTAAACCCAGGTTTAATTTGTATTCTACTAAGTCCTGCTGTGGTCTAAATTGGGTTTAAATTAAACCTACCCAGGAGGAGGTTTATTTCGAGTTTAAATCGAGTCTAACGATGACTGGTAAGGGTACCAGCACACAGATCAATGCCAAAATGGCACAAAACGAGTGGCTGGCTTGAAACACTGCAGCTAGCTTGCCGGCCACACGCGTGTACACACAAGATACGCCTACTACGTACTAGATCCACGGTACTTGTACAAGTTAGGTACAAGTTAGAAGAGACTCGAGATCTAAATGTTACAAATACTACTACTACTACCTAGTATTACATGTACTAATACGTTAATAGTCTAGACTTTACGATGAAAATAACCTGAAGACTAGACCAAGAACTCAATGTAGGACTAGTAGAGGGTAGACCCTGCAGACGAGGTCGATTTGGCATAGATAGACTAACATTATTAGATCGAGAACCTAGATCGTAGGACTATTTTATTTCGTGAGTTTACGCAAGAACTCACAGTGAGAGCCCGCTCAACGCGCGCGCAGTCATATCGCTTCTTCGCACATTTTGCACGAGGGGCTAAGTTCCCTCATCGCAGTCTAAATCCAGTTTTATTCGTCCTTTTAACTGTGCATCGTTGCAATATCTTATCATATTGTGGATTGTTATTATTATAGCTCAGTTAGAGCTGACTTTGCTTCGGAAGTGGATTTTTATGCACGAGATATCGCGGGATGGAAATTCCGCTTTCCGCTCCCCCACAGCATACAGCTAAGCCTGTCGTGGGTGGCACCACTAGTACGAGCGCCCTGCATACAGCTAAGTCTGTCGTGGCGATGGTGACTACAGCCGTGCATCATGAACCCAAGTGTTCGCCGGCTAGTATTAAGGCTCCAACAAAGAAAGAAGGGAATGGGAAAACCCTTAAAAAACCCACCAAACCAGGCCTAAGTAAGAAGGCGGCTCCCCCTAAAGAGAAGACGGACGCGGAGGTGCTTTCCCGCCTTTCTAAACTCGAATCCATGTTTGAAAAGGTTATGGAAATACTGCCGTCTCAGCCTACTCGTATCCAACAACAGCAACTACGTGCCGGCCATGTTGGCACGGCTTGTACCGCAGAAAACCACGGTGGTGTGCCGTTTGGGGGCATGGATGTGTGTGCTAATTTATACAGACGATAGTACGCAAGCACGCGGTACGCTGCACGACGACCACGGCGGCAGCAGCTACAGTGGGGATGAATGCGATTTCCCTGCGGCGGCAGCGGGTTACGCACCCGCAGAGCTCACGGGGCGGCCAGTACAAGTGCCATCCTTTGCTGCAAAATTTGCGGTCTCCGCCTGTGTGGGCGACCCTATCAATGACGAATTGGCAAATTCTACAAATTATCTCATCTCCCATTGTCTGGAGGAAAAATCTATGGAAGAGTCAGCGGCAAACTACCCAGCACCGAGCAATTGCCCCAACTTACTAGTCCCTAAAGTCAATCCAGTGATTTGGGATAATGTGACACAGACTACGCGCAGCAGAGACGTTAAGCTGCAGAGAGTACAGAAATCTCTTACCCGCGGGCTGTGTGCGTTCCTACAAACTCTTCCTACTGACTTGAACGAGGCGCAACAGGACGCACTCGCTTTACTCTGTAATGCCAATTACGAGATGAATTGCCTGAGAAAGGAGCTGATCAAGCCCGATATGAACGCTGCTTACGCACATCTGTGCAAGCCTACTACGCCCGTGACCGCGTTTCTATTCGGTGATGACTTGGGACAACGTGTAAAAGATCTCAAGGAGGAGAATAGGGCTGCCTTTAGTGTGGTTAAAGGCCAGGCTAAGAGATCTACACATCAGCCGTACCACCCATACAAGCGCACGGCCAGCGGTGGATTCAGCCGGAAGCAATATCGGAACGCAGGCTGGCTCGCAGCTGGCGATACATCCAGGCCTTTTTTAGGCCAGCAGCAGCGGGGATACAGACATTCAGCCCCGCACACGCAGACTCGCCCACCTCCAGCTCATGCGCACAACCGGGAGCAGAGCTACTCGACAGCAACCCCAGCCAAGCCAAACACTCCCTAACAAAAAAGTCCTGTGGTACTCCCTGTGGTACTTGTCGGTACCACACAATGTACCACACACTTGTAATGTTACCACAGGAACTGTGTGGTACTGTACCACAGGCTTGTAGGGTACTCCCTGTAGTACTTGTCAGTACCACACAATGTACCACATAAATAAATGTTACCACAGGAACTGTGTGGTACTGTTTTACAGGCTCATGTGGTACTCCCTGTGGTACTGGTTGGTACCACACAATGTACCACACAAATATATGTTAACACAGGAACTGTGTGGTACTGTGTCACAGGCTCGGGTGGTACTCTGGGATGTACCACAGGGCAGTACCACAGGACATTACCACAGGAAAGTACCACAGGACAGTACCACAAGACAGTATACACACAAATTGTCCTGTGGTATTTTGGGACGTATACCACACGACAGTACCACAGGACAGTACCGCATGAATTGTCCTGTGGTATTTTGGGACGTACCACAGGACAGTACCACAGGGCAGTACCACAGAGCAGTACCACAGGACAGTACCACAGGAAAGTACCACAGGATAGTACCACAGGACAGTACCACACGACTTGTCCTGTGGTAGTTTGGGACGTACCACAGGGCAATACCACAGGACAGTACCACAGGACAGTACCACACGACTTGTCCTGTGGTATTTTGGGACGTACCACAGGACAGTACCACAGGGCAGTACCACAGGGCAGTACCACAGGACAGTACCACAGGAAAGTACCACAGGATAGTACCACAGGACAGTACCACACGACTTGTCCTGTGGTATTTTGGGACGTACCACAGGGCAATACCACAGGACAGTACCACAGGACAGTACCACAGGATAGTACCACAGGACAGTACCACATGACTTGTCCTGTGGTATTTTGGGACATACCACAGGACGGTACCACAGGGCAGTACCACAGGACAGTACCACAGGAAAGTACCACAGGATAGTACCACAGGACGGTACCACACGACTTGTCCTGTGGTATTTTGGGACGTACCACAGGGCAGTACCACAGGACAGTACCACAGGAGAGTACCACAGGATAGTACCACAGGACAGTACCACATGACTTGTCCTGTGGTATTTTGGGACGTACCACAGGACAGTACGACAGGAATTCCTGTAGAATTTTGGGACGTACCACAGGACAGTACGACAGGAATTCCTGTGGTAATTTTCGATGTATACCACAGGAGAGTACCACAGGAACTGTCCAATTAAATCCCACAGGAAAATCATAATATGGTGCTATTCCACACAGAAGTACCACACAGCAAATTAAATTTGTAAGTACCACAGAAAAATGCTACAGGATATTCTTTTTTTTTTTCTTAACATTTTATACCAGAGGACTATCACATCAGGGGGGCGTTTCATCAACGAGTTCGTCGGAGGTTTTCACCGACGAATTTGCTATCAGCCAATCAGACGCAAGGATTTACACTGACAACTATCAAAAGCTAATGAAATTCTTGCATCTGATTGGCTGATAGCAAATTTGTCGATGAAAACTCCGACGAACTCGTTGATGAAACGCCCCCCAGGAGAATATCAAACAGCAGTACCACACAGGAGTACCACACAGGAAAATTGTAAGGCAGAATCTACTGAAATTCATTACAAAAATACAAACAGAAAAGCACATATTAATATTTCTCAATTAATTGATAGATGAGTTATGCTGTGAATTATAGCAATTGATTTGCCATTACTTATCCTGTCCTATACTCCTACAGTATTACCTATTTAGTGAAAGTGCTGATGTAAAGCATGAGAAATTTCATAAGGACTTCTGTGGTACGGTACTCCTGTGGTACTCCTGTGGTACTCCTGTGGTACTCCTGTGGTACAAATTTTTACATAGCTCATGAATATTCATAAAAAGCACTCTAGATTTTAGAAAATACATATATGACTTAAAATGTCAAAGTATTAATGATGGACCTTACTTTGAACTGTATGAAAGATTGTCTAATTATGTTATGTTATTCCCAATATCATAGATATTGTTATGAAAGTGTAATTTCATATCTTGATAATAAAGTATAATCGAGTTAGTAACCATGCCTTAATGCTTTACGGATAGACGGCCATATATATATGTACTGATACGGTCGATGGCTACCTAGGAATAGAATATGACTATATAGATCTATTATAGGACTAGATTGGCACTTGGCCATTAGACTCTCGTTTGAGGTTATATGTTAGGAGTAGGACAGGTTATTAACTAGGGCCATGTTTGTACTGAAATCCATCACTCACCTATCAGGAATATTCCTTGATATGTGACTAAAATTCTCCCAGATTTTTTTTTTCGAAATGCTGTGTGGTACTGCCCTGTGGTAATGCTGTGTGGTAATGATCGACCTGTGGTACTGTCCTGTGGTACTGTCCCAAAATACCACAGGACAGTTCCTGTGGTACTGTTCTGTGGTACTAGTCCTGTGGTACTGCCCTGTGGTACGTCCCAAAATACCACAGGATTTCCTGTGGTACTGCCCTGTGGTACGTCCCAAAATACCACAGGATTTCCTGTGGTACTGCCCTGTGGTACGTCCCAAAATACCACAGGAATTCCTGTGGTACTGTCCTGTGGTACTGTTCTGTGGTACCGGTCCTGTGGTACTTTCCTGTGGTACTGCCCTGTGGTACGTCCCAAAATACCACAGGAATTCCTGTGGTACTGTCCTGTGGTATGTCCCAAAATACCACAGGACAATTCCTGTGGTACTGTCCTGTGGTACTTTCCTGTGGTACTGTCCTGTGGTACTGTCCTGTGGTACCGTCCTGTGGTAATTACCACAGGAGTACCACAGGACTTTTTCGTAAGGGCTGTGTCACGGAGAAAGTAACTGCACTACCCAAGGAGGTAAGTTGCAGGCCTAGCTCTTGTTGTGGAAATACACAATCTACTCACACTGTACAGTCAGTTTTTGACATTGAACATGTAGATGTTCCATTAGACCTGCCCGTTGGGGGTCGATTGAGGCATTTTAGCAAACAGTGGAATCATATTACCACTGATCCTTTCATACTTGATGCAATTAGCGGTTACAAACTTGAATTTCAAGAGGCGTATAGCCCACCTCATAGAGGTAAACCGCCTTACCACTACAGAGTGGGTAATGCTGAGGAGAGCAAGATTGACATTGAAATTCGAAAACTGGCCGAGAAAGGCGTAATCGAAGAATGCCAGCATATGGCTGGAGAATTTGTGTCCAATATCTTTACACGCCCAAAGAAAAATGGGGACATACGCCTAATTTTAGATTTATCGGACCTCAATGACAGTCTGAATGTACAGCATTTCAAAATGGATAACATCCATACGGCTACAACCCTAATTTCCCCTGGTTGTTACCTTGCCTCAATCGACCTTCGAGATGCCTACTACTCTGTCCCTGTTCACCCCTCATATCGCAAGTATTTGAGATTTGTCTGGCACGAGAAATGTTGGCAATTTAAGGTACTCCCCAATGGCCTTAGTACAGCGCCTAGGCTCTTCACAAAGCTTATGAAGCCGGTGTTCGCAAAGCTGCGACAGGCAGGCCACCTGGTTGTGGGGTATTTAGATGACACTCTCATAATCGGTGAAACTGAATCACAAGCACTAGAAGCGGTGCAAGCAACCACAAAACTGCTCTCTGACCTTGGTTTTGTCATTCATTCAGAGAAATCTATCCTAGAGCCTCAGCAACGGCTCCAATTTTTGGGGTTTATCTTGGATTCGGAAAGCATGACTATAACGCTCCCGCATGAGAAATGTCAAAATATCAGGGCAGTATGTGCGGAATTGCTAGGGAAACAAAACCCTACTATCAGGCAGGTGGCGCAGGTCATTGGGAAACTGATTGCTACTTTCCCTAATGCTATTCAATATGGCCCCCTCTTCTATCGTAACCTAGAAAGAGACAAAATTCTTGCACTAAAATCAAGCAAAGGGCATTTTGATAGACCTATGAATTTGTCTGAAGCTTCTAAACAGGAGTTAATGTGGTGGTTCAATAACATTCACTGCCAGTCGGCACCAATTAGTCGAGATCGGCCAGCTTTAGAGCTACGTACTGACGCCAGTGGGCAAGGATGGGGTGCCACTGATTTAAGCAGTGAAACTGGCGGTAGATGGGATGATCAGGAGATGGTGCATGCTCAAAACAATGATATCAACTATCTTGAAATCTTAGCTGCAGGGCTTGGTTTGAAGTCATTTTGCGGCCACCTGCATGATACACATGTGCTCATTAGAACTGACAACACAACAGCTGTAGCCTACCTGAACAATATGGGAGGCATTAAATCTCGAGCCTGCGACAGGGCAGCACGAGACATTTGGGTTTGTTGTAAGGAAAGGAATATCTGGATCACAGCAGCCTATTTACCAGGTCGTGACAATACAGAAGCAGACAGGAGATCTCGTCATTTTAATGACAGAACAGAATGGATGCTGAATAAGAAAGTTTTTACTGATATCACTAAGAAATGTGGTACTCCCCAAATTGATCTTTTCGCGTCCAGACTCAATAAGCAGCTGCCTGCGTACGTTACGTGGCTGCCTGACCCAGATGCGGTTTCTGTGGATGCATTCACTCTGAATTGGGGTGATCTGTATTTCTACGCATTCCCTCCTTTCTGCCTCATCCCCAAATGTCTCCAAAAAATAGAAAACGACAAGGCACATGGTCTCTTGATTGTCCCAAACTGGCCTACGCAAGCGTGGTTTCCTCGCATGAGGAGAATGCTTAAAGATGAACCACTCTTAATTCCTAGACACAGGAATTTGATTACGCAACCAGTATCTGGGGAACCGCACCCTTTACACGCTTGCCTTGATCTGTTATGTTGCAGGTTTTGAAGCTGCCGTTCGAGAACTCTGGCATGAGCAGCAGAACGGTGGACATCTTGGCAGCATCTTGGAGGGCATCAACCCAAAGACAATATTGTACATATGATTATATAAGGAAATGGAGAAAGTTTTGTACACTTAAGAAGGAAAGTCACCTTCATGCCAAGATTAATTTTGTTTTGGAGTTTTTTACACACATGTTTTATATAGAGAACTTGAGCTATTCAGCTATTAACTCAGCACGGAGTGCACTTGCTACCTTTCTAGTGTTAGAGGATGAACAATTTACTGTCAGCACTCATCCGCTTCTCTCTCGTTTTATGAGAGGTGTGTTCCAGCTCAGGCCCCCAAGGCCGCGGTATTCGGAAATTTGGGACGTGAATATTGTTTTTAGATATTTGAGAAGTCTAGCTCCCGCTAACTCGCTTAGCTTGAAGCAATTAACGATGAAGCTGTGCATGTTACTGGCCTTGATATCCACCCAGAGGGTACAGACTTTGCATTGCCTGAATCTAGACTGCATGATTCTCAAACAATCTATGGTGTCATTCAAAGTTAATGAACATCTTAAGCAGTCTAGACCTGGGAATTTTGGATTGGACGTACTTTTGAAAGCGTACCCCCCAGACAGACGTTTGTGTGTAGTTACATACATTAAGGCCTACCTTCGGAGAACCAAAGAGATCCGAGGAGAGGAAAGTCATCTCTTCATTAGTTTTCGCAAGCCTTTCAAGAGAGTAACGGCACAGACAATTTCTCGATGGATCAAAGAAATCATGACTGGCGCTGGCATTGACACCACAATGTTCAGTGCACATTCAACCCGAGCAGCATCTAGCTCAGCAGCAAACAGGGCGGATGTACCTATTCCTCTGATCCTCGCAAAAGCAGGCTGGTCAAAAGAACGAACATTCCGTAAATTCTACGACAAACCTCTACAAGAAGAGGGACAGTGCCTGTCACAGCTCACTATGAGGGAATAATGGCCTCAGACCAAGGTAATTTGAGCTTACATTTTGCTTGCCATTGTGCATGCTTGAGTTTGTTCAGTTGGAACAAATGTGACTTCTGTGCTACAAAATCTCACTGTGAGTTCTTGCGTAAACTCACGAAATAAAATAGAAAGATTAAACGAGAACTTACCTGTTTGAAGTTTGATCTTTATTTTATGAGGGAGTTGGAGAAAGAATTCACAGTCCCTCCTCTCCCTTCCCATGGCATGAATACTATTACAAAACGTATAGATCAACTTCAAGTAAGTTCTCAATCTTTCCACTCTGACAGAAGTCACATCTTGTTGCTACGAAGTATGACTGCGCGCGCGTTGAGCGGGCTCTCACTGTGAATTCTTTCTCCAACTCCCTCATAAAATAAAGATCAAACTTCAAACAGGTAAGTTCTCGTTTAATCTTTCTATTAAACGTTACTACTAACGGTGTTAGGAGTAGGGTCCTACTAACGTTAGTAACTAGAACCTATTCGAATAGCTAGAGTACATTATTGTAACGTTAGGACTAACGTTAGATCTATTAAAAGTTAGGTTAGTGTGGTACGGTCCCGTCGGTAGGTAAAATCTACTTCTAACAATTGTTGATTATACTCTATATAGTAATAATACGAGACAGGGTTGATATAGGCCTAGATCTATTTCTAAATTTTAGAATGGTTTCCATTCTTATTAACTGACAATCTTAAGAGAAAAGCTTTTATTCAATTTCCTACCTCAAAGTCCTGGTTTGATCAATCGCCAATCCATTCCGAATTATTCACGATTCAATCGACCTAAAAAGCCATGTCCCATCCAGCGCACACAGCAACCGTGTCGCCGGCCGGCGCGGCGCGATGACTCTGCTGGTAACTGAGCATTCAAAGCTAGCTAGCCAGGAATATAATAGCGCTACGCCAAGCTTACCATGTATCCTGTGATGTGCGTCGCACACGTACACAAACTGTACAGTAATGTACAGTGCTTCACGAGTCGTCGCAAGCAAAAGTACAGCATGCCCTCATTCGACATAAATACACGTAAAAACCATTCAAAATCCAAGAAGGTCACGCTCATGTGGCTGATACACTGCCAATAATAAAGTGAAGAGGATTTGTGGAGAGAAAAGTACTCAGAGAGGGAGAATTTCTTCTTCCATAGAGGGCACCATGGTGGCTTGACCCAAGACTATTTCGGGTTTAATCTAAACCCGAAATAGACTTGGGTTTAACTAAACCTAGCTAGCAGAATACAAAATTAAACCTCAGGTCTAGCTAAAACATCATTTTCCCCCTGCAATATGGCTTCCGTAAGAACATGTCATGTGAACAACAATTACTTGGTTTCACAAGCGATTTACATAGGAACTTGGAAGCAGGACGTCAAACGGATGTTATAGTCATGGATTTTTCAAAAGCTTTTGACAAGGTTGGGCATGAGCGGCTTTTACGTAAACTGGACTACTACGGTATCAGGGGGAAAAATCTGAAATGGATTCAAAGTTTTCTCAATGGAAGAAGTCAGAGGGTCGTTTTGGATGGTATTAAATCTTCTTCAGTAGCGGTAGGATCTGGAGTGCCTCAGGGGTCGGTTCTTGGGCCTTGCCTCTTTCTACTTTACATCAATGACTTGCCTGATGGTCTCGCGTCAAAGGTTCGCCTTTTTGCTGATGATGCAATTTCTTACATGACTATCGACAATCAACATCATACGCAAAATCTTCAAGAGGACCTAAACAAAATTGGTGACTGGGCGAAAAAATGGATGATGGATTTGAACACAGATAAATGTAAGGTTTTGACGATATCCAGGAAAAGAAGTAAGTTGCAACACGTGTATCATCTAAATAACGCCCCTCTTGAATCTGTTGAATCCGTGAAGTACTTGGGTGTAACCATCACTTCTGATTTGAAGTGGACCCAACACATCAACAATACTGTCAATAAAGCCAATAACGTGCTTGCATTTCTAAAATGCAATCTTCGCATAAAATCTTCTGATGTTAAAGCCACAGCTTACAAAACATTGGTTCGACCAATTGTTGAGTATGCTTCCACAGTTTGGGACCCATCTACCAAGAACCTAATCCACCAAGTGGAAATGGTCCAGAGAAGAGCTGCGCGATTCACTTTAAATCGCTACCATAACACCTCGAGTGTCACCAAAATGCTACAAGAACTTAATTGGACTACTCTGGAACAGCGCAGAGAAAGTGACAGGCTAATTATGATGTACAAAATAGAAAGATTAAACGAGAACTTACCTGTTTGAAGTTTGATCTTTATTTTATGAGGGAGTTGGAGAAAGAATTCACAGTGAGAGCCCGCTCAACGCGCGCGCAGTCATACTTCGTAGCAACAAGATGTGACTTCTGTCAGAGTGGAAAGATTGAGAACTTACTTGAAGTTGATCTATACATTTTGTAATAGTATTCATGCCATGGGAAGGGAGAGGAGGGACTGTGAATTCTTTCTCCAACTCCCTCATAAAATAAAGATCAAACTTCAAACAGGTAAGTTCTCGTTTAATCTTTCTATTTTATTTCGTGAGTTTACGCAAGAACTCACAGTGAGATTTTGTAGCACAGAAGTCACATTTGTTCCAACTGAACAAACTCAAGCATGCACAATGGCAAGCAAAATGTAAGCTCAAATTACCTTGGTCTGAGGCCATTATTCCCTCATAATGAGCTGTGACAGGCACTGTCCCTCTTCTTGTAGAGGTTTGTCGTAGAATTTACGGAATGTTCGTTCTTTTGACCAGCCTGCTTTTGCGAGGATCAGAGGAATAGGTACATCCGCCCTGTTTGCTGCTGAGCTAGATGCTGCTCGGGTTGAATGTGCACTGAACATTGTGGTGTCAATGCCAGCGCCAGTCATGATTTCTTTGATCCATCGAGAAATTGTCTGTGCCGTTACTCTCTTGAAAGGCTTGCGAAAACTAATGAAGAGATGACTTTCCTCTCCTCGGATCTCTTTGGTTCTCCGAAGGTAGGCCTTAATGTATGTAACTACACACAAACGTCTGTCTGGGGGGTACGCTTTCAAAAGTACGTCCAATCCAAAATTCCCAGGTCTAGACTGCTTAAGATGTTCATTAACTTTGAATGACACCATAGATTGTTTGAGAATCATGCTGTCTAGATTCAGGCAATGCAAAGTCTGTACCCTCTGGGTGGATATCAAGGCCAGTAACATGCACAGCTTCATCGTTAATTGCTTCAAGCTAAGCGAGTTAGCGGGAGCTAGACTTCTCAAATATCTAAAAACAATATTCACGTCCCAAATTTCCGAATACCGCGGCCTTGGGGGCCTGAGCTGGAACACACCTCTCATAAAACGAGAGAGAAGCGGATGAGTGCTGACAGTAAATTGTTCATCCTCTAACACTAGAAAGGTAGCAAGTGCACTCCGTGCTGAGTTAATAGCTGAATAGCTCAAGTTCTCTTCATAAAACATGTGTGTAAAAAACTCCAAAACAAAATTAATCTTGGCATGAAGGTGACTTTCCTTCTTAAGTGTACAAAACTTTCTCCATTTCCTTATATAATCATATGTAAAATATTGTCTTTGGGTTGATGCCCTCCAAGATGCTGCCAAGATGTCCACCGTTCTGCTGCTCATGCCAGAGTTCTCGAACGGCAGCTTCAAAACCTGCAACATAACAGATCAAGGCAAGCGTGTAAAGGGTGCGGTTCCCCAGATACTGGTTGCGTAATCAAATTCCTGTGTCTAGGAATTAAGAGTGGTTCATCTTTAAGCATTCTCCTCATGCGAGGAAACCACGCTTGCGTAGGCCAGTTTGGGACAATCAAGAGACCATGTGCCTTGTCGTTTTCTATTTTTTGGAGACATTTGGGGATGAGGCAGAAAGGAGGGAATGCGTAGAAATACAGATCACCCCAATTCAGAGTGAATGCATCCACAGAAACCGCATCTGGGTCAGGCAGCCACGTAACGTACGCAGGCAGCTGCTTATTGAGTCTGGACGCGAAAAGATCAATTTGGGGAGTACCACATTTCTTAGTGATATCAGTAAAAACTTTCTTATTCAGCATCCATTCTGTTCTGTCATTAAAACGACGAGATCTCCTGTCTGCTTCTGTATTGTCACGACCTGGTAAATAGGCTGCTGTGATCCAGATATTCCTTTCCTTACAACAAACCCAAATGTCTCGTGCTGCCCTGTCGCAGGCTCGAGATTTAATGCCTCCCATATTGTTCAGGTAGGCTACAGCTGTTGTGTTGTCAGTTCTAATGAGCACATGTGTATCATGCAGGTGGCCGCAAAATGACTTCAAACCAAGCCCTGCAGCTAAGATTTCAAGATAGTTGATATCATTGTTTTGAGCATGCACCATCTCCTGATCATCCCATCTACCGCCAGTTTCACTGCTTAAATCAGTGGCACCCCATCCTTGCCCACTGGCGTCAGTACGTAGCTCTAAAGCTGACCGATCTCGACTAATTGGTGCCGACTGGCAGTGAATGTTATTGAACCACCACATTAACTCCTGTTTAGAAGCTTCAGACAAATTCATAGGTCTATCAAAATGCCCTTTGCTTGATTTTAGTGCAAGAATTTTGTCTCTTTCTAGGTTACGATAGAAGAGGGGGCCATATTGAATAGCATTAGGGAAAGTAGCAATCAGTTTCCCAATGACCTGCGCCACCTGCCTGATAGTAGGGTTTTGTTTCCCTAGCAATTCCGCACATACTGCCCTGATATTTTGACATTTCTCATGCGGGAGCGTTATAGTCATGCTTTCCGAATCCAAGATAAACCCCAAAAATTGGAGCCGTTGCTGAGGCTCTAGGATAGATTTCTCTGAATGAATGACAAAACCAAGGTCAGAGAGCAGTTTTGTGGTTGCTTGCACCGCTTCTAGTGCTTGTGATTCAGTTTCACCGATTATGAGAGTGTCATCTAAATACCCCACAACCAGGTGGCCTGCCTGTCGCAGCTTTGCGAACACCGGCTTCATAAGCTTTGTGAAGAGCCTAGGCGCTGTACTAAGGCCATTGGGGAGTACCTTAAATTGCCAACATTTCTCGTGCCAGACAAATCTCAAATACTTGCGATATGAGGGGTGAACAGGGACAGAGTAGTAGGCATCTCGAAGGTCGATTGAGGCAAGGTAACAACCAGGGGAAATTAGGGTTGTAGCCGTATGGATGTTATCCATTTTGAAATGCTGTACATTCAGACTGTCATTGAGGTCCGATAAATCTAAAATTAGGCGTATGTCCCCATTTTTCTTTGGGCGTGTAAAGATATTGGACACAAATTCTCCAGCCATATGCTGGCATTCTTCGATTACGCCTTTCTCGGCCAGTTTTCGAATTTCATTGTCAATCTTGCTCTCCTCAGCATTACCCACTCTGTAGTGGTAAGGCGGTTTACCTCTATGAGGTGGGCTATACGCCTCTTGAAATTCAAGTTTGTAACCGCTAATTGCATCAAGTATGAAAGGATCAGTGGTAATATGATTCCACTGTTTGCTAAAATGCCTCAATCGACCCCCAACGGGCAGGTCTAATGGAACATCTATATGTTCAATGTCAAAAACTGACTGTACAGTGTGAGTAGATTGTGTATTTCCACAACAAGAGCTAGGCCTGCAACTTACCTCCTTGGGTAGTGCAGTTACTTTCTCCGTGACACAGTGTTTGGCTTGGCTGGGGTTGCTGTCGAGTAGCTCTGCCCCCGGTTGTGCGCATGAGCTGGAGGTGGGCGAGTCTGCGTGTGCGGGGCTGAATGTCTGTATCCCCGCTGCTGCTGGCCTAAAAAAGGCCTGGATGTATCGCCAGCTGCGAGCCAGCCTGCGTTCCGATATTGCTTCCGGCTGAATCCACCGCTGGCCGTGCGCTTGTATGGGTGGTACGGCTGATGAGTAGATCTCTTAGCCTGGCCTTTAACCACACTAAAGGCAGCCCTATTCTCCTCCTTGAGATCTTTTACACGTTGTCCCAAGTCATCACCGAATAGAAACGCGGTCACGGGCGTAGTAGGCTTGCACAGATGTGCGTAAGCAGCGTTCATATCGGGCTTGATCAGCTCCTTTCTCAGGCAATTCATCTCGTAATTGGCATTACAGAGTAAAGCGAGTGCGTCCTGTTGCGCCTCGTTCAAGTCAGTAGGAAGAGTTTGTAGGAACGCACACAGCCCGCGGGTAAGAGATTTCTGTACTCTCTGCAGCTTAACGTCTCTGCTGCGCGTAGTCTGTGTCACATTATCCCAAATCACTGGATTGACTTTGACTAGTAAGTTGGGGCAATTGCTCGGTGCTGGGTAGTTTGCCGCTGACTCTTCCATAGATTTTTCCTCCAGACAATGGGAGATGAGATAATTTGTAGAATTTGCCAATTCGTCATTGATAGGGTCGCCCACACAGGCGGAGACCGCAAATTTTGCAGCAAAGGATGGCACTTGTACTGGCCGCCCCGTGAGCTCTGCGGGTGCGTAACCCGCTGCCGCCGCAGGGAAATCGCATTCATCCCCACTGTAGCTGCTGCCGCCGTGGTCGTCGTGCAGCGTACCGCGTGCTTGCGTACTATCGTCTGTAGCACACACATCCATGCCCCCAAACGGCACACCACCGTGGTTTTCTGCGGTACAAGCCGTGCCAACATGGCCGGCACGTAGTTGCTGTTGTTGGATACGAGTAGGCTGAGACGGCAGTATTTCCATGACCTTTTCAAACATGGATTCGAGTTTAGAAAGGCGGGAAAGCACCTCCGCGTCCGTCTTCTCTTTAGGGGGAGCCGCCTTCTTACTTATAGGCCTGGTTTGGTGGGTTTTTTAAGGGTTTTCCCATTCCCTTCTTTCTTTGTTGGAGCCTTAATACTAGCCGGCGAACACTTGGGTTCATGATGCACGGCTGTAGTCACCATCGCCACGACAGACTTAGCTGTATGCAGGGCGCTCGTACTAGTGGTGCCACCCACGACAGGCTTAGCTGTATGCTGTGGGTGAGCGGAAAGCGGAATTTCCATCCCGCGATATCTCGTGAATAAAAATCCACTTCCGAAGCAAAGTCAGCTCTAACTGAGCTATAATAATAACAATCCACAATATGATAAGATATTGCGACGATGCACAGTTAAAAGGACGAATAAAACTGGATTTAGACTGCGATGAGGGAACTTAGCCCCTCGTGCAAAACGTGCGAAGAAGCGATATGACTGCGCGCGCGTTGAGCGGGCTCTCACTGTGAGTTCTTGCGTAAACTCACGAAATAAAATACACAATAATCTCACTCCTCTTTCAGCACAGGACCCTATCATCAAACAGGCTACTCAGTTAACGAGAGCCTCGCAACCACACTCCTATCAGGTACCATATTCGAGAACTGAATCGCATCGCCATTCGTTCTTCCCAAGAACTGTAAGGAACTGGAATTCCCTATCGTCAGAAATTGTTTCAGCGCCATCTGTGGGATCATTTCGAAACCGTCAAACGGTTGATCACAGTGGCTAGTATTTTCGTCAAATTTTCTATGTGCTTGTAAATATCTGTAAATAAATTGTATTATAATGTAAATAGCACCAGTCTGCAAGAATCTTCAGTCTATTGAAGGAGGCAGACTTAATCAGAAGAAGAAGAAACCATAGGTGAGTCTAAAATAGGTTTAAACCTTGGTCTACAGTAGAATACGGGCCAATGTCGTTACCCAGCGGACAGTGCGCTTAAGGTTTTAGCGCGTGCGCTTGGGGAACTAGCGTGTACGCGCAGGCGTCCCAAAGGCGCAAGGGACATACTGTCTGCAATGCTTAACTTTTTTTTTTCTTAGAGAGGGAGAGAGAGAAAGGGGGGGGGGTAGGTTGGGGGAGGGACATTCTTTCATTCCAACCATGTTGAACAAAGCCAACTGTCATGGCAATCATTCTTACACATTCATATAGACACAAACACAAAGGTGCATAAACTTGATGAATAATAGGCATAATTCCTTTATAGGAATATCATGATAAATAATTGCTGTAAAAAATAAGGAAGTTACAATGGCGGGGTCATTATCTGTAACCAGACTGTATGCTATAAATATATTGTATTTAGCAAGTTGTCCAGGTAACAAGATTGTTGTATAACAAAATGATATATAAATTTACAATTCTAGCTGTGCACAGACGATAGACGAATTCCACAATTGTTAATGATTCGCACGTACATAACCATCAATTACCATCCTATTTACTCCCATATGTATGAAACTGGCATGAAGGCCTACTAGTACACATTAGTATGTAATTCAAAAGGAATACACTTATGTACAATGTACAACATGGCAACGTCATCGATAAGTGCGTATTAAGGTATGTAAAATGATCTCAAATTGTTTAAAAATAATTTAAAGAGAAAGATCTGAAATTGAACTAAGCACAAGACAGTACCTGGATTACGTTATGAGGGATATCCTCGGTGGCATCCGCACCAAATTAGAACTACACTGCCATGATCATTGAATAGATATGTAGTAAGTAAAAAAAAACAAATGAAAATGTCCTATACAAGATAACGGCGACTGGTGGACCTCCGCCATATTGTTCTCTTAACAGGTCTGGAGTACGTCTTTCCAATGTTCACGAAAGTTTCACATACCTGGTAGAAAAAAAAATGGCGTGTTTGTCACAAAATTTAATGCGTCGAGTGTTTACTTTCCTTAAACTAGGTGTGAATGGATGGAATTTTATTGTTAAAGACTCGCAGACTGAGCAAGTATTAAGGAATTTGAGCATTTTTACTTTGACTAATCTATCTTTATGACAATTCAAATACTTTGAGCGGTCATTTTAAAAATATAGGGAAAATCCTGTCATGTTAGTATTTCACTTGACCTTTGACCATCATAGCCAAAACCTTTCCGTACTCTCTAAAAAAAATCGAGTGAAAAATTTCACTCTAAAAAGAGTGAATACAAAAAAGAGTGAATTTCGAGTGAAATTGGAGTGAATTTTGAGTGAAAATGCTCATTTTCACTCATTTTGGAGTGACGTCAGGGATCACTCGAAGATTTTGGAGTGATCCCTGACGTCACTCCAAAATGAGTGAAAATGTACATTTTCACTCAAAGTTCACTCCAATTTCACTCGAAATTCACTCTTTTTTGTATTCACTCTTTTCAGAGTGAAAATTTTCACTCGATTTTTTTTAGAGAGTACGTGTCAATTTGGAGTGATGGTGGCATGCCAATACTGTTTTTTTTTATACATTGGGTAATCCCCAAGGTATGGAGGAACTATGTAATGATATTTCAACAATATATAGATCACACCTGTAGATAGTAGAATTTCAACATTTTCCTAACTTTGATCCTTTGACCTGTAAAATGAATCTCACCTGGAACAGAAACGAGTTGCTACTCGATGACCTGATATCTGGTCGCACTCTCATTTCCCACTTTTTCCTTCCTTTTGTGTTTGGATCTGCTTTCTCGTCGCACTCCGATTTCCCACTTTTTCCTTCCTTTTAGATCTGACGGAAAGCGGTGTGCAATTACACTTGTGCCAGGTTCTTTCATGCAACGCCATACTGCGCAGGAAGGCATGACGAATCTTCAGTTTATCCAGGGAGTCACCTCCCTAGTTTATCGCGGTAAGATAATAATATCAAAATATCTTTCGTGTATACCTTCTACTTCGATAAAGTAGACAGCGGCAATGACAATTATTATACCCACTGCACCGTGACCAATATTGGGGACGTCCTAAAGGCAAGATATACTATATAGTATAGTTCCACTTCACAACTACACTTAGTTTTATAAAGAACATTTGTAAAATGAATCTCACCTGGAACAGAAACGAGTTGCTACTCGATGACCAGATTTCTGGTCGCACTCTCATTTCCCACTTTTTCCTTCCTTTTGTGTTTGGATCTGCTTTCTCGTCGCAGTCCGATTTCCCACTTTTTCCTTCCTTTTAGATCTGTCGGAAAGCGGTGTGCAATTACACTTGTGCCAGGTTCTTTCATGCAACGCCATGCTGCGCAGGAAGGCATGACGAATCTTCAGTTTATCCAGGGAGTCACCTCCCTAGTTTATCGCGGTAAGATAATAATATCAAAATATATTTCGTGTATACCTTCTACTTCGATAAAGTAGACAACGGCAATGACAATTATTATACCCACTGCACCGTGACCAATATTGGGGACGTCCTAAAGGCAAGATATATAGTATAGTTCCACTTCACAACTACACTTAGTTTTATAAAGAACATTTGTAAAATGAATCTCACCTGGAACAGAAACGAGTTGCTACTCGATGACCAGATTTCTGGTCGCACTCTCATTTCCCACTTTTTCCTTCCTTTTGTGTTTGGATCTGCTTTCTCGTCGCACTCCGATTTCCCACTTTTTCCTTCCTTTTAGATCTGTCGGAAAGCGGTGTGCAATTACACTTGTGCCAGGTTCTTTCATGCAACGCCATACTGCGCAGGAAGGCATGACGAATCTTCAGTTTATCCAGGGAGTCACCTCCCTAGTTTATCGCGGTAAGATAATAATATCAAAATATCTTTCGTGTATACCTTCTACTTCGATAAAGTAGACAACGGCAATGACAATTATTATACCCACTGCACCGTGACCAATATTGGGGACGTCCTAAAGGCAAGATATACTATATAGTATAGTTCCACTTCACAACTACACTTAGTTTTATAAAGAACATTTGTAAAATGAATCTCACCTGGAACAGAAACGAGTTGCTACTCGATGACCAGATTTCTGGTCGCACTCTCATTTCCCACTTTTTCCTTCCTTTTGTGTTTGGATCTGCTTTCTCGTCGCACTCCGATTTCCCACTTTTTCCTTCCTTTTAGATCTGTCGGAAAGCGGTGTGCAATTACACTTGTGCCAGGTTCTTTCATGCAACGCCATGCTGCGCAGGAAGGCATGACGAATCTTCAGTTTATCCAATATCAAAATATCTTTCGTGTATACCTTCTACTTCGATAAAGCAGACAACGGCAATGACAATTATTATACCCACTGCACCGTGACCAATATTGGGGACGTCCTAAAGGCAAGATATACTATATAGTATAGTTCCACTTCACAACTACACTTAGTTTAAGAACATTTGTAAAATGAATCTCACCTGGAACAGAAACGAGTTGCTACTCGATGACCAGATTTCTGGTCGCACTCTCATTTCCCACTTTTTCCTTCCTTTTGTGTTTGGATCTGCTTTCTCGTCGCACTCCGATTTCCCACTTTTTCCTTCCTTTTAGATCTGTCGGAAAGCGGTGTGCAATTACACTTGTGCCAGGTTCTTTCATGCAACGCCATGCTGCGCAGGAAGGCATGACGAATCTTCAGTTTATCCAGGGAGTCACCTCCCTAGTTTATCGCGGTAAGATAATAATATCAAAATATATTTCGTGTATACCTTCTACTTCGATAAAGTAGACAACGGCAATGACAATTATTATACCCACTGCACCGTGACCAATATTGGGGACGTCCTAAAGGCAAGATATACTATATAGTATAGTTCCACTTCACAACTACACTTAGTTTTATAAAGAACATTGACGTCGAAAATATCATATCAAACTTTAATTCCGTTAAAGGACAAGTTCACCTTCATATACATGTGGATTAAGTGAATGCAACAATATTAGTAGAACATATCAGAGAAAGTTTGGGGAAAATCGGACAATCTGTTCAAAAGTTATGAATTTTTAAAGCATCTGCACAGTCACTGCTAGATGAGAAGACTACTACAATGTATGATGTCATATCGTCGCTGGGGTGACAAGACCTCGTATCTCAAAAATGTCAATTTTTTTTATTTATTTTTTTTAGCTTAATGGTCAAATAATGGTTCAAGTGATGTCTTGGCCAAATCCCAACTGTCTTACTTCAAAAATGAAGTCACCATGACATGTCAAAGGAAAGGCTTTCCCATTCACAATAGTGCTTTGGCCGCCATGGTGTTTTGTTTTGTTTTTGTTTTTTTTTTTCTCTCTCTCCTGAACATTTGACAATTTTGAGATACGAGGTTTTGTCACCCCAGCGACGATATGCGTACAACGATATTATAAAGAAAATAAAAGAGAATTTCACAAAACTTCACTTTTTGAATAAAGTGCACATTTCTTCGACATGTTACTGACATATGTTAAGGGTAATATTATTCCCCCTGCCTTCTGAAAGAGAGAAGTCAAGTGTTCTTTTGTTATGCGAGAAAAGTGAAAATATGTTGAATTTTCCTTATTCTTTCTTTATATCGTTGTACTCATGTGACATCACAAGCTATAGTAGTCTTCTCATTCAGCCTTGAGTGAGGAGAAACTTTAAAAATTCATAACTTTTGAACGGGTTGTCCAATTCTTCTCAAACTCTCACTGATGTGTTCTACTAATATTGCTCCATGCACTCAACCCACATGTCTATGAAGGTGAACTTGTCCTTTGATGTTTCTCTCACATAGGATTGCAATAAATTATATACTTACATATTCTCGACAGGTATTTATTTCAGTGCAGTCAAACACATGTACCGACTTGAGGGACGGGACAACGGTGAGAACTTAGGCAGTCTTGATTAACTAAGGACATCACCTGTCTCCTTGAGTTAATAGTTCGAAGGAAAGAGTACAAAGGAGATAACGTGCACGGTACCAGGGAGATGGTGGCACGGTTTCTGGCGAACAGAGTATTTGGATAGACTATACTACAATTATTACTTGTTTGACTGAATAATTAAGCCTGTCTCGTGTTGATTGCTGCTTGTATACGGAGCAAGCAATTGCGTGAGGTGATGTGTTCTATCACTCTGACCACGAAGGGATAGCGTCATGCTGTAGCAAAGATGTCATCAGTTGCATGTCTTCTGCATGGGCATGCAATGTGGCCATCAGATGGATAAAATAGTGAAGCTTCAACGTTTTTGTGCTGATTGTTGTCTTGATCTTACAAAAATAAAATGATACTGATAATAACTTCATTCACAGTTTTTTATGATAGTAATGTAACAGTAGTCTCATATCATACCAAGAGCTGTCTCAATCAGGTCAACATTTTTGTTCCGGAATTGCCCTGTCATTTCCATTTAGTTTACACCTGGGTCAGGAAGAGTTACATGGCGGGGAGTACATCTCTTCCACTAAATAAGCGATGGATGTGATGCAAACACTAAACGTCTTCTATAGGAACAACCCCATACAGTGGACTCCCGTTATAACGAAGTCCGTGGGACCGACAGTTTTCGTTCGTTATATCGAAATTTTAACCGATAATGTCGCAGCCTTAATTTTTTGACTTCGACGTTGTAACCGGAATTTCGAATTAACCGTGTTCGTCATAACAGGAGTGCACTGTAAGTATACATGAATACGACGGAACGATGCGGAGCTTCTGTTTGAAGCTCCCTGCTGGTACCACATATCTTACGCAAATAAGGAACACGTCCATGAAATTTTGTCGATATAGGTTTGTTAATTTATTTGGCATATACAAAATAATGTACGCATTTAAAGTGAGTATCTTTTCATTCCAGTCATACGATCATGAGTATAATCAGTAAATATTGAGAAAAAAATAAAACAATTCTTTGAAGTTTCAGGAAAAACTTTTTAAAGGCGCCTCCCCTGTACGGAAATCCTGGATCCGCCCCTGAAATGGCTATTGGGTTACATCCCTATAATGATAAAGCATGGGCCGCGAAATGAGGATATCAGTTCTCCACACTATAATATTTTCCTCTGGTAGCCCATTCGGGCCACGTGACTAAAATCTAAGATTTGAAATATCGGTGAAATGAAAAACAAAAATAAATGTATTGGCCCAATGTGAAAGTAGACGTAGCAATCCATTTTTAGTCTTAGCTGCCCGATCCGGCTACCGAAACGTAACCTTTACAAAGGAAAAAAAAAAAAAAAAAGGATGGAGGCCCGACAACATTCTTGTAGTACCGCGTCGCAGCATGCCGAGATCCGCATAATCATTGCAACAGATTAGCAGTATCACCACTGGACGCCAATGATTAGATAGCAGTGTTACTTCTATTCTGCTATAACACCATCCCCGTCAAAGTTTATGAGTCTGATTTCTCTGCTGTATAAGATGCAAAAGAATCGTATATCACAAAGTATTTCAGATTATTGCCATGGTAACCAGGAAGTAGGATTCAGCTATAGGAAATATAAAATGGATGTGTTTTTCACAGTCCGGATGTTTCCACAATACTATTAAAAGTTGGTCTATGAAGATTTTGTCAACACTGTTGAAGTAATGTATCTAAGTACACATAACTTTTGCGGCTTCTTATACAAGTTCCTAAAAGCATTCAATTCAAAAACTTGCAAAATCAAGTTATGATGTTTCAGTCTTGCCAGCAGGTTTTAATTGCTGTCGATCGGTTATTTTGAGTATCTCTTTATCAATTAATTTATCCCTCCTGTTTGCTCTACCCTGCCCCCCCCCCCCCCCCCGCTCCCTCCCTCCGCGTGACTGTGTGCGTGTGCATATGTGCGTGTGTGACTGGAAAATCTGTTGATGGTCAACCACTAGTTGCCAAACCATTTAAATATTCAGGTAATGCAGTGTGGGAAAAAAAATTGTTCGCTTGAATTAAAAAAAAAAAAAAAAAAACAATGAACACTGATCACATATACTCTCCTAAAATATTGGTAGTGTGTGTGTGTAAAAGGCGTTTGCACATTATTTAGAAAAACAAGGACGCCAGCTATCGGTATTCACAGCTATCGGTGAATGTTGGCCAGGGATGAAAGTGTGAACGAAACTGCCTCAAAAAAAGGCTCAAATTTTGTCATCATGGGGCAAATGTGGACAGCTTATGTAACACACCCTGATACAGCACCAGATCTAGAAAACATCCCGACATTTGATCCTCTATATGGATACCCAGATGGCAGACCAGAGAGGGGTAAGTGAACATTTTGCACCATGAATTTTCTTGTGGTCCCACATCTTGATATCGGGGTTAGCGCCTGGACGCCATGCCTGAACTACGTAGGGGCAAGCATGGTATTACCGGACGCATGGTATTACCGGACACGCACATTTTTGCGTACTAATGACATTCTGTACGCGCGAGACTTCGTAGATTAGCCTCACAGAACTTTGTGTGGACCGAAATCGCGAAAAACGCCACATAAAAATGTAAAAACACGAAAAAATTCACATTTTACCTCAAATTTATAGTTGAGTGACCCGCACCTCTTCATAGTTAATATTTATGCATGTTTGAATCACATTTCACGACTGAAATTCTATGAAATCCCACTCACATACAGGAAAAATGCTGAAGATTCCAATAAAACCAAAAGTTCACTGATCGATATTGGAAATTTGTAGCTATCGTCTTCAAATGCGAACGATGCGGAAAAGTTGTGCGCTAAGGATCCCGCAGCTCATCACCCGCGCGTGCAGCTCCTATAGACAAAGCACGTAAACTAGCAAGTATAGAGTCTAACCAGTTATCGATTTCTCACAAGGTTTTATTGCGTGAACTGTTCGAAATGTTCAAGACAGACATTTTACCGTAAAATACGAAATTTGAGCCTCGTTTGCCGATTTTTTCCTTGTCATCCGCTCGGTGAGAATGTGTACGGTGATTTGTGGGATGAATTATGATTCTGGTGCAAGGACTAGGTGCGAAAGACCTCGATTATTCGATTACGAAAATCGCGTCCGGTAATACAATGCGATTTAGCACCGCGCAAAAAACAACTATTTTTAGAGGGGTATGCTTGAAGCATATTTTCTAAAAACTGGAACCAAGAATTGACATACAGTTGGCTGAATTCGTAATTTCCAGGAGTCCGTGAATAAGTGGTGTTATTTTTAGCCGAAATTTCATCCACTGAGTACGGAAATCAAAGCCACGAAAAAAAGCGTCCGGTAATTGGATGTCCCACCCTACCACCATGGACCTTAGCCCCGGAGACCGAGCCGCAATGATGCGGCGGGGTCCTGGCGGCTACCTCGCAGTTTCGCTAAAGTGAGAATCACGAACAACTCCCTATTGCCACATACGGCGACTTCACATCACACATCACATCACATCTGATACGGAAGTAGCTAGTAGAGGACTGGTCCTGTAGTATTCCGGTCTCAACATAATATAATCATCTTCAACTTTGTTGCTTTATGATAATGTGCGTTGAGGAGCAGAGGTTTTAAATTTTTCCCCCCTCCAATGTCTGTCTAATAAATCTTTGAAATTATTAATCGAGGAAGCTTCAACAACATTAGCAGGCAATCTGTTCCAGTCGGCAACTACTCTCTGGCTGAAAAATGTACTTCTCAGTTCTAATCTTGAACGTTTGGTGAAGAGCTTGTATCTATGACCTCTTGTTGACCTCTTGTTGACGAATAAATCATGGGTAAATTTCTATCATAAACACAGTGACAATAAAAAATGAAATATACATTACCCCATTGCCTTGGTTCTTTTCACCAATTTATCTGGAAACTGCAAAATTTTCCACATTTTTTAGGGAGTAAGTGGCCTGCCCTAGTGGGAGAGCCGTGCTACCATTTTGAACGTGTATATCCATTAGTAAGCATCTACGCATGTAGCGAGTAATACGTAGCCTTTTGTCAAGGCCCTCTCGCTGTATGGTGTAGAGAGCCCAGCCGAGAAAGGTAGCGCGACTCGCTTCGCTCGTCCCTTCGCTCGTCCGTTACAGCGAGAGGGCCTTGGCAAAAGGCTAGCATGCAACGTTAGTGAGCATCGGTGAGCTGAAGATAATTCGCCTTTATAAGACAACATTTTCTGCATCATAAGTAACGAAATGCATCAAACAGTCGCCGATTTGAATCATTTAGGTTTAATCGACCCATGTAAGTATTCCTAGTAGTTTTTTTTGAAAAATTAAGGAAATATAGCGCCGGAACGGCACCCGTTTTGTACAACATTAAGATCTGAATGCGAAAACGGCGCAGCCCCAACACGCTGCGCTGCACGTTGGGGCTGGTCGCAGTTACATGGACCTAATATAACATGGACTGTTCACGGCAGTCTTTCTTTGATGTAAATGATCGTCACCCACACCTGATTATGTGCATCTTAATGAGTACAACGTACATTCAGGTGTCTTGACAATAACGATTGTGTAATCATGTATCGTCACTAACAAAAGAATCATTTCCCTCATTTCAGTCTTGTTTCGTTGATGTGCCTTTTTTCCAGATGGAAATGTCTTTGAATAAATACAGATGATGAGGAGCAGCAAACCTGAGATCATTACAAATTTTGTGTCAAAAGATGGGTAATTGCTGATTCGCACATTTTCGCACACGCATAAGACCTTGCCTAATGGCAAGATATATCTGTCCTCTACCATTACCGTCCCTTTTTGCTCTGAATTTAGCTGTGGAAAAGTGAAATATTGAGATCACAAATGACAATCAATCTGCCAAAATGTTAGCTTTCTTTTGAAAACTGCCTGCTTCTCCTAAGCGAAATTGTTTGAGGTATGATTTCCTAACATACATTTGTACACCACAACTGCACATTCACTGGCCATATCGTGTTTTCTGTCACTGGTGACATCTTCTAACAGCACGTACCCGAATATCAGACCGCTTGCACGCTTCCGTGATTTTGAATGAAAGCTATTGTTCGGTGCGTGCGAAGCTCTCCTCACACAAGAGGCAAGCAGTGACAGATTTCCACCACGCATTTCCCTATTGATACACTATCTCCTGGCGGGACGATGAATGCTCAGACACTTTAACTTGTAATATAAATAATAATTTTCATAGGAAACTCTCTATATACTGATTGTGGAGTTTGTCACCAGTGCGTGTTAATTGTAGCCAAAATCCCATAGGTGGTGACAAATTCCACGATCAGTATATAGGAAACTCTCGGCAAACTCTATATACTGATCGTGGAATTTGTCACCACCTATGGTATTTTAGCTGCTGTCAACACGGGCTGGTGACAAATTCCACGATCTAGAGAGTTTACCAAGTCTCCTTACACTAAATAAATTGTGAATTGTGACCTATATTTATTCATGTTAGATAAGATAACATTCTGAAAGTGCCGGGCAGAGTGGTCTTGAAGAGAAGGGAAAAGTGGGGTTGATGGAAAATACACAGGTTAATTACGATTTATTTAGTTCGGTAGTGGTATGATGACAAATTCCACGAGCAGCGAGTTTATCGAGAGTCGCGGAATCTGTCACCGCCCATAGGAACGCCATACAGTAAACACGGGCTGGCGACAAATTCCTCGATCCACGATTAGTTATACTAATCGTGGAATTTGTCACCACCTATGGGATTTGGGTGCCAGTTAACACGGGCTGGTGACAAATTCTACGATCAGTATATAGAGAGATTCCTACTCTGATTCGTATATGCTGGATAGGATAACATTCTGAAAGTGGCAGAGTGGTCTTGAAGAGAAGGGAATAGTGGGGTTGATGGAAGAAACAGGTTAATTACGCTTTATTTAGTAGGAAAGTGATGGTGACAAATTCCACGATTAGTATGTAGTGAGTTTCCTACTCTGATTCAATGTTTTTAAGGGCCTATCGCGGAATCTGTCACCGGCTATAGGAACGCCACGCGATATGAACACGGGCTGGTGACAAATTCCACGATTAGTTATTCTAATCGTGGAATTTGTCACCGCCTATAGGATTTTGGGAGCAGTTAACACGGGCTGGTGACAAATTCCACAATCAGTATATAGAGAGTTTCCTAGTGAGATTCGTATGTTGGATAGGATAACATTCTGAAAGTGGCAGAGTGGTCTTGAAGAGAAGGGAAAAGTGGAGTTGATGGAAGAAACAGGTTAATTACGCTTTATTTAGTAGGAAAAAGATGGTGACAAATTCCACGATCAGTATATAGAGAGTTTCCTAGTGAGATTCGTATGTTGGATAGGATAACATTCTGAAAGTGGCAGAGTGGTCTTGAAGAGAAGGGAAAAGTGGAGTTGATGGAAGAAACAGGTTAATTACGCTTTATTTAGTAGGAAAAAGATGGTGACAAATTCCGCGATTAGTATGTAGAGAGTTTCCTACTCTGATTCAATGTTTTTAAGGGCCTATCGTGGAATCTGTCACCGGCTATAGGAACGCCACGCAATATGAACACGGGCTGGTGACAAATTCCACGATTAGTTATTCTAATCGTGGAATTTGTCACCGCCTATGGGATTTGGATGCCAGTTAACACGGGCTGGTGACAAATTCCACGATATAGAGAGTTTCCTACTGTGATTCGTATCAAGTATGGTGATAAGCACAATCAGGGTATGCAATCATGACTTTCTCACTTTAAAAAATTGTAACTTCTAAAAGAATGCACCAACTGACTTAAAAATTCACATGCAGCATGCTAAGACATCAGTAATCACATGTGGTAAGACAATAGCTAATTTCTTCTCATTTACTGTTAATTATTTAATGTTAATTACCAAAAAGTCCCCCAAAACCCACGTAATGCGTCAAAAAAAGCGTTTTACAACTTACGTAAAATCAAGATTTGAGGTCCATATTTTAAGTCTACCCCTATGTGTTTGGTATCAAATTAATGGATTTTTTCCTGGCATTGCTTGCATGCAATAAAAAAACAGTGGTTCTTTCAGCTGGAGAAAGTTATAAGGTCTGAAGTCCCATCCTGGTAGGAGTGTAATGCTAGCTTATTTTTGTGACATTGTGACCTTTTAACCCATGCTGTACAGCTATACATGGAGAAACAGCTTATTTTTCTGCTTTTCCTGAAAGTACTGAAGACACACTACAATATGGTGCGCTGTTTGCCAATAAATGTTCAGCCAGTTTTGAGTTTTGAACCATTTTCAAATGCTGAGTAAAATAAGTGCAGCCGTTTTTCAGTATTTTCAGTGAGGTATATCCTAATTTGACCACTTTAAAGGTAGGGGATACCTTTTACAGACCTCCCAAAATGCAGCAAAACATTAAATATGAACCTCAGGGGACTTGCTTAGGCCACTGCTTAGAAATTTGGAAGTCAACAGTTATCTAAAATTTGAATGATGCACAAAACTCAACTACTCAGTAGTTCTGTGTGTCAGCCACACTTAAGCCTTTTTGTTGCATTCTTCTGTATTTGTGATCTATAAACACAAATCTAAAAGTACAAGAGCTGATGTAATAACATATAGAGTGTGTGGTAAGAATGTATATAGAAATGTTTGTAAGTGTTGATGAACTTTCTTCACAAAATATACATGATGGACACACATGCAGTACATGGGTCTGCAAAGGTAGCCTAGTAATGTACTGGAATTTACGGTGAGCCCCGAAAACAATTCAATTCAAAATCTAACCGTCAAAAAAATGTACTAAATGTTACCTTCCACTTTCAATACTTTATGGGAGTTTCTAAAATGATATTCTCTTCAACATACCACTGTATTTATACAACTCTTCATTAAGGCGTGCAAATGGGATTCCCTACCTTTAAAGACTCTTTTCCCCTTATTGAATATCCTTGTCTTTTTAACCGTGAATTGTACATATGTAGAAATCTATTGTGTGAAAATTTTAGCAAATTTGAGCAATAGGAACTTATTTTTTTATATTTTTACAAATTGCTGAACATAAATAAGTGCGATACACGCCCATGTTATACTGCATGAAGGTCATATGATAAGTGTGCAGTGTTCATATTTCAATGCTTGTTCAATTTCTAAAGATATCATAAGCAAAAACATTATTTTGGCTTAATATGTCATTGTTTGACTGTCACAGCTTGGATATCAACTCAAGTCATCATAAATCTCACATTCATTCTTCTATCTGTGTTTACAAATATGAGAATTGATCCAAACACTGTGCGCACATTCAAGGTCAAACTGTACAGATAATTTTTTGATGAAAAATATAATATCTTCCAAAGTACCCGCCCTAATTTCATAAAAATTTGTAATAATGGCCACTATATGTCTGTTACCTATTCCTGAAAGTTTCGCCTCTTCACTCTTTGGCAAAAGTGAAATATGATAAAATATGTAAAAGTGGTTTTATTTGAATTCAAAATAATGCCTACAAAATTGATCATCCATTTCGAGAAGTGAAAATATGAAATTCATTCATATTTTGTGATATGTCATGGCTATGTGCTGGTGGTGAATGAAAGAGATATTTATCAGGAATATTTAACAGAATTATCAGATGAAAAAAACATTCTCCTTTTTTTTAATGAATTTTTCCAATATATTAGTCATTTCAATGTAATTCGACACCCTAATTTAAATGCTAATTTATGCGCAGTTTAATGCAAAATTTTGACTCGTTCTTTACATGAAATGAAAATTTGAACACTCAGCTACAACAAACAACAAAAAAAGCATTTTCACCAAGTTTTTTCATTTTTGCCCTGTTACACAATTGCATACCCTGATTGTGCTATTGACCATATATGTTGGATAGGATAACATTCTGAAAGTGGCAGAGTGGTCTTGAAGAGAAGGGAAAAGTGGAGTTGATGGAATAAACAGGTTAATTACGATAGGTTTAGTAGGAAAGTGGTGGTGACAAATTCCACGATCAGTATATAGGGAGTTTCCTTCTCTGATTCATTTATGTTGGATAGGAGACATTCTGAAAGTGGCAGAGTGGTCTTGAAGAGAAGAGAAAAGTGGGGTTGATGGAATAAACAGGTTAATTATGATTTATTTAGTTCAGGAGTGGGCGAATATGGTGACAAACTCAATGACACTGGAGAGTTTGGTCGAAAGTTAAGGGCCTATCGCGGAATCTGTCACCGGCTATAGGAACGCCACACAATATGAACACGGGCTGGTGACAAAGTCCACGATCAGTATATAGAGAGTTTTCTACTGTGATTCGTATATATGTTGGATAGGATAACATTCTGAAAGTGGCAGAGTGGTCTTGAAGAGAAGGGAAAAGTGGGGTTGATGGAATAAACAGATTAATTATGATAGGTATAGTAGGAAAGTGGTGGTGACAAATTCCACGATCAGTATATAGGGAGTTTCCTTCTCTGATTCATTTATGTTGGATAGGAGACATTCTGAAAGTGGCAGAGTGGTCTTGAAGATCAGGAGGGGAAAGTGGGGTTGATGGGAATAAACATGTTAATTACGATAGGTTCAGTAGGAAAGTGGTGGTGATAAAATCCCTATATTAAAATGCTTCCTATCCACCATGGATAAATCACGACACAATCCACGACTTCTTTAGTTTTAGAAGGTCAAGGAATTTCTCTATAATACTGATACAATTTGTAGTGGAATTTGTCACCGTGTACGTATGGGATATTTTGATGCAAGGAGCATGGGCTGGTGATCTATAAATCGTGTTGTATATTAATTGTGATTCGCCTATATGTGCACATGGGATAGCAATATTCTAAAAGTGGCCGAGTGATCATGAAGAGAAGGGAAAAGTGGGGTTTCGATGGAATAACTGGTTAATTACGATTTATTCACTACGAAAAGTGGTGGTGACAGACATCACGTAACAGTTGACTTGAAATGAGATCGCGCAACAGTCGACGACTTGAATACAAGCATAATCGCGTGCTTGAGATCGCGCAACGAACGAGCGATTTGAAAGGTTGCCAATCGTGGATCGCACGCGACGCGACCCCCACCGTACCGATCAACTGCGATTGTGCGAGTCACTTTCTCGCAGCGCAATACGCGAGCTGTCAAAGGCGAAGTTGTCCGGCCGTGGAAATTTGTCACTGGTGACAAATTTCACGATTATGCCCATTCACTTTACTTGATTTTTGTGAGTTATTTTCTTCTGCGCATATAGTTTTAGATTTCTCGAATCTCCGTCTTGTTCTTCTCCTGGTTTGCTGGCGGTGACGATCATGGGATCAAAGCAGTGAAGCATGCTAAGAATGTCTTTGTGGCGCTTTTGAGATGTACGGGTGCATAAATTAATTAACGATACGATGAATGTCCATGTGTATTAGGTCCATGGTACCACTAATGCACTATAGGGGTCTAGACTCTAGGGACCCTGGGAGATATCTAACGTTAGTAGGGTTCTACTAGCTACTACTCGTCTTCTGAACACGAACAGTTAGTATTTAAAGTTTACTGTAATAAGCTGTGGGCTGTACCTAAAATACACTAGGTGATCCAGACACTCCACTCGGGCTAGACAAGTATCATCAGCTTGTTTTAAAGGACAAGTTCACCTTCATTAACATAAGGATTGAGAGAGAATGTACAAAATGTAGCAATTAACTTATATAGTAGAACACATCTTTGAAAGTTTGAGGAAAATCGGACAATCCGTTCAAAAGTTATGAATTTTTGAAGTTTTTGTGCAGTCACCGCTGGATGAGAAGACTACTGTAGTGTATGATGTCACATGCATACAACAATAAAGGAAAATATAAAGAGAATTTCACAAAATGTCATCTTTTGAAAAAAGTCTTTTGAATAAAGTACACATTCCCTTGACTCGTTACTGACATATGTTATGGGTAATATTATTCCCATTGCCTTTAGAAAGATGCAAGTCAAGTGCTCTTTTATTATGCGAAAAAAGTGAAAATATGTTAAATTTTCTTTACATTTTCTTTATACTGTTTACATTTTCTTTATACTGTTGTACTCATATAACATCACGAGCCTTAGTAGTCTCCTCATCCAGCGGTTCCAACACAAAAATTATAAAAATTCATAACTTTTGCGTCGATTGTCCAATTTTCCTCAAACTGTCACTGATGTGTTCTACTACAGTACTGTAATATTGCTGCATGCTCTCAATCCTTATGTTTATGAAGGTGAACTTGTCCTTTAAGTAGCACAGTTGGCATGCTCGTGTCGTGAAATAGAGTCTCTAGAGATTTAGAAACTCTAGATATCTACTACTGTCTGTATGATTGAATTTAAAGGGAAGGCAAACTTAAAGAGCAATGTGGATTGAGTGAAAGCAGCAACATTAGTAGAACACATCAGTGAAAGTTTGAGGAAAATCGGATCATTAATGCAAAATTTTTAAAGTTTTGGTGTTGTAACCGCTGGATGAGGAGACTACTGTACTAGACTCTACTAGAGGTTATGACATATGAGTGGACAATAATACAAAGAAAATATAAAGGAAATTAAACAAAAATTCACTTTTCTAGCATAATATGAAAGAGCACTTGACAACAATATAAAGAAAATATAAAGGGAATTCCACAAAAAAAAATCATTTTTCATGAAAATTACACATTCCATCAACTTGATACTGACATATAAAGGGTAGCAATTATTCCCCCTGCTTTCTGAAAGTGGCCAGTCGAGTGCTCTTTCATTATGCTAGAAAACTTAATTTTTGTGGAATTTTCTTTATATTGTTGTCCACACATATACGTCATAACCTCTAGTAGTCTCCTCATTCAGCGGTTCAAACACCAAAACTTTAGAAATTCGTAACTTTTTCATTGATTGTCCAATTTTCCTCAAACTTTCACTGATGTGTTCTGCTAATGTTGCTGCTTTCACTCAATCCACATTGCTCTTTGGGTTTGGGTTCCCTTTAATGCAAAAAAGTGATTTTCACTTTTAAAGATTTTAGTCACGGTAAATTGTTCTGCAGATTTTGATCTTTATTTTGATACTAAATTTGCGTATAATATCGGATCTTATCATGACGATATAATTAGTTGAATTTGCGTGAATTTTACCTGCTTTTCATGGAAGATTTTGTCGTCTAAAGTTCTTTTTTGGTTCCTGACCGGTTTAAGAAACTGTTGTTTCTGACTTTGGCTTTTTCGTAGAGAGGAAACTTAGATACTCATCATATATTGGAGTCAAGGAGATGCAAACATGATTTATACTAGTTTTTCTGTTCTGAAATGTCTGTAAAATTCACTACTCAGCCGGATTTATGCTCCACACAAAGTGTACAGTGGCGTGAAAGAGCTCTCTCATTGGACAGTGCTTGCATCCAGCACTTGAACTTGGCTTGAACTACACGCGTGCCGAGAAACCGCAAGTGGCATCAAACCGTGGGCCGTTATGTAGCAGCGTAATGACGTAATGCAAGCGCTGAATGCAAGCGCTGTCCAATGAGAGAGCTTAATCTTGAGATTGCATGGTTTCAAGCTGATCAGCACTGACATCGATGTATATTTCACTGGTTCCTGACCGGTTTGAGCAACAAATTGTCAAGATATTTACATGAATAGAAAGATTAAGAGATAGACTACCAAATAATTCATTTTCATTGAGATGCAAAGTGAATTTGGTATTCTTTTTACGTCTTGAACGTGTACTGCATGAATTACTTTTTTCATCATTTTTCAAGCTCAAATTACGCTATGATATTTTTCATTTACAATAATTTGAGTAACATGTGACGATAGTTTACATATTTTCCTTGAATTTGATACCAAATTTGTGAATATAAGGTGTATTTTTGTTGCCGAAAGCCAAAGGACAAAATCCCCTTACTCAGCTCATTAGTATGCAAGCCTCGAGCGGGGCTTGCATACGAGTTGAATAAATACGAGCGAATTATTGGGTGCTGCGGTCTGACTGACATTGGAAGTGTGGCAGCTGAGCTTGTGATCCTCTCTGTGCCATTTGGTGTGAGAGTATGATGCGTTCAGCTGCTTTGAAGTTGCTGATTTGTGCTACATGTATGTCTCTTCACCAGGAACCAAGCCTCTGATGAGTCTGAACTATGATGTTTTAATTTTGATAAATGCTTTTATTATGTTCTTTGTATGAAGGCATACATGTAACTCATTGCGTACATATTCATGTCTCATGTACATGTACATGTACATCTCACTTACTGTAAATCAACATTTCATGGAGGTATACAGTATGGCAGTATTTGTACTACAGTGAAGTACAATAAGCAAGTTCATGTCTTTTCTCTGCAGAGATGGTTGCTACTCAGGAAGAGATGAATCAGGCAAGAGTTCCTCTGGACAAGCGAGACTACTGCGCCCATCTGTACATTGCCCTCATGAAGTGCAAAAACGAGAATTTCCCTAATGCGCTCAAGTGCAACCACGTCAAGCATGAATACAACCATTGTGAATATGAAGAGTGAGTATCCTTTCTGTGACTAAATTCTCTCTTTTGGTTGACTTGTTGCTGCTGGCGATTACAGATTGTACATGTATTTCATTGGATTTCATTACAATTTTAGATAAGTTGCTTTTTAGTGTGTTATACAGTGTAGCATATTTCCAGTGTACAAATAGTATTTTTGAAAATGTAATACAGCGTAGCATATTTCCAGCGTACAGTGGACTCCTATTATAATGAAGTCCTTGGGACCGGCACTTTCCTTTCGTTATATCGAAATTTCGTCATTACCAAACAAACAAGAAAAAGCATAATGATGATAATGTTGCTGTCTGAAGTTTTACTTCATTGTAACCGGAATTTTGTTATAACCATGTTTGTTATAACGGGAGTGCACTGTACAAATTTTTACATTTAAATAGACTTTTGTGGCTGTGTTTCTCAATTTTCCCATGTTTGAAGCGCATTTCAATACCCACTCTAAAAACTCATTTGGAAATGCCTTTCAGATCTTGTTTCTCGGGTAATTGCATTTATCAACTCTGTCGAGAGTTGATTGGGAGGCCTGTCCAGCTCCATTGCACAGTTGGAGGAGCAGAAATGTGCAGTTGCCAGTGGTTGGTGTGGGCAGGTTCTCTCTTTTGAGTTTATCAACTCTCAATAAATGCATTTTAGGCTCGAATGAGTTTGTGATCACACTTCCTTTCAGAGCTTCAGAAACTTGTTCCTAACCCCATAATCAAAGCAGCTTTGCATCTGTCAACTGCCCAAAACTCATTAATTCTGCACCAAAAATGAGTTGATAAATGCACCCTGTAGTATTTACCTGGTAGAGTATAAACAAATAAAGTAGGAAAATGTTTTATTCACATTGGACAGATGGTGAGAAAGTGATACAGTAGTATTTTTTTATTCAAATTAGTATTATGACTTTTTATGTACACATATTCATGTGGATGGATGGGAACCTAAGATTTAACAAGTGGTATGTCCTGTTACGGATCCATTGTTTTGTTATACATTATATTTTCAAGAATGAATGTCCTCTGGTTGATGTTAGAACAAAGGAGTCTCACATAATATGTATCATTTTTTTTATTCACAAGGCAAACATGCATAGCAAAACTTTGGTTCACTTTATCCTTTGTTTGTTTTTCCGTTTTGTTTGTTCTCTTGATGCAGCTTTGTTCTCAGGATGAAGGAGTACGAGAGGGAGAGGAGACTGCTGGAACGGGCAAAGCGGAAGAGACTAATTGCAGAGCGAGAGGCGATGGAGGATTGAATAATGATTATCTTTAGCTTTTACTTGATGTTCCCATAGAGATTTGTGTATTATTCCCCCTGCTATAAAGCTTTATTGTTATGTGCCTGGAATGCAACAAAGAATACACGGAATTCACGATAACATTTTACACTGCAGGAAGAATTGGTCATGAAGTGATGTACAAAGGATACTTTAGTTTCTGGTGTCCAGGGCAGGCAATAAATGCTATGTGCTTGGAGATGAAATTACTGTTGTTTTTGGAGCTATCATATGGTCAATCTTGGCCCTGTCAATTTGTGAGCCACAGATCTTTGCAGACTGTGATTTTGAGAGTATATTCACAATGCTGCATATTTCAAAGGGCTTTGAAGACAGTTTGATTTCCATAGTTTTCAATAAGGACTAATAAGAATGAGAAAGAATAAGTTGCTTGTGGTTGCTATGATGTGACAGATTTATCTATTCTGCCATTAATTGTGAGAATTGTCGTTATTGTACAGGTGGCTTTCACATCAAGAGAGTGCATGCCACACTAGAAGAGTGTCACTGTGTGTGATAGAGTGAGTTTTAAGCAGAAAAGCATCTTGCTTCTATACTTGGTAGTGAGGTTGTGAATTTCTTGCTTTGTATAAAATATCACATATTTTGAATTTTGAATCTCCCAAATATGATTGAGAGTGGTTGGCAGGCATTGTGATGCAGCAGCCACATTGAGAAAATAAAGCCATTTTCAAGCACTTAACATTCAGTCTTTGTGTCTACAATTCTTGTTTTGTAATCTGTAGTTTGTTCCCACACAACTTTGCACAAGTACTTTTGCAGTAGAAAATTTTATTTACATGAAGTTAATACAGTTCACAAGTTTGACCATGACTTTATACACTCAGTTGTCTATTCTACTTAAAATTCATGTTCACGTGGCTGCTAATAATGAAGTCCTTAGAACGGGCAGACCCCCAGTTTTCTTTTGATGTGGGGGGGGGGATGTCAATTTAACCCCCCCCCCCCCTTCAGATCTTGGCCGCGATCACATGATCGCCGCAAAATTTTGCCTGAATATAGAGCCAGATGTCAACTGAAAGATTACATGGTCATACAATAGAAAAATGTTGATTTTTATATTTTTTAATGAATTAATTATGCAAAATTACGCATGAAATCATATTTTCACCTATAACTCCATCAAAAAGAATGAAGGATTTCTAAATTTTTGTGTCAGAGTTTCTCAAGACACATCAAACAATTTTCTTGTAAAAAAATAACGCAATCAAAATCAGTTTCTTTTGTTTTTATTGTTTTGTTAATTTCTTATGTATTTCACTGTTTTTTCCTTCAGATCTTGGCCACGATCACATGATCGCCGCAAAATTTTGCCTGAATATAGAGCCGGATGTCAACTGAAAGATTACATGGTCATACAATAGAAAAATGTTGATTTTTATATTTTTTAATGAATTAATTATGCAAAATTACGCATGAAATCATATTTTCACCTATAACTCCATCAAAAAGAATGAAGGATTTCTAAATTTTTGTGTCAGAGTTTCTCAAGACACATCAAACAATTTTCTTGTAAAAAAATAACGCAATCAAAATCAGTTTCTTTTGTTTTTATTGTTTTGTTAATTTCTTATGTATTTCACTGTTTTTTCGACCTTTTGTTTTCCATTGTTTGTTTGCCAAAATTTGTTGCAGGCACTTTTTCAAGCTTATCTAAATTAGAATTGATAAATTTCAATGTTCAAAAGTTGAAATAATCTAATTTATAGAAATTAAACCAAAAAAAAACACGATTTGCATTGGATTTGCACACGAAATCATGAATTTGAGCTGTTTTCGGGTTGACATGCATATGCAAAACATTGCGTAACTTCAGAACGGTGTACCCGGACGTCGCAAATTTGGTCTCAAAATACGCGGGAGACTTCAGTGAAAAAAGTCATGTAACGATGCAGCAAAATCTTTGCACGTTGCGGAATCGTGGTGCCAAATGTCGAGGGGGGGGTCAATTTGACCCCCCCCCCAGTTAAAATAGGGTTAAACGAGAGCACCTGTTGATATATAAGTTATATGGATGTGACATTTTGCCATTGTTGCCCAGCATAATTGTCCTCGCCGAACGAGTTCGAGCAGGGGACTATAAAACGGGCTCCGTACGTGTGTGTGTCCGTGTGTCCGTCCGTCCGTCTGTCCGTGCTAATGAGAGTATGCTTGTGTGGCTAGGAGAACAATAGTGCACAATAGATGGCCTTTATTCCGTCAGGCTTGTGTGGCTAAAATTTTTGCTTGTGTGTCTATTTTAACAAAAGGGAGAACAAAGGGGTAGACACACAAGTATATCACCGTAAGGTCGTCCGTCTGTCCGTCCGTCCGTCCGTCCGTCCGTCTGTGCGTCCGTGTGTGATCAAAATGTTTAATTTGCTACTTCTCTGTCATTTATGAGCTTATTTTGATTCTGTTTGCTTTATATGATAGCACTACATGGGAGCTTTGAAACTTCTACACAGAATTTCAGTTGTGACCTTCGACCTTGACCTTTGACCTATATTGTACATTTTGCTTCAAAATGCTACTCCTTCGCCATTTCTAACCCGATTTCGATTCTGTTTGCTTTGTGTGATGGCACTAGGTGAGGGCTTCAAAACTTCTACACAGAATTTTGACCTTTCACTTCTTTGACCTTTGACCTTGATTTTTAACCTATATTGTGCATTGGCTACAAAATGCTACTCCTTCGCCATTTCTAACCCGATTTTGATTCCGTTTGCTTTATGTGATGGCACTAGGTGAAGGCTTCAAAACTTCTATGCAGAATTTTGACCTTTGACTTCTTTGACCTTTGAACTTGATTTTTGACCTATATTGTACATTTTGCTACAAAATGCTACTCCTTCGCCATTTCTAACCCGATTTCGATTCCGTCTGCCTTATGTGATGGCACTAGGTGAGGGCTTCAAAACTTCTACACAGAATTTTGACCTTTGACTTCTTTGACCTTTGACCTTGATTTTTTACCTATATTGTACATTTTGCTACTAAATGCTACTTCCGGCGGGGACATATATTATGCACCGCGTAATTTCTACTTTTCCTTGTTTTCTCTATTTTTTAATATCTTCTTGCTTCATTTTCATATTTGCACAAGGCTTTGTGAGGTCAGTAAACATTTTTATATAATTAGTTCCAATTAGATTCTGTACCAAATGTGACCATGCATCACAAAACCAACAAAATGTTGCACGCCCTGATCTTACCAGAGGACTCAAAATAGGTGATATGGGTCAACCTAGTCAATCTTGAGTTATTCACATTTTCTGAAAGGTCAATTCTTCTACATTATTCTAAAGTTTGGGATCATAGAACAAATGGGAAATTGTGTTTTTAGCAATTCTTGTAAAATATTATACTTAATATCATTCCCCTTTTCATTTCTTAAAAACTCATACACACGTAGTAGTAGTTGTAGTAATCGTGAGATAATAAACGGAAAGATGTTAACTCCGCAAATGCCATGGGTCGTCAGCAGCACACCAGGGATCACCAGTGTTTCGGCCATTTAAGTGCTGTACACCTCCCCCTGGCTGGCCGGTGCTGCGTTGGGATCCCCTTGACAGCACCCCCATGGCATTTCAAAGAAAAAACAAAACAAAACAAACAAAACATCACAAAACAAGACAGAAAAGAAAAAGCTTGGCATCAATCACCTCTCCTCACTCCCGAAACACTCTCTCTACACCCCCCTATTCCCACCACCCCCCCCCCCCCAGCCTTCCCTACTATCCATGCAGATCCTGTCTCCGCTGCCCCACAAATTCTCCTGATCCACCTTTCCCCGTCCCTACCACCTATTCCCATCCCTCTGACCCACCTCCTTACCGATCGACCAGCATATCCCCTGCACCCCACCTCCACAGTATGCACCTCCGCTCTCCACCCCCTTTTCTCACACTCCTCCCTCAACTCAGCATACCTATCCAGCTTTCTTTCCCTTGCCTCATCCATCCTTGTCTCCCATGGCACAGTCAGCTCCACCATTGCTAACCTGTGCACAGACCTAGCCACCAGCACCATGTCCGGCCGAAGGGCAGTTACTACCACCTCCTCTGGCACTGTACGGTTTCCCTCATCCACCCGCACCTCCCAATCATCCCCCACTGCTAAGATTCCCCCACCATCATCCCTCTGACCCTTCCTTCTCACACTGCATCTCACACCCTCCTTCACAAACCGGATTCCCCTCACCCTAGGAGGCCCATTCTTCTTCCTTGCCTCCACTGCCACCCTCGCCACCTCCGCCATCTCCTTCAACACCTGGTTATGCCTCCATGTATAGGCCTGTAATAGACCTCCACATGCTGACAAAGTGTGCTCTAGTGAGCCCTTCGCCTTGTTGCAGACCCTGCATCCACCATCCTCCACAATGCCCCATCTCTGGAGATTTACTGGAGACGGCAAAACATCAAAGGTGGAACTGATCATGAAGCGCACAGCTCCAGAGGACATTGACCAAAGGTCATTCCATGACACCTTCCTCTGCTCCACCCCTTCCCATCGGGTCCATGCTCCCTGCACTCCCTGCTGTACAGCCTTGGCAAAGCGGTACTCCTCCTCCTTCTCCTTAACCGCCTCCACCACCAACTCCCTCCTACCCTTCCTGCCTTGCTTGCTGTACCATCTGACACCCTGATGAAACCCGACCCCTTTCCGATCCACCTGAACCGCACCCTGCATCTCCTTCCACTTTGCCATTGCCACTGCCTCGTCCGCAGCCTCCTCCGCCCTCCACTTCCTCCCTGTGCGGATCGGTGGCCTAACTCCTGCTATCACCTGGTCCTTTGACTCCCTCATCATCACCACTAGCCTAACCTTGCCAGCTTTAAACTCCTCCACCACTGACGTCATAGGCAATTGCAACCTGCCTGATCTGTCATAGTGGTATACTGTAGTAGTAGTAGTAGAAGGTGTAGTAGTAGTAGTAGTAGTAACATTTGTATGACATCAGCAAGTTTCAGGCAAGGCACAGCATTTACCAAACTCTAGTAATTTGAGTCACACATCCCATAACATCAACACAAGTTACACACAATAATGGGGTTTCTTCACCAACAATCTGAAGATTTATTCGTTTTTCAGTTGCAATCTCAGATAGTAAAAAGGGCCACACGAGAGTATATCTTGTACATGCATGCTGGCACTGGTAAAGATGGGTTTGTGTTGAACAAATACGCTGTGTGTATCCAAGGTCAAATTGGAAGATAGGCGATTCCCAGCATGTACAAGTGTAGGGCTATGGTACAGCTATACACTTGCTTGGATGTGCTGTATTAGGTATGTGCGATAACAAAATACACCTACATAGTGTATTTCATTTTAACATAAAATTATGAAAATAAAGACAGATACAGATAGATAGATGGACGCTGATGAATATTAGAGATGAGCCATACCAGTAGATGTACATGTTCACTGTAAATTGTGTGAGAGAGAGATAATGATACAGTTCTGTATACTGCATGTCTTTCCATATGAAGAGGTCAGAAACATGTCAAGTCACAATAGTATAAGGCTGCGTTTGAACGCTCAAAAGCAAACCAAAGTATATCGTACTGCGCTGTACCAGATTTGGGGCGTTTGAGTGCTCTGCTGAGAAATCGTACCTCATGAGTTATTTTTAGAGGGGGTCACACATTTTGTAGCAACAAGGCCATTCATGATCACCTGGCGCAGTTAAGCTACTAACAGCTATGTCTTTAACAAAAAAATGAACTCTTTGCATTATGACGTATGTGCATGTTATGCACATTCTTTACATGCCAGCTTCTGGTACGGTTTTGGTACGCTTTTGTAACACATCAGGAAGTGGTCAGTGAGGTACAAGAGCACACTAAGTCGGGGGCTGGGGATAATTGGTTTCAACGACATGTGGGATATCTACAGTGGCATTTCTCTTCAACATTGTTATACAGACGTACTTACATTCCTGCACACACACACACACACACACACACACACACACACAGTTTTACATGTAATTCATGTATTCTGATACAAGTGTATTACACTCTGATCACGTGATGAAGAGCGGTATTCAAAACTGTTGCGTGTTTGTTTGTGTTGATGTGTGTTATACTTGGGAGAGAGAACTCAAAATTATCAGTTTCTTTTATGTTTGAATTTGTTTTTAGTTCTTGCTTATTTTCTTGAAAACAGATGACTTCACTTTCACAGACCTACAGACTGTTCTTCTCTGGGTCAACTTCACGCCTCGTTCACTCTGGCACAATCTCTCCTTTGATATCATCTCTCAATGAACGGGAAAACTGAAAGCTGAGAAAGACACACTGTTCTTAGACACTGCAGTTGATAAAAAATGTTTATCATGGTTGCTTTATAATCAAAACAATCACATCAGAATAACAGCAATTGGACTGAAATGCAGAGTCAACTGGGGTGGCTCCACCTTCTTCCCATGTTGTCACTAATTTCAACAAAGTGGGGCTTCTTATCACACATAGATAAATACATGTATCATGAATGATGACCTTTGACTTTTAGGACTGACCTATGTGATAACACTTCCTCTGCATGCAGGAGGCATCTCTCAACTTTCTTTCAGCCTTTCCAAATAACTTTTCCTTCAGTTTTACCCGACTGAAGTTACAACTGGAAAATGACATTTCCTGGCTAATATCACAGTGACATTTGACCTTGCCAACAACTTTTAAATACTGTATACACCGAATATTTCGGGACGTACGCGTATAAATTCTCCGTTCAGTACAGGACTCCACGATCGCGAATTCAACCACTCGCGAAATTGTCGGGAAGTCCCGATTTGCGAAAATTTAGACTCGCGAAATATATGGCGTATACAGTAAATGATTTTGCATATTACCTTTCATTGGTACATATACATGTACCAATATTACCATACTCCTATCAGGAAATCATAGCTGAAGTTAAAACAAGAAATTCTGATTTTAGTCAAAGTGTACTGTATGTGACCCTTCATTTATTGACCTCCGTGGACTTTGCTCCCAAATGAAATCAATGCACATATACACCTGTAGGCCCTAACCTATTTAGCGCACACTCACGACACACCAAGAATTTTTTTTTTTAAAGTCACAACAGGCAAGATCTACGTAAGATATGAAAGACAGCCAGACAGTCCCTATGTCCAACGTCCTACAGGGCTCCAGCACAAAAGTAAGCTCTGCATGGTATTCTCCCATACACTTTCTACATACGTGTAACATATCAAAAGCAGCTTGCTGCATAATAAAATATTTGGTTCCTAATGAAGTAGGCACATGACAATTACAACACACTTGGTGAAGAGCATGCAAAGTTATTGTAGCTGCATTGATCACAATGTTCACACCTGTGCAAAATGTACAAACATTTACCCTTGGAAAGGTATATTTTTTAAGCATCTTCTAAAAGAAGAGAGAATATAATTACACAGATCAGACAACAAACACACATTTCTACTTACCAATATCAAGTACAAAATTATGTTTCTTATAAAATGGGCTTTATGTCAATGCACACCCACAGACAAAAATGCACAAATGCATGCCGCACGTAAATGTGAGCATGGGTATGTGCACAGTTGTGTGAATATTCCATTAATACTCAGGGCACAGTGTACATTGTATATCCTTCTCATTGCGATGATATGACACTTCTTGCAATATGTGAACCTGCATCACAAAACCAAAAAGTAGCCAGATATGGCTTTTTATTAAGAGCAGATTCTGAAAAAAAAAACAGACTTCAAGCTTTAAATGATGTATAAGTTAATTCAAATCGACTCTCCTAACTACAATGTATCTAAATATTGGAAAGAAAGCACACAGTCTGGGAAAGTGTTTCCTGAGAAAAGGGGCTCTGAAGTACAGGGTCTATTGTGGCGCTTAACTGACTGTGTGCAATGAATGAGACACACGCACACACACACACACACACACACACATACACACACACACACAAATACTGGATGGGAAACTTCTTAGCAACTACAATGAAGGGATTATCAGATTAAGTGGAAAGTTATCATGCTCTATGAACACATTCTATCCATAACTAAAACCAACTTTCAAAGCAGTAGCATCATCCTTTCAAAGGTTATTAGAACTGAAAGTGAAGAGTGTGTAAAGGCCGGCATAGAAAAAGGGGACTCTTATGACACGACTAATCACACTATTCTAAAAAAAAAAATTTAAAGTGTTGCAGAAAAACTGCTAAAAAACAATTTCCCACATGTTTTATGATCCCAAACTTCAGCATAATGCAGAAGACCTGCTCTTCCAGAAAATCTGAAAAACTCAGTATTAACTAGGTTGACCCATTTTACATATTTTGTGTCCTCACAAAAAAAAAAAAACAAAAAAAACTCACAAACTCAGTGCATGCAAATTTTTGGGGGTTTTGTGGTGCAAGGTCACATATTTTGTATTTCTTCATATGATTTTTTTTAAAATATGCAAACAATGTACAGTGGAACCTTGTTATCACGAGGTCTGAGATAGCCTCATACCACGGTACTTCTGTAGGTCCAATTCCCTTAATATTATTTTTCCTTTTTATCCCTGATAAAAACACCTGAGGGAATTTCAGTGGTCCAAAGAGGTTCTACTGTACCAAAATTTATCTAGACCACCAGAAACTTTATGGTTTTACAAGCTCATTTGACCTTTACTGCAGCAAAATTTGCTCAATATACTTACAAATCTTCATTTTTGTCTTTGCAGCAAACAGACAAAGCGGCATACACTCAATAACCAATGTTATTTACATGTGAAGGAAAATTTACACGTGAAGTTCAGTACCGGTATTTCATTGATACAGGCTGTGATATGAGCCCTCTGATATCTGTCATAATGTCAAGTTTGGCGCTCATTTCCCAGCTGCTATACCCCAGCCCCCTACTAACATCTGTACATCTTTACACACTATATAGCAAAATATAATTTTCCATCTACAGTGTACATTTAAGACTCATGAAAATACACCAGGTCATATCATAATAAAGACGTGGCTCTTGAAAATACACCAGTTCATTTTATAACAAAGGCATGACAATGATTACAGATATGCATCCTTTTGAATTACATCACTTGCATACCAAAAATTAAACTGTGTTCTATCATCATTATTGTCTGCTGGAACTACAGCACCAAAGAATGTCTTCACTGCATACATGGAGCTGACATAATAAAGTTGCCATAACCACCGCCACCTTCATCACATTATCATCATCATCATCATCATCATCATCATCATCATCATCATCATCATCATCATCATCGTGAAAATGCAAGAGCTACAAATTTATCCAAATCTGAACAGCATAAAGAATAAATAGATCACAGCATTTGCACATAACTAATTGCACCTACTGTGTTGAAAAGCCACAAATATTCAAGGTTAACCTTTCATATCCGAGGACAACTTTTTATGTATAAGGACAATAACACTTTCATGTCAGAGTTCCTGAGAAAGTTAATTGACTGTTTTGCAAGAAAGATCAGTTTCTGAAGACTGCCCATGTCTCCATGAAATGGCACCTTGGACTAATTCAACATCATTCCTTTCAAGGCATTCACCCCGATGAAGTACAATTCAGTTACATGTAATACACTGTATACATGTATCCTCTGAGAGAATAAAACAGACTATTTTATGAGATGTCATAGCAAAAGAATCATAGCAAGGTCTTGAATGAAGAACCCACTCGCTATTAACCGATTCGGGTTCGTTGAGGGCAGCAGACAATTTGTGGCACTGGGCGCAGCCATGAGCTCATTTTGCGGTGTCTTAGCCGACCCCTCCTCCTCTCCCCCACCCCCCGGGCAACATGTTTGTCGCGCACTTGCAACAAAGGTTCGCGCACTAATCAAGCGTTCGTGCACTCAGTACGACACGCCCATTAGCTAAAACAACCATGCATCAGTTTTTCATTCCGTGCGCTGAAGGAGGTGGGGAAGAGAGGAGGGGGGGTCGGCCAAGACACCGCGTAATGGCGCTGTCCATGCCAAAAATACACATAGCGCATCACAGAATCGGTCAATAAGTGAGCCAGTATGAAAGCAATCCAAAAGCTGCATGGAGGTAAAAGACAACACCCTGCCCCATCCCAGTGATATTCATAATGTTACGACTTTACCGAACAGTGCAAGCTCGATCATAGGCAGTGATAACCGTTGGGACAAGACATCATGCATAGATTTCCCATGCTTTTATCTATTACGATGCAAATGGCATATTACCACTATATAAATGCCTCCGTTACAAAGTGTCGCCAGAGGCAGTATTTCACAATACTGCTGAGTTTGCTTTGGGTTACTTTTGCCTTGACAATGAGGCTCTACACAAGACAAATGGCTCATAAATACACCCGTTCATACATTGCTGTAAATAAATTTGCCCACCTTCTGGTAACATTTTTTTGATACGCCTGTTACCAACTGCCTGCAAGGACAAAAATCATACCTCGTGGTAACCTGGTACACACTTCATGGTAACCTAGTAGGCTGCCCTTGCCAATAGAAATGTTCTTCCTAGGCTGCAAAAGGTTGACAAGAACCTTCTCACTCTGCACTGATCACTGGAATTTCATATGTTTCTGTTTTCATAGCATTTTCTAGTACAAACAAGCAGGAAATTAAACCTCTCCACATAATGATCAAACACAAGTATAATCAACACAAGGTAAATAATATCTTCAGGCATGATTACTGTGTAAATAGACACACACTACAGTAACGATAATGATCACAAAACCAATCAGCCCAATGAAGCTATGTTATGGACAGTGAACTTCACAAAAGTCCACATCACATTATCTTCAGTCAAGAAATCGCTGAAGTCTATGCAATGAAAAAGTCCAAAATTTGTCTTTTTAGTCCATTGATTTCTATGCAAGACATCAGTTGCAGATGCCCACATATCTTCCCTAGTCCTGTACACATACACCAGGATTGCCATTTTTAATATAAATATACCAGTATATAATATATATGTTTGCCTTTAGGACATTTGTACAGAAACATAATGTACATATGGCACAACAAACTTGTGCAACCAGAGATTTCAAAAAGTTGAGATTGTGGGTGTATGCATTCTGTGCAAATCCTATGCACAAACAAGATGAATACTATACAAATTGTACCTCTATTATACCACCCCTTTCTTTATCACTCATTTTTGCTCTTACCCGTGGAACAAGGAAGTAATTATGTACATATCATAATACAGAACATCTCATTGGATTACATGTAGTTTTGTCAAGGGAAAATATTGATGCACAAGTTTCCTCTTAGTCTTGTGTTACCTTGTTGATATTTCCTGTACAAGTTATCTGTCTGGTGTTATGATAGGCATAAGAATCACTGGGGTCTAGGACAATTATCCCCTGGGCAATTGCCCCACATCCTTCCCCTTCAATACCCTAACCCTACTCCTACCCCTGAACCTAATCCTAACCCAAACTCTAATGCTTAATCTAACCCCAACCCTAATCTTTACTCTAACCTTATCACTAACTATGTATTAAGCTGGGGGGTATTAATTTCCCTGATATGGAAACACTGTACTGGTCCTTCTACCAAAGGTCAATTTGGTTCATTCAAAGACACAACAGCTGTCATGATTACTGCTCCGATATACAGTGCTACTTTTGATAAGTACACAGGTTTGGGAAGAGCAAAACCGAATACAACTAGACATTTCCTTTCCAATACATCTTTTGAAACAATAAAGGTTGAGGCTTTTGAACACATGTCTCCTTGCTATGCATACAATGCAGCTTGTGTGGAAAATGCCATGCTCTCGTACCTTGTTGATATTTCCTGTACAAGTTATCTGTCTGGTGTTATGATAGGCATAAGAATCACTGGGGTCTAGGACAATTATCCCCTGGGCAATTGCCCCACATCCTTCCCCTTCAATACCCTAACCCTACTCCTACCCCTGAACCTAATCCTAACCCAAACTCTAATGCTAAATCTAACCCCAACCCTAATCTTTACTCTAACCTTATCACTAACCATGTATTAAGCTGGGGGGGGGGGGGGGGGGTATCAATTGCCCTGATATGGAAACACTGTACTGGTCCATCTACCAAAGGTCAATTTGGTTAATTCAAAGACACAACAGCTGTCATGATAACTGCTCCGATATACAGTGCTACTTTTGATAAGTACACAGGTTTGGGAAGAGCAAAACCGAATACAACTAGACATTTCCTTTCCAATACATCTTTTGAAACAAAGGTTGAGGCTTTTGAGCACATGTCTCCTTGCTATGCATACAATGCAGCTTGTGTGGAAAATGCCATGCTCTCGTGACAAAAGAATAAAGAATTGACAAGTTACAAATAGATGATGATTTTAGGACACAAGTAGGACACAAATTATTCTTTTAACAGTCCACTTGTGGTAAAGATGACCCAAAATGTAACATTGTGAAAATCTTTGTGTAACCATATAAACATAGCAATCCTGCCAAATGGAATTGTCTGATGATGTTGCCAGTTTAAACATCGAATTAAAAAAAATTATATTAAATATACATTTCAGCTGCACAGTACTAACGGTGATAAGATCAATGTCTGTGACTGCCTGAAGTATCTCTCAATATACAGCGCTGTCAATGAAATTCCTTTTCAAATCAAGTTACCACATTGTTGGCCAGTGTCTTGTGGTCATTCTTACAACAAATCTTGCTACCATGATATTCTGATATTTTTGTTACAACTGAGGGAGGGAGGGGTGAGGGCTTTATGAGCACTAGGCATGATCTCGATCAAAGTTGGCATGGACTTTATGGATCACATACACATTGTACAAGGATATAGGAGAACTGATGGCAGAGACTAAATTGCACACAAATTTCAAAACAGCCTCAATGTACCGACATATTTCAGATTCCTGAATAAGATAGCATCATATAGAGCCATCCTTATCTCTTAAGATTTCTTGGTCTAATAATTTACCCTTTATTTACTTTGAGTGTTGACCTGAACAGAAAACCTAAAAGCATTGTACACACGAAAGATCCGGGTACAGAAAGGGTTAAATCATTACTGCAATGAAAACTGTGAGCTGTGAGAGACTGAAGTATGCTGTCATTGGGGTAAAAAGTTTGACTGCTTTGCATAGAAAAACTTTAAAATGTACCAATACCCGGGAAATCAAATGTGTGCACAGCTAGAGTACACAAAAAACAGCCATAATTTACCTGTGACAGCTCCAGAAAGTATACATATTTCGATAAATCAGACCATATCTCTGTAACGATTTGGCACTTGCGCTCGGTGCATATAGATTCTGCTCCATAAAAACGGTACTGATGTGTGTGCATTCTTGCTATACATATACATTTTTATATATATATATATTTTTTTAATATCGAGATTCCATGTCGCTCAGTTAGCTGATCATGCACAAGCACTGCGTATCACTATCGTTCAAGACGTATTGGGAAAAAAAATATCGATAGTGCGATCGTTTGATTGAAAGAATCAAGTGATCGCTTTAAAGTCTATTTCAAGTCATTTTTGTTTTTGTATACTCTTTTACATTTACATTTAAACCCCAATAAATGAAAATCACAGAGATAAAAAAAAATCTAATATATTGCAGAGGTATTTCATAAAATTGCAAACAGAGTACAGAGTATTGGTACACTTTTACGATTGGGGCCATGCATAAAAACATATTTCTGTATTACTATTTTCATAGCTTTGAGTCTCCAATTACAATTCATTTTCAAGGTCATTTCACAGAGCAGTTTTTCAAATTCAACATTTTGCAATATGTCCATTCTTTCAACATCATGATAACGGTTAATATCCAAAAGTACATTGTAGATTGAAGTGGGACTACACTTGAATTGATGACACTGAAGAAAGACGGGAGTTGGATATTGATTTTGAGCATTCCTTCATAACAAGAAAACAAAAGAGTTTGGACATTTAATGTACAAACCCTTAATCTGTCTTTATACTGCTACACTACATCAGTAAATATTGGAGGGAAATTACAGCATCTATGAGTCATGTATTTTGCTTTGTTTTTATTTGTTGAATACTCTGCTAGTAGTCTGATCATTATATTTTCCAAATAAACAACTCATAAAGACACTGCCTCCTCTAATGGAAACAATGTACGTCATCTCCCCGTTGGGAAATCCATATCTTGTAACATCATCTTTTTAAGTCTCTTTTCACAAAGTATGGAATAGACAGTACTTTACTTTCAAGGCGATATTAAATAGTGTTAATACTGCATGCATTATTCCCCTCCTTTTGTATGGCTTCTACAGTGATGCTGCATCCAACATGCTGGACAGATAATCTACATATATCTGTTTGAACTAAATCACAATCATGGTCAACATCTGTTGTGCAATGTTTCCATTATTCTGTTATTCCAAAGGTTTGCTAATCCAAACATGAAACAAGCTTTGTTATTGCAAAGGTTCACTATTCCGAACCACACATATTCTGTACACCTAGAAGTTTTTTAATTCCAAAAATAAGATAGGGTTCTTTAACCCTATTCTAACTGGGCTATTTGAGACCAAGTTTTTACTGAGGGGGGGTCAATTTGACCCCCCCTTCAGATCTCGGCCGCCGATCGCACGATCGCCGCGAAATTTTGCCTGAAGATAGAGCTGGATGTCAACTACAAGATTACATGGTCATACAATAGAAAAATATTGCCTTTCTATTTTTAATAAATTAATTATGCAAATTTGTGCATGAAATCATATTTTCACCTATAACTCCATTAAAAAGACTGGAGGATTGCTAAATTTTTGTGTCAGAATTCCTCAAGACACATCAAACAATTTTCGTGTAAAAAAATAGCACAATCGAAATCAATTTCTTTTGTTTTTTATTGTTTCTTTAATTTCTTATGTATTTCATTGTTTTTTCGACCTTTTGTTTTCTATTGTTTTTTTGCCAAAATTTGTTGCAGGCACTTTTTCAGGCTTATCTACACTAGAATTGATTAATTTCAATGGTTAAAAGTTGAAATAATCTAATTTATATCAATTTAACCAAAAAACACAATTTGCATTGTATTTGCACACGATATCATGAATTTGAGCTGTTTTTTGGTTGACATGCATATGCAAAACATTACGTAACTTCAAAACGGTGTACCCGGACGTCATAAATTTGGTCTCAAAATATGCGGGAGACTTCAATGCAAAAAGTCGTGAAACGACGCGGCAAAGTCTTTGTGCGTTGTGAAATCGTGGCGCGAAACGTCGAGAGGGGGGTCAATTTGACCCCCCCAGTTAGAATAGGGTTAATGTGAACAAATATGGCTTAATTCAGAAGGTTCATTGTTCCAAAGGTTCGAAAGTCAGAAAATGACATTACGATTATAGTTCAGAAGGTTCATTCATCTAAAAGTGAAGTAAAGTTCACTATTTTGAAAATGAAAAAAAAAAAGTGCATACTAACGGACCTTCTGAAGAGTCCTACCTGTCCAGTAGTTGTTGAGTAGAATGTGATATGTGATAATTGATAGTGCCCTACAAAGCAGGTATCTTATTTCCCAACAAGCTTCATGCAATTCACTCTCCACGAAAGATTGATGGATACTGCTATGGCCTAACTTATCAATTATCAATAATCAGTTTTAAACATTATGTAGATACGGTCTCTAATCTAAGTTCTATTTTGATATGTATGTTTCATTCAAAACTGTGATCTTAAACTATATTGTAAAGGGAATCTCCATTTCCAAGCACTGGGCTTTTGCGTGATTTCCTCCTTTGACTCACACATTTATGTAAATATTTTATATGTGATTTTATGAAATGAATAAATCGAATTGAAATTGAAATTGAAAAATTGAAATAGCAACCACCATCAAATACGTTCTCAGATTGCAATACTGTTGGCATACCATTTTGGCTAATACTTAACATTTTTGACGTTGCCCTAATGAAATTGTGTTATCACAGGGTAAGTTCATATGCAAACCTTTCAGAGTTTTGATAGTTTCAGAATTTGACAGTTTCTGCAGGCATATGAGAACATATATTTTCCCTTTTAAGTATCAAAGTCATATTCTCTGATTCTATTTTTTTTTTTAAATGATGGCTTAAATCTAATGGGATAAGCTGCACATGCTGTAAGTACACTGGATTAAGATGGCAAGTACTATGCAATTTCCTGAAAATAAGGAAATGCCTATCACAGTAATAAGGAGTGGAAGTATGTCCGTATTCTATGTGATGATTCAGACAGCAAAATTGCTTGGTACTAACATTTTGACAATTATATTCAATCAATATCTTCTTTCAATACCTGTAACCCTGAAGTCCAATTAAAGTTCAATGAAGGAAAAAAAAAATCTTTTTGGCAAAAATTTGTCCACCATTCTATGAAACAGATGATGCACATACCTTGTCACATGTCAGCAGTCACTATGAAATCTAGTGTAAAAAAAAAAAAAAAGCTTGGCTGCACCATGCGGATTACAACAATCCCATAGTTACCTAATGCACACAATTCCAACTGATGCACTCACATAATGATTTATGTGCATGATTTGTCTACTAATGAGCAGCACTTGGATGGATGAGCACCTGTGGAAACAGGCACGAACTGACTTAAATACATTGTATCACTGCATAAGTTAACAACAAAGTCATTCTGAACCAACAAAATCCCAAATCCCAAACACCTCTTTTAACCTGTTCATGACGAGTCACAAGTACACTCGGGCAGGAGTCTATGCCCATCCTAAACAGGTTAATACTACATGCTCCCTTTACAAAAAATAAGAACACACTGATAATACAAAATATTGAATATCCACAGCCATTCGATTATAATAGAAATGTCAGTGTGTTTTGGTACAATACCTAGATTATGCTGCCTTTAGGCCATGTTCCCGGCAACCGGCAGCCACATTTCAGGCTACCATGGGCAAAACGAGATGACGTGCTTGCTTCTGGGCCGTTTCAGAGCATAGCTAATCTTGATGCAATGATGACAAGATGGGTCACATAGTAATACATCAAGGTATGAAGTGAATCGCCCTTACAACCCTTCCTCTATAGCGACTGAGGGAAAGCTTGAACCAACTGACCGGGAAAATAGCTATGAATGACCCATGCAGCAGTCAAGAAGAAGATAAAAGCCAAGGACAGGGGTCAGAGGTCACCATCGGTAGCTGAAATATGGACAACCATGCACAGTCGTAACATCAAACACTGGACGATCATTTTCTCTGAGTGACAGTATCAGGTATGACATATTAACACACACAATCTGAAAACATAAACAAAATTAAATGATACAAAAATTTCATTCAAAAGGTATAAAAATGTGTAGTAAAATAGTGCTATCATGAAATTTCATTTGAACATTTTGCAGCTTGCCAAAAATGAAGTAAGAGCATAAGAAATACACTGTCAAGCATGCTACCCTTTCTTTCTAAATCTAGATAACACACTCACACACAAAGAAAATAACTACCTAAAAGGTCCTTCAAGAACCATACAAAGTCTGCCACAACTATATAAGATTTTTCTTTTTTCATTTTTTGATAAAATGATAAAAATTATGACCTTGTGAGGATGGTATGAATTTGGCTATTAAATTGTAGATGCCAACAGTTTTGTTTTTTTAAAGTGAAATGAACTGAATAGGTAGTTGATCACTACTACACTAGACAATGGCATCAAAATTTTGATCCATGATCTGCAATCATGCAGATACTGACCTTCAGACATAACATTCCACACAGTCCTGACCTGTATTCAGCTCAGTTGTACATAGGTGTTTTGTTTATCTTGTAGTAGCAGACACAACTGCACAAGAACATGGTTCGTCATATCAGCCACAATGAATGGTAAAATTAAATCCCATGTATAGATAAATACATGATAAAAAGGATGGCAAGTCAAAGTATGAGTCATACTTTCTATTTCATTCTAAAATGAGAAAAAAAAAAATAAGACAGAAAGAAGGTGGAACAGGCAAAAAAAAAAAAGAGAAGACAAGCTGTATCAGTGGAGTTTGTGGACACCATTGCTGTTTGAGTCAGTCTTCCGTCGATGGAGTCCGTTGCCATTGGAGACGGCAACTTCCTTGTCGGCAGAGCCGTTCTCAGTGGACTTGGGAGGATGCTGACCCTTCTTGAGGTAGGCTTGTATGTAAAAGTTTGCGAAGAGGAAGAAGAAGATGAAGCCGTAGCTGGCGATGACCCAGACGAAGAACTTCGGGTACGGGCAATCGATGAAGAGCAACTGGCTGCAGTGTAGCATCACCAATGTGAACTGAAGCTGAGTAGCATGGATAGGGACAAAAAAAAAAGGATTACATAAGCTATGGTCTCATCAAAAATTATCAGTAGGACATAAGTTCTGGAGGTATTGGGTCACCATTCCCATACCTAGGACTTTTTGAAAGACTAACTTGGCACACCTTTTCATGTAAATCCTTCATGATACACACTACAGAAAATGACAGATTAAGAATATTTTTCTTTTTGCCAAAAACATGTTGCATATGAATAGTTAGCTTTATCCTGATCCTCTGCTGGACTATGCTACCAAATTGTATTCTTGGGTTTAAAAAATAAGCATAGACATGTTCTCAGTGAAGTGGGATTTTTAATAGACTCTGGTGAGTGGCGAGGTCACTTCTCACTACAAGAGGAAGAAATGTGAGAACACAAGACATTATACTTCTGGTGCGTAATGCAGTGAAAACTGCAAGTGATTGTGACTAAATGGCACTGTCATGCTTGATCTGGAGTAACTGTCTAATTACTTGGATTATAGACAGACCTCACCTATGCTATACATCATCCTATCCAGGTTGCACTGGAAAAAAAAAATCAGATTGCTTACAGTCACATCAATCTGCACAGCAGTGTGGCACACCAGATATTTCAGACATATCAAGCAAAGATTTAAAAAAAAGACACCAGTAAATCCAAATAAAACATCTATAGAAGGAGGCAGACAGATGGTAAAGAGTCACAGATGATGACAAAACAGGGAAAAAATGATGTGGATGAAGTATTTTGTTGAGAAGTCAATTCAACTCACCAGCTGCAGCTTTGTCATGTATTTCTTCCACCACAAGTATTTCTGCATCTGAGGGCCGAAGGCTGCCAAGCCGTAGTAGGTGTACATTAGGAAGTGGATCATACTGTTTAGAAATGAGTGGAAGGTTCCAAAGCCACCTGGGGTGGGGAAAGGCAGGTGGGGGAAGTGGATGGGGGGAAGATAGAAGTTATATCCCTGCATCATACAACATTGAAGAAATATATTCAAATTGAAGGACAATAAATGTTACTCAAGAAACGCACGAAATCACCACACTAAACACAGCTAGTAAATATCTCGCAACTTTCAGCGGGAGTACAGTACCTCACCCAAACATGGACTCTTGAGGCACTATCATACAGTATGAAGTTGTTGGCATTGCAGGAAAAATATGTTTTTGAATAGCTGCTTACAACATACAGTTACCTTTTGTTTTGTGACAGAACGAAAAACTGCAAGTGCTGCTTACTATCTGATCCTGTAACAATTAACTACTGTAAAACGAGAAATGTTCGCGTGCATTTTAATTTCGCGAATTTCGCGAGGGCCAAGATTCGCGAAATTAAAATGCACGCGAAATTTCTTATCTACACTATGTGCATTGAACGCAAGAGGCAATTCGCGAAAATTTCTTGCCACGAAAAAGGCCGTCGGCTCCAATTCGCGAAAATTTCGTGCCGCGAATATATCATGTTTTACAGTATGACCTGCATTTATTCTTCTGCTCTCACAAAAATCAACCAAGAGAACACAATGAGGCTTCACTCTTAAATCCACCTTCAAACTAGATGCATTATTTATTGAACAAAGGCTTATATCCATAGCAATACTAGTAGTTTGCATCAGTACTGCCAGAGTTTCCAATAGCAATCTCAAAAACAAAGAATGAACATCATGCAGCTGAAGTACAAAGTCACTGAGCATTTGGGGCAAAAATACTCACACAAAGTCACACACATTCAGAAACTGTATGATTGTCTTAATATGCATAGACATCACTGACAAAACTGAAAATACTCATACTGGAAAATAAAGTAACCTTTCCATCATGAGAACACATAAGCTTGTACATTGTACAAAGAAAGTGATGGCTGTACCTGGCACAAACTTGACTCCGATCCACCAGGTGAAAGGCATGATGGCATGATGGAAAACATGGAGAAATGAGATCTGGTTCTTCTTCTTCCTCAAAATGAAGAAAAACTAAAAGAAAAAATGGAGAAAAAACAAAACAAAAACATAATAAACCAGCTGCGCATGGCCATATACACACAACACAAATGAGTATAGATACATCAAAAGAAGTCAGTTCAAAGTTATATTCTATGCATGAGCAAATCGAAGTCAAATGAGAAAAACAACACAATGACACACACTGCCTTCAGAAATCCCCCGCTTCGCTGGGAATGCCCGTTTGCCGGAACTTAACCCAGCAATCCCATCATGTGAACGGTCAGTGGGACATTCCCCGCTCCCCCGGCAAGCTTGTCGCTTCCGGCAACAAAATTCTGGCAGGGGACTGACCTTGATCTCTCGCGCAGCTGTTTTCCTCAGAAGTGCGCATGCTCGAAATGTGGGGCCGAAGTAGGCAATCAGGCGCCACTGTACACATTGCTATCGTATAAATTTGCAATCACACGCCACATACAGTGAACACACAGCTGAAACCACCGGCTGTGCTTTTGTCCCCTTTCAGCAGGGGATTTCAATGCACGTGTGGACGGTCGACCGTAAAACTCTCCGAACTGCCCCCGCAAAACGAGGGATCGTCTGAATGTAGGAATAAATATCCCTTGCAGATTTGCATGGTGACAACAAGTTAAAATGAGAAAACTATTTGCAGATAAACCATGGAAATCGAGCACACAGTTAAATGGTGTGCCCACTGTCTTTCCCATGACTACAGTGTATATAGGTAATATTCAAAACAGCAAAATAGAAATTATCCATTTGGGGGAAGGGAGATATTATTATACTCACCGTGTCCCACATTTCGATGAACTTAGAAAAATAAAACCACCAGCATGTATGCAGCATCTGGGTAGGATGGAAAGATAATAAGAGATCTATGAGGAAAAGTTAAGAAAATAAGGCTGTTTATATTGAACCCTACAGACCACCCCATCACACCTTCCTGTAAAATTTGTTTCACATGAAACAGGTACAACAGGTGGAAAAGTCGCACACAAAAAAGATCATGATCGTTAGAATTCAACATTCTCCTGTTTTTCCCTCTTCGTATTCTAGTCTTGTACATTCCAGTCTTTGCTGCGATAAACATATAGCTATTAGACGCTGTGTTCAGTGTCTAATCAAGGTAAAGTACAGAACATATTCTGTCGCTTTCCACCACAGACTGCCTCCAAGTTTTGTCAAGGCCTATTACATAATGATGCGTTTTGTTGCATTCATCCCAGTTTAATAGTATGGCCTACAAGGTTTTTCACCAGCACCGGGACTACCGTGGTAAATCTTTTTTCAGTTAAAAAATCTGGCATGGCAGCCCCAGCAATTACAGCTGTCAGGTTTGCTTATCCCATCCCACCACATTGTCTCAAGTCCATCCCGTTTTGTCTATGGTGGCCTGAAACATGACTGCCATGGCCGCCGGGAACATGGTGTAAGCGCAGCACAACATGCAACTGATATAAAATTGCAAAGAAGTTATGAATTCACTGCTACAGAGGTTTTGTTTTTTGCTTCTTCTTCTCTTCTGTATTTCATTACACATATAGGCACTTGTAACACAATATGCTGACAGATCCACTGCTGACACTCACACTTGGAGACGTAGCAAAAGCTGTAGCAGAAAGTTATGAAACATTTGCTGCATTCCCCTTTCACTCATACACATACATACCTTTCAAAAAAATATATACCTCTAGAGACTTTTACTGATGCATTTTGGTTTCCACTTGTAGTCACAATTGCTGGCACACATACTCATCCATATGGTAACATTCCACATGCATTCCTACAGCTGTGTCATATTAGCTGCCTTACCCCTTTCTGTACCAGGGCATTAAGATAGTGTGTATCTTTCAACCATGTGGGAGTTTAATCAGTACTCAAAGCACACAAAGGGTTAAACAACATTTATCACATTGACTACACAGTAACCTGGAGGGTCATCTATACAGTCTGCAGATGTTTCCATATCTGGTTGAGGGAGGAGGTTTACACCAGCAGACTTACCACCAATGCCTTGGGACTGGACCCGTAGTCTACTAGCTGGCAGCCGTAAGTGTAACCGTTTAGCCAACCACCTCTAGCAAACTGAGATAATAAAAGACAAGAGGAAAAAGAGAAAATTTAAGAGAAAAATCATCAATGATCAGGCCAGGATTACACACTGTGCTCAAGACTGCCTTCACTGGTGAAGGCTATAGATTGATCCAAAACAGAGCCTAAATAAGGAGATTTGATTAAGAAACAAACAAACATACAAAACAATTAACATTCACTCATTTACTCATCTGTTTTCATCTCAATGCATAATAACATTAAATTGTAAAATACCTTTGTCATACTATATCTTAAATGGTGGGATCATAAGAAGCATGTACATAATGTAAGAGGCTTGTTGGAAATGATCCCTTACAATTATGACATATCAAGCCTATTAACATTGGACAGCAAAGCAAATAATCTGCAGACAGCTGGACAACACATATCAATCCTTTGATCAAGAAAAATGAAGAGCAGTACTAAATGTAAAAGTGTATCTGTTCGCACTAGTAATTTTTCATGTTCGTCCAGGTAAGATAAGTTCCGCAATCTTTTTTTTTCTTTTTTTTTTAAATTCTGCAGGATCAAGACTTTATAAAGAGGTACACATAGCAAGCAAAAATATTTGCCTGCTTTCATTTTCACACTAGTTTCTGGTTGCGCAAAATGCGTGAAAATTTCAACATTGCAAAAATTTCCACTTTTATAGTGCATGCTATGTTGCACAAGACAATTCTACAGTACTGGTACAACAAACTTATGCATCTTGTCTGTTTATTGGTTTGATATTTGTTGTTGTTTTATTTAGGGAGACTGAGTACAGGCTATTTAATTCATCTGTTCCTGTTACAGAGCTATGTATTCCACTATTCAGTGCAGTTTGTATGCACTATTTGTTGACATGCTGGGTATGCTTCCGACAAGCTGTCTGGTTCATAGGAAGAGCCTCTCATATAAAAGTTTTCATCAAATTTGTGTACATTTGTAATCACTCTATTCTTCTCAAGAGGAAACACTTACTCCACTTTCAATGGCATTATTTTACTTAAGAGTTTGGATTACAGCAATAACTACTGTACTATAAATGCAAAAATGTGTAGTAGTACTGTGTTAATTTTCCTATTTTTCCACTGCTTTTGGCTAGCATGAATTCTAAAGCCAGTAAAAGTAACTGCAAGATAAATGCTTTTGGTAACGTGAATTCAAAATGCAGCAAATTGGGGTTTTTGTGTGACTTAGGTGAAAACATTCAGGGAAGCAATTTGTGCAGTTTGAAATTAAGAACTCCAAGGATTTGTTTTTCAGCTACTTGGCACAATAATTCAATCACACAAAACTGAAGACATTTAGGGTGTGTTCGAGTGCTTTCCTAAAGCGTACCATACGCACCATACCTGCGCCAGAGGAGCGCTCGGACGTTCCCAAAGTATACCGTACAGTACCATACCGAGCCAAAAGTGTACCACTTCCCAATGTGCTCCAAATTCATACCATAGCCGTACCAGAAGTACCATAAGAATGCCCAGAACACGCATTTTGTGATAATTCAAAGGGCCGGATGCACAAACGCTAGCAATTGCTTGTGCTAGCTTTTTACTCGAATCCTTATGCATAAAAACAAGCAATTGCTTGCAAGCAGAAACTTTTTGCTAGCAAGCACAAGCAATTGCTTAAAGACCAAACATTTGCTTAAAAACGTATGCATAAAACATACCTTTTGCTTGTTCTTGCTAGCAATTGCTTACGATTTTCCAAGCTCTGTAAAATGAGCTTGAGCTTTTGCTTAACTTGGAGGTTCCCTTTAAAGTATCATTTTCACATTCATAAAAGAAAGACCACGCTTTTGAAGGAGTGACATAAATCTACAAGAAATTCCTCCTTAGCAGTGTAAGAAACCTTTTCGTTTCAACAACGGGAATGTCCAGTGGTTAGCACGCAAAATATGATGATAAACAGGTAGGATGTCTGTCTTCGATGGAGAGCAAGGAGACCTAGAGAGGTCTCCTTGCTCGTCTCCATCGCACGTGGAGAGCCACGTGCGATCTGGCACATCCGGCCTACTATAAGTAGTGATGGAAATCAGCCAGTACGTGTGTGTGTGTATAGATGTGTGTACATTTACGAGTGCCATTTCATAGCTCTTCTGCTATGTCAGGAAATGTTTCCGTGCACACATGCTCTTTCAAACACATGCTGTCACACTCGCCCTTGTTCTTGTGTTCACACAGGCGTGACGTCCCTTTATAGTTGAAAACGCAAGCAATTGCTTGTGCGGGACAAGAAAAAGGTATGGGCACAAGCAAAAGATTATGCATTTTATGGATTTAAGCAATTGCTTGAGCTAGACCTTTTGCTAGACGAGCTTGTGCTTTTGCTTGAAGCAATAGCTTACAAGCAATTGCTTGTTTTATGCATTCGGCCATAAGAGTATACTTTTCTTTCGGCACACCTGTATGTAGCGTAAGCATGTGAGGTGCATGACCCTGTTGCTACAAAATGAGCGACCCCTAAGACTCGAGTCCAAAAATAACTCATGAGGTATGCTTTTTCCACAGTATGCTCAAACACCCCAAATCTAGCATGGTATGGAACAATACAGTATCGTTTGGTTTGGTTCACTTCACTTTTAAGCACTCCCATGCAGCCTTATGGCACATCAATTCCTTGCTGTCTATTAAAACATACCCCCATGACAAGACAAAACGACAGCAGCACCATGGCCAGGTTGTACACGATGAGGACCTCCCGAAGCTTGAACGGCTCCCGGTGCTCCATGAGCTTGGGTCCGAACCAGACAATGATGAGGTAGATGACCACCAGGAAAGTGCCGGGCCACACGCTGTCCATCAGCAACCAACCATCCACCCGGGGATCTGGAGAGGAGGAAAGACAGAATGCACAGCTCACTAGAGTCAATGCACTATACGTTTCATATTTTCAGGGTCTATCTTGCTGTTGCTGCTACGTGGAGGTCACTGTGGTACAGTGGACGGGACTCTTGACTTTCAAATGGAATTCCAAAGTTTGGATCCTTCCACATGTTCAGTGTAAAACAAAAAAAATAAAAAATCGCAGCATGAAACTCTCACAAATAGGAGCCCAAGGTCTTTCCTGTGACATGAAACTTTTGCAAAATTCCCACTGGCATTCAGTGCATTGTGTAGGAAAAGCAAGAACTTTTGTGTGCATTTCAGTTTCGCAAACTGAGGTCCTCAAAAAATTCATGAAAGTTTCATCCACATGAAAATTTCTGGTTTTACAGTATTGCCTTGGCCAAAATATTTACCACATGATGTCCCTCTTGATGTAAAATTTGTACCACCTGGGGGGCGTTTCATCAACGAGTTCGTCGGAGGTTTTCACCGACAAATTTGCTATCAGCCAATCAGACGCAAGGATTTACACTGACAACTGTTAAAAGCTAATGAAATCCTTGCGTCTGATTGGCTGATAGCAAATTTGTCGGTGAAAACTCCGACGAACTCGTTGATGAAACGCCCCCCAGGTGTAAAAGGTAACAGGTGGTTACCCAGCCATTGTATAAAGGGCAGTGTCCTCTGGAGGAATAGTGCTACATGTCTTATCCTACTGAAGACAGACTGATTTTCCTGTAACAATCATTTTCTATTCACCACAGCGTGAGAACGCTTGTACAGTAACTACATGTAGTCTTCAACAGGTACAACATTTATAAGAGGCTATCATGGATAAATAGGATCATATCATTATTAATGTTGTTGTTGTAAATGTACAGACATTACAAACTTGTTGTTTCTTCTTCTTTTTTTTTTTTGGGGGGGGGGGGCTGCAGGCCAATGGGGGGGGGTCAAGGGTCAAGGGTCAATGTACACCCCATCTCCCATCTCTCTGGGTGGACACCTTCAGAGAGTCATGGGTTTTGTGAGAGTTGTTTCCAACCCCCCCCCCCCTCCCCGATTTCCCCATTCCCCTCCCCATTTTCTTTCTCTTTAAAGAGTCAGATATGTGTGTGGGGCGGGAGGAAGGGGCGCTGCACTTACCTCGATGCCTGTCCACAAACTCATCAAACTGCTGAAGGTAGTTCCCAAGTACCTGTGCCATCGTAGCTGCTTAGTGCCAAACTTCTCTGCATATATACTGACAAGAAAATAACACGGGCATCAAACACCTCTCTGATGAAATTATTACAGGGTATTTGAAGTTTACAATATGCTTACTGACTTGTTGCAATGTTTGCTGCAAAAAAACAAAAAAACAAACAAAACAAAACAAAAAACAAATGGAGGCAGAATTGGCAAATTCAAAGGCAAAAAGTGGCAAATCCAGATGGGTCTACCAGAACCTGTCTCTGGGGTAAAACTCAGGAATGGCTTGACTCTGCCTTGTGAGATGACCCTCTGTTCATTTCTCTCACAATTATTACTACAGCAAGAGGGAATTCCACATGGTCTAATGAATCTTATGACTGATTACTACGACAACAGGCAGAATTCCATATATGGATGAGTACAAATGTGTAGCTACAGGTCACAGTAAGGCTATTAATGCCATTGAGGATGGGCTGATTTTGCTATAACACAGGTTTCCCATAGACACCGACCCGAGTATCTCAAAACTAGTCCACAAGAGGTTGATACTGGGTGAACATGTGCACTTGTAACAGCACTTTGTTCGTTTGTTTTGTGGTGGTGTATTTTGTTTGCTTGAGTTTTCTTCTACCACTTTATCATTGGCAAAGCTAGCAAATCTGCTGACAAATGTTCTAAAAGATCTTGTTTTGGATGGGCAAAAACAAAAGAACTATTAAAATGTGCGAGAGGACTCGAAAGAATTTTCCCAAAGTGGGCTAAAACATCACCATTCCTGCAAAAGGAATTTTCCAGCACGGGGTGAACCATTCAAAACGCTGAAGAGAAGTAGGGCACTCTGCATCGTACGGTCACAGAGAATCAAGCCAGAAACAGCTTTTGATATTCCAACAACACCAGTCACTGTGCACATACATACCAAGTGGATTTTTTTTCCTTCATAAACTCAGGTTCAACAGAATGAACTTTTCACTTTACTATGGAGTGCACATTGTGCATTTTATAAATGAATGAGGGTATAGTAAATATTAGTAAGCTTTTGTGAATCTTAAACTCTATACTTTTAAACAGTATAAACAAAAATGCTTAGAAAAGAAATTTAAAAAATTGGAAAAATGCAACTTTTGGCTGGAATTGATGTACAGTGGAATACAAGTAGCATAACAACACCCATTTCATCAATGGGATTTTTACTGACCCCACTTTATAGTGGGATTGCACATTTCAGGATTTGCACTGCAATCCGTATCTTAAGATTTTTGTCAAGCGCAACGTACAAATACAAAAATCTTATCGAACAGCATGATCAGAATCGCAATCCAAATCCAAAGAAATCTCACAATTACATTGTACTTCGGAATCGTCTCAACAATTTGAGAAGGAGCATGGTAAGCTGAGACGCGGTGAGTGTGTGAATGCTGGAATCTTGAGATCTTTTATCACATCATTGAAAACACACATCACAACAGCACACGAATACAAGGGCAAGGGCCACGATTTCGGTAGACAAATTTTCACGAGCAGCAATTAATACCAGTAGTGGGATACAGGGTTTATTTCCATCCATCTGAGTAAAAAAAAAAATCTGAGTCAGCATTTGGATCGCGATCCACATCCTACTATTTTGTCTGAGTGAATGACACCAATTCCTGTAGTGTAAGGAGGGACAGTCTTCTGGTAAATCTCATTATGGCATCAGATGCCATCTACCATGCAATTTTCTGGCGTGGACAATTGTAGTGACACTTGTGATACATGTATATGTAAGTACCGTAAAAGAGGAAATTTTCGAGGTGTTGAAATTTTCGCGCAATCCGAAACCAGCGCCAAAATAAAAGCATGCGAATATTTTTGCTTGCCATATGCTCCAGTAGTTGCTGTCTGGATTCCATGGAGTTAAAAACACGCGAAACTCTTCTTACCCAGCCGAGTGTGTAAAGTTAGTCGCGCAAAAAATATCCACTTTTACAGTAACAGACAAATGATCCCTAGTACTGTATTAAAATGACAGTCACTTCAAATCACAGACAACTGCTGGATAAATGCAAAACTTGTGATGCAACATGCAGACAACAAACCAGTAGGCATTTCCACTTGATGCACATTTTTAAAGTTGGTCTTTGAAAAAGCAGAGAAAGTTGAGATTGCCACCATTGTAGAATTTGTGGACGTGCAGCAAATGGAACATCTCTGGCACCCACAGGAATGTGACAACTGCCCCAGCAAACTTGCAGTGACAGGGCTAATCATTACAGTCACATCAACTATGGCAGAGTTGTCAGGAAGTGTCACACAGCAACATGGAGGAATACTAACAAGTTATGGGTATAAAACCAGCCACTGCACATGTGAACTTGTTGCAGCAGCAATAAAGCTGTCTGGCCACCTGTTGCAGCAATTTTGGACTGCCATCTTGAATCACTGAGGTCTCTATCAACAGCCTACAACAAGCTGCCATCTGCTGCTGCCACTCACATTACTACCTTGCACCACTGAGGCCTCCAACAGTGTGCAGTTTACTTGCCAACTGTTGCAAATATGCAGAATGAAAGTGAGAACAATCGTTGCCAGTAGGCCATCATGGCCAACTTTCTGTAAGTCACTGACCCTGTTTACAGTGCAGGGCCGGGCCAAGCCCGACCTCAATTGCCGTATTCAGCGCCGCAATTTTGTCCATTTACAGTGCCAGGCTCGGCCCGGGCTTTTAATTCAAACATTTCAATATTTTGTCGTAGTGGCGCTCTGCTTGTAAACAAACGACTATTACTGGGAGCGCCTCGGTCGCAATTTGGTATCGCATTTGGCCCAGTTTGCGTTTACAGTGAGAAAAGGTCGCGGCCGAGACCTCCAGAGCTTGGCCAAATACGCAGCTGATTTTGGTACCACATTTGGCCTTTTGCACGTTTACAGTGAAATGAAGGCCAGGCTCGGCCGCCGCAGAGCCCAGCCCTTTCACTCACTGTAAACGGGGTCTAAGTGATGCAAACATGTTGTTAACCTCCAATATGTAACATTAATTCTTCTGAGACTGCAATGTGTCAGCACTTCTGGAAAACTTTTTTTTTTCAAAGCAATGTTTTTATAGTTTTTTACAGAAACGTTAAATGGTATACACGAGTGCAGACAGCAAAGTTGTAGAGAAAATCTCAAGCTTTGATGTGATTTGAATTTTCAAAGGGAAAACTTGCAAATACATGTATTTTTCCTGCAAATGGCCTGTGGATACAAAACTGTCAAGATCTGGGAGGCATGACTTTTGCAGACATGTGCACAACCATGCCAGAAGATTAGAATTTACTTGAAAAACAAATATGGAACGGCGCTATCTAATCACCACACAAAGCAAGCTGTCTGTGTGAGGTATGGAATTGCAAGCATTCATTGTAATGTGGCATTTGGTGGTGATCGGTTTGGGCAGGTTCGTGCATTTGAGGAAAATATGTGAATTTAGCATGCCATCGACGGTAAAGTCAGGTGTTCCAAGGTGGCACATACAGCTCTGGGTAAAATCAAGGAGGTTTAAGAAATGGAGTAACGACAGTTTCAATACCTTTGATCCCATGCATTATGCCGCCTCTCAGAAATATTTGAAGTATGTGCTAGACTGGAGCTACCTCACAGATAGGAAGACAATTGATTCATGTGTCACTGCATCATGACTAGTCACTCTCAAAGGAAGATATGTCGTTATGATGGTAATTACTTTTCGCCGTCCCTTCTTACAAAACAAGCGGTACATTACCGGTATGTATACAGACACGAGGATGTGCGAATAAAAATTGTTCAAATATTGATGAAATGAAAATCAAAAATTACCCGAGTTTACATGACTTTACACAAATCTACCAAATATAAATGAATAAAGAATTATACTTGAAAATTATACCATATCAGTTTCATTTGTCGGAAGTGATCGGAAAGATGATAAAATCGTCTTTGTAGTGAGTGAGGGCACAGTTTCAAATATTTTCACGACATACAGCTCAGGTTTACACTTTTGCATAATCCTGGACAAGAGTTACTTTTGTTTCATATGCTTTATCATAAAGTGACCATTCATTCTATTTGAGAAGTACAGTTGTAAACAAGCAGAATATAGCTGATATTGTTAGAGTTAATAATAAATCTTCAGATTGCTCAAACAGACGGCGGCATGGAACCCCGATCATCAAAGGCACAAGTGCACCTGTGGAATTCTTCTGTGCGTCAAAAGAAAAATGAGGGCTGTTTGAATAATTACAGCCAGTACTGAGCTGGAACTCCATCTCTCAAACCTCCTTGGTAAAATCTACACGGCATTCAACTCACCAGTCCTTGGCCTATGTCTGTCTGCCCTAGTATAACCCTCTGGGTATGTGCGGGAGATTTGTTGCTGCAGTAGGAAATAGAATGAGTTGCAAAACATACAGGTGATACTTGGGCCAACACAAATCTCTGAGCAAGAGATCTAATAGTGATTTTACTGTGAACCATCCATAGCAGACACCACCTACAATGTAGAAAACATTGTTGAATTCAGAGTCTGTAATTGCACATCTCGGCAACACAGCTTGCCCCTCACTTCCACACATTGCAATTGTGCACTTGAAAAGCAGATTAAGGGTGCATGGCAGTCCATGACAAAAAGAAATATTAGTTAATACTTCTCTAAAAGCCTCAAAGCACTGAATGTACTTTCAAACTGTGAAGGACACACTATCAGCTTGTTTAAATACACTGTATTTACAGAATGACTGATAGGGGGGGGGGGGGTGAAGAAAACATGCATGCCATGCTTGGGTGGTAATTATGAATGTGCAGTCACCCCCACAGATCAGACACCTTTATCATGACTCTCAGGAGTCCTACACCTTCCTAACCAGTTCATTTCATGAGCACTGGGTATTTCATGGACTGTGGACCCATCTATACTTCAAAGTGGGTCCAAGGTCGTCACACCCTAGGGTGCACCATGTGCTTTCATCACACTGATTGAATGTGCCACGGCTTACTGGTACAATGTTTACTTTAACCCATTAAGGACGGACTGATTTTGCTACAACATGCATTTCCCATAGACACCTGCCAGAGTACTCTCAGGACTTATCTTCGACGGGCTAACCTTGAAATTTACACCCTCTCTAATAGATTGAAAGTTGATTTTCCATTTTTCCTTAATTCTATTGCAGATCATTACATCATTGGAGATATTTCTGGCAAAGGGTCTTTTATACAATATCATAATCATACATGTAGATTCAGCACATAAACATGTCAATGTTTGTTGGTTGTCTTTCAATACATGTTAAGACAGGTTGGTACTGTATATGGGCAATTCCGAGATAAGGTCCCCTCAGAAGGCAAAATTTCATCTTTGCTCAATATTGACATGTTTGGTATCATTTTGAAGCTTATGAGTTGAAGTTTTGATTTCCATGGAGGAAAAAATTATATTACGTAAATTTATGCAAATTTCAAAGGCTTCATTTGCATAAATGTGAAACACAGCGTTACGTATGGGACATTTATAAAAATTCATATTAATTCAAAGGAAAGCAAATGATATTTGATTAATATGTGGACATAAGAAGTTCATCAAATAGTTTAACTTGGTATGAAAATTTAGGGATTATGCAAATGATTATGCAAATTAGCTCGTGTCCTATCATGAGATGTCCCATACGTAACAAATTGAGGTCATTTTTTTAGGTTTTTTTCTGAAATTGCTAAGGTTATTTAATGCCCTTTTGGAAAGTTCTAATTTATTGTTTAGAGAAATTAAATACCATAAAAAAAAGAAAAAACAGTAAAAGGAATATTTTGTATTAGGCATTGAAATAATGTTACGTATGGGACAAATGCGTTACGTATGGGACATCCTCATACATAATGCATGTGAATGCATGTAGCTAGCTGGGAAGGTCTCTCAGTACACAAATGGTCAATCATCCTGAAGAAAGCATCCCAACATTGTGGCTACTTTTTGAGTTATAGACACTTTAAACAATACATGTACTTGACTGAACAATTTTCAGAAAGGGGGAGGGGAAAATGGCAAAATACAGAATGAAAAATCAGCATTAAAGGGATGGTATAGTTTTTTGCAGAAATGGGGATTCAGCTTTCAACATTAAATGAGATGATTGGAAACCAATCATATGAATTACTAAAGAGCATACAATCCTAAGACTAGAGGAATTCAAAGTTTAGTGATGGAGATCCAATTTGAAATGGTTGTAATATAAATATTTAAAAAAAAAAATAAAGTAAAATGATGTTTTTTTTAATTGCAAGTGATACACAAATTGTCCTTATTCAGGTTTCAATAATAGCCACGACAAAATTCATGGGTATACATACTGAGGTGTGACTCGAATCAATGACCTGACTGCTAGACAGACATCATATCTACAAATGTGTACTCGATCACTTGGGTTCCACGCAGCAGGTATTGCTTATTTATAAAATTAATATTTCTTGTGTCAAATTGTGTTTTATTGAAACGAAATGGCAAACTGCCCTTCATCAATGGAAGTAAACACTTTAAACTATTCAATTTTTTCAGTAGTAACTATCCTGTTAAAAGTAGGCCATACATACTCAGGTCGGTCATAAAAATACAGAATATGATTAAATATGATTATGATGGTAAATATTCGGAGAATATTGTTCCCTTGTCAATCTGGATCAGTATTTGAGTAGTTTCAACTGATTCAATTTCAATAATTATGCAAAAATTTGTTTATGGGTATTTTGCAAAATTACTTTGCAAAATACCCATAAACATGTCTCTCCACACACTAAACGAATGGGGGACAAAGGGCATGCATACTCAGGTTGGTCATAAAAATGTAAAAATATGATTGAATATGATTAGGATGGTGAATATTTGGGGAATATTGTTTCCTTGACAATCTGGATCAGTATTTGAGTAGTTTCAACTGATTTTACTTCAATAATTATGCAAAATACGCATAAACATGGTTCTTCACACACTAAATGAATGGGGGACAAACTGTCCCATAACGTAACTGTCCCATACGTAACACGTCATGTCTGTCTTTAATTAGAACCTGTAATTAGAGCTTTTTGCCTAATGACACGAAACTTACCTGTGATAATATTGAGTGTTGTGACTTTCGTTGTAGAATGAAATACTTTCAGAGAGTTTTGAGGTTGAAAAAAATGTTTAAAAAAACAAAATTTTTCTGGTCCCATACGTAACGGCACATATTTTCTCTTCTAGAATATAATTGTGAAGGTCATTTTTCTCCATTTTTTGCATGATTATACTTCTCCTAGATATCAATCACCATGATAAAGTTTAATATGATCAAAAGCCATTAACACTATTTTTCAGGTCATAAAAGTCTCTGAATGTCCCATACGTACACTGTAACGCGCGTGTTATCTTGGACTTGCCCATATTGCTTTATAATTTGTAGAACAATTTGCTTTTGGGTGAGTAAAACAACCCCATTCAAGCCACCATGTCAATGTTTTTTAGTATATACTGTTTTTAAATTCACAGTATACAGGGTAATCTCTTTCCCAGCAAAATTTAGTCACTGACAAACAATTTGCTTTTCAGGATTTTCAACAATGTTTGTACAGATGTGTCTTTTCAATTAAAAGTTTATTGTGTAAAGGGAATGATATGCTTGTGAAGTTAAATACATGTACCTGTAGATGAACCATTTATTTCAGGTTATAACAATCCTATTCAGTCTACTAGTACTGTAAAAGTGGATGTTTTTGCGCGACTAATTTTTCGCGCTTGGCTGGGTAAGAAAGAGTTTTGCATGTTTTTAATTCTGCGGAATCAATACATCATGCACAGGAACATACGTATGGCAAGCAAAAATATTTGAGTGCTTTTATTTTCGCACTAGTTTCTGGTTGCGCGAAATGCGCGAGAATTTCAATACCGCTAACATTTCCACTTTTAAAGTACCTGTTTGTGTGGGTGGTCTTTAACAATTAAAAAAAAAAATCCATTAATGAGAATATTCAACCTTGATAATGAATATAACAAAAGTGTTGTGTTCACTGGCTATTTCTACAATGTTCACCTTTCCACAACATCACTTGTGCTCACTTGAGGCTCTTTTCATCCAATCATTGCCAAGCAGTCATGGGAGTTAGAAGCCAGGGTGCTTAAAAATCAACTCACTTCTGACATAGAATCAAGTTTTCCGCACAACTTGCAGGGAGATTTGGAAAGCTGATATCAAAACACGAAGCTCTTTTGATTTAATGGGGTTTAAAAAGCCTTTCTGAAACGTCAAAAAAGGGGTGTGATCCAAGAGTTTGAGCCAGAATTCTGTCGAGCTGACAAACGCAAAGTCATTTTGAAACGCATTCATAGCTCCAACCTGCCCATGCCAACCACTGCCAACTACACATCTCCACTCCTAAGATCAAATTGCACAATGGAGCTGTGCAGTGACAAGGCCTCCCTCGCGACAAAAGCAACTAACTTGAGAAATGCGATCCGCCAGGCCTTTCTGAATGCGCTTAGACAGTGGGTACAGAAACATATGTTTCAAACATGGGAGAGACAATAAACACAGCTAAAGCCATAATCTCTGTGCACTTATTTCACTTCCTGGAGAGTACTCAAGCCAGGGTACCCCATCTTTAACCCGTCGAGGACAGACTGATTTTGCTATAACACGCATTCCCCACAGACGCTTCGGAACCCATTCTCAATGGGTTAAGACTTTTCATTCCACAAATAATTATCAAAACATGCAGCAAACGAGTGCACTGTCTTAACAAGCGTTGCTTAAAGACATTCTCCGGGTATGTTACTATCAAAGTAAACTCAATTGTCCTTGGCCAGTTGTTACTGATATGCAGGAAATGGACGGCTACCAGGTATAACATCATAGGCATTGCAGTGTACTGTATACTGTGCACGTGTGTTCATCTACAAAGACGTGGAATCACTGTTGTCTTTTTTAATACATTTGCCAAGCAAACACAAATATTTCTACTTTCTTAAGGATATCATTATAGACACAAAATCAGCAGCATTGTTTACAACCAAAATGTGAGTGAGTTGTTCTACCCTCTGAACTTGTTCAGCGTTACAGTGTACAAACAGGGACGTTAGTTAGAATGAAAGAGAGGGCCTGAAATACAATGTAGGCCTACATCAAAAGAGATAGATACAAAGATAACTTTCCTGAAATTACATGAAGATTTTTCAACAAGAGCGAGCCTGAACTTTGATACTACCAGATCCCAAATTCAAGCTTCTGGCTGAAAACTGGCATCCATGTTACACAGAATTTATTTGCAATGACAATTTTAATACAAAACATGGTCACAATTTTAAAAGGCCCAAGTGATCCCATACCACTATCGTGCCCTGGGAAAGGTACTGATCACACTCTTCAGATGGTGGCAAAAGTATGGGAGGGAATACAGACTAATTCATTCAAAAGGTGGGAAATGCCATGGACAGACTCATGATAAGTAATATGCAATAGTCCCAAAAGAACATTCAAACACCGAGGTCATACCCGCGTCAGTATACAATGTACACGTGTACATTATTGTAAATTCAAAATCATGCTTAAATTGTATGTTCGATGGTCAAAATACAATTGCACTTTAAGAGGAAGGCAAACTTTCAACCAGAATTTTTTGTGCAAACCATTTTCCCAGCATCGTCAACAAGCCCACAGTTGCCAGCCAGCTCACTGTAGTAGATGTACTGCCTCAGTGTCTTGGCACACCTCAGGTGCCCACAATTGTATGCTCTCATTTTGTCAGCAAAACACTGCTTCTCATATTTGCCATTTGTTTGAAATGATTAAATATCCTATGGGAGAGCATCCCCTGAAATGTACTGACGGGTCGTACTGACCATTCAGGAAAATGTTAGGAATGGTCAGTGTGTGGTGCACATTTGATTTTGTGGTATCACGTAATCAATGTGGTGACTTATTGGCTGAAGACGTGTGGTTAGTTTGTCACAAAACAATTGGTTTTGAAATGGCCGAGATACCCAAAAACAAACTCAGTGTTACGGTTCCTAAATAATAAAAGCAAGCGTGGCTATGTTGTAAAGTGCACGTGAAGGAGACTGATTGCTTGTTGGAATGTTGGTGGGAAAATACAGCACTGTCCTGTAGTCTGTACACAGCCCAGTCGCTGTTCGTAGGTACGTCGCGACAGGTGTATTCGCACAGCGTAAGAACAGCGTCTGGTCGGGCTAAATATTGCCAATGCATTATTACCTTGTTGGAATCCGTAAAAGCCCGGATCCACGATCTATCCACGAAATGCAGAATCTACTAACACTTAAACACGGTATGCTTTAAATTACACTCCCCATCCACACCACTGCGCTTCTTTTCCCACAGCTCAGGGAGGTGGGATTGCGATTGCACCTCCCCGCACAAATGCAGCTGGCCTAGCCGCACCCAGTCACGAACACACAACCCAACCCAGGCCCCACGCGCAGACCCGACCACCGTACGTACCCTGGGCCACCATTACCGGGTATTTCCTCTTCCATATTTTCCACGTACTGGTACAGCGTAAAGATTCAGTAAAACACGAAATAATAATGTATATGATCAACATAATCTCACCTTCTTCTTGATGTAGTCCTTCACCAAATACTCGCTCTTCAAGACCGATGTATTCTGCCGAGATCTAGCCCTACTTCGACCCGGCGCAGCTGGCTTTCCACCACGCGACCGCGGTGATCGATGGGATGGTACATACGGTCGGACTCGGCCCGCACGCACGATCAAGATCCGACGCGACGGGTATATACAGTGTACGGTACCGATGCGGTGACACCAAAGAGATGAACCTCTTTGGGTGATATCGGTACGGTCAGGCTCTGTGTACCGTGTATGTGTGTATGGTGTGCGGGGTGTATTGTACTGTGTGTGCTAGCGGAGAGAAGATCGTACGATCTGGAGGTCAATTTACGCACGTGTTGCCAGGCACCTCGGTGTGTTTGTCGCCCTCGACGCTCCGCCTGGATGTAGTCTCTATGGCGCGCCATTCACCAAAATTCCAAAACTTACTAGTACGTGTAGTTTAATTACTGCCGATTTTTCTCGAGAGAAACTGTGTTTATCGATAAACTCTATTGATAAAATTTAAAAGAAACGTAGTTTCTCAAGCAAAAAAAAAAAGTTGTTTTTTTTTTCTAGAAAAACTCAACATATCGACATAAAAACTGAGTTTTTCGGCGATAAACTCCCGTCCCGATTAACTAGGTTTTCGGTCGATAGCTTATCGACTGATAGGCCTAAACTAGATTTTTTAGGTGATCCGAATATCCTTCGGATCACCTTCTGTATCTGTACTGATTGTTTATTTCTGGACAAAAGTTGTGCAGAGGTTAGCTCAGAAAGTGCATTGCCTCTCAATGTCAAAATTATACCATACATACATCATGTCGCAAAGACGACAGCGCAAGTAAAATCATAGTGATCAGTAGACCGTGATGTCACTATGACGTCATTATATGAAAACACATTTTCATGCATATCTCATTAATGGAATGGAATATTTCAATGAAATTTACGTCACATATATTTCAAGTCAAGTGGATTCTACTCATATTCTCAAATTTCATTTTAATATCAAAACGCGCGCCTACGCGCGCGTTGAAATATTTGTATGCTCCAATCGAGCTCAAATTTTTTTGCACACGTTTCAGACCATTTGGAGCATTTTTTGAAAAATTGAAAAAATTGGACGGACGCGTACGCGCGCGCATATATTCGCACGCACAGCTAATATACAATAGAAATTTTCAGTTTTTTTCACACGGATCGGATGTCCGAAATGTCAAGGAATATTTCTACCAAGTTTTAAGTTGATCCGATTCAATATGACGTCATACGGGCCCGTCAAATTCAAAATTCCGCGCGTGCGTCAATGGGGATACACAGTGCAACTATGCCAAAAAAACGCCAATTTTAAATTCAATTTTACTCCTCAGGATGGACGGTGACCCCCCATTTTATTTACATATTCTGAAAGCTTATGAGTTGTACATGTAATTTCATGGGCTGGCTATGCTGACAAAATGATTAAAAGATATCAAATTTCTTAATAAAGTAAAAAAAGTAAATTTTCAAAATGACGTCATCAAATTTGAAGTTTACTCGGGCGTATCTCACTAATCCTTAGCTAATTTTCATCCAAATTTCAATATGTTGTAGCTTATTTAATGTTCTTTAATAAATGTAATTACACAATTTTGATTAGATGACGACATCACCTCGAAAAAAAAATGATTGAAGGTAACCTTGTTAAATTTGACCAGTTTACGTGTAATCTCTATGGGAGTGCAATTTTTATGGAAATGAAAATTGACATGACTATCTTTATCGAGCACCAGCTCACTTATGCTTCGGTGAATTTCTCTAAGATTTTAATATGTTATAGCCGAGACGTAGGGCTATCGTAAGTGTGCCCTTCGTTTTTTTATACGTTGTCGGGATCACGTAAAAAAACTTGGTTGAAATTAAAGTTTATCTTCCATGTATTGAAATATTTCTTTCTTTTGCAACTTAATGTGCAATAACTCAAGAAAAACATACCCACCATAAAATATCACCACCATATTTTGCACATGTTTAGTTCATGTCACGAACATTATTTCATAAAATAACAACTACTTGATCAGACGCCATCTTGGGTATGTAAATTAGGGTCAAAGGTCATAGATGTTTCATCCTGTATCTTGGTGAATACATGTCCTATCTTTCCCATATTTTGCACACACAAAGACCATGTTACAAAGATCATTTCACAAAATAACCACTTTTTGCTCAGATGCCATCTTGTCTGTGCAACTCTATCTTCGTTATGACGTGTTATCTCTATGGGAAGGTATTTCTCTAGATGTGTAAATTGGCATGATTGTCTTTATCGAGCACTGGCTCACTTACCCTTCGGTGAATTTCTCCCAGATTTTAATATGTTGTAGCTAAGACTTTGCGCTATCGCTAGATTGCCCTTCGTTTTTCATTTGATGTCGGGATCACGTTAAAAACTTGGTTGAAATTAAAGCTTATCTTCTATGAATTGAGATATTTCTTTCTTTCTGCTACTTTCTTTGCAATAACTCAAGAAAAAAACCCTATCACCCCCATATTTTGCACATGTTTAGTTCATGTCATGTACATTATTTCATAAAATAACAACTACTTAATCAGCCAACATCTTGGGTATGTTAATTAGGGTCAAATGTCATAAATGTTTCATCTTGTATCTTGGTGAATACCAGTCCTATCTTTCCCATCAGTTTTCACATGTATAGACGATGTCGCAAGAATCATTTTACAAAATAACCACTATTTCATCAGATGCCATCTTGGGAGTGCAAAGGTGGGTCAAAGGTCATATGTACTTGTTGCTGTTTCTTTGTTATAGTGTATACAGAATTTGGTACCAAACATGGCAGATATGACTCCCTTTGCTAAATGAGAATCCAAACATCACACGGCCAATGTCTCTAAACACAGATGAAACTTGTATGGTCATGCCTATTGCGATCAGTACTCGAATCATTGATCAAAAAAATCGGATCACCTTAATTTGTCAGTGATGACAAATTACAATCTCTCGTTTTTGTTTTTTGTTTTTTTTTTTGGTCGATGAACTTATCACCGAAAAGCTTACTAGTAGTAAATTATCGATAATCAGAGTTATTCAAGCTTTGTCAACAGTGAGCCCTTTGAGCTTAGCTTTGTCAGTGCTAGTGTAACACTTACCAACTCCAGGCGCTATACGACAGTGAAAGTGGCATTGCGGCAGTTATCAACTTAGACAAAAGTATTTTGGGGAATAGTGCATATATATCAATATGTCATTTTAATAGAATTTTAAATCTTTAAAGCGTGCAATAAGAATTAGAACAAACCACATTCGCATTCTGGTCATTTTGTTTGGAAATTGAATTTCTTGTGACCAATATTTGATATCAATAAAACCCATACTGTTTGCATTATGTATTTGATTACAAGTACATAATATGTTGCCATGTTCTCTTAATTTCGATTTTGTAAAGACCAATTTGTGGTGAATGAATTGTTCAAGACAGGCGGAAGATTATAGATTACTAAGTTCCCAATTTTAAGTATGATTTTTTGCGATCTACAACAAGATATTTCGGTCCTAAAGATATGAAATATATATAGTTTTTCCAGATGATATCAAGCAGTGTGTTTCTATTTCTTCATTCAAGAGAAAACACAAAGAATATATTGTAAAATCATATGCAATAGTGCCTTCCGAAAACAGACCCGTTATTATAGATGCTTTATTGTGTATGCATGTATATAGCCTATACATTATTATATATCATACTAGTTTTTGCTTTTTGTGTTCTGTTTTGTTTTGTTTTGTCTTGTCTTGGTATTGAAGCTTATTATGTTACCATTTACTACAATGGAGAAGCCTTGAAAGGTTAATGGCCTTTGCTTCTTCCCCACACTCTGTGTGTGATTGCCATGTTGCTTTGTATTCTTTATCAACTTCACTCGAGTACTTTTGACAAGTTCTGATGGGAATAAAATGAAATGAAAATGAAATGAACGATGATTATCGATAAACTTAGTTTTTCACTTGTAAGCAGAGTTTCTCGTTAAGTTCAGTTTTTCGATAGTCTTAGTTTGTCGATAAACTTACTTTCCCCAAGCGAAAAACTAATGTTTATCGAGAAACTTTGTTTATCAAGAGAAAAATAAAGTTTATCAATAAACTCTGTTTATCAAGTGAAAAATTAAGTTTATCGTGATGAACTTATAGCTAGTTTTTCACTCTGTACAAACAGTTTCTCTCGAAAACCTGAGTATATCAACCGATAAACATAAGTTCTTCGGCGATAAACTCAACAGACTCGGTTCCTGGAATTATTGGTTGAATGGCGCGCCATATAGGCACCTCCAGTCATTGGTGGAGATGAGGATTGGGCTTTTATCTTTGAGGACTCAGGCTATAACGGTCCTCTCTATACTGTAACCGGAGTCTGATTGTCGTAGTTTGACATGGGTTAACTTTCAGTCCTATACTCATACACATGGAAAGTTCCATCAGCTACGCCCAGCCTATATGCATGACATTAAACATAACCTGTGTTAAGTGTATGAGTTTGCGGTTCAAAACGAATCATATACCGCGAACAACTCAAACTGCGATACAATTGAAAGCTGCTAGTGTTTACAAACATTCGTGATCGCACACGAGTATCGGTTTGCTGAGCACACACATGATTATCACAACGCGAGCACCGCCGATCACAACTACTGCAATGATATGGGCAATTTCGTAACAATATAGGCCTATTTATACGTTCAAAAGTGATGCTATGGTACTATTAAGCACCAGAGAGCAGATTCGGTGTCCAATAGAGCTTCTAGTGTTAACACTCTTAATGGGAATTTCGAGCCAGTTAAAATCAGCTCGCTTTAGTCTGAAAAGGAAAGTGAAATTTTACAAGCACAAGTTTGATGAAAATCACATTAATGGTAACTTATAGAATCAGAGTCAGGAAACCTAAAGATTTCCTAATTTCAGCAAAACAACACTCACAGTTAATCTGAATAAGGAAATAAGTTATATGTGAGGATGTCATCACATCGCAATTTTAAGTTGATCGTGTTGAGCGTGTACACACACACACACACACACACACACATACTATAATTATGACAAAATTTGAATTTGCTTGTTTCCATGAATATCAAAATATATTGGGGTGGGTTTTTTTTCGCTTGATACCTTCAAAATAATGATCGGTCCTAAATAGAATTGGATACTGTAGCATAATTGCTATTAAAAAGGTCTTATGTATACAAAGGAACCTTTGCAGCCTCACCGCAAAGTATGATCATTTGAAGTAAAAATTTATTAATCGGCCTTTGACATCATAACCATATCAGAGACGCACTTGGACTCAACCGTCCTCGGACTCTGAAGTTGCTTTTGAAGGATTCTGCCTTGAAAGGCTGGACAGAAATCGCCGTGGTGGTGGAGTAGCAGTCTACGTGGACGAATCAATATCCTATCACCGTAGAATTGATTTGGAATGCAGCGGCATTGAAGCCCTCTGGATAGAAGTAAAGATTAAGAACTGTAAAGTTATACTTATTGGAACAATAAATTTATAGGCCAACAAGGGCACCGTGTGAGTACCAGTTACTTATTGAACAGATGATTTCTAGAGTGTCGGACTCAAACGTAGAATTGATTGTACTCGGTGATTTAAACTAGAACATGTTATGTACCACAGAATCGAAACCAATAAAGAAGCTCTGTAACCAGAATAGTTTGCATCAGTTAATTGAGTCTCCAACCAGAATAACAGAGACAAGTTGTACTCTTTTGGACGTAATACTTACCAGCAATCCACAGAATGTTTGATTTTGATTTGATTTTATTGTTCCACATTTCAAAACATCAAACATGATACGATCGATTGAACATAAGATTGAACATAGCGTCGTAAATTACAAAAAATACAAGAGAAGACAATTTAACAAACATCAAATGTGGGGACCTACTAAAAAGCAAAGCTTGTAATGTATAGGTCCCTGTATATATGAAAGTGTTGGTCTTCTTAAACAACCTAGAAACGAAAACTATGAAAGGAAGGAAAGGGACGTAAAAGAAAAGAGAGCAAAAGGAGCAAAAGAAAGGAATAATATATACGAAAGCATAGCGAAATACAAAGTAGCCACCTGTAACGCGTTAACAAGACTCCTTGTCACCCGAGCAACACAGTTACGTAACTGTAAGAATGCGCAAAAACGCACATGATACATAATGATTCATTAATTCAGGAATAGCCTTGACATAAATGACTCAGTAAAAAACAAACAAAAGGCAACCATGGAATACATATGATAAACAACGAATCTGATAAAGAAGAGGGAGTTCAAATAAAATTGCAGGTTGTATTATTAGATATAAGCCTGCACAAGGGATTTTTTTAGTTTACGTTTAAAACAGTTCAATGACAACGATTCAATAATGTCGGAGTCAAGGCTATTCCAGAATGTTGGACCTGTATGTACTATTGTTTTAAGAGCAAATGCAGTTCTCACGGGAGAAAAGTGAAATGAATTTTCCTGTCTTGTAGGGTAGGAATGTATAACTTTATTTTTTACAAACATGGGAGTGAAAGCATAAGGTAATTCGTCTTTAGTTAACTGGTACATAAATATCCCAAGGGAGTAAGAATATATATAAAAAATCTTTAAGAGGTTATTACTTTTGAACAGAGGGCTTGTCGGTGCTAAATAATTGGTACAATTGATAATCCTTACAGCTCGCTTTTGTATTCTAAAGATAGACTCCAGGCGTATTTTGGAACAATTCCCCCAGGCCAGTATGCTATAATGAAGATACGGCAATAACAAAGTCGAATATAAGGTACGTAAATATGTGGGGAAAACATGCTTAAGCTTCTGTATAACACCCAAATTTCTTGATAATAACTTACATAAATGATTTGTTTGTTCCTGCCAAGATAATTTACAATCAATTAAAAGACCAAGAAATTTAACTGAATTTGTCTGTTGTAAGTTTACTCCTGTGATTGAAATTGAGCCAGGTAAACAAGTGATTGTATTGCTAAACACCATAAAATTAGTTTTGTTTAGATTTAGAGATAGTTTGTTACTTTGAATCCAATCATTGACGTGATTCAACTCAGAGTTAAGCATATCAAGTAACTCAGTAGGATTTTGTGGCGTCAAAAAAAGACTTGAATCGTCCGCAAACAAGAGGAAAGAAAGGAGTGCTGACGACCTGGGCAAATCATTTATGTACACAATAAAAAGAAGTGGTCCCAAAAGGGAGCCTTGTGGAACACCACACGTTATATTTGCTGTGCTTGAATCAGAATCATTAATGTGTACAAATTGTGATCGATTTGTGAGGTAATCTCTGAACCACTCCAAGGCGCTGCCACGAATCCCGTAATGAGACAGTTTGTACAGTAATATTTCATGATCAATTGTGTCGAACGCCTTGGAGTGGTCCAGAAAAACTCCAACAGTGTGAGATTTAGCTTCGATAGCTTGAACAACTTTATCTATTAACAACAAAACAGCGTGAGTAGTCGAATGTTTTTTTGCGAAAACCAAATTGAGTGTCTACTAAGATATCATGGTCATTTAAAAACTTGATAGTTCGGGAGTAGACAACTTTTTCAAGTACTTTGGAGAATGATGATAAAAGAGATATAGGTCTATAATTGCCCAGGTCGTCCTGTCTGCCTTTCTTAAAAACAGGAATAATCTTGGCAACTTTCATTTTACTAGGAAAAACACCAGTCATTAAAGACAAATTGAATACATGGGTCAAAGGTGCGGCTACTTCATAAATGATTTGTTTAAGAAGAAACATTGAAATACCATCATAGCCTGAGCTTTGTTTAGCTTTAAAATGTTAGGGAAAGTAACGTTATATCTTTTTGGTGTCAGTGATCATAACTTTGTTTATGTAATTAGAAGACTGTATAAACCAAAGTTACCTCCTCGTACCATAAGATACCGCTCATTTAAACGATTTGATGATAACGCGTTATATTAGCCCTGCAGGACGTAGACTGGTCGCCAGTTTTACTGGAAGAAAATCCTAACACTGCTTGGGAAGTTTGGAAACAAAAATTCCTTGATTTAAGTTTGCTCCTGTGGTAACACGTAAGGTAAGGGGAAAGAAAACTCCCTGGGTCAACGATGAATATATCAAGCTCTCTCACGAGCGGGATAGACTGAAAAAGCTTGTAGACTCTGGAAACAATCCTGCTCAATGGGCGCAGTATATAAACAGATACGAAATTATGTAAATAATTTAGGGAAGATACTCAAGAAAGAATACTATCATACAAGTATTGTTGAAAACCGTAGAAACTCCAAAGAATTATGGAAAATTCTCAAAACTGTAACACCCTGTAAGAAATTAAATAGGAAGGTGAATTCTTTAATCATTGATGGTGCATCTGAGCTAGATGAAGGAAAGATAGCTAAAAAGTTCAATAAGTTCTTCATATCTGTCGGTGCAAGGTCAAGTTGTAAAGACAGAAATAACACCGCAACATGTGATAAGCCCTATGAAAGAAATTATGTGAATTCAGTTTTTTCCTTTCATGAAGTTGATGAAGCATTTGTACAAAAGGAACTACAAAACTTACAAACGTCTAAATCAACCGGTCTTGATGGGATACATCCAAAACTGCTGAAGGCAGCTGCCTCTATCATTTCCAGCCATCTAGCTCACCTGTTTAATGTTTCAATGCGTACTGGGCTCATCCCTGAAGAATGGAAGAAAGCCTGTGTCACCCCCATACACAGAGGGGGCAACGCAGACGATACAAATAACTACAGGCCCATATCAGTTATTTCTGTTGTAATGAAGGTCTTTGAAAGAGCCGTGCACCTCCAGCTGACCGAGTATCTTGTGGCACATGAAATGCTGGCACCCGAACAATCAGATTTTCGAAAAAAATCATAGTGCAGACACTGTTTTAGCTTTTCTTACTGATCTATTGTATAAGAACATGGATGAACGTTTACTTACTGGAGGGGTGTTTTTAGACTTCCGAAAAGCATTCGATTCGGTAAACCATGAAATACTCCTACAGAAAATGACATTCTATGGAATAAAAGGGGTTGAACTCATATGGTTTACAAATTATCTCTCAAACCGCCAGCAAAAAACAACAGTTGGGGATACTGCGTCAACTTGGAGTACGATACTGTCAGGGGTACCGCAGGGCTCAATCCTCGGACCCCTACTGTTCACCATAATGGTAAATGACTTACCCAGTGTCACCTTCAAGAGCAAGGTCATAATGTATGCTGACGATACTGTTTTAATATACAGTGCTAAGCATGTAGATGAACTTGAATTTCATCTAAATAAGGATTTAGATTTTGTTAACAACTGGGTTTAAGAAAATGGCCTCACACTTAACCCTAGTAAGACACAATTTATGATTTTCGGAACGCTTCAAAAACTAGCTGCTATCCCAAATCTTGTCAACATAAAGCTGGAGAGCCACACACTCTCGCAAGTAAAGTCTTACAAATATCTTGGGGTACACTTAGACCCGGCTCTTAACTGGAAGGAACATGTATATCATACAAGTAAGAAAATAAGTTCCAGATTAAGTTTGATGAGTCGTCTGAAAAAATCCCTACCTCTGAATTCACTAAAACTTCTTGCAAACTCTTAAGTTCTCCCATTGTTTGACTACTGCAGCATCGCCTGGTCAAAATGTCCCTCTACTACGAAAGATATTATTGTGAGACAACACAAACGAATGGCCAGAATAGTCTTAGGGGTAGACACACGTACATCTACTGACTACGTACTATCGATAAGTCAACTAAACTGGACCACGATAGAGGATAGGTGGAAGCTTCAAAGGTGCAAACTGGTTTATAGGGCAATAAATGGGGACGCTCCAGAGTATCTGTCCCCTCTTGTTTCAGAAAGTTTGTAATACGCACAACTACTAGACTAGATCAGCAGTCTCTGACGGGCTAATAGTAACTAGAACTCGAACTAATGCTGGGAAACAGTCTTTTTCATACACCGAAGCACTCGAATGGAACAGTTTACCAATAAACTTAAGGCATGCCCCATCTAAACATTCGTTCTCAGCCCAATTTTGGAGGGCACTCCACTGTGCCCAAGGATAGTTCTGTCGTTGTTGGTTTTTTTTTTTTCTGTTCTTTCTTTCTGAGGTCGGGGAAATTTAAGGATATGAGGATGTAATGTGTTGTATAATATTTGTTAAATTTTGAGTTTAATATATATTATTATACAGTATATTAAGATATATACAGATTTGATACTGCAATTTTGATTTTGATGTTGGTATTGTATGATTATCATGTGTTTATTTGTATGTATGTGTTCATGCAGGGCCTCCAAGAACAACAGTGTTTAACCCACTGATGGAGCCACCCTGTGAAAATAAAACATATAAATAAATAAATAAATAGATAAATAAAAAGAAAATTACATCAATGGAAGACATATTATTAACTCATTGTGTGCATATTCTTATTGAGTGCTTAAAAAACATGTCATTGTATTATATTGGTGAGAGTCTTCACAGTTTCTTAACTTCCCCGTTGAATTTTTGTCCGATTTGAAGTTATACAATGATATTACCTGTTTTTGAAATTTACTCTACCTTTTCAGACTAGGTATAGATAAACTTTTAAAACTGGTCCGGCCCCCTGCTACAAAGGACGTTGGGTGGAGTAGCAGTTTGCTAGAGCCCGCTAGAGGCCGGTCCAAGGGGGTAGAAGGCCTTTCCTGAGAGTTATGATTATTGGGGAGTCTCTGATCATTGTAGTTTCCTGAACGAACATTAATCCAGGAGTTCCGTAAAGAGGGGTGCCTTTACAAAATTAAAGGGGGCCACGCCTCCTTTTTTTTTTCTTTTTAGTTTTCTTGTTTTAACAACAAAAAAGATAAAGGGGGCGCGCCCGATGCGCCCCCCTAGCTGGATCCGCCACTGTTAACCAATTCCGTTTAGCTTAATTTTGTGCTTGCAAATCACTTCTTAAAAAGAGGCGAAGCAAGACTCACATTACTAGTAGGTCCCAGTTAAAGAGATGGTACAGTATTGGTGGAGATGAGCATTGGGCTTTTAACTTTTTGCGAGATGCCAAGAAAACACTTATGAAATAGTACAGAGCATACCATTTTAAGAGGAATTCAAAGTTTATTTGATGAAAATCGGGTTTGGAATGACTAAAACATCCAAAAACAAAGGAAAACAAAGCGATCGTATATAATAACGTGTGGGTCCCACAGTTATTAGAATCGCTCTGTTTTGGATATCTCAGCCATTTCAAAACCAATTTTCATCAAATAAACTTTGAATTCCTCATGGAATCACATGCTCTTTCATATTTCATAAGAGGTTTCTCATTATCTCACCAAAAAATGTTAGAAACCTGAAATTAAATAATTTAAATCTCAACGAAAACTATGCGATCCCTTTTTACAGGCTAAATGTCCGACAGTTGCAATCAATCAATCCGTCTTACACCTTGTAGAGAGGCCCCTATGCCTACTCCAGCCACGGTGAGCCAAGGCAGCCGCAGCACAGGTACGTTGCAGCGCCACTTACGTCCACATGACAATGCTACTGCATATCGATCGTGGTGACGACGAGAGGCTGGAGACGGTTGTCACGTTAATTCCAAAGCAGGTTTATAAACAAATGCCATTATCATGATAATCATAGTTTAGACAACTACAACAACTACCATCTCTAAACCACTGGAAAGTCACTACTGCTTAGTTAGAGTCAGAGCGACGCGACAATAATTTCATGCCAAGTGAGTTTTCTTCACTTCGCATCAATCATAATGGCCTATTTTGAGTTGTGCCAAAGGCCCGGTCTCCCTAATTGCTGTGTACCAGTTACTGTATTTAGGGTACGCGTATGCTCGTTCCCTCCCTTTGAAAGCTCCCTTCCCCTTTCCCCAGGACTGCCTAAATTCCTGCCGCCCCCCCCTACTCTTATTGGGTGCTCAACTTTTACAGGCTTTTCCTGCCTTGAAGCCCCTAAAGACGGAACACTGCTCAATGCTTCCCTTTAATAGGTCTATACAGGTGATTATCATTCCAACTCCCGATCTCAAGACATCTACCCCACCTCATTCCAGGAATAAGCATGGCCGGCGGAACCGGGGGACTCCCCCCCCCCCCCCCCCCACACACACACACACACGTTTTGTGCACCATACAAAGGAATACATAAGGTGTCTGCCACCTTGATATCTTTTTTTTTTTTCTGCTTGGTAAGTTCGTGTGCTGAAAAGGGGATCTCGAAATTCATTATTTTATATCGCGTAAACAAAAATGAAAATTCCATGACATAAATGCTGAATTTTTAAAGGTATAGACCTAAGTCCTGCTAATAGCACAATGTCACTGTTACAGCCCTATAGATGACCAACGATCCAATTACAGAACAAAGATGCTATAACTTCTATCTGCCTTGACTGGGAGCTTCAAAGATAGGAAGAAAATGATGAGTTTATGGGTTGCGAAATTAGATACGTTCATTCCTTTGCCAGTGCATATATTAATTATTGTTAAAACTGACCCCTACCCCCCCCCCCCAAGTTATGACTGAAATAGACAATAAGACAGAAAAAACAAACAAAACAGTGCATAAACCGAACAGGTCTATCGTGTGGTTAGTACATGTGTCTATAGAGTTTACCTGTGATTTTCATTTCTTCGAACAGGATGAATGAAGAGGCGACGCGTCGAGTCTTGGGAACGCGTAGGTTTGTTTGTTTGTTTGTTGTTTGTTGTTGTTGTAATTTTGTTGTTGTTGTTGTTGTTGTTGTTGAAATCTCATTTTCGGTCCATTAAGAAATCTTACATAGAGGATGATACGAATCTTCGGTCTATCGAAGTCGAGGGAGACTACAAGGATCAATGTATTTCAAATTTTCAAACTGAAATAATCCGGAAGGAGGAGCTATATATAGCACGAATTTCAGGAATTTGAACCTAGGATTTGACATGAACATGTTATTCTTTGTTAATTTTTTGTATTTTTCTGCATTCTGTTGAAAGAAGTGAAAATAACAATTTGAGTTGGATTGAAAAAAAAAATCATTATACTTTTGTGAGATTTTCAAGATTATTTCTGAGAAAGATAAGAAAAACATCCCCTTTTAAAACCAATCTCAGGGTAAAAATTCAAATGTATTTTTTTTTCTTCTTTTTTTTCACAGTATTTTCGCGCCGAATTTCGTAGGGTGAGAAGTATTCCTTTGCCAATTATCGCATATACAGTGTGTATCAGAGGGAACACGCAGGCAGTCCCTTCGACCCCGCCGGAGTGGGATGGAGGGGGGGGGGGGGGGCGTCAAAGGTTCAGCGTATGCTTAGATCTCCATTAGGCTGCGTTCACATAGAAGTATACTATTCGGGTATTCGGGCTCGTTTTTCGAGGGCACGCGAATAGCTTTAATCGAACGATAGGATTTCCTCACACCGATTCACATAAGAGGGCACTATTCGAAAGTACCGAGTAGCTGCGAAAAGTATAGCAAAGTGGGAATTGAGCTTGTTCGATTTTCTTGCAGCGTATACCGTCTCTTGTTTACGAAATAATGACAATTTTGGTCTGGATTTGCCCTTTAGCAAAAATAAGCATGTAGACTGACATTTTAATGCAGTTTAGAAATTGTTAATAAGATTTGCTGGGATGTAGGAGGAAGAAATCCTCACTGCATGGGATGGTGAGTTGACGGTGCGGGTGGTGGTGTACTCGGTGCCCAATAGCGAATACCGAGTACCGAATACCGAATACCGAATACCGAATACTTCTATGTGAACGCAGCCTAATGTTCGCGATAGAGACTGTAGCCATTGTTAGTGCTCTATATAGGATAAGTAAGTGTTCAGGAACGAATTTAACTACCCAACAAGTATAAAGGAAAGGAATAAGCATGTGAATGAGGCAAGAAGTAAAGAACAAATGGATCTATTCATTTTATCGTAATGTATACAGACACACTTTACTTTAATTCATTCATTCATTCATTCATGAACAGTAGACACACACAAGCTGTGCATGGAAGGGGGAAATAGACAGCACATTCCATTCCCCAATGCACCCTTGACTGTTGACAATGATCCACACAGTCTTCTGCGTTCTTCTATGACCTTCGTTGTGCACGTGACTTGTATAATTATTTTGAAATTATTGTTTTTATTATACTTGCCTCTTAATTATTTCCCTGTTTCTCGTCATCCGCGTTTTATTCGGAGAGGAGCGCATTTGCCACTCTGCAGTTCGATTCATTCTAATTTATCTCCCAGGGTGTGGAATCAGTGCATTAATAGCGTGTGTTTGTCCCCTCCCCCCCCCCCATAAAGTTATGTAACTTGTGTGCACATTAACTTTGCTACTCAATAATCTACTTGTGAGTAAGAAACACTGCGCTTCAGTGAAACAAGTACTCAGTATTGTACGTCGAGCGACTTCGTCGGGGTATATCATACAGTGATTGTGTTTCACGGTGGAACAATTACTGACAGGGTAAGGTTTACGGCATTCCAACACATTTTACCTCACATAATGTTATTATGATTATATTGTCGCTATTTGTTAATCAACATGATTTTTTTCTACTCTCCGAATCATCTCATCTGCTTTATCGATAGGACGTGTGCATACACGCGCGAAAATGGGTGCTGTCTGTAGTTTGTATAGTGCAAGGCTTGATCATACATCCTGATGATAGACGTTATTTACCGGCTCTTATAATCGTACTTTGTCGTACCTGATTGAAGGTGGAACATTATGTAGGATACAAAAATGATGGCTGAGATAAACATGCTTAAACACCCATACCTTCATGGAGAAAAAAATCGTGTGACTTGAGGATTCTGTCTAGTTATAGATAAAACGTGTCTTTTCACTGTTCTTATAATTTCTTGCTTTTAGCCTCAAAATCTCTTCATAACGTTCTTGGTTGTATTGTAATATAGGTTTTCCCAGTCAATTTCTATATACTTTTATTATTCAAGTTCCTATTCCAAGCATTCGATTTCACGCATTCCACGCTCGCAGCACTGAATCAGCAATCAAATTCAAAACCCGGTCATTCGAATTCACTATCGGAGCATTCAAATTCACTATCGGAGCATTCAAATTTACGAGAGCAGCACGCATTAGCAATGAGCATTCAAATTCATGTCAAGCTGGCGACGGAATCTCGTCGGTCATTCAAATTCGTGAATAGGCAAGCATGTTCCAAATAACTGCATTCAATTTAAAAGAAGGCCTGAATTTAGTTAGTTTATGATGGGGCCGTGTTTGTGTGTCTTTTTCATTTAGCTTTGAATATATTGGGATTTACGATGAATATTATTTATTTTGCAGTAGAGGTCCACCTGTTCATTGAAAAATTTGAACACGGGCTTCACGAAAAGGAATACAGGCACGTGTCCCTCTGATAGGACATAAAATGGAGGTACCATGTGTGACAGAGTCACAACTCATGTACGTAAAAGATCCCACTTCATTTTATTCATCGCAAAGGGCAGAGTGTTTGAGCCTTACATCCAACCGGGACCCCATGCAAGACCAGCTATTGCAGCCATCTTCTTAGATGGAAAATGAAACAAATAAACAAACATTATATCATAGGCACTGTGTATGCCTATACAGACGAGCATATAGTCCATGGGCCAAGACCCGAAAAATGGGTTGTTGGTACCATCTGAGGTGGCACAACCTTTTTGGTGTCATTTTGTTTGTCGGGCATAGATATGCTTATCAAGCTATGATAGCATTTCCAAATGAGTAGCTTAGTCATAATAAATTAATTTTTAACCAATTTGGTCTCGTATTTATATCCCTATACTTCTGAATCGAAACTAAACCGCTATACAAAGAAGAGCACTGCCTTCTGTATGTCCACAGGTGTTCTGTTGTAAACGCGGTGCGCTTAGTCTTTATTTAAGGCAGCGAAGGGAATATCCAAAGGGTTATGATGTCCACAGCTGTCACGCGGTGCGCTTAGTTCTTTATCTAGACCAATGTACTGTTATCATATCTAAAGTTCCTCATAAATTACTGTTTTTATACCACCCTATCAACAAATACATCAGTTTTAAACAAAAATCACTCTGTTCATTTACAATGTTATTTATTATAACTAGCAGCACCCGTGGAAATCCACGGGTCTGAGGGGTTTAATTTTTTTTTTCTCATAATACGATTTTGCACATTTTTATTGAAGAAATAAAAAGAAAAGTCTTCTCATTCTTTCGTTAATTGTGCTGTCTTCTAAATGACCACCCTTCCCAGAAATTTTATAATACATTTTTGTAGTATATGCCAGGCGATCCGGTCCATTGGTAGGGATCATTCCCGCCACTACTTGCTTTTATTATAGAACTTGAGTTTCGAGGGGTTATTTGCACCCGTTGAAGTCCAACAGTTGTCTTGTTGCCCCTCACCCCTCCCCCCGGGCCCCCCTCACGCACACACACATTTCCACCTCCGCAGGGCAAAAAACAAAAACATTCAGGGAAAAATTACCAAAAACGCAAATGAGATTCCCCGAAAGTTCTGCCCACAGGTTGTTCCCGTCGAAACGGGAAGATATTAACACTATGACTTTGATTACCCCCTGCTCTTGCATCCACGCGGGCACCCGCGGGAATCCACGGCTGGTCTCAAGGCCTCGGTTTGTTTTGTGTTTTTTTTTTCATGTTTCTTTTCCCCACGTTATGAGAGAAAAATAAGATATTTTCGTCTTCATAATTTTGCTCCCTCCTTTTTGTTTTTAATCACCAAAACTTGGCTTGATATATCATATTAATATAGAACTACATCTGCTTCAGATTGTACATTATCATAATTAATATTATTAGGCCTACAATTATTGCTCCTATTATTGTTATTATTATATCATTATTATCATTATCCTTATCATTATTATTATTATTATTATTATTATTATCATCATCATCATTGTTATTATTTGGGGAGGGGGAGATCATAGTCATCAGGTTTAATAGGCACCCGTGGGAGTAGGTTCTCACGACCTCGTATTTTTTTTCTTTAATATTTTTCCCATGTTATGGAAGAAAGAAGAATATATACATCACTGCATTCGTCTTCATTTGCTCCCTCTTTTTTTTTTGTCACCAAAACTTGGTTTGATAGACCATAGAACCACACATTCTATTTCCACTTGCAATTTTAAAAATAGGCGGTCGGCAAAGCGAGGTTTTCCTCTACGTCCGCTCATCTTATGAATATGTATGATTACAGCAGCTCTGTGCACAGTAAACGAATGGACACAGCTGCGCGTGTAATCTGATATGTAAGGGTACGATCGGCAAATATATTTAGCCGCGTCCTAAACAGTCTGCGTACAATGACACCGGACTTGAGAGCAAACGGCGAGCAAACTAAATGACGTACCTGAGCTGCATATAGTATTCTGCAGTTGTGCAAAATACAATTACATAACCAACGTTCGTTGTTTTCATTTGGGGACGCCAATAATGGCCAACTGTACGTAAATGCCCTTGTAGTCCATATCACGCACACACAGATTCGTGTAACCATCGTCAATACATTCAGTACACGTAACAGGCGGAGGCAAAGGTACATCACAGAACTATATACACACAGTGTAGAGTGTGTATAGAGTACTGCGAGGTACATTGTGTGTGTGCGTGCGCGTCCGCCGGAAGATGTCAGAGATTTCGCTGCACCATCATCTTTAGTATCCCCCAGTGTCTCTGCAAGCTAAAAGATGGAAGATCGAGAAAGCAGGAAGCCAGCGCAGGTGCCGTGAATATTGAAACGCTCGGCTCTTTCGTCACGCACAAAAATGCATTATGCATGTAGCTAATTAATTTTTCTTTTTCGTCCTCGACGTCGACACGGAGGCGGAGAGGGGACGAAAGCCGCGCCATTCGATGTAGGATACTCTCCTGCGGCCGACGGCACCGGTCGCAACTGCCCGGAGCCGACGGCTCGGGAGGAGATAGAGAAACCAGCAACGCCGAAATAAAACAGGAAATACATAAGGCCGCGACAACAACAACAACTTCGAGTATTATAGTATAGGATGTATTGTAGTGTACCGGTACATTGTTTTTGCATTATCTTTCATTATTGGAGGGAAATAAAGCGACATTGGCGTGGTATCAGCGTTTTCACCGTAGCGTTTTCGCCGGAAAATGATAAATAATTGAAAGATACGGTAAATTCACTAGGAATTGCTTTTGTTGTTGTTGTTGTTGTTTTTAGATAAAAGGATATACACTGTATCATACGCTTTGGATATTCCCTTCGCCGTCTAGAATAAAGACTAAGCGCTGTGGACATCATAACCTTTGGATATTCCCTTCGCTGCCTTGAATAAAGACTAAGCGCACCGCGTTTACAACAGAACACCTGTGAACATACCATAGAGCTGCATTTTACAGCTCTATGGAACATACAGAAGACAGCGCTCTTCTTTGTATGGCGGTTAGTTTCGATTCAGAAGTATAGGGATATAACAACGAGACCAAATTGGTTAAAAATTCATTTACTATGACTAAGCTACTCATTTGGAAATGCTATCATGGCTTGATAAGCATATCTATGCCCGACAAACAAAATGACACCAAAAAGGTTTTGCCACCTCAGATGGTACCAATATCTGGCCTGGCCCATGGACTAATAATACGGAAGGCTGGTTGACACTATCGGGGAAAAAAAAAACAATTTCGACTACATTGAAACTGATAACATGAACATTAACAAAGTCTCGTTTGTTGTTTATTGCTGTCTTATTTCATATTGGTTTACTTTTGCGGGACTATGTGAGGTCATTGTGTGTCAGTTTGTCTTTACTGATGCATTGCCATTACGTGGTTAGTGTTTGGGCGTTGTCAGCATGCAGTATCATCAAGAAATATGATTAGATTGTCGTTGTGTTGTTTGGATGCACTGCTGATTTGACCGTACAATTCAATTTTTTTAGATGAAAAACAAAGACTACATGAATAGAGAACAATGTAGGACCTTTTAAACAATCATAATTACACTATATGCAAGCCTTCATTGGTTGTGTATGCCATTTCCTCTTTCTTTAAAAAAAGAAGTCTACTCCATTTTCCTAGTCAATTGATTGCCCGAAGTAGGAACTTGATCGCCTGAAAAATGAAATTGAACGCTCCAAACAAGTTCATCGGGACTATCACATGACTATCCGCGTGAATTTGAATGCAAGAGTAGGAAATGCAATGCTCGCATTGGAAATTGAAAGCCTAAGAATGAATTTGATTTGACGAAAACGAAATAGAACGTCCATAAATGAAATTGATCGCTCGGATTCTGAGTTTGAAATCAATGTCCAAATATTTTCGCGTGCGTGCGCTAAATGTTAATTTTAATGCACATTAAATGAATTTGAATGGCAAAAGTATAAAATTGACCGGGAAAACCTATACATGGTGTCCTCCATCACAATAATGCTCGAAGGATAGTCTGGTACTCAACGTTTTGTTTGTAATTGTTTTTAATCTAGCCATGTATGTGTGTAATTGAGGGATTTGCGGAACAATCAGCTATTGTATAGCATACTCGTATCACTGCCAACACTGGCATATTGTTACATATAGACCCTGTGAGAGATATATATATGTATAGGTATAAGGTACATATAAATAGATTAACTGATAGATTGATAGATGAATGTAATATCTATCTATAAATTTGCTGTCAGTGAAGGTATAGAAATACAGTGTATAATATCATGGGTGACTTTGCCCTATAACCTGAAGCGTTCTACATGGCGTGAAAACAAAATGCATGCTTTCATTACAACATGGTATTTCCACCTCCCCGGGTACTGTGAAACCAGAAATATTCGCGTGCATGTCATTTGTGTGAACTTCTCGAGGAGCCAAGATCCGCAAAACAAAAATGCAAGAAAGTTCTTGTCTACAATATGCATTGAATGCTCAAGTGGCAATTCGCGAAAAATTATGCCGCAAAATGGTTTTACGTATACAGCACACGACAATTAGTGCGATGTGTTTTGACACTTCCGTGTTTCTTCGCTGAAACATGCACGTCGTGTATCAAACACATAAGATAAACGTTACCATAACGTTACCATAACGTTACCATAAACGTCAAGTCAATCAAAATCTTTGAAGCGTCTAAGTGAAGATTATGATTTGAAACAATACATAAATAAGCCAACAAGAGTAACCTCTGTGACTGAGACATTAATTGATGTGTTTTATTCTTCCAGTCATGAGAAGGTTTCTTTCAGTGACGTCATCCCACTCAGTTTGAGCGATCATTTTATGACAGTTTGTAATCTTGGTAAAGTAAGAACCATGAAAATGCAACATAAATATACATATGGTCGTAACATGAAAAGATTTGATTTAACTCATTTCAAATTAGATCTCTGTCAAGTTCATTGGGATGATGTGCTTTCTGACCCTGATCCAACAAGTGCTTTTGAAAATTGGTGCTCTAAGTTCAATTTAGTTTTAAATAAACATGCCCCATTAAGAAGAAAAAGAGTCCGTCAAAAAGATACACCATGGATAAATAATGAAATCTTATGTAAAATGCGAGAAAGAGATCGAATGAAAAGAAAAGCTAAAGGATCAGGGTCAGAGAATGATTGGATAATGTATAAGAAACTTAGAAATTCTGTCACATCAATGATTAGGGGATCCAAAAAGAGATATGTTTCGGAAAGCATTTTGAACAATGAAGGTAAATCAAATGCAATGTGGAAATCTTTGAGACGTATCATGCCTAAAAATGTTACTGAAAGCGGTATTCAAAAGATAATTATTGATAATGAGGAAATTGCTGGGTCAAAACATATTGCATCTTGTTTGAATGATCACTTTGTTGATTTAGCAGCTAAGCGGAAATGTAATAAAATATTTGGTGGTAATATGGATCAGTATATGAGCCAAGTAAATTCAACGTTTAAGTTTAAGGTAGTAACAAACAATGATGTTTTGAAATGTATTCATGACATTGCAAGGAATAAGGCCACTGGCCTCGATCAAATACCAGCTAGTATTGTAAAGGATTCTATAGAGTACATTGTTGAACCGCTAACTCACATTATCAATGCGTCTTTAAGCAAAGGGAAAATTCCTGGTGCGTGGAAAAGAGCACGGGTAACGCCTATTCACAAAAGTGGCGATAGAGCAAATCCCTGCAACTACAGACCAATATCGGTCTTACCTGTCCTATCTAAAGTGTTAGAAAAACTTGTGTTTAATCAAGTGTATGACTACCTCTCTGAGAATGACCTATTATGTCATAACCAACATGCATTCCGTCCAAAACATTCCACTTTGACTGCACTTTTATCTCTCACTGAAGATGTCTGTAGAAATTTAGACAATAGGAAAGTAGTTGGTATTGTAACGCTGGACTTAGAAAAAGCGTTTGATCTGATATCATTTGAGATTTTGCTGAAAAAACTACGATACTATGGCTTTGATCAGAATTCAATATGCTGGTTTCAGGATTATTTTCATGATAGGGAACAATGCACTTCAGTTAACGGTACCATGTCACAGAGCAGACAAGTAACAAGCGGGGTGCCCCAAGGAAGTGTCCTTGGGCCATTGCTGTTCATTATCACTTTGAATGATTTATGTAAGTCAGTAAAAAAATGTTCCCTTTCTCTGTATGCAGATGACACTTGTATGTACTTTGCTGCTAAAGATCCAAAAACTTTAGAGAAAGTAATCAATGAGGATCTGAAATCCGCTATGACATGGTTTTCAAATAATGAATTGCTGCTCAATGTTGACAAATGTCAGTTTATGTTAATCGGTTCAAAGTCAAACTTGAGTCGTTTCTGTAATGTTGATATTCGTCTAAATAACAAAACATTATTTAGAGTCATGGAATGCAAATATCTTGGGGTCTTGCTGGATTGTAATCTCTCGTGGATTCCACAAATTAACAATGTGAAGAAAAAGGTTTTAAAGATGTATTTTGCTTTAAAGCGAATAAGACAGTTCACTGATGAAAAGATAGCGTTAATACTTTACAAAACCTTAATCCAGCCTCACTTCACTTACTGCAGCACTATTTGGATGAATGGTCGACAAACTCGGTTAAAACAGCTGCAGATTTTACAAAATAGATGTTTAAGATCTGTACTTGGAGTGAATAGTAGATTTCACACTGAAGCTCTCTTTGAAACCCTCAAGATTGATCAGCTGAAAGAATACTGGGTCAAACAGGCTTTGGTTAATCTGTTTAACTTACTTCATAATCTCGGCCCACCTGTTTTATCTTCATTGATCGAATTCAATAGTGATGTTGGCTATGCCCTTCGTCATGCTAACTCACAAATTGCTCTTCCAAGACCTCACACAAATTTTCTTCAACTTAGCCCATTATATCATGCATCAAAGCTTTTTAATACATTGCCCAACAATCTCAGACTTATAACAGATTTGAAATTTTTTGGTAAAGAGATCTGTAAAATTGAAAATATCGGCTCTCTTCTTTCATCATGTAGATATTGAATATTAACCTATGTCCTCTTATGTCACTACATGGTTACTACGGTTTCTTTTTCTTGGTTTTTTTTTCCTTGTATTTTTCTTCCTTTCAATACTGTAAATGTGTTCAATCTTGTTTATGTTTTGTTTAATTGTATTTCATTGTTTTTATCTATTGTTTTAATGTATATCACGGCCTCGCTGAAAACTTTAACAGCTATTAGCTGAATGCGGGCACACTCTGTATGTGTTTTTAACCGTGAATAAATAAAATAAACAAAAAAACCATGGTTACACAGAAACAACTCGTAATCTCGGGGATTTCAAGTGCTCTTAAACTTGTTCCATCTTTACAGGGCATGCTAAGGCTTGATTCACTCTCTATATCTTGCACTCACTTGTTAACTAAAATGGCTATTGTCTGAACATTGCTGCAATCCTGACATTGTCTATTTTAACCATGTATCAGTTTCGTACTATTCACTTTAACTGTCGTCAATATGCTTTCATCATAACAGGAAACATTTTTTTTTTTATTCAACACAATACGTTTTGGACAGATATGCATATTGTTTACAGAGGGATCCACGTCTACAAGTTGTGCTTGTGAGTTGATCACTCCTTTCCATAACTTTACTTCTTCATTTTCTGCAAAGGATACATTGCTTGTTTTATACTAAATTATACATTCATTTGCATATCCACTAAGTACTATTCCTCATAGTGTATATAAAAAGCAAATAATCAACTTTTATTTTCAGGCAATGAGACAAACTATCACTTCCTCGGCGATCTGAATGTGTACGCTATCTTTCCTCAGCTGCGCTTCGGAAAGATAGCTACATCCAGATCGCCTCGGAAGTGCTTGTCCCATCACCTTCACCAACGTTTTTTGAGGGGGAGGGGGTTGATGATGATAGAATTAAAGAAAGAACTTCTGAATTTAATTCCATAAAGAAGGGGTAATGCAGTGCCCTCATCTGTCATTTCTACTTTGACAATATTGTTGACTGTGGGCGACAACAGACTGTCACATCTAAAATACGTTACGGGACTTGGTCCCTCCATGACCATGACCAACTCTCTCGCTGTGGGACGCACGTGGATCACGGTTTGGTGGTGAATGGAGTGATTTGAAAACATTCGGCTTTAACGCACTGACCTTGCCATTCCACACACTGAGAATGGCCAGCATCACGATAAGTTTTGAATTGAGATTGGAAATGATTAACTAAACTCCTGATACGCGGACTTATGCTCACAGATGGAACGACAGGAAGAATAAAGAGCAATGGGGGGGGGTTAGGGGGGAGGGGTGCATGACTTACACATCTCATGCAGTATTGATTAATACGTCATTGTACGTGAAATAGAAACAGACATACATAATTATGGTCCAGCAGTTTTAACTTCTAATCAAACCGTGAATTGAGAACATGCCGTAAGTAACCTTTTCGGAGAAATGACATTTTGTTTTAGTAATCTATCTCATCTCGTCATACTTCTCAAAATCTTATGACAAGCTTTTCAGTCGAAAGATCTCAACAACATTATTAGTGATGCTCAAGATAATTACATGCATGGTATCTGCCAATTTGTGTCGTTTCCATTTCATCAAAACTGACGAGATTATCTGCAAACGTGACGGACCCGAAAGACGGTCCTCATTTTGGGGATATTATCAGCATCAATCCAATCAATAGAGTAACATCGTCTCGTCATTATACATGCATATTCATGGTGATATACATTGCATGTCAATTAATCATTAACAGTATAAGGGTGGCTACAAATAGGCCTATATAGGTGAATGTATTCCTGTTATTATATTTGTTTATTACTTCAAGTGTCTTTCTTTTCGTAATCCAGACAACCGTTAAAGAAGAAAGCACAGCAAAAGACAAAAGCAGAAGGATGTCTCTTACCCAACGTATTACAGAAACCTATCACTCGATCCTTGCCAAAGGAGGTGAGTAAGAGTCGAAGGTAAAACATTTACCGAAGTTAATAAAGAGTAACCTTAAAGTACATGAGATTACTACTTCAAGGTAGTTTAATCATGATCAAATTCATAGCTGATATGGCGCTCGAAAGACACACACGAGCTCAACAGCTATACGAGTCATATAGCCCACGAGCTATAGACATCAGAAAAAGGTCCATGAGTCATACAGCCCATGAGACCGACACTGCGTATACATTAAGATCAGTGATGTATAATGTCGGTCTCGTGGGCTTGTTTGCCTGTTGTCGAGATTGTGGACCTTGTTTGCCATAGTGTCGAGCTCATTTGCCGAGCGTCGAGGTACAAGTTTGTAGTGAAGAATATGGCTCATGAGCATAAACATTACTTAATGTTGAGTTCATGGGACCTGCTCACATATAGTGCAGTAATAATTCGTGGGCTCTTGGATTGTAGAACTCGTGGGCTGTATGACTCGTGGGCCCTACTCTTGGGTGTTGAGCTCATGACGTGCACACCATTATGTAATGTCGGAAGATACTAGAATAATGTATACAGAAAATACATAACATCTTCTCCTTCCTTACTTTCATTTATGTTTACGGATACTTTTATTACCTTTCATATTCCATTATAGATTAGTATTGGGTTGCTGATACGTATATCTTATATTTGATTTGATTTGATTTGATTTATTTCTACATTCAATCAGATACAAATTGAATACAAATTTCGAAAGTACAAAATAAAGAATAACAGGTGCAGCAATTCAAAAAAGTAACATTACACAAATAGATAAACATAAGCACCTGTACTCTGCAGTAATTTATACATACATTTTACCATAAATGTTAATGAATGACCAAATTATAGTACAACAATTACTAAAACTTATTTTTGTATCATTATGAAGTTTCACTGCCATAACGTTTCGAAAAAACAACACATTGTAATAAATTCATATAATATAAATCATTCATATTATGAAACAGAAAGTTTGTGCTCACATTGCCGCTGTGTTTCTCTATTGTTACTTTTTGTTGGATTGTTTTATATCACCATCTCATTTCTGTGAACATCAGATCCCAGGGTTGAGAGCTGGCTGTTGATGCAATCCCCGTTGCCATGCGCTCTCATTTTGCTGGCATACTTCGCTATGCTCTGGATCGTTCCCAAGGCGATGGAGAGCCGAAAGCCATTCAGTCTCAAGCCCGTACTCGTCGTCTACAATACTGCCCTCGTGATCTTGTCAGTGTACATGTTCTACGAGGTACCATCACTTGATTACATTTTCCCCTATAAAAGGGTATTGAACCATCTGGTATAAAACAGATATTTGGTTTAGATGAACGGAATAACGTAAAAAGAGACAAACTAACCAAGAAAATCATAACAATTTTAAGAACTTTCCGGTTAGTATTTTCGTGCAATATTTTGCTCAACAATTACACCAGTTATTGTTAGCTGCTCCTCTCTCCAAGAGGAGTTAAGAGATGGATTTCCAACTGGCTGTAATTATTCAAACAGCAGGTCAATTTCAAATATTGATGCACAAAAGAATTCCACGTGTGCATCTATATATGCCTTTGACTATCGAGGTTCGATGCCGCCGTCTTTCTGAGCAATCCGATGATTCATTTTGAACGCTAACATAATGTGTGCTATATTTTGCTTGTTTATTCGTTGAATGAATTTTCACTTAACCCCTTATGGAAAAAGGAGTCAATTTATGCAAAAATTTCAAAAATACCTTTATGAACAAGAAATTAATGGGGCACGCAGAGTTAATGATAAAGCATATGAGATGAAAGTAAATTTCGTCCAAGATTATAATTATGCAAAAGTGTAAGTCAGAGCTGTATGTCGTGAAAATATTTGAAACTGTACTCGTACTGGAAATCCGATTTTATTAATTTTTTTGATCTTTTGGACATATAAAAGTGATATCATATGATCTTCAAGTTTGTTGTTTATTCATCTATATGTTAGATGAGTGTAAAGTCATGTAAAGTCGAGTAATTTTAATTATTACTTCATCAATTTTGGGGCAAACTTTATTTGCATATTCTAGTGACTATAACTCTATGGACCACTGTTATGTTTCATGAGAATGGACGAAAAGAAAATACCATCACAACGACGTAATCTTCTTTGGTATGGAGAGTGCCTAGTCGTAATGCAATGACACATGAATCGATATTGTCTTCCTAATCGTAGGGCAGCTCCAATTTAACACATACTTCAAATATTTCTGAGTCTCGGCATTTAACGTGATATCAATTGGAATAAGACTATTGTTACTCCATCTCTTAAATCTCCTTGGTCCCTCCTTCAGTAGACTTCTTATTGTAAATACTCGAATGTCTATTAAAAAGTAGGTTCCTGTTTTGACTGTCAAAACATTATTGCTGTATTGTGATTGTCATATGTTCGTCTTACCCCCCCCCCCCCCAACAGTGCATTACATACATAGACATAATCTACGTTCAAAGTCGAGCAGAGCAAGTCCATTCATAATATTGTCAATGGTTCTCAGACCTCGAGGTCGTCCACTTAGCTACGGCTATCCAGGAATTTAGTAGTGCGTACCTTTGTTATCTACCACTGAATTATAGTTATGGGTAGATAGAGTCCAAAGTGACATTGTTCAATATCTGTAACAACCGGTTGATTCATCAGAGGAAACGAGATATTTGAACTAGACCAAGCAATCGTCCGGAGAAAAATCAAAAGATCAAAAACAAAATCGTCCGGAGAATATTTTTTTTTTCCTTACAATAATTTTTTTTTTTAATATTACAGAGCTTGTGTACGAGCTTGACGAAAACATCATAAAATGCTCTCAAACCGTATTCCCAGTAAGGCAGTCTGTATGTTGGGACTCACAGAATTTGTGATAGCTTATTTTTCAGTAGTCAAAAAAATGTCTCAAATATTTGAATTCTTAAACACAGTATACATCAACTTTTTCACACTAAGTCATGTTTTTGCTTTGCTGTTGTTTACTGTTGTTTGCATATAGTTTCGAATGGCATCCTGGCTTTCCGGTTACAACTATTTGTGTGACCCCGTCAACTACAGCAATGATCCCCTGGCGATAAGGGTAAGACCGATCAGCAAAGCAGAGCCACAACGCACATCTTTTTATTTTCAATTTGCACCCATGTTCGATGACGCCACGCCATATTTGAAGGAGGTGCCAAACTGGATCTATTCCGCACAGACAGGAAGACAATTGCTTGATGTCTCATCGTATAATGACCAGCCACTGTCTTTTATGAAGATGTGTCTCTATGATGGTAGCTGGATACGTTTCGCCGTCCCTAATATATGCTTTAAAGATGAGCTATCATAATGTTCAATCGTAACGACAAGGGGAGGCGCGAAAAAAAAAATGCGCAAATGTTGATGAAAACAAAAATATCAGAATTTCTCGACTGGACATGTCCAGGCACTAATTTGACATACTAATTCATACAGAACTATACTCTAACGAAGGTTACAGATTTTAATAGTTTGATTATCGGAATTATCGGATTATCGGAAAGTGGTAAAATCGGTTTTCTTGTACCCCTTCTAGGCGTTAGCTCGCTTCAGGTGCGGACCTGAAGCATGCTAACTGTCAGTATAAAAGGTCGGAAATTAGTTAGCCCGAGCTAAAGTTCGTCAGCTCTAGGGGGTGGATAAGGTCAGCTTCAGGTCCGAGCTAACTTCAATATAAAAGGCACGTGAATTTATATAGCTCGGGTTAAATTCATTGACCCGTGACCGGAAAGCGTGTACGGTGCTTCCGGGTTGCCAATATGTACCATTATTGCTGTACTGTTGACACCCGCGCGCTGTGTACAAATTAATGTATTACGCATCGCATGCACTGGTATTAATTAGTAAAAAAAATGAATAAAAAAATGGTTCGGTGTAATAATGTCAGAGGTAAAAATGTCAGAGATAAAAATGTCAGAAGTAAAAATGTCAGAAGTAAAAATGTCAGGGGTTAAAATGTCAGAGGTAATAATGTCAGAGGTAAAAATGTCAGAGGTAGAAATGTCAGAAGTAAAAATGTCAGAAGTAAAAATGTCAGAAGTAAAAATGTTTTACCTCTGACATTTTTACCTCATTTTTTAAAATCTATTATAATCGGTCATGGTTTCTCATACTCTATTCTCAAATTTAAGAACCCAACCTCCATTCGGCTGAAAAAAACGCAATTCCAACACCTTGAAAATCAAAAGTGAAAAATAAAGTCTTGTACGTATGCATATCTGTTTTAAAATCAACCTAGATACTACTAAAAGTCCATGTAAGTATAGTTGTAATCTATGATATACGCTTTTACCTATATCAGGACATTATAACTTCTAAAGGATCCACGTTCGACAATGGCTCAGTGGATTATTTCTGGGGGCATTTCATGAAGAGTTTTGTCAGATTTTGTTTTTTCTGACCAAGTTTTATAAGTTACTGAAGTCCTTGCATCAGATTGGCTGAGAGCAAATTTGTCAGAAAAGAATATCCGATCACAACGCTTCATGAAATGCCCCCCCCCCCCCAGAACTCACAATATCGGGGTCCTTGGTTTGAGTCCACTAACAGCTGCAGGAGTTGTGTTCTTATAGATTTTCACTCAGTTTTATTATCTAGTCCTTATAGGGTACCTAAATGATATTTTGTAAACATTTTGTTGCTTTCTTGCTGCAAATGAATGAACTGGTTACGTAATTGTCTGAATAAGTTTCTCCAGACAAACGATCTAAAAATCTTTTCCAGATGGCCAACGTCTGCTGGTGGTACTTTTTCTCGAAGATCATCGAGCTCCTCGACACCGTGTTCTTCATCCTACGCAAGAAGAACAACCAGGTCACCTTCTTGCACGTCTACCATCACAGTACCATGATCGTCAACTGGTGGCTTGGGGTGAAGTTCATCGCCGGCGGGCAGTGTGAGTGATCTCGGCTATTCGCCATCCTCTCACCCACCCCCCGATCCTCTTCCTCCTCGACCACCACCACCACCATACCACCAAAAGAAAAACAAACACACAAACAAACAAAACCAAAAATAAAAACAAAAACAAAACACAAAACAAAAGAACAAAATTACAACAACCAAAAACGATGAAGAGAGACCAAGCACAAAACTAATAAACGGGATACCTGATGGTCTACTGTGACTTTTACCGACAGTGCATTTGTTTCAACTGATTTTAACATAATAGGCCCACTATTGAAGCACTCACATTCTAGCAAACTACCACGGGATTGACGGCTTTAAGTCCCCCTCCGCAGGAATGATGGGCAATATAGATACAGCGCTGAAGGCATTGCCTACAGACACGAGGCTGCTGCTGCCAACGAACTCGAATCATGGCTTGGACCTCACGGTCGAGAGTCCCTGGTCTTATCCACTGAACCGCACGACCTGAATTTTGCGTGCGCCCCTGTCTTGTTTATGTGTTCTGTAGTTTATGTTCTCATGTTTATGTTGTCGCTTGTCATGCATGTAATCACGTTTCAATTCAGTCTTTGTCGTATCTCCTCTTCTTTAACAGGTCCCGCTCTGCATATGCAAATGCATGTCAGATTTTAGGATGTTTCATCCTCTGTTCTGTTTGTTATCATGACACAGATCAATAATTTTGCTTTTCAATCTCTTAATGATGATGATTTTAGTAATCTTTCTAGAATTATCCCTCAAAATCAGAGAACCAGTAATCTTTCAGTGAGTTATGATAACCGTGCGGCAAATACCATATGTTTTCAACAGTTTGAATATAAATGAAGATAATATATCTTATCAAATTTCTGATCACATAACAATTAATAAATTTCAGTCATTAGAGAGTTTTAACAATACTTTTGCATTGATGCATTTGAATATTAGGAGTTTGAATAGTAATTTTGATAATTTACAACTTTTATTAGATAATTCTACCCAGTCTTCATTTTCTGTTATCGGGCTTACTGAGACATGGCTTATTCAAAGTTCCTCAAATTCTTTTGCGCTTGCTGGTTATGATTTTATCACAAATAATAGAATCAATAAGTTAGGAGGAGGGGTCGCTTTTTAGCTCACCTGAGCCGAAGGCTCAAGTGAGCTATTGCGATCACCCTTCTCCCGGCGTCCGTCGTGCGTCGTGCGTCGTGCGTCGTGCGTCGTGCGTCGTCCGTCGTGCGTAAACTTTTTACATTTTCATCTTCTTCTCAAAAACTCCAAGACCGATTTTCACCAAACTTGGCAGGTAGCATCCGTGGGGGGTTAGGAACTCAATTTGTTAAAATGGGCACCATGCCCCACTCAGGGGGCCCTAGGGGGCCCAAACCCCCCCCCCCCCCAATGAAGGAATCTTTAAAAATCTTCTTCTCTAGAACCAGAAGTGATAGAGCTAAGTTAATACTATGAGCTAGTATATTGACGACTGTAGTTTCAAGTTTGTTCATGGCGGAATCAGGGGTGCCCCCCTTGGGACCCAGGGGAGGGGGGTGGGGAGGGATCCTAATGGGGCCTAAGTTGTACATTTTCATCTTCTTCTTGAGAACCCTATGACCGATTTTCACCAAACTTGGCAGGTAGTATCCTTACGGGCATAGGATATCAATTTGTTCAAATGGGCATCGTATCCCACCTGGAGGGACCCAAGGGGCCCAAACCTCCCAAAATGAAGGAATCTTTAAAAATCTCTAGAATCATGAGTGATATCTAAGTTAATACTATTTATGACTGTAGTATCTAGTTTGTTCATAGCAGATCCAGGGATGCCCCTCTTGGGGGCAGGGGGAGTGATGGGGAGGTCCAAATGGGGGCCTAAATTGTACATTTTCATCTTCTTCCTGAAAACCTCATGATGGATTTTTACCAAACTTGGCAGGTAGTATCTCTAGGGGGTTATAGGATCTCAATTTATCAACATGGGCACCATGCCCCACCCAGAGGGCCCCAGGGGGCCCCAATCCCCTCTAAATTAAGGAATCTTTAAAAATTTGGGCCCTTATTGTACATTTTCATCTTCTATAAGAATGCCTGGTCAGATTTTGGTAGAGCTGTGAATAATTTAGATTAGTGACTGCGTGAAAGGTGAACTGGCAATACTCAGTTGAGCGCTAGACCCGTGGGTCTCTTGTTATATTAAACATGGCCCGGATTATTTTGTTCATACCGAACTTAACTCTATGAATGATATCATTGAATCTCTTATCATTGAAATAAACATCCCAGATTCCAGGAATATTTTGATCGCGATTATATACAGACCTCCTTATTCTAACAGTAATTTGTTTTTAGAGTATTTGCAGGATTTAACTCATAATCCAATTTTTGTGAATAAAGATTGTTTTATAATTGGGGACTTTAACAAAGACATCTCCAAATGTCATACGTTAAATGCCCCACAGGAATTTCTTGATATTATGCTCTCTGCCTCTTTTTTTGCCACTTATAGCCAAACCAACCCGGGTTACAAATAACACAGCTTCTTTAATTGATAAAATATTTTGTAATATTATGCCTACTCCTAAATCAAATATCATTTTGTCTGATATATCAGATCATTTCCCAATTTTCACTGTTGTCCCGGTTATCTCTAAACCCATTATTAGTTCCGTTAACGAAATATTTAGGAAAACAACACATGAAAATTTACAAAGTTTGAAGAATAGTTTACAAGAAGTAAATTGGACTGAAGTATATGATTCTCAAGAAACTGATTTATCGTTTAATATATTTATGGTAATTTTGAAATCTCATTTAGATAAGCATGTTCCATTAGTGAAAGTCAAACAGTGTGGTTATAAAAAACATCCCAGACTTCCATGGATAACAAAATCTCTTTCACGATCCATAAATCGAAAAAAATAATCTATATTACGCCGACAGAATCAAACGCACTGAACAATCTCGTCGTAAATATACTATGTATAAAAATATTCTCATTGGATTATTGCGTAATGAAAAAAAAGTAGTATTATATGGATCAGATACCCCTTTTCAAACATGATGTGAATACGACCTGGAAATTAATAAACAGCGCTATTCATGAAAATAATGATAAACCCCGAGTAACAAGAATTAAATTGGATGATGTTGAAACAACAGACCCTGCGTTGATAGCGGATACATTTAATCATTATTTTTCCCTGGTTGGATATGACCTCGCTAAAAATATTCCCACATCTCAAAAGAATTTTCATGAATTTCTTGCATTACCCAATATCAACTCACTTTTTTTATCCTATCACTAGTTTAGAAATAGAAGATCTTATTATGAATTTGGAAAACAAACAAAAAAAGCTCTAGACCTGATGATATTGATAATATAATTTTAAAGAATATTAGTGAGAGTGTTGTCGAACCATTAACTCATGTTTTTAATTTAGCATTAAGTAATGGTGTTGTTCCATTGGAAATGAAAATCGCTAAAGTAATTCCAATTTATAAGAAAGGTAATAAAGAAGATATTTGAAATTATAGACCAATTTCTCTGCTGTCTTCGATTTCTAAATTGTTAGAAAAATTTGTACATATATCTAACTCTCAATTCGGATTCGTAAAGAGCACAACACATTTCATGCTATTCTCTCCTTTGTTGAAAAAGTTGCCAAAGCCATAGATCAACATTTATACCATACAGTGGGAGTTTTCCTGGACTTCTCCAAGGCCTTCGATTCCATCGATCACGAAATACTTCTTTATAAATTGTGTCATTATGGTATCCGTGGGAAGGCCTTGGAGTGGTTCAGGAGCTACCTTAATGATCGCAAACAATTTGTATCTTATCCGGTCAAAGTTCCACAAAGAAATCTATTACTTGCGGTGTTCCTCAAGGCAGTTTATTGGGACCTCTTTTGCAAATGATATAAATGTTTCGCATGTTTTATCTTTTCTGTTGTTTGCAGACGATTCAAATGTATTTTTTCACATTCGGATCCCCACATTTTGGTGGATACCTTAAATTCAGAACTTAAAAAGTTTCTTTATTGGATAAGATCCAACAAATTGTCTTTGAACCTTCTCAAAACCAAATGTATGTTGTTTGGTAATTCTTTGGATAGTCTTCCTAATAATATCGTATTAGATGATACTGTTATAGATGTAGTTTCATCAATGAAGTTTTTAGGATTGACAATTGATAATAAACTTTCATGGAAAACATATACTAATAATATTTGTCATATAATGTCTTGTAATATTGGTGTAATAAACAAAGTAAAGTTTTATTTTCCCATTCCCACCCTCCTTATGTTATACTCACCTTTGATTCTGCCTTCTTGGGGAAACACTCATTTAATGCATCTTGATAGACTGCACCTCTCCAGAAAAAAAAAAAGCCCTTCGTATAATTTGCAATGTATCTTGGAGATCCCATACTGACGTTTTACTTTTTGAAAATAAGATTTTAAAAGTAACTGATCTTTATGATTATCATCTTGGTCAATTTATGTATAAATTTAGTAATAATTTATTACCTCCCATTTTTACTGGGACGTTTGTGAAGAATAATTCTTTCCACAGATACCCAACTCGTCATTCTAATGAATTTCATTTGCCTTTAACCAGGACTATATTTACTCAATCCACATTTACTTTTGTTGGACCAAAATTTTGGAATAACCTTAGTGATGATTTAAAAACGGCCCCAAGTTTGAATTGTCTTATAGTCAAGTTAAAGAATTTATTTTTAGATATCTATAAGAATTCATTTGAACGTCATCATTAAATTTATGTATATATACTAAAAAAAAATTGTTGACTTCTTAATGAATGTAGAAGTACTGTAATATTTACTTTCATTTTATGCGTATGACATAGCGGCTCCGTTCACTCATCACTTTTCGTCTTCACAATCGACCTTGTTTTCCTGTTTATTTTCCAACCATGTTATCAGTTCTTCATCTTTCTGTCTTACTTTTCCTGTTCTATTTTCTGCATGACAGCGACTTATAAGTTTGTTGATTTGTCTGGGTGTTTGTCTAGGGCTAGTCAGGTTTTTATTTGCAGTTTGTGTAATTCTTTTTGTAAATTTAGTCTCATGTGTTAAGTAGAAGATCAATGATATAAGATGTTACTATATGTTTGGGGAATGCACCCTACAAGCTTTGTTTCTTCAGCATTCCTCCCCATCTCCTGCATTTTCTTAACTTTTTTCATTTTCACCTTATCATTTGTATATCAATATATTCCATTTATCATATTTTGTGATATTGACATATATATGTATCTATATTTCATGTGGAAGGATAATGTATTTACAAATTCTGTTGCGCTGAAGATGACATATATATGTATCTATATTTCATGTGGAAGGATAAATGTATTTACAAATTCTGTTGCGCTGAAGATAATAAAAATGAAAATAAAAATAATAAAATAAATGAAATGAAGTGAAATGAAACCGCAGTATTCGAAAGGCAGGTCGTGAATAACATTTATGATAGTGTATAGGTCTAGTAGCGTAGTTGAGATTTCGGTTACTGTTCGGTTTTCCGCAGGTTCGTTATTCCGAAGGTTCGTTAACCTGAAAGTGAAATAAGGTTCATTATTGTGAAGATTCTCTATTCCGAAGGTTCGTTAACGCTGGAAAGACATAAAGTTATTGATTCCGAAGGTTCGCTATTCCGAAGATTCCTTTATCCGAAAATGAAATAAGGTTCAAATTTCCCAAAGGTTCGTTAGTATAGACCGTATGTTTGTTTTCGGATTAACCAACCTTTGGAATAATGAAGTTCATTCCATTTTCTTATTGACGAAGCGTTTAACTTACCTTGTACGGGGATATTCACAGTGTGCACGTCACAAGTCCGACATCCAGGGGTCATGCAGCACACGAGTCATAGTCCATGAGTCCGACATTAGGCAAACAAGGCCCACGAGTCCAATCGACACTAGGCAAAAAAAAAAAAAAAAAAAAAAAAAAAAAAAAAAAAGCTCACTGGTACCATATACCAGCTCGACACAGGGGAAAAGGCCTTGAGTCTAACATTAAGCAAAAAGGCCCACGAGACCGACATTATATTTACGAGGCTTAACGAACGCAGTGTCGGTCTCGTTGGCCTTGTTTGCCTAGTGTTGGACGCGTGGGCTTTGTTTGCCTAGAGTGTCGAACTCATTGGCCTTATTTTCCTAGTGTCGGACTCGTGGGCCTTGCCTAATGAGCACTCATGGGCATTTTTTTTTTTTTGCGTAGTGTCGAGCTCATGGGCTGCATGGCTGGTGAGTGTCGGGCTCCTGAGATGACCCCGATTCACAGAAAAGAATTACCATGATGAGAAAGTGCAAGACAAAACACAGCAGGCCCATATCCAGTATTGGTGTGCTCTGCCATCTCAGTTGTTTTTAACTAAAGCAAGAAAGGCATGGAAACATTATTCGCTTTCTTAGGAGTCCTTCAAAGAACGTAAAAATCAACAGTAACCTTTAATTATAAATTACCCGTAAGTAATGATCACGTGGTTTTCCCAAAGTAAATTGCCTGTTTGTTTTTTTTTTAACCTTACCAAACAAGAAATGCACCACACCTCGTTTTCAGTCATGAAAACTTAACTTCGTCTAAATCTAAATTGCTTGAGATGTATATAGGCTAGAATTATACAATAAAAACCAGATGTAGAACGACTTGCTATAGTTGAACTAACTGACCCATGGAGCGAACACAGTTGAGTATGGAAATATGGCAAAAGCAGAGCTCAGTAACTGAACTTGCAATCTTGTTATTTGTCAATTACTGCTTTGTTTTCTCTATTTCCTACAGCATTCTTCCTGGCGATGTGCAACTGTTTGGTGCATGTGCTGATGTACACGTACTATGCCCTGTCTGCGCTTGGGCCTCATATGCAGAAGTATCTTACATGGAAAAAATATCTGACACAGGTCCAACTGGTAAGTAGGCCCTATACCATGTATACCATCAACATGCCGTAGTAGTAACACCTTGCGATATATAATAGTGTATCTTACGTTTTCTCATGGGCCCCGTTGCAGGAAACTTAACGTTGCGCGTCTCGACGCCTTACTCAAAATGATGATGATAGTAGTAGTAATGATAATAATGATAATAGTAATAATAATAATAATAATGATAGTAATAATAATAATAATAATAATGATAATGATAATGATAATAATGATAATAAAAATAATGATAATAATAATAATAATAATAATAATAACTTAAAGAAACCCAAGTTGAGGGTGATACAGTATATAGGCCTACTTGCCTATGACCCAAGTTTCGCTTAATCGCATATCGAATTTCTTTAGCGACTGGGTCCTGCTAGAAGATGAATGAGGAGAAAGAGGCTTATGAGAAGGAGGAAGAGAGGTAGAAGGTTGTATGTATAAGGTAACGTGCAGTATCAAAAAGGAGTCGTAGAGGAGAGAAAGCGCGGAGTATAAGCAATAGTACACTGTAAAAAATTTGTTTAGTTTCTAAACACCTAACTAAACACTTTTCTGTGACAGTTTAAAAACACTGCGACGCGTTTATTTATTAAACATGTTTAGGAACTAAACACATGCTGTGTTTATTTTCAGCACACCCGAGGTGTTTATCACACACACATGTTTATGTTTTAAACGGTTATGATGTTTAAAAACTAAACACCTGCTCTGTTTATAGCCTAAACACCAAACGTTTACACCATAATCACTCACAGTGTTTAAATACTAAACACCGCACAGTCACATAATCACCCACAATGTTTAAGATCTAAACACTGAACCAAAAAATAAACATGACGCAATGTTTACAATGTAAACACTGCGACATGTTTATTCGCTGTGACAGATTAAAAACACTGCGACATGTTTATTTGCCATTTAAGTGTTTATTCTCAGAACACATGTCTGATTTTTAGATCGATCACAAAATTGCATACACTAAACATGTGACATGTTTACATATTAAACATCGCAATTTCTCAGTGTTTATATGATACATGTTTACACCTTATACATGCTGAGTGTTTATATGAGACATGTTTACACATCATGCATGGTAATTTCCACGTGTTTATATGAGACATGTTTACACATCATACATTCATACATGCTAATTTCTACGTGTTTAAATGAGACATATCATCATGCATGTTAATTCCCATGTATATTTATTAATGTACAGTGGATTGTTTCCACTTTTTTTGTGTGCATGGAATGAGATAAACGCATAACATTATATAGAATTAAATTTACCCAGTATGTACCAAATCATCAGCACACTTACATCGCATAATACCAGGGAAGACCTGGGCTGGCTTTCACAAACATTTTGGCTACAAGAGTCAAAGGCAATTCTCTGAATGCAAGTTATCAAAACATCAGTCAAAGCTTTGGCAATATCTGATGAATAATAAGATAAAATCCTTTAAGGGGGAAATCGAGTCCAATAAATAAGATAGTCTGATAAAAAAGAGTAAAATCTTACAAGTTTAACAGTAAAAATTTTAATGAAATCGGATGAAAAATAAGGAAGTTATAAAATTTCGAAGTTTTGCTGATTTCTGCAAAGCAGTTAAAAGTGGATATGAATATGCAAATGAGTGAGTTGACCATACCATAACCTCACAATTTTCCGTTGATCGTGTACAAAAAATGATGAAATTCAATGTTTATGTTAATGAAATGTGAAACATTATGGTATTGCTGGTTGAATAACTTCAGAAAAGTGATCAGTTTGACATATCAGGACTTGAGCCTCGGGAATAATTGCGTTTGAATGAAAAACTTGAAATTAAGTAAGTTGTGAGAGAATGACATGCCCACGTTGCCATTTGCATATTCATATCAACCATTCAAGAACTGTTTCCTCAAAAATTAGCGAAACTTCAAAATGTCATAACTTCCTTATTTTACATCCGATTTCTATCAAAATTTCACCAATGAACTCTTAATATTTTACTCTTTCTTATCAGACTAACTTGTATTTGGACTGGATTTCCCCTTTAAATATTGCCATGTTTTGCTATACGACACAATACTGAGTTAAATGCAAGATACCTGGGAGTCACTGGCCTGTACACGAAGACGTAAATGAAATTCTCTCCCATACACACAGTAAAGTTTGTATATGCAGGAAATGGCACACAACTCATTTTGGAGAAAAAAAATATTGCATTTAACAATTACTTTTCAGTCACATGTAATTCTTGGCCTGCTTTCAAGAATTGCCGTCTTTCTACTATATTCAGAACTAATTCTTAGTATTGTAAAACAAACTAATAAACTTGTTGGTTGTGAATTGCTACTCAACGCTTCGGAAGCTTGACATGTATGTAACACCTCCAGGAACATAACTGCAGTCTGTGAACAAATCCATGCCGACCTTGAAGATTGCATCAATTATTGGCAATTAGTGCTTTGGGGTGTACCCGAACCAGATTAGCTCACGGCAAATTATACCCTGCACAACACTTTGGTCGTATTGGTACTGATCAGGGAGTGTAGATGATGCACTCCATCATAAGGAGACCAAAAAAAGAAAAAAAAATGTTTTCACTGTATTTAGCCTGTGGTGAACATCTGCACTCCCTGATCAGTACCAATAATGGAACTTAAATACATACATGATATTGTTCTTTTCACTGCGACGATCACTGAAAGTACATGTAGGCTAACAGTACTGTATGGATTTTTCACTTTTGCTATTTTGAGAGAAATATTAGAATGTTAGTGGATTTCAAGGGGTGAGTGAGAAAAAACTTCTACCTTGCTAGAACCTTGGAGAAAGAAGTCAAACTCAATGGGTATACATGAATAGTCTATTAGAGTCTAATCAGTCTCATCATACTCCACATAATCATGGTATGGAGGGCTACTTTCAATCTCGACACAGCAGAGCTTTTGGTAAAGACAAGAGGATATGAACAAAGAAAAAATAATGCATTGCAACTGGAGGCGGGAGGGTATGCAAGGCTGTCATGAACACGCGATGTGATCAGCAAGACTCCTCCCTTGTCAATTTGTCAGTCAGTTGCAAGACCCCTCCCTATTCTCCATACATGTTGTACTACATTTCTAATACCTCTCTCCATGTGACCGATTTCAAGAATATCTCAGAAAGAAAATATTAATTACCGAATACTGCATTTCCTATCAGGTCTACAAGAAAATTGCAAAGAATTCCAAACAAATGCAACTACTGGCCTCTTATTTGCGTCCAATATCTGCTGATTGTATTGGAAGCACCTGAGGGAAAAAATGAAATGGCTGATATTTTGATTTGATTTGTTTTGATTTCTATATTCCTTTTTGCACAAGAATATAACAGAAAGCCAATCGAACAAAGTTCTTGAGTAATACCTTAACAGTGTATTACAAGGACATTGGTTGATGAATAAAATGAAGTGAATAAAATTGTTTTTCTTAATAGTGTAAAACGATTTCGAGCAAGTGTCTTTACATGTTAGATAAAATTACAATTTTACTTACCAGCTGTTAAAAAAGACAATTACACATATCTATGAGCAATGAGAATGCAGGTGACCATTATCGTAAGCACAGAGGACAATAGAATTGCTTTGTTTTGGATATCCCTGCCATTTCAAAACCAATTTTCATCAAATAAGCAATGAATTCCTCTTCGAATTATATCCAGGCCCCCTACCTTCATATTTCTTTAGAGGTTCGTCATTATGTAATACACACACGCATACACACACACGGAGAACTGAAGCCCCATCGCATACAAAACCCTATCACCCCCATATGATTTACTTTATTCTAGTATACAGGTTTAGATGCACACTGTCAGTGAAGACAAAAAAACAATAGAAAGGTTGCTCTAACAGATGGGATGCCTCCTAATAGGTCTGTAGTGCATCATGACGATGTGGGACATCACATGGCTAGCGGGAAAAAGATTAGTTTAGTAACATTCAAAATTATTATCCATGGTTCATTTCCTTCATATGGCATGTAGGCCTATAGATATACTGTATATCAGTATATCTTGTGATGTCCTTGTAATCCTCAGATGTTTGCACGTTTAGACGGGTTGTACAGAAGTAAGCGCATGCATCTGTCATTCTAATCCAGACAGGTTTGGTGTGATCCCTGGTCATTTCTTCCATGACGTACTGGTGCTGGTAAAAAGAAATGATTACACAAGGAAAACAAATCAGTTGGCTTTCCAATACAATGGACTTAACTGCTCCCATAGATTCTGAAAATGAATGGATAGCAAAGAAGTTGACTGAATCCATAAGCAAGTTCAAATTAAAAGGAATGACAGAATCCCTTCATCACATTAGCACTTAGTGTCTTGCGTCAGTTTTTACTTACTTTGATGAATTTTCTGGAAATAATTCAAGTCTTTTTTGTTGTTGTTGTTGCTTCTTACTTGTTCATCATCATTATCAAGCAGAGTTACGACCATTACTGTATCCTTTGTCTCTTGGGTGAAGATTTTCACATCTGTAATTTACACTTTCAACAATATTTGCAATAAATCAATATTTCATATTCATTTTAGCTAATGGATTGAATTCGGGAGTCGGGAGTAGCTAACCCCCCCCCCCCAAAAAAAAACAAACAAACAAACAAACAAACAAACAAACAAATAAACAGAAGAACTTAAAACATCTAAAATCTGCATTTTATAGAAAATAATTTACATGCCCTTTTACATAATATTCATTGATTTGGCTCTGCAATTTTGAGTACATGTACTTACTTGATTTCCACTTTCCACATGGGTAGTATACAGTGATGAACTATCCCCAGTTTATTTTACTCTGCTGACTGCACCATTCCTCGTTCTCTGCCAGCAGAGGTAATGTCTTGCAGAATTTAAACAGTCGTCAGGACATCATCTTCACCCACTTTGGTGCCATCGGCATCCCTTTCCAAGACATCCTAATGGGCTTTACATTCAATTTTCACCACCTGTTGAGTTATGAAGAATTTACAGGGAATAAAACTGAATTTCACTCAAAATATAGTCACTAACCCATCGTCATTCACATGAAAGATATTTCATAACTTCGTAAAAATTAAAGATACAGTGAGTTTACCCGCTAGGCCGAGTTTACCCATAACTACGGTACCGGTAATCTGTAGAGTGTAGGAATATTGTAACGTTAACAACACTAACACGTTACAGTTTAGGAGAGCGTTCCCCGTTCTAACGTTAGATTTAGAAATAGAAAACTAAAACAAACGAGCAAAATCTTTCAGGGCGTAGCCTATTTCTACGCATACTACAGTTTTACATTAAACGAGGGCAATTTTGCAATAAATCTTGTTATTCACCGACTTAGCAGACTTAGCAGACTTACCGCTTTCATGCAGGCCGGCCAGGCTAGAACTTTATCGCTTCGACGCCATCTTAGCTAGATCCGCTCCTTTAGCTTTATGCAGTATTATACAGTAGTACGGCAATACAGTCAGTGCAGTCGATCGAGTCGTAAGGACACAGTGTAGTGGACGATAACAAGCCTCGAATGAATGCGCACGTACTGTAGGCCTACGCACATCACGCTGCTAGGGCAGCCAGCCAGCCAATCAGACAGATCCATCCGCACAGGACGTACGCGCACATCTCCTTTCCCGCCAGCGCCAATGGTGCATTGATTATGGTCATAATTATGCATAGCACGAGTGTGCGCTAGAAGTGCACGCACAGGGCACCACTGCGTGCGTTGTGGCCGCGGCCGTCATGTCACATGCGCTGCTGACTTGTAGAGTACGAGTAAGCACAGTGTTTATGTTAAACATGTGCGGTGTTTAGAACGTGTTTACGAGGCGTTCTAAATGTAAACGCGTCTGTTTACCCTGACAGTAGAAGTGTTTAGGCCTATCAACAAACATTTGGGTAATGCCCTAAACCATGAACGAAATTATTAACAAAGGCAACTCCCATTTTTTTTCTAGCAGTTAAAATATAGAACTGTACATGCGAAACCAAAATATAAATTTATTACAGTTGTATTACATATTTTTAGGTTATCCTATTTCCTTATTGATTAGGCATTTCCATGAAAGGCCTAAAACATGAATTGTTTCATAGTGTATCTTGATGCCGTCACAGTTTCCACTTTCTCGTGATAAAAGGAAACTAGAAATTGCAATTTACACACCATTTCCAACACTCCTTCATATATTTGGACATAGCCAGAATAAACACTCCAACTAAACACTCCAAGCTAAACACTTTAACTCTCAATACTTTACACGTGCTATACACACCGGGCGTTTAGATGTTAAACAAAGTGTTTAGATTTTTAACACTGTGTTTAGTTCATAAACATGTCGCATGTCGCATTTTTTACAGTGTAGAGAAGCGCAATATTTAGGTATGGTGTCGAATTGTGTAAATAGAAGTTTATGCTGTTATAAGCACACATAATTTTCGATATGAATATGCCTTGAAAGAAATGATTATTCGGACTTTAAAACTATCCTAAGTTCTCATTAAAATCATTCAGTGAGCCAATGTAAATTCAGGACATCTTAGCCAGTACACAAACTTCACAGAGATGCCTTTTTTTTTTACTGCACAAATCCAGGAATGTCCTTTTTTCCTACAGTGGCTTTTAAACATCTCAAGTTGACTTGAGTTACGGTAACCGTGGTGACGTTCATTATATCAAACTACCTTAGTGACACATGTTTATGTCTATTGCCATTATTAATGCACTATAAAAAGGACGAGAATATGGCCGCATGTTTATCCCCCCCCCCCCCCCCCAAAAAAAAAAATGCAATTGGCGATGTTATTACTGTCAAGTACCATTTGTTAAAGCCGATAGCAGTATTTAAAAGATTCCAATAATACCATAAGCATTATCATAGTGTTATTATCATTAATGATGTTCACGCTACTATAGTGATATCTATAAATGAAGATGTTTATTGCAAAATGAGCTAAATACAATTTTCAAACATTTTCAAAGTAAGTCCACCATCAGATAGAGCAAAATTAAACATTTCCAGAAATACCTCCTTTTTTGACATAACAAGAATCTTGTAGAAGTTATGATTAAAAGTATCCTGTATTTTTTTCTTTGTTTTTAGCAGCTTTTATCATACAACTCTAAATATAACAAGAATAGAGTTAGCTCGTTTAGCGATAAAGCTCGTCAGATATAGTATTGACAGAGCGCTCTACCAAGTAAATAAGCGGGGGGGGGGGGGAAACAATCAAGTTGTTTAGGAAAGTTCTAGCAGAACGAGTGTTCGGATTGTCCCTCCTTCCCGCTTTTAAATGCCGTTGACCATTTTCCCTGTCAATGAATACCATCAGGTACAGTTCTTCATGGTCCTCCTCCACACCGGAGTCAACATCTTCGTGGACTGCTCCTTCCCCAAAGGATTCGACTACGCCGTCTTCCTCTACGCAGTATCGATGGTCCTTCTCTTCGGCAATTTTTACAGCAAGGCCTACAGGGAAAAGAGCTCCAAACACAGAGTATGACGGACCCTTCATGCATCCGCAACAATTTATCCCCCTCTCATGATATGCTGCTTATGTGTTGCGTCCTACATTCCTATTTAATAATTCATTACATCATTGCGTGTATTGTCACTAGCTTCAACAGAAACTACATAGTCGGCTTTACCTTTATGAAGTAAAATAGGCATTAACCAAGCTTGTCGTAAATAAAATTATGTATGCCTTGGCCAGTGTGTAATATAAAGAGATCGCTTTTATCTAAAGTATACGTGTAAAAGGTCGTCGAGTTCGGTAGCATGGAGCTAGCTCCATCCGATCAGCAATTTCCATGTAGGACGACGGCAATTGTGATGTGCAAAACATAAAATTTGTGCGCATGTCTGCATGCATGGCTGGTTTTGGTCAGATGGTTTAAGTGGACATAATCGCTATGGTCATAATCGGTGAGGTGAAGCTTATGGATTCGTTCGATTCAGATAGAGAAAATGTTTTACAATATTTTGACACGTCATCCAGTTGATGATCATTAGAATGTGGCTGGTTTTTTTAATGAACATGAGGGAGATTTTGATGTCATAACAAGAGACATCACAAGCATTACGTGATAAAATACGTGGAGAGTATTAAGGTCAAACACAATGAAAAGTTTGAGAAGAGCACACACAGCTCTATAGACACGATCTAAATAAGGTAGGGCTTTAATGTATGTTGTCTGGGTGCAAAAGTCAGATTTTGGGCCTAATCTTGTTTTACCGTCCGCCCATCCTCTTCTGATGGTTTTAACAACTCACTTCGAGGGTGCTGAATCTGAATCTAGATGAAGGAATTCTTGCACTGTGAGGATTTTGAGATATTCAAGATGGCCGCCAATATGGCCGCCAAAATCTGCAATTTCTACAATTTCCTTACAAGTGGTAAACATTTCGGGGGGAAAAATGCTTGAAACCTATTTTTAGGGTGCTGAATCCGATATCCTTGAGGATTTTTTGACATACATGTATTCAACTTTGCCAAAATCTTGAATTGTCTTAAAATTATATTATTCCAGATTTTATTGGAGAGTTAGGCCATTTTTAATATCTCATTATAAGCCTCGAGGATTCAAGAGTTGTACCAGCCGTATTCGCATTGAGGAATCTCGAAATGGTGTAAATCATCAATTCATTTTCCTTTTTTCACCATCTAAAGACAATACTTATACAACTGTACGTAGTGAAATTTCAGTTTGACCATTTTAGATATCTCAAAACCCTCAGGAATGCAAAAGTGGCATCAACTAGATTTAGATTAACTCCACTGGTCATGCGTCCTGATGGTTCGGGGCCCTTTGTGAAATGTGTCTTCTGCAATGTATTCTTTTGTAGCATTCCATGCTTTCGTGGACAGTGAATTTCTCATAACCCTATGTTCAAGTTTCATGCATTAATCCCCAGCACGTGCACCCCGATACGTGACAGAGAACTCTACCCAAACATATTTGGATCGTAAAACCTCAGTCGCTGTTTTTTTTTTTTCAACGCCTTCACTATACACCCATAGTCAATGATTTATCACTAATATTGGTGCATCGAGTAGATTCTAATGAGTCTTAAGAAATATCACAATGTTTTGTTTTTCTTTTGTATTTGTAGGCTTGCATGGTATGGTTATAGACATTCGTGTTCCATATCTCTTCAACCTGGTTGTATTCTAGGACTTGATATACTGTATACGACTAAATAAACTTGCTTTAATTTTCAATATTAAGGCCCAAAAACTGTTCAGTTTTTTTTTTCTTTTTTCGTGGCTCTGTTTGATATGGTCTTATGATTATACTCATTGTCAAGACGCCTAAAGGAGGCATGGAAAGCCGAAATTTAAAGTCAAATAAACTTACTATTTCCAACAAATGCATTACAAAATATGCTTGTTTTTTATACTCGTATGGGGCCATTACTAGAAATCCCAACATTTATATAATGCACATGTAACGAAGAGAAGTAATGCATTGACAGATGATATTTATTAATAATGTATCAAAATGTTCGACGCGTGCGTACAACCGTCAGTCTTCTTCTCGTCAACCATGATGGAGACGTATGCATGCGTCGATTTTTTTCATTCATTCATTCTTTTGGCAAAAAAACAAACAAACAATATGCTGGCGCCTACAAGTTATATATGAGAAACAAATCCAACATGAAGACCACGACTCCTAAGAAGCAACTATATATTGTATGTGCTAACAGCTGAAACACTTGGAAAGAAAATTTTAAAATATACATTTTGAACAATGATTTGTTGTGACACTCATCAAAATGTACAGAAATAAAATCCAAGTAAATAAACAGTATACATAATACATTTTGTCGAAAATTTGGTGTCAATTGATATCACTGCTGGATTCGAAAATTCATTACTTTTCTACTAATTTGTCTAAGGCAAAGGTTTGAGTGAACATTAGAACAATTATAACAAAGGGAATTTTTATACAATATAAAGAATCAGTGATGGTAATCTTTAATCAAATGCAGAGCTTATCCAGACACTGGAAGTAGTTTACACTAAATTCCAGTGCAAGCTATACATAAGAAGAACGAGTCTCAAATACGCCATGGATCCAACAAGAAGGTTTTTTTAACTACAAAATTTTCGGTCTGCCTCAGGCCTTCGTCAGTGTAGTGTAACTACTTATATAACTAGGTTTATTAATGATTTGGTGGCTCATTAGAGAGTTACACTACACTGACGAAGGCCTGAGGCAGGCCGAAAATTTTTTGATTAAAAAAAAAAAAAAAACCTTCATGTTGGATCCATGGCGTATTTGAGACTCGTTCTTATCATTATTACAACATTCGAAGTCCAACACGTGGAAAGTTCCAAGATGTATGTATGTATATGTATATATATATATATATATATATATATATTTATATATATGTATATATAAAATACATATAGTTCGAAATTTATGTCATATAGTTAGATCGAAATAAGGTCTTTGTTGCGTCAGGGTTACAATGTATATCTCTTATATGTAAATACCATATCACTTTTATATAGCATATTGTCTACCGCCACTTACGCTGAGGAAAGCGATCATAGGAGCATTGAATAGACATGTATGGATACAACAATATGAAATCGAAAAGAAAACAGTGTTGAATTATTGTATGGAAATACAGGCAATATAAAAAGGTAAATGGATAACATCATACAGAATAATACAAAAATATAAAGCTCCAGGTGACCTTATACTTATATGGTAATGGTGTTTGCATACAATTCAAAAAGGTGTATCTAGTAGCTGCATACTTTCGGAAGGACAGAAAATGAATGATACGCCATACAAATTATGTAAGCTCATACACATCCTTGAGACATGTTAATAGACTCACATGTACACACACACACACACACACACACGTGGACGTAATAAATTCTGGTAAACGGATAGAAAGAAAAAACGCATCAATCTGCCACGACCATACAATTCTACGCGTCCTTGTCAGCGAACTTGTAATTTGAAAGCCCTCTCAAGGAATATCATTCAGTGCAGGCATTTGATAGAGATTTCAAACAAAAAATTGGCAAAGGCACAATGCGATATTAATTACAGGACACTGTATCAGTAATACGGAGCTATTCGGGAATGCAATGAAAATGAGTACTGATCGTGCGTTTCCAATTAAAAATATACAAAATTCTGCTGATTTCTGAACAACACAATGCTGTTGAACTGCATGACTTTCTATACCGTAGACAACATCTACAAACTTCACACATCACATGTCTTTGGATTATACGGTAACCTATACGTAATCTCATATATATCTTTAATCATGCTTGTTAGTGTACCTATAATGAAACTCATAAAATTTCGTTTTCTTTAAAATGTATCGCTTACGATCTAATATACGATGATCCCGTGACAACGTGTTGTGATGAATACATATCGTCTTGCATAACTACACCTACGGATCATTATACTCTCAAAAAAAATATCGAGTGAAAATATTCACTCTTGATGAAGTGAATACAGAAAAGAGTGAATTTAGAGTGAAATCAGAGTGAGAGTGAATTTAGAGTGAAATCAGAGTGAAATTCACTCTGATTTCACTCTAAATTCACTCTTTTCTGTATTCACTTCATCAAGAGTGAATATTTTCACTCGATATTTTTTCATGTTCATTTTCACTCATTTTGGAGTGACCTCAGGGATCACTCGAAGATTTCGGAGTTCACTGTACAATAGATCTATAAAACAGCAAAATAGAATTGTAAAAATTCTGAATAATGATCTATGTGAAAGTACATTACATGTCAAATGTGATCATAAAATAGAAAGAATGGCAAAACAAAAATTACAAATGTTAGTCATTTCAATTGCATAAACACGAAATTTGAAATTCTCAGAATGTACTTCTATAATGGATTATATGAAAATACCGCATCAATAAGAATACAGATTGTAAAAATGGTCAGTAGCCTGCATGTATCTCCCTGCCTGTAACAACAGTACTGTAACTCCCTTTTCAAATAGGCACCATTCATTCTTTGAATTGAGTTGAGAAGGGAAAGTTTAATGAAGTTCCTGTAGTAAAATGAGGGACTTATGTGATGACATTTCAATCTCACTTTATTCACATAAAATAATGCAATTTATTGTCGCCGATATCAATGCTTCTTGAATACAGAAACTAAACCCGTTATATCTTCCTGTTTTGCATGATCCTATAATGAAGCTTTCACTTTGAGTTTGTTTCACTTAAAAGTTATTTTTAACATAGAGTGACGTCTCCTTTCCTGTCCTGCATCGGCGTGGCAGTGAGTGAACCTCACAGGAAGAGCTCGATGACAAAAACAAAAATGTCACAAAATATTCACAAATCGATATTAAAATCTACAGGAAAAAAAAAAAAAAAAACCTTTGTCCCTTATTTTATCTTGTTAATGAATGTCCGTATGAACAAGCCTCCAAAATTTCAGTCTTATGAAAGTTAAAATATTTTTGAAGTCACACACAGCCTATGCCAAAAATGTTAAATTAAATCTTAAGTTAGACCAAAGAGCTTATGAGTGTGTGTGGTGGTGAGAAGAAAAAATCTCTTTGAGTTAGACAAACTCTTCGTGAAACAGGCCCCAGCAAAGAGATATAGAAGCTAGCAAAGAGTATAGACATGATAGGAGTTAGCGCTAGCCCTTCTAAACTCTTTGGAAGCTATACAGAGCGTATCAAAAAAAAAAAAAAAAAAAAAAAAGGTAATCCAAATTTGGAGGGCTGCCATTTCTTAATTGTCAGTTATAAAGAGCACAATGTTAGTTGTGAGGAAAGAGGATCTCTTTCTCTTTCCATAGATAACTAATTATGTTGACAAATATCATGCATGACTGACCACATCAACTTTAAAGACAACAATGACAAACTGCACTTTTTCCAAGTTTGTGTGTTATTGTGAAGGAACAATGCATGTCTGACTGCATGGATGAGATCTGTCAATGAAAGTGGTCAAAACATCAGGCCAGCCTGCACGACTGCAGATTCGTGTTTTAGGGTTTCTTTTAACGTTTTATGGTTCGTAACCATCAACATGGCCACGTTGTCGATATTCTGTCCTTCCATTAAGTCGAAACCATCAACCAGTTACTCTCTTCATATTCAAGACATGGTTTGCCACTGGGAGCTATGTGTTGAATATGAACAGAGAAAAATGGATTGTGAGGGTTCCCATCTGTGGGAGCGACCAAGTTACCGGAAGGTTGCTGGTATGGACTATAAAATGTAAGGAGAAAACCTAAACACCCACCCTAAACACAAAACCTAAACACAAACCTGCATTCGTACAGCCTGGTCTATTTGGCAACTTTCATTTACAGATGAATTCATGCAGTGAGACATGCATTGTTCCTTCATAATAACACGCAAACTTGGAAAAAAGTGCAATTTGTCATTGTTGTCTTTAAAGTCCATGTGCGCAGTCATGCCAGACAATTGTCAACATAATTAGGTATCAATGAAAAGATGAAGAGTTCCCCTTTCCTTTCAACCAACATTATGCTCTTCATAACAGACAATTAAGAAATGGCAGCCCTTAAAAGTTGGATTACCTTTTTTGATACGCTCTGTGTACAGCGCTTCTATACTCTTTGGTTAACAGGTAAGTAAATAAAAAGAAGAATTCAGCAAACTACACAAGGTAAGTGCCAAATTGTGTCTCGCCCATTCACGTACAAGAAATTACTATTACTCCCAGAAGTTCATTGACCCGCCTATGACCTTTGAACTTGTGGTGACCTTCAACTCCCCAAGGGACATTTACCATCCAAATTTGGTCACAAACGGACAAAGGGATCAAAAGTTACGAGCCATAATCGAAACGCGCCATAAAAACTTACCAATGGGCCCTAAAAATTTGTTGTCCCCTTTCTGTGACCTTTGACCTTGTGATGACCTTTAATTCCCCAAGGGACATCTACTGTCCAATTTTGGTCACAAACAGACATAGGGATCGAAAGTTATGAGCCACAATCGAAACGCACCCTAAAAACTTAACATTGGGCCCTAAAAGTTTGTTGACCCCTGTGTGTGACCTTTGACCTTGTGATAACCTTCACTTCCCAAAGGGACATTTAGCATCCAAGTTTTGGTCACAAACGGACAAAGGGATCAAAAGTTATTAGCCATAATCAAAACACGCCCTAAAAACTTAACATTGTTCCCTAAAAGTTCGTTGACCTCTGTATGTGACCGTTGACCTTGTGATGACCTTCACCTCCCCAAGGGACATCTACCATCCAAGTTTGGTCACAAACAGACAAAGGGATCAAAAGTTATGAGCCATAATCAAAACGCGCCATAAATACTTAACATTGGGCCCTAAAAGTTCGTTGACCCCTGTCTGTGACCTTTGACCTTGTGGTAACCTTCAAGTTCCCAAGGGACATCCTACCATCTAAGTTTGGTCACAAACAGACAGATACATCAAAATTTACAAACCATAAACGAAACGCGCCCTAAAAACTTAACATTGGGCCCTAAAGTTCATTGACCTCTGCCTGTGACCTTTGACCTTGAGGTGCCCTTCATGTTTGGTAAAATGTGTAACTTTGTAAAACCACTCTTCCCTCCAAGTTTGATTGAAATTGAAATCCTCAGTAGAGAGTTATTCAAGTTTTTGTAGCGTTACGGACAGACGACGGACGGACGACGGACGGACAGACGCCGCAGGCGATCCCTTAGTCTCCCCACACCTCCGGTGGGCTCGACAATAAAAACTAGAAATGTCGCTATGGCGACTGGTATGCCTCCGCCATAATGCATGATTCTCCTAATAGGTCTAGAGTATACATGTGGACAATTTGTGATTACATTTTCACAAAATTGGCAAAATATTAAAATGACAAGTTTGTCACAAATGTGTTGAATGTTCAACTTCCTTGACCTAGGTTTAATTGGATGAATAGGAGAGCATGTATTTGGGGATTTAAGGACTTCAACTTGACTTTGACCCATTCATAGGTTTATGCATTGAGTAATTTTCAAGGTATAGAGAAAAAGTGCAATTGCTGTATTGAATAGTAAATTGTTACCATTTTCATCTGGCCTTTGACCCTAAAATTCATAAGATAATCACTGTCAGGCAGAACATGCATAAATATGTAATAAGTTTCAAGATAACTTGAGCCACTTCCGACATATGGAGGAAAAAGTTAGTTCAGCACTTTCACTTGCTCTTTGACCTTTTGACCTTTGAGGCAAAAAAAAAGGAAAAAAAAACTTTCCAGAGAATCTCTATTAGGTTATACATGCATACACCAAGTGTAAAAAAAAATAATCCTGCTGGCATTGCATAAACATGAGGGAAATAGTAAAATTTTGAAGTGTTGCCCTTGACCTTTGACCCCTGACCTTTGATCCCATGAACCCTAAATTCTCTAGATAATCACTGCCAGTCAGTACATGTATATATACTATGTTCCATGAAGATACCTTGAACAATTTCCAAGGTACGTAGAAAAAAGTGAAGTTTAAATATTTTTACTTGACCTTTTGACCTTTGACCTCATGACCCCAAACTTTCACCAGAGAATTTGAATTGGGTAATACATGTATACACTAAGTTTCACGAAAATATCTTCAGGCATTGTATAGATATGGTGGAAATAGTGAAATTTTATGTATTTGACCTTGACCTTTTGACCTTTGACCTTGAGCATGTGCACCAAAAAGTTGATACGCACAACTTCACCCCCTAATACACATACATGCCAAGTTTCATTAGGATACCTCAAAAGGTTTTTTAGTTACGCTGTCCACAAAATTCATTACGGACGGACGGACGGACGGACGGACGGACAACCCGAGAACATAATGCCTCCGGCACCACTTCGTGGCGAAGGCATAAAAATACATGTTTAGATACTGACATACTGCATTATTACTTTTGCTAACCGTTATTTTGGCAAGTTTCAAGGATCGAACAGGCATAACATATGGAGAGAAGTAGCCGATATCAAAGTTGTTTTATTTGTCTCTGTATGGTAGTTTTGTTCAATGACACTGAATACACGGATATCTATGTGTGTGCGAGCATAAGTCGTCGTAGTCTTGTACGCACAATGTATTTGTAGTACAGTGAGGTGACCACTCATCGACACCCATTGAAACCGACACCCCTTTACAAGCGCGGTCAGACTGGCAAAAGATCGAGATCACGAAGTCTTCGCGATCTTTTGTCGTGCGGTCACACCGGCTGCAGCCGAACTTACTTCTTGAAAGAAGAAAGAGCGCGCCGTCCGATGACTAGTGATTGTGACGTAACAATGCACACCTGTACAGACAATGGTCTCGCGCTTCGGAGACACCGCCCGCAAACAGGTGGTGGATTGGTCACGTGAAAAATATCGCAAAGTTTCTATTGCTAGTAGTCACACTACATTAACCAAAAGATCGAGAAGTTTGGTGGGGGTGACGGAAATATAATGAAGTTGGAGTGGGAGTGGGAAGTTTCGCGAGAAGTTTTGCGGGAATTTTGCGGTCACACTGGCAAAACTCCGAGATCTTAAATATCGCGAACTCGATTTTTTGCCAGTCTGACCGCGCCTTTATCCTTTACCATTGTGCGTAAAAAACGAACTTTCACGCATGAGACTACCCACAGTGGTTTTGCATTCTCCACTGGGGATTTGAAGATGTCTTAATGTAAAACCCGATAATAAACAAGATCAACAGCAACACAATGATATCGTAGATTATAAAAAAAATGGCACATAGGAAAAGCATTACGTGCATTTCACTCGATCGTATTGTCACAATAAAGGGTAGGAGTTTTGGTTTCAAAATTACGGCGCAATCAACGTACCGAGTGCGTCAAATTAACAATCCACGCGTTCGAGGCAGTTATCTTCATGTGTCTTGGAGCATGTACCGCAAATCGCATGTTCAGTGCGCGCTTGTGAATTCAGAGTATTTTCTTTACATCTGAGATAAATTTCAGGCAAATTATGAAATATTTTAAGTATCTATTGATAGAAACATTACGGTGTTGATGTGTCGGACACCCAACTATACAATTCAAGGATCAGGACTGCAGATCTACAAAGGTTTGGATACGTAACCAATTACGGTGGAATTATGGTGGTGGTTAGCCGAGTTACGAAGGATCGAAAATGAACCAGAGAGATGTACGTGTAGGCACAATGTTGTACATGATAGAAAGATAAGCCTACAGCTTGATAGATGAGTCCTAAGGTGAAGCATTCCTTCCTTTGAAGAATTCCAGTTGTGTTTTACAACCATGAACATATATTTGGAGCAAGCCAGGGTGTAAGGTACCATAGCTACGACTGACGTATCATAGACGTTGCTGTTTTTAAGTGGGATAGAGGTTGTTGGTTTATGAAAGACGTGAAGACTCGGCAGTATATGTGCCTACTGTTCAGACTGGCATTTTTTATATGTTGTGCCTGCTTTTATGGTAGGGCCTACTGTATTGTATATTATGTATGATATTAGCTTGTGTGGAATTTTGACATTTAAGGCTCCTATAGTTGTGTTGGTTATCGTGTATTCGGCAAAGGAGATAAAAATAAGGTTCAGACGTTCTCTGTTTGCAGAAAATATCATGTCCCAGCTGTAGGAATATTGTTCATCATTGCCATAAATGTCAGTTATGACTTGAAAATTACCACACAATCCACTATACCTCAACACCCCCTCGCCCAAGGCGGCCACCTATACCTCACAAAATGATAAACGGTGGAAGTTTTTTGAAGATGGTGAACTGATCAGCATTACGAACAATGAACAAGTCTGGTGGTAGCAGGTCAAATGACAGGGAAGGATGAGGGAAATCGTAGCACCATTCCTTAGCGCAACGTGATACTTCGCGGCCACATCGAAAAACCTCACTAACAACAAACAAACGACGCTCAAAGTCAAACTGCAGAAGGTATACGCAGTCGTTTGTCATATCGACCGCAATTCTCAGATTTACACAACTAGTGCGTCTAGAAATGTAAGTTTTACACTTGATCGCATCAGATCGATCTAATATACAGATAACGTTTCCGCACTTGCGCATGTCAACAAGCACGACCGCGTTTCCTGTTGACATGATCTTCAAATCTCTCATTGACATGGTTTTTGGCAGCTTGATAGTGTAAAGGCGTTTCCCGTCGTTGGGGCTGAACACGGAAATGGAAGACCCACCGTTTTCTGCAGCAAAAATCAATCCATTTTTGTCGACGGTAACTATAAGTGGCTTCAGGTACTCGGTTTTAATCGTTTTCGCATAATTCCACTGCTGATCGTACAAATAAAGTTTACCATCAGTGGTGCCGAAGACATGTCCACCATCAGACAGAGGATTGTAGCAGACAGGCTTGAACCCAGGTGACATGGTGAACCTAGGAGTTGTTGCCATGTTATCAAGACGCCTAGTGGTTATTTGATTCAAGTGTTCGATAACCACTTCATTATTACTGATGAACCCTAGGAAACACATGGAAGAACTCCCCATGCCGAAGCATTTATCACTCACTCTAAGCCATCTCTCCCCTAACCCTTCGAGACTACCAAGAAGTTCACTTCCCCTTTTGAACTTCATTTCTGCAATTACCTCTTTCACTCTGTCCAGTGTCTCTCTGCTGAGCTCAACATTGAGGCGCTCAGTCATTTGCCGGGTGATGTCATGAAAGTCCTTCATTAGATTCTCCTGTTTGATGATCAGGCTTTCAGCTTTCATGTATCCATCCCTGATGCCGGTAGCTAACTCTTCGAGACCAGGCATGAGTTCAGTTTTGCTTGCTTTCAGTTCCCGTTCTACCCTGTCTATTTGCTCCTCAAGTAAGAACTGCTCGTTTTGGATTTTCTGGAGTTTCGTCTCCGCTTCAAATCGGGTCTGAATCAGCCTCTCGTTTCGCATTTCAGTTAACAGCCTGATCTGCTCATCATAATCTGCATTGATCTTCTCTTCCCTCTGGTCTCGATCTTTAATAATTTTTGATTTCTCGTCTTCAGCAGCAGCAAACACCTGCTCTCTAATCATCTTTAAGCGTTTTGTCGTTTGGAAAGTGTGATGTTGTATTTCCTCATCGTTTTGTTTCAGTTCCTCACTTCTAGCTTTAGCACGGCAGATGAGTTCCGCTATTTCTTCTTCTCTTTCTTTTCTCACGTCGTCAACGTCATCCCTTTTACAGTCTGTGTGGTTCGAGGTAACGGCGCACACCTGACAAATTGGATAGTCGTGAGTGATGCAGAAAAGCTCGGCTTTCCTCTCGGTGTGCTTCTGACAAGTCCATTTCACTTGGTCTGCCAATCCTTTGATGGAGTCCTGTTGTTTAATAGCACATTTAGCGCACAAGTTCTTCTGGATCTCGAGGCGATAGGAAGCTTCGACAGACATCACGTCAGAGTGACAATCATCACACGTGGTGGTATTAGCTGGAGTAAAACCAGAGGCCATGGTGAGGTTCCAATACACACGTACTCTGGCAAGAAATGAGTCACCTGTATAGTAATCAGTAAAGAATACGGAGGAAGATGAGCTAACTTACTGTTTTTATTGTATTCACGGCATTTCACGTCGCGATGTTGTTATTTTCTATATAGGGCCTACTCATTGGATTTGTCAGCACAAATGTTACATTTATTATTGTATATGTATGCGAGTGCATGTGTGTATGGCTAACCACGAGTGCAAGGACTAGTTCCCATCTTGTAAAATCCTCTCAACTTGAGACTTACTTTGACTAAATATCGTGATTTACAAAGTTTTGCTTTCGGAAATGTTGTCAGCAGGCCGTGGGATTATTATTTTTTTCTGTCAAATGGAATAAACACCATTTTTGAATTACTTTTTAGCATTACCATTCATGCACTGTAAAAACATCGGTGTTAGATTTAACACCATGGGTGTTAAATCTAACACCGATCAAACTTCATAGAGGACCACACCCACAGGTGTAGAACATTGTGACGGCGTTAAAAAAGTGTTCGCCTGGCACTTCGTGGTGTTAATTTGACACATGATCTAGAGTAAATTCAATAATGACACCGCATGGTGTTGATTTGATATTGGTGGTGTTAGTTTCAATGGTATAACACCCGTCCAGCTTCAATAGGGGACCACACCAACTGGTGTTACTGTGGTGTAAATGTATTTACAGATTTTTTCAGAAATCAAGTACTTTATCGGAAAATTCTTTATCGTCTTGTTGAAGTTCAAAATTAACAAGAAGTGCAGTAACTAAGAAACTATTCAAAAAACAATTTTAAATTTTGAAATGACACCCGGAGGTGTTAATCTAACACCATGAATGAGCACCGGAAATTTAACACCAGTTCGGTGTTTCATATTTAACACCGGACTTTTTGCAGTGTGGCTTAATATCGCAAAAGCAAACAATCAGACAAACAAAAAACTTTTGAAAGTATATGGCATGCGATCTCCTTTTGTCATATAACTATCCTATTTCCTCACTTATATTGAAGATAGTCACCGATGGCACACTTATCAGGAAATTCACTGGGTTTGCTTTCATGCCGTTTGCAGCACTGTGCATGACAGGCGTAGGCTTGCTGCATGGTCTGCGTTTGTGTGTGTGTGTGTGTGTGTGTGCGTGTGTGCGTGTGTGTGTCTTTGGGAAGGAGATAGGGTGAAAAAGAGTCTGACTTCCGGTACTGTATGCAGGCAACGCCTCAATGTAGTTTTGTTACCACACTCTGAGTTATAGTGACAAACCGGTGATTACTCTGTATTTCACATAAATTCCTGATTAACGAACTTTTGGAACAACGCAGCGATATCCTAAAGTTTGTAATCAAAGAACATGTCACTGTCGATGGACATGGTACAACTGTTTCAAAAATAATTCGCAAAGAAAATCATACATATTTTTCCATGATTTGAAATACGCGCTGGCCGAAAGTAGCGTACCGAAAACATTTCCGTATTTACTGCAAATTTGTCAAAGTGTGATAGGCATATAAAGTGTATAACAATAACTTTCTAATTTCCTCATTGTTTGATGATAGGCTAAATATCATGGGTAAAAAAAAAAGAACACTCGAGTATGAAATTCCTAAAATGTAGGCTTAACTTATATGAATCTACATATACCACATGTACATTATATAAGCCTGCTAACATCGCATGAAGTCCAAGGTAGCACACTATTTTTTTATAACAAGTCAGAATAAACGTGGCTGAATGAGTAGAAGGGTGCATGCGGCATGTATGAGGAGAAAAGTTTCTTAATTTCGATCAGGCTCGTGTAGCGGTGGGGGAGGGTTCGCATTCAAGAACTACGGCCTTTAAAATCAGACTCGTGCATGGTTTTTTTTTTTTTCTTTTTTTGCCGATGCAGAAGAATTTGCAACTGTTACAATAACATACAATACGAAACTTATGACTTGGAAATATCAGGACATATGTTAGAATTTACCCAAATTGAAAATTACAATTCTCATGTTAAAAAAGGGTGATTATATTTGACTGAGATATTTTATGACCGCCCCCCCCCCCCCCTCTTCAGGTGCATCATGCAGTTGGGTTGTGGTCTAGTTACTTTGTTTGAAATGCTTAAGAGCGTCCACTGAAAATAGAAAATAAAGGCAAATGTACACGTAATTGTTATGACGTTATTATAAATGGCAAAATGTCATATTCCGTTAAAGCAGGTAGGTCTTTAGAATACCACACACAAATAGTTTCCTGCACTCCACTTGCCTTTTAGGCCTAAATTCAAACGAAAAGTTAGGCGACTGTCTTCTAAAATAAATCAAAATATCAAAAGCAAAGTATAGAAATACACATTTCTTACCACAAGTGCAGCACCACTGACCGACTATTAGTTATTTGATCTGACTTTGTTTTCTCCCTGAATTAGTAATGGTGAAGGAAGTACATGTACAGTAATCTATAAGTATAACTGCGACCAGCCCCGGGGTTTCTTGTACAATAATAGTACATGTAATTGTTCACTAAATTCGATGGCGGATGATTATGACGGGTGGGGAATCCCCGTGCAATAGATTAAAGCCATTTCCACACTATCTTAGAGGTCTCACACGGCAGTATTCTGTGTACGAACAATGGCAAATACAAATGTTCAAAGCCCCATTCTGAAAAAAAAGAAGAAATATTTCAAGTATTCATTATATCATCTTTACGTAATATACTCTTGTCACGTTAGTCATCAAATTGGCAACGTTCTGCTCGGCGCCACGGCGCGCCTGCGCGGAGCCCCATTCGACTATAGCAACCACGGTCGGATATAGACAAGAATACTTCCGGCAAGTCTTTTCATTGAAAAAAATGTTCGCATTTTTGTCGTTACCCAACTGAAATGGTGTAACTACAGCGTTATGCCACATTTGTTTGGGTACACGTCCATTGTATATATTTTATCTCCTATGGCGACCAGGGATGACATGTCATAGCGCTTTGCATCCAGTGGAAAAGGCGCTCTATAAAATGTGATGTCTACTATTATTATTATTATTTAGAGCAGAAATCGACGCCTAATCTGTACACAGTGGCGGATGGGGGTGGGGGTGGGGGGGGGGGGGGAAACTAGGCGCCCCCCCCTTAATTTTCTTTTTTTTAACAAATGAAATAAGAGAAAAAATGCCCCCACCCCTTCAATTTTGCAAAGGCGCCTCCCCTTCACGGAATTCCTGGATCTTTCCCTGCATAAGGTACACTGTTATAAAAAGAAACAAAAAATGCCAGAATATAATGGTGTTTCTTTGTCTCAAAAATAGGTTAGCCATCACTCTTACATGACGAAAGATAAAAGAAAAATTGATAAATGACTAGACTCGTACAAAGATGGATGGTTTAACTGAGATACGATAAAACATTAGATAGCCTACATGTAGGCCTATACATTAACGCAATAACCAGGGGCGGATCCAGGAATTCTTTAAAGAGGGGGCGCGTTTACAAAATTAAAGGGGGCTCACGCACCCCTCCGCCCCCATGTTTGTTTGTTTGTTTGTTTGTTTTCATTTCTTTTGTTTCAACAAAAAAAAAAAATAAGGGGGGGGGGGGGGGGGCTTGCGCCCGGTGCGGTCCTCCCTGCATGAATCCGCCACTGATAACTGAGACTTAATTGTATATTCTGAAAATAATAATGGGTGGACATGAATAATTTTCAATATAAAATCACATGCGTTTGGGGAAAAGACGCAATATGCGTTGCCATGCAAGTTAAAATAATCCTCAATACTACACTTGAGTGGAACAGTATCGTGAGACCTTGTGAATCATGTTTAATTCTGATCCTTATGTAATTGATCGATACTTCACAAAATACCCAATTTATGGAAATTTACTTCTAGAGAGAAATGCCGGTAACCTGTCAGTAAAGCTTCCGAAAAACTAAGTGCATATTTTAGCATGGCCTAACTCCCTAATACCTATATCTTGGAATAATTTCTTGAACGATACACCCATAGATAAAAAAATCCCTTTAATCAAAATCTGAGGCTCATTTGGAATCCACGTCGATGATTCTATATGTTCCATAATTTCTAGAAATTATATAGGTGTCAATAAATACGTCAAATTTTGTATTCCAGTAAATACTCTTTTATGATTTACCTGTGCTACTACTTATACCACCATTCCACAGAGATTTTGTCTCATCGGTCACTAGTCGGAAGTGCATATCGGATCGCAGTTTGATGAATCCGACTCGTGTTTGTGGACTATCAGGTGCGTGTGTCAGACATGTCACACGTTATCCTCATCGGACGATCTTGCCTCATCTATATCACGTCAAAGAAAAAAAAAAGGCCTGTAGTAGTCAACCAACACATTAGCCTTTGCCGGATTCATTAGACTGCGATCCGATACACTTCGGCAGGGCTGGTGGCCCGGAGCGGAAAACTTGGTTTCCGACAAATGACCGATGCAGGGATGCCAAGTTCAAAAGATTTTTACGAGTGAGATTTTCATGACTCGGCATCCCGGCGAGCGAATGTGCGCCCAAGCGAGGGTGTGGGAGGGGTTCCCCCCCCCCCCCCCATGGCCTCCCACGGTGGGGAGCTTTTTCAATTTTTAGCTCTTAATGGTGTAATACTTATAAAGTGACTATTTTTTACTTATTTTGAAAGACAATCGGAAAATATACCTTCAATTGTAACTATCACTTTAATCCTTTGAGCTATGCTCCTTAATTATTATGGGCCCAAATTGCAGATTTTGCCCGATGCGTGAGAAAAATGAGTGCCATGCGTCAGATCGTGAGACGACCCCTAAATGCTTGAGTCTCACTCAGAATGCGTGAGACTTGGTAGCTCTGCCGATGAGACACTGAATTTTTGTGGAACGGTCCAGTATATATATGTCATTATAACGACGAGAATTCCGATAAAACAAAGACCTAGTAGGCCTATATTTAATCTGATGCAGCGAGCATAGCCTTTTCCCAGTCATGCTTCCATATAGTGCAATTAATGCTATGATGTCCCTTCATTAGCAAAAGCACTGATAGACTGCTCTATATGCTGGTGCCTTATACACGTGTTTTGACTTCATGTCCTGTAGTGGAACAATGGTTTCTGTACACCTCTTTCATTTCAGTAACGGCCCTTACAAGGTATGCAGGGATGCCAAGTTAAAAAAAAAAAAAAAAAAAAAAAATTATGAGTGAGATTTTCATGACTCGGCATCTCGGCATGCGAATGTGCGCGCGAGCGAGGGTGTGGGAGGGTTTTTTTTCCCCGTGGCCTCCCACGGTAGGGAGCTTTTTCAATTTTTAGCTCTTAATGGTGCGATCAGGTGCATACTTAAGTGACTATTTTGTACATATTTTGAAAGACAAAAGGGAAATTATTATATACCTTAAATTGCAACTATCACTTTTGAGCTATGCTCATTATTATAGGCCCAAGTTGCAGACTTCGCCCGATGCGTGAGAAAAATGGGTGCCATGCGTGAGATCGTGAGATATATATATGGCCCCTAAAATGCGCAGAAAGACTTGGTAGCTCTGGGTATGGGGTATATTAATAGCAAGGAAAATTGCTAGGTCTTGTACCTTCTTGTGATTTTCAATTTCCTCCTTTATTATACTTCTTGCGGTTCTAAAGAAATTGCAGTGATGTCTACTGAACTGTACGAAAGCAATTATTATAATACGGAAATATTTGAGATTATTTGCTGGAATGCTTGTCACATCAAGAAAAACATTGTCTCTTCAAATTGACTCTTATTACAAGAGTAAAGAACAATCGGTAGCAATTATAAAAACCGTACAAATGCCACAAATGTCAAATACAAATCAAATAAAGTGTGACTTCGCAGAAAGCATGAATTTATGGTGTTCTACGGAAATAATATTGGTTATAGACTCAATAATATGCAGATTTGACAAGGTGACGTTATGGTCTCACAACATTCCTGTTGGTCTTTACATTTGAATGTTTTAAATCTTACCTGTAGTCAATGATTCAACAACTCTTATGGACCATGTCACTCATAAGGTAAGCCTTTCTAACAAATAGAATAATTTGATAGGGAAGATATGATTTTTAGAGTCATGTCCAAAAGGGAGAGTTCAGTAAAGATTTGAGCACAAGCAAAATTAGGTCAATCTTGTAAGACTGTGATATGCACAAAGTGGATATGCATGTTGTCATTTGCAGTGTGTAGTGACGAGGGAAATCCCAAACTATTGTGTATTTCTGTCACATGTATTGTGATGAAAATTTCTCCACTGTGTTTGATACGTTGTATTACCCTGTGCATGTCAACTTGATGGAGTTAATCTCTCTTTAAAAGGGGTGGTATGGTTCTGAGTGGGTCAGGGCTTCTCATTTCCATCTTTTTTGTGATATAATGAGAAACAGCTTATGATGAAATATGGAAAAAGCATTTCTAAAGGAATTCAAATTCATTTGATGAAAATAAATTTTACATTTTAAATTGGCTGAAATACAGTATCCAAAAACAACAGAGGTTCTAATGAAAGGTGGGGCCAATCTTTTATTAGGACCACCTTCTTTTACTTTGCTTATGGGTATGGTACCTCAGCCATTTCAAAACCGATTTTCATCAACTAAACACTTTGAATTCCTCCTAGAATATGTTATTGTTTATGCTCTTCAATACCTGGTATTCCATATTAAGTGGTTTCTCATTATCTCAGAGGAAATTTGGAAACCTGAAACCACATCTGAAGCAAAACTTTACTACTCACCATATCTTCACTCAAATGTAACCAATCTCAATTAAAGAAGAAGAAAAGTAATCATTGTAATCATATCTCTTTAAAAACACACACACACACACACACACCCACACATACATACACAAGAAGAAAATTGCTTGCTATGACAAACATACACACATTTCAGCTGAAACTTCTTGCACACTATTTATCAAGAAGTGTCATGCATACCGTCAATGAAGATGATTGGATGACTCTACAGCACTAATGTATGTAAACATCTTACAATACAGGAAAAGCCTACCCAACAGCCGCAGTTACACAGGCAAAATTTCTCAAAGTTTAAGATCTTATAAGATTTGTCAAATAGAACTACTGGCTTCATTTGTATACATGAAAGGGATGTGCAAGAAGTTATCTACCAAGTAATGTCTTGTTGAAAGCATGTGAAGTGGTAATATATGAATATGAGTTATACAGTTATATCAGTTATATAAATGAAGAGCTTGCTCGCAAAACAAGTTAACTCCATATTCTTGTTCTAATCTGAGATATTTCCAATTAAGGCTGCTAAAAACAGAGAAATAATGAGAAAATTAGGAATGTTTTTAATCATAATTGTTTAGTCAAAAATATTGCTTGTTATGTTACAAGTGAGGTACATGTACAACTGGAAAGGTTTTATTTTGCTCTACCTGATGATGGATAAAGTTTAAAATCTCACAAATGGCACTTAACTCTTTTTGCAATCAAAGTCTCCATATAATGAGATGGGGTCAGATGCATTCAATGGATGCAGCTTTAGGTTTCAACTTTGTTTATTCACCACACTTGTGGTCTTTCTCCAGATCGACTTCCATTAGAGCTGTACAGAATTAAAAATTGAGTTGGGTCACTGGTATAATACACAGTGACTACCAGTACACGCATAAGCTGTATCAGGCAAACTAGTGTGGACTTGTAATTCTTGTAAGCCATGCAGTATGTCAATGGGTTCACAGTGTGCATAGGCAAAAACAGCACTGTAGTGCTGTACCTTCACATATCACTGGCTGTGAGTATGATATATGTACATATGTATGTATGTGTGTGTGTGTGTGTGTGTGTATATATATATATATATATATATATATATATATATATATATATATATATATATATATATATATAATAATAATAATAATAATAATACACTGTACTTGTAGACCGCGTGTTGGTACCAGTACAGAAAAGATGACGAAGTAGGGTGGTAATGCTTTTCAGTTCAACATTGCTATTTATTCAGATCAAATTTTCGATGAATAGTCGTCTTCCTCAGGGTCGACAATGACAATTCTGAAAGTGACAAGATGACTCTATTCTCTATATAATAATACATAAGTGGTAATCACAGAAATGTTTATGGCAAGATGCGCACTTTGCCTCTACTTAGATACCACACGGGTGTTGACAAAATGTTTATTTCGTTGATGGAATTACCATTTCGTTGACGAAATGTTGTCATTTCGTTAGGAAATGATCACTTTGTCAACGAAATGACCGATTTCGTAACGAAATAGGCCATGCGACACTTGGCGCTCCATACCAATTGTCCATCGTTTCAAACCATGGTTTCAATTGTACAACCTTCTTGAGTTTGGGTCATAGGTTCAGGTTTACATTAAGCCTTACCATGGCACCTGCATCCTCAAGCAAAATATCTCTCCAAAATATGTGCCCTCTTTACTTAGTAAATTGTCACTCTTGGCCCAGGTGACACAAGCCGACTTATATTTGTTTGAGCAGTGCTAATGTCATTACAAACAAAAAAGTAGCAAAGAAGCCACCTGCCATACAAATGATCACTGGAGGTAAAAGGAACTGTAGCGAAACTTGTTCATTTTTTAGACACAACAGTGTGTAAGGATTCATAATGACTATCATTCATTTGTGTACGGGCAACATGGATATATGGCATACACTATTAAATCAGTTGCCACACTGTCTTTAGTGGTCACCTCTTCACATAGGATATTTTTCTCTTTTTTTTTGGGGGGGGGGAGGGGTAGCTCTTGGTTTCCATTAGGTAGCCACCCATAATACACAGGCAACTCCTGTTATAAGAAAGTCCTTGGGACCAGGAGTTTTCTTTCGCTGTATCAAAATTTTGCAATAGCCAAACAGTATTATATGAAGTTAGATAGTGATACTTTTTGGACATGAATTTTTACTTTGTTGTATTAAGAATTCAGTAGCAACTGTATTCATTATGCAGTGCACTGATGTGCAAGATCCACAGAAGTTACAACAGTGAATAATGGAATCTGACACAATGAATATACAGTTAGCAATGACAGAAGTCCCCTTTCCCATAAAGAAGGGGGGTCTTCACATCCTGGAGAATGAAAACTTGGAGGGGAAAAAAAAACAATCTGATCCTGTTGAAGAGAAATTAAAGGGAGGAAACACATGGTTCAAAATTGTTATGGACTTTCATGGACTAGGAGAACAAGTAGGTAAGCAAAGGTATCCCAGACTGATCCCACTAAACACCCCCCCCCCCTCCCTTACCCCCACTTCAGAGAAACTGCTTCAGAGGAAATTCAGGGCTGAACTCCTGTTCCCGGGCCTCTTCACCCTGATTATAACATCCACCTCGAGTACATAAAAGGTACCAGCTTCACTACCTGCTGAGACGAGGGTGCATGTTACAAAATGTATGTGGTTGGTTCCACACTTTTTGTAGACTGGGTGAAAGTGATATTGATCCTCTTGCTTCATCCCCACAGACTGGTATTCATCCACATTTTGCCATTATCCAGTTATACCATATTACACAGAGGAAGATGGAAAAAACCCAGGAACCATTACCTGTCAGTTAGTTGTTTTGAAGAGGTACAGACATAAAGAGAAGACCTTTACTTCTGACAGAATGCCTAGTTATAAGAGAACCTGCAGATGTTGCTTGTTGGGTATGACATAACTTTTCACTGTCTACGTGATGAGTAGTGTCAAACAGTGCACTCCCGTTATAACGAAATGCTCGGGACCGGCAGTTTTCTTTCATTATAACGAAATTTCGTTATAACCGAACAAATACAATATATATCAAAATCAAGGAAACCACGTATATATCATATTCTGTTTGTTGAATACTCATCATACACTGGAAAGCTATGTAAAATGGGATGGTACCTTTTTAATTTCGTTTGAATATTACATTCAGAAGAGAACATAAAGTTGTTTGTATTGTCACACAATAAGTCGTACAGAAAATGACGCTTTAGGATTCGGTTACAGTTCGCTATTCCAAAGATTCATTTCTTACTAAAGTTCGTTACTCCGAAAGGCTCCTTATTCAGAAATTTTGCCATTCCCGGGATTCCAAAGGTTTGTTCATTATTTTGAAGCTTCGCTCTTCTGACAATTCGTTATTCCGAAAGTTCATAATTTTGATATAGATATATTGTTCGTTTACCGAAGGCTCGTTGATCGGAAAATGAAATGAGTTTCGTCATTCCGAAGGTTTGTAAATGAAAAAATTAGAAAGGTTCACTGTTCCGAAGGTTCGTTGTTCCAAAGGTTTTTTAATCCGACAATGAAATAAGGTTTGTTATTACGAAGAAGGTTTGTAAATCCAAAAAAAAAAAAAAAAAAATGAGAAAGCTTAGTTATTTCAAAGGTTTGGTTATCTTAAGACGATTATAAAGTTTGCAATTCGTAAGTTTTGTTAGTGGACACACCTTTTTCACTTTTGGATTAACAAAACTTTTATTTAAAAATGTTCCGCTTAACGAACGTTTAGAATTCCTATCATTTTCTGACTAACGAACCGTGGTAATAAGAATCATATTTCATTGCCGGATTAACAAACCTTATTAATAACAAACCTTTTGAATAACGCCAAAATGTTCGTAATAACAAACCCCATTTCATTTCCGAACTAACAGACATGTAGGTGCATCAGAATTTGTGTGTTTTGTAATAAAGTACCTTCGGAACAATAAAACGAACCTTATTCAATGTCAGATTACTGTATTACAATAATGCAAGTCCCCCTCGGAAACTGTGCGTGACACACGGAGCATACACACAGTGATGTAAAGCGTTCGCCCATGCAGAGACGCTATAAAAATGCTTGTTCCGCTACGTATTTTTGGAAGCGATCCGCATTTCGTTATAACGGAGCACATTTCTTTTGTTTTTCTTTGTCAGTGGTGCTCAGAAAAGACTTCGTTATAACAAAAATTTCGCTATAACCGTGTTTGTTATAAGGGAATGTCGTACCATAGACTTTAACGGCGATAATTTTGGGACCAGAAGTTTTACTTCGTTATAACGAAATTTCGTCATTACCGTGTTCGTTGTAACGGGAGTGCACTGTACAATTTTGCATCCATGCACGCTATGAAGAATAGTGTAAGTTACATGCTACTGGGCTCCATGTCCCATGCCTTCACCACGCCTTCTTCAGGAAACAAGGGTAAGATGAGTTGAACCTGGCCAGGACTGCTCAAGCCTCAGGTCACCTGTAACCTTCACGACAAAACAGCGAGCTGGGCTTGCCGCATTCATCTTGGCAGGTGGAGCTATCATCAGACCTGCCTCCTCCTTGGCTATTGTCATGGCAATCAGTGTGTGACGTGTGCATCTCAACGTTGTCTTCTGACAAACGATCCAGTCTTGTTTGTGTGGACTCCTGCAACTTCTCCTGCGTGTGCCCCGTCTCCATCGGTCCTTTAGTTTCTCGTGCACCCCCCTTCCCTCCTCCTTTGCCCACATCCTCCTGGTATTGTCGCTGTCCTTTCCTCCTCTTCTTGGCTCGTCGCTGCAAGGACCATGCCCACTGCAGGTCGCTCTCCCACAGGTCCCTCTCAGCTGGGTTGATGTGGATGGCCCGGCTAAACGACTTAATAGCCTGACAGAGGGAGAGAGAGACAGATATTCAAAGGTCAGGTTGTGGGCACTCAGATATTAATATCTAAGGTCAATTTACGTACAACTAGGCCACAGAGTAGCACAACGAAAATCAGAAATAAGCCAAATACCAGAAGATGATTTTACTACCAGTAATACAACATGGTTAAATGCTCATCAAATTTGTGTGAATTGCTATCCTTGAATTCCTTGTAGGTATCTGTTTTAAGATGCTGGGTAATGTAGGTTAGATAGAAACATATAGGCATTACAACATACAACTTGTACCTTGTATTTTGCAAGTGGCAATCAGCAATGTAAATGCATATGAACATAGCACCTTCATCAATCGTACTAACACTGATGAGATGCTATTTGCAGACACTATGTGAGATAAGCTCTCCACAGATTTCAAGTTCATACTACCTGATTATGTGGAAAGACAATAACATCACTCCTTTAATTTCATTTCATTTTCTTTAAATGCTGAAATCTTGCTGACACTTTGAGACGAGTGAACCAATTTCATTCATTTGGGTAAATATCACATTGGGAAAGTTAATTACATGCTAACCATATATTCTCCATCAACAATCAGTTAAAACTGAAAAGCATTTCTGTCCAAGCTCTGCTGAAATACATTGAGAACGAGTTGACAATTTATCCTCAACAAAGTATGAGACACTCATGCACTTCAGAGACTCCAACTCTCCCGTTTTCAACGGGAGATCTCCCGCCGACAACCCATTTTTGCAAAATCCCCCGTTCTCCTGCTTGAGATTTAATTTCTCCCGCCCTGGCTCTGTGTCTCCCGTAGGAAAGGATTTCTTACTTATTGCTATCGTATGTTGAAAAAATAAGTCTTAGATAACACCAGAGACCATCCAGAACCCTAGGAACTTCGCGCTTCGCACACATCAACTTGGAGTCTCCCGTTTGCAAGGGGTTTCAGGTGGGAGAATCTCCAGATCAGAAGGTGCTTTGGGTTGGAGTCTCTGGCACTTTGATGTATCCTAAAAATCATTCACAGCATGCAAGGTGGTGAAGGTGATGCAGTTACCATGGTGATTTCTCCAAGGCCCAGTTGGGCCCTGCCTAGAGTCTGGTGAGCGATCCACCACCGAGGGTTGGCAGTCGTGGCCTGGTGGGCTGCCTCCACCGCAGGGTACACCTCCTGAAGCTCCATCAAGACCTGTTGGACCAAGGTACGAAAAACGGTCAACGCAACTTGACTTTCCGCATAAACAGCCTTCCAGAATATATCTTTGATACTGACAGTCATTGCTCAGCACATCCACTGCAATGTTTTCTTTGCTGCTTGTTGCAAATGTCTGGAAATTAATTGTCAGTGAAGAGAGATTACCAGGTACCTTTAATAGTCTCATAATCATGTTATGTTATGCTCCCATGGTCTTGCTGCTGGAATAAGGCAATCTTTAATACACTCTAGTGGGCTATCTAATTTTAAGATGAGGTCAAGTTTCAGGGGATAACTTGAAGCTGATGAAAAGTTAAGTGATGTCAGGTGGCTGTGTGTAAGTGGCTGGGTACAGTAAAATAAAGGCTCAGGATCACTTTCTCTTCAAAGACAAGTGCTCTTGTCAAATGCTGTAGTCTGGGAATCTTCAAAATCTTTAGAAAAAAACCAACAACAAAATATGGAGTCAATTTTTCAGAAAAGGGCATGACATGCTTTGGCATTGAGACAGAGGCTTCACAAACAGATTCAGAGAACGTACAAACCTTCTCCTGCTTCTCTAAAGTATGCAATATAGTCAGCTTGAGTGTACATGGCATGCATGTTGGTATCATCTCCTCCTCCTTCTTCTTCTCCCCCTCCTCCTCCTCCTCCTCCTCCTCCTCCTCTTTCTTCTTCTTCTTTTCTATGCAATACATGTCTCTTTCATATACTATATGAAATGTACCTCTGGTCTGACTGGATACTATGATACCATCTAATTTCCTGTAGTAACAGCAAGGGATTTCCCATTCCTCAAGACTTGTAGCTTCACATCCCAATGACAATCAACTGTAATGCAAACTGATGCCAAAGGGCCACTACCAAAAAGCACTTTGAGTAGGTACATATAGCTTGTCACAAGTTATGTCTCCAACACTGTACATGCACCACTCCTATTTCTGATCTGCTAAAAACCTCTGCAATGTTTGCGAGTGTGAAAAAGGTCACATCTTTTTCAGAGCAGTGTCTTCAGCATGTCTTCTACACTTGATAAACATCATATCCCCATCACTGTCAACAAAGCTATCCTTTGTTGGAATAATAGTAATGCAGCAGTAAGGCACATGTATTTATGCTGGTAAAACATTTGTCTCAAATGCTTAGTATTTCAGACAAGAATTAGGCTAAATGAAGTCTATTAGTTATGCATCATTTATGTCTTAATTGGCAATTCCAAAAGCCATCCTGTCTTCACTTTAAACATAATGTAATTTCAGAGAGGCTTTCATGGATTGCACTAGAACTTGCTGTCTTCTATCCGGAATTTCGCACCATGCCAATATAAAGTGGCTTATCAACATTTTTCTCTCAGTCCCACCTGTGCCTTCATCTCGTTGAGTTCTGCACTGCCTGGAGTGAGCTGAAGCGCTTCATCCCACTTGCTAATAGCCTCCCAGTACCTGTGGGAAATACATCACCCCATCAATATGTGAGTGAAGAATGTGATGTGTGAACAAAGTGATACTTCTACATGCAAAGATACAAGATACACAACATAACAGATATAGACATGCATACAGACTGTGGTGCATTAAATACACGCACCAAAACATTCTCATTACCGGTACACACATAATCTCTCTCATCAACACATCACAGACATTCACACGCACAACTACTTGAAATGTGACATATTCCTTCCAGCATCAGATATCTTTTTCACACAAAATAACGAAAATGCAGGAAATCTTTTCAAAAGAGCACAAATAAAGTTCCATCACAGCCAATCGAAGGCATACAGGGGATTTTGACGGTGTGCATATGGCCGCCACAGCCCTAGTTCTCTCACGATGCCAAGTAGTTGTTATCCACTTATTAGTTGTCCACACATATTGTCTGTTTATGACAGCATGGTTACCTCCCTCCCCCCCCCCCCCCCCCACCAGCAATTTGGAGGGACAGTGCCGCCATCCTTCCTAAAATCAAGACCCACAGGAAATCCCCACTGAACATATTCTAGATTCTGCTACGAGGAACATGCTAGAAAATATACTAAAGAGCATGTGCAGCTCATTCAAATTAAATCTTTCTGTAGCAGTTCAGTATAAGAATATCTGTCAATTGACAAGCCCTCACTCTAGGCTCAAGTACATCCTAGAGTTGTACAAGTCGGCCCCATATAAATGTATTCTAGGTTTACCAATTGGGATTACCTTCCTGCCTCAGCCAGTGTTTCTCCCTCGGTCCTTAGTCGATTGCTCTTACTGGCCCCATCTTCCAGAAGGAAAATCTTCCTCCGCTTGCTGAATGCATCCCACTGGTTGCCATGGACACCAGCATCCTCATCTGCAGAATCATCACCTCCTGTCACATCTTCAAACTTGGCTGATGATTTCTTGGACACCCTCTCTCCAACTTTGCGCTTCCAACCAAAACTTGTCATCTGCAGACCATGTCATGAAGAAACGAGAACATAGAGAAAGCACAGAAATGAAATATGCTATTAACTAATTGCATAATTTTATAAACATTGGGAAAGGGGGCTGATGTTATGCTCTCAGACAATAATGTGCTCCTGCAACAAAATCAACAAATTGTGGGCTGATGGAGGGATGGACAGACAGACAAGAAGTAAATGCAACACTATACCTCTAGGCCTTGTGGGACAGACACATGCCTGAACACTACTAGAATGAGCTGGCATATATTGTACATGCCTTAAAACTGCAGCAAGTCCTGAAAAGTAATGAAGTAGATGACACCCACATACCCCCTGCAAATACCGTATGCAAGACTTTCGAGTTAAGGCCACCGCACACTACACAATCAGACTGGTCTTAAAGTCTTAAGCCAAGCTGGGTCTTAAGACCAGTCGTATGACCGGACACCGCACACTATACGACCGAACCTTACGAGTGTGTGCGCTTGCATTTTACTGCATTGTGAATGGCTGAAAGCCTACGACCGGTCGTAGAAATTCAACATGTCAAATCTCTACGACTGGCGCTAAGACCCAGTCGTACGACTAGAAAATGGCAAGACTGTGACGTCACACTTCTAGTCTTCAGGTCTTAAGACCGGTGAATTGGGGCAAAATTGTGTAGTGTGCGGCAGGCTTTTAGGAGCACCTACAATTACTTTATTACATTGATCACTGTACCCTCCTTCTCCTCCTTCATTCTTTTTGTTGGTCCTAAGAGCACAAGTGTTAAATTTCAAAACATACTGTAGTCAATCTCAGCTTTCTATCGTCAAGTGAATTTCACAAACATGCATAAATAAGATCTTTGTTTCAAACTTCATTTCACACTTAATACTGAAGTTACAGTTACAGTTACAGTGTTAGAATTGTAGATTTTCTTTGAAACCTGTACTGCCATTATGATATTATGTCCAACAATATATACATGTAAGCTACAGTTCCATACATTAAACTTTGATACAGTGTAAACAAAAATCTGAACAATTTACAAACAAAGCATACTCCAGCAAAGGCATGATTAATTTACTTTTCATGAATCTTCTCTGATGAATGTATCATGGGTTACGGTGAGAAGTGTCTGTGGAATAATACCCAATAATGCACTTTGCACTATGTACAGTGTATTGGGATTCTACAGTGTATGTTTGTATAAAATACAACACTGTATGTTGACTGGCAGGCAGACAAGCATGAGTTTAACCATGAGAGCAACAGCTCGAAGAGTAGACTGCAATCCACTTTTGAGATGGGTTTCCAGTATCACGGGGAATCAGCATACTGTAGAAGGCAGAAAATTGTCCCTCAGTTGCGAACAACACATATTGCGCAATATTCCAAGACCACTGAGTGAGATACTGCAATGTACGGTGGACTGTACATCATCGTTTGTCAATACCATTCCTGCGTGTGTGTGTCTGTGTGTGTCTCTTCCTCTCCTCTTTCCCTCTCCTTTCACACACACACACACACACACACACACATCTAAAATCCATACACACACTGATAATCATACACAAATGTGGGGATTCCCAGAGCTGATCTCTGGGTGCTGTACCCAAACCTTATTGACTCTCCAGCCATTTCACCTCACACGGTCACAGCAAACGGTTATTGTGCAACTGTCACAGAATCACAGTCCAGGGTACCAATCGTAGCAAGGCGAGTAGATAGACACACAGAATTCTTCTCTGCCTTCTCTACCCAGCTAGAGTGTGTGATGAGTCAAGTTTTGTCTACACTATAGCAGTAAGAGTGCAAGAATTGGTCTCCTCACCACCTTATACCACAAGAGGTAAGCACAAGTATTCACAACAAATGTTTGTTGTGATCCCAACTTCATTTCCAGTCTGCAACCTGCTGTCCACCATTTCAAGATCCTAGAAGTAAACTGTTGGTAGCAGCAAATTTTTCTCAGGGATAAGTCTATCCTCCTTTACTGCTCATTTGCAGGATTACTCCAACATCACATAATTTCGACAATTTTCCTGGTAAATTTGTAAAAGTATGGCACTGGATTTCAAACAGGCAGAACAAACGAACAAAAGCAACATATATAGAGAGAAAACACAATAAACAGATACTGATCCATACACAAACAATTGAATAAAAACACAAACTTTTGTCTCCAAGCAGACATGAATTCACAGAGGAAGAGGCATTTAAGGTACTTTGTGGCCACTGATATAGGGCCCTGTTTTATGAAGAGTTACTGTAGCATTGATTATAAAGTTGATTTCTATGGTAAATCTATGGCAGCCTGTGTGGCAAGGAAATTTAAAATTGATTATATCTTTTGATAAAAATGGGGCCTAGGACTGTCACATGACACTGTCCGGCCACCACCTGTAGCAGATGCTACTGATGGGCAGATCAAGCCCACGAAGTGTACAGTAGAATTATTTTAAGTGGCTAAAAGGCAGCTCTGAGAACTGCAACAGCATTTGGGTTGCTCTACCATTTCAATCACTTTTTGGCACCATTAAAGCACATTGTGAATATCTATCTAGCTCAAGCAGTATGTATACAATTTAGTTAGGTTTTAGAAATCAAGCTTTATTACCTGTGAGTGCTGTAGCAACAACACCAGATAAGATCTACAATGATGTATGACACAGCATGTGCACGATCTGATGTACACTTAATGGGGGGGGGGGGGGGGGGGGGGAGGTCTTCCACTGAAGATTCAACTTGGAAGGCAGTTTTCCTCCAAAGGTTTGATAATCCGAAAAGAAAAAGAAAGAGCATACTGTAACACAAGCTTCAAAATTGCATTAAAATGTAGTAACCTTATTTCACACTCAGATTAACAAACCTTTAGAATAATGAACCTTATTTCCTATTTGGATAGTTATCAAACATTTCAAAACTTGTACGATTTAATTTTCAGATTAACAAACCTTGAGAACAACAAAATGTAAACAGGCAATTTTTGTTGATCACTTTGAAATAAATTGATCACATAGAAAATATCTACAGCATTGCTTGCAACAAAGATATTATGTTTCATATGCAATAATACATTTAACTTCAAACATGACTTGTAATGTATGGGATTTTGATTGACAGGGCTGCATACACTTTTTTGATAACATGCAAAGGGGCAGAGTCCTTGATGTATAGTACTGTACGAGCTGAAATTTTCGCTGTGGTTTTATTTTCGCGAATTTCGCGAATCGCCTTTGAATCGCGTTCAGTTAGACCCTCGCTACCCTGAAATTAACAACATGTGAAAACGTCCGCCAAGTAGCAATTCGCGAAAATATCTGTACGCGAAAATTTCAGCTCGTACAGTACGTATAAATGCCCTTCCTTAGTCTGAGTAGTCATGATGGTAACATACCTAACCTATTAAAATTGCTATCACCTAATCATTAAATTGCCTATTTTATAAAAAGTCTGTAAAACACAAGAAAACTTACAGCAGTAAAGTGTAGACACGTATACTTTTGTAGCAGTTAACACAGAAAGCTACCAGGTATTTGATAAAAGTTCTGTCATTGTCACTGGAAACAGTGTACATACAATATTAAGATATTGGCTGTTTTCCTGATTTTTGCACTGATCTCTAGTATGTGTGTGTGTGGGACAGAAGAGTTACAGGATTCATTGTCTAAAGACTCAGCTACAGTAGAAAAGAGATTAATGCAAATTAAAAGGACAAAAATACAACTGAAATCCCCCTCTCACCAGTTTGTCATAACATCGTAAGGTATAACATTTTGCTTTCAAGGAAAACAAAACCATAATACACGTGTATATATATGTGAATTGTGTGAAAGCAGCAGCATTAATAGAACACAATATCATTGATAGTTTTATGGAGAATCCCACGATCAATTAAAAAAGCATGTGCAATTATCAATGTTTTAGTGTGTTGTCAACACTCAATTTGGACTAAGGTAGGCATACTACAGTTCATGATATCATGTCAGTATACAGTAAATATAACGAAAATAAAAAGCGAAATCCGCAAAATTTCATTTTTCATAAAAAGATACCTTTTTCATAGGTGTGATACTAACATGATATGCTAAGGGTAATATGATTCCTCCTGCTTTCTGAAAGAGGTTTAGTCAAGTGTTCTTCCACTGTGCTGGGAAAGCAATTGAAGTAGAGTGTATGTTTAATCTAATATTTTCCATTGTTGTCCATAATGACACCATGAACTGCACTAGTTTTCATATCCAGCAGCAAAATCTTGGACACTTTTGAATTGATCGTCCAATTTTCCTCAAACTTTATCTGATGCTTTCTACTAGTATTGATACTTTCACTCTACCCACATTAACATTTGGGGGTAAGGGTTCCTAAACAAATTATCAAACCATTTTCGTCCTCCTCTTGAGCTAATTCAGAAATGAACACATGGCAACCTTCCATTTCTACACAACACTTAATTGACACAGTCATAGAATAATTTTTATGTCAATAGCTCTATTGGTACTGCTAGGGGAAGCTTGCTAGGAGGACTTTAAAAAAAAAAAGACAATTATTTTGTTAGCAGGTTTTTCACTCTATCAGGCTACAAACACCCTCAAAGTATAAGGAGTTGGGACATGACAAATTACCCAGTTCACATGAAAGAGGAGTTCTTTATAGCAAGGTTGCACCAGAAAATGGTTCACCTTATTTACAATGTTATGACACACTGTTGAGATGGGGACTCATTTTTGGTGTCCTGTTTCCTACACTTCATGATATGCCCAGTATTGTGCATGTAGCTGGGACTGGTTGCATGCTACAATAACTCCACTTATGATGGACCCTAGAGTCAATTACTAGTACTGATCATCTTCTTCTTTGCAGAGAGTAAACAATGGCCGAGAACCAAATGGATGCTGATGGTGCAAAAGCAGCCCCCGAAACAGAGAGCCTGAAGTGTCCTCTATGTCTTGCAGTATTCCGCAATGCCACCCTACTGACCTGTGGACATACCTTCTGCAAGCCGTGCCTCATGAAGTGGGACAGGACCCGTGAGGATCAGGACCACATGGTGTGTCCTGTCTGCAGGGAGATCACCCCGTTCCACAATGGGAAGCGAGTGGATGGCTTGCCGCCCAATGTATCCCTCAACGCCCTGGTCGATGAGCTCACTTGCAGCGGGAGAGGAGTGACAGCCATCCTGGAGTCTCAACAAATGTGTACTTCCTGCAAGGAAGGGCAAGGGGCAATCTCATTCTGCTTCACTTGCGATGTCTACATGTGCACCGTATGCACCCAAAGCCACAAGCAGATGCAGGCTTTATTTGCCGGGCATAATGTTGTTGACATGAAAGACATAGAGGAGGGAAGGGTCCATGTTCACACAGCATTCGATAGGTGTTCTGAGCAGCATCAGCGTGCACCGAAGGACTTGTTCTGCAAGGATTGCACAGTCCACGTATGTCTGAAGTGTGTGGTGCTCTCTCACCGTGACCATGCAATAGAAAGCCAAGATGAGTTTGAGGCAAAGATACAAGAAAAGGTTCAGTACCTCACACAGTGCTGTGAGTCACAGAAAGCAAACATTGAGAAGAACATTTGCCAGAATGAGCTGGAGAGGCAAGAGGTACACTGCGTCATGAAGAAGCTGAAACGCAGCATCAAGGATTGCCATGATGTCAAAGCCAGACAAATGAAAAACAATGAGCTAGCCTTGCTGGACAAGGTTAACACATTGCAAACTGAATTGTACGGTAAACTTGATGGTCTAAAGGCAGTTCACAGGCAGCAAATAAAACAAATGGGCTGCATGCTGGAGCTAGTACAGCACAGCAGACTTGGGGAGCTTGAGAAGGATAGTCTGGTTGCCCACAAACAAGTCTGTACAGACCTGAAGAACTACCTGGCACGGCCAGTTGACAAGAACTCTGCCACACGCATCAGGGACACAGCGCAGAAAATGACATTTCACCCTGCAGAGAGGGAGCTTCTGGCAATAGGTCAATTGGAAATCAACAGAAACAATGCCCTCACCACAGATCCCTTATTCCTGGGGGTTGACAAGACTTTGACAATCCTACAGCAGGTGGAGCTCCCTCAGTGGATGTATGGCATGACAGCCTTGTCAACAGAAAGGGTTGCAATAGGGTACGGCTGGTATCGCCATGGCTCTGATGCATTTAGTCTTTCAGGAGAAAGAGAAGAACATCTTGGAGCTGAAGTTGGACCAGTGTGGGACATTGCTAGTCTAGGTGACAGAAAATCAGTGTTTTCTCACAGTAAAGGGGAAATTAAAGTCTATCATCACAATAAACAGCTGGTACAGTCCCTTCTTACGAAGAAGGTAGATTACTACTTCAAGCTGTGCACAGATGCAAAACACATCTACTCTGTCAATGGCACCAATAAGATCCAAAAGATTTCCAGCAGCCGAAACAGGTCCAACAACACTACTAGAGCTCTAGTTCCACTTCTGCGAATGAGCAGTATATCAACAGGACTCACCAATCCACGGCAGATCTGCATCATTGGGAAGAGTGGCATGATTATCACCAGCAATGACGAGAGTTCACCACATATGATCACCATATTCGACTCAGAGGGGAATGAGACATGCAGCCTTGAACGCACTGATCTCTACGAATACCTGTACGCTGCCGTGGATTCTGAAGACAGAGTGTTCATAGCCCGGGTCACATCAACAAGCCTGGCCCTATCAGCCTACAGTCTTGAAGACCAGAAACTCGTGAAGGAGACAAGGTTCAAGGAGTTAAAGCTGCCAGACCTCTACCCTTGGTGGTGCTACATGACTTGCCTCTCACCACATCTGCTGGCCTTTGCCAGTAACAAGCAACTATACTTCATAAAACTCCCCACCTAGCTAAACAAAACATCCTTGAAGGGGAGTGAAACCGGAGTGAAGCTTGCCACTGCAATTGTAGTGTACATGTTGACTGAGTAAATGCAACGATATTTCGATAGTAGAACACATTTATAAGTGAAAGTTTGAGGAAAATCTGACAATCCATTCAAAATTTATAAATTTTTGAAGTTCTGGTGACAAGACTGCTGGATCAGAAGACAAACATGACGTCACATATACGTATGCACTACTATAAAAGAAAATACTGTAAAAGTGGATATTTTCGCGTGACTAATTTTTTGCGCTCGGCTGGATAAGAAGAGTTTCGCGTGCTTTTAATTCCGCAGCATCAAGACATCAACCACAGAAACATATATGGCAAGCAAAAATATTCGGGTGCTTTTATTTTCGCGTTAGTTTCTGACTGCGCAAAATGCACGAAAATTTCAACACCGCGAAAATTTTCACTTTCACAGTACACAGAAAATTTCACAAAATATCACTTCATACGAAAAGTACATATTTCATGGACTTGTTACTAACATATTCTGTAAGTAAAAGTTAATATTATTCCCTGAAATTCTGGGAGAGGTAAGCCTAATGCTCTTTCAATTTGCTAGAAAAATTGAAAATATGTTGAATTTTCTTTATATTTTATACTGTAGTGCATATGTGATGTCAAGATCTGTTCAAGTCTTCTGGGTGGCTTGCTTCAAACTGAAACTTGCACTGTAGAAGGTGAAAGTCTGGGCAACACATAAAGACCTGATATGTGATGTGCGCCCAGGACCACTCCCACGTTACTTATTATACAAGTTACACTTGTAATGAAGTCTAGTCAGGTAGTCCCACTTTAATCTTTTCTACTCAGTCTAAGGCTATCCATGCACCCCCCCCCCCTCCCCCCTATTTCAGGGTTTGGGGATGGAGGCTGGAGAAAAATGTACGCCTATCACAAGTTTTTGGAAGGGAAGCTAAACAAAGTTACGGTACCCTCTAAATGAAGGAAAAGTGCTGTGGTGAAGAATGTCTGCAATGTCAGTACCTGTGTGTGGACAGGAACATATTTAGGGACTTTCTCATGCTGAATAAACATACCACTATAGATGTACTTCCTGCAGCACTTTCCTTCACTCAAGGTCCAGGTTGAGATTTCTACAGATGGACATGTCTGGTAAAAAAAAAGAGAGATACTGAAACAAGTCATGTGCGAAATGATATTTATTTGGGAGAGAACTTATATCGAGACATTAATCACTTCTTAAAAATCAAGTATTGTAAGACATATTACATATCATTTTTGCACCTACACGCTGTACCATGATAGCATAGTGTTTTGTACAGCATGGGTGCAGGCAGTGATGTACAGCATTGTATCATCATAGCTTTGTCCAACATAAAAGGGAATCCTCTGACCGAGGTTTTTTTTTCTCGAAATTTCAGCTTTTCCGTGCATTGTACAATTGTACATGTATTCGTAATTCATTTTATTAGCACTAGTACCAAATGTAAACTTGATATCATCAATATCATTTAGAAAATGGATTGACTTTCTCATGTCCTATTCCCCCTTATAGTTCTGTCATACCACTCTACACTAGCCTATCCTCGTTAGCTGATACACGCATGGGAGCATGCATGCACATTTGGTAAGTGGTGGGAGTAGAATCTAAAGGCTGTATCTCACAAACGGAGACGTCTCCGCAACGTCCCCAACTTATCAGTTGCAGCAGTCGCGGAGACGTCGCCAACATAAAAATGGCTTGCAGTCTCACCAAGGAGACATCTCTGAGACGAGTTATGGCAGGTGTCAAAAAATTTCAAATATGAGGGAGCGGTTGCAGGATCACCTGACTTGATCTGGGCAAGATGTCAGCACACAGATGGGTCACATGGTTTCTAAAGTAGGCCAAACAGTGTCAAATAGAGTCGCGGAGACATCTCTGCGACCTCTCACCAGCTTTTCTGGTCTCCAGAAGGTCTCGGCGACGTCTCTGAGACATCTCAGAGACATAGCGGAGACATCACGGAGACGTCTCAGCATGCAGTCACGGATATAATTAGTCTCTGCGACGTCTCCGCGACTGATGGAGATGTCTCAGAGATGTTGCAGAGACTTCACGAAAAATCGAACATGTTCAAATTTCTTGCGACTCCTTGGAGACTCTGTAATTTTCAGGAGACGTCGCAGGGACATCGCGGAGATGTTTCTGCAACTAGCGACATCTGGAATCGCAAACTAGTCGCAAACTAGTTTCAAGCCCGGTGAGATACCCCCTTAAAAGGACCCCCTTCAAGGAATTTTTTTTTTCTCCTAGAGCTAAGCCCCTAAAATTAAAAAAAAACAACAAATGGGAAGGCGCATGCAGTACAGACAACCGCCTGAGTGTGGGGGGGGGGGGGGCATACCATGGCCATGGGATGGCACAAGGAGTGGAGCTAACATTACAATATGTGACCCGCTACAACAAAAGGATCCGAAAGTCGGGGGAGGACAATTTTCTGAAAATGACATTTCCAACTCTTCCTCTTTAATTTCATATACACCATGACTCACTCAGTTGCAGAGTTATCGATGATTTTATTAGCACATGTCCAGTGGTTTAGTGAATTAGCGTTTCGAGAAAACCCACTTCAAAGTTTTCCTTCCGACACTATCATTATCATGGGGAAACAAGATATAGTTTTCCCCTCTTGACAATAAAAGGTATGAGCCTAGCAATCACTGCAATGTTCATTCAAGCTTAGCGCCAGCGGTCTACGCATGACCAATCAGTAACCAGGATGCCACGCACTGACCAATAAGATCATTCCCTCATTGGTAGGGCCGGAGTCTAGCTGCAGCGCTAAATCCAAATCTTCAGACATATTTCTGTTCCGCTGAAAGTCAGAAAATCACAGTAAAGAAAAACGCTTATTTCTTGCCTTTCCTTTCCTCATTTAGCTTCGAAATTTCAGCAGATGATAGATCATGAAGGAACAATGAATGTCTAACTAAATGGGTAAGATCTGTGAAAGGGGACAAGTTAAAGCAATTCTGCACATAGGTTGTATGTCTGCAGATTCGTGTTTTTCTAAGCTTTTATGCCATGGTCCATAACATTCAACGTGGCCACTTTGTCGATAATCTCATTTCCACAACTTTAGGCTGACCCATTATCCATCTTCTCTCTTCATATTCAAGATATGGTTCGCTGTGCAAGTTATGTGTTGAATATAAAGAGAGAAAAATGGACTGTCTAGGTTAGCCTTTGTGGGACTGACCATGCAAGTTATCAGACATGTGGGTTATGGACCATAATGTTACAAGAAACCCTAAGACACAAACTTGCATTCTTAAAGGCTAGCCTATTTTATCTATATTTTGCCACTTTTATTGACAGATCTCACCTATGGAAGCATTCAGTGAGACATTCATTGTTCCTTTTTTGAAACTGAAACCTAGAAAAAGTGCAATTTGTCATCATTGTCTTTTAATGTTAAAATTCTTGTGCCCCGTCATATCAATAATCATGCATGACAATCTCCTTCCATTAAGTGCAGCTTCATGCATGCTTGAACTTACAGAAGACTACGCACTGTCTATGAATGGGACTATACTTAGTAGTTAGCGTGTGACTTTAGCCAGACCAGACGCCATGCGAATACAGCGACTGGGCTGTGCATACTGTAAAAGTGGAAATTTTCGCGGTGTAGAAATTTTTCGTGCATTACGAGCAACCAGAAACTATCGCGAAAATAAAAGCACGCAAATATTTTTGCTAGCCATATGTTCCTGTGCGTGATGTCTTGATTCCGCAGAATTAAAAACGCGCAAAACTCTTCTTACCCGGCCAAGCGCTAAAAAATTTGTCGCGTGAAAATATCCACATTTTCAGTAGTTATGTGTGACTGAGACTGAGAGTGTGCAGCCGTGCTCCACCAGTCAAATACCACAAGTAGACACTGATACTAGTGCATTTACTTATTTAGAACCTACGTACAATAGCCCGACCAGACGCTGTCAATACGCTGTGCAAATACAGCCTGTCGCGCTCGCGCTACGTACAGCGACTGGGCTGTGTATAGTTAAAATCCTACAAGAGTACATAGAGTGCAAATGAACCAAAATAAAATTCCATCATTTTTTGCGTTACGTATATGAGCTGCATTTGTCAACATTTGTCGACATGAATCATGATTATGAATGTTTTTCTAGGTAAATTTATCCATGGAAAGAAGAAGAGTTCTTTCATTATCACAACCAATTGGCAATATTGTGCTCTTTAAACGGTTATGGGCAATTCCGCAGTTAGGTGGACATGACATGGCTAAAAGAAATGTGCCTCTTTATCTTACTCTTTAATCTAGGTATCAACTAATGCCATGGATGTTCACAAATCATTAAGGTCTTTCAAATTCAGTAGATTTTATCTTTCGTATTGATTGATTTCGCGAGATCTAAAACCATCATTTAAAATGTACATGTGGGACTGGGGATGCTGAAATTCACTTAAATGCAAATTACAGTGGGTTCCTTTGAATTTTTTTCCTCAAAGTTTTGCTAAAGGGTAAAAGATAAATACATCTAAATACTCCAGAAGTCATGTGACATTTTGTCAATTACAAAAGGGTGAAATGACCTGCGGAATTACTCCGGACAAATGTAACGTTACTAACCGTAACATTACTAACCATGCTTTTGGGGGTCTAGCTAAGAAATTATTGGTCGAACTGCTAAAAAACATTGTGTGAACATTTGTCATGATGCAATAATTGAAATTAATGCAACACTTTGTTTGAAGTGACTTGAATTTTTGCACACTTTTTGTTACAAGACATTGATTTTTTTGTCATGTCCTTTTTTCGTAACGTTACTAACCAGCCCTTTTAGTTGCTATAGCAATGCTATTATTTATTGGATTGTATTCATTCTTTTCTGTATCATAAACCTGGGAATGATGAACATGTTTTTGACATAATTTTGGCTTGAAATGAATAAATGGTAATTTAGTAGTAAAAACAAATATCTAAATTTGTTCAAATGTAACGTTACTAACCGCGGAATTGCCCTTATGCAATTATGCCTCTATTCTATATAGCTGACAATTACACAATAGTAGATGTTCTGGAATATCTAGCCCTCCAAAGTTGGATTATTGTATAGAGGCCTTTTTTATACGCACTGTATGTATTATATTTACAGGACTCCAAATGCAACGCTGTCAATTTACAATGGTAACTGTAGACTGTAAGTGTTACTGTGTTAGTGAGTTGTCACAAAATTTTCCACAACCACCCTCCTGTGTAACTCAACTGCTTGTGTCACGACGATCTGTACCGAGGTTGATTCGAGAGTACAGTACCTGTCGACGTCGTGGTAGCAAACCCGTAGGCCTACTCGAGGTCGAATTTAGACACCAATTCTTTCCAGCTCAACACCGAGTACCCCGGTAAACGCCTAGCTTGACGGTCGGCGCGATGACTTCTACCGGACCCTGGACGGGTCCGTAGCCGGCGTAGGCGCTAGGCTCGGCCATCGCCAGCGGCAGCAGCCTCTGCTAGCTGGTGGTGTAGGTGGTGTAGTGCGTGTGATCATAGCAGTGCCGTAGTGCATGCTAGCTTGTAGAGTCGAGCGTACATGGCGGTGGCAGCCACGTATAGGGCTAGGCCGGCTGGCTAGCGCAGCTGCAGCGGCTTCATGCATGCATGCTGGACGCAATATTTTCAATGCAATGCTGGACACATGCGCGGCTGCCATGTCGCCCTCTCTTGACAGAAGTCCAAAGATGAGAGGCATTCTTTATGGAAGGAAAATGTGAGAGAGGAGGGAAATGTTTGGAACATGATTACAATGTTTACAATAATTATTGTTGTATATCAATTTTCATGGCCGGTGTCACGTTTTCAAACAACTGTATATAAGGTCAAGTTGATTCATTGTATGCCAAATAAAAGAAGTGATTACGTTTAATAATAAATCTTGACATATTATGTAAATAATAAGAATATATGGTAGCATAAGACTATCAAGTAACCTTTGAGAGAGAGCAAAGACAAACAGACAGTGTAGACATAAAATGTATTTTGATCCCCACTAGTTAATTATTTCAGTAAGCGGTAACTTTGGTTTATGATGGGTTCTGATGGACAGCGTGTGCTGTTAGTTGGCGTTTCCTATCGATTGTAAACCTGGGAACGTGGGAACACTCATGTAATCAGATTTATGCAACATTGGTATTATGCAAATTGGCGCCAGGGCGTGGTGTTATCATAATGTGCATGCATGCATGCATTGTTAGCTATGGCTCTCTAAGAATTGTTTCACGTATTGAAATATGAAGAGTTTTATTGCAAAATGAACTACATCCCCATTTTTAAACATTAAGTAAGTCCATCATAAAATATAGCAAAAGTAAACCTTTCCAGTAATGCCTCACTTGTGACATATAGCAATGGATAATAATAGAAGTTATAATTTTGATTAAAAATATTCTATATTTTCTTATCATTTCTCTTTTTAGCAGCTTTAAAGGGGATGGCTAGTAACTGATCAGTGGGAATCAGTGGGAATGCTGGGGATGATTGTTCCAATCCTTGTGGAATTCATTTAAGAGTACATTACATATCTATTGTGTGAAAATTGTTTGCTTCAGAATGGTCTCATATTCAAGGGTAGTATAATGTGCAGTTTAAGGCCCCGTCACTGTACAGGCGTGCTAACCTGGAAACATTAAACTGCAGTTCCTTGAATATCATGAGCCCATTCTGAAGCAAATAATCTTCAGATAATGCAATGTATAGATGAATCCCACAAGGATTGGAACAATCATCCCCCAGCATTCCCACTGATTCCCACTGATCAGTTACTATAGCCATCCCCTTTATATCTCAACTCAGTTAACAAGAATAAGAGTTCCCTCAGGCGTTTTGCGACCATAAAACTCTTCATAATAATTATGTTCCTTTTGTATTCATCCGTAGTGCTCTCACTTTTTCAACCGAAACACGTTTTAGCAATCTGTTTGTCGGTATTAACATCATAGACCTATAATACTGAAACATGAAACATTTTACTGCCTGTCCTATATTGTTCGTCTAATGGTTGTTGTTGTTATTTTAAAGTAAGAAAGAAGGGAGAGAGAAAAATTGGGGCCCTATGCAAATAATTTGCCCCAGACAACACTAACATTAACATAGAACAAACATTATAAATCTTAGAGATGTTAAACAAGAATATTACCATGTCTCCACAAGGGAGGTCATAATTATTATCGTCTAATGTTCACATTCGATATTCTGCTCTTATTCATTAATTTAACCTGAAGATGTTCATTTTCATATATACGGATGTGTTCCTTTTCCTTCATCTTTGATCCCTCCTCCGCCGGGCCCCCGGCTGTCAGTCGTTCTTTTTCTCTCTCCCTCTCTGCTGACTATTGGGAACTTGCTCTGATTGTATGAAGACCTCGATCCTCAAGTCGACTTTTTTGAAGAAAAAAAGAGAAAACAATTAACACACACAAAAAAGAAAACTGTATGAAAAGGAATGGCAGGTATTTCCCTCTCTTTTTATATTATCAATTTATATTGCGATGCTGTGAAATCAAAATAAAGAAATCATTAAAAATGAACAGTACAGGGCGTATATTCACTGTCTGCTAATTTGTTGGTCTTTTCACAAAATTAATGGTCACATTACATGATATTTTGCTCTCGTTTTATATCCATTTCACCTGAAGATGCTGATGTTCACCGAGATCATTTTTCTTCATCTCCCCCCCCCCCCCCTCACCCTCCTTCTCTGAATGATGAGAACTTTCTTTGAGTCCTATATACGCAATGACCTCTAACTCTATATTTTGCCGAATTGTCTTGAAATCTATATATTGTGGCACTGACTTTCCATAATCAGGGGCGGTCCATATTGTCTTATACTCAAACCACTGAGATGAGTCCAATAAATTTAATTAAAAAAAAGCTACAAATGATGGTGAATCATTTTGCACGTATAGATAAACCTTTTAGAAATAATGATATTTGCAACTGATTGACAAACTGCCCCACATCGACGTAAAAAAGCACTGAGAATTAATCAGTGGTGAGTAGTGGGCCTGCATTCATACTAGGGCATGATTCGAACCTACGACCTTACCACTGACACACGATTTTCATTATAAGTTCAATACATAATGATATTCTGATAAGTAGCGCTGGTTCCTTTGTCAGAAACCCCAAGAAATCTACTGTTGCAATATATTGTAGAATCACTTTCGCCAGACATTCTGATTGCTTATTTAAGATAATCATGTTATATACATATAAGAGGGGGAAAAAAACCCGACAAGGACGTTTAGGAGTGTTGGATCAGTAAACTAAAGCACAGACGATTTATGAATGTGAATATGTGATGGACTTCAAATCTCAGATAATTTTTTGGGGATAGTACAGGTTAAACGATGGAAAAAGATAGAAAGAGAAAAGTGTAGAATAAGGAGTGGAGGAGAAGAGGAAGATGAGCAAAAATGAAACGATATGAAAGCTCATACAATGACAAGAAAAAAGGAGAGAGAAAAAATATTTCAAGACGATATCCACTAATTTGGACAGTAACCGCGGACAGGAAAACGATAAATATCTAGCTAATGATCACCTTGTTTCAGCCTCCATAACTATCCGCAAGATCCTGATAATAATTATGAACTCAGTTTGTGACAAATACAGTGTTTGTAACGTTTAAAGGGGGAAATCCAGTCCAAAAATAAGTTAGTCTGATAAAAAGAGTCAAATCTTACGAATTCAAAGGTAAAAATCTGACTGAAATCGGATGAAAAATAAGGAAGTCATGAATTTTTGAAGTTTTGCTTGAGTCTGCAAAACAGTTATTTTACAGAGAATATGAATATGCAAATGAGTATAAGCTGACCATGTCATACCCTCACAATATTTCCATTGATCGTGTAAAAAAAAATGACGAAAATTCAATGTTTCTGTCATTTAAGTCTAAAACATGATGTCATTCCTGGTTGAATAACTTCAGAATAATGATCAATTAGATATAATCAGGATTTGAGCCTATAAGGCATACTGCGCTTGAATGAAAAACTGGAAATTCCACAATTTTATTATCAAGTTGTGAGGGTACTAGTATGCATAATCACTTTGCGATTTGCATATTGACATTGACCGTTCAAGAACTGTTTGCTGAAAAATTAACCTTCAAAATGTCATAACTTCCTTATTTTTTCACCCGATTTCGATCAAATTTTACTGTTGAACTCGTAATATTTTATTCTTTCTTATCAGACTAACATATTGGACTGGATTTCCCCTTTAATAACCTTCGTAATATCACATGGGGGTGCAGTGGCGGACCCCCCCCCCCCCCTTTTTTTTTTTTTTTTTTTTTTTTTCTGGATCCGCCCCTGGGGTGGTAAGAGCAAAGTCAGATGAGATCCTGAGATCCCTCAGGTCAGAGTCTGAATGTGTGTGTCGATACATCCATTTTTGATCTGCTCTTCCTGCTGCAGACGACGGATATACCAAACTTTTTGGAGTACCGGATTGGTGAAAACTGTCACGTGATCAGTCCCTTAGAAACTGACGACGCCATGGCATTGAGTTTACGTGCTGTTAGCGAGCGAGACTTTTTTGTGTGTCTGCGTACGGTACGAGCTTGTAGGCGCAAAATTGCACAAACCATTGTAAACCACTCAACACATTCGCACGCCCGCACACGCGCCCGCTCTCACGAGTCGAGTACTACTTATTTTCACTTGTACCGTATTAATTGTACATGTACGAGTGCGTGTGGCGCGCACGGGAGCCAGGAATACAGGGGGACGAACCACGTTACGATCGGAACCGCGACCGGTATGTACCTAGTCTAGCTTCTGGACTCTTTTTACTCGTAGCAGTGATCGTGTACACGTCAAGCCGTATGAGGGCGTGACACCCGAGGATTGCGATACGCCGAGAACTGCGATACCCGTTGGGCGCGCAGTCTCTCGAATATCGCAATCAGAAAGTTTGCGCCCTCTCTTGGCACCAAGGAAAAGGGGACGGAGCCCAGACTAGTATGTACCCGGCGCCGGCGGCCGGGATTTTCGTGATTGGGTAACTACACGCAGCGCTGGCGACAGTGTCTGGTCAGGCTAGTGATTGGGGAGTTCGATGGTATGGTGCGTGTGAACCGTGCTGTACCGGTGTCGTGGTGGCGAAATTCTCAACTTTAGAATCGGTTCAATATTCATTTTTCATAGCAGTCAAAATTGCTCTTACAACTGGTTACAACGGCGTCGAATGGATGATGTAATGATAACAAACTGGCTGGTGGATAGATGAAATCTAGTTCGCAAACTACCAGTTGTGCACTTGGAAAAGAAAAAGGAAACTTTGCACCGCTCATTGACAACGGGGCACCGTGGTACCCGTAAAGTTGTACTTCATCAGACGAAGTGGTCTATTTTGTCCCTCTCGTCAAAGAGTCGGAAAGTATGTATTGCCATTATGGGTTGATTTCACGCAAAAACTTACTCCGAGATGCGCGAGTTTTCATGGAATTGTAATATTCAAAGGATTAAATGATCATGACATCCTCTCATGAGTCTCATCCCGATCCGATACGGCGTCCACCGTCGGAACAGGTAAGAACTTGGATCTAAAAGTATTAAAAATTCTAACATTTGTTAAAAAGATATGTTTTTCCAACTAACGTTAATGTTAAAGACCAGTAAAGTCGAGTCTGCATATGTTATGAAACAAAATCAAGGAAAAATCCTTCATAGGCCCCTACTCGACCAACGTCAACATGGTCAACATATTACAATACACATAATGTTGTATTATATATAAATGTCTAACGTTACTAAAAAGAAAAAATGATAGTGATAAATGAATAGATATTCACATATTATAACATAGTTAAACCTCTCTGAGACTGAGTCTATGTTCTATGTCTCACCCAGGAAAATGCAAAAAAAAAAAGTTTGTTCAAATTCATCAAATTCTTCTGTTGAGATGTTTTCATCTCGCAACTGATTGACAAATTGCCCTACATGTATGTCAACGTAAATACATTGTATTAAGAGCACTGAATTGATCAGTGTTTTAGTAGTAGCCATGATAAGAATCATGGGCGTACATTGTACATACCTGAGCAGGATTCGAACCTGCGACCCCCTGATCTCTGGACAGGCCTCATCTCCACTAGACCACCGAGCTTCCGCCTGACAGCAAGTGTTGGTTCTAGTACTAGAAGTAGAATCCTTGTAGCATGCAGCTGTTTAATTATTCAAATTCATATTCAAAATTCATACTTATTTTAATATTTATGTCGATGTGGGGCAATTTGTCAATCAGTTGCAATGAAAACATCTCGACGGAAGAATTTTCATGAATTTGAATAATTACGCAGTTTTCGAGAGTTTTTGGAGTAAAGCATTCAGCTATTGGTATCTATTAACAGTGAATCCTCTTTTCTATTGTTGGTTCTGTATAGTTGTGTGATCTGCATGTCTATCTCTTGCCGAGAGAGTCCTGGAACGAGAAGTATCGCAGCTCATACAACGAATCCATTGCTGAAGCTTTATCAGCCGGCTTTGTCAGGTTTGTAGTCCTCAATTTCCTCTGTACTGTGTATTGCAGCTTAAAGTATTATTTGATTGATTATTAAACTTTGTTTTTATGAGTCTATAAATTAGATGCTGTTTTCTTCATGAGCTTCATTGTTAAGTTTTGATGTTTTGATAACCTATGAGATTGGTTTTAATATTTACATTGTACTGTCTTGATTTATTGTTTTTTTCCTGTACCGGTACCAGTAGAGGATGAAATTTCTGACATTTTTCAAAGTCCTTGATTCAATCTTCACTCTAAACCTTTTTTTTTTTTTTAGGGGGGGGGGGGAGGGGAGTCAATATCTCTTCCCCATGTTGCACATTTGCATTTTGATACAATATGTGACGTACATATAAAACTATCAGTACTTTCACTGTGAGTGCTCAGGCTCTTCAGAGGCTATGTTCATACTTTATACTGTAAAACAAGGAATATTCTTTTGCTTTTGAATTTCAGCACCAACATTCACAGAATAAATCATGTTTTACAGCTTAGTCTCAGGTCCTTAGTTATTTTCTCTTGGTGCGTTTACTCAAGCCTGCACACTGGCACTTGTCTGATGGTCCCCGACCAGTTGAAATTACTGTTGGACCAGTATCTTTTGTGGTCAGTAAAACATGGAAAAAGTGGGTACAGTACCTACCTGTCTGTTGGACCAGTATAAAAAATGGGTTAGTGTGCAGCCACGTCTTACTTGACTATTAAAGTAGAATAAATGAATTAACTGAAAGTGAAAAGAACTGCAGAAGACCATCACTTTTATAGTGAAAAGAGAGTTAAAAAGAAGGAGAAGGAATTCAAAACTATGCCAAACTTGAAGTCAGTAGGATGCATTTTTTTTTTCTGTGTGTAGTTATGCAATTGATTCATGGAATGAGAAGTTTTCACTGAAAGTTCAATTCCGGCATGCAGTAAAATGGCAAATGAAACACATGATCTGCTTCTTTGCACCAAAATTAATGATGATGATTTTATTTCCTGTCCCAACAGGGTATGGCCAGAGCTGACCTTGTATGATCTGCGCTCTATTGTAGGAGAGGACCTTGGATATGATGTCCTGCCGCTGGACTTTGTCTTCTTAAAAAGTGTAGGAAGATGCATGACAGAGGTAAAAAAACAAAAAACAAAAACAAAAACAAACAAACAAAAAACACACAAACCAAAAAAAATCAAAGCAAAAAAAAAAGCAAAACCTACAGTTTTCATTTCACAAATTTACTTGTTAAGTATGGAAATACAGTTAAAAGTGGATATTCATATATGCATGGGGTTCATTTTTTTCTTCATGCTCCACTGAGTTGTTGGAATTATGTGTGCTTTCATTTTTGCAAATGGTTGAGGTCACTGACTGTACAGTTCACACCATCATATGGCTCATAGCCACTACAATGCACAATTTGTTGCACAATCAGCTTGTGTATTGTATGTTATGTATTCTTCCAAGATATGAAAGGAGAAGAAAAATCTTTATATTTGCACCAGTTCTATGCCATGTGAAATGTACTTGACCATTAGCAAATGTTGTTCATTTATGCCATCTTTATAGATCTGTGCAGTAGTGTGACACTCAATCAGAAAGTACATACTCTGTATGAGTTATCTCTGCTGAATGTCTATGGTCATATGGAGATCAGAATGTATTTAGGGCACCTTGAAAAACATCTGGAATAAGATAGAACACATTGTATAAATCAATGATATTTCATCAAGCCAAACCTTAACACAACATGCAAGTGGTAAACTTTGTTGTCCACAATTAAAAGAGGTCTGTACCCATTGACAAGGTTTCTCATGTTCACAAAAGCAATTGATACTTGATATCTAACGGAAGCAGGACACTGTGTGGTTTAAGATGTGGCAGTAGGGACACACAATTCAAATATCACTCCTTTTCATTCATTTGGCATTCTGACAGTTCTGTAGAGATGAAAGAGGAGGTCATGCAATATAGGATCATAGCTGGTGCTATATTACTAGGCTCGACAGGTTCATTGATTAAATTCTGATCGCTTTGGATGACTGCACAATGTCCTGAGCAAGGGTAGTGGGTGTTTACACATTGCCATAGTTACCGGTGGTACCTACCAGCTGGGATATTGTTTGCCAAGGCCAATTATTTGGCTGCTTTGTGTGCATGAATATGCTGAATGAAAGTGTGGACCAACACAGTATACGTATGATTCCATTGCGTGCACAGGACTGTAATCCTGCAATGAATGCCCCTCTCTAAATGTAGATCAGCACAAAATGCAAATCAAAGATTGCTATCGAAATGACAGTCATTCTTTCAAAAGGTCTACTTCTACTTCTTGTTTTTTACAGCTGAATCTTTACATTAAATGATCATGTAATGATGATAATCATACAGCACCAGCTGAAATGAAATGCAGGTGTCTGTTAAACCAAAATTTCTTTTTTCAATTAATTGAGACTAAAGAAATCATTATTTGGGATGAAGAAAGGGAAGCTACAATGTAAAAGAGAGAATCGCATGTGTACTAATTTTATCTTTAGACTTGATTGCAGGATTTTATCTTTCAGCACTTTACCATACATCATATCTTTGATATCTAGGTGCACTAAATGTTTGATAATTTATCTTTTTGTTCTGAAGAATTAATGATTTTAAAGCAACATAGATTAGCATTATTCATTAAAAATAAATCCCCTTACAGCTGCTTTATCTAGATTTTATACAAAGAGTCTTTCATCATTAACAGCCATATCCACTGAAAATGACATGTACATGCATTAAACGCTTTTATTTACTTTTTATGTCGTCAAATCCCCCCCCCCCCCACCCCATTAAAGAAATATCATTGTGCAATCAGTTTGATAATCCATTACATCAGACACGAACTATCTTGGAAACTGATAATAATCGTATCATAATATAATCTTGACATAATCTTTGATGTCACATATGTACAGTAATTACAAAAGTGCTGCCAAAACAGTCATTTGTTCGATTGTTTGTTTTGACAACATGGTGTCATTGCCATTCGAATAGCTTCCCTTTATTGTGAGATACAGTGTACAGAGTACATAAAATGAACTCTGATTTTAATGTCTATGTGCTATTCATGTAGATTGAACTTTTTTACATTTACTTAGTTATTTTTTTATTTTATTGACTTGTTTATGAATATTTCTTCTATATTGTTTTAAGTTATTTCTCTTTTTTTTTTGCTCTGTCAATTTTGTTTTTTCTCTCCCTTTGATTTTTTTTCTTCTCTTTTTTAACCCATTGAGGATGGTTTGATTTTGCTGCAACACGCATTTCCCTTAGACGCTTGCTCGAGTATGCTTGGGACTTGTCCTCATTGGGTTAAAACTTGGACTTGCCACTTGTAATTAGATGCCAATGATTTTCGTTCTGCATGACAGGTCAACAAGAAAACCCTTGTGCGAGACCTGATTTGTTCATATCAATCTGAGGCCTAGCTTTCCCTTTTCTCATTGTTTTTTTTTTTTGGGGGGGGGGGTGGGGGGCGGCAGAATGTACTAATGCATACATGTACGTGCAGCCACCACATTTTATATTTCCACTGTGTATGGAAAAACACAGATAAGTTGTACAGCGAAGTGTTTCAGTGTTTTGAAGCATGCACTGGTTTCTGTTTGCTCTTGGAACACTTGGTGCTGTTTGCTCATCCCACTTGCTCATCTCATATGGCTCTGGGAATCCAAGTCTGTGGGATTCGGAGCTGGCAGCATGTGCTTGCCACAACCAGTAACTAAAATACACACTTGAAGAAGGGACTGAGACAACAGGGCTCAGTCAGTGGGTGCGCTGTTTCTAGCCAATTGTTCCCTGACTCTTAATTTAGCAAAGGGGATGTTCTGCACAGTACAAAGCCCCAATAGGATTTGGTCAATACGCTTGACAAGCGTGTAGTGAGTCCCCACTTTAAGAAGCTTTGTCAAAAGACCCCTTTGGAAAACCTGCTGTTCCCTCATTCATACTCATGTCATGCACTAGTGCACCATGGACCCCCTCCCAGCCCCCCCCCCCCCCAAAAAAAAAAAAAAAATCCTCTGTACACATTGTGTGTGAAGTACATGGAATTCCTGTCTGCACAGAGCTGGGTTGTTCTATTGTTGCAAACACTTTGTAAAGTCAGCTCGGCCGCTCTTTTGTGTTTGCAGTTGCTAGGGGGTAAAGAGAATAACGCCCAACAAAACAATTACGGTTAGTTCTTTCAGTTGACAGACTATTCTCCTTAACAGTGATGGATCCTTAAAATGCCGATGATGATGATGATGGTGATGATTAGGGTAATGATTACTGTAGTACATACACATGTACAGTAATTGTCTGTTTCTGTGAAAAAGCCATGGGAAGATGCCAAGATGATGAGATGTATACTTTTTTATGTTTTATCACATTTCAAATGAAAAGAATTCATGAGCTGAATATTGTTTTTACCTGATTTTTGTTTTTGTTAGTATGACAGAATTTAATATTTTTGTTCAAATCTCTATTTTCTCTTCAATTACCAGGTTCTTTGTGCTACATGCACTTTTACACATCAGTACAAAGCCATGTCATTTTTTTCTCTATTTCTCTCTTTTTCTATGCAGATTTTAAAAAATTGTGAATCTGTGCTGGTAACTGTTGTTCTTTTTTTGTGTGTGCATGTGTTTGTTTCATGTGTAAGATATTTGGCGAAATTGTTTTCAGAAAAAAAAAATTGTTTTCAGAAAAAGTGTGGTATAAACCTGTTTTATATTTTAAGTAGCTGCAGCTACACTATACTTCTTGTATAGTTGAACGTCATGTAGATCAGTACATGTACATGTATATGTTGCTGTGGATTATATCATCTGTATTTTTAAGAAATTTGTCATTCCTGTACAACACTGTACAATTTAATAATAATAATAATAATAATAGTGGCCTCTTATAAAGCGCTGAAAGTCCATCAATGATGATGCTCATGGCGCTCTTACATATGAAATAGCGAATGAAAAACAAACAAAAACAAGATGCTTACTATACATAACGAAATCAATCTCAGAACATAAGAAAAACCCTTCATGTACAAATTATACAGTAACTTATACAGTGTACAAAACGACTCAATTATAACAATCACGTTCATTCACGATATGGAATTAAACAGATGTGTTTTGAGGAGTTGCTTAAAGGAATTGGTTGAGGAAGCCTGACGAAGAGAAAGGGGAAGATTGTTCCAGAGAGAAGGACCGGCGTGGGAAAAGCTGTGGTCTCCCCAAGAGTGAGAGGATCGAGGAACAATTTAGAATATTTTCCACCATCCACAGGCTCTGTATAATGTAGAAGATTGTCTAGAATCCTAGATGAGATGACTTGCCAAAAGAAGTTCACTTCAAAGTGGATACAGTGCGACCTCAGAAACTTTCATGTACATTATTTAATATCTCAAATCTGCATTGTGAGGAAAAAGAGCCAGCAGTATTGAATTAGTATCAGATATCATTTTATTGTGCTTATTTGTACATACAGCAAAATAGAAAGTGTAGAAATTATCTGACCTTCACTACACTTTTTGAAACAGGGATATGGCATGGCCTATCCCCTTTCTGGCAAGAGTCTAGAGAAAAAAGAATACACATAAATTATCTCCACTGTCAATCAATTGAACTCTTCAAATGTTTGTGTCTCGTGTGAAGAGAACACACTGGACTGTTTATCTTTCAACTGAAACTCAAATAGACAAAATTCATGGTCCATGGCATTTATTGCACTCAAAAACCCACAATGTGTTTGATTGTTAGCGTGTTGCCATGACATCAGGCAATCCTAACACACGTGTATGGGTATGATAAAGATGCGCCACTATACGAATCATTTAAACAAGAACTGAAAGATGTGGGAATGTGGGGATATATGTTTTTACATGTGATAGTATTACAAAATATAGTGTATGTTTGTGGCTGTATGTATGAGGATTTAAAGTCGTAGTTTACGTGTACATATATGTGATTGTATTCTACGTATCGCCGTTACTTGCTTTCATCCACTTTATGATTAAAAAAAAAATCACAATTTTAAGATAATCACAAAAAATGTAGTGCCTTCTCCCTTTACTAAGTATTTAGAAACTTCTATTGTCAGTTTGATATACAGTATATCAGTTTGATTTTACTATTTAATTTCATCTCTCTTTTCTCTATTAACTGACTGCAACTCTGCCAGTATGGAATAAGGATCTAGGTGTTTGTTCTTAATTACTTAATAATGGGTGATCAACAAACGTGTAGTTCTCAGAAACAGCAAAGGGAATACTATCAAAGAGCAAATTATGTACTAGAGCATCAAACAGGATCGAAGTCAGAGGAAATTGTATCTCAAGAGATTTAAAGGGGATGGCTAGTAACTGATCAGTGGGAATCAGTGGGAATGCTGAGGGACGATTGTTCCAATCCTTGTGGGATTCATTTAAGAGTACATTATATATCTATTCTTGTGTGAAAATTATTTGCTTCAGAATGGTCTCATATTCAAGTAATGTGCAGTTTAATGCTTCCAGGTAAGCGTCCCTGGTCAGTGACGGGGCATTAATCTGCACGTTACTTGAATATGAGACCGTTCTGAAGCAAATACTTTTCATACAACAGTAGATATATAATGTGCTCTTAAATGAATCCCACTAGGATTGGAACAATCATCCCTCAGCATTCCCACTGATTCCCACTGATCGGTTACTAGCCATCCCCTTTAAAGCACAGTGACACTAATGCACCCTATCCTTTGAGGCACTCGGTCGGTATCATAAAAGAATATTTTGGCAAAAATGTATGACTGTGACATCACTTGTGTCTTAAATGCTCCCTGTACAACATAATGTTCAATGTGAAACTCCAGATTGTATTTCCTGTGAAGATATTCTCTCCTGTCAATGACTCTCTATGAGTGTGAGGCATACACTTTGTACAAAGGATATACTGTGTGCATGTACAATCGTAACTCTACTCTATTTTTTCCTCTCCTCCAAGATGAAGTAGGTAAAATACAACTATCTCACTGGAATACAAATTTACCTACATGTATTGACCATTGCTTTCTTCAGGGCTCTGCACTGATTAGCGATGACCAAGGACCACATAAAATTGATGTCAGGTCACTATATTTCTGATCAGGCAACTACATGTAAAATACAGAATGATGAACTGTATTTCATTCTATTTCATGCCACTAAACATTTCCATTTTTGGACCACCGACATTTCAGATTTAAAGATTTTAGTGGCCCAAACAGGCCTCTATAGAAATGTTAGTGTCAAGCCCTGCTTTAATAGTACATTCACAGTGAAGAATATTTCACAGATTATATGTTTAATACAATAATTGTGTGATGGCATGTCATTTCATAGATCATGACATTCTGATGTTATTGGAATTATTGAAACTTACGTTTGTACCCTTCCATTGTGTGATTTTGCTCAAACTTTTTCTGATCTGTCGCTCTCACCTGATTTTGTCCCAAACTTCCCCCCTCCATACTGTTTCTGTTATGTGCAACCACATTTTGTGCTTGAAAGCCATGTGTTGTGTGTGGTGGGTACATACAATTCATTATAAATGGATAACCTGCACTGTCGTGCAAGCAAACTATTATGACATTCTCATGAATGTTGTCCTTCTGCCATGTTTCTGCTGAAGTACAGCCATGCCGGCTACTTAAAGGCAGCCGATCGCCATCCCTAATGGTACGTAAACTCCGAACGACCGAAGTTTGTGCGTGCAATTGCGCAATGGCAGACTCGGTGCTATATCCATAAACGTGTGGGACAATGCTACCACTGAGACAAGTGTGTGTGTGTGCGTGTGTGTGTACGCATCATACACAAACATTGTCACCGCGAGCTGCGGTGATTGGAGGAGAGAGACCAGAAGACGCCGCGGCGTGTGTGTGTGTGTGTGTGTGTGTGTGCGTGTGTGTGTACGCATCATACACAAATATTGTCACCGCGAGCTGCGGTGATTGGAGGAGAGAGGCCAGAAGACGGGTGGCTCTTTTGGCCTCTCTTCATGCGCATGCGCACTGAGAGTGTGCGTCCATTCGGAAGCTCTCGGGACAGCCATTTTGGGTTAGGAGATAAGCACAGGGAGCTCTCTTGTAGCCTACCGTATTTTCGCTGACCCATTGAGCCAGCGCTATTCTCATTCGGGGGTCACTACATTTGATACAGAATGGGGGAGGCAGCGTGTTGCGTTCGTCTCCGTGCCGCACAAACCACTCGCCACGACTGAGTGTCTTTAATATGAACTGCACGCAGAGAGCTATCCCAGACATTAATTACTTTAGCATACACCGTTGATCACCGATAAGCCATCAGCAAATCGACCAATCTCTCTTGCCATAATGCTTTGTTGTATCCCAAGGGGGCGACTGCGGGTTCTTGTTGCCATACTCGTCTCTTGTTGCCAGGGATACCTACATCCAATCTCCATGCATGCTGCCATGTTATAATGGACCAGATTCAAATGTGGAAAAAAACAAAAAATGGAATCTGGAGAAGTGATTGTTTTGACAGGAGCAATGCACTTTGTCAGTACTGGGGAAAAAAGGAAAGATACTACAAAAGTAACAACAACAAAAAACATGCAACTTGTACTATCAAATGTGTTTCACACAATAGGATACTTACGCAATTACCGTATGTAATCTTGCACATGTATCTTCTTTTATATATAAGTGGAAAAATGAGCAAGGAAAAAGGGATTCCTAACAGTGAATAGAATTGCCACATTTACATTAAGTGTACATTAGTAATACAAGTACAGTCTATTAAAGTATTCAAAGCATAATTTTTAACTTTTCAGACTTTGAAATACTCTACTCATCAAAGATAATGTAAAAGGGGATCCTTTTTTCTGAATTTTCGTTTCATCCAAATAAACCTTTAAAAGATTTTTTCTTAAGCCTGTGAAAGTAGAGCAAAGTTTGGATTCTACTTCTCTTTCATTAATCTTGTGATGATGATAACCCTTTCCATCCATGTGCAGTACGACAAGTTTATTACTCTATTCTATTGTTTTAATACATACAAAGTGTATACACCATTCGCAATAGTGTAGGTGTAGTAGTAGTAGTACAATGTAGTGTCATTTTTACTGTGAATATTTTTCTCATTATCATAATTGTTAGCAGTATCATATTTGTTTGTTGTTGCTATCACTACGATGTACCATGATCTTCATTTTTACATGATGCACTCACTTTACCCTCCTCAGCTCAGGTCACTATCATTGTTGCTGAATTCCACCATTTCTTCATTAGGATAATGGGCGGCTGATTGAATAGCATCACCAGGGACCTTCCCCATATGACCTTGCTATGCCATTATACAACAATTGTCTCTGTGTCCCATTGTGTGATGCTCATATCATATCTCTGCAGCATAGAATATATCTGCAGAAAATTGTTGATATTTCTTCTTCTTTGTTTCTGTCTTTGTCAGGTCAAACCCAAACAAGAAGTGGAAATAAAATGCAAGGCATTTTTACCTCCAGCGGTAAGTACCATGCAGTCACACAGCACAAAGATTATAATATACTTCTTTAAAAGGGACATACTTGTAGTGATTACAGATTTCTTTATTATTAAAAGGCAAATCAAAGGAGATTCTGTAAAGAAAAAGACATCTATATGGTCAAATTAAACAAACAAGAACATAATAAAATGGTTCCATTAAAATGAAAGAAAACATGACTGAAGCCCATGAAGTTTCTGCCTCTGCTTGTAACAGAAAAAATAGTTTTTTTTTTCTTTTTAGCATTCTCATGATATAAAGACACTGCTATGAAATCATGACCTGCGATATATCTAATAAAGCAACATACACAATGTACTTCTTTTATACAGTTCACTGAAAATACATTCTCACTTGAACTATCAAGGTACAGCAGTTGGTTGTCATGATAGCAAATACTGTGCCTGTTGCTGCCTTGTGGACAAAAATGTAATTTTTTATATGTGACAAAATGTCCATTTATGTTACATTCCAATCTCCTAAGGCATGGGCCCCAGAGATCGTGGTTTTAGAGCCCCCTGCCAACAGCGGGGGTAACATGTACTCCCCTCGTCACAACGCAACTCAGCCAGTGAACGGCGCCCCCACACATTTTCCACAGCTCTCGAACCATGACAGAACGGAGCCACCGGATGGTAAGAATGTGCGACTTGTTCAAGATGTAGTAGCACTGCTATTAATGGCAGCATGCACCAGATTGATGATACTGTTAGTGAGAATGTCTGTTTTCAGTTGCTTCCACTGCATGATGGATATGGTGATCCAAGATTTTTCAAATAGCATGCTTTTCTGGGACATTTTGCTTTTTTTTTTAATGCATGCTCTTTTAATAGTGCTATAAGATGTGCACCATGCATACATGGCATGTATTATCAATTACATTATGTAGAATGCCAATAATGGGTAAAATTTGTAGGGTATTGCAAGTCAATGTGAGTAATATAAAGTTATCATGTATTAGCATAGATCATAGATTCTTAATGTCTTGACCCTGCTTTACATGCTATAGATATTTCGTAATTGAAGAATGATTGATGAGATTTCTCCCAACAAGCAGGCAGAGATAGAGAAGGCCAGACCATTAGTTTAGGATCAGGCGCAAAGACTCAGGAAGCAAAAGATCAGGGCAAGAGTAGTGTAGGGAAAGGTCAGAAAGCTCAGGGGTTGGCAGGAGATTTAAAAGACAAGGCTGTCAGAGGCAAGAATCCCCCAGGAAAGAAAAACCTCAAAGCTCCTCCATTGCGTCCCACTACCAAAGAAAAGACCAGCGCCATCACGACCTCCTCGCCAAAGAAGGCGCTCGGCACCAGAAAAGGGCCTGCGAGCAAATTCGCTATGGCCCGTGGCAAGCCGAGTAAAGCTGGAGAGGAGAGGGCCAAGAAACTGAAACAAATGCAGGCATCATGGACCAAGGAGGCCAACAAGGACAGGAAGGGCTCAAGTCAGAAAGACAAGGGAGGGTACAGACAAGGTGATAGGCTTGGTAGAGGAGGCATTAGCCTGAAAAAGGAGGAAGGCAAGGTTAGTGAAACTACAGGGAAGGTAGCAACAGCAGGAGGGGTGGACAGAGGCAAGAGAGTCCAAGATCCGTCCGGATCCCATGGCAGACAGACTAGGGTTATAGAGGTACAGCCAGCTAAGCCAGATAGGGCTGCTAAGGTACATCAGTGGACAGGGAACACCTCAAACTACCTAATAGGTAAGGTGTACAGATCAAAATATTGCATTTACATGTAGGTAAATTTACAAATTATCAATCAAGCCCAATTCACATCTTCTTGCTAGTACTGAATGTCCAGATGCTCTGAGTCACAATTCTGCATGTGTACCTGACTGAATTTGACTGTCTTTCATCTTGTTTGAATAGATCAGTGACATTTGGTTTCTTTCTTTCTTTCTTTTTTTTCTTCAAGCCATCAGTGCTTTATGTATACTGTATGTACATTTTTTTCTTTATTTCACTATGCATAGCACGACACTTCTGGATCAGTAGAAATAGGATTGGTAAGAAAATTGTTCATTGACTGAAAAGTCACTGTGAATGTAAGTGATGCAATTATTTCAAACAAAGGAGAAGAAGAAAATATGCATATGGATTTCTCTTGTCCGGCCGCTTTGCCAGATCATGTCACTGGCAGTGACTTTTTAAAATAATAGATACTGAGTGCTTTATATTTTCATTCTGATAAAAGCTGCAATTTGGGCTTCACATGGTTTTTTACTTAAATAGTTTGACATTGGAAAGCGATAAAGGATATAACTTTTAAGAGAATTCACAGGAAATGCTTTTTATACATTGTTTTAGAATTACAATGTATTGAAACCATGGTTTCATGACATGAAAGCATTACCAGTAATCATACACTCCAGAGTTGAGTGTCATCACTTGAGTTCACTCTATTAGACTTTGCCTGGCACAGAATGCATACTCTTTCCACGATTCTTTCCTGCATAACATTGGTGGTGTTATGAACTGGCAAATTGCTAACATGCTCAGTCAATCTGGATATTTGCTATCTTGTAAAACTGTAGAACAACATACTGTCATGTATTTTGAAGTGCACACTGCACAACACAATCATATCCTGTTTATCTCAATGCACAACACTCTGCAGTCGTCTTCATTGCAAGTGCTATAAACATTCAGCACAAAAAGGTTGAAAGAAATGAAGCCATTGAAGTGCATTGTTCTTGCCGGCACTACAACCGTTCCAAGGTTTGGCGTCTAACCGACGACTATTCGTTGAAACTGGTGGGGACTCCTTTATCAGTTGTCCCTGCAGCAGGGGGAATATTGATTTCCTCCCGAATGGTATTGAAGTTAGGCATGGCTTTCAAGTTTATTGATCCCAGACGTTTGTTGTAATTGATCGTTCATGTTCACGAAAACATGTGACCTCCCGCCTCCCTCTCGATCAGCTCTCCTCTGCAGACGGGCAAACTGCAAAGGGGAGTTGAAAAGTAACTTTTTCCACACACCCATATTGTTCAAAGCAAGACTCATGCAATTTACCAACAGTTATTAAACTGGTACATGCGCTTTTTGATTATTAGTATACTGTACGCATGGTATTTATCAAGGAATGGAAAAAGACAACTTTATCTTCATCTGCATAGCTCTGTGAATACTAGGTATTGCAAGAGGAGACAATTTGATTTGTGTGAGAAGCAGTGCTTTAACGAACATGCAATACTAATTGCAACATAATTGGTGTATATCGTGGTGTGTGTCTAATAGTGGACTGAGTACAGACAGACATTTCTTGAGTGCAAAAGTTGGAAAATATTTTAAGACGACAGCGACTTCTGACTTTATCACCCTCATTCACTGTGCTCATTGTTCATACTCGTAAAGATACATTTACTCTGCACGCTGCATGCAAGTTTTGTCTGTTGTGTTTGACTTTTCATTTGCATTTGTACTGCATGATGTGTTTGGCATGAACTATTTATTGCATGAATCACAAAACTGTATTCATCACATCCTACTGCCCACTGTACCTTTCATTCTTTCAAAAATCTCTATAAGAGGTTAATCACGTACATTTAGTGATTGGTAA